>NC_085963.1:20245246-21478580 GCF_910591565.1 Cydia splendana
TTTTAACATTCTCGCTTTGTCTTAAGCATCGTTTAAAACGCGTATTTAATAAACCGTCGTTAAGGCCCGGCCCCCTTTTATTGGCCCTCGGATTTCATTTAGTGGCTTCCCCTTAATCGTTACAGGTACGTTACGGAAAGTGAAGAGAAAATAACAGTAGGGGATTTTTTAAATTATTTTATATATGAGTTTAAAAAAATATCTGTGTGATATTAAAAGGCTTTTCAAGACAATCCGTGGGCATCATAAAATAAATTTACTTCGAACTCTAAAACTTTTATTGTTTAGTTTGTATTTTCACTCTAAAACCTAATTTAAACTCTAACTTTAAAATCTAATTTTCTTGCCGAAACCCTTATAGGCATGTTCAAACCTTTTACTTCTATAATCAAAGACTCAATAAAATTGTAAGTACCCGAATGCTTCACTTTTATATTGTCCACAGAAAAGACGAAGAAGAGTTCCTGAACATTTTTGACCCTTAAGCTTAAGCTTTGTCAATTAAGCTTTTTTTAAATGTTTGTATTATCAAGCATATTGAATAGATTTTTTTTCCAAATTTTACTTGTATTCTATATATTATGTAACTTGCTACCGAATGGATCTATATCAACGAATCTCGCGAAACTTATGATTGTTTGGAGATCCTACAAAAATAGATTTTCCTTAGATTGTTTGGTTATGATTTATCCTACTTTTCAAGACTAGCTCAACAGAGTCTTTTCACAAACGGATTATTTGCTGGTGAACATTTTCGTCCACTTTTTGCTTATTTTACTCCTACTGTAGACATGGGTACACTAGTAGGTATGGCGGGAGATTTTTCCCGGAGGCTAAGCATTAGGTGCATTTGTGATACTAATTGAAAGAGGGGAATATTATTGATCAGTTATATTTTCCGGCGCGGATTTGATTTCTCGGCCTGTGGTTGCTATGGCATTAAAGACATGAGATAACTGTGAGAAACCTATACTCTGTATCTTTAGGTGTTTAAATAAAAGTAAACAAATAATTTGTACATGTTCGGGTAGTTATAACATTTATTGGTTAACCAACCAAATACAAAACCGCCTGGATCTGTCACTGAACGACCTGACTTTAACCTATATTAAGGGCCAGTTGCTCCAACCACAGTTAACAAACTGATCATCGTGACGCAGCAGAGAACTATGAAACTTTCCATACAATAAAATTTAGCGAACGTTTTAACGGTGACAGACAGTTTGGTGCAACCGACCCTAAGTATTTGATCATGTAATGTTTTCGTCTACCCTCAACTGGCTTAAGGAGGAGGGTAGATTTCGTTTAATTTTATTTAAATACCTAAAGATACAGACTATAGAATTATAGATTTAATTATACTTTCAGGCCAATTCAAACGTGCAGCTGACATCAAACCGATATTTGAATAACATTGCAATCATATCAATTAGTTGATAGTTGTCATTCGCACGGTCGTCTCGCTCGCACTAATACTTGTGCGGGCAAGTATGTATGTAAACACTTTATTGTATATAAGACAGGTTAAGATACAATTAAAAGAAATTATACAATGTACAAAGGCGAACTTATCCCTATAAGGGATCTCTTCCAGTCAACCTTTGAGCAATTGAGAGTAGACAAATGAAAATGACAGACAAACGAACACATGTTCAGAAAAGTAAATTATGGTTCAATTATTACCCAAGTAAATAATTAAAACCTTTAGCCTACATACAACACAAGTCTGAGCGAAATAAACGCCCAATCGCCCAAATGACAGCTAACTGATATCAGTGTAATGTTAGGTACGTTCGAATTGGCCTGTTTATTTTTTTTTATAAAAGGCTGTGTAATTCATAGAGAAGAGCGGACTAACGGCCCGATTCGAACTTTAAGATACGTCAATTAATAGATCTAGAAACGATATGGATTAGATATGTCAGTGTCAAATGTGACGTTTCTTCAAACAAAAACGTCACTTTTGACACTGTGTTTACTTGTGTAGTTAACAGCGCCATCTATGTGACCTCTTACATACTTTATCGAGCCCTAGAATCCCTAGATGGCTTATCGATCTACATAAAGATACCTACTTCCCTATACAGTGCATAGGTGGCGATGTAATTAGTTATAATTATTTTAGGCTAGCGAATTCGTAATGTACTCCTGACACTTTCCCAATATACGCCATAAGAAGCACACGCTGTTTTGTCTCCAACTCCCCTCAAGATCCTCCGACCTCCGCCCACGTGCCATCACACTGACACATCTAATCCCTATCGTGTCTAGATATATTAATTGACGTATCTTAAAGTTCGAATCGGGCAGTAAGTAAAGAACATGAGTTAGCAACATTTATGGATCTACTTTAGATAATTAAATTTTTACAAATAACCGAAGCAAAACCGTTCATTGGCAACAATTTTTTTCCTCGTAGTTCCATAAATTGAAGTCAAAACGACTGAAAGATATATTTTTTTAATTCTTGATTGATCTTTATTCAATAAAAAAGCTTATTTTAATAGTTTTCCAATATCTAACATACTCTTCAGAAAGTGCTCCATCATGATAACGCTACCCCACTTACATAAAAGCATAAACACCGTACTCCCTTCAACATACGCCCTTTTAATACGAGCATCCCACTCTGCCCCCGTTCTCCCCCGTCCTGAATACTAAAACTAACAAAACTGAACTTAATTTATTCATAATCACGTCCTTATTCTAAAACTGGAGGTCTTTACATAAAGTCTTTGTGGGGGAGTGTGACGGACGATCTGATAATAATGTGTAAAGTAACACAAACATTTCGGCTATCTTATAGGGAGCATTATGAATTAATTTACAAGCTTATTAAATATATTCAAACCGGCCACGGGTTGTTCGACATTTTTCGCTCCATGACGAGGAGTTTCGACGGGAACACTCAAGAATAGATCGGGAAGAAAAAACGTAGGCAACACCGAAATAAGATTGATATTGATACTTAAAAACCGCCCAAGTGCGAGTCGGTCTCGCGCACGAAGGGTTCCGTACCATTACGCAAATAACGGCAAAAAAATCACATTTGTTGTATAGGGGCCATTTATTTTGTTTTTAATATTTGTTGTTATAGCGGCAACAGAAATACGAGTACATCATGTGTGAAAATCTCAACTATCTAGCTATACGGTTCATGAGTTAAAGCCAGGTGACAGACGGACGGACGGACAGCAGAGTCTTAGTAATAGGGTCCCGTTTTTACTCTTTGGGTACGGAATTGTAATTGTTAAATTTATTTCACACGCACTACAAATTTAATTGTATCTAAGAGAAAACAAACTTTGAAATGTCTATTGCAATAACAATCTAAACTAAAACATAATAATATCTGGAGTTACATCATAACATCTCATTAAATTTATTTAATTTCGTGGACACCGCAAGACGCGCTAGAAAATTGAATTTAAGAATGTTTCATGGGTCGTAAGGGACATTTTTTCAAGTTATAGGTTAAGTCTATCATTCGATAGAGTAAAAAAAATTGTTTATAACAACTTCATATAGTCTGGCAAACCAAATATATCAGTAAATAAGAACAAAAAACTATAGGTGCCTACTACCTACACATCCCTTTCTTTTGGGTGTTAGTACTAACATAAGACAAAGACATCATGATTCTCTCTGTACTCGTATATGTTTGAAACGAGACAGTCCCTGGCCAATCTATAACTCATTTTCGCCAATTGGTCCCTTACGCCCTTTGAGTCTCCGCTCGCCTGCGTTAGACGATATCCTACACAGACTGCCTACACTAAGTACGCGTGACCCGAACTAACAGGCTCAAAGGGTCCAAACCTTTGCCTATTCGACTTTGAAACTGATTGACCACCACCTCCACACGAAATTAAACCGCACAGTGCGTCGACCGATTTAATTCGAAACAAATGGAAATGTTACCAGAATTAAATGCAAATTTATTCAATTAATCCACCCGGCTGTATTGGGTGTCGCTGTGATTGGCGTTAAGAGGAAAGCGGTCGAACGCGCGCGACCGCTTCCTCGTACAAATGTAGTCCCCATTTTCCTTTGTATATTGACATTCAAAAATAATAAATAATCAAATAAATATCCAAAATCAAAATCAAAAGTATTTATTGCACACATATTACATTATATTAGGTAGGTAGGTACCTATACATAATATGGACCCTGCAAGGGCGCAGCAATCTTATAAATAAATAACAAACTAAGTGCTACAATAGTTTAATCTGAATTACATAACATTATATATATGAGATCACATTAGTGTATCGTACTCTATTGGGGACATCTTACACAGATCGACCTAACCCCAAACTAACATAGCTTGTACTATGGTAATTGTATAATATTTTTATACAATTTCATATATTTCAACTATAGCTATGCCCTTTCGTTTGACTTTTCGATATTACTATAAGAGTTTGGAAAATTAGTTTCGTTTAGTATAGTTTCAAATAATTCGTCATAAAAAGTAGTTTATTTTTTTCTTTCTTTATTTAGGATTACCAACAGATAATACATCTTACATGCTCTTAAATCTATATAACAATCATGACTGATGCTTATCTAATTATAGGTAACCACAACTTATAAACGTTTTCGCTCCTAACTCATTATTATAACTTATAAACAGAGGAACATTCCACGGCTATACCCCCTGGTATATATAAGTACATTCAAAGAGGAAAATGGGGACTTAGTATTTATGGAGAACCGGCTGTCCACTTTCCTCGTCAGTCGCTCACCCGTGCGAAAGTGGTTTGGCGTTTACAGAATAGGGACGTATGGTAATGACGTGCATTCGAAATTTTGTTTG
Organism: Cydia splendana; assembly: GCF_910591565.1. Classification (NCBI taxonomy): domain Eukaryota; kingdom Metazoa; phylum Arthropoda; class Insecta; order Lepidoptera; family Tortricidae; genus Cydia; species Cydia splendana. Next base: position 20,250,069 of record NC_085963.1, read on the forward strand.
GCTTGAAGATCGGTGAGGGTATGTCTGAAGGTTAGATTAAGGCGCTATAGACGCTTTAAGTTTAGTTGTAGCGTTAGCATATGTGGCTATCAGGAAACTTAGTAAGCCGGCAGTAGCTAGGCTAGCTAGGGTACCCGAGATATTATAGTGCGACATAAAATACCTTGTAGAAATTAAATAAAATGGAACTAAAAAAATCCATACTAAATTGTTGCCATGTTTAAGCATTTTACGTCAATGGCTTAAAACTGTGCCATGGTTTAAAACTGTGATAGGGATTTCTTATTTGTAGCCGTTATTTGGATAACTCAATTCCCAAATTTGTCAAAAAATTATGTGATTTGATAAAAGGCAAGATTGTATTTTTTCATCTACACGTATTTATTTAAAACTTGTTTCAAGATAAAATTATTATTTGTTCTTATAAGCCTAGTTGCAAAAACGTTCATTAGATTAATTTTCGCCTTAAGACGAATATGGACGACCACCGCCCTTAAATCGCCTTTTCATACAAACATAGGTAGTCTAGTCCTCTCGGTCTTGCGATAGCTCTCGCCAGTCGCCATGGCCGAGGTTGAGCAGGTCTTGAGCAACTACGTCGTTTCAGCGGTACCTAGGACGTCCACTCGGGCGTCTCCCATTTTGTTGTCCCAAGTACCTGCGCTCTCTTCACGGCACGATCCTCTCCCATTCTCTCTAAGTGTCCGAGCCACCACTGAATTTAGCCGCTTTTGTCTCTCTATATTTCGGCACTATATCGGACCACATCCTTATTTCTATGGCAACAAAATTATATTACGATATTTGGCTGACTGCTGACTGTACATTTGCTTATTTTTATCAGGTCGCTCAATATTATCTGAACATGCACTTTAATCTACCTACATAACTTACTATCTATCAACTTTGTATTTTTGGCCCATCTCAGCATTCTTAGCCCGTTCCCCGGACGAATGGCAATGTTTGCCGAAGCCGTGAAAGTCAATCTGAATAATATAACTCAAAAATAAATTTAAAACAACAAAATACAAATTGATAATAATAATATAGTAATTACTTTGATTGATAAGAATGATAAGTCATAATGATAATATGACATAAATCACTCGTATGGGCTCTATAGACTAAGGTTGAGGTTGACAGCACTTTTTATTTTACTTCGTGTAAAAAAACTCAGAAATACCTGTATACCAACATGACAAACATAATTTAGTTTACTTTAACTTACGGATTATTTGGTCTAATCTGCAGCACCGCCAAACGAAAGCAACCGAGAGTTGCCGAGAAATGACCGATGTCGTAAAATGAAGATTGTTATGAAAATTTCTTTTCCTTATTGTAAATTAAATACGCATCGGAAGCGATAGTTTTTATGCTCTAGTTCTATTCCCATATGTAGATAATTGATTTGAACAGGTTTTTCTTATCATACGTGCGTCGTATTCGAGAAACGTGTTTTTTAGAAATTTGTAAGGCGCCATCTCGCTTCTTCCCTAGTTTTTTATCCCGTTCTAGTTTTTCAATTTTATATATATGATATATACTATTTAAATACAATACGTAGCACTTGTAGACACCGTTTAGTAAAATAGACAAGTATGATCCCAAATGTGCAAAATTAGAAAAAATAGGCAGGCATAAAATTGAAACTTCAGTTTTAATAAAGATACAGTTAGTGTCAACCTAATAAGTAAAGTACTACGCGACAGCAAACGTTCATATCTGCGACGAGTATTAAATTATTTTATTCACATCTAGTTGGATATGTGGGGTTAGCGGCACAAGTTATGAGATGAGGCATTCCATCCAAAAGACACCTTTTGTCGGTAATGTGACGTATAGGGACAGTGCAATACCGCGTAACTAACAAATTCAGTAAGGTCCACTTTCTTTGTTTGTTTGAATTAAGAACTCTATCGAATTTGCTAGTTACGCGGTATTGCACTATCCCCGACGAATATAGCTTAATGCAGGTGCATAAATACATTTAAATACTTACGCCGTTAAATTGGTTAATGTATGAAATGGTATCATACCAAACATAGGCTGCTTAACTTTATCTGAAGGATTAAAAATTTACGTCAGTAATTTCCATTTTCGGTGGATCGCCCCTATACGACCGAAGCCACTTTTATGGAATGAATTATACAATTTCTCATACCACACCAGTAAGACAGGAGCACCACGACAGCATCTCGTCCGCGAGATGGACCACAAGTCCCTCTTTAATAGTAAGAAAAGACGGGTAGTCTATCTCGCGCACGAGATAATGTCGCGGCACCCCTATGCTAGGCTTAGCATTAGCAGCAGGCTTGCTGACCAAACAAATGAAATAAAACTATTGAAACGGATTATATCGCGTATAGTGAATAAATACTACATACATATAAGCGATATAATCCGTTTCAATAGTTTTATTTCATGAGTAACTATCGCGGTAACCGAAGACAATATTATGACCAAACAAAGTCAAAAAATTCAAAAATGTTAATGTTTTCCACAACCAGGTCAGAATCTTGTACCTTAGATCAGACTGGGAACTCAGACGTCTGCAATTTATGACTAACTTAGAGACGTCCGTCCTTTTGTGCCCCGAGCCAGTCTGGCAAATATACTCTTAATATTCCTTTATTGCTTATTTCTGTTTTGATCTCGCAGTAATGAATGTTATTTGAAAATTGTTGAATTTTGTTGAATGAGACGAGTTTATTAGAGCTTAGCTTTTTTAGTATAGGACCAACCCCGAAATCGCGAAAAAAATTTACCCTCCCATAGAAAATGGACCAACCAAAACGTATGAATAAACAACCAAATTTTTTTTTCGTGATTTCGCGGTCGGTCCTATAGCAAAAGTTGCTCAGTATAATCCCACAACCTCCCTGGCAACGGCAATGTAGTTATTTTTTAGCCACCCTGTAGACAGTTGAAAACAAAAGTATGTACTTTAAGTATAAATAGGTAAAAATATAGGTAAAACCCGTATTGCATATAGTAAAACGCATTGAATAAATACTTAACAAATGGAATCCCCTCTACAACTCCTCAAGCCCTCTGGTGTTCACGGTCTACAGTAGGTAATATCTTATTACCATCGGGCGATTCATGAGTACCTAATAAATTATGAGTTAACAGGATTAACCAAAATGTGGAAAGTTTAGCCAAACACTTCACTCATAATACGGCACACTTGGCTATTTATGACGAACCCGTGCCCTAACTAAGAAGGTATTCCAAGGAACACAGAACACTATATATACCTAGACATTCCACAAAAATATACTTAGTAAAAATATAGTTAGTACAAAATGTCGGTAAAACGTAAACCGTGAAATACCTACTGCATTTAAATTTCAAATGCAGTGGATACACCAATGCAGCACCCTTCGCTTTTCTCCGCACAAAATGGCAAACAAATTCAAATCTGTTATTTTTTACGTTGGTATTTCCTTATCGCTTATTTTCAACTTTAGTTCATTTAAGCTTTAATATCGATTTGAAAGTTAAATATAAGTACTTAAGTAGGTATTTTCTGTGCAAATGCAACGAAGCTTAAGGTTTTGTACTTAAATTGAAGAACGTACATTGTACAGTACATACGTAACATGTGATACCTTTGCTTTAAGTTTTTTTGATACCTCTAAATTGCTTAGAAAAATAGGACAAAAAGAGATACGTAATATACGTATACATTATACATTTTTTGAAGTATTTCTTGAAGTAGGTACATAATCTAAAATAGTCCTCTACGTATTAAGGATAATAAGCAAGAGTTTCAGTTAATTCCTGTACCGCAGGTGGCATACATAATGTTTTTCATCACACTTGCGAGGAAAAAAGGAAAAACATAAAACTTCTGTCTAATTTCGGACGTACATTACAGGCATTACAGGTATATTTTACCCATGTCCCTCTTGGCTTAACACGAAAGAACGGTAATGAGTAGGTAAGTACTACTGACTATTTATTTGACTAACTTTAATCATTGATCACACTAACATTATATCTTATCATATCCTATCTTATGGAACCAAAGATGAAGTGGCATTTCAAATGTGCGCAGCCAACTTTGACGAAGTTACACCCTCCATACGTATACGAAGTGCTGTAGGATGCATCTGTATGCAAATTCGAGTGCATTGTGCGTCCGCGTCAATGCCGGGCGGGAGACTTGTTTCCAAACAATTGTATACGTTCGGAAGTTAAATCAGGTTGTATTTATACTTTATAGTCTGACTGTATTCAGAAAGCTTGCTGTTGAAGTCGAGTGCCGCTCAGATGAATTTACGGTTGATTTGAGGAAAATTTTTCAACATGGAGAAAACTCGAAACTTCTCACATTTTTACAAGAGGAATTTTTCGGTACTAAAATGGGAAGTTTCCTTTTTTTTTATTTGTGATTTTTTCAGAAAATTTGAAGAATTTTCCGTTTATACGGCCTCCTAGCCTAGTCGGTAGTGACCCTGCCTACGAAGCAGGAGGTCCCGGGTTCGAATCCTGGTAAGTGCATTTATTTGTGTGTTCATTACAAATATTTGTTCCTGAGTTATGGATGTTTTCTATGTATATAAGTATTTATATTTGTGTATATTATATATATCGTCGTCTAGTACCCACAACACAAGCCTTATTGAGCTTACTGTGGGATTAGGTCGATCTGTGTAAAATTGTCCTATAATATTTAATTATTTATTTATTATATAGGAAAGATTCTGCGACTTATCGTGAGTCGGCCAGAAGGCGTGAATAGGGAAAATGCATTTTTACGTTGACCACATCATTTATTTGCAAGAATCGATTTGCCTCGTCATTTTTGATACCTAGGTACTGACTGCTAAGGAATGGAATTCGATGCCGTCGTCTGTCTTCCCTGACAAATACGATCTAGACTTTAAATCAAGATTGAACAGGATATTACGAGTATTGAACCAGTGAGCTGCATCTTAGTCGTCATTTTCCGTATCCAAACTGGTCAAGTGCGTGGACCACGCGTTGCGTGCCACTCGTTGATATTTGTCTTTTTTAAGGGTAAGGGTTTTTATACGGGACCCTTTTACTAAGACTCCGCTGTCCGTCCGTCCGTCTGTCTGTCTGTTACCAGGCTGTATCTCATGATTCGTAATAGCTAGGCAGTTGAAATTTTCACCGATGATGTATTTCTGTTGCCGCTATAACAACAAATACTAAAAACAGAATAAAATAAATATTTGACCCTTTAGGTACCTACGAGCCCTTGAATCACTCCGTCACCGCCCAATACGGGCATGTTTTGGCGAGAGTCAGCGGTTAGGCATAATTTCACTTACTTGTAACTTTTGAAGTATTACAGCTACGCACTTGAAACTTCACACACACAATAAGTATAATGTGTTTAATCAATAAATAATCACTTGGAGTAATAATATTTACTATTTTTCCTGCTATCAAGCAATATATCAGTCACTAAGAAATTGAAGATTTTTAACTTACTACTCGCGGATTTCACAAGTTTATGGAATAGAATAGATTTATTCGTAAGCACAAACAATCGGAACAGTACATAGTATAAAAGAAAACACAAAATAAGATTAAAGTGCCACGAAATGGCCCCATCTCAGCATGTTGCTGGTGGCTTCCAGCGCTGATCTTCCGATGAGACCATCAAGTGAGAAGAATCACGGAAGGTAACAGACAAAAAGAAAAAAGACAGAAATAACATACAGTAAACAGTTAGTTAAATAAGAAAAAAGTTACACAGCAAGAAGATACAACACAACGACTATTTACAATTAAGATTAATTAATACAAAAACAAGCATCGTGCTCTAAATCGCTGTATCGATCCGGTCCGACCATATCTTGGGTGAGCATTACAGCTGTATATACTACTAGCGCCAACGGTGGCTACACTAACTAAAAAGTAATGTCAGACCAAACCAATATCGAGCGTTCATGAAATCTACGTTAAAAAATCTTGTAAGATTAGCTTATTAGCAAAACAGCATTGTAGGATGACGAATTTACGAAAATGTACGAAATACTAACATTTAGGTGTTTATGTTTAAGAACAATAGTTTATATTATACTTAACACAAATAAACACTTAATAACGATAATAATGAAAATAATATATGCTTAAAGATCAATCACTTAAAACGTTGCATAAAAACAATTTGCCACTTATGGAAAATAGTGATGTGCGTCTATCGACACATATGTCGATATATCGATAACCTAGTAAATGTAAAACAGAAATTTAACAAGTTATGATTTTGATTAAGTTCTATTGGACCTAATAATAATTTCATAACATGTTAAAATCCAATATTTTAACCAAAAACGGTAAAAAAACACTAAAAATAACACTCCAAACACTCTCACGCCGTACTCTCATATCGACAACAAGTCGATGAAATTTAAAACATCACTATTGTCCGCCATATTGAGTTCAATTAATAGCACCTCTGCAGTACGGGTGTCAACCCCAGTTGCCAGCAAAAAAGCGGTAATTTTAAAATTATTTTTATGTCAGAGCCATCTACCGAAATATTATGATATTTTTTTCTTTGTATCTATACTAATCCCAGTGCATAATGTGACCGCTATTACCAAGCCACAAGGTCTGGTTTTGATTGAAAAAAATGTTTAACACGACCATTACTTCGATCAACTATAGTTGACACCCGTACTGCAGCGGTATTGCCTTACTGGCAACTCTGGTTGACACCCGTAGGTAAAGGGTTAAGTGGGGCTCCCATACAACTAACGTGTTTTTTTTTTCGTGTTTTGGGTAATGCTACGGAACCCTTCGGGCGCGAGTCCGACTCGCACTTAACCGGTTTTTTAAATATTTTTTTTTTACAATTTAACTAAAAAGCACAAGTGTAAATTTCATTAAATAGCGTGAAGTGCTTCGCGTTTGCGTTTGGCCATTTTAAAATTTGCCTATTTGACCACGGAACTTTAACACATTCAGTGCCAGCGCGAGCTACTACGCGCTACGAGCGTAGCCGATAACACGGGAAAAACCGTATGTAGCGGAAAGAGCCTACGAACAGAGAACCCGCCTAGCGGGTCGCTGGCAGTGAATGTGTTAACATAAAAGGCTCGACTCGCTTATTCTAGGCAAATATTTGGAATATGCACTCCTGGTGTGGGATTTGATTCTGCGTCAACGGTGTCTGCGAGGTTGACGCTTTCTGAACCATAACACTATATGAATAGAGGTTAATATGAGCGAGTTTTTGTCATTTAGAGACATGTGGATGAAATGGGTTGTGTTGTGATCGAGGGTCGTGTGGATGAAATGGGCTGTTTTGTCAGTATTTTATGAGGTTTTTTTGTTTGTGTCAACATGAGGTTTGTATGTAGCATTTTAGTGCCTTTAACCTATGTACCCTGTAATAATGAGGGCTATCAATCATATCATACAAGCCTACCTACCTTTCAAGTGATTGGTAAATTACTTGTGTGATGATTTTTGAGTACCTAAAAGATAGCTTAGTTTTTAGACAACTTGCATCTAGTTTAGGTATTTTAAATTAAAAGAATAATTGGGAAATTCACCGCTTCAGGCAAGACTCCAACTTGCGACCTTTTGGAACACCGGTCCAATCGCTCTTAACCAACTGCTGAGCTACCGAAGCCTGCCAGAAGCGCACGAATCCTTCTAAAGTATAACAGACCACGAAAAGTCTGCAGCGATTTTGATAGCACACTCAGTGCAAGTGTTATTTTAAACTTCTATGAAATTATGACGTATAAATAACACTTGCACCGCGTGGGCTATCAAAATCGTTGCAGACTTTTCTTGGTCTGACTCTATTTCTTCCCTTAGCGGTAATATTTTTCTTTATTTAAAAAAATGCAGTATCGTTTCCACACGTAGGTATCTGCATGATAAAAATAAGTTTTTGGCAAAAATTAAATTTTTGGTACAAGCTTTTATCGCTGACTGTACTTTTCTTACGACAGACAACTAATACTCGTCGAGACAATTCTAAAAACCCTAAACACAATTAGGTTGCATTGTTTCATCACAGAGTTCCTTTGGCCACCTCCTGTCTCCATCATCAGATCAGCTCGATGGTACCATAATATTGCATTGTCATCCAATTTCACGCATGCAAAATTTCAGCTCAATCGGACACCGGGAAGTGGATCAAATTTAACTTGCAAGATTTGATTACAGACAGACCGACAGACAGACAGACAGACAACGGTCAGGTGAAAGTAAATAAAAGCTTGTAAAAATGTTTAGTTCAAATGAAATATCATTTGAAGTTAAATAACATAGGTAAAGTCAAGTGAACACAGACAAGTGTAAAAATACGGGTGCACTCATCATATACTCAAAAATATGTCCCATAGCTCGTCTGTCAGTGAATTAAGAACTATGGGACATATTTTTGAGTAAGTTGTATGCACCCGTATTTTTACACTTGACTGAATTAAGTGTAGGTACCTATAGCGGTGGTAGCCGAGTGGATATGACGTCCGACTTTCAATCCGGAGGTCGCGGGTTCAAATCCTGGCTCGTACCAATGAGTTTTTCGGAACTTATGTACGAAATATCATTTGATATTTACCACTAGCTTTTCGGTGAAGGAAAACATCGTGAGGAAACCTGCATACATCTGCGAAGTAATTCAAAGGTGTATGTGAAGTCCCCAATCCGCATTGGGCTAGCGTGGGGACTATAGCCCAAGCCCTCTCGCGCATGAGAGGAGGCCTGTGCCCAGCAGTTGGACGTATATAGGCTGAAATGATGATGATGATGATGATGACCTATAGTAATTTGATCCTCCCGTATTTTCGTAAACTACAGGTTGCATTTTCCCTTTTAACATTTTACCTACAAAACTCATAAAAGCTGTCAATTGCACACAAATTCACAGACTATAAATTTTTAACAAAATATTTCGCTCGCAGTCAAAACACTTGCCATTCAGAACCCAATTTCACGTCTCAGAAAATAAGGTCCTTTTTTATTAACTCAAAGCCGCCGTAAAACCTTTGTTAAGAAAAATCTACAAACAATCCGGGCGTAATATACTTTGCAAAAAATTTGCCTTGCAATTTTAAATTCTCGCCCCTGTAATTACGGTTTAAAATTGTAATGCGTAGTAGAAGTCTTGAAGGAAAACCTCTAGTAACAATCAGGTCGTAATGTATTCAAATTACGGTGGGATAAGGGCAAAAATCACTTTCCTTTTTACAGCCTTAATGCGTCGTTGTGGCGACTTCCGCTGGGATGACTCAATTAGAAGGATTTTATGTATGAATATTGTTCGAATTCAAGTTATAGTAGTGGAAGTAAATTTAATACAGGATACCATCCACCATCTTCACCACTTGGATAGTTGGCAGTCCTCAACTGTGCGTTTCTCCAGAAACTTCCTGCCTCACACAGCCAAACTGTGGAACGTACTGTCGCCTGCGGTACTTCCGGACCGATACGACCTTCAAACCTTCAAGAAAAGAGCGTACTCCCATCTTAAATTCCGGCAGCGTACTTGCAACCCTTCTGGTGTTGCGGGTGTCCATGGGCGGCGGTAATCGCTTACCATCAGGTGATCCGTCTGCTCGTTTGCCCCCTATATCATAAAAAAAAGAATGTATGGAGCAGTCGGTACCTATGCACTTTTATCTCAGGCGACGCCGCTTGGCACTGTTGTAGTACTTGTAGTTGTAGCTTGGCTCATACTAAGCTGATGTAATGCCATTGCCACGAAAGTCTTGGCATTTTTTTTTTGCATTTTTAGGTTATAAATTACCTATATGCAGATGACACCCGTCACCGTACCCATCGAGTTCGAAAAATACTATAGATTAGACCGAAAATTAAAGTTCATTTATCCTTTTCCGGGGTAAAAATCTAACCCTAAAGTGAAACAGAGTGTATTATTCCAAGTTGCATGCTGCATCGATGGAGGCCCCGTAGCGCCTTGGGGATATGATAATGCATTTGAAGTTTCTTCCGCTTGGCGCTCTTTTGAAACAAAACGGTATGGCTGTTTAAAAAGTAATGCTAAGCTTTTTAAAAAACATACTATCATTATCATACTCGAAATACCATTGCTGGTAGGCCTCTTCAAAATTTGTTATAGAAGAATTTGTTTGAATTATTTTTGTGTTGGTAAATAAATATCTTTATTTTTTAAATGTCTACAACCACCGGTGGTGCTTTATACACCTGTGATGTTAACCAGATTATCGAATCATCTTATTCCTGCTGTTTTTTTATCATCATCAACTAGTTTGAAGATTTGAGGAGACTTTGTCTTTATTCTAAGAGTAATATGTCCAGATTGTCAAAGAAGAAGTTAATAGCTAAGCCGAAGAAAAAATAATAAAATCACCACTGTAAATATTAAGGCTGCCTGTCCACTGAGGCAGGGAGTCCGCTGGATTACAACCAATTCTATTGGTTAATTCCCGACATCTCCGCTCGTCTCCGCCTCGTGAACAGGCAGCCTAACGTGTGATAAAAATTAAAACCTTCTTTAATATCATTATTATGTAACCTCAAATTATGCATTTAATTCACCGATTTACACTTTCACGATTATTAAACATTATCAACTGCACTCGGGACTTAATCGGGAAATGCATTTAATTATCAATATACGTTGAAATGATGCAAAGAGAGTATTATAGATTGATAATTTCTTGTTAAGACAACATTGAGACACCAATGGCTCTTAAATAGTTAAATAAACATTAAATAATAAAATAACAATCATCATCACCATCACCATCATCATATCAGCCTTTTATCGCCCACTGCTGAGCATAGGCCTCTATTCTAGTACGCCACCTTATCCCGGCTTATCAAAATTACAATAACCAGACCCAAGTGGTCAACACCAAGTGTTGAAGCAATCTAAAAGATTACACTCTGATTAAATGCGGTTTAAGGAGAACGCTTCACTACTAACACAGCAATCTGTCTCTGTGTCATCATATTACAATAGAAAAATATTCACACCTGGAGCCCTATTAGAGCGTTTCTTTTATTTTTGCCATTTTTAGGGTTCCGTACCCAAAGGGTAAAACGGGACCCTATTACTAAGACTTCGCTGTCCGTCCGTCCGTCCGTCCGTCCGTCCGTCCGTCCGTCCGTCCGTCTGTCACCAGGCTGTATCTCACGAACCGTGATAGCTAGACAGTTGAAATTTTCACAGATGATGTATTTCTGTTGCCGCTATAACAACAAATACTAAAAACAGAATAAAATAAAGATTTAAATGGGGCTCCCATACAACAAACGTGATTTTTGACCAAAGTTAAGCAACGTCGGGAGTGGTCAGTACTTGGATGGGTGACCGTTTTTTTTTTGCTTTTTTTTTGCATTATGGTACGGAACCCTTCGTGCGCGAGTCCGACTCGCACTTGCCCGGTTTTTATATATTGTGACCTTTTTTGCCACTTTTGTGTTACTTCTACTCAGAATCACGAGCTCTTTCGATCTTATGGGATAAAAAAATGTCCCAGAGTTTTTTACCATTTTCCCATATGGCGGTAACAAAAAGGAAAGTTTGAAAAATGTATGGAAATTTTAGGACGCTTTGATTCTCCTATAAGGATGAAAAGGGCTCGCGATCCTGACTAGAAATAACACAAAAGTGGCAAAAAAGATCGCAATATATAGAATGGCAAAAAATAAAAGAAACGCTCATTTAATTTTTTTTTCAGCCAAAAATGGGTATGATTTCTGGTTGGTGGTGGAAGAAATGTCACTGTTGACAGCTGCTGACTGATCATTACATCGCTCCTTGAGAAACACAGTGTCATTAAGCGAAAAACGTGTTTTTTGAGTACAGAGCTTTAAAATTTTGGAAATCTTCAAACGTCTAAAACTGCCGTACTAGAGATAAAAGAAAGAGTTTTTTGGTATATTTTGTTAGATTTTAAACTAATCTTGTGAGTCATTTGAGTAAACTGTGTTTTTTTTGTTTAATTTCTAAGATAATTCAATTAAAAGAAAATTGTAATGTCACTATTCCGTTTAGTTTTGCTTAATGTCACATGACGACTTCGCAATATTGATTCAATTTATGGAACAGTGACACTATATCCATTTGATATAACTTAACGTTTATTTCAAAGAAAAAGCGCAAATAGAATCATTTTACATGGATGTTAATTAATATTTACTAAAGTAAGCGACTTTCAGTCTTAAAAAATTAGCAAATAAGACTAGTTTTTCTTTAAAACTAGAGTATTCTTAGCTTGTTTTGTTTGGCTATATTTTTACGATCAAAAATTACCAAAGTAAATAAACAAAGGGGAGGATAATAAATAATTGGGGGATGCGATGTAAGGGGCCCGAATGTCATGTAACGGACCCCAGACCAGCCTCTTCTGCACGTGGTCACCCTGTGGAATACCAAACAAGCCTCTGGCGATCCACCAACCCGCACTGAACCAGCATGGTGGGCTTATGGCCCAATCTCATTTGACATGTACGACTCCTCGTTACGGCGCTAAGTACTTACCCTGTAAAAGTGGTGCTAAGAATCCCCGGGCGGAAGATACCCACGTCATCATCATCCTGCTAGGCCTTGTTCTCATTTACTTGGGGTCGGCCTTCCCTGTTCTTTTCCTCCATTCTGCACGATTGAGTGCAACGTCGGCGTCTATATTGAGGTCTTTCAGGTTTCGCTGAACCATCGTCAGCCAGGTGGCAGGTGGTCTTCGACGTCCTCGCTTCGTCGTTGAAATATCGAGCGCTACCTTAACCATGTAGTCTACAGGACGCCTCTGTACATGACCGTACCACCTCAGACGTTTTTCCGTTAGCTTTTCTGTTATTGGCGCTACTTTGAAACTACCCGGCGGAAGATACCCACACGATTTGTCGTCAAAAAGAAGTGGCAGGACAACATTGTCGGATTATCAAATTACTCCGACAAGGTGGCTGTGTTGACGTTAAGCATATCCCAAATCCCAAAGCTATATACCTACCTTAACCGCAATCAAAGCCTACGCATCAACATCTACACATTGCGATGATAAGATTGAAGAGTATTACGAGATTATGACCCTCTAAATAAATCTACTGATGAAAAGCAGAAAACATGGACCATTGTCCTTGGTGAAGTCAGATCAAGCACACATACATAGTTGGACCACATATGGCCTTGGCAGCAGAAACGACCGTAGTTCTAGGTCTATTCCATTTGCCTCTGGTCGAAACATGAACGTAGATAAGTAATTCCTTCTTTCTCAAAAAAACTTCAAAGTCGCTGGACCTGGACTTCGCCTGGCGGAATATCACACACGAAATTGACTACTTATATAATAATATTTTCATGTGACAAAAGTTTAATTAGATATTTATTTATGTAGGTATTAGGTACATCAATAGGTTTAAATTTAGTTCCGATCACAGACCCGTGAGAGCAAAAATTAAGTTTAAGACTTAAATCCACCGTAAGCAATTAATTCATAAATAGGCAAAACACCTAAACAGAAACACACTCTTATTTGTAACCACGATCAGTTTAACTTAGAATTACGAAGTAATTTTGACACCTTACAAGAAGAGTTACCACAAATACACATTCAGAAGTTCAAATTCAAAATAACAACATTATAAATACTTTAGAAACAGCCAGTAGCAAAATTAAACTAACCCGGAAAAACAACAAAAAACTCACAAGCGACACATTACGTTATTAGAACTAGCTCTTCTGAAGGAGGTACGAATTCTTCATCATCATAAGTATTAACTTTATTAACAGTTTCAACTAAAACAGTAGTATTAACTTTATTAAAATAGCTTTAAACTTTTTTGTCATTCAAGACACATTGAGACATTTTCTACTGTAAGAGAACAATAGTTTTATGGGTAAATAATAGGTAAGTACCTACCTAGTGATAATAATAATTAATGTGTGTTTTGTGTCACCTTGTCAGAAATAAAATTGGAACATAACAGACATCACAAAAATAACTTGCTAATTTTGATGAATGAAAAAGTATCACACAACACATAAATAATATTATATTATAATTAATAAATATGGGAATCTTACACATACCAACCTAGTTCCACAGTTAGATCAATAGGGCTCGTAATGTGGCTATATCTATCTAATTATAAATAGTCGTCTAGTAGGCCCATAATACAACTCTATTATGAACCTTATAGAAAAAATACAACACAGTGACATTAAACAACAAGTGACATTCATTAACCACACCGTTATAAGCGTTCTGTACCAGTTGTAAGCTTAAAACGACATTTTTCACTTAAGCATGCCAACTGTCGCTATGGTAAACTAAGCTAGCATATTGACACTACACAGATAATGACGATCGACCTGCTAAAACTTCTGTCAGCTTCTTAAAATCACAATGTCACTTAAAGTAAAAGAACAGTACGTTTTTATTTTTAGTCAGCATTATGGCTTTAAGTTTTAAGCAAAACCGTCATTATAGGTATAATGTCACTTTACTTATTTCAAAACGTTATTCTATTCTATTAAATTCAAAAGTACAAGTGTCCTTAAAGGGAAAAGTACGATATTGCTTTAAATTGAGTTTTGATTTTGATACCATATTATAAGTTTAAAGTGACATAGTACGTATAGATACACTATTTCTTATGTAAATTGACGTACTTACCATTGAATCTCATAGAAAACCGTCACTAAGCAAAAAAATACAATTTACTTCCCTTTAATGACATTGTTCCTATGAGACAGGCACCTATTCCCTCTATTCGCCATAACGACATTAGCGCCCTCTGGCGGTTCTAATAGAGCTAGGGCGATACGTGTCTTCGTATTGCGTGCGTTACGATCATACGAGCTAGATGGCGTTATTAACTCAAAAACCCCATTTTTTGGATAATGACGTTATGTTTCTCAAGGAGCGACATATTATATAATCGGGGGCCTTCAAGATGTACAACTTTCAGAGTTCGCATCCACATCAAATCAACTCTTGATTTAATCGCATGTTGATCCTATCAAGTTTTGATTCGATCAACTGTGGATAATATCATTTGGTACAACCAAAACTCCGCCATGAACTCGGGGTGGTTCGGTTTGGTTAGGTTGTCACCTAACTGAGGATTGCTGATGTCAAATTTTGACAGCTGCACGTATTTGACAACTCACAATTTTGCCCACATCAACGGGAGATCAACATGGAGTTATCGCTAGTCCAATAGGAGTCCTGTTTCATAACACGAAATTATCAATGGCAGTATAAAATAAAGACAGCAATAGGGAATATTAGGCAAAGCTCTGCGTAGGTGGCACCACTAGCACATACAGTAAACAAACCTCATTGACATCATCAATGACACAACATGTGTCACTAGGTCAATTACATGGCCTACCGTGAAACACGACAATCGAAAGTTCGGTTTCTGCCTCTCTATCACTCTTGCTTATTCGATCGATAGAGAGGCAGATAAGGAAATTTCGATTTTCGTGTTTCTCGGTAGGCCACAATACATGTAAACAAACCGCCTTGGTGCATCAATGTCATAGTGAAAACTTGTCAAAAAACTGTTTAAGGCCTAGTATGTATACGTTACTCTATGATTTACTAAACAAATTAGTGCTGCACTCTGGCGGCAGAACAGTGCAGTAATACTCCCTATTAAACTAAAGTATAAACAAAAATGCAAAAATTAGCCAAATGTAAAGCAACAATAAAAAATCGTATGTTATCCTCTTGCCTCGTAATAAAAGGGCCAGGAAGTTGTATGCGCCTAACATTCTCAATTTTCACAAAGCGATATAGAATTCAATATAGAGAATACAATACTCTACCAAAAAATACGCTGAAAACAGAGAATTATTATTTAAAGAGTCAGAATGATGGTAGGTACTTACTTGTGTTATTGTGGCTGCGGTCTTCCATAAGGAATTTTCCTGAGATTTTATGTAAAACACTATGCGGGAAAATGCATTTACATTTAGTTCTTGTTTTAAAGCTTAAAAGTGAGTAAAGTAATTAACTTTTCAGAGTGAAGTACACTGCTGTTATGCAGAATATGAGAGCTTAATCTTAGTGAATTCTGAGAGAAATAAAATATGCTCATTTTTACAGCTATAGTTCGTTTTTTTTAGCATTAGAAAGAACTTGATAGAAGGTAAGCGATCTTGACATGTCTTTTAATTGAAAAACACTTTTAAAAAATCTGTAATTATTACTTTTGAAAGCAGAAGAATATAAATGATCGTATTAGATTCATAATTGTTACATATTTGCCGTAACTTATTTTTAAAATGTGTTTTTCACTTAAAAGACACATCAAGATTGTTTACCTTATTTCTAATGCTAAAAAAACGAACTATAGCACCTGAAACGTTTATAGGTCAAATAAAGCTTCGGACCTCGTATTGAACATCGTCATATCATATGGAAAGACAACAATCACTACACTTTATTAAACAAAGTCCCCCGCCGCGTCTGTCTGTTTGTGTGTTTGTATATTTGTTCGCGATAAACTCAAAAACTACTGAACGAATTTTCATGCGGTTTTCACCTATCAATAGAGTGATCCTTGAGGAAGGTTTAGGTGTATAATCTGTTAACCCGTGCCAAGCCGCGGCGGGTCGCTAGAATTTTTATAGAACTTAACTCCGAATGCGTTCGGTGTCATTTTTAGAGATCAACAACTTAGGAAATTGTACATTGAAAAGATTTAAATTGATGAGGTTATAAAAACATGATTTAGCAGCGCGTGCACTCTTCGTTTGCGTTGCACGCCCGGCAAAATTTGGGTAGGGCATTCAACGGTGTGATATATATATTTTTAATTTTGCTAGTTTGTTTAGCCCTTCCTTTTTGTCTATGGCCTGTCTAAGATAAATGTGATTCTGACTGTTGGTCTAGACCAGCGGTCGGCAACCTTTTAGCAGAGAGTGAGAAGAGAGAAGAAACGGAGGTGACGCGGGCCGTACTTTGTTAATATTTATGACTTTATGAGACATTGTCGTTTGTCACTATTACATACAAAATAGCCAAGGCGGCACTCGAGCTGCAAGTGACAGTTTCACGAGCCGCATGCGGCCCGCGGGCCGCAGGTTGCCGACCGCTGGTCTAGACTATGGTATTAAAATTATAATATGTTTAAAAAATAATAATTAAAACGCTAAATGGCGATGATGGTACCTAACTAATTTATTATTACATTTTATCCTTTTTATGCACATTTGTCATTTCTCCACCCATATTTGCAATTCATCACAAGCAATTGCGCATAAAACTAAGGACTTATATAATAAACATGGCTGTCTGAGTGTCAAGAAGCAACAATGGCATAATAACCCCCATTACAGCACACTTGGCCGCAATTCAAATCCGACAAAGAGGGTAAAACTACAATACAGATTATGCAGCAGGGTTGCTAGATAACGATTTAAAATCTTGACAGAATTCTTGAACTTCGTGTTTTGTTATTGGAATCGGAAAAAAATAATTCATTCTTATGAATTTGTGTGCTTAGTTGTTAATTTATAATCAGCAAATAGGTACCAGAATGTTTTGAGTTTATTGCAGGAGTATATGTAAAACAATGATACAATACATAATAAATCCCAACTAAATTTATAACTAACTTAAAATCACAAAATCACAAAAATCTTAACCTAATCTAACAAGTTAACAATCAGCAAATAGAGTTCATCAACTGAAGTTAATAATAAAAAATAAATACGAGTAATTTCGGGATTTTAGAATCAAACTGTAGACATCCCAGCCCAGCCCAGCCCAGCCCAGAGCCCAGTTATTTAAAAGAGTTGCTAGTATGGAGAAACTTCGCATCAAAACACTTCTGTCCACCGTCTGGCAACATCGGTTGCTTTCTTACTTTGGCCATGTTATGCGTAGAGTTGAGAAAAAGTGATCGTGGTTAGAAAAGTGGAAGATGGAACACCTAAGGGCCCCCACTGCCCCCCACCGACCAGATAGTCTAACAAAGTTATAGAGTTAGACCAAGAAAAGTCTGCAGAGATTTTGACAGCATACGCAGTGCAGGTGATATTTTAAACGTCAAAATCACTGCATGTGCTGTCAAATTCTCTGCAGACATTTCTTGGTCTAACTTTAGAAGGTTTACCGACATATCAGGGCAAATCCCGACGCCTGGCAACCCCGCACGGAGCAAGCCCGGCGTTTTGAGAAATATGCAATGCACTTTACGATTATTGCTTCCTTTGCGCTGAGCGGCGATACTGCTGTTTTATTGCGTTTATGCTAGAGCTTGTCGGGAAATTGTTTTTGTTCTTTGTTTTTCTAACGGATTAGGGACACTTATTTGACACTCTAATTCTAATATAGATAAATTCTGATTTTACAATTTGCTAAAGTGTTAATATTGATATCTCTTCGCTGCGTTCAAAATTGAATTTTATGTTTAATTTAAACCTTATTTACTACAAAAAACAAATATGTATTCAGGTGTGCTTTGATGACTACTGGCAAACATTATAATCCGTATAGGAATGCTACGGTGGATCTGTGTTAAGGCTGTGTAAAGGGACCCACTGATTAACAGTCAGCCTGTCAGTTGTTCGGAACTGTCAAAATTTTGTTCTAACTGACAGGCCGATACCGTCCGGCGGACTGTTAATTAGTGGGCCCCTTTATGAATTCACCACCGTAAACGCGGTACCTATAGCTGTGACTTGGGCTGTTGGACTCTGACCTCAGTATACAAAATTGAGGATTGAAAATTCTATACCTTAAGTGACCTTATTACTCGGTTTTGATACTCTGATTAGAATAGAATATATTAATGATATTATACATTACATGCTGATAAAGTTTAGTCACCCACGAGTCTGTTTTGGGGTGAATCTGCTTGCGACCTATAACCCCGTTGCAGGCATTACCATTTTTATAGCGGTGCGTCTGCGTATTATGCAGATTGTCGAGTAACGACTCCGGCGATGTATGGAGTATGGTACAAGATATGAGAGGACGCGTCTATTCTGAACGCTGTTTATATACTACTTTTGCTTAAAGGGCTACTTGCACCATTCCACTCACCCGGGGCAAAGACATATGTAACTTCGTATAAAATGAATAAAGTCTAAGGAAAAAACGTGCCTCGGAAATCAAGAAAAAGTCATTCTCGGATAGATGGCTTTAGCCTATGGTCGGCTAGATGGCGTGACGACACCGTTTCATATTTAACAATTTTAACACATAGATATCAGTGAATGAACATGGGTCAAAATGATATAAAAATAATAAAATCATTCATCCATATATATACACTTTTTTGATACTTTTATACGTTTTCATTTTGAGTTTTAGTCGTGTGTCGATAGATGGCAGTAAATTTACTGTGACTACAAAATTTACTATGACAGGACCCCTCTATACTATCTATTCTCTTTGCCCGGGGTTAACGAGCTAAACCTGGAGTTACCATGGTAAGCAGTACAATTTGACCCTGGGTTAATGGTTTAACCGCTTAACCCCGGGTAAGTGGGATGGTGCAAGTGGCACTAAGCAATTTATTTTGCACCGATTGGATAGAACAAAGTGAGGAGTATCACTATATTTTCGTAGAAATTTGACATTAACGATGACATTGCCAAAATTTCGGCCTGATTCGAAAATTAAGATACGTCAAAAATTAGCTAAAGATACGATATGGATCGGATATTTCAGTGTCAAAAGTGACGTTTCTTCAAACAAAAAAGAATCAAAAAGTTCGAATCAGGCCGTTTGTCATTGCAAATGCCATGCACATGCTAAGTTATCTTAGTCCGACTCTATCCCATTTTCATCCTCAGCTACTGCTTCAAACCAATCGGACCTCATAGTACTACGACTTTATTCATCTACTTTGCACCGTCTTCGCCATCCCCATTTGTAAGACCGCGCACGTCATCTGTCGCGCCGGTCTTTTACCGTGCTCTGACCGAGCCAACACTTGCCGGTTTTCGAAAGATGTGGATGTGACCGTACCTGCCGTTCATTTTTATTTGTAGTTCATATTCTATCAAGAAGTTAAAAATTGCCGCAGACGCGATAGTTCCTTATGAAGTCCCTTTGTGTTTAATAGGTATATTTAATGAAGACACTCTTAACCCTAATCGTCGCGGTGTTTTATGCCTTCCGCCATACGTCGGCATGTTCTGAAAGCGAGTGTCGCGCTAATGTATGCAAACCCGGTTTAAGATTGACTTGTTTGCAACACTTTGTTCGTAGCTGATTGCGCGATAGGCACGGCGGCGCAAATGAACATGTCTCGGCTTGTTTAGAAGCCTTGGTTACGTAGACATTTTACGAGAAAAGGCGAAACGAGGCCGTTTAATAAGACAAGGCTGGCACTGCCTGTTTCGTCCGAGTCCGAGATATTATATATACGGGGTTATCCAGCTTCTAGTTCACAAGAAACCTGCGACCATAAAGCGTCTCCAGGCCTAGGACTGAGAGGAGAGACTAGTATTTTAGTCAATGATTTAGTAAGGATCCGCTCATGCATACAATTCCGACCGAACATTCTCGTTAAGCAAAACACAGCGCCATCTGTTGTATACTGCGTTAACTACGTGGCCGATAGTCAGAGCAAAGATACAATCAATTATCTTTGGCCAAAGAGAATAGATAGTATAGAGGGTTACCGTCATAGTTCCCCGCCGCGTCTTTACGCTTAATCCTATCAATTCGGTAACCCAATCGATTCGGTTACCGTATCATTCGGTAACCCTATCATACTGTTACCTGATTGTAATGGTAACCTTATTGAAACGGTAACCCTAACCTTTAACCGAGTTAATCTCAAAACCCCATCGCGATAGGGTTTTTGTTAAGGGTTTTTAACAGGTTTTCATTCAGTTATGGTAACCTTTATTATCGGTTGCTTACTGGTTTGCTACATTAAAGTAGTTTTAGTGATGTGCCGTCAGAACTAAAAAAAATATTAAAAAATTTGTTTATTTTATTTACTTTATTTATATTTTGTTGATTTTATTGATTTTACTTATTAAATTTATTTAATTTAATTTATTTATTTAATTGATTTAATTGATTTAATTTATTGAATTTGTTGAATTTATTTATTTTTTTGAATTTATTTTATTTATTTTATTTATTTTATTTATTTTATTTATTTTATTTATTTTATTTATTTTATTTATTTTATTTATTTTATTTATTTTATTTATTTTATTTATTTTATTTATTTTATTTATTTTATTTATTTTATTTATTTTATTTATTTTATTTATTTTATTTATTTTATTTATTTTATTTATTTTATTTATTTTATTTATTTTATTTATTTTATTTATTTTATTTATTTTATTTATTTTATTTATTTTATTTATTTTATTTATTTTATTTATTTTATTTATTTTATTTATTTTATTTATTTTATTTATTTTATTTATTTTATTTATTTTATTTATTTTATTTATTTTATTTATTTTATTTATTTTATTTATTTTATTTATTTTATTTATTTTATTTATTTTATTTATTTTATTTATTTTATTTATTTTATTTATTTTATTTATTTTATTTATTTTATTTATTTTATTTATTTTATTTATTTTATTTATTTTATTTATTTTATTTATTTTATTTATTTTATTTATTTTATTTATTTTATTTATTTTATTTATTTTATTTATTTTATTTATTTTATTTATTTTATTTATTTTATTTATTTTATTTATTTTATTTATTTTATTTATTTTATTTATTTTATTTATTTTATTTATTTTATTTATTTTATTTATTTTATTTATTTTATTTATTTTATTTATTTTATTTATTTTATTTATTTTATTTATTTTAGTTATAATATAATAATATTTATTTATATTTTACTTTTATACTCACATTGTAAAACCCTAACCTAAGACCCTAATTGAATAAAGAGAATTATAATAAGAACACACCACACAAGTAGGTATAAAGATAAACAAAGGAAAGGCAAAAAAACTTGTTTGTGCTGGAGGCTTCATAGACCGCCCATGCCAACCTCGGTTATTCAATAATAAGTTGAATTTAAGTGTGCGTAAAGATTACAATCGTTTGAACTGGTCAAAAACCTCATAATGAGGTAACTGAATAGACTGGGTTTTTATTTCGGTTACCGGTAACAGAGGTTAACTCGATCTGATACGGTTACCGAATCAAAGTGTTACCTTATTAAGCGGTTACCGTTATGGTAGGGGTTTTTATAAACACCTCTAAAATAACCCTATCAAAAACCCCGGTTAAGGTAACCGGTTCCTGTCCCTGGTTCAAAGTCCGATCAAAGTGGCGTGCTCTTGTGTTAGAGGCCAAGACTCATTTGGATCACCGCGCCAACCAAGTAAGTAGTAGGAGTAAGTAAGCGCTTTTAGCGATGGCGTGTGTTTTCCACCAAATTTAAAAACAACAACAAATAAAGAGTAAACGCGTCTTTTGTAACAATCATCACAACAGCTAATCAATCATACGTACCTAAGCTTCTTTTACACCAAGAGACGTATTCAGGTGTTAAAAGTATTATGCTGATTTGATATTAATTTGATAATAGGTAGGTACAATAGGTACATCGCAAGCTGCTACCAAACTGGAGGCCATAGGTTGGAATGGTATCCTGGCATGCACCAATGAGTTTTCTTATGCAAGACAGTTGTTTTTCGGAAAAGAAACCTGCATAGGTACTTTGAAAAAAAAACTTGTGTGTGAAATCCTTAGAGCATTTAGTAACTGGAGATTAGCCTTGGCTGTCATTTTCTGTACAAAACAGTCTGCCGATTTTTGCGGGGGAGGGGCACGTCAAATGTATGGCTATTGGTACCTAGTTACTTACATGATTTGTACGTAACGTAATAAAAATAGCCATGTCAGATAAACGCCCATACAAAAGTTTGCACAACTGTGCAAGGTTTTCGGCAGATTTCGGTTATTAAATGCTCTAAGGTGAAATCACCTAACAATGCACATGTGCAAGCTTAGGCATTATAGGTACCTATTAAGCTTAAAACCCTCTTATAGGAACCTCTTGTATTTATTAGAGAAATTGTGAGTTTCCTGAACAGTATGGGACGTATATCGGACGTAGCATCATAACATCAAAATATTACATTTTTGAAATCTGAATACGCCTCGAGTTTGCAAAGTCCGCGGCTCCATTAATCATAAAGTTTTTGTTACGTGGTTAATGAGACGGAAGGCGGAAACAACCTGTTTCGTTTATTTAAAGGCTCGAGTTTTAAAGATAGGTAGTGGAATTTAGTTAATTCTTGTTAAGATACGTAGGTACCTCCATACCTACCTGCTTTTTAGGATTCGGTACCCAAAGGGTAAAAACGGGACCCTATTACTAAGACTTCGCTGTCATTCTGTCCGTCTGTCCGTCTGTCCGTCTGTCCGTCCGTCCGTCCGTCCGTCCGTCTGTCCGTCCGTCCGTCCGTCCGTCCGTCCGACCGTCCGTCCGTCCGTCCGTCCGTCTGTCCGTCTGTCCGTCTGTCCGTCTGTCCGTCTGTCCGTCCGTCCGTCCGTCCGTCCGTCCGTCCGTCCATCTGTCTGTCTGTCTGTCTGTCTGTCTATCTGTCTGTCTGTCTGTCTGTCTGTCTGTCTGTCTGTCTGTCCGTCTGTCCGCCTGTCCGTCTGTCCGTCTGTCCGTCTGTCTGTCTGTCTATCTGTCTGTCTGTCTGTCTGTCTGTCTGTCTGTCCGTCTGTCCGTCTGTCCGTATGTCCGTCTGTCCGTCTGTCCGTCTGTCCGTCTGTTCGTCTGTCCGTTCGTGTGACAGTTGAAAGTTTCACAGATGATGTAGGTATTTAAGTAGGTATTTCTGTTGCCGCTATAACAACTAATACTAAAAACAAAATAATATAAATATTTAAGTGGGGCTCCCATACCACAAATGTGATTTTTTGCCGTTTTTTGCGTAATGGTACGGAACCCTTCGTGCGCGAATCCGACTCGCACTTGACCGGTTTTTCTTGCTTTGGAGATACGCTCTTACAAACTTAAGAGTTTTTTTTATATTCCATACCTACTTTAGTTCTAAGATATATCTTTGGGAGGAAATAATTAGAAAAACTTTCTTGGATATGTCTTGTCCCCAGCAGACAATAGTTTTAAAACTATAATTACCTACTAACTATAGGTAGGTACCTACATACCAGTAGAGTAGGTACCTAACCTACTCGTACATCATAGTGACAAGTTAATTTAAAACTTATAGGTACCTACTATTATTTTTATTTTAGATACATTGTAGTAGGTACCTTGCCGAACTCTTTGAGTAAAGGGGCCCACTGATTAACAGTCCGCCGGACGGTATCGGCCTGTCAGTTGTTCGGAACTGTCAAAATTTTGTTCTAACTGACAGGCCGATACCGTCCGGCGGACTGTTAGTAAGTGGGCCCCTTTATTCGAAAAATAACTGAACTTATATAACAATATTGTTACAATTTTATTTTACCGGTATAATGTGTCCCACAATTTGATAACAGGCCAGGTATTTTTTTTATTGGTGTCTCGCTCGCTCTTTTATTACAGTTGTAGTTAGGTATAGGTCAGAAAAAACTACCACTAAATAACATTCCGACATAAACAGATAAACCACGTGCTTATCAATTGCAACAATGCGAGTACGACCCTGGCGGCACATCTGGGACCTATTTTTCGTACGTTACAAGTTCACAAGTCTACAAGCTTACATTTAAAATTTCATTGTACAAGTGTGTTTTAATTCTGTTTCTCGTAGGAATGATTAGGTACTACAAGTGCTACAAGGCGGCTGTCTAAAGTTACAAAATAGGTTTGTTTACTATGCAAAAAGGAAATGCAATGGCCATTATAAATGTTATCTTAATGTCAATGTCACTGTTAATCATCATAATCTTAATAAGAGGAAAATAAAATGGCTGACTTGTGTTTTCGGAATATACAAGCGTATAATAATACAAGTAGTAATGAAAAGCGTTTCTCAAAATTATCAATTACAAGTGTAAAATCAAACTCAGTTTCGTCAGTCACTCTATGAATGTTTACAAGCTTCAGGGTGGGTCAGTTTTTTTTTTATAATACGGGTGAATTCGTTACAAAATTATTATGTTATTGGTCATTTACTGGTTCTTTCCCAATTATAATAATTTCATAGGAATGAGTTTACTTTTTTTTTTGGAGAATAAAAGCTAAATTTAAATAATATTACTGATTTTAACGAAGTGCATTCAAAACTTACACGTTTTAGATCTTAAAAATGCAATATCTTCATTTATTTATTAATCGATTTTTACCAAAAACGCATATTAGCAGTTTATAGAGACTCCTCATTATTTCGTGATAAGTCACAAGCTACAAGTATAAAGTACAGCTTTTGAGAAACGAAATTACTATTTTAGTATATAATATCTACTAGTGTTTGTCAACTTGTGAAACAACAACACTTGTGAAAACTCTTTTATCCCCGCTCTTGTAACAATTATACATTTACGTGAAACGGAAAGTTGTAAAAATTTTTGAAATACAAGCGTTACCATAGATACACACTTGTATTACAAGACTTGTAACGTACGAGAAATAGGCCCCTGTTATCTCTAAATGCAAAACGTGTGAAGTGTTATTTTTACCTTCAAAGCATTTTTATCCTTATGATAAGACTATAGAGCCGATAATATAATGACAGTTTATGGTATCCCGTAGCGGTTTTTCTACCGAGTGCATTCTTTTTGAGTGTCGATGGTCGTTAAATGCAAAAAAAGTTAGGTTAGCCATTATTTAGTTAGTATATTTTTTAGTCTATTGTTTATAGAAATAGAGTCGTTAATCTATACTAACATTTCAAGGCGGTTATAAAATCTGCTTTTACTACGAGGTGGTTATCCTAATTTGTGGTTTACCACTCAATGGTATTGTATTCTTGAGACTCTTTGAGTAAACAAGCTCAGATGATTCAATTCACACTATATAACAATAACAAGTTTCGTAAAAAATACTTTTATTTACTTACCAATAAAACATCAATTTTACGTCATCCGCAATAATAATTCGAGCCTAAGATGGTCGACTTTTTATCATTTGTCACCATGCCTGTCAGTGACAGTGACAGGCTGTCACGTTCTAACAAATATATAAGTGCGAAAGTGATGCATGGCATGATAGGTGATAAAAATGTGACCACGATACCGCTTCTGTGGATCATAGGTACTTTTATAAATTCTCCTTCTTTCGGTCGGTCGGTCGGTCGGTTAAAAAAAACGAAACAGCAAATGAAATGTTAAAGTGCCTATCAATTTAAGTATCGCAATTGAATTAAATGTATTGCGCAACTAAATACCCAACATTATCGTTACTTTGCCCTGAATATTTCAAATTAGACTCATTTGTTCTTAAATATTTGGGTGGCTAATCGCCAAAAGGTATTTTACTGTAATCAGCCAGTTCTGAATTGTAATATTAATATTACTTGTAATTTGGCAATTAATAAAATTAATTGCTTATTTTCATTATTTGAGGGGACATTTCAAAAGCAATTTCGGTATTGTTTGGTTTGGCTAATAGATTAAGTATTTTCATTTTAGAAGAATTATAAAAAGTATTTATATGTATTGTATTGTATTTGATTTGCAATTTGAACGTACATTTTGATGTCTTAACAAAATGACATTATCTTGATATCAAAACATTCAAAATACAAGTTAGAATTGACCTTATTTATAGGCAAGTGTCCACAACTCGACGACTAATATGTATATATAATATAATGCTTATTTGTACGATATGTCTTACGTAGGTATGAACAAAAAGAATAGATAGATAGATAGATAGATAGAATACTCTTTATTGGCACACCTCAGTAAAAAGATACAAAAGAAAAGTACAATTGATTAAATGTAGAGGCAGACAACAGGCGGTCTTATCGCTAAAGAGCGATCTCTTCCAGACAACCTTTGGGTAGCGGAAACAGAGAAGTACTTAATCGAAAAAGTGGGTGTTGCAAAGAGAACATTATGGAGCCTACGTTCACACACACAATCACATTGAATAAACATACACATATACGAAATACAAATAGATATACATAAACATACATATATATATAAAATAACCGGGATATAACTAAAAATATGACAGCAACATGTCAGCCACAGAGTAGGTAACATACAAACACTAGAGGAGAGATAGATAATGTTCTTTTAATAGTTTTTTGAAAGCAGCAAGAGATTGAGCGCGCCTAATGCCTACTGGTAAAGAGTTCCAGAGTCGGACAGCAACAGAATAGAGTGTAGTTACATACATTATATCTTTGATATGAAGATTAATATCGAATGTCACCATATTAGTACGTACACTATCTTTATTGGCACCTGATACAAATATCAAGGTCCTAAAATAACTTGATTGGACTACTTTCATCGATTCTTGTAGACTACTAGCATACAAGTGTTAATTTCGAACACAGCTCTCAAGTTTCCGTGGTGTAGCGGTTATCACATCTGCCTAACACGCAGAAGGCCCCCGGTTCGATCCCGGGCGGAAACATTTTTTTTTACGTTATGTTTTTTTTCTTTAACTACTGTTTCATAATAATGATTGTGATAACAAGTATATATTTAGGTACAGCTAGTATTTTATTATTTTTTTTATTTCAAAATAGTATGAAAATGATAAAAATAAATTACAGCTACAAGTAAATTTGAGCTACAATTTATCGGTTTTATTGTCATTTCTTCTGTACAGTGAAAGTACTTAAATAGTCACAACTTTCCTTTAGATCAAAAGCCCATTTCTACACCAATTTCGATAGTAGGTATTCAAAATAACCTAGAATTGTATACATTTTTATATGATATACGACCTTATGGCGCTGAGAGTAGAAAATTCGTTGACACGCTAACGAAGTGAGGGCAAACTTGTTAGAGGCGCAAACAAAAACCTCTGACACCCTTAAGGTTGTGTCAGAGACGATTAAATACACTTAGTAAAAACTAGACATCAGTTTTATTTTACAGTATATTAGTACTATATAGGGCACTCTACAGTAGGTAAAAAAAAAATAGAACAATTTTATACAGAGCAATCTAGTCTCACGGTAATCAAGCTCAATAAGGCTTGTGTTGTGGGTACTAGACGACGATATATATAATATATAAATAGTTATATACATAGAAAACACTTACCTACCTACTTAGGTACCTGTAGGTACCTACAGTCAAAGAATTTAATTTCATTACCATTTCGTATTCGTACCTTGTCACATTTTAATCAATATGAAAGTCGCTAGTGACAGTATAGTCACTGTGACAGGGTTCGAAATAGTACACTGAAACTAAATTCCTAGACCGTGCCTATATGTGACTAAATGTAAAAAATAAATGGAAAATCAGTAAAATTAACATGTCGCACATCATTCGATAGGTCTTTAAAAATTTCGTTGAATCTTACAATACGTGCAAGTAAACGTATTGCACGTAGCCCTCGCTTTCAGTTCATCTAGGAAAACATGCGAATTAAATTAAGTTAGTATTCTATTTTATTACCTAGTCTCTGGTTATGTGGTAATTATAGTTTTAGTGAAATGTTTGTGTCAAACTAGTTACGGTGCCGTGAAAAGGTTATTATAATATCCTACATTATGTACACCGGTAAGAACGTCCTTAAAGTTACGTATGTATTTTATAAAATGACGAATGATGAAGTGGAAACAAGAATTACCATAGTACCGGGCCATGTTTATATTTTATAATGTTCGCGAAGGTTAACTAAATGAAACTGATTCCTTAAAGGATTAAATTTGCCTTTCTATATACTTATTTTTGTGTTATTTATGTACCGGACTTACGGGCCAATTTACGAGTAGGAAGTTTTCTCTTTTTCTCGTAACAGGATCGAAAGAGCTCGTGATTCTATGTGTATTAAAGAAATCAACATTAATTTTATGATTGTACACAACTGAATAGATAGACGATAATACTACATACTACAAAAGTTTTTCACAAACGGTTGTGACTAGTAACTACCAAAACTTGCACGGCCCACCCCTCTATTAGGCCTTATTAATTCCTAATTGTTTCCTAAACAGACAGTGCGGGGGCTAACTCGGTTAGGCACAGTACGCGGTGCCAGACAGTCATTCACTATCTATATTACAGCTAAAGTCCGTCTGTCATGTTGTCATCGTCAATTATGCTTGTATAGTGTAGCCGCCTTGCAGGTTTATCTTGAATACCAAATAAAACTTCTATTCTTAGTAGACTGTAAATATAGCATGCATGTAGTATGGTGAATTTATGTTTTAATTAAAAGTTGTGTTCTCGAATTACTAGTATTATTAGCTTTTATAGGTTATGGAGAAAAATATCTGCTGAAAATAGTAGAAGCATGCCTCAGAGTGTCGCTATTTAGGGTTCCGTACCCAAAGGGTAAAACCGGACCCTATTACTAAGACTCCGCTGTCCGTCCGTCTATCACCAGGCTGTATCTCGTGATCTGTGATAGCTAGACAGCTGAAAACAAATGCTAAAAACAGAATAAAATATAGATATAAGTGGGGCATCCCATACAACAAACGTGATTTTTGACCGAAGTTAAGCAACGTCGGGCGGGGTCAGTACTTGGATGGGTGACCGTTTTTATAGATAATAGTACGGAACCCTTCGTGTGTGTGCGAGGCCGACTCGCACTTGGCCGGTTTTTTATATTTCTGACCATGAAAAATTAAAAGCCAGTTTTTGGGTTTACGCTTTAAATTGTAAAACAAAGCCATAATGCATAGGTAACTCTTGAAAGTGTAAATGTAAAGGTCGTATAAACTTTGTTATTCTCACCAATCTCACCTCACTGAACTTGCGTTGTATCTCAACACCATCGGCTTTGATTTTTACGTTTTAACCTCATTATGCATTTCATTACCTTCAAGTAAAAGTGGAAGTCATTACAATATTTATTAAATAAAATACAGTCAAATTGATATCCTGTGTATTGAGGTTTGCTGAAAGCGCTATTATACAGTTGTTTACTTTTGCAGAGAGATGTCTCAGCAAATAAGTTCTCAAGAACACGGCACAGGTAGAACCTCAAGGTACATTAAGGTAAAACAAGTAACCTCATTTTAAAAAGCCCGCCCGAGCACTCAATTTGTTCGGGATCGAGTAAACTTGTCTGGCTTGTTTGCAGCCAGTGCCTGGCAATAACCAAGAGCAAACAGTGGTCGGGGCACATGCGATCTCCGTGGTTGTAGGCGCAAGACGCCCAGGCCTAGTTATAAATTTTTAGGGGCCTAATTATACATTTCGTTATCTCTCTCTATCGGTTTTGCATATTGGAGTGATAGATAGGGAGATAACCAAAAGTTGAGTTAGGTACCTACCTAAATTAGGGCTGTTATGGAGAATATGCAAGTTACTTAAGAGTTTTGCTATTTTGAGGATCACGCATATCACTTTAATATTTTTTTATAATCTATTTTATCATGGAAGATTACCAAATTTTCTGTCCGTATTTTTTTTTTATTCAAACAAAGAATAAACAATTATGTAGACTTAATTC
The DNA here is from genome assembly GCF_910591565.1 of Cydia splendana. Lineage (NCBI taxonomy): Eukaryota > Metazoa > Arthropoda > Insecta > Lepidoptera > Tortricidae > Cydia > Cydia splendana. Next base: position 20,280,531 of record NC_085963.1, read on the forward strand.
TAGAAAAATGTACAGTTCATTTGGGCAATTTACTAACCAATCATAAGGCTTTGTTACCAATTAAAAAGGCCTACAGATACGCATCCAATGTCACATGAAAACATCCTTAGGTTTAATTAGCTATTAGTTAGCTGAACCAAGTATATTCTAATCGTATCCTATATTAGATATTGTATCAGTTAATCAGGTATGTACACTAACCTAATTATCTAGATCAATACAGCCGCAGAGCCGAACCGACTGCATGTCAAGTTGTCTAGCACAGGTGGAGTTAATAGACACGTAGGTTATTGTTTAACTATGTTATATGTAGACCGAGAGATCGCTGCGAGATATTAACTTACATTCTATAGTAAAACTTGGTAAAACTAACTATGGCACAATAATAACTCGAATATCTTTGTTCAGTTGTGACTATTCATTTTATTAAATATCGCAGTTCTGCGTCAAAATATTTCCATTAAGTACCTTTTATTAAAAATATATTAAAATAGTAGAAACTTTATACAAATAAACGCAATATTTCACCGTCAACATCGCAATTGGCTTGTTTTACATACAGGCAGACGTGGGTGACTCCGCGATTTCGTCGCTTTGCTACAGGTAGCTAAAAGTACATCCGTTCCACACCAATTTTGGTGGCTAGCCATAAGCCGTACTCTGTACCTAGTACTATTATTTATTCATCATGCTTGTTGTCTTTATGATGTCCACAATGAAACAGAAGGACATTACCTATGCTAATATTTCAAAACCTGGTCCAAAATACGAATGAAAGGCTTCGTTGCAAGAATTGCATCGATATCTCGAAGTCCGACTCAGATTTAAAAACTTGTTACTGTTGTTGTTGTTGTTTGTTGTGTGTGTTGTTGTTTGTTGTTTTGATCTTATGTTGAGTGCGTGAGATGCAAAAAAATCAGGCTCTCGGCCTATATATTGACAATGACGATGACTGTGTACCTGCAGCATGTCTGAACAAACACAATAATGTAGGCTTTACTAATGATGGCCTTGTTTTGTGGATACAATAACATGTCACATAATAATATAAAGGTACGTAGGTACCTACTGATCTGGTAAATGCGTCGCGAATACTAATGTGTCGATAGCAAGTGTCTGAAATTGTAAAACATATCATCATGGGAAAATACTTTGTTAAGTATAAAATTCAACATGTCATCATCCCTATTACATATGCTACTATTAGATATACCTACTTCGATCCGTTCCATGCTTATTTTGTTTTTTATAAGGTGTAGTGTGATACCTACATACCTAACAACAGTACCTATTCTAATTCAAAAATGTAATGTGAAAACTTAGGACATACCTACTCACACCTTACAAGTTTTACAAGACTTTTCTTATCTTTCGAAATCAGCTGACGAAACTAAAGTCTATTATTTTCTCTTTATTCATCATCCTTCTTAGGCTAGGGTTTTTATAATATGAATATAAAAGTAAAATATAAAAACACTTACAAAACAATAAAAATACATATAAACACATTATAAAAAACCTAACCTAGGGTGCCGCCAGCAGCGGGGCAAAGCCCAAGCTACCAGTGGTCAGGGCTGCAGAGAGAGGAACCGACGTACTATCCGCGCCGTGTCCAAGATCACCGCCTTCTGCATCTGACCCTTGATCCAACCACCTAGCGAGAGTCTCTCAAGATGTTGGTCGAGACTCTTCGCTATTAGACCGTTCACTGAAACGACTATCGGGACAATGATCGTCGAATCAACATCCCACATGGCGGTTATCTCGTGAGCCAAGTCTAGGTACTTACTGGACTTGTCCTTCTCGGCCTTCACGAGATTCTCATCATGGGGGATGGTGATGTCAACGAGCACGGCCCGACGTTGCGATCGATCTATTATTACAATATCAGGCTTATTATTGTATTATTATTTTTATTTGTCCATGTCGAAATTTTATAGAAGACGTAGAAGTATCTAAAATACCTTTCATTTATTAAGAAGGTACTTACTCTTAATTCCATATCTTTTCATCTTCAACAATATTATGCAGGGGTCGCAAACCGTTATTTGCTCCATACAAAAATACCGAAGATATTACCTAAATACATGATTCAGTCCTACGTACAAAGCATATAATAATTCAAAATATTGGGCTATTTCGGGGTTTTAAAAAAATACCGCGGTAGTTCCGAGCCCTGTATTATGTCTCCAATTGACTCAAGGCCGAAGCCCATATCTAATTTTATTTGACCGTAAAATAACCTTTTCATTAAAATTTTATTTCTTTTAATAAAAAAGTCTGACAAATTAATAGAAGACGTCAAGAATGGCAACCTGGGAGTATTTTATGCGTAAAAGTGAGCATAACTGCGACACGTAGAAGTTTTATCGTTGTCACGAATGCTGGAATTGTTATAAGTTCAGAACGCTGAATTTCAGGGGTATGAGTATCATATTGTCTTAATAAGGACTTGCGTAATTAAGAGGAACTCACTCAATGAACCTGGCAGGAGCATTTTTTCCCTTCTGAATTTTATAAAACTTCCATAAGTGGGTGTCCTGGAAAAGAAACTTAATCCAACCAAATATCAAATAATAAAACGATTAAGCCCTTTAGGTATTTAAAAACATTAACAATTTCTTTGGTTTTTTTATATGTCAAAAAGGTGTCGTTACCAGTGCTTAATCCATCACTTTTTAAAATCAATGTAATGATTTACCCCTATAGAAATGACGTCCATAATTTACCAATAAAGCACCCTACTAAATACCTCTCTCGTCGAATGATGGGCCCTAATAAGACATTTCATTTTATATGGAGTATCTGACTCGTAATATGTTTATAGACATCTTTTAGAAGTTTAGCACATTAATGTATTCAGATTAACATTGAGTACCTAATAAAAAAACGGTACAAACTAATTTCTTGAACTTTTTTTTAAATAAACCGAACTAAAGGAACTTTCACTGCCATAGAGACCATCATTCGACGCGAGATAAGTAAATAAATCAAAACCATTGTAATGGATTTTGTTCGGAGACAGGTGTCAGATCAAGTACCTCATTCTCGGATGTCGGTTAAATTATTTAGGTAATTACTTATGTGGCCGCGATGGCCCTCGATCTTCGTCCGCAAACTTCTTTGACAAGCGATCACTCATCGCGGTGGAACCAATTTCTTGCCACGCACTTGGGATACTTATTATTTCCATACGTAAGTGGGACGATTTTTATATTTTATCGTATTTTTTCATCAATTTTTCTACTAAAGGAAAAAATTGTAGAATCTACGTTTGCGGATTGCGGAGGTTGCGGGTTCAAGTCCTGCCGGAAGCGTAGATTCTGCAATTTTATCCTTTGGAATATCGCTCGCAGACGTATCTGCTTGTTTAAAAATTGTTTTTTTTTTCATCAGTTTTCAATAAAATTTGGTGAACCTAAATATACATAGAGCTCCCTATTCTGTTACCTACATTACGAGTAGGTATAAGCGCGATTACGACAACGTGTGGCATTTTCGTAACTCAACGGAAAATTATGTACATTTTCTGTCCCAAATCGGGTAACTCTGACTGCTTAGCCAAATCAGTTTCTTTTTTTGAACTGTAAAAACGATTAGCCACTATGGAATCTCTACGAAATACAGAACAATGACGTCACGGTCAAGCTATCTAGTCTTTATAGTTCTTGCGAATTTATTAAATAGAAATTGTGTCTGAAAATAACTGCAGTTTAGGTTTTTCTAATATTTTTCTGGTGCTTTAAGTATTTCGTGCATGGTGTGAAATAATTTATTACACTACTAATATGTGAATAAAGATAAGTACAGATTATTCTTAATATACTGTACTACAAAATACGTAAATAAAGCCCTACGTAGGCTCCACACATTCGTGTATTGTAAACGCAGGGTGCACTCTAATTGGCCTTCATAATTTCCAGTCTCCACTACAATATGGTCTACACTGTATCCAGATTCTGCGGTCACCACAAGCCTTTATATCTATCTCTGTCTATAATTTTATGCCATCATATCCCGCTTTTGCCCTGCACTGGAATTTGATCTTTGTTATTTTGCATTTTGGATTTATTTTAGAGTAAAATGCGTGAGTGAAATAGGCGCTTGAAGAAGTAAGCCAGTCAATACACTGAACGCACAGCTTGCTTTCGACAAAATTAGTTTTGTCATTGTTAAAGTTTATTTTAGTCTCTAATCCTTTGTAATAAGGTTGTAGGATTGTTTTATGGACTGCATAAAGTTGGTAGAAATGTGCAGTAGAGGCGTCGCACCATGTATCCGTGTTCGTAGGGTATGCCAATATACGTGCAAGCTATACAGGGTGAAATTTAAATCACTGGCCATATTCATTCCAGGCACTAGGTTACACTTAAGGAATCTATTTAGCGAAAAAAAAGAGTACATTTTTTTTTAATTTTCATTTTTCAATTTTTAAATACTTTCCACGAGTCGTGGTCACCCTATTACCACAAATGTAAACAAACCTAATAGTAGGTTTTAACAACAACATCAGCAAAACCCTTATCTGACCTTCACTAAACCTTATAATCGTTGCAATAGGGTCCACCTAGTTAGTGTTGGCGATGGTAGGCAGGTTTATCAATTTCGAGGGTAGTCTAAACCATTCCGCGCTAGCGGTAAACATAACGGTTAGCATAAATGATTAGTCACTCGTCACTCGCCAACCTTAAAATAATAATCGCGCGCGTACTAAGGTTTAAAAAAATGTTTTCGAACCGGGAATATTAGGAAATGGTACGGTGTTATTTATTAAGTGGTGAGTGTTTACGTGGTGCACAAAGATTATACGAAATGGAATCAGTTCCACGCCTTCGCAGACAAGGATTGAATCCAAGAGTACCATCTCGTGGGACTTTCGTTAATTGCGTCGACTTTTAATCAAATGTAAGTACATAAGATGATTCAATTTTTTAAATACGCCTGAATGCAAAGATTCCTGACCTAGTTTTTACTCATTGTTTTTAAGCCACGGACGTTTTGTTAATAATCATTAGTCAGAAATAATATTTTAGATTAAAAATGGGTTGCCTTTGCATTTTGATGGCTCTAAGCCCGTTAAAGTATGAAGGAAAAATTAGCAACTTATGTAGGTAAGCGTCTTATCTCGCTGCAATAGGGTTCATAATTGGTGACGCGATTGCAAACAGCGAGAGGGGCGGGGTGTCAATGACCTTAACTGATAAGAGAGAAGCGGGTGTAGTGGGTAGTTGTCGGTTCACCATAACCTACGAGGTTTTTAGGACAACTTGATGATGAGTTATTTCGAAAAAAATGTACTGAGCGGTATTAAAAGAAAAAACACGTGTTTAATATTTTTTCGAGTTCTTTCGGGTGTTTCAATTTGGCCAGTGAATTAAATTTCACCCTGTATATGTACATGTCTAGATTTATGTTTGTAAGGTTTTTAATTAAATTTGGAACTTTTGCTATAACGGGTCTTTTCCGATTTCATGGAGTACATAAACAACGATCATATTAAACAATTGTCAATGGTGTGTCTACTTAGTTTTTTAATATGTGCCATAAGATAAAATGTGTCCTATCGTCTGCTGCCATATTTTTTCTTAAGGATCATTCATAACGGGTACTGGTCTTTTCCGATTTCATGGAGCACAGTATAAACAACGATCATATTAAACAATTGTCAATGGTGTGTCTACTTAGTTTTTTATGTGCCATAAGATAAAATGTGTCCTATCGTCTGCTGCCATATTTTTTCTTTTTTTCATAAGGGACGTGTCGATAGCCTGTGGCTATGATTTTAAATTATGTACAGAAATTTCGATGTCAGTTAATGAGATGTCAGTTAACCCGCCAATCATGAACCATGGCATAGTAGGTACCGTTGAGGAAGTTAACGGTATTCGTACCTATTTACCGATTTCAACAAATCAATGGCAAAAAACACGGAGTCCAACTCAATTTCCAACCTGCCAAGCGTGAACCGCCCTGTCCGACGCCGTCATTTCACGCGTATCTTGGCTGCAGCCAATTACATTGTGATGGACCTTTGGCCAGGACTGTTGAGCTCTGACCCCAGATTACATTAAGGACAAGATGGAACTTGTAAGACAACATGGGGTTTAGCCAAGATGGCAATCGTTGATAGTAAACGCCGATCGACGCCGAAATGTATGGAAATAATGACGTGACTTTTCGTAACAATTAGGTATAACTCAATGGTGTACGATACATTATAGCAGGATATAGTGCTGATATGTATACAGCAATTTTAAGCTACTACTAGGTCAATAGTGTGCTGTAGAAATGCAGTTCCTTACACAGAACCTTTGTGCTACTTGGGACAGCCCAGAAAATGTAAATGCCCGTAATGTAATATCAATGTCGGTGTTACGATTGTCAGAGTCAGAGAGATGATGTGCCGTCGGAAAGTTTCCATACCGTAAAATGGGGTGAGTAGGGTCAAAACTAAAATTCAAACCTCGATAACATTTTATTTTTACATATGAAAACTGAATGGTGTATATAATAAGTGTTACGGACGTTTGTATTTTAGTTTTTATTTTATTTTGGGTAGTTCCATTTCATAACTTTGACGATACAGAGGAAAACCCACCTCACCCCGTAGTGCCTCGTATTTGGGGTGAGAGGGGTTTTCATACAAAGGTGATTTTGGAAGATTGTTGGATCGATTTTTTTTTATTATGCGTATTACTATAGCTCCATTTTAAATTGGAATACATTATTTTTGTAGCAGTAGCCTTAAAATCCCTTCTCACCCCCCTCTCAAACCTTCTCTCCCCATTCATAATCCACCTCTCCCCGCGAAACGTACTCACCCCGTTTTACGGTAATTGCGAAATTTCCATACTTATTGAAAAATGTAGATAAAAAGATAAAAGATTTTTATTCATGACGTTCACAAAACATGTACGAACGTGTACTGACAACAACATCACATCAACATTTCGAAAACTTCTCATAATTTTTATCAGATTCAAAATTTATCGTTTCCAAAATGAAAATTGACTTTTCTAACTTTATTGAAACTTTTCTCAACTTGCACATCTGTAGTGCAGAGTAATCTTGGTTCGATTCTATCCCTTAGCCTGCTGAACAGGTGAATGATGAACAGGGGTAGGGCAAGGAAGGGTCAGGGCAAACTGGACGGTTGTATGTACCAAGTGTTTGGTCCACTGATCGGATAGATTGGGCCGCTTACTTTGCTCAGTCAATAATGAAGTACATACTTGTCTATTTAATTGGGTATTGTAGGAATCTGTTTACAATTAAGATTATTATATTTATCAATTATATGTATAAGAAATGGCCTCAACAATAGGCCTCGGGGTTCCTAAAGACACATTTAGCTCATAACACTCTTTAAAAGGCGAGGTGGGCAGTGCACTATATACCAAAGGTATCTTCTTTATTACTGTACTTATATATAGGTGCTTCAAACTTACTTTGTATGTTTGCAAACAAAAATAGGAAGGTAAATAAATATAATATTATTTAAAAATGTTATTTATTCAATAAACGTCAATACAAAAATATAAATTAAAAAAAATCAACAAAAACTTAAGACTAGCTTAAGCCTAATTTAAAATATTTAATAGGGACGATGGATTCAACTTATCGCCAACTTGGGAACCAGTGATACAGAAGTTAAAGCCAAAGGATCTATCTTCGGACGTGTGCGTGGATATTGTGAGTGTTGCGTGTCGGACTATTGACAATAATTAACATTATGTGTAGTGGGTGGTTTGAAAATGTGATGTCTACCCCAAACTTTTCCATACACTTTTCGTCGGGTAGTTGCACAAATCTCTGTTTTGACATTTTGCTGGGACATCAGTTAGCCGCGACCACGACCAATGAAACCTGTGTCGAAACGTCGGTAAATAAAGGTAATTGAATAGATTTCGCGTTAGACTCGTCTATAAATGTGAGTTAATATAGGTAAATAAATGACATAAATTTAGGCTATCCATCGTTTGAAATATCGGCCTCCGGTTTGGGACACGTAACCTGTGGCTTTTCCCTTTTTTCTTTCTGTGTGATTCTCAAAATAGTGGCATCTTAACCTGTCATCGAGTTTTTGAATTGAATGTATGTTTATTTGCTCTTTTTCATATGAAACAAAAATGCATCTAGATAAACTAAAACAATGTTTATCGCGGCCAAGTCATTATTTTTATTTAAATTTAATACTTATATTTATAAAAAATAAAGAGTAGCACTTTTTACTGTAACCTGTCTTGTCCAAAAGCATCGCTCTTCCAGTTTTAGTTCTTTAGATTTTATAAGCACCAATTTATGTAAATAAAATATCATGCTATATAATAACATAAACAATACCTTTTAAAATGTACTTTGAACAGGCCTTATATATATTTTTTTTACAACAATATTCACGCACGAAGTTTGTCCAAGGATATTTTCTCTGTTAACCTGTACCAACTTGTACATGCGCGGTATTGCATCTGACTCATACACAGAAAATTTTTGTTAGATCATAACTATGGAAAAATATTAGGTAAGTATCAAGCTAACCACCGTGAGGTACCATTATGACCCAAGTGTCGTAGTTTCGTAGAGACAAGTGGTTAAAGTCAGAAATCTAGGGTTTTGTAACGGAATGTTAACTTTAACTTATTCTCGATTATTTTACGAATTTGGTATGGGGCCTAATGTAATAATATCATTTTAATATTGTATGAAGGTTTATTCATGTATGCTAAAAGTGAGACATTCGTGTTATTATCCGTTCAAGGGAAAAAATAAAAATGAATGTATTTTTACTGTAACCTGCTTAACTTTAACCTGTGTTCAATGTATAGGTTATTGTATGTCTTGAAAATAACTTCTTCATTTTCCGTTCCCTTTGAAAAATTTGGGGTACTTGAAGTGGTAGAACATATTTTTCATTATTAAAAGTAAAAAAAAAACACAAAAAAAATATTTCATTATCTATAACCTGTCGATGCCACTTTCTTGAGAATCACTCTTCTACTCTATTGTTATCCCCATTTTACTACATACATAATTATATTCATGTAGGTATTAATCGCGCTATTAGTATTTAAACAGAGTTTTCTTAAAAGCAACCCGCAAAAAGAACTCAACAGGTACTTACTAAAAAGGCTTCCCCATTGTCGGCATTCAGTGCTCAAAGCAATTGTATCGCTATTCATCGAACACCTACTCAGTTCCTATAGGTCGTAACAACCATGATTTTTAAAAAACGTTATGCTGTTTTGTGAAATTGATGAAATAGAAAACGCTAAACGAGTTTTTAATGTCACAAAGGTGAGAATATTTTAGAAACATTCCATGTGCTCATTGTTGGGAATGTCGTGATATTATATTAATCACCACACCAGCTCGTACCTACAGTCTCTCTTTTCTTCAAAATCTGATGTTAATGTTGCAATTTATCCACAAGTGTGCCAAAGTAATTTGATGTAAATGTTGTGTTGTTCTCTCTTGTTGGCTAGTAGAATTGACTTTTAAGGGATGATTTAGAATTATACATATTGAATAACGTTTATTTTCATAATTATAATTGTATAGCTACCGGTACACCTATTTAGTCGAAATTCTACATTGGTTCCTGACACTTGACAGTTTGTAGGTACCATCGCAAATCATCTGTTATGGATGAATAAATCTTTTAAAGAGTTTTGTATACCGTAAAATGGGGCGACTAGGGACGAAATCGAAGTTCATACCTGAATAAAAGTTTATTTTTATATGTGGCACATTGATTTATGTACCTATATACAAAGAGTGTTCCGGATGTATGAATTTTAGTTTGTCAATGATAATTTGTTGTTTCATTTCATAACTTTAGAGATTAACACGAAATACATAGTAGGAAATCCCAGCTCACCCCGTAGTTGGGGTGACGAGGGATTTCCTACTAAGGTGAGATTTGAAAATTGTTGGATCGACACATTGGGATTATGAACATTAATAATAGCTTGATTTGTTATTAGAATATATAATTTAGCGTAGCAGTGGGGGTCATCCATTAATTACGTCACACGAATATCTAGGTTTTTTTACCCCTCCCCCCTCCTTGTCACACTTGGTCACATTTGGCAAACCCCTCCCCCCTGGTGTGACGTCACATTTCTTCAACGAAATCGGCAAATATTGATTTAATATTTTATCAAAATATTTTTGACAAAAGAAATATGCGTAATTTTATAACCCAAAACTGATTAAGAAATAAAATTAACGAAAAAAAATTATTATCGTTTCAAAACCTTGTTATTTAAATGATAATTAGCGTATAAAATAATTTAAATACATTTTCGGTTACTGATGAAGTTAAAGTGACGTCACAAAGTTTATGACTCCCCCCTCCCCCTTGTCACAACATGTCACATTTTCTGGACCCCCTCCCTCCCCCTAAACGTGTGATGTAATTAATGGATGACCCCTAGCCTGTAAAAACCAACTCACCCCTCTGTCATCCCTCCTCACCCCATTCATAACCCAACTGCCCTCGTAATTCCTACTCACCCCAATTTACGGTACTTTATCTTGGTTTTATTTACAAAAGTACTATATTTTACTACTATTGATATTGACTATTAATATTTTACAACAATTTTATTATTTATTATTTACTAATAACAATAAATGTCGTCATATAAATACACATGAGCAGGTAAGTAATAATTGTAATGGTATAAAATTACCGTCATACGCTATTGACAAACAGAGGCGTTTCGCTTCCACTCGCTGTTGAAACCATAACTTAATTTGCAACATCATTCGTATTGCGGCATTTGAATTAGGCTCAAAAAACTAAAAATTATTCGCCTAAGAATCTTTAGGGTGCTTGAAATTCACTAAGTGTTTAAAGTTTGCTTAAATATTTTATTGTGCTGTTTACCTAATCATTCCTTAAAAACTACCTACACAATTTGTGACTTTCCATCATGTAGAATGTAAGTAGTAACATCAAAATTATACGGCTAACTGTGGTTGCGGGATAAAGGATGACTCACGTTAGACCGGGCCGTGTCCGGGCCGGAGCTTCCGGTGCATCGTTTTCTATGGAAAGTATCACGTGATCGCCTGCCATGTCATAGAAAAGTAAGCTCCGGAAGCTCCGGCCCGGACACGGCTCGATCTAACGTGAGTCATCCTTAAGTGTGGCTGTCCTTTACATTTACTTATGCTTTGCCACTAAATGCAAGTAGCAAATGTACGTATTAATACTCGCAATAAATACTAATTAATAATCAATGCATACACAGGCCCCAATGTGAAGACCAGCCACACTTACCCGTAATGACCTTATTATTTTCAATTTTATGACACAATTTGTGTGGTGATACAATGATAAAATTGTAAGTCACATTTGTAAACTTAGCTACAGATGTAGTGAATAACGGACGAACATGTTATGCTATTTCAGTCAGTCTTGGTACAAAAAGTACTGAGGTTGACTGAAGTAGCATGACAAATACGAACGTTTCCGAGAAAATACGATGGCAAAGGATTGTTCACTACACTACACACTTACTCGTATTAACCGTTGTTATTCTCGCGCAATGATTTAAATCAATCTTAGTCTTTAAAGGGGCCGGGGCCCACTGATTATCAGTCCGCCGGACGATATCGGCCTGTCAGTTAAAAGCAAAATTTGACAGCTCCTAACAACTGACAGGCAGATATTGTCCGGCGAACTGGTAATCCCTTAAGAGCAACCACTGAACTATTACTTTTCCCAACAACATATTTGTAGGTATTTGTAATGATTTTAAGACCAAACTGATTTTATTATTACTTACGGCTGTTATACATGCTGGGATACAATACACCGCCCGTACCGTAATTCCCCCCTCACGTAATAAGTTTACGTGGAACAGTGTTCCTCCATTCGGCGCCGGAGGTTTGGTTTTAAAGTAATAGTGAATTATGTAGGAGACGGCTTATGGTAACGTGCTTACGTGTAGTTGTATGTGTTGAATTTAATTCTATACGTCTGAAGGTATGCATGTAGATTATGTAGATTCATTGTAATTGAATAGACAAGGAAGTCGAAGTATACCGATTCATTGAGATGTAGCTTCGTAAATCGTAATTCTACTATTTGAGGTAAGGTGGGGTAAGATTAACATAGTGTATTTTGCTCGGGCAAGACAAACAGTATGAGGATTCCATTAATTAAAACCAAAATATTATTTTGCTAATCCGCGAAAAGATAACGTGCTAGTCAATCAGTGCTAACCCGTTATACTTACTTGCGTATTTTTACATGCAATTAATATTCCCACCCTCCCACCGCAAAAATAAATACGCAAATAAATATAACAAACCACCACCAAAAGAATAAACCTCGACACGTGTTTCGCCTCTCTACGAGGCATCCTCAGGAGTTGTTAACGGTCTGACGCCCGGCAACGGAATGACCTGTCTAGAATGGTCGGCCATATTTATACCTTGACCACTCCCCCTACCGTGCAAGTGTGAGTGAGATGGAAAAATTCGTAATAACGGCGATGACGCAACATTCAATTGTTCGTTAAGAATCATGCCCCTATTGTTGTACCTAATTATTTCCAGTTGTTCCAGAACACCCAAACGCAATCCCTTTTCGCAAACATGTAAAATATCAAAAGAATGATTCTCAGATAAAGTGTGACCTGTATCTAATAAGTGCTTTGCAAAATTGGACTTCTCTGGATGGTTATGTCTATATGACGCAACATGCTCTTTATACCTAGTAGTGAAACTACGGCCCGTTTGCCCCACATACACTTTATTGCAATCGTCACAGGTAAGCTTATAAACTCCAGACTTTTTCCCATTCTCGATCTTATCTTTGCCATTGCAAAGCTTTGAGTGCAAAGTATTATTTGTCTTAAAGGCCACAGGAATGTCGTTAGACTTCAAAATTTTGTAAATTGCATCAGACAACTTGCCAACATAAGTTATGCTCGCTTTATATTTTTTAATCGGTTCAAAGGATCGTGCCGCATACAACATAGTGTTGACCATACTATTCCGCTTTTTCCTGATGATACCATCCACAACAGACTTATCGTAACCATTCGAAACTGCTAAGTGATAAATATTATTTAATTCAATCTGATAGTGTTCATCAGAAAGAGGCACAGTCAACATTCTATGCACATAACAATGAAAAGCAGCCAACTTATGCTGCCACGGATGCGTGGAAGAAGCCGGGATAACTGTATCGGTATGTGTAGGCTTACGGTAAATTTTGAACTGATGCCTGTTGTTTACTTTAGTGATTGTTAAATCTAGAAAATTCAAAGAGTTGTCTTGCTCTAGTTCCTTTTTAAACTTAATTTTTGGATGCTTACCATTAATTTCAGCAATAAATGCATCCAGCAGGCCCATACTACCCGTCCAACAAATAATCAAATCATCCACGTATCTAAAATATTATAATATATTATTGTTGCCCACAATATGCTGGTTCTCAAAATGGTCCATAAAAATATCAGCCATTAAAGGACTTAGTGGTGAACCCATAGCCAAACCATCACTTTGCAAATAATACTGTCCCCCAAATCTGTAATAATTTACCGTATTTTTCAAAATTTACCGTAAGCCTACACATACCGATACAGTTATCCCGGCTTCTTCCACGCATCCGTGGCAGCATAAGTTGGCTGCTTTTCATTGTTATGTGCATAGAATGTTGACTGTGCCTCTTTCTGATGAACACTATCAGATTGAATTAAATAATATTTATCACTTAGCAGTTTCGAATGGTTACGATAAGTCTGTTGTGGATGGTATCATCAGGAAAAAGCGGAATAGTATGGTCAACACTATGTTGTATGCGGCACGATCCTTTGAACCGATTAAAAAATATAAAGCGAGCATAACTTATGTTGGCAAGTTGTCTGATGCAATTTACAAAATTTTGAAGTCTAACGACATTCCTGTGGCCTTTAAGACAAATAATACTTTGCACTCAAAGCTTTGCAATGGCAAAGATAAGATCGAGAATGGGAAAAAGTCTGGAGTTTATAAGCTTACCTGTGACGATTGCAATAAAGTGTATGTGGGGCAAACGGGCCGTAGTTTCACTACTAGGTATAAAGAGCATGTTGCCAGGGTTGGGCAAAATACTGGCTTCCACGTATTTCAAATACAAATTACAAAATACATTTTTAAAAGTATTTGAAATACCAAATACAAATTACTTTGGTGACTGGTATTTGAAATACAAAATACAAATTACAGTGTTTAAAATAATGTATTTCAAATACAAAATACAAAATACTTTTCATTTTTTTGTTTAATCATTTAGTTTTTTTTACGAATATCCTTTCCTAAAAACTTATTGGGTCATTGCGCTTGCGCTTGTTTTCGTCCAGCTCTAGTTTTCGTCCACTTGACGAAATTTGAATATAAATCTACATTGCTGCACAAATTTGGACTGATTTCAATCCTTAGCTAAACAATATATCTGTCCACATATAAAAATTATATTTCGCAAATAGTAAATTAAAACTGAAGTATATTATTTGCTAATCTGTCAAGTGGTCGAAAACTAGAGCATGGGCGGAAACTACTGCAATGACCCTATCCCCTGGCTGTTGACGAAAAGTTCCGCGCAGAAAATTTAAAAAAAAACGTTCCATTTTAGGATCATAGAATTTAATAAAATGTATTTCGTAGAAATGTATAATGATGCTTGAAGTATTTGAAATACAAAATACTAAATACATGTGAGTTCAGTATTTGAAATACCAAATACAAAATACTTTTCCAGGTAGTATTTGAAATACAAATACAAAATACTAAAATGTATTTCAAATACGTATTTCAAATACATGTAATTGAAATACTGCCCAACCCTGCATGTTGCGTCATATAGACATAACCATCCAGAGAAGTCCAATTTTGCAAAGCACTTATTAGATACAGGTCACACTTTATCTGAGAATCATTCTTTTGATATTTTACATGTTTGCGAAAAGGGATTGCGTTTGGGTGTTCTGGAACAACTGGAAATAATTAGGTACAACAATAGGGGCATGATTCTTAACGAACAATTGAATGTTGCGTCATCGCCGTTATTACGAATTTTTCCATCTCACTCACACTTGCACGGTAGGGGGAGTGGTCAAGGTATAAATATGGCCGACCATTCTAGACAGGTCATTCCGTTGCCGGGCGTCAGACCGTTAACAACTCCTGAGGATGCCTCGTAGAGAGGCGAAACACGTGTCGAGGTTTATTCTTTTGGTGGTGGTTTGTTATATTTATTTGCGTATTTATTTTTGCGGTGGGAGGGTGGGAATATTAATTGCATGTAAAAATACGCAAGTAAGTATAACGGGTTAGCACTGATTGACTAGCACGTTATCTTTTCGCGGATTAGCAAAATAATATTTTGGTTTTAATTAGTATGGATTTCCGCAAAGTAACGCCTGATTCTATTCACTATTTGAGGATTCCATACCTACTGTCTTACCGCGGTGATAGTCTTACCCCACCTTACCTTACGTAAGAACCATTGTAAGCATCATAAAAAATCTGTATTGTGTTTACTAAGTTAACTCTCCACAAATTTCGCAGCGACCAAGTGGAGAAGTTTTTTATGTGATAGTCTGAGCAAACGAGCATACAAGCCGCCTGATGGCAAGCGGTCCCCTCCACCCGTGCGTTGCCGAGAGAGCCCTATAAATGCAATTTTTCATAGAAATTTGATATTAAATGGCACTTTCACACTCTGTCGTTTGTCAGTTCGGAGCAGAGTTGAGAAAAAAATGTTTTGAGAATTTTGTTTTTTAGTTTGGAATAGTCCAGTAGTTTTTTTCCGTTGTTAAGAACAAACGAGCAAGTTGCACTAAAAGTAATATCATATCAAGATCAGTTTTTGTAGTTCGAATCCCACACTTTGCTCCGATTGAGAAATTAGCCAATCTGAAAGTTGAATTTTCAGCAAGCGTTTTAATTTACTTGTTTACGTACGTGGTACGTGTATAGGTTTACACGATAATTTATATTTTTAGACCTCACAACATGACCTTTACCTTTCCCAGTTTTATTGAGTCTGAAAACATTCAATGGCGGCTCACGGACAATAGGGCCTGCAAAAATATTTGCGAGGTGACCGCTAGACCGTGGCACCGTTCAAATGATTTATGCTTAGTTTGTGTGTAACCAGGGGCGTATTTACCCTAGGGCCATCCGGGCCATGGCCCGGGGCGCCAACCTCCAGGGGCGGCATATGCCAACCCCCAGGGGCGGCATGCCGGATTGCATTTTGTTTTTCTTCCTTGACTTCTGGGGCGGCAAAACGTATTGGCCCGGGGCGCCAAATTTCAAAATACGCCCCTGTGTGTAACTAATAATGGACTACTCATTTCTTTTTTTTTCGATACTTGTTAACCTTTTATAATATACAACCTTTTATGTTACTTTTGTGGTGTGTTTCACCGTTGCGTCTTTAGGAGTTCTTACGAATTCGATTCACTTTTGCTATAAGAATGGTTCATTTGTGCTGATTTTTTCCGTAAAATTTTGATAAAAAATAAGTTTCAAGAGATCCTCATTGTTGGCGGGATAAAAAGGAAACCCCAATATGGGACAAAAAACTGTAAGTACCTGAGCTTTTTCCAAAAAAAATGTAGGTACATTTCATTCATGTCTTCAAAATATTAACTTCTTGGGCTCATTTTACTCAGAATCATTTTTACATTCACGCCTCATACATAAAAAAATGTGTCCCAAAATGATGTATGAATAAATATTTTTCCAGTGCGTCACGTTCATACAATTCAAAAATTATTCATACAAAAATGTGACGATCTGGAAAGGAAATCTTGGGTCACATTTTTTCATGTGTGAGGCGTGAATGTACAAATGATTCTGAGTAAAATGAGCCCAAGTAGTCAATATTTTGAAGACACGAATGAAATGTACATTTTTTTTTAAACGCTAACCTACCTTTGTATGTATTTATTCCCGTTGAGTTATCTAAATTCCATAGGTTTTCGTAACTCGAGGAAGATTTTTTATGATCATATGCGGTGAAATGCTTATAATATTGTACAGAATAGGGACTCTATTTACCAAATGTTATCGAAATTCGAAGAAGAAGAAAAAGACAACAAAATAAAGTGGGCCCATAATTAGCTCTACAAAATGACTTAAGTTGGAATCAAAATGTTTAGACTAGGTTGAAAATCATAAAGTGAGTCAGTCCAACTTGCAAGTTTTGGTAACATCCTAACTACCGCCCCACCGCATAAGGAACAAGTAAAATAAAAGTTTCTTAATACTCACTGAGAATCTATGTGCTCGCTGCTTTGGGTCTGAAAATAAGAATATTGTTTGCTTATGAAATAAAATATAAGTAGGTACCTATGTGTTTGTTAAAATAGAGTGAGTTGATGAGTAAGTATCTATTGCGGTAATCGAAAATCATAATAGTATTTACTACTTTTTGCTTTTACTCTATTTCGCATAGAAATGACTTAAAATTTGTCAATACATAATTCTATCAAATATATAATTCAAAACCAATCAAGCTGTTGCATAAACACATAAAACCTCATTTTGATAAACCAATACACTGTAACATTCTAATTAAAATGCAAATCAGCAATACATAGCGGTTCCATAACCACTCTTTCCGAACAACAATCACGGATAATTTCATCCCGATTAATCCCGTGACAAATCCGGACATTTCCAAACGCTACTGCATTTCATACATTTGACCTTTGTTGTTAAGGGCGTAAAGGTGATTATTGACTGTCAATGTTTACCCAGTACAAATGAAGTTGGAGGTATCCAGACGCGAGGAATCCAATTATTTTGGATGCAATCAACACGGTATCAAGTGTGATGAGAACAGCCCGTTTTATTTGTTTTAAATCGCGCGTTTATGCTGAATCCAAATGTTTTTCCAGCAATTTTTTTTGTTAGATCAAGAGCGCTCTTACAAGAAAAGTCGAAATAATGCAAAATTGATGATACTAGTCGACGAAATTCAGGACTTTGCGCTCATTATTAGAAACAATGAGTACTTGTTCCAGTAAAAGCGTCTTCTTATCTTTATAAATGTCGTTGTAAATATTAGAAAAAGGACTTATTAAATTAGTAATGATTTTTTTTCTGATGGTCGTTTCCGAAAAACCCCGTGAAGCACTGAATGGCGAGCTCTTATTTGGAAATGTTGAGAATTTTACTCTGCTAAACCTGGCTATTTTGTATTACTAATACCCTGTACTTTAGGCATATCAAACTATATTTTTCCTACATACCTTTGAGAAAGAGAAAATCAAAGTAAAACGAACTCGATTTTCTCTCCGAAACAAGTGTCAATTCCTACGAAAATCTACTTAATATCGAAGTCATTTTCATACTCAAGCAATCTGCAACGTTTGCTTATACTGTTGGTATACATTAGTGTTTATGAAATTCTACTATAATTTTTTGGCAATTTTTTGAAAACTACTCTATATTACCGATGACGCGCGCTGCGCCAGCTCAGTGCCGCGGCAGAGCTTGTAGAGGCAGGACGTGTGTCGGTCGGCTCCGCACATTTTCAACAGCGACGACGAGGTTTTTTATCATTGTGTGCGGCGGGCGCCGTGTAAAACGCTATACTGTGTGCGTGTAAACCGCAACGAGAGACTTTGATCCTAGCACCGTTTTTATAGTATTATAATTTATAATGGTACAGTTTAATAAACTACCGGACAGGATTAAAAATATTTGAAACGACCTGACATTCTATATGTATTTATTTGACTCAAGATAGTACTCAGGGTCTGATGATGGAGCCGGAAGGTGGGCACCGGTACCAATCAACCATGCAACTAAACCACTTTGTGTTTAGGCTCGTTTTATTGATCTCAACAAGATCTTTGACACAAGATAGTACTCAGGGTCTGATGATGGAGCCGGAAGGTGGTCACCGGTACCAATCAACCATGCAACTAAACCACTTCGTGTTTGGGCTCGTTTGATTCGGCTCAACAAGATCTTTGACTTAAGATAGTACTCAGGGTCTGATGATGGAGCCGGAAGGTGGTCACCAGTACCAATCAACAATGCAACTAAACCACTTCGTGTTTAGGCTCGTTTTATTCGTCTCAACAAGATCTTTGACTTAAGATAGTACTCAGGGTCTGATGATGGAGCCGGAAGGTGGTCACCGGTACCAATCAACCATGCAACTAAACCACTTCGTGTTTGGGCTCGTTTGATTCGTCTCAACAAGATCTTTGGCACAAGATAATACTCAGGGTCTGATGATGGAGCCGGAAGGTGGTCACCGGTACCAATCAACCATGCAACTAAACCACTTCGTGTTTAGGCTCGTTTGATTCGTCTCAACAAGATCTTTGACACAAGATAGTACTCAGGGTCTGATGATGGAGCCGGCAGGTGGTCACCGGTACCAATCAACCATGCCACTAAACCACTTCGTGTTTAGGCTCGTTTTATTCGTTTCTATAAGATCTTTGACACAAGATAGTACTCAGGGTCTGATGTTGGAGCCGGAAGGTGGTCACCGGTACCAATCAACCATGCAACTAAACCACTTCGTGTTTAGGCTCGTTTGATTCGTCTCAACAAGACCTTGGACACAAGATAGTACTCAGGATCTGATGATGGAGCTGGAAGGTGGCCACGGGTACCAGTCTACCATGTAACTGAACCACTTCGTGTTTGGGCTCGTTTGATTTGTCGCAACAAGATCTTTGACACAAGGTAGTACTGAGGGTCTGATGATGGATCCGGAAGGTGGTGACCGGTACCAATCAACCATGCAACTAAACCACTTCGTGTTTGGGCTTGTTTGATTCGGCTCAACAAGATCTTTGACTTAAGATAGTACTCAGGGTCTGATGATGGAGCCGGAAGGTGGTCACCAGTACCAATCAACAATGCAACTAAACCACTTAATGTTTAGGCTCGTTTTATTCGTCTCAACAAGATCTTTGACTTAAGATAGTAGTCAGGGTCTGATGATGGAGCCGGAAGGTGGTCACCGGTACCAATCAACCATGCAACTAAACCACTTCGTGTTTGGGCTCGTTTGATTCGTCGCAACAAGATCTTTGACACAAGTTAGTACTCAGGGTCTGATGATGGAGCTGGACTGTGGCCACGGGTACCAGTTAGTTGCATGGTTGATTGGTACCGGTGACCACCTTCCGGATCCATCATCAGACCCTCAGTACTACCTTGTGTCAAAGATCTTGTTGCGACAAATCAAACGAGCCCAAACACGAAGTGGTTTAGTTGCATGGTTGATTGGTACCGGTGACCACCTTCCAGCTCCATCATCAGACTCTGAGTATCACTTAGTGTCAAAGATCTTGTTGAGACGAATCAAACGATCCTAAACACGATGTGGTTTAGTTGCATGGTTGATTGGTAATGGTACCTTCCAGCTCCATCATCAGAGCCTGAGTACTGTCTTGTGTCAAAGATCTTGTTGAGACGAATCAAACGAGCCCAAACACGAAGTTGTTTAGTTACATGATAGACTGGTACCCGTGGCCACCTTCCAGCTCCATCATCAGACCCTGTGTATCTTCAGTGTCAAAGATCTTGTTGAGACGAATCAAACGAGCCTAATCATGTTACTACATTGTTGATTGGTATCAGTGACCACCTTAATCATCATCAGATCCTCAGTACCAGTTCGTTTTTAAACCCTCGTTGATACAAACTTTACAACCTATAGGTACCAAATGCAATGACGAAACATGTAAATAAGCGAGTAGGTACCTATAATTTCTTTCGAGTAATATACCTTCATAAGTACAAGTATGGGGCTATTCATAAATTACGTCGTTTCAAATGGGAGGAGTGGGGAGGGGGGGTCTGGACATCGGATGATGGTAACATGACGTAGGAGGAAACAGATTCATCCGAAGCTTGATTTTTGGATGATTTGAGGGGTGGGGGGGGGTCAAAAATCGTCAAAAATAGATGACGTAATTTATGAATAGCCCCTATGTACATTTGCACTGCATTTAGTATTTTCGTACTTACCAAATAACAGTTTTAGAACTTTAAAAGTTAAGTACAGTTAGTGTTGTTATGGTTGATTTCAATATGCTTCGCGAAGGATCAAGAATGTTTAATCCATCATTGTAGTGCGAGCGTGGTAGAAGGGATCGGCGTACTGAGCTCGCACGGCCTGCCGCAGCGCGTAAAATACCTAAACTCGCTCAACGCCGAAATGTAATAGCGCTCTTAAGGTATTTAATTAACTACTCCGATCAACTTATATTATAAATAAATCAACAACAGTACTGATCGCATATTTTAGTTATCTGTTTGCGAACTTTTTTCAGTTTTTTCACTTGAATTGTTTATTTTATGTAGACTCGTAGTTCAATTGTTAAACCGTGCGACCATTTGGAGCGCTCCACCTCTCGAAAATTGATAGTAATACTGCAAGAACATCGAATATCCTACTCACTGCCATATCAGCAAGAACAAAGAACAGACCGCAAGAAGCAGAGGGAAAGAAAACACCGCAGTGGAGCGTTTGCCTGCAAAGTGAAGAGGCTGAGCCACACGCACCGCTGACATCGTGCAGTAGACGCATCCACGACGGGATGTCGGTGGGTTCGGCTTGATCGAAACAGCGTAACGAGCGACTATTTACAGTTATTGCAATTTTTCGAATGCTGTACAAACAGGAACACTCTTAACTGTCCATTGGTGGACCTTAAGCCTTTTGTAATAAGGTTTACGAACTGTCAGTTAACAGTGAGAGCGATGGTACGGTATACAGACTTGATTAACCAAATTTTACTATACTTATGAAGTATATGAGAAGTTACGATTACCTATGTACGTATTGCATGAGTCGTACTTAGAAAAATTAGACGATAAATTGAAATTCCGAAGGCTGAAATAAGCACTAGATTATTATGAAATGTAAAATGATTGTAATAAAACCTACAAATAAAGGCTTGTTGAAATCCAGGGCAATCTTGGTAGCGCGACAGGCGGATGGATAGGGATCCCGTCATACAATTTGCCCCCTAGAATCCGATGTATGATCATGATCATCACCGGTGAAGCAATCTCCAGGTAGGTACCTACTGTTTTCTTTCTTTGGCCTTTTCCTTGACAGCCTGGTACGACCCAGCGTTCACTATCTCCTTCCACCTCCACCTTTCACTTCATTGATTAAAGAGATACAGATAAAGATCGTTTATTATTCAAGTAGGCATATTACAATGCGCTTATGAACGTCAAATACAGCTACACCGGCTCCAAATCTACACCTCTGTCTCGAGAAGATTTAAATCCCCCCTCAATTGATTCATGTATCTATGCCCTTCTTGGCTTTCCTCTCTTCCTGTGTCCTTCGACTTTTCCTTCTATGATAGTGTTAATGAATTTATCGTGTCGTAACAGTTGTCCCAACATGTTCCCTCTTCTATTTAGTCTAACAAAAGATAAATTTTAAGTTGACTCATGATTCAGTATTAAGCAAATTATTGTGTGTAAATATGATGTTATCAGTGAATTTGGAGACGGTCCAACAAGTTGATTAAGAATGGGCCCGATGTCGCGACTCCGGTACTATTCAAAATCGTGTTTACCATTCGACACAAACTGCAAAGAATGGTCCAAGTTTGAAGCTCACTTGACTTTCGATTTCTTCAGTACATTTTACTATTTAAGCATCAATTTCATCATTTCATTTTCAACTCATTGATAATTTTACGTGTTATCTTAACTGGTGTTCAAATTTGCATTTATGAAATAAAAATAGTAGAATTTCTTTAATATTTTCTACATTATTATCCACCTTAAAAAATTCAGACAATATTTTATAATTTAGTCATTAGGAATTTGGTCCTTGACTGCACTGAGAATTGGAAATGTTAGGTTAAGTATTTCTAATTATTTCGCTTTATTAAACATTAAGTAAATAATTGATAAAGGAATATTCGACAACGTTACAACGGCAACGACTATCAGAACTCATCAACCCATCCTAGGCGAACTGCAGTTACTTTCACTAACGCCTTTTAAAAGATCGCTACGTCTCTAATCTTGATTACCCAACGCCCTACCCTCTCACCACAAAAGGCATGTCTGGGTTCTTCGTAAAACCAATATTTTCGCCAAGAGGGGATGGTACGGCGATAAATTCAATTCCCATTGATAGTTAGTACCACATTAGTCCTCCTTTTGTACTTTAGGGCCCTTTAGAAAAAGTCCAGCGACGACTGGATACGTTTTATTGACGCTATTCATGGTGTGATTTATAGAGAAAGTAGCCATAAACTGTATTCAGAGAGATTTTGGTGAATTATTACGTAGGTAAATTAGGGGGTATATTTTGCCAACTTTTCTAGACAAGTTAGGGAGGTTTATTGTCCCTTGAAAT
The DNA here is from genome assembly GCF_910591565.1 of Cydia splendana. Lineage (NCBI taxonomy): Eukaryota > Metazoa > Arthropoda > Insecta > Lepidoptera > Tortricidae > Cydia > Cydia splendana. The sequence continues at coordinate 20,303,908 of NC_085963.1, forward strand.
TTACTAGATATTTCTTTAACAAATTAGTATTTTATTTTAAGATGTACTAATATTAATTAAGTTTCACGTACCTATAGGTGGCGGTTTATATCTTTCAATAGGGCACCAAGACCAGAGGCCCTACCGCTAAAAACGAAAATTGATATTTCTTTAGGTATCTGCCTCTATCACTCTTGCATTTTGAGTATAAAATCGAGTCAAATAAAATTCTATACATCTAGGACATCATTTTAACAATCAAGCATGCTTCAATTTTGAGATGCTACGTGGCAATAACGTTCGCGATTACCGGCGTCTTTTCTGTGGTCATTACAAAAGTAAACGAATTATTTAAAATGTTCAACATTTTTATCATACACATTTTAGGAAGTAGATGATTTTAACATGCCTATCAGGGTAATTTGCGAAAATTAGGCTTTAAACCGGTTTATTTTATAATTCCCCCAAGAAAGTCCTGTAACCTTAACTTTGACCCTTGAACCATAACCGCTATTCAGTAGTTATTTGGTTACAGTAAAATTTATCTTAAATCTGTATGTCTCTAGAGCCCAGCAAGACATATTGTGTTCTAATAGAGGCGAGCCACCAGCACGATTAATAATTTCACTGCTGCTAATTACGTCGGCTGCCGTACATCATTCTGAGAGACTATTCTGAAACGAGGACTGTAGGGAAACTACACAGGAAACTCACATTTAATGAGACACAGGGACAAGTAAAGTAAAATTGCCAAATAACCAGTATTAGATCCATAATTTTGTCAAAAACAACAGTTCTTTGCCCCCAATTTCCTTTTTCAAAATTTAGCCATCAAGACACTCACCGGCAATTAAAATAGGTCCTTTTGTATGTAGATTTTATGAAACATTCACCAATCTTCAGTGCCACTTTAAAAATTAGATACGTCTATTTGTTTTTTCATTCTCTTAATACAAGTGATGTGTGTGATGTGTGGTGTGACAAGAATGGATAGGATAAGGAATGAGTATATAAGAGGAAGCCTAAAAGTTGCACCCATAGTAGAAAAAGTAAGAGCGAATCGCCTAGCGTGGTACGGGCATGTGATGCGGAGGGATGAAAGTCATGTGACGAAAAAGGTATTACGAATGAATGTGGAGGGAAGTAATGGGAGAAGAAGACCGAGAAAAGGGTGGATGGACTGTGTGAGAGATGATATGAAGCGAACGCAAGTGAACGATGAGATGACGGGCGAGAGAGAGGTATGGAAGAAAAAGACATGCTGCGCCAACCCCAAATGAATGGGATAAGGGCAAGCGAATGATGATTCTCTTAATACAAGTACCTACTATTTTAAGTAGATTTGCGAGAGTAATTGAGGGAATAATATAGCAAGTTGATACTTGCAGTAGGTAATAAAAATGTAATAAAAAAACCGGTCAAGTGCGACTCGGACTCGCGTTCCAAGGGTTCCGTACATAAGTCCGCCTCACGCTTGACTGCACATTTCTAATAGGTTTTACTGCCATCTATAGGGACTATAGGTAAAGTACTATTTTGTGTATTTTTTTCAAAATTTTAGGCCCAGTAGTTCCAGAGATAAAGGGGTGGAGGGGGGGGGGGGGGGGAATGGTCGGACAGACAGACAGACGCACGAGTGATCCTATAAGGGTTCCGTTTTTTCCTTTCGAGGTTCGGAACCCTAAAAATCAGAAGTAGAGCCGTAGCCAAAGCTATCGTAGATATCAATGAAATGGAAAACAAAATTTGTTAACTTGTTATTTAGGCGATTATCAAAACTGATGCAATTATCATACGGTTTCATACGGACGTGCGGAAATCGCATCAAAGTGATAACCGTCTCAAAAAAAAATTCATTGATAGCCCACCAAACAAAATATCCTTATAAAATTGGTCCTAGGACTAAGGTACTTGTTACAAATCAAACTGCATCTAAATCTAAACCTTCATCGGAATATCCCGCAGCCATTACGATCGTACAAAACGCGGCTCAAAACTAAATTAGTGTGCTAGTGCGCTAAGCATTGGCCTCCTAAGGCCCGGCCATACAAATGAAAAATCCAAAATTTGCCATTGCAATTTGAACCTATAGTGTAGGAAATAGAGTTGATTTTGCGTCGTTGGAAAATTGAACGAAACTTAGCAAAAGCGACTCTGTTCCAATTGAATAGGATTTAAATTTCATCGAAGTGTTGAGGTACTATAGGTAGGACCTTGGGACTAAGGGGGATATTGAGCGGTCGGCGGGTGAATCAATCATTTTCTTGTTTGCGATAATTCGGTCGTAACAATGGGCCTGTGTTTATGACAAACACCATTACGCTTTTGTAGATGATTAATTGATTGGAATATTTCAAAATAATATTGTCTTATTTGACTTTTTGTTATATTTATATTACAGGTAGGGAATGCAAATCGGTTATTTTCGGTTATTTTTTGTATGGAAATTATCGGTTATTAACCGAAACCGCGGTTATTTCCATACAAAAAATAACCGATTTGCATTCCCTAATTACAGGTACTTTCTTTTCACGTAAGCCCTTTTTCAGTCACCAAAATCCAAAATTACTCATTGACACATTGTATAAAAAAACCGAACAAGTGCAAGTCGGGCTCGCCCACCGAGGGTTCCGAACTTTTTAGTATTTGTTGTTATAGCGGCACCAGCTGGCCTATTATGGATGGGTTTATCCACGTGACAAAATATCCGTCACTTTTTAACAGAACGCGATTGAAAGTGACGGATACCATTTTATCGATCACGTAGACAAGAACACCCATAATATCCGTACAGAAATACATAATCTGTGAAAAATTCAACTGTCTAGCTATCACGAGATAGTGCCTGGTGACAGACAGACAGACGGACAGTGGAGTCTTAGTAATAGGGTCCCGTTTTTACCCTTTAAGTACGAAACCTTAAAAACGCAGCACGTGAGAGGCACATTAAAAAATGCTCTTTCACTTATTCGTTTAGCAAATGGCGCTACATTATTAATTAGTGAAAGAAAAATATTGGAGCTCGGAGAAGAGAGACCTAAAAACGAACCAAAATTAAATTAATGTACCTAGGTGCAAACATTGTTTAAACATAAATCGTAAAAGTTCATTACAACCAGAAAAAATGCTCAAACTAGTTCAAAGCGCTGATTTACCTCCCAAGGGACAAATATCCCCAAGGCCCAAACTATTAGGATATACACTATAGTCTCTACTATAGTAAAATTTATAACTGATCATCGGTGGACTTTATTCACTTGTAATAAGGTCTATTGCCAGACAGGGGGGCGAATGGGACGATACGCAGCGATGCAATAAGCACACTTGGGTGTAAAGGGATGCGTTAATTGCCTACGCTTCGCGCCCGCCCTTTGCGTCTGGACGGTCAAGCGTGATCGTGTGGTTTGAGCGGATAGGACTGTGTTCGGTAGGGCTAAAATGTGCGTTCGGTAGCGCTAAAATGGGAGTGTGTATTGGATTAGTTGCCTTGTGTGTTTTAAATAAATGAAGAAAAATAATTAGTAATTTTAGAAAAATAGGACTGTTCATTAGGTAATTTTTAAAAATATTACTAAATAGAAGCACATTTTTTCTAAAACTCTCTTTTACTTGTTAGTTATGTTTTGTTAAAAAGCTTTTTAGTTAGAATACCTACAGAGCACGAAATCAGTGTTTAATCTAAGAATCATATGGTAATATTAGCGCTCGCAGAACAGAGGCCTAGGACTGAACCAAAGTGTCACTACCGAATTGAATACGGGAGGCAATGCAGAGGCATTCTTGGTTCGCCCTACACCCATACAGCCTTTATATGGCGATATTACCTTAAATCCAAACAAACAAAATACAGCTTTTGTATGGCGAAATTTACCTTAAAGGAATCCAAATAAACAAAATAAATCAATAACTATATATTATCCCAATGACGTCAACAAAAAGTCGTAAAACACATACCTATTTATGCAAATGCACACATAACACTTAAAAAAGTTTAAAGTGTAATAAAAAAAAATGTAATTTGTATTATATCAAGTGATTTGATTTTATTAATAAAAAAAATAATTTAATTTTTATAATAGTAACAAGAAACGACTGACAAAAATTCACGAGCAATTTTCACCACTTCCTGACTTTGGAAAAAATATCGTGCCCACAAATACCCTAGATTTATTCACCAACTAGTGTAATGTTGTGCTGTAGCTGCTGGGGCAGGAAGGTTACCGCTTACCGTAAAACCATCAAACTATAGTTCAAAACGTCCCAAATATATTAAATACATATATACATATATATATATAAGGTTAGCTGGAAGAGATCCCTTACAGGGATAAGTTCGCCTTTGTAGCTTTATTTCTGTAATTATTATGTAAACCTGTGTTGTGTACAATAAAGTGATTACTACTACTACTACTATATAAAAACGGGTCTTATGTACCTACGATATATCATTTGATATTTACCAGTTGCTTTTCGGTTAAGGAAGACATCGTGAGGAAACCGGACTAATCCCAATAAGGCCTAGTGTCCCCTCTGGGCTGGAAGTTGGAAGGTCAGATGGCAATCGCTTTCGTTAAAACTAGTACCTACGTCAATTCTTGGGATTAGTTGCTAAGCGGACCCCAGGCTCCCATGAGCCGTGGCAAAATGCCGGGATAACGCGAGGTAGAAGAAAATCACTCTATACACGGTGTAACATGAGGAAACCGAATAATTTTAACAGCGTATTCCTGATCATATTTAGAGACAAAAATGTCCTATAAACTTTTTTGAAATTCGCCTAGTTTCAGATATAATATTAATTGAAAAAAATACACGTTTTTATTGTTACATAGTATAACAGGCCTTTTTGATGGTGATGTTGCTGCTATGGGACGTGATCTAAATATCCTTATTGATAGATGTCAAAAAGTGACAAGTAACACTTTGCAAAAAGTAGGTTTTACCAGGCCTCCGTCACACGCTCAAGGCCACGCGCTATATGCCTACCGCTCGGCGTATCGTCGACGATACAACCGACAGAGGGCCGCCGAACGCCCGCCTCAGCGCTCGCACCGCATTGCACCGCGCGTTTCCCGCGCTTATGCTTCGAAATGCCGAAACCACGTAATTATTGTGCAGTAGATGGGTGAAAAAGTCAAAAAAACAAAGGAAAAAGCCTATAATAAAAAATCATCTTTTTATGGCGGGCTAAAGGTCCCACCTGAAAGTTTAATAATTATATTGAAGGGTTAGAAAAAGTATTTTTAAATAACTTTGACGACGTAATAATTAATCGGCCTGGTAGCACCGTATTACAACTTTTAAAAACCGTTGATTGTCTGTTGCTTTGCTCCTGAATATTTATTAAAATTATTTACGCGATTTACGATATTTTCAACTACTTATTAAATTTTAATAACAGAGAATTACGAGAAGTGAAAAAATTATAAATCATTATATTAAAACTAAAACATACTTGATTCGCAACATTCGTTTTATTACAATAATCATCATAGGTAGGGTAGCTACAACCCTAGCGCATTCTTACGATGACGCGTTGGCACGTGACTCGAACGGCGGGCAACACAGTCTCGACTCTTTGTGCCCGTAATTATGGTACATTTCTTCTTGTCCTGAGCAGCAGGTATTATTATTAAGGTTCTGTAGGCTATTATAGCGTAGGTATTTTTGCTTTTGTTTGGGAATGAAGTATCTGTTACGTAGTAACTATTTATTAATCTGTGGTTTTACGAAAAAAACATGTAAAAATCAATTTTATGTGACCAGTTTACCAATAATATTAATTTTTTATGTACAAAAACATTCAAAAAATTGAAAGTAGTACCACTGTATATATATTGTAGGTAATAAAATATATAAGTAAAAAAAAAAAAAAAAAAAAAAAAAAAAAAAGAAGTTTTTCCTTCTATATAAATATTTTTTCCTTCTTCTGACCTCAGAAATGCGTGGTTAAAATTATTCGGTTTCCTCATGTTACACCGTGTATAAGCACTCGTGAATACGGAATAAATTATTCTCAATTGACCATCCAAAGGAAACTCTACTCCGCTCCGCTCCTAATCCTGCCGCTGCCTATAAATCCAGAAACAGCACCTCACTATCTCCAATGTTAGTGTACACGTACAGTGTCAGCAATATGAGTATTTATTAGTATTACCAAAGACATATGTAACTTCGTATAAGACGAATAAAGTCTAAGAAAAAAACGTGCCTCGGAATTCAAGCAAAAGTCATTCTCGAATAGATGGCGCACACACCTTTAGCCTATCCTCGGCTAGATGGCGTGACGACACCGTTTCATATTTAACAATTTTAACACATAGATATCAGTGAATGAACATGGATCAAAATGATATAAAAATAATAAAATCATTTATCCATATATATACATTTTTTGATAACTTTATACGTTTTCATTTTGAGTTTTAGTCGTGTGTCGATAGATGGCAGTAAATTTACAGTGACTACAACATTTACAATGACAGGACCCCTCTATACTATCTATTCTTTTTGGTATTACAAATCGATACAGTGCGGAACTAAACGGAAAACCAATAGTAACTAATCTACATATTCATAAAAATCGGCAGTGCAACAGCGAAACGTATAAGGTTAGATAGCCGATTGCAGTTCGGCAAAATTGCATACACAGATCACACGTGCAATAGGTACCCGTATTCAATCTCTGACTGTACATAGGTATATATTATGAATAACTGGCTGATGGTTTTCGATTGCACTTCAAAATGGCGAAACCGTCTCGAGAATATTTCTTGGTTTTTTGCTCATTAAGTTATGTTGTTATAAGTGTAATATTGATAGCTTTTATTATGTGGTAGCGTGCTGATAATGAAGAATACTAGATACCTAATCGTACTTTGTACCTACCTAAGTGAAAAACCGGGCAAGTGCGAGTCGGACTCGCGCACGAAGGGTTCCGTACCATAATGCAAAAATCGGGGAAAAAAACGGTCACCCATCCAAGTACTGACCCCGCCCGACGTTGCTTACCTTCGGTCAAAATCACGTTTGTTGTATGGGAGCCCCACTTAAATCATTGTTTTATTCTGTTTTTAGTATTTGTTGTTATAGGGGCAACAGAAATACATCATCTGTGAAAATTTCAACTGTCTAGCTATCACGATTCGTGAGATACAGCCTGGTGACAGACGGGCGGACGGGCAGCGGAGTCTTAGTAATAGGGTCCCGTTTTACCCTTTGGGTACGGAACCCTAAAAATGGAAGTCTTTGGATTTTAGTGTGATTCCGTTGTAGGGCGATTAAGTTTTATTTGAGCAATATGTATCAAATTTTTCCAATTTCAAAGAGCAAATATTATACTAGTTTTGTATATCCACCACAGACCACTTACCATTAGATGGAGCATATATAACTTGTTGATCTGGACGTTTTGCCAAAGTTTTGTTCGCGTGCAGTCTCTTTTCCTTCAGCGAGTATACTACACCCACTGTTGGGTATACGCCTTTCCAATTTTCCTCCAAGCAGCTCAATTTGCTGTTTCTGTCCTCCAGAGTGGGCCTGCAATATTTTTAATGTCATCCTCCTATATGGTTTGAGGCCTATAATCAGTATTTTACACCGAGGCCTCCACGCTAGGACACGCTTGCTCCGCTTCAAAAAAAGACAGACAGGTTGTCTGTCTCGCGGACGATATACTGTCGCGCCACTCCTGTGCTAGACCTACACGTCCACTTCAGAGTAGCAATCTGTCGACCGATGTCTACTATTTATGTAGGTACTTTGCATTTTGATATCAGTGGTGCATCTATAGGCGTACCCACGGTGGGGCAAGGTGGGGCAGTTGCCCCACCCTGGTCTGTGGTCTGACGAGAAGCTAAAATTTTTAGGAACAATTAATAAGTCAAATAACCCTATTTCTGCCCCACCCTTTAAAAAGTTTTAAAAATGCTGGGTACGCCCATGGGTGCATCTACCTTTATTATGGTATCTAGTATACGGTAATCTATGGCATACACGAAGCGCCAGATGCAAATTATTTGCTCGCACAAACAGCGAAGCTTCGCAAAAATGGACGACCGTTCCGCGTGCGTGAAAATTTCAAATGAACAATTTTGTTTGCAGAAAAGTTTTTTCGCCCGACAAAAACATGCATTTGACCGTTTCTCGCTTAGTCGCCGTTAGGAGTTTTAATTGTTAGAGGTTTGACTTTTTTGCTCGTGTGTTTGATTAACTTTGTCTGTGAAAGGATATGAAATACTATGTAGCTTACCTATATATGTACTGCTTTTTAGAACTATGAGTACGTTCAAACTTGCCTTATGGACTCAGAATTTAATGCTTATACATGCTTTTAAATATATTTGACTAAATATCCCAAATCCCAATAGGTTGATCAAGAGGGAGACAATAGTTGATGCACGTGTGCAAAGTTTGTCATTAAGCAAAATTACAACAGTACAGTACAGTACACACAGTACAGTTCTGCACTACCTAGTTTCGCCAAATGATATTTTTAGAGTTCCGTACCCGAAAAACACGAAGATTCATTACCGATGTAAATATTCACAATCAAATCTCAAACGAGGTACTATTTACAAAAAATCTACTGCAATTTATAAATAAGTAAACATTCAATATACCTACAGGGAGCATTCAATCAACAGAACATTAATAAACAACTAAGCGTAGCTTTCTTTAAAAACCATTTACATCGAGTAAACATCTTGTTCAAAAGATTGACTCCGAACCCTCATAAATATACGAAAATCATGTTTAGAGAAAACATCAAACACGTGATATTTAAGGTTTTACTAGCGTTCCGAACGATCTTAAAGATGAAAATATAAAAAAATACATTTTCCCGAGATCAAAGTCCCGTCACCTGCAAGCATTTATGAATGAACCTTTGATAAATTTGTTGGCTGTTGCTATACACCTCAACCAATTTACTAATGCTATCGAAAAAAAAATAAGGTACCTTATTTGGCACAAAACAAGCCCTACATTCGCTTGAAGATGAATAAAATAGACGAAAAATAAGCGTTGGCTATAAACAAATCAACCACGTAAATTTTGCCATGGCTAAACCACAATCCGCGCCGTAGCATACTACTTTTAAAGGCTATTATCGAATGTATGCAAGTTTCTTAGATGTTGGGTATCATTTGGTGATAATCGGCTAAGGCTTTTAAAGTTTAAACGTTGTGAAAATTGAATTGTTCCCCGGCTAGCCGCAGCGTTCACCGTTTTACCGCGGCACTGTGGGGCGAAAATCGGCCTCCCATAGACACACAAATTTATGATTTGGTATTTAGATGTTTTAATGCTTATAGCCTCTCATTAATGAACATGGTGAATAACATAAAAACCCGACGGTTACACTTAAGATAAAATGTATTACTTAGAGTTAAAGTAAAGTATAGGTAAACTAAAATTTCGCACCACAACTCGATAAAAAAATCATAATTTATTTACTATGGGCCCGCGGAAACACGTTTCCACGCACCAAGCGACAACGGCTGGCAGGAGAGATGTGCCGAAGCTGGTACCTCACTCACACATACAAAGCCACGTTTTAGCATTGTAGAAGGTGAACATACGTTTTTAGTTAAGGAATTAGTGTGGGTGTTCAAAACTGGCCCCTGTGCCTATCTGCCCCGCATCCCCCTACGTACGATGTGACCCGAGGTGTAGCCTAATACTATCGGATTTCGCGATCTGATTACCTACTCAATAGTTTTAATTTAAAATTTCATTAGAATCATAATAGAGCTTATTCTAATGTCTATGTGTATGGGAGGCTGTTTGCAACCCCACATCGCGGTTGCGGTGAGGCGCGAGGTGTGTTTGTGACTGGAGGTAGTAGAGGTGTGGAAATGCTATCAGGTTTCGCGTTCATTTGGGGTTTCTGGCGGAATGAAATCGCTGAAATGTTGAGGTCGGCCTGTGTCGGTGACTATTTCAGTGCCTTTATTTAAAATTGGGTTTGGCTGGTTTGGGTATTGTTTACTGTTTAGGCAATTTATACGTAAACAAATAAAACGGTAAATAATCCCAACATAAACATTTTCGTGTAAAATGTTGCCAAAACGAGACTATGTGGCTCACACTGGCAAAAAGTCATCAGATATCTCGTAGAGCCAAGCTTCTAACTCTACGCGCCCTAACTATACAAGCCATAACTTCACAAACTCTACACCTTACGGCCCGATTCAAACAATCCTTATTAAGAAGTCACGGCGATACCGATCTGGCAGTGTCAACAGTGACATTTCTAGTGGTATAGTACCACTGTGACTACCATTACATAAGAATTGTTGGATTGAGGCCGTTAGTCAAAATATGTGTCTTGGCAGTTTCGCTACAGTGACATGGCGTAAGGTGAAAAATTGATTTACTGTCATTACTTTTCTTTTATATAATAGTTCTTGTAGTAACGAAAAGAAGGTAAAAAAAACTTAGTTTTAAGTTAAGTTAATAGGTACCTATATTATTTACTCACTGAAAGGCTAATATTTCTTATTTGTAGTTCTGTATATGCGAAACTTTCAAACATTTATACATTTTGACTGTAGGTACCGATATAGTTACCTACTGCAAATATTTTCCTTTGAAGACCACAAGAAAACAAATTACTACGGGCCCGTTTTTCCTTCCAAACGACTTAAGGTTACATTAAATTTGTCAAAGGAATCCCTGAAAACGTTTAAGCACTGTTTTGATGTATCGCTAGAGGTTCTTGATACTTTGACGTAAGTTTGTGAGGTTAACAAGCTAAACGGCAAATATATACCCTAACCCTAGGGTTAATTGGGAAAATGTGATTAGGTATTCATTTTATTTTATTTATTAGAGATAAATCACAATTACATAATATTTTCATCCAAAAGCATCGTTAAACCAGAATGTTTTGTGTCGATACTCCATTTCGCAGTACTTAAATAATTAAATATACAATAGGCATTTAAACACATCTAACCGACTTTAGGACCATTTAGGACCCCTAAACCTAGACTACAAGGTACTATTAAAATCCTATGTTGTGAGTATAAACGAGTTCTCCTATCCTATGAATCCTCAAATGGACGCGTTTGACTGGTTATAAGGTGTTCCTACTACCCTTTGGGCAAAATAATTTTCACCAGATTTCACTTCACAAAACTTATCGCATTTTTATTTCCCAAATGAATCTTTACCAACATTTTTCAATTTTATTTTGGTCAAATTAACGTTTGCCGTCTAGCAGGCAAGTTACCTGCCCTATTGTATTGTTAAAAGTATAATAAAAATACACTATAGTATTTTTCAAATAGCATGGTTATAGTGACAGATGTCATCTCTGTATACTCGTAATTTACAACATAAAAACTCAAAATTGTACTGAGATAACATATATAGCTGTCACCGCCGCATACTGTTTGAAATAAAACTATTAAAATATATTTTAAATCACCTTTTTTGTCTTGATTTGTAAATTTTGGCTATGAAATAAAAGGGCCTTTTATTTTATTTTTATATGTTTATTTAAACATTATGGACTACCAGTCAACGGCTGAAACAACCTAAGTTTATTCCAGAAACAGTTTTTGTTTCACATCCAAAGAATTATAATTCCCCCGTGAAACTGAAGGCATTGGGGTGTAGATATGCAGTTATGCACATTGCACACAGATGCAATTCATGCCTGACTGGATTGGCTGTATTTTTAGGAAAATGAAACGTTTTTCGATTTGAATGCGCTTTCTAACTGCGTTGAAACAACTGCAAGCGTATAACGTAGAAAAATTCAACTTGTGTTTATGACACATTGCGACATGGCTTATATTATATTAAAGAAAATTAATGGGTGAAAGTAAATTAATTTTGTGTAAAGCGACAATTCTGTGTATTTTTTTTTTATTTTGCCCCGTACACTGGGATCTTATAGCTATGGAACTTACCTATAGTAGACACAAGTCTAATAGTGTGCAATATTTCCCACACTAAAGTGCAAAAGTGCATAATAAGTGGGTAGGTATTAATACTTTTGCAGCATAGCTATCTTATTATATTTGCCTACATTTTTGAAAGCAAACTTACAAATTCATAACCGCTTAAAAGACAAAAGGAAACGCAACAAACGAAATTTCCCGAATCTCCGTTAGCAATAGCCCTCGAAACACTGTGAAGTAGCGAGATATTGCCTCCCGCAGCGCTCATAAAGACATTTTAATGTAATAAGCTTTCTTTGTGCATAGCGTTTCGAAGGCTTTTAGTTTATTATCCCAGGTTATGAAACTAGCGGGCGGCGGCTTACCGGTGTGGTCGCGGTGAGGTATGAGTCTTGAAGGTCTATTCAGGTACTTTCTTGTTATCTGTTTGCAGTGGCGGATTTGCAGTCTTTGCCGCCCTAGGCCCCAGGCCCTATAGCCGCCCCTTTCACAGCACCCATCATATTGACTATATTTTAAGTTATTTCTGGTTATCATCAGCGAATTTTTTGTCACAATTCGCTCTAGGCCCAGGCCTACTGGGCCTTAGGGCAAATCCGCCACTGTCTGTTTGTAATGGATATGATCTGTCAGCTGTCAATAGTGAGTTTCAAAAACCTGAAAATACTAGAGTCTGTGCGGAAAGAGATGAGTCGTGGAATGTAAGGGACCCATACATTCTACGACTCTTCTCTTTCCGCACAGACACTATCAGCTATTTTGTCTATTAAGACGAAACGGGAGCTGAGCTAAAAGTCAATTTTGAGATTTCAAGCTGAATATACCCGTCGCTCTGACGGGGCGTGAGAGGCTGTATTTGTGTGTGTAATGCACGCACACAGATGCGTACGCTTGCACCCGCGCGCGCCTCATTGCCGACAATTTGCAATGTTATTTTTCGTGCGTTACTGGCACGAGGCGTTCACTTATTACTTACTGTGTTGCGATTGAATTTTTTGACCCGGCTTACGTTTACGGAACTCGATAATCTTTCTACTACTGTGACTTGGCTTTGTTTACTTGACTTTGCTGATCAGCTTATTGTTTTGGACTCCGTGAGTTGTGGTTACCTATTGGACCGCACGCAATTCATCTACCTTTATTCAAGTAATTAAGCGTAATTAGCCGAAACCTTTATAAGAGTGTAATTCATAAGAAGTACATAAGATATAATTTATGTACTGGTTTGCTGTTAGCTTTTAATTGTATCACTTTACATATATGTTACTCAAATAACTAACACGGTTACACTGTTGTAAGAACATTATTTTTCAGGTAGGCCTTATTATACCTACTATAGGCCTTATTACCTCCTAGTACCTTAGTAGTACTAGTACTACTACGGAAATTGATTCAAAGACTCAAGACTGACTTAAGTGGCAGTAGGGTGTAGGGTTTTTTCTAGGCTTAATGAGTTCGCTGAAGCTTATTTTTTATACTTAGCGCACAGAACCACTAGTTTAACAGTATCAGCTCTAACCACATGTCACCATTTTGTCCTTTACGTAACAAACTCAGGGGCCCAGAATATCCGATGTACCTATCAAATCAAGGTTCTGTACCAAATAAGGCCCGGTTATTATAGTTCGTTATTTTTTAGCATTAGAAAGAAGGTAAACAATCATGACGTGTCTTTTTATTAATAATTATTGAAAAACGCTTTCAAAAATTAGTTTATATTACTTATGAAAGCAAAAGAATATAAAAAGTATATGATTAATACATACATACATACATACAATCACGCCTATTTCCCGGAGGGGTAGGCAGAGACCACGGATTTCCACTTGCTACGATCCTGACATACCACTTTCGCTTCCTTCACATTCATAACATTCCTCATACACGCTCGCCGGTTTAGGGTGCTCTTGCTCATTAATATGATTAATATGATTTATAATTCTAACATATTTGCTATGACTTATTTTTCAATGGTAATTTTTAATAAGACATGTCAAAATCTGTTACCTTAATGCAAAAACTAGGGTTCCGTACATAAGTCCGACTCACGCTTGACTGCACATTTCTAATAGGTTTTCCTGTCATCTATAGGTAAAGAACTATTTTGTGTATTTTTCAATATTTTAGACCCAGTAGTTTCGGAGATAAAAGGGGGTGAATGGTCATTTTTTGGCTGTTTTCTTAAATAACTTCGAACCTATGTATTTTAAAATTATAAAAAAAACATTTCCATCTTTAGGTCACTAATTTACATATGTGTACCAAATTTCAACTTAATTGGTCCAGTAGTTTCCGAGAAAATAGGCTGTGACAGACGGACAGACAGACAGACGCACGAGTGATCCTATAAGGGTTCCGTTTTTTCCTTTTGAGGTACGGAACCCTAAAAACGAACTTTAAGCGTGCTAACTTTCAAAATTTCATTTTTTATAAGATAGTATAAGTAGATGGGCAAAAATTTTGCGTCCATGTCCACCAGTGAGTAAGTGATTGAGATACCTAAACATTTAACTTTATAATGTAAAATGATATAATTTACTAACCTACTCGTTTAATTTCAGGTAGGTTGAATAAGGAACCAAGTAACCATGGGGAGGAGCAGTATTTACTAACATTTTCTTTTTGGGTCTTCAGAGTGTATCGTTTCCTTTTTTTTGCACATATTACACTTAAATATATATTCTCTGTGTAAACCCTTACGTCTTTCAATGACAAAGGCAAGATCAGCAAATGTACAATTTGTATGATCGTGCCTGATATTTGAGATCACAGAAAATAAATATTTTAAATCCACTATTCTGCGACCTTCTAAAATTTTGTTTTATCATGATTCATGATCAAAAAGCTCGGATTCAATAGTCATATCAAACGTCGATTATGCAGTTGATGATGAGCTTGCATTTTCTACCATTGGTGCTGCAAATGCATCAACCGGTGGCGATAAACTTTGCCCTCTTGTAAAACAAATTACTATTGTGATTGTGTCCAGCAAAAGGCCAAAATTCGGTTTACTTTCCTGTTTAAAATATTACTAATTTATTCATATTTCAGATTAGGTACATAGGTAACTGTCTGAATGTTACAATGCCAGCTGGCAAATTCTATCACATTTGTTTGTTTGGTAGTCATGGTAACATTCACTTACATTGATATCCTTATTAAGATCTGTATCTTATTATCCAGACCTTAAAATATTGCCACCGTTGCCCTTTAAAAAAATACTGTTTAAATAATTGGCTACTCAAACAATGCTTCTATAGTATAAATAATGACTACACAAAAATGGGTAGTATTGTATATAATGCACGAAATAAGGCCCGATTCTTAAGCGGGTTTAAATTTTGAGGCCATGTCCGCTAATACTATAGACAAAATATCAAGTTTAATAAACACAAAAAAAAAACATTGATGGGCCTTATTTTATAATTTAGGCCTTACTTTGTAATTTAAAGTAGAGTTAGGCCAAGAAAAATCTATAGCGATTTTGATAGAACACGCAGTGCAAGTATTATTTCAAACGTCGCTTCTATGAAATTATGACATATAAATAACACTTGCACTGCGTGTGCTATCAAAATTGCTGTAGACTTTTCTTGGTCTGACTCTAAAATATTCTTTAGTACACCACAAACATAAAAACAAATTTAAAAAAAACCGGCGAAGTGCAAGTCGGACTCGCACACGAAGGGTTCCGTACCATTATTTATAAAAACGGTCACCCATCCAAGTACTGACCCCGCCCGACGTTGCTTAACTTCGGTCAAAAATCACGTTTGTTGTATGGGAGGCCCCACTAAAATTTTTATTTTATCCTGTTTTTAGTATTTGTTGTTATAGCGGCAACAGAAATAAATCATCTGTGAAAATTTCAACTGTCTAAATCGTTCGTGTCTATCACGGTTCGTGAAATACAGCCTGGTGACAGACGGACGGACGGACAGCGGAATCTTAGTAATAGGGTCCCGTGTTTTACCCTTTGGGTACGGAACCCTAAAACCGATTTACAATGTAGATAAAGGTAGCAACAGGCGGTCTTATCGCTGTTAGTTCTTATTCTTCGTTTGTTTAGCATTAGAGTGAAGGTGACGTGTCTTTTTTAAGCATGCAATCGTATAATTATTTATTAGCTTTTTTTGTAATAGCTATGTACTTAGTGGTTAATATTAGTATTTACTATTTTTTTTTTCAATAATGCTTAAAAACGAAGTATAGACATGACAACCAAATATTAACGCCATTGTAGGGCAGGATATACAGAACATGAACCATTTGTACTGTCACGCTCCGTGATTGTTGAGCCATTTAGGGTTCTAGCTAAATTGGACATTCCATAGAGCACGAGTAAGTATGGAACAACCAATTCAGCTAGGACCCTAAATTGCTCGACAATTACGAAGCGTGCCTGTAGGTACCTAAAAATTTTTTAACCCATTTTAACCATGCAATAAAATATTTTTGATTTTGATTTCTAATTTGAAATATTAGAATCAAAAAGTTCATAATAGATTGTATATCATAACTACAAAAATGTGTTCCCTACTCTCAACCCAAAACCCCTTGTATCTTAGGATCTAGATATTTTCACACAAGACGGTTTATCGATAACTTCTTACATCACTAGATTATCGACATTAAATGTCGACTATTGCCCATCACTTTTCTGGCTGTGTACGTATTTAGAAACTTGACTCCGCCCCTAAAATTAGTGCGATAGGGACAACTGCAGCTGAGGCGAAAAATCCTGCGTAAAAATGACAAAAATCGAGGTTTCGTAGTCCTCTTTTTCCTCCCCCAAAACTTAACCAATCGTAACCAAATTTGGAAATCTAAATGATTATGAAATTATCTGTGTCGGACCGTTTTGCTTTTTTGGCTAATTGATATCAGTTTTGAATACCACGCCTCTCATTGCGGCATAGTCTATTAGGCCATTTTGGCCGTTTTTGAAGGGCTCTAGCGCCTTAAAAAACAAAAATATCAAAAAAAGCAAAACGGTCCGACACAGATATTGACAATATTAATCTGTGTTGAAAAAATCATTGCTCTAGCTTCAAAAACCACGGAGGAAAACGAGGACTACGTTTGTATGGAGGAATGACCACTCCTGTTGGCTCTTAAGAAATTACTGTCCGAATAGGCCTCCTGACGTTTGAGTGGCATGGCCTGGAAATATAATTGATACTGAACTCCGCGGGATTAGCGACCTGAAATGAGTCTTCTAGGCCAATTCGAACGTACATTTTGACATCAAAATGATACCTATCTAAATGATGCGATTCTGTTATTATTCGCCGCTGTGCTCGCCGCGCCAAATACATGATGTCATTTAGTTATCAATCGCGCGTCCATTTCTTCAATCGTTCTCTGAATGCTCGTGAGGATCGTGACATCATGTCCTTCTCTAGACATATATCGACCGGGATATGGACCGTAATTACCTTATGTCTAATGAAACTAACCGTGAATCATTCAAAACTATCATGTCCTTGTGTTGAAGACTAGTTTCCATAGGCCGTATCCTGCACATACCCGTATACAAGTATTGGATTGATGCATGAATTGGTAGTAGTATACACAATATTACAATAGGGTAAAAGATCTTCTTCATCTGCAACCTCTTTAAGGTCCTCTCTCGATTTGTCGCTAATAAATCGATATGATATCGATAAATTGCTCTTATTGGTAAATAAAACGATCGCGCCATTATGTGTGCACTTCAGCTCGTTCGTGCTGGTGCTGATGAAAACCATCGCGAGTTTGGACCTCTAGCCGAAGAGTTCGACGCTTCCGTGGGAACTTGTCGAATCCTCCACCAACACAGGTGACGCATCAAAAAACTGTTGTCGCCACAAAGATTTTTAGTATTTCAGGTTATAATTATTAATTAATGTTTTTTTGTAAAGGACCCTTTTACATTTCTTCCTTTATAAAAATACTAGCTTTTGCCCGCGACTTCGTCTGCGTGGAATCAGTAACAACAGCTAAAGTAGGTAGTAGATAGCGCCTGGATTCAATCTTCAATTATTAGGCAATTCATTAACTCTTTCAATTCCACCCCCCTTTGCACTCTCTTCACCTCTTCAGGGATGATTTCCGACATAAAAACTATCCTATGTCCTTCCCCGGGACTCAAACTATCTCTCTATACCAAATTTTAACTATAAATCGGTTCAGCAAGCTGAGCGTAAAGAGTTAGTATGGATTAGTATAGATGGTATGGATATCGTTGCGTATTCGCTATATTCCTATCACTTGGCAGGCAACTACAATACCGTACCAGGGATTTATTTTGCGCTAAAACACGAACTTTCCTGTACATGTACGGATTTGTTGAGACTAACTTACATTGAAACTAAATCATAATTTAGACGGTCTTTAATAAAATGGCTACCTAGTTTATTTTATACATTCATAGGCATCAGCATTGCAATAATAATGTTTCACACGTTATCGAGGCAGGTGGTGACTTGCCACTGACTAGATGGGTCCCTGATACTGCCGTCGTGAAGACGACCAGGAGCAACATCGGTGTGAGCGGCTCAGGGGTGTCGAGAGGTGTGCGCCGCTTTCTACCCAGTGGCTGTTACCAGTCACTGTGCCAACTCGCGTCTTATGCATCTTTCACTTCCACCCCTGGAGCATACAGCTTTAGCGACTCCTCTCTGGACGACCAATGAAGGCAAGCCAGAGATGAGAGTCCGACCGACGAAGACGCGCCGGAGACGGAGACCCTGACCAACTCTTGGGATCACTCGGGTCCGTCCGTGTGGTCGTTACTCCCCAACAGCTTGCCACAAGCTGCCCTTTCACGTATTATTATTAGTTGGTTTTGTAATTTTGTGTTAAAACACCTACATATCGATGTATACTTACCTACGATTATATTATCTGCATATATTTTATGGCGTCCTGGCCTAGTCGGTAGTCATGTGATCGAGATTGCCTGTTACGAGAGTTTTGGCAAATCCACAAAACTTCATGTTTAGGGTTCCTTACCCAAAGGGTAAAAACCGGACCCTATTACTAAGACTCCGCTGTCCGTCCGTCTGTCTGTCACCAGGCTGTACTTAACTCATGAACCTTGATAGCTGAGACAGTTGAAATTTTCACAACAAATACATACTAAAAACAAAATAAAATAAATATTTAAGTGGGGCTCCCATACAACAAACGTGATTTTTTGCCGTTTTTAGCGTAATGGTACGGAACCCTTCGTACGCGCAAAGACATATGTAACTTCGTATAAGACGAATAAAGTCTAAGGAAAAAACGTGCCTCGGAATTCAAGTAAAAGTCATTCTCGAATAGATGCCGCACACACCTTTAGCCTATCCTCGGCTAGATGGCGTGACGACACCGTTTCAAATTTAACAATTATAACTCATAGATATCAGTGAATGAACATGGATCAAAATGATATAAAAATAATAAAATCATTTATCCATATATATAAATTTTTTGATAACTTTATACGTTTTCATTTTGAGTTTTAGTTGGGTGTCGATAGATGGCAGTAAATTTACAGTGACTACAAAATTTACAATGACAGGACCCCTCTATACTATCTATTCTTTTTGGTACGCGAGTCCGAGTTTTTACTTTCAAGGTAACTTTTGTTTACCACAGTGCTAACGCCACCTAGTGTAACTAATGAAAACTACTACGTGCTTAAATGCCTAACACTCGCCGTTAGCCGCGTCAGTCCAGTATGTGTTGAATTAGTTCACTGCATAGCCGCTAGATGTTAGCACCAGTTTGCATTTGATGCATTGCGATTTGGTATTTAATAATTTTATGTTTTACCAAAGACATATGTAACTTCGTATAAGACGTATAAAGTCTAAGGAAAAAACGTGCCTCGGAATTCAAGTAAAAGTCATTCTCGAATAGATGTCGCACACACCTTTAGCCTATCCTCAGCTAGATGGCGTGACGACACCGTTTCATATTTAACAATTTTAACACATAGATATCAGTAAATGAACATGGATCAAAATGATATAAAAATAATAAAATCATGTATCCATATATATACATTTTTTGATAACTTTATGCGTTTTCATTTTGAGTTTTAGTCGTGTGTCGATAGATGGCAGTAAATTTACAGTGACTACAAAATTTACAATGACAGGACCCCTCTATACTATCTATTCTTTTTGGTTTTACTAATTAGAAGTACATAAGTACCTACCTAGCATAGGTATCTATTAAATAAGTTACAAACATTAGTTGAAGTAGAAGTTGATAAGGCTCTATAATCGAATAGGTGGTAGAGAGGTAGGTATATGTATATTATGAAAATACCTACCTAGTAGGTGCTTAATATCTTTCCTACTGATTGTTTAGTAATTATCTTTTGAATATGTATTTTTCATTTTTATAAATAAACTACAACTTTATTCCATTGTTTAAAGGGAAAAAAATCTTACCTACCAATTAAATCATTTATTTTCCTTTTTTCATTTCTGTATTATTTAACCTTTGTGTGTTTATTACTTGAAATCTTTTCAAACGTATTTATCTCTACAAATGTAAAAAAAATACTTCATAATTAAATGGCAATACCTTTTTAACCGACTTCAAAAAAGGAGGAAGGTAAATAATTTAGGAGGGTAAAACGATTTAGGAGTTCCCTTAGATTCCTCACGGATCCCATCATCAAACAGAACTGAGTTTTAACAAAAACGGGACCAATTTGGGACTACATTCCAACAAAACAAAAATTTTCCAAATCTGTTTAGAAATGACGGAGTACCTACTGATACTGAGGTAACATAGGTAAGTACATACAAAAATAATCTTTAATAGAAAAAACCGACTTCTTAAAACAGATTAAAATGCCACATAAATTATTGGCTGGTATTTAATTAATCACCAGATATAGGTAGTATATTTAATCAATTTCGTCGCCTTTTTATAGTAGCTAGTAGCAAGTAATGGTCGCAGTTCTAACCTAACCTACCCCACTTTTCTAGTAGCATGTCGTTTCTGTATAAGGGTCGCAGATCTAACCTAACCTAACCCACTTCTCTGATAGCAGTTCGGTCCTGTGGGGATCGTAGTTCAAACCTAACCTAACCTATATAATTTCTGTAAGGGTCGCAGTCGCATTTCTAACTCTCCGGGTCCGAGTCCGGGTTCCAAATCCAACTCGAAATTTGTAATCGCCAAACGTGCAGGAACTATGCGTCGTTGAAGAGTTCCGTTCTAATCATCATCAGCAGTTCCTTCATCAAATGTCACTGCTCTTCTTCTTCTTGTCACTTTTAAATCTGAATGCTTGAGTTGTTGATGAAAATATTAAAATCACGATATGTATGCCTTTAACATTTGAGGAGTTCCCTCGATTCCTCGTGGAACCCATTAACAGAATTGCGTTTTGACAAAAACGGGACCAATCTGATTAATTATATACTTACAATCAAAAAAATAATTTTCAAAAATCCAGAAAGACGATTTCCAGAAATGACGGAGATATAATTATGGAGTAAAAAACATTAGAGTCAGACCAAGAAAAGTCTGCAGCGGATTTGATAGCCCACGCAGTGCAAATGTTATTTTAAACGACAAACTTCTATGAATTTATGAGTTTTATGACGTATAAATAACATTGTTCGGAATTGTCAAAATTTATTCTGAACTGACAGGCCGATACCGTCCGGCGGACTGCTAATCAGTGGGCCCCTTAACTCTAGTAACTCTGCTATATTTAGTCGCCATTTGAACGTGACCTTTATGTTTCTAACTTTAAGAATATTTTACACTATTTTAGGGTGGTATTCCATCCGTCCTATTTCTTTGTCCAATGTCAATGCGTCTCACTCTCTCATTAAAGCAAAATGTGAAACGCAATACAGATTGGACAAAGAAATCGCACAGGTGGAATACCACCCGTAGAAACATATATCTGTACAGTCACGATCGTTCTATTATTTTACAAAATTAGGTTTACAAAGCAACATAAATAAGCTTATTACTCTTATTAGAGTCAGACTATAGCGATTACTATAAACAGTTAAAGTCATTACATTAATTTGAACAGAAGAATCGTAACTACAGCTCACACTGGTAAGAGCGTTTTCACATTGTCCGATCCGATATCGGACGTCGGATGGAAGTAAAATGTAAAGCATGTGTGTTTTTCGGTTATTTATTTGCGTAAGAAATCATTATTGCTAAAAAACGACAGGTAAAACACTATCTTAGAAGGCGGATTTTATGCCACAAAGTGTTATTTATTTGGGTCAAACAGATCACTGTGTTATGTCTTTCCTGTAGACATACACAAGAGTTAAGGGCTATAAAGGTTAATTTTCTTATTTAACCCTTATCCACGTGAAAAGGTCCTCCTTTTATTTAGAGAACTATGATAAAATCATTGCTTACATGCCCACAAGCTGTTAACTATTGCCCACAGGAGAGAAAAATGTACTGTTCGCGATAACACACTAGTTTTCTCTCCTATGGGCAATAGTTAACAGCTTGTGGGCATATAAGTAATGATTTTATCATAGTTCTTTAAATAAAAGGAGGACCTTTTCACGTGGATAAGGGTTAAATAAGAAAATTAACCTTTATAGCCCTTAACTCTTGTGTATGTCTACAGGAAAGACATAACACAGTGATCTGTTTGACCCATTTATTTAGAAATTTAAATCAGGCAACAAGGCCCATAAGTACTACAAATACCTTACAAACTAACATACATAACTATGTTATCTCTAACAGTTATCTTTCTCATTAGGGGCCATCCGACATCCGATATCGGATTGACACTTCCGATAATTTCGGACATACCGGACCCCCCATCAGGTGTCGGCCCGATATTTTTTGTTTGTGGGGACGGCTTAGTAGCGGCGCGCCCCAGTACCTACATACCTACGTCCCACTATCGGTCTAACACCCCGCACCCTCGATATTGTACCTAGATGTAGGATCCTATATCCGATATCGAACCGGACAGTGTGAAAACGCTCTAACACTGGGGATAAAATGTAATGGTGCGTTAGGAAACGTTGATTGGCGGGTCTAATCACAAATGCCTCGGAAGGTTAGAGTTTAGGCCTTGGAGGCGCGCGGTTTTCACATCATCAGTAACATACAGACAGTTAACAGGCTTTATACAGTATATGTAGCTTAGTGCAAGAGTGCCAAAGACAGAAACAGATGGAGAAAGAGGGTCTCTATTTTTTCCCATAAAGTCATAATGTATTGTTTGTCCGAATTTTCGTTAGTCATAATTTGGTTTTTCTTAGAAACGCGTAACTTTTCAGGATTGCCATAAAACAAACCTAACCTAACCTATCTATAGGATAAACTTGCGAAAATCCTGAAAAGTTAACGGTGTTGGAAAGTGTCTTCGTAAACTTAAAGAATCTTGTTTTATAGGTAACTGCATAAACGCACGTGGAACAAGTTTAAATGTTTGAATAAATATACAGCTTTTGTTCGCGTGCGTGATGCCGTCACATTCGTTTCGACCTTGCTGCTAACCAGACTAAATTTGTATCAGTGCCTAATCCTCGACAATATACTCTTCATATGGACTCATCATAGTTTCCTTTACGCCAGATTTAACAGGTCATGGGCCTGCGCGTTTTCAATAAAAATCAAAACGGATTTCGAGCGTAAAAAGCGAAAATAGTTAATACGGTCGCCGACAGTAATGGCGTCCAGTATAAGTTCCTCATCTCCACTCGTGATGGAAAAACTAAAAGGAATGGAAAACTATTCATCGTGGAAATTTATGATGAAGATGGTGCTAGTTCATGAAGATCTTTGGGATTTTGTGGAAAAAGAGGTTGACGATAAAAAACCGGAAGATGTGAAAAAGGGCCAGAAAGCGCTCGCACGCATTGCATTGTCCGTGCAATCGACGGCCTTTGTACACATAAGGAACGTGACCTCGGCACACAAAGCATGGACGAGTCTTCAGAAAGCATATGAAGATAAGGGATTATGTCGGAGACTAGGCCTGTTGCGAACTTTGTTTAGCACAAAGTTAACGGATTGTCAGAGTATGGAGAAATACATAAACAAAATCACGGATGTCGCACAACAACTGCAGGATATTGGTGCTGGGTTGGAGGATGACTTTGTTGCGGTCATCATGCTGAGCGGACTTCCTGAGGACTACGACCCGCTAATCATGGCTATTGAGAACTCGTCAACTGCCAAATTATCTAGCGAAGTTGTATCGGCGAAGCTGCTACAGGAAAGGATGCGACGTGAGGACAGCAAGCGCGACGGAGACGGAGTTACGGCTCTGACAGCCGCGAGAAAGCTGCCTAGGTGTTATGTATGTAAGAGGACCGGACATTTCAAGAAAGATTGTCCGATGTTGAACAAAAAGAAAAGTAGCAAGGAAACGTCGTCGGCAAAGGCTCTACTCACGGCGCTGTCGGTGAACGTGGAAAGTGATCTTTGGTACGTGGACAGTGGATCGGCGAGTCATCTTTGTCGAGATGTGAACATGATGAGTGACATGAAGTCAGAGAAATCGTTGCAAGTGACTGTAGCTAACGGAGATAAACTATTTACGGCCGGACGAGGTAATGTTCAAGTGGAACAACGTAATGGCACTGTAAAGACTATAAGTGATGTGTATTATGTACCTAATTTAGTAGCTAACTTATTGTCGGTAAGCGCCATGGCAAAGAAAGGCTTTAAGATAGTATTCGAATCCGATAGTTGCGAAATATTAGATAATGGGGTTATTGCAGCGACAGCTTCTTTGAAAAATGATGTTTATGTCCTTGACACTGTGGGGGCGTGTTCTAATGTTCCTTTACAGAACAAACAGATGGCCAATGCAGCAGTGGAGGACAAGCGTGCGGTTACTAGCGACGAAACTGTATCTGTAGCTTCAGAGAAGGTTTGGCATCGTCGTCTATCGCATCTTAACAGAAGAAGCATGGAACTTTTGAAAAAAGGTATGGCTTCTGGTATATCATATGATAGTAGAGATTTTGAAACGTGTGTAGCGTGTGTACAAGGTAAGGCAAGTAGGGTCCCCTTTCCTAAGAAATCTCACAACAGGGCTAAAGAGGTCCTGGGTTTAGTACATACAGACGTCTGTGGGCCGCTACCATCTCCCTCATTCAGCGGTGCAAGGTATTTCTTGCTTTTCATAGATGACTATTCTAGAAAGACGTTTGTGTACTTTTTAACTAAAAAAGGTGAAGTATTTGATAGGTTCAAAGAGTTTAAGGCTTTAGTGGAGAACCAGACAGGTAAAAAGATAAAATCGCTACGTAGCGACAACGGAGGAGAATACACCAGTTCTGCTTTTCAGGCGTATCTCAAGAGCAATGGCATCGTGCATCAAACCACTGTTCCTGGCTCCGCTGCTCAGAACGGGGTCGCAGAACGCGCGAACAGGACCGTGATGCAGGCTGCAAGATGCATGCTGCAAGATGCGGGCCTGAGCAACGAATTCTGGGCGGAGGCCGTTAACACGGCAGTCTACGTCAAAAACCGCTGTCCTACGAAAGCTGTACTGGGGAGCACTCCTGAGGAAAAGTGGAGTGGCAAAAAGGTATCTCTAAGTCATTTACGTATCTTTGGTTCTGTGGCTTATGCGATGACTTTGAAGCGTTCGAAATTAGATCCGAAATGCAAAAAGTACATTTTTGTTGGGTATTGTGAGCATACAAAGGGTTATAGACTCTTGGACCCGGAACAACCAACAAAATGCATCAAAGCCAGAGATGTAACCTTCTTAGAAAATACGTTCATTAAAAAAGTATCAAGTGATGACATTGACAATGTCATTGAGTCAATTGAAATATTTCCACAAATTGAAAATAATGGAAATAAAAATGTTGTAATCGAATTGTCGAACCCAACTTCTGTACAACCAGCGATATCGGTAGTGAGCGGTACGTCTGATGATGCCAATTTAACACAAAATTCTCAGAGTACGAGCGATCGAACGAGTACGATCACAATAAATGATTCGTCTAGCTCTAGTGAATGTGATGATCCGGCCGATGCAACTTATATTCCAGAGGAGGAGAGTACGGATACTTCGGAATATGACAGTTCATCGGGTTCACCACATTTTGGATTCCTAGCGGGCACGTGCGATCCAGATGCTCCACGGACTGTACGAGAAGCACTGAGTGGTCCAGATGCTGACAATTGGAGGGAAGCAATGTCTTGTGAGTACAACTCATTTATTAAGAACGAGTGTTGGACACTGACAGATCGACGAGAGTCACAAAAACCTGTCAAATGCAAGTGGGTGTTCAAAGTGAAACGTGGATTGAACGGTGAACTACTCAAATATAGGGCACGCCTGGTAGCTAAAGGCTTCACGCAGCAATATGGAATAGACTATGAGGAGACGTATTCACCGGTTGTCAGATATTCCACTATACGTACTTTGTTAGCCTTGGCGGTTGAGTACGGTATGAAGATTGAACATCTTGATGTAAAAACAGCATTTCTCAACGGTGACTTGAAGGAAACTGTGTTCATGGAACAACCGGAAGGCTTTATAGTTAAAGGTCAAGAAAGTAAGGTCTACAAATTAAATAAAGCTATTTACGGGTTGAAACAAGCCTCAAAGGCATGGTACGAGAAGATTGATCATGTTCTATGCAGTAAGTTGACGTTCAATAAGTCATCATCTGAGCCTTGTGTTTATTTTCAGCGACTGAAGGGGTCGTTTATAATTATTGCTCTGTATGTTGATGATATAATATTGTTTTCGACAGGTGATGAACGTGATAAGCTAGATGTCAAAGTCAAATTAATGAAGGAATTTGATATGACAGATCTAGGGCCAGCTCATCAGGTGTTAGGTATGAGATTGTGTAGAGATGAAAACAAAATTACTCTCGATCAATCGAGTTATATCGCGATGGTGCTGAAGAAATATAAAATGGAAGAGTGTAAGTGTTCGCCTACTCCCATGGAAACTGGACTTAAGTTACCTAGGGGCAATCAAAGAGATGATACCTATGATTATAGAGGTCTTGTAGGTTCTCTTATGTATATTGCTATCTGTACCCGACCAGACATCGCATACGCAGTTAGCTACTTGAGTCAATTTAATGAATCATTTACAGAGACCCACTGGAAAGCAGCCAAAAGAGTGCTGCGCTACTTGAAAGGTACCTTGGATCTCCGTTTGACTTTTAAGAAAGGCAAGCAGCAGCTGGACATCACCGGATATGCGGATGCAGACTGGGGCAGTGACGACGTAGACCGCCGGTCGTACACGGGCTATGTTTTTAAAATAGGTGAGTCAGTAGTTACTTGGGAAAGTCGCAAGCAAAAAACGGTTAGCCTTAGCTCTACCGAAGCCGAATACTACTCTTTGTCTAATTCTTGTAAAGAGGGTTTGTTTATTAGTACATTTCTGAAAGAAATTATAAATAAAGAAATTGTACCGACAATTTTCAATGACAATCAGTCAGCGCTAAAATTGTGTAGGAGCTCTTTACATCATGCTAGGACCAAACATATCGATATACGGCATCATTTTATTAGAGAACTTGTAAATAGTAATAAGATTACTATTGAGTATCTAAATACTAATGATATGTTGGCAGATATACTGACGAAAGCGTTGTGTAAAGTTAAACACAGTAAGTTTGTGAGACAGCTCACATTACTGTCATAGGTAAATACATTTAACTATGTATTCTATGTAATAATTGTGTTCTTAATGTAATTACCATCATGGTTATTTGTTGGTTTAGTCTAACATGATAGTGATTACATGAAATTAAAAGACTTGTTTATTTTATAAACATTTATTGAATAACAATTCATAATGTGAATAACTGAACTTTGTTAATAAGGTGTAGCGAAAGTTCAGTGCATATGTTTTTGTTAATTTAATGTTATAGTGAAGTGTAAGTCACTATTTAAGTTTTGTGTTTGTGTGTTTAAACAAGATTGCTTTGGTTTAAGGGCCAGTGTTGGAAAGTGTCTTCGTAAACTTAAAGAATCTTGTTTTATAGGTAACTGCATAAACGCACGTGGAACAAGTTTAAATGTTTGAATAAATATACAGCTTTTGTTCGCGTGCGTGATGCCGTCACATTCGTTTCGACCTTGCTGCTAACCAGACTAAATTTGTATCAGTGCCTAATCCTCGACAATATACTCTTCATATGGACTCATCATAGTTTCCTTTACGCCAGATTTAACAAACGGTTTCTGAATTATGATTAATGATAATATGACAATCATTACATTATGACTTTGAATAATTATGTCAAAGAAAGGGATCCGGGGAAAGATCGTAAGAGAGAAAGCAATACAAAAGGGAGGTCAATTGTATTTTTCTTAATTACTCGTAATGCATGTCAATTAAAAGATGTAATAATGTTTTGAAAAGATGTGTCCCGCCGAGTTTGTTGCCGGTCCCATATTGGGATACCCTCCTCCAATTGAGGGGGGATTTAAATCTTCTCGGGACAGAGGTGTACGGTTGGAGCCGGTAAAGGTTTATTTGACGTTCATAAGCGCATTGCAATATGCCTACTTGAATAAACTATTTTTTATCTTTATCTTTATCAAGACCCTCAATATTCAGGAATACGACTTATACGACGCAAGGAGAAGGAGAGCAAAAGTGCAAAATATTTTAATAACATTATTTTATTTGACGCCTAGTTTTTTTTGTTAGCCTAGTTTAGTGTCCCACTGCTGGGCAAAGGCCTCCCCTCCTTTCCTCCACTCAACTAATCCTTTTAATTCCTAGTTAAACTTAAAGAATTAAAAACTAAGCGAAAGAACTCGAAATAAATGTTGTATATAATTTAATTCGGTAAAAATGTTACTAATTAGTTATTGCATTTTAGTATTCATTTGTATTGAATTAAAATACTTAAATTTAAAAGAAAATTGTTTAAAACGTTGATCCCTGGCCCCATGCACAATTAGCAAAGTTATTAGGTAAGTACTTACGTTTAATTTACATATTTATTCAAATACATGTATTATATTGTAATTTCATATTCTTAAGTGCCTTGTTTTGGTTAGCTTTTACAAATTAATTAAATTCTGAAGCAGAAAATAATAAAATATACAGAAATTTATTTAAAATTACTTAATAACAAATTAGTGAGTTAAATACTTTTACCTATCTTATTTGCATTTGCACAATTAGCTAATTTAAATTAAATAAGTACCTTACGTCAGAAATAAATTACTGAATTTGACCTTAAGTAAAAATTCTAATAATAATATCATGTTATTTTTCCAACATTAAACTACTAACGTATTTTTTTTTATTATTTACATTTTATATTCTTTACGTCCATAAGAAGTTATCTAAAAGAACTAGATAGATATAGATATAGTCGTAATATCAAGAAGTTTAAATAAATTTAAAACACTGTTTTTTTTTTATTATTGATGTACCGTTACTTTTACTATACATATATGTGGCTTTCCATAAAGAAGGGTCCTTATGCTATGTGCATGTAACAAAAAGATGCAAACTATATCGCCAAAGCTTCACAACTTCAAGCTTGAACTAAATCAGCGCAAGCCGCATAAAAGGTTTCCATGAACTAAATTATAAGTACATACAATGTAACAACCACACATAGCCTTGTTCGCGGATTTTACACACCAGCCTCTTAAGGGGTCATATTATCGCTCAATTTTATATACTTATATTTTTCTTTTTCTTCAATTGAAGAGGTATCCTATTGTCGATTAAGTATTTTCCATTTCTTCCTCTCGTATCGTATGCCCTCTTGATACATACGAACCAGGAATTTGACATACTGGGAAATGGACGAACAGAAACTGACTAGACGAACGGGTAATATGACGAACTGAGGAATTGACGAAATGGGAATTAGACGAACGGAGCAACTGACGAACCATGATATTGACGAACGGAGACCGACTAGATGAACGGAGAATCGGACGAATGGTGCAGAATTGGACACGACATCAGCTTTTTCTTTTATTTGGTCTACGTAGCTAGGTCTTGGTCTGCCTCTAAATTTATCTTGCCTTATATTTTATGTACGACATTTCCTTTTTGTTATTTTCATTTGTGTTTGTAAGCGCTAAGTCATAACAATTGGACCCGAAATAAGTAAAATGAAAAACAATTTGAAATAATATCCTCCTTCCCTTTTACTTAAAAAAAAATGGTTGAAAGTTAAAGCAAGAACCTAGTTCTTTTTTTAATTATGTAGGTATGTATATTTTTCGGTCAGAAATGCAGCTAAAGTTATAATCGGATTCAGATTGATGTACTAGCGTTACAGCTTTAGCGTTGTTTTGCAACATTGCTGCTGACTGTGTTGCTGCAGGAAATCAATTAGATGGGACATCGATATTGATTGTCATATTTCTTGCAACAATGCATGCTGCATAGCATCCCAAACCTATTATATCCTTATCGCACTGCGCAGTCTTGCAGTCAATACGAGCGACAAGACTTTGTCTACCAGTTTTTTATACATCTACCCCTGAAAACTGTCTCAACTAATGTAACCTCTTAATTTTATGCCTCAGAGCCTACGCCGCTCCCGGCTCGAACAATGGCGGTGATTGACAGAAAACATTATGCATAATGGATGGTGATCCTTGTTATGAGGACCCGATTAAGTGCCAACTTGTCATTTTCACACCTTCTTGCTAGGGTTGGCGATTGTTTTACGTTCTCACGATGGTAAGGATGAAAATCGCGATAGCAATTGTAATTTCTATTAAACTATAATCAGAGAGATCTGATGATCGATATCCGTAATGTTACCCATAACTCCTAAAATAAAATAATATGGACGGATTGAGAATAATTTTCAGTTAGGTACCATTAATGGTACCTAAATGAATAAGGACATGGGTGAAATAAGATTAAAGAAATAAAGGCTAAAACATTATAATAGTAATTATCAATTGAAATTTAAGAAATCAATAGATATAAGGAAGGAAGAAAGGATTATCTAATTTGTAAAAAAAACAACCAATAGCAAAGAATAAAGATTGGTAAAGCTGAGGTAAGTATATGACTGATAATGCAAAAGGCCTTTAAGTATTTTTTAGTTATCACGCGATAAAACAATATATTGAGCTCGTAATTAGCCACTTACAATAATGCAATTAATGACGGTAGCATATTAATTAACTCCTTCATTAATTCAACACGGACAATTTGACCACTTTCCAAACCTAAGGTCAACTACAGTGATAAATAAGACATTACATTAAAATACGGAATACATTTTCTCAATCAACCAACCAGATTAATGGACCAAAATTGTTGGTAACAAATTGGTCTATATTAGATCCATGTTCATTAATCATTGCAAAGACAGCGCAATGAATTATTTCAGCAACTTACTTTCTTGATCTACTACCTCTAGCTTGCATACAATTGAATTTGATACTTGAAACGTTAATGATAAGACTGCTTTTCCAAGCATAAGTTTGGTAAAGATAAGAGGTATCTAAAATAAAAGAATTCGTGTACAAGGATATGCTATCTAAATCTGAATGAGCAGTGTCATTAGGTTGTTGTCGGAAACAGCTGTTTGGACATTTTGAAATTTCGAAACCGGAGAACGATTTCGCGAACAATGTTGTAGAATGTTATTGCGGTTGTGATAGATAGACCAAATTTTGCAAGTTTGACTGATACTTAATATACTTATGTGCCCA
This sequence comes from Cydia splendana, assembly GCF_910591565.1. Classification (NCBI taxonomy): domain Eukaryota; kingdom Metazoa; phylum Arthropoda; class Insecta; order Lepidoptera; family Tortricidae; genus Cydia; species Cydia splendana. The sequence goes on from NC_085963.1 coordinate 20,335,443, forward strand.
GAGTGACCAATGTTGGATAAAGCCCTCCATTTTTCCATGTTCCTTCAACAGTCTCCAGTCAGTATAATAACTAATAAGTATCAAGTTCATCTCCATCAAGGTCTAAACTCTAAAGCGAAGGCTGAATTATTTTTGGGGATACGAGTATGGTCAGAGAAACATGTAAATATTGCAGTGTTTGAAATCAGAGGGCCTACCGCAAACACCGAAGTTCCCAAATTGCGGCCATCTTTCTCTTTTACTGCCATTAAGGCGTCATTTAGAGTGACAGAGAAAGCCGCAATTTTCGGTGTTTGCGGTAGGCCCTCAGCTAAAAACTTTCTATAAGTTAAATTTTGATTGCGACTACAGAGCATTGCAGATTAAGTAATGTTGTTTGTCAAAATATGTCAGGACGATGGCGCGACGCGACTCATATTTATTCTTTAGGCAACACATTTTAGAATAGGTGGCCAAGGCCTTTCTGATGATCTAATAAAAATATTATTGTAACGCCTTAGGCCCGACGAGCGAGGCTAAACAGCTCCATCTAAATTCTAAATTTTATCACTTCGCTTTTTCACAGTTTTTATGTGTTTCTTCAGAGTAAACACGCATTTTCTGGTGTATTACAATAGATGGATTGCCATCCATATAATTTAGTTTTGTTATATGTACCTACTTGTTTTGAAAACGAAAAACAGGAGTTAAGAATTAGGGTCAATAATTCATATTTTATAATTTTAGTTCTCACTCTTTCATCAAGTCTTTGTTTCTTATGAAGCAATATAGTAATAGGCTAGGCTTTTAATTAATGAAATTGAGAGTCAATGCTACTTCGTTATAATAAATTTTTAGAAAGAAGGATATCATACTCATTGGTACTTAGACGGTTTCCACGGTTCTTTTTCTATACTTACCATAACTAGTCAAACTTCCAAATCATCGAAAATCTAAACATTTCATTCTACTAATAAGATTTGATGATGGGGTCTAACCACGAGCAGACGGATTTCAAGTATTTTTTAAACAAATTCTCCGTTTTCTAAACTACTTATTTCATTATCATTAGGTATAATATAAAACTATTTCATTATAAACACTGTTTGTACAGTTGCCTTATTAAGACAACATTAGTTCAGACCGATTATTGTTATACATACTTACATATTACCTAGGTACTTAGTAAATTGTTGTCTGCCGACAGCCCTACAAACATCAGTGTAGGAGGCAAGGATACCCACCACTTAATGTTATCGCATTAGAAGCATTGTCGCCGCATGGATTAGCCTAATGTTCTTAGGATAATGCTGGTAAAATGCTATTTGAATAGGCGAGTAATTAATTGCGAATATGTTTAAGCAAATTGTAAGCCAGCTTGCCTGGCAATGATCTTGTTATGAATGTTATCTTAAGTAATCAGTAGCTTAACTTCGAGACGTTTCGTGTTCTTTTTTGTGTTTTTGTGTTGAGAATTTTTGATTTCTTAATACCTATATTACAGCGGTTCTTATGTATTATCTTTCAACCATATCCTTGTAACAAAGACTCTTATTACATGTCCTCAGTTACCACAGAATGGAATCCCATATTTCAACACGGAAATAACATACCCATGATAAGCCTGCAATGTTCTCTCATCTGGAACAAAAAGTTACAGACTTTGTTAATAAATATAGTCAAGTTTTAAGTAAATTAGGCTACCTAGTTACATTATTGTTAAGTGACAACGCAGAACAAGGAACATGGAGCTCGCAGTCACTGATGATGTTCAAAGGGTTGAACCCTGAGATCATTATTTTTCTTCTAGCAAAACAGTTGAACCTAGTTTTTACCAGAAATTTTGAGACTGGTCAATTTCATTTGAAAAATTCATGAAACGTATTTATGATATTTAGCTTTTTATAACTTGTTTTTTACTCTATTAATGTATCTCATCTTAAGCCGTCATCTTTATGAACACGAACCTTCGAAAGTTTCCTAGAACCCAATATTAATTAGTAAATTTCTACACAGCTAAGAAATTACGCAAGAAACTGCCATCGGATGGTTATCGTACAAAATTATGGCATTCGTGCCATATACCGAAGCTATAATCCAGGCAGGAATGTAATACCTAAGATTTTAGGTCACTTCTAAGAACAGCCAACAAAAACTTAGGTAAATTCACCGGACGCCATTTTTTTCGACTAAAAAGTCGTTCATCATTCCAAGGTTGCGAGCTAGACGTGTACAATAGACTACCTGATATAGAAGCCGCATTAAAAGACACAGGCGTAAGATAAGGCTGTTTAGTACCTACACTGTAGGTGCTGTTTTTAAAGGAACACTTAGTTATATTCCACACCATTGTGTAGGTGCTTCAACAATCCATATTATTATCCCCGAAAATATCGATACATTTTTTGTAATAAAACCTTATAGCCTTTAGCTTTAGGCCTATAGTAGGAATATTTGAATGAATGAATGAATGAATGAAAATCTTTATTTCAGGCAACTAATGGCCCATACATAAATACCTTAAAACTAGCATAAGTACATATTATATAAAAATATATTTTATAACTAAACTTTAAAAAACTAAACACTACATATCACATTATGGCTGCGATGCATTACGCAACCCCGCAGTGTCAGGGGGTATTTGTCTTGTTTTCGGGGTTCGTACAATGATAAAAGTTATTCATCTGAGATGAATCATCTTGCACAGTAGGTAGCTAAGGGTTTGAAAAACTTGTGTTGTAGGTACATAATTATACTGTGTGCTTCGTAGGCAGGGTCACTACCTTAGAGCATTTAATAACTGGAGTCGCCTTTAAGAGCTTTTATGCCTCTGCCGAAAAACTAGCACAATTGTGCAAACTTTTGTATGGACTGACTGACATGGCTATTTGTACGTTACGTGCAAATCATGTAGAATAGCAATACATTTGACGTCCCCTCCCCCGCAAAAATCGGCAGACTGTTTCGTACAGAAAATGACAGTCATGGCGTCTCCAGTTAGGTACTAAATGCTCTAAGGTCACTACCGACTTAGACTAGGAGGCTGTCAAATATGCTCTGTCTAGCGAGTGAGTGTACGGTGACGTGCACAAAGGATGCTTGTCTCGCTTTTTGCAAAAAGTTTTTTCGCAATGTCATATGTGTAGGTACTAAGTTGAAGTCACGTGAAGGTCAATCGTGTTTGGCTTAGGTATTTTCTTATTTGGCGTCGTGGAAAAAAGTAAACTTGATTTTTTATAGTCTCCGTTTATCTTTTTTAGAAGGCGAGGTCACATACTTTGTATGGGAATCCGTCTGTGATTTGGGTGAATGATATTTCTTGGTATTTTGATGCCGAACTGACTGTTTAATATAAACTATCCTATCGCCTATCGCCATATCCAAATATATGACATACGTCACATACGTTACTAATAGAGAATATTAGTTATTACAATGTTCTACCAACAGAGTGCAGCAGCACTAGCACAGACTGTAAACTATATAGTAAATTATGTATACTATGCTGTAAACAGTTTTTTACTAGATTATTTGTAAGGAATAACTATGACATTGATGCATAAAGGAGGATTTTTTACTGTTTGTGCTAGAGGCACAGTTTTGCATAATATTCCCCATTCTTAATTCTTTGACTGATGGAAAAAGATCCCCCATTTCAACCAGGGACAGAATACCACTTAAATTTTCACACAAATGAACCGGTCATTCCGATTTTTAACTTATAATAAATTGTACAGCTTCATAGAAAACATTAACACAGGAAAAGATATCCGTGATAACCGCACAAACAAATTCCCTTACCGGGATTCGCACCCGGGACCTCCAGCTTCGAAGGCAAGGTCAATCAGTACCTAATAATCTAGAAGACAGTTATAACGTGAGATCAATAATATCCGTGTTAACAAGTAGGTAGGTATATGTAATCAGTAACAATGTAGCCTCATTGGTAATCTTACTTTCCATGAAGTATTTTTCTATAATTATGACAAATCATTTATTTCTAAGTGTATGATACAATGTTGGTCAATCGAAGGGCGAGGTCAGAGTAAATAATGACTCACGCTAGACTGTTCGTTTTCTATGGAAAGTACCACATGATCACCGATCAGCCGTATAGAAAATGACATGTTGGACGCCTCGGCCCGGGCACGGCCTGGTCTAGTGTGAGTCATAGAATTGCTTTCCATAGAAAACGAAGCGCCGGAAGCTCTGGCTTGGCTCCGGCTCGGTCTAACGTGAGTCATCCTTAAATCTGATAAAATTTTCAATGTGATTGTCTCATCTCGATGCTCACTTAAGGAAGTATCTTAGAGAAAAAATAAATCAACTGAGAACTGTCACACTCATACCAGTTTTATTGTCGCATATATATATATATATATATATATATATATATATATATATATATAATGGTACTTTCCATAGAAATATATATATATATATATTTCTATGGAAAGTACCACATGATCACCGATCAGCCGTATAGAAAATGACATGTTGGACGCCTCGGCCCGGGCACGGCCTGGTCTAGTGTGAGTCATAGAATTGCTTTCCATAGAAAACGAAGCGCCGGAAGCTCTGGCTTGGCTCCGGCTCGGTCTAACGTGAGTCATCCTTAAATCTGATAAAATTTTCAATGTGATTGTCTCATCTCGATGCTCACTTAAGGAAGTATCTTAGAGAAAAAATAAATCAACAGAGAACTGTCACACTCATACCAGTTTTACTGTCGCATATATATATATATCTTTTCCTTTTACATACTATATTTTAATTTTGATACACAAAACATACATACTTTTTCCCTATCGACCACCTTAAACACGCAGGACAAAAATGTAGAAACTAATTTTAGCTTTCCTGTCCCTCCCGATGCTTGACAGAGCGGTCGATCCTTGAGAAAACGAGGTACGACCAGAGATTACCTAATAATAAAGATTGGCAACGTGTACTAACATTATTATGGCAGGTGTCCGGATATCTTTGCAATAACTCAGTCTCATTGTCCACCCAAACTTCAATCCATAGACCGGTAGGTACTGTTCACATTTTCTACAATAGTCCCAATGCCAGCTGAGACCGGTTCATGGGTGTCTATTGTTGCGCCTGTTTCCAGCAGGCGTTTTACATAACATTAAAGCTCTTCAAAGGGGCTCTACGTGTTGGATCTATATCCCCAGGCAAGCCTGGCAAAAGACCGGGATTTATAGGCCCGTGAAATCCAAAAAAAAGATTGGCATACATCTCATAAAAGTGCCAAATATACAAATTAAATGCAAGTGGTCAAAAGAATACATGCATACTCTGCAGCAGCGAATGAAGTGGCACGACAAACAAACCGACGTCCAAATCGGTACTCTCGTGCTCGTAGTCAACGAGCAGACAGGGCCCATGAAGTGGCCTCTGGGTCGCATTGTCGACACTCATCCCGGGTCCGACGGGATTTGTCGTGTGGTGACGGTGCGCACAGCTACCGGACTGTACAAACGACCCGTGGTCAAGCTGTGCCCCTTACCCGTTTAATCGCTCTTCGAGCGCTACCATTGTGTCGTCTATTTTTGTATAGTCTTAGTATTATTTTTTCTAAGTTTACTTCTATCGTCTTTGTTTTCGTCTAGTCAAAATACTAGTGTATTTTGGTGGGCGGAATGTTCAATTATGCCATTCGTACCTTTAGAATAGTTGTTGCGTTCACTGTGGCAACACTTTGTCACAGTTAAAATTCAAACATTTAAAAAAATAAACTGTTGCTCTGTCATACAGTTGACAGAGCCAGTGTGTCAAAAACCTACCACCAGTTCACATCTACTCTCGTTGCTCTCGCTTATTTTCGCACTTTATTCAAAGCACTACTACCATTTAGGACATTAATTCATTAGTATCAGTGTTGTGTACCGGAGGAAGCCGAACTCATCCGTGGAAGGGAAAATCAGAGGTCTAAGTTGGGCGACTGCAGGTAACGATTTTACGCTTCCTCTAGCTTGCGACAGAAAGCCAGAATCACCACCAGCGGTCTTCAACGGTGACCAACGATTTGGCTCCCACAGTCTCCGGATCAAAGGTAACTTCGTCTACACATATACACACTTTAGTTTTAACTTTCATACTATTTATCTCGACTTGTCCCAACTTTCTTGCTCCATCGGCCCTAAATTTCACTTTACTTTCGCCCCTTTTTTCGTTAAATACAGTCCACCTTCGCTATCGAACATTTTGGTCCTTCGAACCGGATATTTTGATAAAGTACCTATGGTTTGTCGTTTCTCGTTTTGGTACTCATAGTTGCTTAGTCGAAATTGTGTTGTCATCTTTTACATTCAAAATTTAGGGTAGACTTAATAAAAAGTTCGAGGGTAAGCAAGAAAGTTGGTCGTGTAGTGGTGCTTTAATAAAATCATTCGGTCATTTATTTAATTGCGCTGGCAACATTTTTCATAATTGTCAAGTGTCAACTGTCAGCTGTCTGTCATTGAACTCATTGAAGTTGTGGAAAGTGAATTGCAGTTTGTTTTGAACATTTTTTTGTGTAATTACTGCAATTTTTGTGTAGTGTTGTGTTTATTAATATGGGAGGTGGTGATAAGTCTGTAGAGAAAGATGATGCTGGTGTAGACACGGTGATGATTGCTCGTGATTATCAGGTAATGAGAATAGAGTATTTGCAAATGTTGTCGGATGCTGAATTAGCTTTGTGTGACGAGAGTGAATTGTGTACAATTGCGAAAAACTTTCATGAATCTCAAATAAAGCTTTTAAGTACTGCTCCGCGAAGCGAGCGCCGCGAGATTTGTTCCCATACCGCGATGTTCGACTCGAAGGTTAGGGCAGTGAGATCGCGTTTGCAGAATAGGAAGCAGGCTTTTGCTGCGGCTTCCGGGGTGTCGGGGACGCCGCAGCCGGTCTTGCCGAAGTTGCCGAAGTTACAAATTAAAGCTTTCGATGGGAAAATTTAAAACTGGGTAACGTTCATACAGTTGTTCAATTCTTTAGTAGATAAGCGAACAGACATTGCCCCTGTTGAAAAATTACACTATTTACTGTCGAGTGTGCAGAATGAGGCATATGACCTTATAAAAAATTATCCTGTCACCGATGACAATTATAAGGTAGCATATGAGGCGCTGTACAAGCAATATAATAAAATTAGATTAATTGCTACAACTTATTATGACAAGCTTGTTCAGTGTGAACCTGTGAAGGCATCCCGGGCTAGTGACTTACAGCGGGTTCATCGGGTTTTCACTGAAAATCTGTCCATTTTGAAAGGTTTCGACTTGCCGGATAAGAATTTCTTACTCATTCAATTACTGTGGTCAAAGCTGGATAGGGGCACGAAGGAGCAGTTTGAATTAGAGCATAACTCAGATGATATCCCGGAGTTCAGTAGATTGCAGGATTTTGTTGAAAAAAGATACCGGGCGCTAGATGCTGCAGGGTCAACAGGATTTGTTGCTAGTACTCCTCAGCCTAGTAGTAGTAAGTCTTCTAGTAAGCCAAAGATGGCCTTGGTGGTCACTGCTCCAACGTGTGTAGTCTGTAAGCAGGCTCATAGCCATGTATCTTGTCCAACTTTTCTAAAATATGACCCCGCTGATCGGTTTAAATGTGTAAAAGAAAATAAGTTGTGTATTCTATGTTTGTCGGGGTCTCATTCTGTCAAGTCCTGCAAGTCAAAGCAGCGGTGTGAGCAGTGTCGTTTCTCCCACCATACGCTGTTACATTTCAATAATGCAAATGTGCCTGCCTCCCCGGCTGTGGATGTAAATAGCTCGAAGCATCCGTCTGACACATCTAATCCGCTGGTAATGGTGGCAAGTAATGTTGCGGCCTCTTCTTTGTTTGCAACTGCCAAGGTTTTGGTGAAGAATGCCCATGGCGGCTTGGTAGAGGTAAGGGCTTTGCTCGACTGTGCCAGTGCTTGCAATTTTGTAAGCGAGGCATGTGCAAAGAAGCTTGGTCTCCGGGCAGAATATGGAAAGCATGCCGTGACTGGTATTGGTGAAGTGGTGTCTAGGCCCGGTGGCACATTGTCATGTACCGTCTCATCCAGGCTTGGAAATTCTGATACCGCTATTTCAGTAGAGGCTTATTTGTTGCCAAAAATTTGTCCGGAAATGCCAACGGATCATGTTGATGTCTCATCATGGCGCCATATCAGGGGATTAGAGTTGGCTGACCCTCATTGGCACATTCCAGGACCTGTTGAGTTGCTCCTGAACGTTAACATTCTCGCTTCTTCGTTGCGCCCTGGGTTAACCCATGGGGCCCCTGGCCAGGCGACTGCCCTCAACACCACTTTCGGGTGGATTTTGATGGGTGACGCAGGCGACTGTGCTACGGACATTTGTCGTCCTCGGTTCCGTGGTAACAATTGTCAACTGGTCGTGGGCAGGTTATCGATTGACGACTCTATTAAGAGGTTTTGGGAGTTGGAAGATGTCAGCTCTCCGAACACCGTCATTTTGTCGAAGGAGGATCAGCTGTGCGAAGAATATTTTCTCGCTAACTTTCGTCGCACAGAAGAAGGTAGATTTGTCGTTCCTCTACCTTTCGCTGACCATTCCAATAAACCCACCTTTTCGGGCTCTCGAGCCATCGCTCTCAAGAGATTTTCGTCGCTGGAGCGGAAGTTACTGAGTAACTCCGACTTCTATAGAAACTATGTAGCCTTTATGAAGGACTACGAAAGCTGTCGCCACCTTGAGGAGTGTGACCCTCCGGGGGTGGATGTGGGGAAGTTCTTCTACATTCCCCACCATGGAGTATTGAGGCCCTCGTCAACCAGTACTCCTCTCCGGGTCGTTTTTGACGCCAGTGCCAAGGACAGCCGAGGCATCTCGCTAAATGATGCGCTACTGCCAGGCCAGAAGCTGCAAAACAACATTTTCCACTTGCTCCTTCGTTTTCGGTGGCATAATGTTGTATTCACGGCCGACGTCAAGCAAATGTATAGACAAATTTTAGTGTCCCCGGAAGATGCTGAATATCAGCGTATCCTGTGGCGTCCGTCTGTCAATGAGCCTGTCCGGGACTATCGGCTGCTGACCGTTACTTACGGCGTTTCGTCCGCTCCTTACCAAGCTCTCCGCACCATTGCCCAGTTGGCGAGGGAATCGAGGGAAGAATATCCTTCTGGTTCAGCAGTTTTAGACCGCGACATCTATGTCGACGACGTGGTATCTGGAGCGCATTCTGTCGAACAAGCACGGAAGCTTCGTTCGGAGTTGTCGACGATATTAGCTTCTGGCGGTTTCCATTTGCGGAAGTGGACGTCGAACCACCAGGAGTTCTTCGACGGTGTCCCCTCCTCAGACTTGTATTCTGAGGACTTTCGGGAGTTCAACTCCATTGGGGACATCTCTCTAAAAATTCTTGGCCTCTCGTGGTTACCTCAGGCGGACGACTTCACCTTTCAAGTCGCTGTCGAAGATCGTCGGTGCACTAAACGTACCATCCTCTCAGAGATTGCTCGGATCTTTGACCCTCTGGGCCTGCTCTCACCTGTGACGTTCTTCGCGAAGTACCTCATGCAGCTGCTGTGGGTCTCAGGTGTCTCATGGGACGACGACGCGCCAGAGAACCTTGCATCCGAATGGCGAGAGTACAAAGCGCAGCTGCCCTCTCTGAAGTCTGTGTCGGTCCCGCGTCGTATGGTCAAGGACTTCGTTTCGCTCGAAGTTCACGGGTTCTGCGATGCCTCAGAGCGAGGGTTTTGCGCGGTGGTTTACGTCCGAACGACAGGCGAGGACGGAACGCAGTACGTCCAGTTGGTCTGTGGTAAATCGAGAGTGGCACCCCTGCGTAAGTTGTCGATACCGCGTCTGGAGTTGCTGGCCGCGGTACTGCTTGCAGACCTGGTGGAGTCGGTCGCAACAGCTCTGGAGCCTCTCCACAAAATCGATAAGGTACAGGCGTGGTCTGACTCTAGCGTTGCGTTGACTTGGATAAAGTCTTGCCCTTCAAAGTGGAAAACTTTCGTGGCTAACCGCGTGAGCCACATTCAGGAAATTATTCCTCCCGATTGTTGGCGACACGTGAGGACTGGCGACAACCCAGCCGACTGTGGGTCGCGGGGGCTCTTGCCGGACGACCTGGTCCACCATAGTAACTGGTGGAAGGGTCCATCTTGGCTCGTGCTGGACAAGCCTGACTGGCCTAAGTCAACGTTGTTAGTCGACGTGGATGTCCTACATGAAGAGCGTAAGGTGACAGTCCTCACTGTCTCAGTGCAGGAGACGTGGACAGACAACCTTATGACTAAGTTCTCGGCACTGACGACACTCCAACGTGTCCTCGCCTATTGTCTTCGTTTCGTGCACAACGTGAGAAATCGAAAGACGCCCAACAACTTGTTGGACGGCCCTTTAACACCCCTGGAGATTAAACAGGCGCTCATGTTCCTCGTGCGTTCTGTTCAACAATACCACTTTGCTTCGGAGATCGAGAAAGTGAAAAACAATCTTTTGAGCTCTCTCCCGAAGGCATTTAAGAAATTGTCTCCATTCCTCGATGACGCGGGTCTCTTGAGGGTGGGCGGACGCCTGTCGCGAGCTTCTCTCGAATTCGATGTTAAACATCCCCTGTTGCTACCTCGCGACGATCGTCTTACCTCCCTCTTGATCGACGAGTACCATAAGCGTTTCATGCACCCAGGCGTCCAAACGCTTCATAATTTGCTGGCGCAGCATTTCTGGATACTGTCCCCAAAGCGAGCTATCCACGCAGTCACGTCAAAATGCATGAAATGCTTCCGTGTTCGACCACTCGGTGCTCCTGCGCCGTTCATGGGCGACTTGCCGTCTTATCGGGTAGCCCAGCTCAAAGCGTTCTTGAGTGCTGCTGTCGACTTCGGTGGGCCTTTTGACATAGCTCTGGGTCGCGGGCGAGGCAACAAGACCTACAAGGGTTACATTTGCGTTTTCGTGTGCACCTCGACGAAGGCTGTACACACGGAGCTCGTCACTGAGCTGTCCTCAGACGCGTTTCTCGCCGCGCTTCGCCGCTTCGTCGCGCGTCGTGGTCGGTGTAATCGGTTGGTGTCCGACCAGGGGAAGAATTTTGTCGGTGCGAGCAATATTCTGCAACGTCTCGTAGGAGATGCTGCTACGCATAGCGAGATTCAATTCGAGTTTAATCCGCCAGGCAGCCCTCACTTCTCAGGTCTCGCTGAGGCCGGTATCAAGGCTGTCAAAACACATTTAGCTCGAGTCATCGGTAGCCAGAGGTTGACGTACGAGGAGTTCCTAACAATCTTGACTCAGGTTGAGGCTCTTCTTAATTCAAGACCCCTGACTCCTCTTAGTACCGATCCTAATGACTTATCGGCCCTCACTCCGGGCCATTTTCTCACGACGGAGCCCTTATCTGTCGTACCCGAGGAAGATCTCTCGGATGTTCGGCTGGGCCCACTTCAACGGTGGAAGTTGCTGCAGAAAATGCACCAAGACTTTTGGACCAAGTGGTCAAAAGAATACATGCATACTCTGCAGCAGCAAATGAAGTGGCACGACAAACAAACCGACGTCCAAATCGGTACTCTCGTGCTCGTAGTCAACGAGCAGACAGGGCCCATGAAGTGGCCTCTGGGTCGCATTGTCGACACTCATCCCGGGTCCGACGGGATTTGTCGTGTGGTGACGGTGCGCACAGCTACCGGACTGTACAAACGACCCGTGGTCAAGCTGTGCCCCTTACCCGTTTAATCGCTCTTCGAGCGCTACCATTGTGTCGTCTATTTTTGTATAGTCTTAGTATTATTTTTTCTAAGTTTACTTCTATCGTCTTTGTTTTCGTCTAGTCAAAATACTAGTGTATTTTGGTGGGCGGAATGTTCAATTATGCCATTCGTACCTTTAGAATAGTTGTTGCGTTCACTGTGGCAACACTTTGTCACAGTTAAAGTTCAAACATTAAAAAAAATAAACTGTTGCTCTGTCATACAGTTGACAGAGCCAGTGTGTCAAAAACCTACCACCAGTTCACATCTACTCTCGTTGCTCTCGCTTATTTTCGCACTTTATTCAAAGCACTACTACCATTTAGGACATTAATTCATTAGTATCAGTGTTGTGTACCGGAGGAAGCCGAACTCATCCGTGGAAGGGAAAATCAGAGGTCTAAGTTGGGCGACTGCAGGTAACGATTTTACGCTTCCTCTAGCTTGCGACAGAAAGTCAGAATCATCACCAGCGGTCTTCAACGGTGACCAACGATTTGGCTCCCACAGTCTCCGGATCAAAGGTAACTTCGTCTACACATATACACACTTTAGTTTTAACTTTCATACTATTTATCTCGACTTGTCCCAACTTTCTTGCTCCATCGGCCCTAAATTTCACTTTACTTTCGCCCCTTTTTTCGTTAAATACAGTCCACCTTCGCTATCGAACATGGATGAAATTGACATTCTCATGGTTAACTCGTCTCTACAGCGATGCTATCACTTCGACCTTACTTTTATTTCTACTATTTCGCTTTGATGTGAACTCCCACGAATCACGCTTTGCAAATAAAACTAATTGAAATGTGTAATTTTGTAAAGTTTATGTTCATTCCCATGGCCCTGTTGTGATAACGGTTGCACAATATGAGATTGTGATTGTGGTATGCCATAAAATGGAGTAAGCAAAAAATAGTGTCTCTTGTATACAGGCGACTCATCAGGCGACTCATCTGCAAGTTTCCGTACTATCCTTCTTCCTCACGTTATCCCGGCATTTTGCCACGGCTCATGGGAGCCTGGGGTCCGCTTGACAACTAATCCCATGATATGACGTAGGCACTAGTTTTTACAAAAGCGACTGCCATCTGACCTTCCAACCCAGAGGGGAAATTAGGCCTTATTGGGATTAGTCCGGTTTCCTCACGATGTTTTCCTTCACCGAAAAGCGACTGGCAAATATCAAATGATATTTCGTACATAGGTTCCGAAAAACTACGAGCCGGGGTTTGAACCCGCGACCTCCGGAATGTAAGTCGCACGCTCTTACCACTAGGCCACCAGCAAGTTTGCTTACTATATAATAAAAAAATACCTATAGTTCTTCTTGTTCGAGCAACATCATGATCAGACAAAACAATCGAGATTGCGCATAATTTCTTGCACGGAATTAAAAAAAAACTTCCCCGTCTTCCTCTTTCATTCTCGTAATTATTCATCAAGGCTTAATGTATGCATTACAAGCCTCAAGGTTCGTAGAATAACCGGCGCAGTTCCAACAATGATGCGGAGGAAGCGTTTACAGTCATTAGACGGGGCATCTGATTGCGGTGACGAAACAAATTATACTGAAAGGTTTAGGAGCCAGCAATGGGTTACAACAGTTTCAGGTAAAATTAGAAAATTAGATTAATGAAGAAGAAAAAGGAAGTACTAGCCACAGTTAAGCGGAGAAAGATTGCATATTTTGGACCTCTACATAGATATGAAAAGTATAATTTGTTGAAAATTAATATTAGAAGGAAAAATAGAGGGAAAACGGGGAAGGGGTAGAAGGAGGATGAACTGGCTCAATAACAACAAAACATGGACAAACATCAAGGAGGCGGCCACGCTAACGAGACTTTGCAAAAGTGGCCACCGACGCCATAAATAGAAGAAATTTAGAAAAATATGAATTTTAATACAAAGAAAATAGGCCAAATAAAGGTTTTAAAAACCAAACTTCTACAAGCTTTATTTTATTTAGATTACATTTTTACCAGACCAGATATAGTCGTATGTTATTTGAATGTTTATGCCAAGTTTCAAGATTGTTTTAGCTCGTTGTTTTAAAATGAGAGCGTAACTTCAATTATATGGTAGCGGCTTTTTGGCAAAGGGATAGATAGACAAATATATAAAACATATCTGGTCCATTATAAAAAATAATGGTACTTAAATTAGCTTAGGCTCTCCTGAAAAGTAGTTTTCTTTTTCTGTACCCGATCTAATGAAATATTAGGCAAGGTTTCTATATTTTTTACACCTTAAAAATCTAAGTAAAACTACTTTACAATGAACACGTTCGATGTAATTGTAACTCGAACTTGACTTGTATTTATTCCCAACAATTTGCATTCATTTGAATGGTGGAACTTAATTTAATTGTCGAATAATTATCACTGTCGCCGAGTGGAAACAATGTTATATCGCAATTGTAGCTTGAATTGCTACTCATGGGTAATAACATGAATAAGATAATAATATTTGTAGTTTACTTTACTGTTCTTTTACACGATGGGGTGCCATGCCATCTTCCCTTATAAATCTCAAGTCTTTCAAAACCTTCGTAGATCTCACCATAGCATATGACACCGTTTGGCACCAAGGACTGCTGTTCAAACTACTAAAGGTCATCCCTGTATCAGGATATACAGAATAATTGAAGATGCCCTCACTAACAGACCCCTTCAAGAATTATTGGAAGACAAAGACAGCCAAACTATAAATGTCAACAACAGATTACCTCAAGGATCGGTGTTAGCCCCCATAATATTTAACCTTTACATACGACTCCGCCCTTTTCTCACAAGATAGTTAATAGGGCATTTTCCTACTAGTCAAATCAGTTACTTTTTTAGAATTGTCAAAACGATTTGCTAATATGGAATTTATGTATGAAACATTACATCGTGACGTCACGGTCAATTCACCTACTTTTTATATTTCTATCCGATTTATTAAATATAACTTGTGTTTAAAAATAACTGCTATTTGTGTTTTTCTAATAATTAACTGGTGCTTTATTTCATGCATGGTGTAAAATAATTTATTTTAAATACAGTATAATACCCTATTATCACGTATGGGTAAAGCCAATTGTATTATATCCACAGCAGCAGGAATTGCGTGATGGCAACACATTAAATTAAAGTATTTATAAACGTAGCTAAGAATGACAATAAGTAACACACAACACACCTCATCCATATTTATCTAGATCAAGAAACATATCTATAAGAATATCTACTTTATAGTCCCACAATCATACAATCTAAAGAGGAATTAGCTAATGTATCTAGTTTTCCCGCTTTTCAATGGCAAGGAAACGGCAACTTTGCATGTGATTAACACAATACTTTGTTATTGTTAGCGCGAGATGGAGGTCAAGTTAATAAAATTATAGTTCGCGCAGAAGTACCGAGGAATTGCGGAGGACCTCCGCTTGCCATCCACGCCCCCTCGACTGCATGAAGCACGTTGTATAAAACACAACATCTAATTTTATATGTTTCGGCATGGAAATAAGTCCTGAGAAAGGACATAGGATAGTTTTTATCCTTGAAATCATCTCTTAAGGGGATGCAATGAGGGGAAGAATGTAAAAGTGAGATATGGAAGTACATTTTACACAATCGCATTCGCAGGCAGAATCTAGTGTTTCTATAATACCTACGAAATACATACATCTTATCATCTAACTTCCCAATGGCAAGGATAAACGACTTTTCTGATATGTAAATAATACCTACTGTTTTCTGCGCATAAATGATGATATAAAACTAATTACATCACTTAGATTCTCCGGTAAACAACAATGCAGTTTTATTTCGGCAAACCCTTGACTTTTTATATTATTACTTTGATTTTGCGATCTAAAGTTCCGTAAAATGTTTTTTAATTTTTTTAGAAATTTGACATTGAAGGATAATAATCGTGTGGTTTGATTGCCTTGACGCGAATTTCAACAAGAAGTTATTCTCGGATGTTCATTTTTTCTTTAATGACGCCTCATGTATGTATTTGTAGTTGTTTTTATAATGTTTATTCGCTATGTGGCTCACGATTGCCAGTTATGTGTGGACGATGGAGTACGTTTCACACCACCCGGCGTAGTAGGGGACTGTACTTATAGCCAAAGTAATTGGAAGCTTTTTACTATTAGCCGCAAGCTGCAGCCTAAAAAGCATAAAGGATGACTCACTAGCTAGAAGGGGCCGGGCCCGGGCTGAGGCGTCCGAAATGTGATTTTCTATGACGACTGATCGGTGATGACATGGTGCTTTCCATAGAAAACGAAGTCATCCAAAGGTGGGATGTTAAGCACCGAAATGAGATTTAGAAAAAGGGGAGATGAGAATGTTGGTAATTCATCCTGGTTTTAATTATGCAGTAAGATTTAATGACTTTAATTAGCCAAGTGTGGAAAACACCGCTGAACATTAACTAATAGGTCATGCTAAGGATTGTCTCTGTCATTAAAGTTTTTGTAATGCTCCGATTGGCTTATTTGCATACGCTTTTTTAATTATCAGCGTACTATTACAACACTTACTATTGTTTCTTAAGCGTTTAGTTTTAGAGTTCCGTAGACGAAGGGTACTAGGGCAGAGGTTCTCGAGTGGCAACCGTGACCCAGAGGACAACACTTGCTTACTTCAATGGATCAGTGACCCAAAAATGATTTTTGCCTCTGACACAAGAAAACGCTCTGCGCCACTTTACCCCAACAGGATACTCCAAAGTCGGACACTTAACTCCGCCATAGACGGTCCCAAGCCCGGTTTGCGAAAGGAGGAGGGTTGGCTCGACGTACACCTAACACCAGCAGGAAAAAAAAGACAGCCGTAAAATACGCCAACGCCGAACAGTATTAGGCGGCGGTGAAATAACCATGTAGGCTCCGGAGGCCATGGGGACTAAATACCCCCAAAACAACCCGACGTAGAAGGTAATGCATGGGAACCCACTACGATTAAACTCCCAAGAAATCTCCATGGAAAAGGTTAACGATAGAAATGCAACGGAGTCACGATTGCAATGAGGGACCGATTGAGGAGAGAGAGAGAGAAAGTCGGGCAGGTATTTTAGGACTTCGTCACCCCAGCGGTATCTGTACTTAAGGGCTTCGTTAAATGTTTTCTTGTTAACGACAGATTTGAGATGTTTTATTTTTATTTTCGGAATAAATAAAATGTTGTAACTAATATTTAACGCGTGAGTCGAACTCGCAGATGATTAAAATTACACAGGTAGGTAATAAATCTAAAAATACTCCACAATTAACTCGTACTCTCTACGTATGTGCGGTTAAAATGTATATATGCAAATTGCAAAGTATAATGCACCTGCACAAAAAAAGAGTATTATATTTTTCTAACATCGCATTTTTAATATCAAGCTTAACCATTTTAAACTTTATTTTAAATTAAAATTAAATAGGTACAGATCTAGTGCTTAATTATTTTCCATCGTATTTTCACGGAAGCTTACGAACGTGTCTTGCTATTTCAGTCAGTCTCGGTACAAAAAAGTACTGACAGTGACTGGACTAAGTAGTATGACAAATACGAACATTGCCGAGAAAATATGATCAAAAACGATTATGCACTACATCTGCAATGATTATGTAAGTAAAATTACACAATAACCAAACATATTTTCAACTGCAACTATGTAGGTATTAATAAGAACCAGTACCACGATTAATTTTTTTTGTGAATTAATAAGACAATGCGGATATACGCCGAGTATTTTATAACACATAATTGCAAAATATGACACTGTAAATCATTTATGGGTCATATTATATATTTCTATTGTCCACTACTAGGTAATTAATAACCGTACTACAACTTAATCTACCATTATCGATTAATGTATGCATATTCATTTTATCTGTTCTATTAAAATGCATGCAACATATTGTCTATGAAACCAGCTTGCAAATGTATCAATAAATATTACATTCACATTTTATCTGTGACAGCAGAGTTATAAAAACATCAACAAACATATAGGCCATAGTTATGTTATGCCCCTACGTTTGACTTTTTCCGATTTTTTGAATAAATAAGGTAAAAATTTGGAGCGATAAACAGATTTCATACTTTTTAAATGCTCCTAACTCTTATAATACCTATAAAGAATTCGAAAAATATCAAACGTAGGGACATAGCTGTGGTTGATATACCTACAGTTGCAGGCGTCCATAGGCTACGATGACTGCTTACCGTCAGGCGGGCCGTATGCTAGTTTGCCACCGACGTGGTATAAAAAAAATGTGTGAAAATATTTTCAATAATGTTAATAAATATCCAGAGAGGAATATGAGGACTACGTTTGTATGAAAAGGCGAATTGCACTGCCCATATAACCATTCCAGTCGCAGAATCACAAAGTGGTAACTAAATGTCAGATGTGTCGTAACAGAGTCCACACAATGTGTCTAGAATTGTTTCGAAACAAAGTGTCGTCGCCGTGTCTACACTTTTCCGTAACAAGGTGTCGACACATTTGTGTGCACTTTGCGTGCGGTTTGCGACTAAATCTGACAGCAAATTTGTGACAGCAAATGTCAATATAAAATACCTCTTGAAAACCAAGGTTTGTCAAACTACTATTAGTGTCTCGTGTGCTCGTAATTCTAGTAAGTCATCATGGGCAATGCAAATGATAATAATCGACCGAAACCATATAAACACCCAACACCCGTCAACCTTGTACAGAAAAGTTTTTAAAGAAATTCAATAAGCTACTTAGGTCAGGCAACGAATGCTCCAAAAGTTGTAGATGGAAATGCTCGGAACACAATTTTTGACTCCGTAACTCGGTTTGACAAGTTAGGAGGTGAACATATCAAAAGTCCCCGGCCGTAGCCCTTGAGCGGGGGGGAGAGAGGGGGCTTTGAAGGTCCCATTTTCCCTTTTTTTCGATTATATCTCGGAAACTATGCATCTCAGCGACATGGCCACTTATACAAAATGAAAGTTAATTTAATTTGTTACAAGTTTATTCAGTCAATTTTTTCGATATGTTGAATAGTTTTTGAGATATCCGCTCTTGAAAGTTTATTTAGGGCTCTCAATTTTATCTTGATATATCTATATCAGTGAAGGTGCTAGGCCGTGTTTGGTATCGTTTTCGTATAAATCTGGGGTGCTGAATCCATTTAAGATATCACATTGACACCATTCCACAAAATAAAAATAAATCTTTTTAGGGTTCCGTACCTCAAAAGGAAAAAACGGAACCCTTATAGGATCACTCGTGCGTCTGTATGTATGTCCGTCTGAATACACAAAATAGTTCTTTACCTATAGATGACAGGAAAACCTATTAGAAATGTGCAGTCAAGCGCGAGTTGGACTTAATGTATAGAACCCTTAATACGCGAGTCCGACTCGCACTTGGCCGGTTTTTTTGAAACTCTTCTTGACGCTTAACCGCTGAACCGATTTCGTTGAAATTTGGTATAGAAATAGTTTGCGTCCCGGAACAGGACATAGGATAGATCTTATAACCAAAATCATCTTTTGAAGGTGTGAAAAGTGGCGTGGAAATTTGCACGGGAAATCAATAACCGCTGAACCGATTTATATGAAATTTGGGATGGTCTACATCTTTGATTTAGTTAAAAATGATGAAAAAACATGACTTCAAACCTAAACTTAAACAGTATTAACTTCAAGAAGTCAATTCTGAATTCCCCCCTACACCTCATTTCACACCTTTAAAGGATGATTTTTGAGATAACTTATTATGTCCTGTCTCGGGACTCAAAATATATGTGTACCAAATTTAAATTAAAACTGTTCAGCAGTTTAAGCGTGAAGAGGAGTTTAAAAGAAAGTATTTTAATAAGTTTATATGTTTTTACTTCGGAATGGTGTCAATGTGATACCTTAACTAAATTTGGTACTGCGAATTTATACGAAAACGATACCAAAACATGGCCTCGTAGCTTTACTGTTGTAGAAGTCAAAATAAAATTGAGAGCCCTAAATTCTTATTGCTTGGCCAAACTTGTGTAGAAGGAAAAGGTAAAATAAAAGTCTTCGGCAGGAATATAAGACACAAATATATATTTTTTTTGCGTTACTATTTCATTCATCAAATATAAACATACCTTGATTATACTATTCTAGTGAGATCCTCATAGATAAACAAAAACATTTACTTAAAAAATTACAAGGTCGAAATGTCACGGAACTTGTGAGAGTAATATGTGAAAAATATAAACTTTTATGACAAAAAAAATCTGGACACAATTTAAGAATCACCCAATTGCGTCGAGGAATCATCTGTATTTTTGCTTGTTTCATTACCTCCTCGCTTCTTTTTTGTCCTTTGTATTCTGTAGCAATTTGTTAGATCTGAAAATAAAGATAACTTGCGTCGTCACGGATGTCGATTTATAGGTTTTAGGGAGTGCAGAATTCGAAAACGATGATCATTTTATAATCCAAGATGGCGGCTACGTATTTTGTCATAAAAGTGGAATCCAAAATAGTCATCATTTTCGAAATCTGCGCCCCCTAAAACCTATAAAACGACATCCATGACGACTTTTATGACATAGTGCATGGCCGCCATCTTGGAATCCAAAATAGTCATCATTTTCGAAATCTGCGCCCCCTAAAACCTATAAAACGATATCCATGACGACTTTTATGACATAGTGCATTGCCGCCATTTTTAAATTGAAAATGTTATCATTTTCGAAATCTGCGCCCCCTAAAACCTATAAAACGACACCCATGACGACTTTTATGGCATAGTGTATGGCCGCCATTTTGGATTCCAAAATGGTCATCATTTTCAAAATTGGGGCCCCCTAAAACGTATAAAACGACATCCATGACGACTTTTATGACACAGTGCATGGCCGCCATTTCGGATTCCAAAATGGTCATTATTTTCGAAATCGGCACTCCCTAAAACCTATATATCGACACCCATCTCGACTTTTATGACAAAGTGTTTTGCTACCATCTGCATGCAAGACATTTCTATTATTTTTACGTACAAAAATGGCCCCCTGTCAACTTTCAATCGAGATTTAATCGATAATTTATTCGATTAATATTCAGATTAATTCAATTTCAATCTATGTTAGGTCGACTAAACTAATCGCGATTAAAATTTGAGAATTAACTTTTTTTATTCCATTAATTAGTCGAATAAACAGTTAATCGATTAATCGATTAATGCCCATCTCTGGCCACGGCATTTTTACACTTTGAGAATATCTGAAAACAAATCAACACAAGGAGCCATTTTGCAAATCCAGTAACATACCAGTAACTTTGTTATTACTTTTGACAGCGCGTGTCATGTGTCAACACAGAGTCGACACAAAGTCGAAACATTGCAACTACTTTGTGACTGCAATATTTCTCAGCCTTAAACCATATTTATACATCATAATTAACAAGTTTCGTAGTATGTAAAGCGTTATTTCTGTTATTTAAGTATAGTATACGCATCGAAGTACTAAAAATGCTTCAAATAATA
This sequence comes from Cydia splendana, assembly GCF_910591565.1. NCBI lineage: Eukaryota > Metazoa > Arthropoda > Insecta > Lepidoptera > Tortricidae > Cydia > Cydia splendana. The sequence continues at coordinate 20,356,642 of NC_085963.1, forward strand.
TAGTTATGAACACAGGCACTGAGAAGTAAACAATTTCATTTCCGGCTAAACTAAAACAATGTGGTGGCGCGTTGATTATATTACACTTAGTTTATCAAATCACTCGAGCAGTTTAATTCCCCATAATAATTTAAGTCATATTGTAATATAAATGCAAACAATATATAATTACGTCTTGTAATCCGTTTTAGAGATGGCGTAATAATGTCACTTATTTTTATTTAAGTATTTTTCCATCTGACAGTTTCCATTTGACAGGAACAAAATGAACGAATGAACGAATGATTTTGGCATAAAGTAGTCGCAAACCCGAAACAATGTGTGCACACGGCGACCACACTTTATGTCACTTTGTGTCATGTGTCGACCCTTCCCCATTTCTGGTAACTGTGTCGACACGGCGACGACTCTGCGACTGGAATTGTGACCGAAACAGACGGTGTCGACACAAGATGTGTCAACACCGCGTCGTAACGGCGACTGGAAATGGTTGTATGGGTGGTCCACCATTTTCGTCTTAATTTCTCATTCATCCCTTTTATTATAAATTATAAAAATGGTTCAATATCAATACAGAGTCGCATTAAAATAAATGTGCCGTTATCTTGAAGCCAGGATAAGGCTAATAACGGCCGTACGTGATGCTAAAAAATATTAAAAAAATAGTGAGATGCATTAAAATCGTCCTAGGAGCAAAAAAGGCTAGCAGAAGCCCACACATCCGTTCGAAAGCCTTAATGATGCCACTGGACAAAATCTAGTTTTTATCCTGCTATGTGGTCATTCAAGTCATAAGAGGACGCCTGTTAAATTAGCACAAAAAACCGGACAAGTGCGAGTCGGACTCGTCCACCGAGTTGTTATAGCGGCAACAGAAATACATCATCTGTGAAAATTTCAACTGTCTGGCTATCACGGTTCATGAGATACAGCCTGGTGACAGACAGACGGACAGACGGACAGACGGACAGACGGACAGACGGACAGACGGACAGACGGACAGACGGACAGACGGACAGACGGACAGACGAACAGACGAACAGACGAACAGACGGACAGTGTAGTCTTAGTAATAGGGTTTTACTTTGGCTACAGAACCCTAAAAACTATCTAACAATCATATAGTATGAACTAAAACAAAACACAATATATTTCATAAAATAATTTTATTTGTTCCCAAAATTTTAATCATGTAATATCTAATCTATTGATAACAACTCTAATGCTGAAGTTTTCCAAAGGTTTTTAGAAAAGATTTAAACATAAAAAGAGTTTAATGGTACAATTGAAAATAATCGCAATCACACATTGATTCCGATTAGAATAATCCAATGATACGACACCATTGCGTTTTTAACCGCCCTTTCATTAGTTGTCAAGCAAAGTTTGACATGTAAGTCTTTTGGGTCTTCTGTAAGAATTTAGGTTAGGTTAGGTTAGTAGGTAACTTTAGATACTCAATTTATAGTGACTTATTTAATAGACGTATTGAATTATTCAACCATGTATTATATGAAGATATTTGTATGTATGAGTATGCTTACTTATTTGATACAAATAGGAACTTGCAATATTCTTATAACATGTTTTGTAGGTTCACGGGTGAATTAAATGACAAGGGGTTTTTCAAAATCTTAAGGGATCTGTATGCTTCGGTAACTCATCTAAAACATGCCTCATTGACTTGTGACTCTAACCTTGAAATTATGAAACATGAATTGCCGAAGGCACATACGAGCACATCATGCTCGAACAATGACATTTCTGAAGTGTCAGTTATAAAACTTGATTATGTAAGTTGTGATGAATTACCGCAGGCTAACACGAGCACTTTAGGTTCGCAAAATGGAATCTCTAACGTCCCAGATTTAAATCATGGAATTGTATGTGATGTGGAATCGCCGAAGGTAGACACGGGAACATTATCTTCGCAAAATGTAATCCCTGGCGTCGCTTTTTTAGACGAGACTCTCCAAGGTCATCCACCATTACTCTGGGCTCCTTAATTACTGGAAATGAGGTAAATTTAAATATTTTTCACCAGAACTTGTGTGGTATAAATAATAAAAAAGATGACTTAGAAGTATATTTAAGTAACAGGAAAGAAGAAATTCATTACATTTGCGTCACCGAGCATTTTCTCAACAAGGATACAGCATCCATCTTTAACATGCCCCTTTATACCATGGCTTCTTATAACGTTCGTACTAACAAGACAAGAGGAGGTAGTCTAATTTTAGTAAAAAAACAAAGGGACATTGAAGAGTTAAAGATTTGTAAATCTCTCTATAAACCAGAATATTTTGAAGTGTGCGGTGTAAAAGATTGCGAAACGGGTCTCTGTATAATTTGTTGTTATCGCAACCCAATAGCTAGTAACGTAGAACTGTTCATGGAAAAACTCGAGCAACTGCTTGAACATTTCTTCAACAAGCAATGTATAATATGTGGCGATTTTAACATAGATCTCCTAAAATGTGACAATAAATCGGCGGAATTTATAACTCTCTTAAAATCTTACAACTTTAGTCCGCTCGTAACCGATGTAACCTACAAAAGAAATCTACATGAGTCTTGCATTGACAATATATTATCCAATTTATCATCAGCTAGTATAAGATCTGTTATAACAGACCATAACGCGTTAGCCGACGGACATGCAGGTTTATTTTGTAATCTGGCCTTGGAAAATTTGAAAGGTAAATCTAATGCTCACGTGTACACTGAAAATAGAATTTTTAACCATGCCAATAAAGAAATGTTCAGAGAGCAGTTGCAAAGGCAAACGTGGAGTGGGATGGAAATTGACACATTTTTTGACAAAATAGGTGGAATCTACAATAGCAGCTTTGTTAAAAAGAGAAAGAAACGAAGTACTCACAACTCAGATTTTCAGTGGATATCTCAAGGTATTAGGACATCTAGCAAAATGAAGCGTTTCTTGAATACAGTGGACAAATCAAGTTGTGACAAAAGTCTAATAAGTTATCGGTCTAAGTACATTACCATCTACAAACGAATAATTAGAAATGCGAAAAGGCTTGCGATTCAAAGAGAAATAGCTAAGGCTGACAATTTGAGTAAATCGATATGGAAAGTTGTGAACAGACACAGAAATAAAACAAGAACAAAAACACGAGAAACTTTAATACTTCGCACAGACAAAGTTATAGTAGATCCACAGGAACAAGTGGATATATTCTCGAAGTGTTTTGACCACAGTAACTTCTATATTGCCAACGATTCTCTCCAGGCAGTAGATTTGCTTAAAGACTGCACTAAAAGAATCGAACCTAACATGGAATTAGACATAGTAACTCCCTATGAGGTTTGGAAACTGGTAAAGGAAATGGCTCCCAAATCTTCTGTTGGATATGACGAAATTCCCATAACAGTTATAAAAGACAACGTGGACTTACTGGCCGAGCCACTTGCGGAGATATTCAATAAATGTTTTGAATTAGGTAGCTTCCCCGAACAATTAAAGATAGCAAAAGTGCTGCCAATCTACAAAAAAGGAATAAAAAGTGATCCAAAGAATTACAGACCCATATCACATTTACCAACTCTGTCTAAAATACTAGAAAAAATTATGAAATCGCGCCTGCAAAATCACCTCAACCGCTGTGATGCGTTACAAGACAGACAATTTGGGTATCGTAGAGGCGTTGGCACTCGTGAAGCTACGGACGCCTTAATCGAAGACGTGGTACACGCAATAAATAATAAAGATAAAGTAGCTGGACTGTTCCTTGACCTAAGCTCCGCTTTCGACACGGTCGATCATAAAATACTTTTAAATAAATTGGAGCACTATGGAGTTCGGGGACAGGTTTTAAAACTGTATGAATCCTATCTCACTAACAGGAAACAGTTTGTCGAACTTACGGCTATTGAATGCGGCACCGAGAAAGTGTACAAATCGGACATGATCGACATAAGACGTGGAGTACCGCAAGGTTCTATTTTGGGTCCATTATTCTTTGTTGCATTTATAAACGATTTAATATCTTATATAAATAAGCAAATGCCGCGTGTAAAGGTTGTTGTTTTCGCCGACGACACAAATGCAGTAATTTCGGCAAGTAGTATAACTGAACTCAATGAAGCAGTAAACGCGGTTCTTATGGGTTTCAATACGTGGTTCGGAATAAACAATTTGACATTAAATACCAAGAAGACAAGCGCAATACTATTTTCAGCGACAACGAGACAGTCGGATATTTTAGATGTTAAGTTAAATGGAGTCAGTATAAATCAAGTAGATGTGGTTAAATTTTTGGGTATCCATATAGACTCACAATTAAACTGGAAACACGAAGTGCATCATGTAAACAGTTCGATGAGTTCTGCTTGCTATGCGCTCCGTAGTTTGAGAGACGAACTGACAATAAAACACTTGAAGATGGTATATTATTCGCTAGTAGAGTCAAAGCTTAGGTACAGCATTAAACTATGGGGCAATGGTTATAAATACAATGCGGACTCTGCATTCAAGATGCAAAAAAGGGCTATTCGTACCATTGTTAGAATCTCGCAAAGAGATTCTTGCGTGGATCACTTCACCGAACTTAAGATCTTGCCTGTGCCGTCCCTGTATATTCTTGTCCTGCTCTCTGATCTGATAAAACATTTACATCAGGTTGAAAACCAGAGCGAAAGAGAGAACAGGCTCTTGTCTAGAAGAAAAGACATTCCTAATAAAATTATAGCCAAGTTCAATATACCGAAGCATGCTGCTTGTGTCCAGGCTATTCAATTATTTAATAAATTACCAATCGAGTTGAAATCTATAGTAGATCATCGTATTTTCAATGCAAGGCTTAAAGCGTTTCTTTTAAGGAAGTCCTATTATTCTGTCCAGGACTTTATTAATGATAATAATCTTTATTGACTAAACCTATATTATACTTAACATTTCAATAATTATTCTGACATACCATATCTGTAAATATTATATAATAATATTATTAAGTCTTGTAAAATAATAGTTATAGCTGCATGATATAATTTAAGTTTTATTTTTAATTTTAATTATAATTTATATTCATATACAATGTAAATTGTGACTGAATAAATGAAATGAAATGAAATGAAAGGTACTCTCGTATTTGTGGACAATCAGGATCAACTTTATGGTAATGGGACCTAAAACTTTAACTTGAAACAAGATCTTGTTTTGATTCTAAAGGGTCAGCAACACGAATGTGATACCTTGGCAGGCGTAGGTTACAGTTACCTACGTGGACGGATGTGGTACGAAAAGTTTTACCTAATCCAGGATAATTTCCAATCATATCTTCCACGGAATTCCAAATTTAACGGCCTCCTAGCCTAGTCGGTAGTGACCCTGCCTACGAAGCAGGAGGTCCCGGGTTCGAATACTGGTAAGGGCATTTATTTGTATGTTTATCACAAATATTTGTTCCTGAGCTATGGATGTTTTCTATGTATATAAGTACCTACGAGGAGGGTCATAAATATTTTGCCCAATAGCTGAGCTTAACCATACAGTGGGGAAATGCGGCCAGTGTTCTGGGGACTACGCCCCAGGTGACATTAGGTTTCTTCGAAAATTGAATTGAATTGTAGGTACTAACCTTTGTAAATATTGTAAATATATATTAAAAGTACTGTTGCAAACGCAACCTTTTATTTGTATAAAATCCTAATACAGTAGCTAAACGCAGCCGTCGGGCTCGGCTAGTATTTGGAAGCTTTTTCTAAAGCACCAATAGGAGCGCTCCACATACCCTGTATCGCGGCCAATTAGAGGCACCTAAATCTAAACCACCATTTTGTACTTTCAAATTATGCAAATCACTTTTTCATCAGCCTCCATACAATAACCACACCACTTCTACATCTAACCGGTTAGTCAAGGAACCCTTGTAAACCAGTAACTTTGGAAAATTATAATAGTTTACTTCAAATCGAAGCTTTTTATTTGAGTCGTCGAGATCCTGACCTGCACGGCGGCTACAAGTACCTATTTATATACATGTGTATATTATATATATCGTCGTCTAGTACCCACAACACAAGCCTTATTGAGCTTACTGTGGGACTAGGCCGATCTGTGTACAATTGTCCTAATAATATTTATTTATTTATTCCAATTTTTTGTGCTGAAACTACTATCCGCTTGTGTTTTGCACCACCCGCCGTTAGTTTCCGCTGCTCGTCCCTGAGAGGCGGGACCGTTACTCGGAGTGGAAGGGCCAGTCTGGGCTAAGTTTGTACTGTACTTATAATTGCAGTTAATTCTGCGGTATTGGCAAACCCGGTGAGCGCCGTGGCTATAGGACGTTCGATTGATAATTGTGCAGTATACTACGTAATTTTTGGGTGCCTACGGCGTGGTAGCAGGGGTTGCTGCTTAATGAGCTGATTTGCACGTGTACTTTGTTTGACTTAGCATCTGAGGCTTAGCCGGTGTGATGTGACGCTGACATAGTACACCGACTCGCTGCCGCTTAGGCTGAATCACCAGAGTCGTGCCGGCTCCCAGTGCTATTTTGCCTCAACATCGCCTCCTCCTCGTAGTCTCTTCTTCGTAGCCCTTGCTGCAGGATCTGCTGGCTGGACCGAAGCTACCCCAAGTATCAGTATCAGTATAAGAATCAGTATCAGTATACAACGTAATTTTTTTAACAAAACTTTTTCTAATCTTGAAAGCATTTGCTACACTGTTCATGTCTAAGATCTCCAGAGTCATTATTATATTCACCGTCATTAACAGTATCTGTTTAAAAGCTTTTATTAGTGTATCAATTTCTCTCTTTGTGCTTGGCTTATACTTTTCTTCCCATAATAGTTTTTATGTAGTCAATCGTCCTGTATAGTAAATGGTGTATACCAGTATTTTCAGTTTCAATCGTTTTCAAAAGATACCTCTTCTTTAGGTCTTAAAACTCTCTCTCGCTGTTTATAATTTTTTCACTGCTGAATATCTTTCTTCTCTTCTTTCTTTCAGCTAGTCGGTCACTATCTTGCTTCCTCTCTTCTATGCGCTCGTCATATGGTTGCTGCACGTAATCTCTTCTTCGTAGCCCTTGCTGCAGGATCTGCTGGCTGGACTGAAGCTACCCCAAGTATGGGTATCAGTATAAGTATCAGTATCAGTATACAACGTAATTTTTTTAACAAAACTTTTTCTAATCTTGAAAGCATTTGCTACACTGTTCATGTCTAAGATCTCCAGAGTCATTATTATATTCACCGTCATTAACAGTATCTGTTTAAAAGCTTTTATTAGTGTATCAATTTCTCTCTTTGTGCTTGGCTTATACTTTTCTTCCCATAATAGTTTTTATGTAGTCAATCGTCCTGTATAGTAAATGGTGTATACCAGTATTTTCAGTTTCAATCGTTTTCAAAAGATACCTCTTTTTTAAATCTTAAAACTCTCTCTCTCTGTTTATAATTTTTTCACTGCTGAATATCTTTCTTCTCTTCTTTCTTTCAGCTAGTCGGTCACTATCTTGCTTCCTCTCTTCTATGCGCTCGTCATATGGTTGCTGCACGTAATCAAGCTAACCCATAACTATAACATATCGGTAGATGCGTACGTGCTTTGGATGACGCTTATTATAGTAGAGATGTATCAAACTCCATAAAGGTCACGCCCATATTAAATCAGCAAAAAGAACATTACTTACTAACTCAGTTTGCTCAGTGGCCCAAAATGAGACACGGCCTCGGATACAATTCAGCGCCACTTTTCTCGGTCCTGCGCTACTTCTCGCTAATTGTTGACTCAGAGTTCACGCAGATCCGCCTCCACCATATCGCTCCAGCGATACGTGGGGCGCCCGATAGGACGTCCTCCTGCTAGGTGGTTCAAGTATGCTCTTTTCACATTCAAATCTTCATCCATTCTCTCAAGATAGCCTAACCAACAGTCTGTGAGCTTTAGTCTCACCATTATGATAAAAAGAAGATTGAGGCACTCTCATTTAGCGCATACAGCATAAACCCCTAGCTCGCACAGGTGCACACGCCGTGGGAGCCTGCCTTGATCTTGACCACGATTGATCTTTTTATCTATTTTCTGTATTCCCTTAATGGGCGCCGGTAATTGCTAGAGAGATGGGAAGTGGACATTTAAAGAAATTCATTGTTAATTGGTATTGGTTAAATGTATATTTTTAATTACTTTTTAGTTACGAGCTATAGTCTTAGTTGTAGGTAAAATAGTCATTATTTTTCCATCGTCTCACTTACTAAGTCTCGCTGGGCGCCTAGCAAATGTGACAATAGTTTGCGCTACGATAAAGAAACGCATTGTGTCTCTGTATCACTCTTCCATATAGTGCGACAGTGACAGTTGCGTTTCGTTCGCTACGGAACGTAAACGATTGGCATGTTGGCTACGCACTCTGATAGGTATAAAGGCCTTATTTTCGTTCCACGTGTTCCTGGCCCTCTTAGCTTACAGCTGTGCTGAATCACACAAATTTTACTACTCACTACTGTGTGGAATATGTAAGTATGGTGCTCACTTGTCCCTGTTTGAAGTTCGGTGTCTCGGTGTCCCAGCGAATAAGAAACGTCCTGGTGTGAAAGTCATAAAACATGTCCCAGGATTTTTTAAGGAATGGATTGGGTTAGGTATTCGTCATATTATAAAAAAATCTATTGTCCCGGTCGACGTCCATATAGTTATGGCAACCCCTAGTCTCATACATATTCATCCAGCTAAACCGTCATTCATCAGTCTATCAAAGGTCTCAACCAATTTCGCCGCCCGGAATTTTGTCATTGGCGGTAGCAATGCAGTCAACAGCAATGTCACACCGCAATACCAAACCAGCAAACTGCCGAATCCGGTACAAGACCAAACGATTTAACAGAGCCACGCCGTTCTGTAGCCTAAATAGTGTTTGGTTTTTTAAGTTTATAAAAACGCATATATATGTTAGTCTGTAAGGTATTTGTAATATGGGCCTTGTTGCCTGATTTAAAATGTTAAATATATTAAATAAATACTACAGAAGTAATGCTGGTGAAGTCTGAATCCGATCAATACCTTAACCTCTCAAGGCCCAGCCATACAAATGAAAAATCCAATATTTGCCACAGAAATTTGAACCTATAATGCAAGGAATAGAGTTGATTTTGTTTTGTTTGAAAATTGAACGAAACAAACCAATTGCAACTCTATTTCTATTTCAATACGGTTTAAATTTCATCGCAATGATTAAGTAATATAGGTAGGGCCTTGGGCCTTAGGAGGTTAAATCTAATTTGATTTGTAGCTTGTATTCATCACGATTACTGGCATTCAATTAAAATCAGCCTCAGTCCAAAGCCATAAACAGGTCTATAACAAACACTTAGGCAGCAAAGTGAATTATAATATCCCCTTAATCATTGTAAAACAGTATAAAGAACTTAAACGAGCCTACTTAAGGGTATCAGCACCACCAGTAAAAACGGCGAAGTCATAAATCTCCATTTTAACAAATCGCCACAGATAAATCAATATATTTCTAGTAATTGCTACATTAATATAGCTGGAATGGACGCCGATTCGAACGAACGTGCTGTTAATTTCAGTTCCTTCTGATCTGACATTATTTGCCCGTGCATCTCGCTCATACTATGATTTACCTCCTATTTCATTTATCAGTTATTCAGGTGGCGCTGTACGGCTTCGTCAGATATATCGGAGCGGGCGAGGTGCTCAAAAATATCTGAACACACACTCTAACGTCTTGACATTATAGGCTTGTTCAAATATTTTTAATTAGGTACAATTAAAGAAAGTACGTTGCTGCACTATGCTGTAACTCTGGCTGTTAAAAGTTGACCTTTGACAATCTATTGACCATAAAACAGTGGTGGCAATGCAGCGTCATCTATTTCAGCTGTCTGGTGGCACGATTTTCTCTTAGACTTTATATCTCTTCCACAACTCATTGGTTGGGAGTAATATGTACCTAATGAGATACTCGTATGTGGAGAAAAATATTGAACCACAACACCGACGAAGCCTACGTTACTGATCACTATAAGTAGTCTGTATCTTTAGGTATTATAAACAAAATCTACCCTCAAATCGCTCCTTAAGCCAGTTGAGGGTAAATGAAAACATTACATGATCAAATGATGTAGGTTCAAATCAGGTCGTTCAGCGACTGTTTTGTATTTGGTTGGTCAACCAATAAATGTTATAACTACCCGAAAATGTACAAATTGGCGACTTGTTTTTACTTTTTCATACCTTAATAAAAAATTAAATCATGAACAAATCAATACCACATGGTGTAAGTTCGAATGCTGCCACTGCTGCCAGGACTGGTTTCTGGTTTCGGTATGAATTAGCGAAACCGCAATAAGTAAACTATTACGAGCGTGGTTTTTAGGGATCCGTAGCAAAATGCCAAAAAAGGGAACCCTTATGGATTCGTCATGTCTGTCTGTCTGTCTGTCCGTCCGTATGTCAAAGCCACTTTTTTTCCGAAACTATAAGAACTATACTGTTGAAACTTGGTAAGTAGATGTATTCTGTGAACCGCATTAAGATTTTCACACAAAAATATAAAAAAACAAACAATTAATTTTGGGGGTTCCCCAAACTTAGAACTGAAACTCAACATTTTTTTTTCATCAAACCCATACGTGTGGGGTATCTATAGGTCTTCAAAAATGATTTGAGGTTTCTAATATCTTTTTTTTTCTAAACTGAATAGTTTGCGCGAGAGACACTTCCAAAGTGGTGAAATGTGTCGTCCTAAAAAAAATATATGATGTACATTACCATGCAAACTTTCACCGAAAATTGGTTTGAACGTGAATTAGTAAGTATGTAGTTTAATACGTCATAAATCGTTAACCGCAATTTTATTATGTTACTTGCTGATACGGAACCCTTCATGGGCGAGTCCGACTCGCACTTGGCCGCTTTTTTACTTTTAGATCTTTGTCGTGGTCGCATCCGTTGGTCCCGTTATAAATACATAGTAAGTACTGGATGGGCAAATAATTATATTCATGTTTAATGAAGTAAGTACCTGCGTTAAGTACAAGCGTGCACGATTGAAAGATTATTTAAAAAAACCGGTCAAGTGCGAGACTCGCCCACCGAGGATTCCGTACTTTTTAGTAGGTATTTGTTGTTGTAGCGGCAACAGAAATACGTCATATGTGAAAATTGTCTGGCTATCACGGTTCATGGGATACAGCCTGGTGACAGACAGACGGACAGACGGACAGTGGAGTCTTAGTAATAGGGTCCCGTTTTTACCCTAAAAAGCAATCGATATATCGCAAGTGCCCAGCTGTGTGTGTGCATATGCTATGACTTTGAACTGGTTTTGATGCGAATATAGTCATAGATGACCATAGCCTCCTAAGGCCCAGCCATACAAATGGAAAATCCAATATTTGCCACTGAATTTTGAACCTATAATGCAGGGAATAGAGTTGATTTTGTTTTGATTGAAAATTGAACGAAATAAAACAATTGTAACTCTATTACTATTTTAATATGGTTTATATTTCATCGAAATGATTAAGTACTATAGGTAGGGCCATGGGCCTTACGAGGATAAATGATTTTAATTGAGATCTTAGTGAGTGAGATCTTGGTGGAACACAAGGCCGCACTGGCAGGGTCGCCATGTGACGTGGGACGTAAAGACAAACACTATCTCAGGAGTATAGGTTTATTCTGATATACGATACTTATGCTAGGGTATATATAGGGTACATGTGAGAGAGTGTGTATGTCATATATGGTGCATGCTACAGCACGCATCTCACGCACAACTTTCACTTCATTTTGCATGCACCAATCAGCGTGAGCTTTCTTCAAGGTCGTATCAAAATAACATCAAAACCATAACAAATCGTTGAATCAGAATCAAGCTTCTTTTCTTACTCTATTCGGCAATAAACTGCAGAATAAATGGCTCACATTAGACCGAGCCGTGTCCGGGCCGGAGCTTCCGGCGCATTGTTTTCTATGGAAAGCATCACGTCATCGCTTGTCATGTCATAGAAAAGTGAGCGCCGGAAGCCCCGGCCCGGACACGGCCCGGTCTAACGTGAGTCATCCTTAAAAGATAAACACATGAATCTGGCAAAACAAAACTATTGAAATTCAATAGCGACATGTCACGCAGGTGTATTGACTGCTAGGTCAACTAGGTGCGGTTACTGTTGACAGTAGACTGTTAATTCAACTTAACTCTAATATTGGCATTCACCTTCGAAAATGCTCATCGTGTGCGTCAAAACGTGATCAAGGATGTTAAGATACAGCGGACGAAGCCGCGGGCAAAGTTACTTTACTACCAAAATACAGAAGGCCCTAAAAGTGGCTTTTTTGCGATTTGCTGTTACATTGTTTTAAATTAATCACAGATTGCAATACCAAAAAAAATATCGACACAAGGAAACTCGAACTCGTATCGTTAGCCGGGGTTTCAGGGCTTGGCAAACTTGTTATAAGTAATGGATTGTGTATAAATAAAATATCAAGATTTATATAAATAAATAACTTAGCAAAAAAGCCTTTCCTATAAATGGGTCAAACAGATCACTGTGTTATGTCTTTCCTGTAGACATACACAAGAGTTAAGGGCTATAAAGGTTAATTTTCTTATTTAACCCTTATCCACGTGAAAAGGTCCTCCTTTTATTTAGAGAACTATGATAACATCATTGCTTACACGCCCACAAGCTGTTAACTATAGCCCACAGGAGAGAAAAACGTGCTGTTCGCGATAACACACTAGTTTTCTCTCCTGTGGGTAATAGTTAACAGCTTGTGGGCATGTAAGCAATGATTTTATCATAGTTCTCTAAATAAAAGGAGGACCTTTTCACGTGGATAAGGGTTAAATAAGAAAATTAACCTTTATAGCCCTTAACTCTTTCGTATGTCTACAGGAAAGACATAACACAGTGATCTGTTTGACCCAAATAACTGAGCAAAGCAGCCTTTCCTAGCTCTACGAGTTATTTATAGTTTATATAAGCTATTTGCTTTTTAAAAGCCGATTTTAATTGTGTCGTCTTTTTTCTCATTAAGTATATAATTTAACTGTAATTTGACTGGTTTCAAGAGATGCAATGAGGAACAAAAAAAATGTGTGTCCGCTGAGTTGCGACTTGCGAAAATACCATAATTAATAAAAATTGGTAACCATATTGTGTCTTAAAAAAGCGCTGCCATTCTTCAAAAACTCTACCAGCTGAATCTACTGCACCTTAAATAAACTTAACACGATTCAAAGATCTTCATTATGTTCGCTTTTCTTATCTATATGCCATTTCGCCATGAATGGCTGATCTGTTAGTTTATTAAGTTTATTTTATCCTGGAACCAGATTGGCAGGATCTGCCTTATCCATTTAATTGCCACTCACCTGGCTTCGGTTTGTTTTCTTGTTTCCATTTCATGGGAAAAAGTTGGTGACACCTGCAGCTAGAAATGTTAGGTTCTACTGGTGTTGTGCGTATCTAATACCTTTTAGCCTTTTTTAGAAAATAATGTGCGTTCCACTTTTTGTGTTCGCTTTACAGGGTCTCGTAGTCAACTAGGAACCCTTATAGTTTCACCATGTCCGTCTGTCTGTCTGTCCGTCTGTCCGTCTGCAGCTGTGCTCCGTAATCGTTAGTGCTAGAAAGTTGATATTTGGCATATACCTATGACTCAGTTACGTCGACAAAGTCGTAAAATAAAAAGCAGAAAATTTCTTTTACCGTTCTGACACGAAAAGTGGATATGGGTTTTTTTTTTGCTTTTAACCCTATAGTGTGGAGTGTCGTTGGAAAGGTCTTTCAAAACGCTAATGTGTCCTCAGGAACCATTTTCTGATATAAACATAATATTTTCGTATAATGCGATCTGTGAATAACGCCATGTGGATTGAGGACACAAGTAGGTACTTACCTAATTATAAAATGTATAATATGTATAATCTGATTCCATCTTTAAAAGTCATCGTTCCGATAATGACCTAAGTTCAGGTCACCTTCATCTGAGGACGTGTCAAATTAAGGTTTTTTTGTGCTGTCAAAAATAAGAGATACAGTGCAAGGTCTGCATATAGAGTTCAGGAGGTGTCCATCAAACTGACAGTTAGTGGGCTCGGAGTGAGTTGCACGACAAATTGTAATCATGCGTGACCTATATTGATTGAAATAATACGGTTAATTGATTTATTAATGCTGTTTAAGCATCATTGCAAATGGCTGAATAAAAAAAATTGCGGAACTCATATACTTATACCTTAAGATCTTGTAACTTAAGGATGACTCACGCTAGACCGGGCCGTGCCCGGGTCGAGGCGTCCGACATACCTACTGTCATTTTCTATGACGGCAGATCGGTGGTCACGTGGTGCTTTCCATAGAAAACGAAGCGCCAGAAGATCCGACCCTGCCCCGGCTCGGTCTAGCGTGCGTCATCCTTTAAATTTGGATCACTTCCCGGTGTCTCATTGAGCTGAAATTTTGTATACTTCCGTATTTCCTAACATGGATCTAATTTGACCTGATGATGCTGTCGGAAAGTAGCAAAATAAATTTTCTCGATGGAAAAACGTACGAGTAAACACATTACGTTAAGCTCATTAGAAAAACCTCGAGAAATACTTGATCGACCCGCAAAGGAGAGAAAGTCAGCAATAAGTGTAAGTATCAAAAAATATTTTTGACCGCACTTGTTTAATATTACACTTAAATATAGCTCTTTACAATGCGGATCTCTAACCTTTCATACATTACAAGTTTAGATACAATAAAGTATGAAAGGTGTGTCAATACCGGTATTGGACGGATGGTACCGGACCGGAACCGCAGATGCCGCGCGTCCGGTGACGATTGACAGCCATTGATGCCCAATTAGACGTAGCGTGGTGATGAGCGGAGCGGAAAGCGATTTATAAACACTTTGTACAAAACAAATAGATCCTACATTTGCGATTTGATTAAAAGAAGTGTGTGCTGATTGTCCTATATAATATACTACTCTTTGGTGCTGATATAGCTGAAACCGCAGGTCACGTGCATCTCGTAGCAATGGTGTTGGCAACTGTCAAAGGTTTGCATAGATGGCGCCATCA
Organism: Cydia splendana; assembly: GCF_910591565.1. Taxonomy (NCBI): domain Eukaryota; kingdom Metazoa; phylum Arthropoda; class Insecta; order Lepidoptera; family Tortricidae; genus Cydia; species Cydia splendana. The sequence continues at coordinate 20,371,722 of NC_085963.1, forward strand.
TAGCTTGCCCCTTTTTCTATGAGATTTGGCTTAGGTAAAGAGCTGGCATCCAGGGCATTAAAAAAACAAAAATTTGACACAATTCTAGGAATTGACTGGGCAAGCTATGATGGCGCGATTTGCTTAATACTTCGACCGGCCAACCCCATTGACAGCTATTATTAAGGAAATCGAGTCTAGACAATAAAGGAGAGAATGAGGTAGAGTTTGCTGAGTAATATATCAAAATTAACTATTTGCATATATGCTAATGGCGCGTCTAGTTACACTTGACAGCCATTGTAGTTGTTCGGGTACGAGCAATCTGCGGAGAATGGAGAGCGATGTTATACTTACATCCTTACACTCAAAGTGACAATGATTCGCAATTACTTTCGTAATCAAGAAGAAATCAAGTAGAATCCATCATATATTTGTCATTTTCGCCTAAGAGGCTTATTTTAGAGACCTTTAAAGCCACAAAACTGTACCTATTCGGGATGGGTAAATATATGCATGATATACTTATTCATTACGCCGACGAAGTGGTGAAATAAATAAGGGAGCAATCACCTACAAATATCGTAACGTTGAATTTTCATGCACAAATACGGATTTCATATCATTTATTTCTTGTCACCATGGTGTTTACGAGATATTCATTTTAATATAATTTACCAGTACATAAATGGATTACTAGGATGTAGCAATGTTACATCTAGGCACTTACATTATTATACAACTTAAAACAGCATGCAATTTCCTAGGGTCTAGAAAAATAATTAGGATTTTCCTAATAGGTACTGATTGTTCGAATAAGGGTAACATTCCAGTTCTGACCGCAGCTGCACTACTAGTACGAAAGCGTCGGTGTTATTGTCAATTTCCATAGTAAAATGAATGGTAGTGCTGCTGTCGTTGGAAATGGACTGTCACCTTAAAACAATGCTGATTCGCTACCCGCTCCGCTCATCACTGCTACCACTACCGATCATCAAGCTTGCTTGTATATCTTGTAACAAGGGACCAAGATTAAACACTAATTAGGAACTGTGGGTGTTCGTGCGACTAATATGGACATGGATAAGGACACCTGGCGCTCGCGCATCCTTTAAGGATGTTACTATCAAGTTATTAATGGTGATAGAAAAAGTTTGCATCGACAGGTTGTCGACGCAAGAAAATTATTATGTTGCCGTGTGAACAAAGGCTATTAAGAGTATAGTGGACGACCTATTCTCCATACAAATGGTCTATATTACCCACCCTGGATAACGACATTATATAAAATATATTTACACAATTTATTGTCATTCTGCAAAAATTGAATTCCATACCTACACATTTTCAAAAGCACTTTTATTTGTCCCTTTTGGGATAGCGGGTCAACACTGAGAATATTTAGTTATGTATGTTTTCTATATATGTTGTATACATTTATTATTTAAATACAGAAAACTAAAAAATGCCGGCTCTTAATTACTTAATTACATATTCAAACCCATAATTAAATAGGTTAGTACTTTTACACTAAAATAAATTTACAAGATAAAATAAAATAAAACCAAGTGAAATAAAATAACGCACTTAACTATGCCTATTAATTTTTCCTCATCACACTTGTGTGGAATCATTTTTTCTGTTGCCACCTGTAGGAAAGATAAAATATATTAAGGAATTAATATTTATCCTTATTTAAAAGACATTAATGCCACCCATTATTTCGTTATTGGTAAATATATTGTAACTCCGTCCACCGCTGTGAGGACATCTGCCAGTCTCCGCATAGCTCAGGCTCCATAACGGAATAGCAAGATTTAATACCACATTAATTACACTGACATTGCGTTTTCATGCTCAGTTTCCTTTCTGATGTACCGCACGTTTCCTCCTTAGAAAAATAAGGCCCGAAGCGCCTATAAGCTCCTTTAATTCAACTGACGTTCTTAATACAAACGCGCGGATAATCGGTTCTTGCCTTTTTGGAAACCGCAACACTCCCTCACCAACACGTTCCTGCTGCATCTTTAATACAACTCAGCTAAGGATGGTTTTCGGTGCAACTGCTAGCACATTCAACTACGCTGGCGCTTTTCAAAATAGCGAAACATTATTTACTGTAAAATGCATTCTAAATAGAATAACGCACTTGCAATTAAGGTTTAATTTTGGCTATACTAGATGCAATAGAATAGTACAGATCGTCACGCGATGCCTTTTAGTTTCGCACAGGCATTTGTTATGGGTATGAGAAATTGGTCACATTGTTTCTTGACTCTTCAAAACGGGAAATAAATGAGAATTACAAAAATTTTGCACAATCGACAGTTTAAATTAAGGACTTTAGGATGGAGTCTGTTTAAATAGTTCATTAATGCAATGCTATAGTAATAAGTATAGAATAAAAAAAACCGAATTGAGTGCCACGTCAGTTCGGTTCACTGGCGATAGAGTCCGTCTAAACTAACTTTGCAGCGGTTTGAACAGAACAAACAATGAAGGAGTTTCATTAAAAACGGCATATTTTCATAGAAATTTGACAATAATGATGACATTCCTTACTTTGTTATGAAGAGTTAGGTTGCACCGACTCTACCAATTAGGAAGTTAAGAAACTTTAAAAATATATGTTTTATTGAAGTTTTACTTTGGAAATTTGTGTAGATGCAATAAAATGAAAATACATCGTTAAAGATCCTCATTAACATTTTACTCACAAATAAAATATATAAACAGCCTGCTAATTAGCGTCATTAAAGTTAACAAAATATACAAACCGTCGCCCTGGCATTGATAAGTATAATCATTACCATTCGAAGATACTCCATTAATTCAGAACTAATTTTGATTAAAATCATAGGCAATTAACTGATTTTTATCCATTTAAGTTACAAAGTCTCTAATTATGTAGTATGGTTTCCTCGCGGATTCTCTCGAGTTAGTCGAGTTATTTCTGTTTCTGTGTATTAACCGCAAAATCTTTAAGATTTGATTGTATCCCAAGGCTAACCACATGTACATCCATCCATTACGAATTACGCGTTACGTATTTTTAAGATTTTATGTTATTATGTTATTGCCATTATTAATAGAATTTTAATAGGTATGTCGAAATTGAAGAGTAAAGTTTTTCATTACAGCCTCTTTAGATAAGTACTTGAGCATAAAAATTTCGCCATTAACAAGCCATTTACAACATCAGGGCCATAATCCGTCAGATTAATAATATACGAGTGCCTAGTTATACTTAGTTATTATTCCTATATATAAGTTATACGGAGTCAAACCTTGAAGTGACAAAAAAATACCAGATCGCCTATTATTAATTATAGAATAGATTATCATTGTTTTATAATAATTTCAATAAATCAATACCTAAAGCCCGATTCGAACTATAAGATATGTCAAATATTATACGTCTAAATACGATATGGATTAGATTATGTGAGTGTCAAAAGTGACGTTTCTTCAAACAAGAACGATTTTTTGACACTGTCATATCCTTCGAGCAACACGGAAGGGAGGCGGCATTTGCACTATTTCCCCTCTGCCGAGGTACAAGATTAGCGCGTCAATCTAATCTAGCGCGGGTAATAAAACTAGTTGCACTTGGATTTTTCACTAGACCGAGTCCAGACGCGCGCGTGAACACTGCTGCACAAAAATGCCTGTTTGCTCGGTTCTTGTTATAAAAAGAGATCGGGGATATCAAATTTACAAAAAGAAAGTGTTACATTTCACATGTAATATTTTTTTTTACATATCATACGTTTAATTACATTCAAACACAATTATTATATTTTAGTCTCATGTAATTGTTGGATTTATCGATTTTACTCGCTCAGTACAAATTGCGGATCGGTCGAGCGACAAATCCGACTTCTCATCTCTCAGAATACAATAACATACTTCAACGAAAATGTGTTAGTGTGCGTGTTGTGACACTTGTCACTCGTCCGTACACAAAAAGAGATCGAGGTTTGCAAGATTTGTCTTTGACGTGTGTCATTTTCTATGTATTTGTGTCCTCATTACACATTGGATTTTGTATGTAAGTGTGTGAGAAGTGCGACTGTGTGCACCTTTCCCCCCGCGAAATATGGCAGAAAGATTTGTACGGTGAGATATCGCTTGGGCCCCTCCCTTCCGATGTGTCGGAAGCCGGTGTTGCTCGAAGGTCATATCTAATCCATGTCGTATCTAGACGTCATATTTGACGTATCTTGACGAATTGGGCAGCTAGTCTACATTTATTTCAAGCCAAGTTTCCTGTTGCGCTTAAAATCCTTTGCAAGTTTGTATAAAGCTTGCACGCCGATCCTAAAAATAGTTAAGGCGCTTACAGACAAGCTCGCGCTATCACCACTGAATCTGAGGATTTTTACTTTTTACAACTTACAATTTTTAATTACACCGGTCCTGAGCGACGGAACAATTTGACATTTACCAGGTGTGTTTTTTCTTTCGTTTACATTACGAGAGAAATGATCTCCTGCTATTTCCCTTGGGCCGAGAAATGCAGCCTTGACGGGGCGACGAACCGCCAGAGAGGACGCGGGAATGTTCATACAACGTACAGTTTTATTTTAATCATTTATTTACTTTTTATTTAACGTTTTAAATCAGGCAACAAGACCCACATTACAAATACCTTACAGACTAACATATATGTATATGCATGTTAATAAACTTCAAAAACTAAACACTATTTAGGCGAGAAAACGGCGTGGCTCCGTTGAATCGTCTGGTCTTGTGTCCGATAATAAAGCCCTGATTTATATGTTTACATACTTTTATTTAGCATCACTGCGTTTATTTGTATATCTTCAAATCTAGTATGTACTTAACTTTAATTAGAACCATTTCCCGGTGTCTGACTTAGTTGAAATTTGGAGTAAGTACTTCCGTAACTAAATTGGAACTGATTTCATGGTTTTTCTTATTCTAGTAACCAATAGTTGTGAAGAATTGTTTTTATTTAGTAGAAAAAATGACTCTCATGGAATATTTTATTAGGTTAAGTAAAGAGGAAAATAGAAGCCAAATCTTTGCATTGTTAAATAATGTTAATTAAAATTGAATAAAAGTTACAATTAGGTACTTAGCTTAGTTACTAGAAGAATGTATCCTCCCAATAGTCACCTTTAAATCTCTTGTTTGTGTACGTTATGATAAGAATCCTGACCGAATTTTTAGTCATATTTTTTTCCTTTTTTTTTTAAGAAAGATTACTCTAGGTATACAGGACAACAGAGGTTTGAACCCACGAGTTTTAACCACAACATACATATGGAAGGTAAAGTTCTCAGAACACCAAGTAAACTCTCTCAGCTTACCTCTCTGTCCACACGCAATGCATCGCAAAGTTACTTTTTCTACGAAAATAAAAGTAAAATTAAAAGCTCAGAACCGTTGAATGAGATTATACATACATACTTGTATATAATTATACATGTAGATGTATGTCTCGCCATATGTCCCAGGGAATAAATTGCACTTTTTATAGTATCTCATATTTTATTGGTGCACACTTACCCAGTATGGGGCGAAATTGTGGTTGGTATGGTAGATTGGATTTTCATAGTTATAGCTGGCCAAGCAAATCTTGTCACTAAAAAAAGGCGCGAAATTCAAATTTTCTATGGGACGATATCCCTTCGCGCCTACATTTTTCAAATTTGCCGCCTTTTTCTACTGACAAGATCTGCTTGACCATGCAGCTGTATCTTACTAGTCGATAAATATTTTATATTGTTTGTTAAGTGTTTAATTGATTATAAATTAACATTTGTTAATGTGTATGGTCTACTAAATTCGTTACGTCTATCGATTTAGATGAAATTTGGTATGTAAGAAGATAGTTTTAGGCCCGGGGAAGGAAAGTTCTGTTAATCATCATTATCATTATTATCCCATGCAGATGAAGTAATTTTTGGGCAACATTTAATGACAGGGAGTTACGTTAAATTTTGCCCCCTAAATTCAGATGTCTGAGGGCCTACCGTGAAACCCGAAAATCGAAGTTTCATTATCTGTGTCTTATATGCAAGACTGATAAAGAGAAATTCCGATATTCGAGTTTCGCGGTAAGCCCTCAGATGTCAACTAAATCCCAGAAAGGACAAAGTATTCAGTCCTCACATTAGTCCAAACGTAGCTGTCAGCAATACTCACATTTCTAGCCCCCTGCGGTTTAGCGACATGATTTCATGGGCAGCTATGTAGTTGGCAGTAATGTCGCGCTGCAATACTGCTACAGCAATGCTGCCGAGAACATTACCGCAGGAACCGTCCAATTTACTGTAAATGTGTCGATAAAATTAACCATTTACCCCCTTATTCATAAACGCGCTACAAACCTCAATTAGCTAATAAATGTTTGTCTTTATCTGTCATTTTAACTTATGTATTTGTAAGAAAGGGATAAAACATAATTTAACTAAATCAGGCCCGTAAAGTTTTATGAATAAGACTAACCAGTCTTGCACTTGCAGCGCGACATTACTGCCGACTGCATTGTTACCGCAAATATCAAAATCGATTTTGCTGCCCGGATTTTTGACATTTGCGGCAATAGGCCCCGTGCATGAACTATAGGGGGCAGCATAGGAGCCGTCAGATTTTTGGCGCGAGGCGTAAATGTGTCGTTTATGCTTTCGATGTAGCCCACAAGATGGCAGACCCTACTATGCACAAGGAAACGTTACGACGAGAATGGTAGATGGTAGCACTTGCTTTGGCAATGTACATGTGCACGTATGTTTCTGATTCAGGCCACAAGATGGCAGACCCTCCAATGCGCACGGTCCCTATCCCTATACAGGTCAACAGTAATGTCGCCCCGCAACAGTAGTACCTAATTCTGGTGCAGTTTGAATCCGAATGATTCTTTTCCTCACATTTCTAGCCCCCTGCGGCTTAGCGACATGATTTCGTACCCTTGTTCACGAGTTCAGACCTTATTTGCCACTTTAAGGTTACCCTTTACTTGATATTTATCGTTCGTCCTTCGATATTTAGTTTCGTCACTGTGAATTTAGTACTTATAATTATAGTAAAGTTCTGTTTTCCTAGGATAGCGGTGCCGTCATAATATAGCGGATGTCTCCATGCAAAATACTAGTCATCCATATTCAGCCGTATTATTTTGTTTGGAGACGGCCGCTATATGACGGCAACGCTATCCTAGGAAGCCAGAACTTTACAGTAAAGACACCCGACAATACATAGTCTTAAAGTAAAAATATAGTCCAAGTGTAATTTAGTTTCTTTCTTTCAGTACTAATATTTTTACGCGTAAATTTAATAAATGCGTAAAAATATGACATCACTCGAAAAATCATAACTATTGGTAGTTCGCTTCGCAGCTCACTGTACCTTTGCTCAAGCATGCTTAGGTATACGCACCAGTTAAGGACTGACCTGATAGGACCAACTTTGACATTTGTAATATTATTAGTTGTGCATATTGACATTTACCGCGCGCATCTGCCTAAGTGTTTAGCGTTAGACACGTGCCAAGGTGAAGCGGGTGCGCAACCTGCGTGGCCACCTTCTATTATGTGAATGAATATGCCTAATCATATACATTCTACAGGCTGACCCCAAATCCTCAAACCAAACCCCGTTATCAATGTTACAATTCATTGAAAATCAAGGTTGGCAAAACTATATACCGTAGGCAGTGGGGAGACACTCCTGACTTCGGGCAAACTCGGCTCCGTTCGGCTCAGCATTGCTCCGAGCAATTATTATGGTTGGCACCACTTGACGTCCTTTTGCGTGCACGACCACAGAGATAATGACTCGAAATTTGGCAACCCTAAATAGCTGAAAGGGATAGTGCCATAACATGGGATAGCATGATTCGTCCCGGAATTCGTCAGCGTTTTATGTCACACCTTGTATAGGGAAAAAAGATGTTACCAAGAAAATCAATAAAACGGAAGCTCTAAAACGAGGCGAGAATATATTTTATACATATAAAAGCCTTAAATAGTAAAACATTCAAGAAATCCGTGTAACATAAATCTTTCCTGACAAGTGTAATAGAATCTTCATGTCCTAATAAGGGCATCGTTCGTACTTTTACCTTAGCCGTCGAAAGCCAGTTTCCGACTTAGGCCGGACCTTGCCGGTTGCGACATCTCGACCTTTTACTCGTTATGAAGGGATGTGCAGTCGAAGTAAGTAGGAGGCCTTGAAGTGAATATGCTTAGTTACTTGCTTGCTAGCTTTGCCCCGAACAGAGACATCGCGACATTACGTACAATCGTACATTTGATCCCAGGAAATTAGAAGGGGACAAGATATGCGACAGAAGAAATGATCATCGCATTAAAGCAAAGCAGCTGACTAACCATCTGGCTGATCCTTCTCAAGTTCAAACATAAAAATTGCATTCATATGAACTACGTTTCTGACAAATTTCAGGGACCTTCGTTACCCAACTAACATTAGGCGCTAAATTGAAGGGTTAGAAGAGATTTATATAAGCGCCTATTTACTCTTTAGGTGTTGTTAGTGCTCTAAAAATAGGAGTTATAGCCGGCTATAACCCCGTTTTAACCCCGGATTGGGCACAAATTTTATCACCATAAGATTTATAACAGTGCTACAGTAGGGTTAGCGGATAAAAAAAGAGACATAAGAGCGGTATAGTGGAGCTTTAATAGTGTTAATTAATTATTTAGGAGCTAGATGGGTGACTACAAACTGTTGTAGTAGAAGAGCGCTAAAGTAGTGTTGTAATAGCGTTGATTAAGTATACTTAGGATTTAATAGGGTGCCAAATAAGCGACTACTAACTACTTGAATAGTAGTGTTGGGCCATATAGATGATACTTTAAGCTTTAGATGGTATATTAGCATTTAAAGTCAATATTTGTAATACTCAAGAAGGTAATTGCACATTTTTTCCTTAGCCCTATCTGCTTTGGTTGCAGATGTTTCCATTTTGTATTATTATTCGTAAGCTTGCTCTGTGACAGCTTGAAGTGAAATGTAATGGCGGATAATTAAAAGCAAATAATTATTTTAGTTCACTAATGCAGGAGTTATCTGCGGATTTATGATCGCGAAATTAATTACACTGTCAAAAACTATATGTATTACTAACAAAATTTTAATGGGCCTGTGATCCTTTGCATATTTATCTGAATATAATATTGTTTTATTTGTGGTCCACCGTATTTAATTTTCGAAAAATTACTCAATATACGTGAAATCCGGTTTTAAATTTAACAATACTAACATTAGGTCAATATTGACTAAAAGTATCGATTTTTATGAAGTATTTACGTTCTAATTAATAGTTTTTGTTTTGCTTATTGATTCATCGGCCATCTTAACATGGCGCTATAGGCTTAGGTTCTAAGTAAGACTCTAATAACAGTATAAGATGTAGGTACTAAGGTATTGAATAACGCTCGTCTGCGACTACATGATCTATAATGGTGACTCATAACTTCTCTTTTCGACTGTAAGTGATACAAGAGAGTTAAGTAGCGATTATGATACACGGAGCTATAAAATACTTTTTATCGCCTGTTTAGAACCTTAAGTGAAAATTGCAGCTGCTTATTACTCATATAGATATTAAGGTGGTAGAATTCACTTTGAGCTATAACACTAGCGGCTTAAGATGCATTATAGCGGCCAAAACGGCTACTGTGGATCTTAAAGCTATACATGGACCTCTTAAAGACCTTGATGTCACCAGAGCCTGTAAGCTTAGAATATGTAGCTATTCTACAGCCGTTCTATGTCTTTAGGTGATAAAATAAGTGCTAAGTGTCGCTTAATTGTTTGTTGGGTAATGATTACAACTTGTGTAGTGCACACCTAGTTGACCCTAAGACCCCACTTCACTAAGATCTTGTACTCAAAATTAGAGAGAGTAAGCGACTATTTACTATTTCGTAAGTGTATATTTTAAGGGTCATACAATAAAGTTCACGTCTCTGCTGTAAGTCCACATTTTACATACGTTTCCGTACGCCCCAAAGTAAAGGTCAATAAATCATAATTTGCTGATTTACCGTTATCCGTAAAAAATGTTATAAGTAGAATAGAATATAAATAGTTTATTTGGTGTGTAAATAAAACTTAACCTACAAAAATACATCTAATACATTATAACACCAAAATGGATGCCATGCCACTCAGCATTTGCCGATGACTAAGATATTTTAGCCATGGCGCTGGTTTTCAGGGCAACCAGAGAGAAAAACACAGTAAAAGAATACAAAGAAAAACAAAAAAAATAAGCTAACATGTGGAAGAAGGTTAGTTTAAACTAAAGTTTAAAAATATGCCAGAGTCTTATTAGGTACCTTAAGCCATTAAAGCAACGAACTAGAATAAGAAGTTTTGCTCAGATTATTTTCTAGACCATTAATAAACGAACTATCAAATAAAATTAAACATAAAAATGTAGCATGATCCATTATTATTGAGAAATAATTACACACAATAATATTACAATAAGAACAATAATTTATTATAGGTACTTGACGAAAGGACGTCAAAGGGAAAATAGTATTACAAATATCAGCAAACAAGTTTTTTTCTTTATTACTCTTTACATTTACATTTTTCATTGTCCTTGTTAGTATAAAAACTTCTGTTTATTACGTGCCTCAATGTACGACTCCCTATTATTATATAAATAAGTCCAATTAACAAGTAAAAAATAAATGATTACACAGTTTACTTTACACATAATTATTTCTTATGCCACTTCCACAATTAAAATAAATCTATCTATCAATAAAACTACCGTGAGACTCAACAATGAAAATTATTTATTTAAATATATTATTTTAATATCTAAAATTACCACAATAACTTGCTTAAAATAATATGAATTTGAATTTATATATTGCCTAAACAAACATTGACATGACTTCGAAACAATCCGGCTGCAGAGGCATGCCGATGAAAAAGAATAGGCTGCGCGTCTATGTCACAAAATTTAAAATACCTACATAATTGTTTAGTTTGTTATCCAAATTCCCTAGATGATGGCGCAGTTCCACACGCAAACTAAGTAACGCTTGTTCATCACAGTTCATTCAAATCAGTCAAATGAACAAAATTACGGCGGCTAACATTTTTAAGAATATCGCCGGTAAAAAGTCCGAGTTGAAACGGTTAGAGTTATCTTAAATTTTAATAGCTTAGGAATTAATTCCCAGCAAGCTAAAAGTAATGTTAATAAGGGTCAGATGCAGAAGTCGGTTCCTCACTCTGCGGCCCTGACCACCGGCAGCTTGGGCCAAGCCCCGCTGCCGGCGGCAACCTAGGTTAGGTTTTTTATAATGTGTTTATATGTATTTTTTATTGTTTTGTAAGTGTTTTTATATTTTACTTTTATATTCATATTATAAATAACCTAACTTAAGAGGAGAAATAAATAAGGAGAATGTTAATAACTTCATTAGGTCCTAAATTCGTATAATCCGAGTTTGCTCCATCCCAGGTGTGGATAAATTTTGGGAGCCTTGGGAGATACATTTTACCTTGGATTGACAAAACCACTCGATGTAGAAGGAACCCACAGTCAAAATCAATGTCACTACCAGTAAGATGGCTGTGAATCAGACCCTGTTAAAAAGAAATTCGAATTTTAACACGATTTTATCAAAAAAAAAACGAAATTCAAAATGGCAACCATTTTTTACAATGTTTAACTACGACTACTACTACTACTGTGTGGTTAATTAAATATGTTTAACTACGACTTCATATTAAGGTATTTTTCGGATCCTCAGATGTCAATTTTTATCATAATTAGAGCAAATTTTCCGTCGAACATACCGTTTTTGAACTACAAGCAAAAAACTGAAAAAGAGCAAAATTTTTATTCGGATTACGCTAATTTAGAAGCAAATGAAGGTATTTAGACGATTTCCAGCGTGCTGGGAATTAATTCCTGGAAAAAATCTAATTTGATTGGCCTACCTAACAAGATAAGGTTTATAAATCTATCTTTAGTCAAGAAAGAACAAATGTTAGGGGACTCTATCATACACAATAGTCCTAGTCCCACATGAGAGTAAGCTCAATACGGCCTGTATTGTGGTATTGTGGGTACACTAGCCGACGACAAACCTACAATACAAGCCGTTTTGAGCTTACTGTGGAACTAGGTCGTTATGAGTATGATAGAGTGACAATATTTTGAAATAGATAAGTACATACTTAAATACGAACTTACACTAAAGCCTTACTTACACTTACTAAGACTTACTTACCCTTAAACCATAGTAAAAGATCACAGAATCTGTCAACAGGTGCATGCAAATGCATTCGGAAATGCCAGCGCGAGATTATCAGGCGATGACCTAGATGCGTATGCGTGAATTAACTATTTGAAGATTTTTTTTTTTCACCACACCAGCTCGGAAAGGCTTACTTTGCACTTCAGAACTGATAGCAAAGGTGCATTTTATTCACATGTGAGGCAAAGTAATCAAATGCAAATGTTGAGTTGTTTTCTTATGTTTGCTGGTAGAATTGACTTGATGATTTTGGATGATAAATATTTAATAACATTCATTTGGATCTGATTTGGTTTGATTTTGTTTGATATTTTACATTTAATATTTGCTTCGGGTTGGTGTGATGAAAAATTTTGTGTTTCACTCGGGGGCAAATTTTGTTTAACCCTCGTGTTTTGAAACCCTCACAATGCTCAAGATTCTATTTTTCGAACCACTCGCTACGCTCGTGGTTCAATTTTGGAATCTTTCGCCTGCTCGGGTATCAATATTAGCACGAGCGGTTAAACAACAACTTTGCTCCCTTGTAAAACAAATAACTATTATAAGGTTGTATCGCGGGAGTTACATTATATTGGAAATTTTAAGAAAATTAAATTTATTTACGATACATTTTGAGCTAGTTATGACAATTAACAAATATTAATCTTCACTAGAGTTAGACCACAAAATTCTGCAGCGTTTTTGATAGCATACGCAGTGCAAGTGTTATTTTAAACGTCAAACTTCTATGAAATTATGACGCATAAATAACACTTGCACTGCGTATGCTATCAAAATCGTTGGAGAGTTATCTTGATCTAATTTATTTCCTATGCAAAAAAAAACTTCTCTGCGGAAAATTAATTTGAGTTTTTATATTCATGGGATCATGGGTCTTCTACCCGCGATAAAAAATAGCTTATTTCCTTCCCAGGGCCTCAAATTAACTCAAACTATCTTAATTTCAGCGGTTTAAGTATGAAGAGGTAACAAACAGATAGACATAGTTACTTTCGCATTTATAATATTAGTAGTGATTTGATAATTATCTCTTTGAACTGTTAATAATGTTATTCTGATAAGCGGCAGGTATCCTGTTCGGATCCGTGACACAGATCATCTGGGCCCGATGGATCGAATCCAAATGCCTTCTAGAACAATAGGGCCTGTCGAGCTTGCTGCGCTGAATGCTAGGGTTACCTCTATCTGTAACATAAGTATAACATTATAGAACAGCATGTCATTCATCTTCCTCGCGTTGTCCCGGCATTTTGCCACGGCTCATGGGAGCCTGGGGTCCGCTTGGCAACTAAGCCCAGGAATTGGCGTGGGCACTTGTTTTTACGAAAACGACTGCCATCTGATTGACTGATTTTTCATATATTAAGGATATAAAAATATTATTGTGTTATGTGCCTACTTATCACATGCTTGATAAATCCCAGTGTTTCCCGGAAATAAATGTTAAGTTTACTTACAGGAATTTCGCCGCAAAAAACTACTTATCTATAAAAATGTGCATTTCAAAGAACCTAATCAATGAAACTGCACAAATACTTTACATATAAGGGTTAATGAAACCAGACGGTTTACCGCAAAAATATTAATGAGAAGAAATGTGTCAAAACAATAATATTCCTTATATTCCTAATCAAGGGTGTTCACAATACAATTTAATCATTTTTGCGGTTAGCATATTACATTATTTAATGGTAGGAAAAATATACCCTGGAATCATTTTATCTACATATGGAAATAACTTTAAATAGCTGCAATATCGTCACGGGAAGTAAACAACTTGTTTCACGCGGTATCAAATTATTTTATTCCAAGAAAAAACATAAACAATTACATGGCACAACGTGTGGAGGTACTCTTGTGATTTTAAATCATTGCATGCATATGTTACAGGTTGGCTAAAAAATAACTGCATTCTAGTTGCCAGGGAGGTTTTGGGATTATACTGAGCAACTTTTACTATGGGACCAAATCCCGAAATCGCGCACAAAAAAAATTTATTTAATTATCGCTCACAAAATTTCATGAGAATCGGTTAAGAATTGCGACCTGTAAAGGAGAACATTCAGACATACCTACGAAAGCATTTTTGCCTAAGCTGAAACGTAGAGCTTCGCTAACGCTCGGTCAATTATAATATAGCCCTATCCTTCTCGTGCTTGAGAAGAGGCTGCTTGTTCCCAGCAGTTCAGAATGTATACACGGTGGCCAAAAAATAAGTGCATTCCCATTGCCAGGGAGGTTTTGGGATTATACTGAGCAACTTTTACTATGGGACCAACCCCGAAATCGTGAAAAAAAATTTACCCTCCATAGAAAATGGACCTGCTAAAATTTATCAAACAGCCAAATTTTTTTTTCGCGATTTCGGGGTTGGTTGGTAAAAGTTGCTCAGTATAATCCCAAAACCTCCCTGGCAACGGGAATGCAATTATTTTTTAGCCAACCTGTACTGTATTGGCTTACAATACTTATGTACAAAGGTTGTCAGCATATTTGACACCCCTAGCAGACCAAACAAGTTTAATGTCACTGCGCATAACACTCAACCTGCGCAGGGCAGTGTCAATCACGATGTCCTTAATCACCGGTCGATCTGTGGTTTTAAACGCTGCGTTTCAATGCTCATGCGCAGCATAAATACTATAGACATATTAAAGCTAATAAACGGCCGCATCTTTTCTTAGAAGTTTGATTTTTTTCACACCTTCAAGGGACTGTAGACCTGACAATATGGTTTTATTTTCATCTCGATACCTCCACGCGTTCCCAAGATACCTTTATCCTTGACCGACAGACTGACGGACGGACGGATAGACAGATGGACAATAAGGGTTCTGTGTTTTTCCTTTTGAGGTACGGAATCTTAAAAATTACACTAATTAATTCAGTCCCACAGCAAATTCCAAAAAATGAAATAGTCTCATCCGCGGGGAAAAACAAAAATGCCTCTTTTTTACCCAAAAGTTAAGTTACGGGAGTCTAATTCTAGTTGTGAATTAAATAGATCGCTCAAAATCGGTCCCGGTTTTAGTGTGTCCAGTCGCCATCAGATATATCGGAGCAAGGTGCTCAAAAATATCTGAACATGCACTTTAACGGCTTGATAATAGACGCTTTTTCAGCTATTTTGTGATCACCTCGACCGTTTCGATAAATGTATCCAATTGCGAGTGTACCTGTTAAAATGTGTCTTATAAAGCACATAACACACTTGCGTATTTTAGTTTTAATTATAAGATGTGAATTTGATCTGGTTCGAATCTGTCAGTGTCAAAAGTGGCGTTTTTGGTTGAAGAAATGTCACTTTTAACACTGACAATCCAGATCCAATCCATATACTCTAATTAAAATTAGAATACGCCTGACAGGGCAGCGTCAATCACGAGCGTGGCCGTAAACAATCGACGATCTGCGCCGGATCAGCGTTTAAAGCTTAATGCGCCGTTCATGTGTTACGTGAGGTTAGGGGTTATCGTGATCTGGGGGATTTATTGATTAAATTAATCGTAACGACTCTTGTTTAGAGATTTAAAAAATAATCACAATTTCATTATATATACAGGTTTTTATTGTCGACTATGCCTGTAATACCCTTTTCCAACAATTTCTCCAACAAGTCTTGTTCTACCTAGGTAGAGTCTGTTCGGAAAGAGAAGAGTCGTGGAATGTATTGAGCCCCATACATTTCAAGACTCTTCTCTTTCCGCACAGACTCTACTGTGTATCCACGTCTAGAATTTAATTTAATATATGTCAGTTCAATACATTTCGTCTAAATACATGGCATTTTTGACAAAAAATTGGGTTTTCGGTTGAACTCCAAAACAGCCAAGTCGTCTCAAGAATATTTTCGTATTTTTTGCTCATTGATGTTGTAATGTAAACGTAAACGTAACCTATAAGGTAAACGTACTAGTGCTCGACAGATGACACCTTGCTGTCACCTCTATCAAAGACATATGTAACTTCGTATAAGATGAATAAAGTCTAAGGAAAAGACGTGCCTCGGAAATCAAGAAAAAGTCATTCTCGGATAGATGGCGCACACACCTTTGGCCTATGGTCGGCTAGATGGCGTGATGACACCGTTTCATATTTAACAATTTTAACACATAGATATCAGTGAATGAACATGAGTCAAGATGATTTATAAAAATAATAAAATCATTTATCCATATATATACATCTTTTTGATAATTTTATATAATAATTTTGAGTTTTAGTCGTGTGTCGATAGATGGCAGTAAATTTACTGTGACTACAAAATTTACTATGACAAGACCCCTCTATACTATCTATTCTCTTTGCCTCTATTGACAATGACTTAAGTTTCAAGATGACATGTACTGGGACCGCGTCGAGCACCAGTACGTTTACCTACAATATATATACAGTGGTACTACTAAACGAAATTAATAACTAGTTTACCTACAATATATATACAGTGGTACTACTAAACGAAATTAATAACTAGTTTACCTTAGTTTATACAATAATATTTTTTGATAATATTGATAAATTACATTGACAGAGTCTACGATTGACCATTCTTTAGTCAACGCCCAGCAATCCATCGTGGATACGAGTATTTGTAAAGGCCTTCTATCACTTTACAGAAAGGAACTACCGAACAAGCCTCTACGAGTACACCTTTGACATTGATGGTGGAATCTTCATAAATTTGATGGATGCCATTTTTTTTTAAGAAGAAGAAGACGCAAAACCGGCCAAGTGTGAGTCGGACTCACGTTCCAAGGGTACCGTACATTACACAATTTTTAACAATGTATTTTATGATGTGAAACGTGAGTGAAATGTCTTTAAATAACCCGTAAGGGGTCATCCATTAATTACGTCACACGAATTTCTAGGTTTTTTGACCCCTCCCCCCCTCCTTGTCACACTTGGTCACTTTTGGCAAACCCCTCCCCCCTAGTGTGACGTCACATTTCTTCAACGAAATCGGCAATTATTTATTTAATATTTTATCAAAATATTTTTGACAAAAGAAATATTAGTAATTTTATAACCCAACACTGATTAAGAAATAAAATTAAACTAATTAAAACGATTATCGTTTCAAAAACTTGTTATTTAACTGTACTTATAGCGAATAAAATAAATTAAATAAATTTTCGGTCACTGATGAAGTTAAAAGTGACGTCACAAAGTTTGTGACTCCCCCCTCCCCCTTGTCACAATATGTCACATTTTCTTGACCCCCTCCCTCCCCCTAAACGTGTGATGTAATTAATGGATGACCCCTAAGGGTCAGATCAAAAACTAAGTAATTAAGTCTGACTCACGCTTGACTGCACATTTCTAATAAGTTTTGCTGTGATCTATAGGTAAATACCTATTTTGCGTATTTATTTCAAAAATTTTCAGAGATAAAGGGGGGAATTGTATTTGAGATTCTCACATTTGATATATAACACGATTATAGTTACCAAAACGTTGTTTTTTAACTGTCTCATTTACCCCCCAAAAGTGCCCCCTATGTTTAAAATTCATTTATTTACGTTACGTGTCCGTCTTTGGGTCACAGATTTGTACCAAAGACATATGTGTACCAAATTTCAACTTAATTGATTCAGTAGTTTCGGAGAAAATAGACTGTGACAGACGGACAGCCACACGAGTGATCCTATAAGGGATCTGATTTTTCCTTTTAAGGTACGGAACCCTAAAAATATATAGAAATGACAGGCTCGAAAACTTCGCGCTACAATAGAATCACGTTAAAGTACTTTGGCTTGTGCTGTCATAGTGAACGGACGCACTATCTGTTTGGACACAATGCTTAGTAAATCTGTTTGTTTGAACTATGTCAAGGCGCGAACAACCGTCGGTGTTTGAAGAGCCGCCTCAAATATTAGTCGAACGATACTTCACCAGTTTGTTCAACATTCTAAGTTGTATAGGTATATGTATTGTACCTATAAGTTATTTCGGAAACCAAATGTTACTAGAGTTAGACTAACGGCCCGATTCGAACTTTAAGATACGTCAATTAATAGATCTAGTATCGATATGGATTAGATATGTCAGTGTCAAATGTGAAGTTTCTTCAAACAAAAACGTCACTTTTGACACTGACACATCTAATCCATATCGTTTCTAGATCTTATTAATTGACGTATCTTAAAGTTCGAATCGGGCAGTAAGCTAAGTTGGCAACGATAGCCCAGACTGTGCAGCTGTGTGTGTGTAAACGTCAAACTCTGACGTTTAAATAACAC
The DNA here is from genome assembly GCF_910591565.1 of Cydia splendana. Lineage (NCBI taxonomy): Eukaryota > Metazoa > Arthropoda > Insecta > Lepidoptera > Tortricidae > Cydia > Cydia splendana. The sequence continues at coordinate 20,390,230 of NC_085963.1, forward strand.
TTGCACAGTTTGGACTATCAAAATCGCTGACAACTTAGCTTGGTCTAACTCTATACAAAGCAAGCACTTAATTTTCATCATCGTCATGACAGCCGAAATACGTCCATCACTGCTGGACAACTTAATTTTCATATCTCATGCTCTGAAAGTGGGTCGTTGTTGTTCTAAAAGGTGCGCAGAAAGTGATACGTTTATGCTCTAGCGCAGAAAAGTGGTGTACTCCTCTGCGTCCCCGTCCCACGAACAACTGGGTGGAAACAAAATGGAAAAATAGTGTCTTTATTTCCTCGCCTGTAACAATTGGTAATTGTTTAATTTTACTAATCCCACGTTGATCCTTTTTTTTATAAAAAATGATGAAAGTAAATTGTTAAAAACAAATTATTCTTAATTTCTTTCGTTGAATTCTATTTACTCGATTTCATAAGACTCGAACCAAAAGGAATACACCAAAAATATTTTTTAAACCTTACACTTGCGTAAATGAGCAAAGGCAGAATCTTATACAGCCACAGTTAAACGTTTGTACGATATTAAATTGGTTTTTAAAGTTATTTAGCACTATATTCATAAAAATAAAATAAAATACAAGATAAAAATTTCTTATATTATTAATTACATTGTTATTTAATATTTAAAATACTTTTATTATGTTATTGCGTGGTGCGGCGTACCAAGGTCGCGGTGCGGTCCGGTAGTCTGTGGCGGCTTTTAAAACGAAAAAGTATAAAATTAAAAAGTATGAGGGAATCCCGCTGATTTTCACACTATAATGAACAAATCATTTTAAAATTACTGCAGTTTGTTAAAAAATGTGTGTTTTCGTAAATATTGCAATCTGAATGATTTTCGCTAGGGTTTATTAATCTTCACACATGTAAAGTCTCCGATTGCAAGTAAGTCCTAAGGAAAAAAATCATGGCCGTAGGTATATTGGGTACTTCAATTACTGATTTTGCGAAATTGCCTTGTCTTGTTTGGTTTCCTCGCATTCGATATGAAAAGTAGAGTGTTTAACTCGGGTGAAAGGCACCATTTCCGTCTCGGACTATTGGCGCTCTCACTGCGTTCGAGCGCCAAACTACCTCGACAGAAATGGGTGCCTTTCAACCCTTGGTTAACAATCTACTATTTAAACACCAATATTCAACAGCACCAAATTTTAGCTGATATTATCGATGATGTATTAAATAGGGTATTTGACTGATATATTTAAAATAAATTATTTTACACCATGCATGAAATAAAGTACTAGAATATTAATTTAATAGATAAATGTAGACAGCAGTTATTTTTAGACACAATTTCTATTTTAAACCCGTATAAAACTATAAAGATGCTAGTTTCATATAAATTCCATAGTAGCAAATCGTTTTGACAGTTCGAAAAAAGAAACTGATTTGACTAGTAGTCAAATGACCTATTCAGCGATCACATCTTCGGCCATGAAATATGTATTCATTTTCTTCAAATTGAATGTAGGTAAGTAATGAAACTTCCTTTCCTTACCTTTTACGTCAAGAAGGTCCAGAACACGTCAAACTTTCAGATAAACCGTAAACCTTTGTCATATCGTGGAAAAAGTTTATGACGTTAATTAAATATACGTTTTACTTATTGTAAACCAATAAGGAGCACAATCGTGTACACATTGATATAGAACAGGCGCGCATAAGCCCGGCCCCATTCTTCGTCATATACATGCGTGGTGACCCTATGTTACAAAGGAAAGTCCGTTCAAACATGAACTTTATTACGCGAGAATAAGGTATTAAATCGAATAAGCTTCCCTATGTCACTTAGGGTTGTTACCCGTAGGGCATTCATGCGGTCGCATTGTCACATCCACTCTTGCGCAACTGAGAGCAATTAGGTCATTTTTAACGGATTATGTCGTAGTAATTGCTGTAAACAATTTTATGCCTTTCCCAGGCAATTTGCTAGGTGCCATATTGTTTATGCTTTTTTAATAATAGCACTTACTGGCAAATGAATTGTGATAAATGACCATGAAGGATAATACTTTATAATCTTTTTATGGTAACTTTTATAGTCAAATGGAAGGTTTAGTTTACTGGCAAAGATTCTTGGTAAACAATTATGCCCGCGACTTCTTTTGCGTGAGATGGTGATGATGATAAAAACTTTCCTTTTATTTTTGAGTTACGTTTAAATTAGTTATATAAGTTTTATTTTATAAGTACTTATTTATAATTTTATGTTTAATTGAAAAACTATCCTATGTGCTTTATCCTCCTTCCTTACTCAAGCCTCAAATTTGAGTTAGACCAAGAAACTCTGCAGCGATTTTGACAGCCCACGTAGTGCAAGTATTATTTATACGTCATAATTTCATAGAAGTTTGACGTTCAAAATGACACTTGCACTGCGTCACAGAATAAATAATAGTTTGATAATAGTCTTAGGTACAGAAGACTCACTCTCTAACAAAACGCGTCTGTTACGATCAGGACAGATATGGCCGCTAGGTGGCGACAGCGCCATGCGCGGCTTATCTAGCCACCAAAATTGGTGTGGAACGGATGTACTTTTAGCTACCTGTAGCAAAGCGACGAAATCGCGGAGTGAGCCCCACCTGACTGCGTGGGCTATCAAAATCGCTGCAGACTTTCCTTGGTCTTACTTTATCTACCTCTACATACCGAATTACATTTAGATGATAAGTTCAGTGGTTTAAGCGTGAAAAGGTAATAGACAGACAGACAGACATACAGTTACTTTAGCATTTATAATATTCGTAAGGATCATGGCGAATTACGTTTTAAATGTCGAAATCCCCAATCCGCGATTCAACACCATGTTCTTTGTAAGTCTACGAAAGGAGGTCAGTGACGTCACTCCAAATCCAAACAGATGACTGTCCTATTTCACATCCAAATCTTTCATGACAATCTTCCATGTTAGACATGATCTGTAATTAAATAAAGATTAGCAGTCTATCTGGCTATACGAGTAAGTAAATGTGTTGCACATTTTGCTATGACGAGATTACAGTTGTTTTGTGATTTTCCAAAGATGTTAAAGAAATATATTTTTATTTTTTTACTTCAGTTGTACAGCTATTTTTTGAACTTACAGGTTCTACATATATTACTCCGCGAGATTTAAATAGGTCATACTGAAATTTACAAAAAAATTAACGAAAATGACAATATAAGTAAGTATGTACTGTATGTACCTACCTATGAGTATAAATGTAAAAAAAATAGCTTTTTGGCTTTAGATTTTATTAAGACAGCAGAATTGAGGCCCTTATAGTTATAGGTTTAAATTGACATGTTTTTTGCCGCTATAGTTTCTCTTTTCTTGCCCGTACACGAATAGCAATTTAATAATATCTGTCACAATGAATACAAGCAGACTACGATGTTGAACGATTATACATGGTGACATTGGAAAAAGTGAAAAAAAAATTGAATAAAGCTTAAATTAAAATTTCGCGCTGCGATGTTGAAAATTATCTTAGACAAAAAAATATCCTCATGTACTATAGTTAGGTTGGTCATGGTCACCTTGCGGCTTGCACTGCAGGTTGGTATTTCTCATACAATATGTGCTAAAAGTAACAACAAGTAGTATTACCACGCAATAGGTACTTACTAATACCATAGAGAAATATAGTAAGAATGGAGTGCTCACTCCATACATCAGTTTTGATACCAAAACGACTATTATTTTCTCAGTCGATATCTAGCATCGAGTAAGGACTATATCGTTTATTATGGGTACAACTTTACTTAGCCGTTTTTTCTGGTGTTATATTTTTATTAAAAAATTACACATATAGTTTAATTAGTGCTTTAATAATAAGTAACATTTCGTCCTGGGAGATCACGTAAAACATATGGTTTGGACAATATTTACCTAATCCTCCTGAGTAACTACAACGATTTTGGACAAATACTACAAGAAACTTTGCGGTTTGCGAACAAGATATTACACAAAAAAAATCGTACTATGTAAACAGCAATTACATATGATTCGTAAAGCGAAACATCCGGGCATATTCTAATCATTTCTTTTAGTTGGAAAAAAAGTTTTAGAGAATATGGCATGTTACTTACGACAACCCCGACTTCGCGTCCTATCGAGCGTTTCTATCGACCTGTTCTAGCCATGGTTCAACGCCATGAATGTCCGTTAGGCTTTGGATGTCGGTAGACTCTTTTAGCTGTTTCCCTCATTTCGCTTGCGTCAGAAATTGTCGGGAATCCAAAATGTTGCATAAAAAGTCGTTTTCATGTAAATATAAAAATTCACCACATTTATTCTGTGGATGTTCAATTGAGCAATCATGAAAAGGACACTTAGATGGCATATTTTGGCAGCATATTAACCTTTTGTTTCTTTAAATCGTACTAAGGAATCGGTGAAATAGTCTCAAATTAAGCTCGATAGGCTTGCCTATTGAACTCTCAACGCCCAATATAGCCGACGATAGCAGTTGGAGAAGGTAACTGGTCTACTGGCGCCTCGCTCGAAACCGCAGTCGCCCCAGCCTACTAGATGCCCATGTGCGAAGGCCTCGACGAATATCTTCAACCGCCTCGCGATAAGGAATAAACTACACGATTTAAAAAACTGACTTTTATTTACGCGGTACAAATATAAAAATACTCCTACAACGATTAGGCGGTACAGCTTCGGATCCCTCAGGTCTTCCTTGGTTTTCTTCCTTTGGTTTTCTTCCTTTTGGTTTTTCCTTTTCGGCTGCTCCTGGTGTACTGTGTGATCCGAAGCGGTTCCGTCTTACTTTTATACGAAAAATCAAGAAAGAGAGTCACCTACGATAGGGAGATAAAATCATGTCTTAATTCGCGGAATTAATCGGCCTGTGATTGGTCGCTTACGTCATACGGTCATTTTCGGGTGAATTTTCATTATCCCGCTATCGTTCTGCGACTCATATTACATATATCCGATTAATTACTAACTTAAAACTATTACAAATAGTTAACTACGTTCATTAGTTATAAAAACAAACGATAACAAGTTCACTAGTCCTTACGACTTGGCTTACAATAGATAGGAAAGCGGCCGAAATGAATACAATGGATGGTTTATGGCCCTTTTACCGACTCGCAGGCCTTTGTCTACCTGTGACTGCCTTATGATTCTTATCTAACTAGGTGACTAGGTTAACGACCTATAATATCTACAAATATTGTTATGATGTAACTTTAACAGGTTACGAATTAATTAATGAAACGTGTATGTTTCTAAGTGAAAATTACGCTGTATCGGCGCGCTGAGCTCGAATTTGGCCGACCAATGAGAAGCGGTCAGTCTGTCCCTTTCATATTGAGACTTCCTTGTCTTGATCCGCCTTTCTTTGGTTAACCAATGACAGAGCCTACATTATTTTACCAAGTTTATAGTGATTACTTGGGAATTGGGAAATAGGTTTAACCATGTTTTTTCCTAACTTACTGGGTGACCTAAAACTTATTACGAACCTACGAGTTAAATAATGGATATTTTGAATACTTATGACTACTGACAATCTAATCGCGGTTTTCCCTACCTATCAATTAAATCTTTATTGAGAATACAGTCTTAATCGAATTTGATCTTAATCTAACTTATAATTATCCGCGTCTTGTCGTAGCGTCGCTAACATTTTGTCCCCGCAGTCGAAGACTCCTGGTGTATGGGTTGCGACGCGATGACCGCCAGCTTGCAGCTCGGCCTGCGTAGCGTCCCGTGCCTCGTTCTGACGTCTGCGGAGCGAACCCTCCCGTCGGGTCCATGATAGACGGTCTCGACGACTCCTTTAGGCCACACGCTGCGTGGTCCGTTGGGTTCAGAAATGATGACAACATCTCCCGGCTGGATCTGTCGCCCTCCGTCGTCGGATGATTTGCGTGGTGCCAGCAGTGGAAAGTACTCCTTGGTCCAGCGCCGCCAGAAGTGGTCTGCTAGCGCCTGGGCAGCCCTCCATTGTCGCTTGTCGTTTTCTTCGTAAGCGCCAATCATAGGTAAGTTAGCGTTATGAAGTAGAAGAAAGTGCGCAGGTGTGAGACTTTCTTCGCTCTCTGGGTCGACGTTCACGTGTGTTAACGGCCTTCTGTTAACGATATTCTCGATCTCTGCCAGTAGAGTCTCGAACACTTCGGTTTTCGGTGCTCTAGTGTTGAAGGTATAGAGCATCGCTGTCTTCACGGTGCGTACCATCCGCTCCCAGGCTCCGCCTGCAGATGGGTTGCCGGGGGGAATGAATTTCCAATCCATTCGTCGCTGCACGCCGTAGTGTTGCAATTGCGGAAGCCATTGCCTGTAGGCCTCGCGCAGCTCGTTCGATGCCGCCTTGAAGCAGGTTGCGTTATCGCTATACATAACGCTCGGCCATCCTCTTCGTGCGGCGAAGCGCCTTAGCGCCAGTAGAGCGCTATCCGTAGACAGGCTATGTACAGTTTCGAGGTGAATAGCCCGAGTTACTAGGCATGTGTACAGACACACCCAGCGTTTCTCTCGTCGTCGTCCTATGGTCACGTACATAGGCCCGAGGTAGTCTTGCGCGGTGTAGGTGAATGGCCTCTGGTAAGCCTGTAGCCGCTCGGGTGGTAGATCGCCAAGGGGCTGCGCTCGCGGTGAAGCTCGACGTAGCTTACACAGCGCGCAGTCTCGCGCTACAGCTTTCACAGTAGGTCGCAGTTGTAATATCCAGTAATGTTGTCGTAGCTGATTTACCACTGCCTCGTTATGAATGTGCGCCATTCGCCTGTGTGCGCGTTGGACCATTAGTCTGGTAAATGAGTCCTTGCCGTCCAATATTACGGGTCGTACCGATGTGTACAACACTGGAGCGTTTCCTAACCTCGTCTTCATTCGCAGCACGCCGTCGTCGCACAGCTCGGGTGCTAGATTGTATATTCGCGATTTCTTGTCCAAATCGCGTCCTGCGCTTAGAGTGCGCAGCTCGTCCGGGAAACTTCTTCGTTGGCTATTCTGTAGCCACATATGCTCGGCTCGCTTTATGTGGTTCACTTGCAGCTGCAGCGTCTTGTTCTTATTTTTCATTTTATCTATGAAAAGTAGAACGTAGGCCGTCGAATTCATTAGCCTATCGTAATTACTGAAGCGTCGTATGTCAGGTAGCACGCTCGACGGATCTGACTTTGACGTAGTAGTAGATAACGTAGTCTCTACTGTGACTCCGCTTTTCCTTTCAGGAAGGTCTTCAGTCGGTCTGTCTATTTCTTGACTCGGCCATTCCACTTCTGGTCGGTGAAGAAATGACGGTCCTTTGTACCATTCGTCGTGAGCGGTGATTTTCCTCGCCGGCTTCCCTCTCGTAGCGTGGTCTGCGGGGTTCACGTCGGTTGGCACGTACATCCACGCCCGCCGGTCCGATTTTTCAGCTATTTCAGCCAAACGGTGTGACACGAACGGCTTGTAGTTTCTTGCGTCGTCTTTGATCCATCCTAGCAATACTCGAGAGTCCGTCCAGTAGATGATTTTCTCGACGTTGTATCGTTGCTCCTTTTTAATCGTCTCGGCCAGTCGAACTCCGATTACTGCGGCTGTGAGCTCTAGTCGTGGTACTGACAATACTTTCAGGGGGCAAACTCTGCTTTTGCCCGCTGCTAGGCTGACTCGTACATCTTCTTTGTTCTCGATACGCCAATACGCCACGGCGCAATAGGCTTCAGTTGACGCGCCGGTAAAAACGTGTAGCGTGTATCTCGTAGCTCCGCCCGGTGACTCATACCTTCTAGGTATGCGTAGCGCCGCTACGTGTTTCAGTGCGTTCTGCCACTGAAAAAAGTCTTCAGCTTCTTTGTCTGGTAGCGGTGCGTCCCACGTAGTGCCTTTTGTCCAAACTCGCTGAAATATTATTTTAGCGCTGATGACGTAGTGGGCGATAAGTCCCATGGGGTCGTATATGGACATTATCGCGCTGAGAAGTTCCCTTTTTGTCGGCGGCCGTTCTTGCGTCTTCACAGCCTCGGGAACTCGCAGCATTTTCGTGTTGTAGCCCAGAGTGTCCGTCCTAGGGTCCCACGTCATGCCTAGAACTGTAGGTTGACCTTCGCCCAGATGCGTCGGTCCTTGCGCTGCGTGTAGTGAGTGCTCGACGCTTGCCAGCATTCGCGTACTGTTGCTCGCGTAGCCTCGTAGATGAAAACTGCCCTCCGCGTGCGAGTCTCGCACTTGTTGCGATACTCGTAGCAGCTCATCCTCGGTCTCGTACGATGCCACGTAATCGTCCATATAATGATTATTGTGGATGTCGTAGACCGCGTCCGGATATTTGTCCTGGTTGTCGAGCGCGTTCCTATTACGCACCGAATGCGCGAGGAAAGGCGATGACACGTTGCCAAAACAAACTCTGTTTAGTTTGTACACCTGGGGCTCCATATCTCTTCTAGTGCCGCGCCACAGGAAGAGTTGGCTCTGTTGATCTTCTTCTCGCATTTGAATTTGCAGGAACATTTCTTGTATGTCCGCGACCACCGCGAAATTCCATTCGCGGAATCGTAGCAAAATTCCTAATAGGCTTCGTAGTAGGTCTGGCCCCGATAAAATATAGTCATTCAGACTATTTCCTTGACTTTTTGCCGCGCAGTCAAAAACGGCTCTTCCTTTGCCTTTATTTAAATTAAATACATTAAAGTGCGGCAAAAACCAGGTTCGGTCGGTCTGCGGCGGCTCCATGATACGTTCCGCGTATCCTTTCTGTAGTAACTTCTGAATTTGGGCTTCGTAGTCTTCAGCGAAGTCCTTGTTGCGCCGCATTTTCATCTCCAAGTTGTGTAGCCTCGACCGCGCCATTACGTAACTCGGTGGTAGCTTCACGTTGTCCGACGCCCACAGTTGACCGACCTCGTATCGGCCCCCTGCAGTCTTGCGTACCGTAGCGTTGAAAATGTCGATGGCTCGCTGGTCGCTCGGACTGACGTTTTCTTTATTCGTTACTCCTAACGCTTCGATCGACCAATGCTTCTTAACTTGATCGATTAATTCGTCGTCCTCTGTGCGGCAATGAAGTACGGTTTGCTCGATCGTGCGAACGATGCGCGGCATTCGCCCAAAAAATACCCAACCCAAGGGTGTCTTCATTGCGCAAGGCTCGTCCTCTCCGCCCTGCCTGATCTCGATGGGAGTCTTCAGGTGGCAGAAATCGCCTCCAATCAGCATCTGCGGTACTCCTGTACCCACGTAGCATTCGTCGCCCAAATCTTCTAAGTGTTTGTGCTTCATCAATTCGGCCTTGTTGAGTGATTGCGATCGTATGCCAAGTCCTTCTACGGTCTTCATGACGATCTCGTGCACGGTGCCTCCTCGCAGCGGTCCCACTTGCGCCTTTACTGTTTGCGTGATAGATGTGTGCTTCAGGTTTCTTATCCCACGTAGACAGAGAGGTTCGTCTTCGCCTACTGCTCCGATTTCATCTGCGACGTCTTGATCTATCATGGAAAGCGTTGACCCGTCGTCGAGGAAAGCGAATACTTGAGCCGTACCCTTCGGCCCCGTGACTGTTACAGGCAGCACCTTCAGTAGCACGTTGAAGTTTGGGGTTGACGACACGTAGACGCGCGGATCGTTGTCCTCTCGTTCTGTAGGCCGCGACTCCGTTTCGGCCGCTGCCGCAAACGATGACGTCACTCTCGGTGAGGCGACCGCTCGATGCGTCGACTGAGCTACCGCTATTGTAGCCCCACTGCTGTTGTTCGCCTGTGTAGGCTCGGTGTGCAGCAAACGGTGATGCGTGTGCGGGCAGCCTGTCACGCCGCACCCTTTCGCGTTGCATTGCGACTTCAAATGTTTCGCGTCCATACATCTGAAGCATATACGATTGAGTCTTGCCCATTCCCATCTAGCGCCTATACTCTGTGCGGCCAGCTTGCGACAATCTGTAGTAATGTGATTGCCACCGCAGTACAAACACGTGCTCTTCGCTGTGATTTGTCGAGCCGCATACGTCGCCTTCTGCCCTCCGCTGCATCGATTTGCGGCCGGAGCTGGAGTGGGGATGGGATAGCGCGGCGCGGGCGCGTTCAGTCTAGCGCCAGGCGCGCGCGCGTACGGTGCTGTCATCGGTCCCTGCGCGCGCTTCGCTGGTGCGCGCGCGTGACAGAATGACATCTCTAGCTCGCTCTCTTCCATCAGAAAATCAGCCAACTGCAGGATCTCGGGGTCGTCGGTATCGCGATGTCTGTTGGCGTAGTCGCACCATCTGCTTCGTAGATGAGGCGATAATCGATCGGTTACTTCCCGTATCAGCATCGGGTTGTCGGCGTAGTGTCTTCTATCTATGTCCATGATAGTAGATACGACGTTCATAATCTTGATCGCAAACGTATTGAGGTCGTTCGCGCTCGGCCCCAACGGTGGCAGTCTTCGTAGGTCCTCGATTGCTTTATCCAAAAGCACCTCGCTTCGGCCAAACTGCTTCTTCAAAATACGTATAACCATGTCTGGACGAGTAGCTGTAGACAGGACATGTGACACGCACATCTTAGCGTCCCCGCGTAACGCCATACGCAGTCTTGCAACGTTCTCGTAGTCGGTGAACTTGTAGCGCTTCGATGTCTCGATGTAGGTATTGTAAAAGCTTCGCCATTCGCTCACATCTCCGTAGAAGTGAGGTAGCTCGAAGATATCTTTAGGTGCTGGACGAGCCGCCATCTGCATCTTCTCGAACAAATGCAGCATAGACTCCGCAACTGTGCCTTCTTGCGTGTGTTGCGTACGCGCCGTGTGCGGCGTACGGGGCTCCTCCGGTGGCGATTCCGATCGCCGTTGACGTTCCTCGCGGCTCGGTGAGCGGCGTCGCATATGTCGCTCGTCCCGCAGAGGCCGTCTAGGAGTCTCGTAGTCCGGTGGTGGCTCGTTGGCTAACCTCTTCTTAACTGGCTCGGTTATAGTCTTGTCATCCTGAGAGTCGTCCATCCACTTCAGGATTCGTTTCTGTTGTGGCTCGATGTCACCCGCATCTGAGACTGCGCCCGTGCTTCCTTCCGCTATAATCTGTGATTTCTGCGCCTCTAGCCTCTTCTTTATTAAGTCGGCTTCGATCCGCAACTCTTTTCGCTGAATTTCTGCTAGACGTTCGCTCGCCTCAAGCTCCACTTGAGATAGCCTTGCCTCGATGACCGTACTAGCGCATGAGTGCACGGACTGAGTAGGGGCAGGTGCATACGGAGTGCTCGACTCCATAGTGCCTCCCTGCTGCGTAGCTGCGACGTCCTTAAGTTTCGTTCTCGCCCGTCGCAGTGGTAACGGTGTGGGCCTCGCAAGTCGTCGTAACCGCTTGCGGAGCTCTCTGCTCCACAGCAGTGTATTTACTTGCGAGGGAGACCCCGGTGGCCTCGTGAAGTCGTCCGCCCTGAGGGAGTGCTGTGGTGCGGCCGCTACGCCAAACGGCTCGGCGCTAGCGGCGCGCGGACGCTCGCTGAGCGCGTCGGACGACGTTACAGGGGTGAGGAGGGGGCGCGCCGCCTCGGCGCCCTCCGACCTCTCGGCGTCCGCGCGGGCAGCCCTCTGAGCCGCTGCCGCGCCCTCCGCTAGGTAACGCCGCCTATCTTCGTCGCTCTGCATCGACGCAGCCTTTCGCGAACGCGTACCGACCATTTTATCGGTCATTTGTGACGTTTCTTCGCAGCAAGTGTAGACTTGAGCACGACGTCCCGGTGCGCTGACAGTAGATCCGGCTCGAAGGACCAGAAAATATTGAACTCTCAACGCCCAATATAGCCGACGATAGCAGTTGGAGAAGGTAACTGGTCTACTGGCGCCTCGCTCGAAACCGCAGTCGCCCCAGCCTACTAGATGCCCATGTGCGAAGCCCTCGACGAATATCTTCAACCGCCTCGCGATAAGGAATAAACTACACGATTTAAAAAACTGACTTTTATTTACGCGGTACAAATATAAAAATACTCCTACAACGATTAGGCGGTACAGCTTCGGATCCCTCAGGTCTTCCTTGGTTTTCTTCCTTTGGTTTTCTTCCTTTTGGTTTTTCCTTTTCGGCTGCTCCTGGTGTACTGTGTGATCCGAAGCGGTTCCGTCTTACTTTTATACGAAAAATCAAGAAAGAGAGTCACCTACGATAGGGAGATAAAATCATGTCTTAATTCGCGGAATTAATCGGCCTGTGATTGGTCGCTTACGTCATACGGTCATTTTCGGGTGAATTTTCATTATCCCGCTATCGTTCTGCGACTCATATTACATATATCCGATTAATTACTAACTTAAAACTATTACAAATAGTTAACTACGTTCATTAGTTATAAAAACAAACGATAACAAGTTCACTAGTCCTTACGACTTGGCTTACAATAGATAGGAAAGCGGCCGAAATGAATACAATGGATGGTTTATGGCCCTTTTACCGACTCGCAGGCCTTTGTCTACCTGTGACTGCCTTATGATTCTTATCTAACTAGGTGACTAGGTTAACGACCTATAATATCTACAAATATTGTTATGATGTAACTTTAACAGGTTACGAATTAATTAATGAAACGTGTATGTTTCTAAGTGAAAATTACGCTGTATCGGCGCGCTGAGCTCGAATTTGGCCGACCAATGAGAAGCGGTCAGTCTGTCCCTTTCATATTGAGACTTCCTTGTCTTGATCCGCCTTTCTTTGGTTAACCAATGACAGAGCCTACATTATTTTACCAAGTTTATAGTGATTACTTGGGAATTGGGAAATAGGTTTAACCATGTTTTTTCCTAACTTACTGGGTGACCTAAAACTTATTACGAACCTACGAGTTAAATAATGGATATTTTGAATACTTATGACTACTGACAATCTAATCGCGGTTTTCCCTACCTATCAATTAAATCTTTATTGAGAATACAGTCTTAATCGAATTTGATCTTAATCTAACTTATAATTATCCGCGTCTTGTCGTAGCGTCGCTAACAGCTTGCCCAAATTATATTTGCTAGACGGTATTAAAATCATCATAAAGTCCCTAAAATAAAATAAATGTAAAACCTTCTTATATCAGATATGGCTTAAAAATACCCCCAGATTATACCTTAAGAACATAGTGATACAAAATAATACACAAGTCAACAGTTAGACCAGGTTTTATCTGTACCCATAATAAACGATACAGTCCTTAGCGGATGTATGGAGTGAGCACTCTATGTATTTCTTTCTCTATGCTAATACATAGGTAGGTACACGTAAAACGCGTCACGGCAACTCTACTGTCACGAGTGTCACATCTTCAAAACCAAATTTGGCCTGGCCAGCCATATAAGGCACCAAGAAAGGAATCGCAGTAACCCGCTATGGTCGCCGTCTCAATGACATCGTTGAGGACTATACTACTAGTTAAGTACATTAATTGAAATGGTGATCAATTAAATACAGTAAGATATAGTGGTCCCTGGAGCAGCATACGCAGTTTAGAAATGAAACTGATATTGTATGATATTTTTTTTTTATTAAAGCAGCCGATTTTACTCTTACCAATATAATATACCTACAAAGAGTAGTAAGAGAGTTGTCAAAATAAGCACAAATGTAGATGAACTTGTAAAGTTTCAATACTTATTCTGACTGATTGGGGGCTATTCATAAATTACGTCATTTCAAATTAGGGGGGGGGGGGTCTGGACATCGGATGACGGTAGCATGAAGTAGGAGAAAATGGGGTCATTTTATGCATGATTTTTGGATGATTATAGGGGGGGGGGGGGTCCAAAATCGTCAAAAATCGATGACGTAATTTATGGACAGCCCCTTGTTCACAAATCACAACTGAACAATCTCTTTAGGTTTTTTATTCCCTCTGTTGTCTATGATATAAGTAAACGGTTAAATATCAGAGAATTAGTTGTCAAGCATCAAATCTATAAAATATTTTGTGGAGCTACAATAAATTAATTAGGACCGTAGGGCTGGCTCGTTCCTCGCCCAACGGATCGGCATAGCCATCCAAAGGGGGAACGCAGCCAGCCTTATGGGAACTCTTCCACAGGGTTCGGACCTGGGTGATCTAGCCTAATATGTATACATATTGGGCTAGGTCCCACATTATGTTTTTTTTTGTATTAGTTTTAGTTTTGTAGGTAGTTTTAATTTTAGGTTACTTTTTATTATAAGCTTGTTATTAATTATATTTATGGTTTTAATAAATAAAAAAACGAACTATAAAAAAAATTGAGTTGTTTGTGTTGTTTTAATGTGGAGACACGGTTAGAACCAGGCCGAGGATATTTTCTCACACGGTGATCACGTGTCTAAGATCACCCTGTATTTCGCCATATGCGACAACAATTTGAAACAATGTATACATATTGGGCTAGGTCACCCACATTATGTTTTATTTTATTTTTTTGGTATTAGTTTTAGTTTTTTAGGTAGTTTTAATTTTAGGTTACTTTTTATTATAAGTTTGTTATTAATTATATTTATGGTTTTAATAAATAAAAAAAAACTATAAAAAAATGAGTTGTTTGTGAGTTGTTTTAATGTGGAGATACGGTTAGAACCAGGCCGAGGATATTTTCTCACACGGCGATCACGTGTCTAAGATCAACATGTATTTCGCCATATGTGACAACAATTTGAGACAATGTTAGCTCTCTTTAGCAAGCACATTGAATCGTTAGGTATTTGCACTTGCGTCCTCAGTGACCGCCTAATTAGAGAGGTCTACGCCCGACCACGGGCTGACTTTCAAACGCTCTCCAAACGGAATTACTTAATTTTCTTTTTATCGCCCACAAAAAGGTATTGACAGAGACGTGTGAATAATAGACTGATACCGTAAAAGTATACTTTGCCCACCGCGTCACAGTTCAGTAAAATCGAAATAACTTAAAAGTACTTACAGATATATATGTCGCAGTCAAAAGTGTGAACTGGTCAAAAGAACTTTTAACCGACAAAAACAGGCATAACTGCTTTTGACTGAGCATGTTGGTCAAAAGTAGTTTTACCTGAAAATCATACCTATTTCTGGCAGCAGTTTCGTTTTTAGGGCGTAGCAAAAAAAAAATAACCCTAACCCTGTCCCGAAAGGACAGTAAAAATATAAATAATCAATATCAAATTAAAAACAGATTTCACAGTTCGAACAGGTGTGCAGCCACTTTTTATGAAAGTTTATAACTTCTAGTGTAAGCGCAAGTATTTTTTTTGGGTTTTTTAGTTTTTAAGGGTTAATAATAGCAATGAAGCAAATTCTTCCTCTTCAAGTTACAACCTATTATGAAACGGGCTGACTCCGTTTTGTCACCATTTATTAAATTCTCTTGAAATAAATAACTACTTAGCTACTATTCGAGCGACTTGAAACTATACCTTTGAAAATAGATGAGGAATACCGAGGGCTACCGCGTTTCAATTAGTTTGGTGGTAATTTTGCTTTAGATTTGGATCACTATTTTCAGTTATTCTTAAGAAACATCTACAACGAAATGGTTTATAATATGACTAGCTCAGTTTTCTTGTAGAGGCAGCAGATACTCTAGCCAGTGGCGTAGCTAGGCGTGGGCGAAGTGGGCCGTCGCCTACGGCCTCGCGCCCCAAAGGGGGCATCGCGCGAGGCCCCTTCGAGACCAGTGAAAGAAAAGGGCCCTCGCAGATGCTATTTCACCCATGGCTAGATTCGTTCACGCTACGCTACTGACTCTAGCAGAACTACCCGAACGCAACTGCAGATATCACTTGCCTGTCCTTATTATATACTGGTCTCTAATATTGGATATTTTTTATTTGATTGTAATTTATGTCTCATGAGCTCATTGAAGTGTTATTATTTACATGCCATAAAGTATTAATGGGGTAAAATTATATTGACTATTATTAGGACCAATTACCATTTATTTTGTTATGTGGCATTTTCCTTTTTAAGTGTCTATGTAGTTTATTAGTATTACAATAAAATATCTGACAATACCTAAAGGCTCAAGCCGCATGTACGATAAATGCATCATTGTTTTATTTTCCTTTCAATGTGCGTAAATAATGAACAATATGGTCCACTTAAGTCTACATTTACTTATTTCTTAGGTTCTAAATTGAGACAGTGTTATTTATTTTCACCACTCCTAGTCGTACTAGGCTCTTTGGTTTATTCTTCAAATACAAAGAGATAGTTCCATTTTATCCAAAGCAATCTCATGCAAATCTTGAGTTACCTATTTCCTAGTGTTAGCTAATAAACTAGACCTTTAAGTGATGATTTTCAGTCATTAATAATTAATATCGGTCATTTCGATTTGTAATGTTTTACAGTTAAGAAGGAAGAATAGCCACTGACAATGAATAGCTACATTTTTGATACAATTTCCTTTTCGGGAGAAATTGATTTCCACTAACTAAATCTTAACAAATCACTTTGATTTTGATGTCGATCGCATCAGCATAATATATTCTAGGTTTATAGGTTTCGCGCTTAGAAAAATACATATTTTTATTGCAAATTTTGATAAAAGGAAAACCTATAAACCTAGAAGTGGAAAAACATGTTCATTTTTGTGTGGACGAGTACGTAGTTTTCTTCCCTCTTAATATTCTTTTTCTCTTATTGGTGTGGTGAAAAAAAAACGATTTATCAGATGACGGCTGTACGGTCGAAAGTATTAATTTATGATCCATTTTGTACCTTATCACACTTAGGGGCTGTCCATAAATTACGTCATCGATTTTTGACGATTTTTGACCCCCCCCCCTATAATCATCCAAAAATCATGCTTCAAATGACCCCCATTTCCTCCTACTTCATGCTACCGTCATCCGATGTCCAGACCCCACCCCCCTAATTTGAAATGACGTAATTTATGAATAGCCCCTTACAATCAATACGAAAGTCCCTAGAAACCTCATACTATTGTCACTGTGACAAGGTACAAAATGGGTCATAAATTAAAACTTTCGACTGTACTTGTGTGTGTGTGTGTGTGTGTACCAACACACTGTAAACTGTGTGTTTGTGGAGTAGCAAGTATGTCGTCACTCCAGCCAGCTGTGCCCCTCGTGCCCTATTTCTCAGCGACACTATCCCTTGTTAGCTGACCCGTATATCACAAAGACGTTCTGTGCACGTGCGATCTCTATGCTACTATGCTAGACCAGAGTAGATTATACAGTACAGTAATCCATTCAAACACAAGTCTATGCTGCCATATTTTATAGGTGGTTGAAGTTACTGTTGAATCTTGTGACTGAAAAGTGACTTTCAGGCCTATTCGGATTTCGAGATAATCACACGATCTTGAGACGATTTAGAGATCAACTAGATCTACATTAGATATCGACTAGATGTGACTTGGATATCTAACGACCGTATTCGAACAATGAGATACGTCAAATACTAGATATTGAAACGATATGGATTGGATATGTCAGTGTCAAACAAGTGTCAAAATTGACGTTTCTTCAGACAAAAACGTCACTTTTGACACTTTCTTCAGACAAAAACGTCACTTTTGACACTTGTTTGACACTGACATATCCAATCCATATCGTTTCAATATCTAGTATTTGACGTATCTCATTGTTCGAATACGGCCGTTAGTCATAACTTGCCGAAATCGTTTAAGAGGACCTCCAGAATCGCGGAAACGTCAAATTTGACATATCTATCTTACAAATATCTAATTCATTTTCCGAATCGAGCCGTTTGTCTACGAAGCTGTTACGGGGTTCGAATCCTGATAGGTACTTAATTGCATTTATCTGTTTATTTATCACGATTATTTGTTTCTAAGCTAAGGGTATTTTTTATGCATTTATAGTAACAGCACCAGTCATGGGACATTTAAGAGGAAATTTGGAGTGTTTATGATATTTCCCTTGTACATGTAAATGGTCTTCCGCTTAGCGTGTTAAAAGATGAAAGTCCTATCCGCCTTTCATGTTTTAGGCGTGTTGTATCAAAGATACTGCAATGAGTTTCCACATAATTAACAAATTAAAACTATGCTTTTTTTCTCCAGTCATGGACACCAAAGCTCCAGTAATGGGCCCCCGGTAATGGACGTGGATCCAGTAATGGGCCCCCTATAATGGACATTGCTCTATCAGTATAAAATTTTGAAATGGGGAATAAGTTATGGCAAAAAAATCAATTTTTGGTATAAGCTTTTATCGCTGAATGTATTTTTCTTTCCACAGCCAATTATTATTGTATTAGATTCATCGAGACAATTCTAATATACCCAAACATAATTAGTTAGGGTTTATTGCGATAAAGTTCCCATGGCCACCTCCTGTCTCCATCATCAGATCAAGTCCATGTTATCATAATATTGCATTATCATCCGATTTGCATACTTAATTACGTACTTACACAAAATTTCAACTGAATCGGAAATCGAAAAGTGGGTCAAATTCAGCTACCAAGATTTGACCCACACTAACTAACAAGGCAAGTTAAATAAAAGTTTGGAAAAACGATATTAATTTATCCTAAGTCCGAGAATCTCCTGGTTGCCATATTTCGAAACTACATTTTACTTCTGTATTGTTTAAAACATGAAATTATGGCATGGCAAGCATCATTATGTCAATTGTCCTATCATAGGAGGTATGCAGTTTTACAGCTCCTATAATGGGATTGGACCAAATACCACTATTTTTTTACATCTGTGGAGTCACAACATAGTGTGTTGTATACCTTATCTCATGGTAAATGCAATTAACAAAACACATTCTAGTTTTCATCAAGTATTAATTAATTAAAATTTAATAAATTAACTCACCTCTCTTAGCGAAGTTGTTAAGAATTTTTAGTGATATTTTTTTTCAGTGGCATGACAACTTTTGGGTTGACGCACATTTCTTACAAAATAACCGAATTTAATAAAAATTCAAACATAATCAGCTCTAGGACTCTTATTTATGATAAAAATATATCCAGTGTTTATAAACTACTTTTATATACTTATTTTAGAGGAATTGTGTTTTTTTGTCCCATTACTGGTTCCGTGTCCATTATAGGGTATACTACTATAATAGTTATTTATATATTAAATACGTCTCTCTATTTTATATCACATTCACAATAGAAGACCAGGAAAAGTCTACAGCGATTTTGATAGCCCACGCAGTCCAAATGTTATTTTAAACGTCATACTTCTATGAAATTATGACGTATAAATAACACTTGCACTGCGTGGGCCATCAAAATCGCTGCAGACTTTTCTTGGTCTAACTCTACAAGCCTTAGTGACTTTATAATATTTAAATTTTGAACACATATTAACTCACATTTATAGACGGGTCTTTTTCTAAACGACTGTAAATTAAAACGGCACTGGTTTCGAGAAAAACAAAATGTAATCTGCCAAAATAATAAATAGACAAAAATAGTAGCAAAAACCATAAACAAAATATACGTAAAAAAGGTAAATTTATAGAAAAGGTTGTGCAATCTTGCACATTCTCCCCTTTTTTAGAGAGAGACGAGGACCTTCGCTAGTTTTCTTAGGGGCCTGCGCAACACTCCAGCGGCGGTAGCAACATCCGCCACTCTTATTATCCCGTCTCTACCAGGGTAAAGGGCGGTAACGCGACCCTTGGGCCACGAGCCTCTTGGTAGGTTAGAATCGCAAACTATCACGATATCGCCTACTGCGACATTAGGCGGCGATCCTCCCCCTGCACGTGGTGCCAAACAGGGCAGGTATTCCTTTACCCAGCGCTGCCAGAAATGGTCAGCCAGTCTCACCGCCCTACGCCACTTGCTTGTACTAAGGAGATCCGCCTCGGTCAGGGTAGCGGGTATGGGGCGGCCAGATGGAGATGTGAGTACGAAGTGGGCCGGTGTTAGAGCCTCATCAGCTTCGAGATCGAGCGACACATGCGTAAGCGGACGCGTATTTACCAGGGCTTCAGCCTCCGCCAATAGTGTGCTAAAAACTTCGTCTGAGGGAGCCTGTTCTCTGAGGGTCACTTTTAAAGCTTCTTTAACACTGCGAACTAACCGCTCCCACGCTCCGCCCATAAAAGGTGCTGCGGGAGGAATAAACCGCCAATTGATTGATTCGTTGGCGGCAAAATCTTCAACAGAGGCACCGTAAAGAGCTCGTAACTCCCTGTTTGCCCCGACAAAGGCTGTTCCGTGGTCTGACCAGATCTCTTGAGGTGTTCCTCGACGAGAAATAAAACGGCGCAGACACATTATGGCCGCGTCCGTCGATAAACTGTGTACCACTTCAAGGTGTACGGCGCGGATGACGAGGCACGTAAATAGGGCAACGTAGCGCTTCTCCCTTCTTCGACCGACCGAAACAAGTATGGGTCCAAAGTAGTCCAGGCCAACGAAAGTGAACGGTCTTTGATGATGAGCCAAACGAGCCTCCGGTAGATCTCCCATCGGTGGTTGGAAAGTTCTGGCACGGTGAAGTTTGCAAAACTGGCAGTCATGGGCCACTACACGGACAGCATTTCTAAGGCCTAAAATCCAAAATCTTTGGTGGAGCTCGTTCAAGACTTTTTCTTTGTTCGCATGGCCAGCTTTTTGATGATATCTGGCTATTAGGAGGTGTACTGCTGGATGTTTTCCGTCTAAAATCAGCGGTCGTTTAACTTCATCGGTGACGCCTGGTGCTGCGACTATACGACTGCACATTCGAAGTTGTTCGTTGTCATCGATGAAGGGGGACAGATTGAAAAGGCGGCTGCTTCGTGGCAACGGGTCTCGATTCTTTATCCGCAAAATATCCTCTTTGAAGGAATCCAGTTGGCTTTGCCGCAAAATATGGCGCTCGGCTAGGCGTAAATCGGTCGCGGTTATTCTTGGTGGGATGTTAGGGGGATTAGAGGTACTAGGAGAGGATGTGCAAGTTGGGTGGAAGGAACATAAGAATCCTTCAAGACGAGGAAGATTGAAGTTAACGTCTCGTCTTCTCATACTACGCATTCGCAATAGTGATATGAATTGATGCGCCTTTGCCGTTGCTCGCACCATTCTCAGCCATGAGCTGAATCGACTTGGATCCGCAGAGACTGGTGCGGGCAAATCAGTCTCGGTGATAAGATGAATGATATTTTTATACTCTTCGCGGCCTAGTCCGCTGACATCAATTTGAGGTTCAGCGGGCCAGTCCAAGGAAAGGAGAAAGGTAGGCCCTGAGATCCAACGAGATTCTGGAGAGAGCACAAAACGTTTGACACGTGTGGCATCATCAGCTACGTTTAGGTCGCTCGGTACCCAATGCCACTCGCTGATGTTGGTAAGCTCCAGTATCTCGCCAATTCTATGAGATACAAAGGGTTTAAGGGTGCGCGCATCACTACGTAGCCAACCCAGCGCAGTCATTGAATCGCACCAGAAAACACGTCTCATTGGCTTCAGTCGATGGGATTCGCATATCGACGTGGCAAGACGCGCGGCCATTAGAGCACCTTGAAGTTCTAAACGAGGAATGGAGACAGGCCTAATTGGGGACACGCGGACTTTACTGCAGATGAGGGAGAGCCTTACCTCACCATTTACATAAAGAAAGCGCCAATAGGCCACAGCAGCGAAGGCGGATTCACTTGCATCCGAAAACACATGCAATTGGCACTCTACTACCTCGAGATCGCTCAAGTTATAGCGGCGTGGTATCCGTAAACTGGAAGTGGAGATCAGGTCTTGAAACCATAACTTCCACGCGGCGCTGTCACATTGAGAAAGCTCTTGGTCCCAGTTCAAACCCTTGCGCCAAGCGTCTTGGAACATAATACGACCACGAACGACGATTGGTGCAAGGATTCCGAGCGGATCATAAATTCTCATTACGTGCACTAGAACCTCTCGCTTTGTTAGCTTTTCCGGCAATGCGGTACCTTTCCTAATACCAGTATTAAAACCAATCACGTCGTTACCGGGTTGCCAGATAAGACCTAGTGTGCGAACCGGCGTAGCCAGATGACCTAATTCAACGTCAATATTATTAGAGTGAGGCACCTCAAGCAATGATTCTTTAGGTAACAACGAAAGCGCACTAGGGTTATTCGACGTCCAGCCGCGCATTTCAAAACCGGCGTGAGCGTGTACGGTGTAAATATCGGCTGCCAGCTTGGCAGCCTTGCCGACGTCGTCTAAGCTAGTAATGCAATCGTCCATGTAATGGTCGTCGATGATTACTCGAGCCGCGTCAGGGTAAGTTTCCTGCCATTCTAAAGCATTTTTATTTTTTATGTGTATGGCAGTAAATGGGCTCGACGCGGCCCCAAAAATCATGGATGACATGCGGTACGTCCTAATCGGTTCACCCGGGGTATCTCGCCACAAAAACCTTTGCGCGTCTCTGTCTTTTTCAATAATTTTGATCTGCGGAAACATTTCACGAATGTCAGCATTTAAAGCGACGGCACCCTCACGAAAACGCATTAGAACACCCAGTAAAGGTTGCAAAAGATCAGGGCCAGTCAATAACAAAGAGTTTAATGACACGCCGTGAGATTTTGCAGCCGCGTCGTGTACCGTTCGCAACTTATTGGGTTTATTTGGGTTAATCACGCCAAAGTGAGGGAGGTACCAAACGGGACGCCCAGAAGCAGGGCGAGAGGAACATTGTTCAGCGTATTCTTTGGATAACATGTCATGAATATTGCGACGATAACGTTCCGCATAGCAAGGATCTTTAGTCATTTTTCTTTCTAAACTGAGGAATCTGGACAGTGCTAACTTGTAGCTGTCAGGAATGTCCAGATTATCAGCTTTCCATAGTAATCCTACCTCAAAACGGCCACCCGGCAGACGGTGAGCTGTGCCCTCTAGTACTTGTATGGCGCGCTCATCATCAGCGTTGCGGGCCTCTTTTTTCGATATACCGATTGAATCGATCTTAAATTGCTCCCTAATAAGTTGCTCTACAGTAAAATAATCGCTATCGGAGTCAGGTTCGCTTACTGCGATATGGTTGACAACGTCAACCCGTTTAGTCTTGCTACAACCGAAACCAAACAAAACCCAGCCAAGAGCTGTTAAAATAGCTGCAGGTTGTGTCTTGGTTCCTTTGCGCACATCTCTAGCGAATGACAAATGCCAATTGTCAAGTCCTATAATCAGCATGGGCTTTATGTCCCCGTAGCAAAATTCACCGGCTATATCAGCTAAATAAGGATATTTGCGCACACTATCTTGATGCGCACACTGCCGCGCAGCACCTAAACTGTTAGTCGATCTAGCCTTTTTAATAGAGTGAACTTCGGTTGAATGACGACCCTGTATATTAAAATTGACATACTGCACTTTAACGTCCTTGCTTAAACCAAGCACGCAATCTACGTGAATTACCCTATCGGAGGTTTTCGCTCCAATTTGAGAAGAAATTTTAGAGTCAATATACGTGCCTGAGGACCCATCGTCCAATAACGCGAATGTGTCAACGCTACCAGAGGGTCCAGACACGGTGACGGCAACTATTTTCAACAACGGCCGTTCGGAAGGCACTTTGGGCAATGAAGAAGTCGCATGGGTCAGAATATCGTGTTCCGGGTCGTCAGGCAGTGGAGCTGCAGCGGGCGCCTCGGGTAGGTTGCCGGCCGCGGGCGCGGTCAGGCCAGACGTCGATGGCACTTGCTCGTCGTCGTCGTCGTCGTCGGAGTCGCCGTCGGCGGTGCCGTCGTTGTCCTCCACGTCGATGTGCGCAGTAACGACGCGTTCAAATTTAGACCCGTGTAACAAATTATGATGACGCATTTCGCAACCTTCTACGCTACATACTTTTTTCATACATGAAGTTTTGTTCTTATGGAAACCTTTTTTCAAACACCTATGACATATTTTATTATTTTTGATGAATTGCCACCTATCATTTATTGACAGTTTGACAAACTTGTCACAATCAAATAAGTCATGGTTTTGTTTACATAATGAACAATTATTGCTAGAATCATTACTATTTAATGATTTCGGAATGCTATCGGACGAATGATTATTTTCAGCAATAACGTTTACTCTGTCCCTACTACCAATCGGCCGGGAAATTAGGCCCGGCGCATAGTCAACTGCGCCTCCAAATCGGCATTGCAGGTCGACTTCGCGCGAGAGGAAATCGGCAAACATTTCAATTTTTGAAGCGCTATCATTGCACGAATGAGCATAATCTAACCACCGTGGACGCAGCAGCGCAGGCAGCTTGCTCCATAGTGCTTGAAACAGCTCAGGCGAGCGTAAATGGTCGGGCTTATTTAGCATGCGGATAACCTCTACGCAGTTACGAATACGACTTGCGAAAATCACTAGATCCTTACCGTCGTAGCTTACCTTAGGTAGGGCACGCACCACTGCCACTTCATGCATGACAACGAGCTCGGGACGGCCGAAGCGCGCGTCGAGCGCGGCTACCACCGCGCCGGGGTCGCGGGCCGCCGCCAGCAGGCCCGCCACGGCCTCGCGCGCCGTCCCTCGTAGGGCGCGTGATAACCTAGCTAAATTTTCAGTAGGCGAGAAACTATCTGCTTTATTTTCGTAAACTCTTTTTAAAGCTAACCAATCTAAGTATGACTTGCCGTCAAAGGTCGGCAGCTCCGTCTTCGTTTGGTTTACTTTATTTATTAACTTATCGAGCGAATTTACTAAGCGAGTCACTCCTCCGTCTTCAGGGCGATTTCGCTCGGGAGAGTTTTCATATGCCGCGGCACTCGCGCCGTGCGGCTCTCTCGGTCCCAACGGCTCGCGCTGGGCCGCAATATCGGCGGACCTGAAAGGTGGGTTGGCACTTAATAAATGTTGCTCAGTGGTGTTAGGAATCGTATTATTCAACCATTCCTGTACGCTTGCACGACTGCGCGTGCCATGGCTTCCACGTCGGCTTGGGCCCGCGGCCTCTATGGCGGCGAGATTGGCTTCCAGTTCGAGATCAGAAACTTTGCGTTCGCGCTCAGCAGCCTGCCGCTCTCGTTCTTTATCTATCTCAGCCAGACGGCGCGCATGTTGCGCCCTCGCCTGCAGCTGCCGCGCCACGATGGTGGTAGACGAGCGCGACGAGGCGCCGCTCGCCACGCGGGAAGGTGTCGGCCTTGGTTCGTGAGGGGCAGGGCCCGCGCCTTGCTGCGCGAGCGGAGCAGTGTCCCTCCCGACGGCTTCACCGTCTCCCTTATGAGCCGTCTCACTCATTGCACTTTTTGAGCGAGTTATCATTGAGCTTTACGGCAGAAGAACCAATTTTCTAAACGACTGTAAATTAAAACGGCACTGGTTTCGAGAAAAACAAAATGTAATCTGCCAAAATAATAAATAGACAAAAATAGTAGCAAAAACCATAAACAAAATATACGTAAAAAAGGTAAATTTATAGAAAAGGTTGTGCAATCTTGCACAGGTCTATCGCGAATTTATTTTATTACCTACCTTTATTTACCGACGTTTCGACACAGGTTTCACTGGTCGAGGTGGCGAGTTATTGACTTTACCGGCCAGACTGATTTGTGTTATATTGTCTAATATATCAAATCAGTTGTTATTTATTTATACCTATTTATACTCTTCTTCTGAAGCCTGTTGGACACTCCTCCCTCACCAACGCTCTCCAAGCAACACGATGTTGGGCTCGGTGTATACTAGCCTCTATTGTGGATTTAGTTTCTGAAATGTTGAATAGAACAATAGTAACAGTACTAAAGTACAGTACGGTTACCATCAGTTTGTCACTGACATAAACGCCGTCGAGAACGTAATTTACTTTCTATACTTCCCGTTTGCACTAATATGCGCGTGCGAGCGAGATGTATAGAAAGTAAATTACGTTCTCGACGGCGTTTATGTCAGTGACAAACTGATGGTAACCGTACAGTTCTCGTCTTTTGTCGTAATTTAGTACTTAGGGACGAACAGTCGTCAGAAATAGAAATCATTTATTTGATAAAGATAATTTATTTGTCAAACATGAGTAGAGTAATATAGAGATTTTACTGTACAAAGTTGTCCTTCATGCTTTGCCTCGCGGCGTACAAAATCTAGTATACCTATCTATATTATATCTATATTAATTAAAATAACAGTCTAACCTGTGGGCATTCCTTAAAGTTAAAATACAAAAATAACAATAATTACTACTACTGTACATTGGACTTAAAAAGGTTACAATAAGTATCTTAGGTTATATGTACATTACATACAATCGTTTCACTTTCTTCAGCTGTTTATAAGCATGCAAATTTTATACATCGTTGCGTAACGTCAAACAAAAAAAAACATAATGGCCTGAAATATATTACTGTTTTAGTCCTTACTACGTTTCTAGCGGCTTAGCACGTATGCTCTAATAGTCAAAAGGGCGTATATGGATAGGATAAGTTGATAAGCATGTGCTATTTTGACATTTGTGTAAGTTGTATGTACGGAGTTGTGAGGCCTGTTATACGAAAATGGATAGGGTGCTGTGATGACTCAAATCCGTGTTGTGGATATTTAAATTCAGTTCCTGGAATAAAATGCTTTTTATCTTTGTTACTCATTAATATTAGTAGGAAATGGGGACTAGCTAAGATGATGATGAAGATGATAATGACTGTTATAGTTAGGGAGGCGAATAGGGGAATTTTCGGCAATACTCGAGCGTGGCAGCTTAAGATATGAGAGATACTTTAGACCTAATAGAACAACCTTGTAAAGTATTTAGCTCTATATGTAGTGACGCGCGCCTAGGATAGAGGATCAGATTAGTAAAAAAAAATGGATAGAGTGAAATACTCGAGCGCCTCAGATTAAGATATTGGGGGTTGATTTTAGTGTTTAAAGACTAAATTTAACTAATCTGACGATAAGTCCTTGACGCCGCCGAGTTATAGGGTTGCGAACTTGTAAAAAAAAAACGTTAATCCGGCATTCTCGAGCGCGATTTTTTTATTTTTTATTTTGAAGAATATAATCTAAAACTTACTAAAAATACAAAATCTGCCGGTTTCCGCATGACCGGAAGTGTGGAGGAGCCATTTCGTCTTCCTAAGAACGCGTTGCGGCATATAAGTCGCGAACGATACATTTTACAAAAAAAAAGTTTAAATAAACAAAAAAGGTAATTTTATTTTACACAAAAAAGGTCTCTTTACATTTTTGTCCAAAGTTAAAACTTTTTGACTTGAAGCATCATAAAATTCGGTCAGATTAAGAGAACCCACCAACATTTTTGTCAGATTAAAAAAATATGCTTTCAGGATACCGAGATAAACCTCCCCTATGAAAATCTGACACGCTCGAGTATTTCAAAAAAACTTTTTTTTTTTGCATTTTCAAAAATTCATCGTAACTTATCGTCACGCCGAAATCGTCAGTTTTTTTAAAGGAAGCTTCCTTGGGGCCTACTTAACACCCCTTCCGAAAATCTGACGCGCTGGAGTAATTTTTTTTTTTTTGCATTTTTGACTACTTTATATGCCTACCCCCACCACGCAAACCGGCAGATTAGTATACCGTTGTTATCAGAGGCACTCGGGGCATACGTAGTATGAATATCTGACGCGCTCGAGAATGCCCAAGTAACTGTTTTTTTTAACATTTTTGAAAAACCGTACACGCCAAACCCACCGCTAAAATGGTTTTTGCCATACGAGCTTTTCTTTTCGAAATTATTTTATCTTTCGATTTTGATAGGTCTCGACGGCGCCGTTGAATTACGCCATTTAGCTACCTCGCCTCCCTAACTATTAGCCTTAGCTACGCCCCATAACTATATAGCTATACTTGAAACATAATTATTAATTATCTGATAATTGAGAAGTATCCATCCAAGTTTATTTCCATATATTATTTACCTATTGGAAAGTAACCCCAATAGGTAGGATTTCCAACTAGACACTTTTACACTTGTTAGAATGTAGGTACCAATATGGAGTATTACTGCAATGTTCTGCCGCCAGAGTGCAGCACTAATTAGATTAGTAAACCATAGAGTAACTTAAACATACTAGGCCTTAACCTTGACTAGTTTTCACTATGACATTGATGCATAAAGGCGGTTTGTTTACAGGTGGCCTACCGCGAAACGCGAAAGTCTAAATTTCTTTATCTACCTCTCTATCGATCGAATAGCAAGAGTGATAGAGAGGCAGAAACCGAACTTTCGATTGTCGTGTTTCACGGTAGGCCATGTGATTGGCCTAGTGACGCCCTCTACGCAGAGTTTTGCGTAATATTCCCTATTATAGGTACGTAAAAACAACCCCGGATACTCAAGGCAGGCATCTATCATAATCATGTATCTGCTTTATATATCTCTTTTTTTTGCCCATAAATAAAAGAAAAACGTAGTTTCCCATGGTTGAATGGTGATAAAATGTGTGATTGATTGAACGTTATAATGCGACAGACGCCAACGTGATTAAATTTCTTAATGACAGTGACATCTCTCACTTCAAAGTGACTTCCGGCTACTGCAAAGTCTGCTGCAGTCGCAAAAACGAGTAACTAGAAGTCTATTAGAAGTATTTGAACAAATAAATAAATAAATAAATATTGGGGACATCTTACACAGATCAACCTAGCCCCAAACTAAGCAAAGCTTGTACTATGGGTGCTAGGCGACGATATACATACTTATATAGATAAATACATACTTATATACATAGAAAACTACCATGACTCAGGAACAAATATTAGTGTTCATCACACAAATAAATGCCCTTACTGGGATTCGAACCCAGGACCATCGGCTTCGCAGGCAGGGTCACTACCCACTAGGCCAGACCGGTCGTCGAAATGTCGAAAAATAAAATTATTTTTCAGAAAAATATTTTAATTTGTTTTTATTAAGTAGAAACACTACTATATAAATTATAAACTGAAATAAATGTCATATACTAAGAAAAGGTGACCAAGGCCTCCAGTGCCCCAGGCTGGAATCGAACCAGCGTCCTCTGCTATCGCGGCAGGTGCCTGGAGCCTGGGGCACTGGAGGCCTTGGTCACTTTTTCTTAGTATATGACATTTATTTCAGTTTATAACTAGAAGTCTGTCTAGAGCTCAAACATGCCCCACAGGAATTGCGCTGCGAGCGACTCAGCTGTACCTACGCGTAGTAGGCTACTACGCGTATGTGACCACGTTAAATATTGTAATGCCGTGCAAGATGTTTCTCATACTTATAGAACTTTATTTCAGCCAATCTAAACTTTTAATAACCAATCACACTTTTATAGGGTTCCGTACCCAAAGGGTAAAAACGGGACCCTATTACTAAGACTCCGCTGTCCGTCAGTGCGTCTGTCTGTCTGTCTGTCACCAGGCTGTATCTCATGAACCGTGATTGAACGTGAATGTAGTTGAACTTTTCACAGATTATGTATTTCTGTTGCCGCTATAACAACAAATACTAAAAACAGAATATAATAAATATTTAAGTGGGGCTCCCATACAACAAACGTATTTTTTTGCCGTTTCTTGCGTAATGGTACGGAACCCTTCATGCGCGAGTCCGACTCTCACTTGGCCGGTTTTTTTAATATAGTCCGTTTTTAGAAGTCAAAAATGTACTGACAGCTTCATCTATATATTATATTCTGTCGCTGTGCAGTAGCCATTCGAATGTCACCTCAACACATGTTCCTAGCCGATTCCATAGGGCGGACACGCCATACATCAAAAATAATTTGCGGTTATATGTGTGCGCGGCACGTCTGCATGTACACGCGTCATTGTGTAAGTGTGGGTAAGTCGCTTTACTGAGAGGACGCCAGAAGTCCGCCAGATTCATGTCGCGGCCAGTCGCGGGGCGAGGTAATGCGAGTCGGGGCGGGGCGGTGCGTGGCCGTTCTGTATGATAATATTGATAATACTATGTATTACTTATTCTGTGCCGATTCTAAAATGGGCTCGTATATGGTTATTGGGGTCGTCGCTTTGTTTCTGCCGAGATGTCTCAACTGACCTTCTATTGAACCGTGTTGCTTGTTCTTTATTTGCGGTTTGGGATTGAAGATACACGCTCAACTTGGAATTTTAGGTGCGTCTTATTACTAGGGGCAAATAAGAATCGTTCATAGAAAACGACTTGGCCGGTTTTTTATACCACCTCGGGGACAAACAAGCATAGGCCAGCCATTCAGGCGGTAATTTAACATGGGTATGGAACTGTCGAAGTATTACAACCATTTGTATAGCCATGGGAGTAAAGACTACTAGGACGAACGTTGTAGGATACAACTAGCTAGTCAATCACTTAACATTTTAGTTCACTACCAAGTTCTACAATCTGACGTATGGTCTGATACCATTCCAATTTCCAAAAAAGCTGGTTTGTTAGTGCACATCGTTGTATGGGGACCTTGCACTTTGATTCTATGCGCTGAAACTTGGCACAGTTGGTTCTTGAGCAGATACAGACCGGGAGACATCGAGAGCCACCTCTCATTTAGTGGGGGGAGGGGGGAAGTTCGACGCTGCCGCGCTTCACTTGGAGCAACATCTCTCTAAAACTATACCCATTAGGGCATGTGATATATCATTTCGAATAAATTAAGGATGAGGAATTTATTTTTAGAACAAAAACAATGCACTTTCTAACAAAAAAAAAACATAAAGTAGAAAAGACTAAAAAACGTATTTTAGATTTTTTTATAATTACCAAATTTTTTTAAAAGCTTGGAGTAATCTGAAATTATAGTCGTAAAGCTACACTTATTACGTTTAAAAAAAATATATGGTTTATTATACAAATCTGTTGATAAATGGGAGATAAAAAATAATATTAAGCGTGAGTCAGAGTGATCTCATATGAAGGTGGGAAGGTTACTTATAATTTGTTCTAAAATCGTTTATTTTTTTTAGTTTTTCGTAAATAACTCGTAAACGGTAGCCCACAGCAAAAAAATATATTTTACGTAAATAATCTGTTTCAGATTTCTTATAATATAAGTGCTACTTTTTATCGATAGGATCAATTTTTAAAAAAATATTGAAGGGATAAAGTAAATTCAAAGGTCCCCTTTTTTAGTCATTCCTAAATAACTCGTAAACGATGGCCAATAGCAAAAAATGTTTTATTACGTGAATAATTTACATAAAATTTCCTACAAAAAAAGGTCGTTCAAACTTTTTCGCTAGGATCAATATTAAAAACGATATTAACGAGAGAAAATAAATTCTAAGGTCCCCTTTTAAAATATTGATTCAAAGAAAAAAAGTTTGAATAACTTTTTTTGTAGGAAATTGTATGCTAATTATTCATGTATAAAAATATTTTTTGCTATTGGCCATCCTTTACGAGTTATTTATGAATGACTAAAAAAGGGGACATTAGTATTTATTTTCTTCCTTTAATATCTTTTTTTAATATTGATCCTAGCGAAAAAAAGTAGCACTTATTTTATGACAAATCTGAAATAGATTATTTACGTAACAGATATTTTTTTGCTATGGGCTACCGTTTACGAGTTATTTACGAAAAACTAAAAAAATTAAACGATTGTAGAACTAATTATAAGTAACCTTCCCACCTTCATATGAGATCACTCTGACCCACGCTTAATATTATTTTTTATCTCCCATTTATCAACAGATTTTTATAATAAACTATATATTTTATTAAACGTAATAAGTGTAGCTTTACGACTATATTTTTTGTTTTCAGATTCCTGCAACACTTTTAAAAAAATGGTAATTATAAAAAAAAACAAAAATACTTTCTTTAGTCTTTTCTACTTTATTCTTTTTTTTTGGTTAGAAAGCTCATTGTTTTTGTTCTAAAAACAGATTCCTCATCCTTAATTTATCGGAAAATGATATAATACATGCCCTAATAGGTATAGTTTTAGAGAAATGTTGCTCCAAGTGAAGCGCGGCAGCGTCGAACTTCCCCCCCTCCACTAAATGAGAGGTGGCTCTCGACGGCTCCCGGTCTGTATCTGCTCAAGACCAGCTAAGAATCAACTGTGCCAAGTTTCAGCGCATAGTCTCAAAACATAAGGTGTGTACTAACAAACCAGCTAAAAAAACGAGCCAAAAATCTTCCAATGTTCCAGAAATAAACACAAAAGTAGCACAATCGTATTTTTTCTCCCAAATCTGGTAATCTCGCAAAACCTGACCTGCCCCACATGTTGTGCAATCATTTCTTCCTTTTAAAAAGGTCTTAACCGCCAAGTAACTACTATTAACATACGTCATTATTAATGTTTCCTTTTATCCGAAAAGGGCTTAAGCGCCAAGCTAGTACAATGAAGATAGGACGTTTTGTGGTAAGTGGAGCATTGTTGTCGGTACAAAGGGGATTTTTTTGCCCTCTCCAAACAGGAATGCTCTTACTTTCTTCGGTTTTTTGCCTCCGTCCGGTGTGGGGTAGTTTTATAGTTCAGCATATTTTATGTTTTGAAGGGAAAACTCGTATTAACTTATAAAATAAGAAACAAATATGTCAGTGTTTAAGAGGATAGTGGAGGGGGGCTTCTCTTTACAATACCCATTTTCCTCTCTGGATATTGACCATATAGAAAACCGGGTCGCTAGCCGCGGCTTCGCACGGGATAACAGATTATACACCTAAACCTTCCTTAAGATTCACTTCTATTGAAAAGTAGGTGAAAACCGCATGAAAATCCGTTCAGTAGTTTTTGAGTTTATCGCGAACATACAGACACAGACAGACGCGGCGGGGAACTTTGTTTTAGGTACAAATAAGGTGTAGTGATATTTCAACAATCTGATGTACCTATATTAACCACAGATTTACCCCTTCGTTTGATTTTTTTAGTTTTTAGGGTTCCGTACCCAAAGGGTAAAAACGGGACCCTTAAGACTCCATTGTCCGTCTGTCCGTCTGTCACCAGGCTGTATCTCATGCACCGTGATAGCTACTTAGACAATTGAAATTTTCACAGATGATGTATTTCTGTCGCCACTATAACAACAAATACTAAAAACAGATTAAAATAAATATTTATGTGGGCTCCCATACAACAAACGTGATTTCTTGGCGTTTTTTGCGTAATGGTACGGAACCCTAGGTGCGCGAGTCCGACTCGCACTTGGCCGGTTTTTTAATGATTATTAGAGTTAGGAGCTTCATTTTACATAGAAATACTTTTTCGCTTTATTTGATCTCAGATGATCTGTAACGCTACCCAATACCGCTGTCATAGGTAACATACATCGTATCGCTACCTGAATGTTCCCACCATCACATGTGATATACTGCTGTCTCTCTCTGTCACACAGCTTGCAGTTAGTCTGTCCTACTCCGACAATGCATTCGACGTCATCTTTCACTCTCACTATCGAACAGTGACTATGCGAAATAGTAAGATGAATTTTTGAAAATATGTTTTTTTTTTTGTTTTTTAGGGTTTAAATTTTTTGGAAGATGATAGAATGTCTTAAGCTATTTGAATAATACTGAAATATTATTATTGATGGAAATAATTTGTAGGACAGGTAAGGATATAAGTTAGTTTTTATCAATAATCATCATCCCTCGCAGACGAAGTCGGGGGCAGAAGCTATACTCTGTATCTTTGGGTATTTAAATAAAAGTAAACAACATCTACCCTCAAATGGCTCCTTAAGCTAGTTGAGGGTAGGTGAAAACATTACATGATCAAATTATATAGGTTAAAGTCAGGTCGTTCAGTGACTGAGCCAGGCGGTTTTGTATTTAGTCGGTTAACCAATAAATATTATAAGTACCCGAAAATGTACAAATTGTTTGTTGACTATTTTTTAAATACCTAAAGATACAGACATATAGTCACTTTATAAACTTACACTTTGTATGCTCTACAGTATAAACACACCTACTTCACAATTTTTTGTGTCAGATCTGTTTTCTCTGCATATACTGCACTATGACGTAAAACCATTGAAGTGAATCAAGGCGTGGACTTTCTTTAAAGTGCGACAGAGTTATGTACATTGTGCCATAAGTGCGAAAGAGACGGCATTATAAAACAATGCCTCAGGTTTTTATCAACTGCTCCAACAATGATCTCGTAATATACTTTCTTCAGAAGGAGGTAACTGCGAAAACTACAGACTTCGTTTTACAATAGTACATTGTAGGAGAGGACGGAAAACCGCTAAAAGATGGACGAGTGCGTTTGAGGGCCGACACGTTAGTGGAGGTCCTCAAATAATACGAGTCCATCATTAGCGTTTCCGGCCGAGCCATTACATAGTGCTTTTCACGACTACTGCGAGGAAATAAGAAAACATTTGCATAACTATAAGGGGTTAGTATCATATGGTCAAAAACGCAGGTCGTCTACAGCGTCAACTCACCTAAAAATCATTTGGCCAAATTGGCAGATAGTCTAAAACGTAAGCTGCCTATAGAGCAACTCGTCTAAAATCAACCCGATAAATAAGTGGTTTGTCCGATATGTAACTAGTCACTTTAGCTACTTGCCTTAGGATCATCTAGACCAATTCACAAATAGGTTAAAAAGTAATTGGTCGATAAAGCAACTCGTCTTAAAATAACCCGCAATCATTTGAATGAATGACATAAATTGACAACTGACTTTTAGCTTTTTTAAAAAATCATAGACAATTGGTGATACAACAAGGAAATATCTGTCAACAATATTTGGCTAGCCAGACTCTATTACTATATTAGGCTTGGAAAAATTCACATTAGTTTTGCTACGTAACCACTAACCACAGACTAAACAATATAATTGCTTAAGTATAGTTTGTTCTTTTATTTACGATTTATAAGCAATGAACATTTATTTTAGTTATTCCATTAAAATTAAGTTAGATTAATCAAAAATCTTAACTTAAATAATTTTTACTCGATTTAAGGACGACTCGATTGATTTAAGACGAGTTGCTTCTTGGGCGAAATGCTATTTAGACCACATACATTTTAGACGAATTGGTTTTTCGGCGGCCAGCTATTTAGACCATATGCATATAAGACGATTTGATAATACGACAGTAGACGAAATCATTTTGTGACGAGTTGTTTCATGGACCGCTTACGTTTTAGACTATCTGCAAATTTGCCCAAATGATTTTTATGTGAGTTGACGCTGTAGACGACTTGCGTTTTTGACCATATGATACTAACCCACTATAAGTACCAGCCCGCAATTTCTCTGGTAGCAAATTACTAGCCACCGCCTGTGCTGTCTCTTGAATTTCGGTAGGCGTCAGCGTAAGAATATAATTTTATTCACTAGAAAGAAGAACTCATTTTTATAGCGAGCATGTTTCTCGTATTTTTTAGTCAAACACACTTTATTCACAGTCAAACACAATTTACACTATCCAATTCAGTAAGTATCTTCCGAATCTTCCGATCCCGCCTTTTTTACTTTTTTTATCACTTTTAAGAGGCGTTTTTCTGTTATTTGCTTCAAACCGACTCTAAACTTAGAAGCGTTTTTGCTAAAAAAAAAACACAAACAGCTACAAAAGTAAAAAACGCCTTAAGCGTGAACTAATAATTGTTAAAAAAAAATGAACTGAATGGTTTTTTACATTTATTTATTTTTTAAACAAGGAATTGGTCCTATAAATAACCTAATTTTATTTTTGAAGGAAAAAGTTGCGCCAAAAAAGACCTTTTATTGATTTTTATGTTTTAAATGATACTCATTGCTGTAGCGAACCGTCACCAATGACAGATGATGATAACAATGAAACATTGTAGTAGTGGTGGTTTAGGTGCTACAGCTATTGCCTACTTTCCAGCTTGGGTTTAGACCATCTATTGCCACATTTCCGAACAGTGGCGTGAAATAGTTATTTGTTTTACAAGGGGGCAAAATTGTTGTTTAACCGCTCGTGCTAATATTGATACCCGAGCAAGCGTAAGATTCCAAAATTGAACCACGAGCGTAGCGAGTGGTTCGAAAAATGGAATCTTGAGCGTTAAACAAAACACGAGCGTTTCAAAGCACGAGGGTTAAACAAAAGTTGGCCCCCGCGTGAAACACAAAATTTTTCAATTTTTCAATTTTTTTTCAAAATACATTGTATTAGCAATAACCTACCATAACATAACTTAACCTCTTGATTATCGTCATATTTTTGTTATAACGAGGGGTCCGTCCGGCATGTCTGAAATCATCGGAAGTGCCATCCGATATCGGATGTCGGATGGCCTCAATGAGAAAGTACCTAGGCACCCTGTGAGCCTGTGACATTAACAAGCCAATTCGAGTTTTAGTTATCCGATCTGTTTCCTATATGATACTTATTGTCATTGTCAGTGTCAAAAGAGTGGTATTTCTTCAGCCAAACTCGTCACTATGACACTGACAAATTAAATAACTAAAACTCGAATTGGTCTGAAAGTCCGCCTCTTTTTCGTTATCTATTGTTTTTTAGTACCTAATAATAAATTAGCTAATCTATCTATCTATCTATCTATCTATCTATCTATCTATCTATCTAATATATAATACCTTTAAACGAGCAATTCTTGTTTATTTATAAATATATACCTATTTCGGGGATCTCGGAAACGGCCCTAACGATTGCGATGAAATTTGCTATATGGGGGTTTTCGGGGGCGATAAATCGATCTAGCTAGGTCTTATCTCTGGGAAAACGCGCATTTTTGAGTTATGTTTTCCGAGCAAAGCTCGGTCTCCCAGATATTAATAACTAAATTGGTTAATCAATTTGAGTAAAACGCCATAGAGAAACAAACGGTTACACACTTTGAACTTATAATACATACTTATATCTTACAATTTACTTCCATCCGACGTCCGATATCGGATCGGGTGATGTGGAAACGCTCGAAGAGTATGGATCCAATGAATCGTAGTAATCGGTGAAAGAGTGAGAGTTTGATGTCACTTTCTGCATTTTCCCGCCACGCTCCAACGCGTGGAAACCGATACTTTCTCGTGATTAAGTAATTTTTAATTATAGATCGCAATTAGTGATGCGATGTTTAATGTTTTTATGGAGCTTGTTGATTCAAGTTTCGATTTTTATATAACTATTCGGTGATTTTGGTAGCAATATCCCTACTAATGTAAATGCCAAAGTAACGTCTGTCTGTCTGTTACCTCTTCACGCCTAAACCGCTGAACCGATTTAGATGAAAGGGGGGTGGGCTAATTGGCCTACATATATGACCAATAAGGACAAGCGATATGTCACTGGATAGCTTATTCTAAGTTCTAAAACTTTTATTATGACAGGTAGTCCCAAATCTTTGTGTGAAAAAAGTTATCGAGGCATAAAAGTAGTTTGAGCTGAAACGTATATAAACGTAACTGTATAGGTTTTATCCTCCAGCTGGTTATACAACTCATAATTGACGCACCTTATGTTTGAATAATCTTTAATAGAAAAAAAAACAACGGGTTGCACTCCGGGAGTGCCGACAGAAGTGAAAACTCAATGACTAGTCCAAAATGTCTGCAGCACTATGTATAATTGACCCATCCTCCTTTCTATAGCTGGTCAAACCATGCAATTTGTCAGTAAATAGGAACAAAAAAAACTATACTTATCCTTGTCTTTTGGGTGCTAGTACTAGTGTAAGACAAAGATAGTATGATTCTCTCTATCTATGTTTGAAATTAGACAGACCTTTGACACACTAGGTATATTGAAAAAATTTAGTTCCGAAATTGCTGGTCAATGAGCTTGTTTTTAAATTCGAAATTCAAATTTGTAGCGTTAATTGTTTAAAATTCGAATAGAAATTGTAAAGTTACCTTGCAGACCTCGCATCTAAATATATTTGGTCATGATATTTTGAGTTTTATTCACCAGTACTAGAGTTCACTTTTATTAGCGATTTCATCAAGATGTAGCTTTATTGAATTATATTTGAGTGATATAAAGTTAGAATGTAACTGTGAGATTCTCGTATTTCAACCCGTACAAGATTAGAACCTTTTTCATGTAATGTCATTGAGTTTTTCTTTATTGATTTAAATGCCATCTAAATGAGTGGCCATCTAAACCTTACGGTCACGTGATCGCCTTACGCTGTCTCCAGTTTATCATTTTTTCCCCACATCAAAAAGTGCACAGCGCCGCTAAAGAAGTTTTCACTTCAAAAAACCGACTACTCAAAATAGTTTGAAATGCCATATAAATTATTAGCTGGTATTTAACTGAGCACCAGATATAGTACTTAATCCACTGCGTCACCTTTTTCTGGTAGCATATTTCGTTTCTGTAAGGGTCGCAGTCCTAACCTAACCTAACCTGCGTTCGTATAGAGATAGAGGAAGGATATCAATCAACGTCATAATTCCACGCAGAAGCTAGTTTAGTACCTATGTAAATAATATAAATGAGAAAGTTTGTATGCAATAACGGCGTAATACCGGTCTACTCGTAGTTACTTAAGACAAAACTTAAAACAGATTATATATTATTAGCCAAGATGCATAATTATCAATCGGCTACCCGACCCGACTAATCTTTATCAAGAATCAGCGAACAAATGCTACTTACTAACAAAATGTATATTAATGTCCTAATAAAATACCTACACAACTTTTGATTACGTAAATATCATATCTATAATGTGAAGCCCAATTTTAAATCTCCCATATACCAGTATTTCGCAAATAAACTTACGAAAACTACCCCATACCAAAAAGGAGCCTTACATCACAAAAGACCTTTCAACCATACAATACCTATTTATCCGACACGCGTAACCAGTAATTTATAAAACGACGCAATTTTTTTTTCAATCCCATTTTTTTTCTATTCAGCAGTGAACGTGTGCTCACAAAGATTATCGTTTCTGAATATAAGGGTCTACACCTACCGTACTTGAGTCCGACATACAAGGCCAATTCGTACGTACACTGACATCAGAGTCATAAGACTGATATTTGAATCATGTTATTTTGGTTATCGTGTGTCTTGCGCGCGCTAATATTAATACAAAAGTACGAGCGAAATTGACGATAACTGAATGATATCAGTTAGATGTCATTCTTATATCAATGAACGTTCAAATTGGCCTGTAAGATAACTTTGTACCGACTTGAACAAAACAAAGTAAAGCAGTGTCATTTTAAACGTCATATTTTCATATGAACTTGCCTTTAATGATGACATTTCCACATTTTGGTCTGACTCTACTGCAGAAATGAGGACAGCAAATGTTAATTTGACTGTCTATGGCCAACTATGGCGTTGTCGAATTCAACACAAAAATTACTATCATCGATAGCGCCATCTACAATTAGTTTTTAACGGCTTTCCATATTCAGCTTTCCAAACAGCGGCCTAGCCAAGGTGACGGCAGGGGCTTTTTGATAAAAAAATACCAAAGAATAAATAGGTTATTATTGATATTGATAACAAAGGTCACCTATACGGTGGGTGTGTGCCCGACTAGTAGGAATTCCTAGGGGTCGATTTAGAAAAAAAATACAAGAAAGAGATGGAGAAATCAGTTTTTTTGCCTGTCTGTCTTTCACATAACTTTCCCCGAGTATAATGGGGCCAGGTAGGCGGACCCAAAAAAAACGTGCCCTTATTTTTGATTGTGACATTTAATAAATTCAACGATAGGTTATGTTTGGATGATCGAAAAATGAACAAAATTGAGTATTTTAAAAATAAACGCAAAGAAATCTTGATTAAATGAACTCTGTAAATTAATGTTATTATATTTTTATGTGTCTTCTGTTTTCTTTATGTTGCATTTATTTTCTGTATAGGTACTTACTTTATTTAGTACTTAGAGTTAGACCAAGATAAGTCTGCATCGATTTTGGCCGCACACGCAGTGCAAATCAAACTTCTATGAAAGTATGACGTATAAATAACACTTGCACTACGTATGCTATCAAAATCGTTGCAGACTTTTCATGGTCTAACTCTAGTTCACTAGGTACATGTTGTAAATTTATTTCTGTCAATTCTGTTTTTTTTTCTTTTATTGTTTTGTTCCTGTCGTGATTGATCCTGACCTGACGGTCTCATTTAAAGACAAGTGCTAGAAGTCGCCAGCATCATGCTTAGATGAGACCATTTTATTGCACTCTCTCTGTTGTTCTTGACTCCTATTAGCCACGTCAAATTAAGCGGAATTTGGGCAATCTGTGGAAATAATTCGTGTAGTTTTGAAAATTGGTACAGGCATACCTTGTAGTGTCCATATAAACATACTAAAAGTCCTCGAGGGTAGGGGGTGTGCTGAGGGGGGGTTGAAGGTACCTTTTTTCATATTTTTGCTCATATCTCGAATACACCCTCAGCACACCCCCTACCCTCGAGGACTTTTAGTATGTTTATCTGGACACCACAAAGTATACCTGTACCAATTATCAAAACTACACGAATTATTTCCGCAGATTTTTCTAATTTGTTTCTTAGGCTTCTGTCTGTTGTACAATTTTCTCTTCGGTATTTGTGCTTATGAATAAATTATTTTTTTTTCTATTTTCCTCATATTTCCGCGTAACGCTAATGCTATAATTGTTTTTATTGTTGCTTTGTGTTGTCTATATTGATGAAAACAACATGGTAAATACCTTGTTGCTTTAATAGGTATATATCATGATACTTAGCCCATTTAAAAATGTCTCTAACACAGAACAATGAAAGTACTCACGTACACAACGAAACTATAAAACTTGAACTCCTAGGGTCGCGTTGCACAACGCAAGCAGGTACCATCACAATTAACTGACCAATCCTCAACCTTAATCCGACTGCATAAAGTCTATCATCGAGTTGTGATACTATTGCCATCGTCACAGTTATCTAAGTAGCCTTTAATAAACCTTAATTCAAGGTGTTAAGGTATATCAATTGTCAATGGTTAACGCACGTGGGGCCCTTACAATGGACATTGTATACATAAGGATGTACACGTGTGTTTGACGGTGGGAGATTGTAGGAAAGTTTTTTGCACGTGTGATGTGATGTTATGAGGGGTTAGAAAGTATAAGAAATTGCTATGTATTTTCTTATGAATCACGAACTTTTGGACATAAGAAAACTTTATTTACTTACCTACCTATGGATTTTGGATTTTCAAAACTCGATTTTTCCTCGATATCCAGACTGGACAGGAAAGTATGGATAAGACGCCGGTTCAAATTCTAGGAGGGCTAGATTTACGATTAAATCGTCCATACAACTTTGTTGGGACAAATCAATGTATCAAATATTTTGATTTGTGTTTTTAACTTTTTGGTACATCATTACCCGTTTTTAAGTCTCATTAACCCTCCACCAAAAATCCGCTCCCTTGCTACCTCATAAAATGGTTAGGTTTAGGTTGGTGTGGCTCTTAATAGTACATAAGGCACAAAGGCAAGCTCTAATATAGGTATAGTATAAATTTATACAATTAGCAGCAACAGACAAAGAGTTTTCTAGAAAATTTTATATGTTTTCCAGTACCTAAACAATAAAGAAACTTGTTCACATTGTATCGCAACTGTTAACCTTACCAAAGTAACACCAAATGGTTGTTCACACAATAGTTCAACGATGTGAGAATGTGTGAAGGCTGCACCAGGGTCGCGGGCGTGATCTCAGTTTACCTAGTCTGCGCTTATTGTGCTCGATTAACTATTATTACCCGACTAATAAAGAAAGAGTAATGTTATTAGAAGTATTAGAATAAATTAAATTATTTTTCAGAACATATATTTTGTGCAGCGTGGGTAGACCCCCCTAGGGTGGACTGATGACCTGGTAAACGTCGCGGGAGTCCGCTGGATGCGGGTGGCGCAAGGCCGGTCATTGTGGCTCTTTGTGGGAGGCCTATGTCCAGCAGTGGACGTCCTGAGGCTGATATGATGATGATGATAATTATATTTTGTGTTGGTTCGTTTCCAGCCTGGGGCACTGGAGGCCTTGGTCACTTTTTCTTCGTATATGGCATTTATTTCAGTTTATAAAGAGTAATGGTTTTCATGTATGGCCCAGCAGGCCTAGAGAGCTAGAGAATCGTCGATAGAAAACGCCAATCGAAACTTATAAATGTATGGAAATTTTTGTAGCATCTGTCATCGCGGTAGATTTTAACTTTTCGTTTGGCGTTTATCGTACATCGACGACAGTAGATACGATTGTGACTTGGGTAGGCTCTCCTTTCTTTAGCAGGCTTAGGGCTTGAAAAAATTGACTGAATCCTAACTGCAACTATTACAATCAACATACAACATAAGTACAACACAAGAGACTTTCAAGCTGACAATTTCTTCGCTCGATGCATTAGTTGAAATAGTGTAATAATTTAACGGGGTAATGCTGCCAGCATCTTTGGTCTTCTTGATCGGGACACTCTTGACAGAGCGGTCGTGGTCATCATTGGAAGTCTCCCTTTGTGACACGTTTGACGGCTCGCCTCCACTCCTCCCTGACGGCTGCGCGTTTAGCGCATTCGTGCAAGGGGCCGTCCATTGCTGCCTTTATTTGGTCCGTCCACCTCATGGGCGACCTTCCTCGCGCTCGGGTACCTTCTACTCTGCCCTGCACCACTAGCCGCTCTATGGATACATCTCCACGTCGAGAAACGTGTCCAAAGAAGGTGAGGATGCGAGCTTGAACGATGGAGGATATTAGACGCTGCTTGATGCCGAGCTCTTGGAGTATGGAGACGTTGGTGCGGTGTTCGGTCCACGATACCCCAAGCATTCTTCGCCAGCACCACATTTCCAGGGCATCCACCCTCTTCCTCTCACTCTCCCGCAGGGTCCACGTCTCAGCGGCGTAGAGAAATATGGGGAATACAAGTACTCCAACGAGCCGCATCTTCGGTAATATGCCGCAAAAGTTTAA
This sequence comes from Cydia splendana, assembly GCF_910591565.1. Taxonomy (NCBI): domain Eukaryota; kingdom Metazoa; phylum Arthropoda; class Insecta; order Lepidoptera; family Tortricidae; genus Cydia; species Cydia splendana. The sequence continues at coordinate 20,432,844 of NC_085963.1, forward strand.
TTTCTAGTTTTCTACATAAAGTTTTAATTTCTTCAGAAATTCATCATTTTAATTAGGTATCTAGAGTACCACATCGTCAACAGTCGATTTCAGTCTATGTCTATGACACTGATGATGAGTACAATTTGACCATAGTTATACTTTTTATTTTTGTCAAAGGTACTTTCACCATAACTCGGTGGATTTGGTCCCTTTCTGCATTGATATAAAAATGGAATTGGTTGTTTTCTGCATAACTACGGTCATTTGTTTTGTGTGTGCTAATGTTGTTTTTACGACAACCCGATATTTTTAATTGGACATTAAATCAGATTCAGTTACAAGATAAATTTAAAGGCTTACTCGTAACTGTCACTTTTTGCCCTAATGAAGGCTAGCAATCATTTTAATGGCATAATTTTATGTAGTACTGTTAAAATAAATCATTCTTATGAAATGCGTATTTTATACCAGCAAAATTAATTATCGTTATTCTACAGTAATTGAAAAAAATTCTAATAAAGTTTTGTTGTATAATTGTTGTTGTTACACGAGTAACTTAATTAAATGATTAAAGGCAAATATGAATAATTATTATGTTTCTTCTACATATTTCGTTATTCATCACTTCATCAGTATGGATGGTTCACTGGTTGCAGGATAGATGGCACCACTCAGCGCAAATGCAGAATGTTATGCCAAGTTAGAAAGATGAGGAATGGAGGCAATGCAATTGTAGCTTTAAATCACGAGAGCACTATACATGTATAAAAATTTTGATTTTTTTTTACCTACTTCTAAATATAAACATGTATAATCAGCGTCAGTAGTAAACAGATGAGACTATGCGTCTCATACTGACGCTTAGCACATATCTACAATTCTCCATCGTTTTATAAAAAGACATGTTTGTAATTTGTAAAACTATTAGAGAGTGGCGTTGTCTTATCCTGTGCTGACTGTACTAAGTAGATTTTATTATAAAAATAGTTACTCCAAGTAAATCATAGCGACTGCAGCTCGAGATCCTTTCACGCCGCGCAGTGTCGACACAGCGGATACTTTCCACTCGATTTTCATAACCGAGGCTTATCTGATATCGGCTTGCACAGGTACCCGATATAACCTGAGATTCTAAGCTTGGCGATCTACGGTGAGCAAATTTAATACGGGCGAATATTTAAACGGTGGTTAGCATAGGACCAAAAAAGTATATTGAGATACATTTTGCTTAGAAATACAATGGAAATTTTATCCATACAAAATAATTCAGCCCGCAATGTAAGCAACACGCAAGCTAGGAGATACAAGCTTTTTAAAGTAACTGTCAACGCTTGTTGGCAGTGGCAGTAGCTATAAAAAGCTCGTATCTTGTAATGTCATGTCATGTGTTGTCTCGTAATGTTTGCAGTAGGTACATTGCTGCTCGGTAAATTTTCAAAAATTAATTATGGGGTCATAATTAAGTGTAACTTAAAAAACCTTTTTAATTAATGATCACCCAGATAAATTCTATATCTGGTTTAATTTATCGCCCGTATTGGATTTACACATTGCTATAAAGTTCCTCACCAAGTACCTACCTAGTCTACCTACGTAATTATTGAAAAAGGAGCATAAATATGATATTCAAAGCATTCTTCTAAACATATTTTAACGGCCTCGGAAGCAGGAGGTTCCTAGTTCAAATTCTGGTAAGGATTATTATTAACTATAAAAGCTCATATAAACTTATGGCTAACCTTCGTGAATTTTAGGTCAACCAATATTATAAAATTATTTCAAACAGGTTAAAACCTCTCAACCATTTCGTCAACACGACATTGTAGCTTGATAAATTTAATGCTAGCACCATCATTAATCAATGGTGACCTTTCTAGCATTATTCTGACATAACAATATCTATCCGGTGATCGTAGTTCTTTCGTAATGTTCTAAAAAGTCTACAAAATCGCTTCTCACGATTGTTACTTTCTAAATTGATTTCAATACGAGATCGGTCTGAGCCTATATTGGGTGTTATCGAAAATGGATCGGTGGAGTGTTAAGATACGTTGTTTTTGGTATTTTGGTAACTTGTTTGAGAAGATAAGCCTGTACTTTTAACATTTTTTTGATGTAACATTCGTCGTAAGAATGCTTGACCGGATTTTAATTTGATCGCGCTGCGTGTTTTCACTAGAATGTTGTTCTTATTTAAACAAGAAAGGTGAACAATGCGAGTAATGTTGGTTTATTTTTAATGAAGTTGGTACCTTATGTACTTACATTTTTTTCACTTTTTTATGGACGAAGTTGTACTTAAGTTTCTTCTTCGTCATTTTCTCATGACTGAGGATTGAGATTTCATGATTCTTAATGTTCTTTCTTTCTTTGAATTTGTCCTTTTGTTTAACGCACCGATTACTTGAAAAAAAATTATTATGAACATTCCAATTCAGTTCAAACTAGCAAAATCCATTATTATTTCAATTTGTTGCCAAATCAACACTTAATTCTCAAACGTGATCCTAATTTCCATCTGTTTACACACATAACTATAATAAAGCGATATAAGGACGAAGATGCGAGATGATTCACGCTCGTAATCTTTATAATCAAAGTTGCCTCTGTGACCCAAATCCAAGCGAGTACCTAGTTTCATTGTGAACACACTTACATCTCAACATTACGCACACCAACATTGTTATAGTGTTTCATGTGCACTTAAATTCAACAATATTTTATCTCGATTAACTAACCTATGTCTAGTATAACTTGGTCTCGTTATCTTTGCAAATTCAGAGCTGTGGGTTCACTGGTTTTCTTGAAGTAATGCGCGCGAATTGTGCAAATGTAGTGAATAACAACCCTGTTCTAAGACGAATTTATGAAAGGCATTTGCATACACAATATCACATTAAAGCTAAGGAATCTAAGCATCTAAAGGCGTGTACGGGATTTTAATCACACAAACTGGAAATATCAAGGCCTATTTTAGTGCAAAAATGAGTGAATGTGCGTTCACACATACTTACACTCGTGTTACATGTGTTGTATGTTACTACGATAGCGAGATGCGTGTATCATATGAGAATTAGGACATTCCCGTCTACGTCTAGTCTAACTAGATGGAATGTAGAAAGGATAGATTATAAACAAGTATAAAGATCAATGCGATAAGTGAAATAGTCGACAGATGTGAATAGTGCATTAGAACAAAGTGTAAGTAATTAAATTCCTGTTAAAGGGTGATTTGCGTCTTCTTATGAAATGTTGCATAGAAAACCTATTAAGTTTAAATGTACCCATATAACCTTATATGTTCTATTTTTATAATGTTCCTGCGCACTTCTACGAGTATAACATTATCTGCGAATCTTGCAATGAACGAAGTAGGTACTTATTTTGGCTCTATGCGAAAATGTAAGCTTTCAGTGCTTAAAATTTCATACTAGCTTAAAACCACACAACTATACTTCAGTCAGTCAGTACCTACCACAACTATGGTCCATTCAATACGTAATTTAATATCAATAACAAAGTTATTATTGGTTTCATCCGAGTTTTTTTTTTATGTATATCACTAGAGTTAGACCAAGAAAAGTCTGCAGACATCTTGACAGCACACGCAGTGCTAGTGTTATTTATACGTCATCATTTCATAGAAGTTTGACGTTTAAAATAACACCTGCACTGCCTGCGCTGTCAAAACCACTGCAGACATTTCTTTGTCTAACTCTAATCACATCTGAAAGGTTATAATTGAGTATTTTGGACCATATTTTACGGTATTTTTTGATATTTCTGTCAAATAACTAATGCGTTCTTAAACCGCCAGACACGCACCACTGTTACGCACACAGTCAATGACTGTTAGAATGTCTAACATCTAAGGTCTAGTAATTAGAGCTATGTCTACTTACTTAAAACTATTTTGTTGCAATGAAGTAGGTATTTGAAGAACAATAATTAAAAATACTTTGTTTTGATTTTCTAAACAAAACACAATTAGGTATTCCGTTAGACGAAAATTATCAAGCTGGTAAATAAACTCGTGGTTTCATAATTATTATGTTATTTTATTATTACTGTTTCCTATCATGTACTTAATTAACGGGGACAGGAAAGAAGGTTTTCCTATTTGAATTAATTACTACAGCGACAAAGATTAAATAGTGACTAATATTTAGAACTCGTCCCTTACATAATATTTATTACATGTTCATGCTTTTATTTCATTTGTGATTTTAGTTTACTATTTCTCGTTATTTGGTTGTTGCGGAGAGAATAAGAGTATCTATAGATAACAATAAGTATAATAATTGTACATACATACATCCGCAAAAAAATTCAAAGGTGTATGTGAAGTCCCCAATCCGCATTGGGCCAGGGTGGAGACTAAGCCCAAACCCTCTCATGCTAGAGGCATGTGGGACGTATATAGGCTAAATTATTTATTTTATAAATTATAATAATATAATAGTTGTGGCTAAATAAGTAATAACGTACGTCCCACTGCTGGTCTCTGGCCATATGGCTATAGTTTCCACGCTGCGCTGGCCCAATGTGGGCTTATATGGACTTCACATACACCTCCCTTCTTTCTCTGCGGACGTATGATGTATCTATGAATGTCGTATGTCTGTCTCCATAAGTAGTCGTGTTAATCAAACATGTGTTTAATTTATCGCAACACAGATTATACAACAACTGTCAACAATCGCGTCTTACCATAGACTTCCACCATCTAATCAAAGTGCGAAATAAAACAAATGGTGTCAAGTGTCACTATTTGGGGGATTCCATTAAAAGGTTTACTTAGTCGGGTACGTGACACGTATGGCAGCTACCTTAATAACCTGCACAAGTCTGTATTATAGTTAGGTATACCATTGAATTCAAAGTTAAGGCTATCAATTGTGTCCAAAAAGTAGCGTTACATACCCCCAACTCTTTTCTGCAGTACCCCATTTTGAGAGAAGGAAGTAATTTCTTGGATTATTTTCACTTTTTTTCGGGTTAAAGATATTTATATTTGTCTCAAAAAAAATATTCCACGTAGACAATTGCAAAATAATGTACCCACAAATTTTCATCTATTTCAGCTGTTAAATTCTCTATCAAAACACATTTACATCTAAGTTTGATCCTTTGTCCGCGGTATAATTATGCTATATCAACTCCGAAGGTCTGCATGTCACTGTTAAAGCAACTTATGACAAGTTGAAATAGCAAAATTATATAACAACGCGCTAATGTCTAAATTACAATGATTGTAAACTTGACACGTAAATAATAGGCGGTCGCTTGAGTTGTTTAAATAATTTAATTGGGGCAATTATTGGTGGAATGGATAAACGGAGGATGCGAAAACAAACAAGAAAAGAGATGTAGTTAATTTGGTACCTAGGTACTTACCAGTAAAGAAACATTCAGTCGCTTGCTTTATAAATACGGTTTCGTAATAATATAATTAATTATTGCAATCGCAAGAAAAAATATCATATTTTCAAAAATATAAGAGGAGATTCAGTTTTATGGAGGGCTGTTTACTTCGCCATATCTGCCTGCCGGAATAGTGTTACGATCTCCCTTTCGCTAATTTTATTGCACTTCTATAGAAGCTACAACCTTTACCTTAAATGCGAAAATCTGCAAAATACAGTTTAGGTTTTATTTTAAAATAACCTACATTTTAATATTGTTAAACTTAAAAGGTATGGGACCCAACCCTCCAAACCATTTCCGTTCGCCCCTAAAAAAAACAAAACATCACCTCGAGGCTGCAAACAAGCGAGAAAACAATTGATTACGCCCGCCTCAACGCGTGCGCAACCGAGAAAAGTGGTCCACGAAGATGCAACGAGAAAGAGACAGCCATACTTTCATCGGTACAGTTTGCGATAGCGAAGCGAGAGGGGGCATCGAAAGTAGTCCGTGCGATAAAGACGGAGTAAGAGTGAAATTGTTGAGGCAACTTTCGCTGAACTCGTTTCTGTTACGTCAGATGCGCATGCGTTGCGTAACTGAAGATTATGAGTACGACACTGATTTGAATGATCGCTGGAAGTTAACTATTAGATTTTATGTGTTTCCGTTGTGCGGTAATGAAGACGGGATACTTGTTATGGTGGTTTACTAAAGATATTACCTAATTAAAATAAGACGATTCGAATGTAATCTGTTTACCTATATCCAAAACTGGTTCACCGATTTCTTGGTTGCAGTCTTCGGTTGAAACATAAACAATTGACTGATGACTAGCGAGGGTTCTCAGGTAGATTTTAACTGACTAGGTCACTGCAAGTGTGACCCATATTTTTGGGCGCACATACTTCTTCAATTTCTTAAATACACAGATTGTCCTGCTATACAATTGCCTATCAATTGATAAGAAAATCGATCTCAACAGATATGATGATTGCACTTTTATCATGGGGGTTTTCAGAAAAAAAGGTTCCATTTAGGTACTTCTTTTCGAAAAATCAGCAACTTTTGGGTTATTTAGACTCAGAATCACGAGTACTACCTATGAATGAGACAAGGAAAAAAAGTTTCTCCAGTTTTTCATACAAATTTTGGGTGTCAGTTTTGTGTGACGGTCCATACAAATCTATCGTCTCACTTATGATATTTTAACTTAAAATGTCGACATACCTACATACATATACATGTAGGTACATGAAAATGATAACGTCAGAATCTAGTCCACCAGTAGGGAAATTGTTACAAAACGTTATGCATGGCGGCCATTTTCTCTAATCGCCTTTTGATGCTACCGCCATTGTTGTTGGTTATGTTATGTGTATAATTTACATGGAATTATACGCCACTTGCTTTCACCATGATACGCGTAGTTGCTAGGTAGAAGAAAATTGTTATCCATTGAAATTCTTTCGTATCATGTTTTGTGATCAGATTTTCGTGTTCTATTGTTTTGTGAGGAAGTAGGTAGGTATTTGGGTTCGGGCTTCAGATTGTCGGGCGATTCCGGAAATTTACTTAACAATTAGTATTAGTGGGTACTTTTTCCTGATTACTCGATATTCTGAAGCAATATCAATTAACTCGTACTTTTTGGCTTAGGCTTTAATTAAGGTGCGACCACACAGCTGCTTAAAAACGGTCACGGTACGGAATCGCAGTGACGCACCGTAAGTTTACCGTTTTTATCGCATGGTCTCCACACCACTGCTTAAAACACGCCGACGATACGGAATCGCTGTGACGCGTCGTAAATGTCACGATTTTGTCGCATGGGTCTCAGTAAAAACGTAACGTAAGTTTACGGCATGTCACTAAGATTCCGGACCGTCAGCGTATTTTGAGCAGCGGTGTGATACTGTGGATGGTACGCAACAAAAAACAGTAGGTACGCTTACGATGCGTCACTCACGATTCCGTACCGTCACCGTTTTTTAAGCAGCGGTGTGGTCGCACCTTTAAGTCACTAAAAACTACTATCGGAGCTCTCCAATTTGACGGATTTGTTCATGTTATTTTTTTCAGACAAGTATATGAATTATCTACGATTCGACAAACGCCAAACGAAAGAAAATGCATCGGTAATGACAGATGCAACGAAAAGTCACGTGATCCTTTTCTACACTTTCGATTGGTGTTTTCACTTGTCACGGCTAGTTCAGTACGTCTACCATCAGTTTTGACATTGACATATACTCTCGCGTTTACGTAATTTACTTTCTATGCATCTCGCTCGTACTCGCATATTAGTGCAAGCGAGATGTACAGAAAGTAAATTACGTAGACGTGAGCGTTATGTCAATGTAAAAACTGGTGGTAGACGTACTGTACGTCTACCACCAGTTTTTACAGATCATATCAGCCTGACACCTTAGCTTTTCATTTTAATGAAGACATACGCACGTAATTAACACGCGGCGTGTACAAACATTTGGAGGTCATTTTGACAGCTGTGACAACCCACATCCGTCAATCGGTGTTTGTTTCTTGGTGACAAATGTGACGCGTTTAGTTTGCGTTAATTATGGTAGTAGGAAGCTTGCAGGCGATTGGTAATTCAAGAAAAGTTAGCCAAATAAGATAAGGTATGCCGAACGAATGTGGATTCTAGTAGGAGTCATCTGGAGAAGGGAGGAATAATTATATTCCTTTTGAAACTTGCAATTGGATTTTTAATTATAATTATACTAATTTATTGACAGCTATTTACAAAATGTGTTTGGTATATGTGGACATATTTTCTTGAAAAATAAAGGATAGTATATATGTACCTACCTATATCACGATTACTATACTTACTATTTACTTTCAATCGATAGACCTTATATTCTAATCATAACAATTGCTTAATTTATTTAAAATTAGATAATATATATATATTGCCTATCTTCTATTTGCTTCTAAAACCTATTTAATTATTATTCAAAACAATTATTATTATAAAATAGAAGGCCTCTGTTCCGCTAGATGCCTTATCACATGACGTAAATATTTTTAATGAAAGCCTTATATAATATAGGGTAATTCGCCAGTAATCGGCCACTTTTTTTTAATGAATTTTTAGTTTAGGGCGACCAGTTACTAAAAGTGGCCAGTCGCTGGCGAATTATCCTAAATGATTAAACAAAATACGTGACATTATATTGAAGCATAAACAAAAAATCTATTGTGTCTTTCACCTGCACCATAGCCTGTCACTATTATTTAAACAAGAAACCATTATTAAAATACTTTCTTATTTCACTAATCACCGCACTGTCGCTTTCATACCAACAACTTAAATACCAATAGAAAGAAAGTTACATAAAAAATGTCCTATAAATACTACGCCATGCACAAAATAGTCTTTAAAACTACGTTTTAAGGTTCGAAATTCCATGACAAAATATATTAATCTAGTGTCATGTATGCCGCTAAATGGCATATAAATAAACGTCTATGATTTAAGTGGCTAATTATATAAAGACGCTGCTGTGATATATGGGAACAAATAAATAATATAACGTAGAATGATTACTGTACTTATTGAAAGCTATACTTTTAAAAACCGGTTTTAATGTATAATAAAGCTTGTTTCAAGTATCTAAAGTTCAATTTTGAGTAAATGGTAATGTCACGGAACATTTCGCGCGCCAAATTGATTATTGATTCGTTTAAAAAGTTTAGCCGTAATATTGTATAATATTGGAATTATAAGTGCTGCATTATTTTTTAATTTACATAACTTAGCCTTGCTTATAAGCTTGTTATAAAAATAAATGATGGCAGAGGCCCTTCGTTAGAGTGTACGAGTATAATATATTATTTACAAGACGTCGTGGATCGTAAATTTGGTAGCAACTTAGGTGCAGCGTGGTTGAAATAAGGAATTGCTAAAAACTATTTATTTGTAGAGATATAATCAATTAAGGTTCATAAATAAATACACTATACAAGTTACAGCTTTTACTACTTAAGAAGAACGACACCTGTTCTTAGGAGCTTCTTAATACACATGGTGGGGTTAACACATAATGGTCGGCATTATAAAATGGTTCATGCCTTTTCAAGGCTCCCGAAGTCCCTGTATCCCAGCCCCACTCCACCATCTAATATATTTATGTCCGTTTTAATGGGACCAACTTATGTAGCTGGTGCTAATGTTTAAATATAGCAAGTTCCAGCAAATCCGAGTCACCTTAGACCATGAGTCATGACCTTTCCTTTTGTCAGTCGCCGGAAGAGACCAATCAGGATTCCTGCCCACCTTTTTTAGCAATTTCGGCTGTTTTTTTAGTTTTAGCTTGGGTCTGTTTTGGCATTTAGAAAGATATAAGGACTTGCTTTTATTGCCATATCGATTTAAAACCTACCAGGAAAGGATAAGGATATCAAGATCCAAAGAAAGAATGATATTCGTTTTTTATGTTTAAATCTAATTGCGGTGGTGGCCGAGTGGATCAGACGTCCTGCTTTCAATCCGGAGGTCGCGGGTTCAATTCCTGGCCAATCTTCGTACCAATGAGGCTTTCGGAACGTACGTACGGAATATCATTTGATAAGTATTTGCCACAACCTTTTCGGTAGAGGAAACATGTATAGGTACATCATCTTCCTCGCGTTGTCCCTTCTTTTTGTCACGGCTTTTGCCAGGCTCCCACCATCTGCGAAGACATTCAAAGGTTTGTATGTGTAGTCCCAAAAGATGTATGTGGTGTCCTAGCATGGGAGCGTTCCAAAAGACCAGATCAAGACCTCCAACTAGATGGGGGGATGACATCAAAAACATTGCAGGCCCACTCTGGAGGAGAGAAGCAGCAAATCGGGCTGCTTGGATGAGATTTGGAGAGGCGTATGCCCAATAGTGGGCGCATACTCGCTGAAGAAGAAGGAGAAGAGATGTGTAGTCCCCAACCCGCTTTGGGCCCATAGCCCATAGCCATAGCGCATGAGAGGAGGCCTGTGTCCAGCAGTAGGGCGCAACAAAATGTAGCAATGCCACGTGGTTCCATTTCCATTCTGTCACTTGCGTGGCACTAACTGCTTACGCTGCCTACTTTTTCCACAATTAACAATTCTTTAGACTTACTTTGACATACTAAATGCTATACTCCTCAAGTCATACGTCCATTAGGTGAATATTAAACCCCGATACAGATTGAAAGCACATCGCCGATTAAGGGGCCCACTGATTAACAGTCCGCCGGACGGTATCGGCCTGTCAGTTAGAACAAAATTTTGACAGTTCTGAACAACTGACAGGCCGATACCGCGCAGCGGACTGTTAATCATACGTACTGGTACTGTGGGCCCCTTTAGCAATTTATTTTATTTAGACCCGGCGGTATAAATAAATCAAGACCCGACTAAACTTGTGGTTCAATGAAAAGCTAATTCGCGGTAGTGATGAAAGAGACGCGTCTTTCTAATTTTTCCTCAATGCTGTAGTGTAAAGTAAAGAATTACTCTTTTCTAGGGTCGATTATAATATTAGTTCAATCGATTAATTGTTCATTTCTTGCTAACCAAATTCCAAATAAGGAGGATGTTTGATTTTCGTCTGCTAAACATATATTTTAAACAGTAGTAGCAAAGATAGGTATAGATTTAATTATCTTTGCTAGTAACAATGTATGCAGTGTAGGTGCCTATTTTTTTTTTTTTTAATTAATTTGTTTGTCGTGTTTGAAAGCTTGAATTTTTCAAAAGTTAACACTGGAAGTTGATGAACATCATTGCCGTAATTAATCTTAAAAATGTCCCTACCAAGTATGACCAAAATAAGATATACATACCTAATTACCTACTAATTAATCTTTATTACAATATGTTATCAATTTAAATAAAAATAAACTATAAAATGAATTAGGTATGTGTGGCTATCAAGCTGAAACGCAGCCAGTTAATAAAAGTAAGATAAAATAATGCTTATTAAAACATTAATAGGAACACTTGTACAGGAAATTATGTTTTACCAATTACAGGGGTCTGATAATATATCCAATTATACAAAAACAACATTGCACGTCACGCAAAATTTACCACTCAATACTCCGATCATTGTAAACTCAAGCATATTCAACAAATTTCTGTCAAAGCAATTTAAACCTTCACACGATCTAATAGAACAGAATATAGAAAGGATGATCTGTGAGTTAAGGCTTGCTGAATGGATGGAGAGAAATAATGTACGCATATTAGAAATAAATGTACTTATAAAGGACCTCACTCATGCAAGAGGCGGAGTCAAAGTTCAGAATATAGCCTTCGTCCAATCGACTCTCAAATACAACACATGAAATATTGAATTAATACTTATTTAACCTAAGTTCATTCAAAAAGCACACTTCATTCGTGCAGCATAAAGTACAATATTCAGTACGTTAAGAAGGAAAATGTGAGTTTAAACAGCAGTTGAATAGCTCATTGTAGCTCATCAGAGATACTTAATGTAAAATCTGATAAAATTACAGAAAACCAAGAGCTTCATATACTTCCAATGGCTTTTAGATTCTCGCTGTTGGTAGAAATGTTGAAACAGAATTATACATTACACATTTTGCGAAAAAGTGATTTCAATACAGCCTAACCTATTCTATAAATAACTCTGTAATTCAATATCCGGGCGATTAAAAACTGACTTTCCTTTGATCATGCCTTTGCCACTAAGTTTTTTACTTCGCTACTTTCAAAGTATTATCATGCTGTGTTAGCATTTTTAATTGGGAAAGAAAAAAAAAACATTATTCTTAAACAAGACATACCTACTTAATTATGAAAACAAAACATTTCCACCGTAAAGGTTTTACGAGAAAGCAAGACTTAAATTACAGACAGAAAACATCACTTAAAAATATCTCATACAGACTATATAGCAGACTATCTCCTGTTTAAAACTGATATTTATTGGACTAAACATCAGTATTTATACTAAGCCTGGACGTTATCGCGTACATGTACATACTTATATTATTTGTCCTGGCGTTTGGAACGTGACATCATGTTCTTTCGCAGGCATTCCCGTTTTAGTTTAAATAATGAGTAAAATCGTTTTATTTTAAATCAATAAACATCGAAAGACTATACATGGAGCGGCGGCGTTCTCACAGGTAATGGTAAATAAAATAATAGACAAACACATTTCCTGTCCCGGCGGTGACCTATAGTTTCGCAAACCCATGGGCCCGGCCATGGCGCAAGCCGCGCGACAATGTTGCAACGCGGTGATAGCCCAGCGGTGGGCAGTCCTGCCATGGTAGGGTTTATGAGTGTGTGGGAATGTTCAAATGTTATAAAATATGAGAGGTACTTGCGGCTTAAATAATAAGCTGGATTGAAATATTTTTTTACAGTACATATGGTCCTATTTTCCCGCACTAGTGCGGAATATAGCACTTTTCGTGCGTATGTCAAAAGTTTAAAGGGCCATATGTACTGTAAAACGTTGTACGATACACGTGCGAATAGGAAATTCGAAACGAGTGGCGATAAATTAAAACACGACCGAAGGGAGTGTTTTAATTTATCGCCACTCGTTTTTGAATTTCCTCTTTTCCGCACTTGTATCGTAAATAACTATTATCAACTTTACGCTGCCATTAAACATAAGGTTTTGTACTGGCGCTCGACGCGGTCCCAGTACATGTCAGCTTGAAACTTAAGTCATTGTCAATAGAGGGGACAGCATGGTGTCATCTATTGGGCATTAGCATGTCGAGCACTAGTATCACCACCTTATTCTGAATCTTTATTTTGACAATTGCATTTGTTTTGGCATGTTTTGATACTTTTGATTATATGGGCAGCTAGATGGTACAGGTCTGTTTGTTTTTAAGAGCCCTGGGTATTTACTCTTCTTTTAGCTTGGTAGGTTAGTAGGACAGTACATACCTTGCTTGATTTACGTCTCAAACGACTATAACTAAACAGGATATATTATAATTGCAAATTTCCAGGAAGCCTCGATGTCGTGAATCCTGCATGACTCATCTCACGGCACATTTCTCTGACACATCTCTGACCTTGGCCTTCGCCCCACTATCCTATAACCACTATTTCACCACAATTACTATAACAGGAAGGGAAGATGTTTCATCAGAATGGAATTATTTCGCAAGAACAATAAACAACCTAATGATTAAAGTCTACGAAAGCCGTCAATCGAAGTTTAAAGGATGATTCACGTTAGACCGGGCCGTGTCCGGCCGGAGCTTCCGGCGCTTACTTTTCTATGACATGACAGGCGATCACGTGATATTTTCCATAGAAAACGATGCGCCGGAAGCTCCGGCCCGAACACGGGCCGGTCTAAAGTGAGTCATCCATCCGTGAGTTACAACAAAATTTGGATAGTTCCGAACAACTGACAGACCGATACCGTCCGGCGGACTGTTAATCAGTGATGGGCCCCTTTTAAACGTAAGAGTCATACGTCATAGGTAAAGCTTCGTAGAAACGTGGATTGTATTTTTATTTACGTTTCGTTTCTGCTTTAGATAAAGCTTTGGTGAAATATTCGTTTATTAGGGAGATTATATCATAGAGCCAAGCAAAAAATCAAGAAATAAAATGTTAAGTACATATATTCGCCATTACATGATCACTTAAGAACTTAAGCAGTGGACGTTGATTGAAACAGTAAAATTAAATGATTTTTAAACTGGTTTTAAAAATATTCCTTAATAAGAATAGATATACTCGAAATATAAAGTCTTTTAAGATTGGATGTTACGGCACGGCACGCCTATATATGTGTCGCTTAACTTCGAACTCAGGTAAATCCATTCAACCCTCTCAGCAAATATCTACCCTATTACCTTTTCTTAATACCAAAATCGCATAATCTGACAGATGGATTTACCCGACTTTGAAGTTAAGCGATTCATATTACAAATAACTTAAAACACTATGACAGGTGTCATCTCCATATAATTTATAACCTAAAAACGCCAATTCTCGCAAAATTGTATTTAAATGACAGCTGTCATCCTACCCATCTATTTTGAAAAATATTATAATAGAATAGTGCCTCCTAATACATGCAGGCTCTGGCCATGAAGCGTCAGGAATCAGGAAGGGATCTAAATGCAAGACGCAAAAACGCACGGCAGTTTTCGGCTCGGACGTGAGGTAATCTGCCTTCCTTGTTAAGTTCGAGGCACACTTGGCCATACTTAACACAAATAATATAATAGCACACCAAAAACGTCGCTAGTAGAATCTACAGTTAAAAATATCTACTCTACAGCGAGCATTCATAGTAATTAATATGTTTTAAATTGGTTTTTTTATTAAACTAAAGCGAAGTAGGAAGGTTTTTTTTAGTGTTTCTAATTATTTGTAATATATTGGCATGCCGTAAAATCCAATCGGCTTAACAGACTATATTTCGAGTATCTCTGTGACTAAGGTTCTTATTAAGCAATATTTTTGAACCCAGTTTAAAAATCAATTAATTTTACTGTTCCAAGCAACGTCCACTGCTTAAGTTCTTAAGTGATAAAAAATAGCATATCACCCAAAAATAAGTTAAAAGTCTAAACCAGCCATACTCTAAGTGTGTTCCGCGGAACCCTAGGGTTCCGCGACACCCCTGCAGGGGTTCCGCAAGAATTTAGAACACTATGCTTTAGTCATCCATCCAGAACACTATGCTTTAGGGTTCCATCAAGTATTTCGCTTTCCAAAAGGGTTCCGTCAAAAAAAATGATTGAGAACCGCTGGTCTAAACAACCAATTTGCTTATTTACTGCATTTTTTTTTTTCTGCATACATTGTCTGTACATGTTTTGTGATCGTCACGATCAAATGTCTTTTATCTTTTTTTTTTCTTTATCCTATTTCCACGGCCCTCCCAGTGTGCCTCAGCAGGAAAGCCTCCGCCATAACACCGGCGCACGCGTCCATCGAATGACAAATTTCATTCGACCTTGGCAGCCATACTTTAAATTTTCCTCGTGTGTGATTGAAATCCGATATTTTTAGAACGACGTGATTGTTTGAAAGCGGGTTTGAATTCAAATTTGGTGACAATGTTTCGAAGAAAATGAGCATTAAATCGATTTTCGTTGAATCATGAATATACTTTTAGTAGTTTTTTTGTTGGTTCCTTTAATCGATGTTTGATTTCTTAAGCATTTGGATCTCATCATATTATTTACTGCGGAGTTTTAGCAGATAGAATATTCAGAAAAGTACCGAAGTAATATGATGCTAGTTTCTTTTTAATGTCATCGATTACGCGCCTTCTAACTATTAATTTTAAGCATTCCTAATACAGTCGTAACATGTACGATACCTACAACTTTAATGAAGTTATATAAGTAAGTTTTAAAAATGACTGATATTTTTAAATATCTATTTATTCTTGTAAAACAATGCCAACAAAAAAAAACATTAATCAATTAAAGCTTGCATATACGGAATTAAAAGAAAGGTCAGATCAAGGTGTTGAAAATAATAGCGTGTACTCACAAACAACTGTCAAATAAATCAAATCTCGTAATCATGCAACCAGTAAGTCTTTAATTAGCGGTTATGGTTTTGCATTATATGAATAGTCAATAATCTTGGACATTCATCCACCTATTCGATTTGTAATAACTTCTCTACAATATTTACAATATTTACAACTGTAAAAATCTGGGTGTAGACAACTTACTCAAAAATATCTCCCGTAGTTCTTAATTCGCTGATATAAGAGCTATGGGACATATTTTTGAGATGATTTGTGCACCCATATTTTTACAATTGACTGTACATAGCTTTTAAAGCCGAAGCTAATGAACAATTGTACATAGGTACTAGGTTGCCGAGCCTCTGACCCCACCTGAAATGTCTGGTAACAGTAGCAATGTTACATTAGAATTAAATACATAATAATACCGCTGTTACCTCTGCTTGTATTTCTGTTTTCTTTTGTATTGTTTTCTTTTATTGAGATGTGCAATAAAGACTACTTGTTGTACTGTATTGTATTCGTTTTAGTATTCTTGGATTTCTTGATTAGGTTTTTTATGTAATTTCAGTAATTTGTCACCAAAGACAATACCTACTAATAAAAATACAACTAATACTACAACACTAAGTTTATTATTTCATAAATAGTTGCTGTTTTAATTATTACTCACTAGTAGGTGATATTTATTTAATAATTATTGAATCCCCGCCTCTTTGGGCACCATGGTACACAATCCCCATTGTTACAAAACGAAGCCGCTAATTAAGGCAAGGTATCGATTAATCAAATCTATGCCCACGCGCATTCGGCACCGTTATTCTACGAGCCGGTAGGGTGTCAATTACTCTACTGCTTTCAAGACTTCAATGCAAAAATCTGTTAAATTATCGAAGGACACTCTGTCTCTAAGGAGATAGATAAGAGAATAGACGAATAAAAGTGCAGTTTTGTCAGTTACAGTTTTGTTAGTCCAGTGAGATACAACATTTTGTGTTGTATGTCACATAAAAAACGGTAAAGCTCCATTTCAGAGGGGGAGTAAAAGTAGTTTTGACTTTTGTCCATCGAGCCAACCTTTTAAGGTGTTGGTAAGTCTGCCCTTGCAAATCTAATTTAGTTTCCATGTGAATTACTTCGTGACATTTGTCCTTGATTAAAATGTGTAAAACTTAAACATGAATTACTATAATTTTTCTCCCTTTACAATGGAACAATATACTGCTTGAAAGGAGTAGCCTACCTATAAAGCAGCATGCAGCATGCCTATAATCTGGCCACCTCGCCAGCTCATAAATGGACAGTGTAAATGATCACACACGATATAAATCGAATTGTCAAAGCTTGTCACTTGACAGTTAGGTAACCGCTTAATCATTGACTGCAACACTGTTGCATATCTCCGCTTATAAGCTGCATTGAAACCCAATCAGATAGCTTTTGTTAGGTGCTTGTGGCGCTTGCAATATTATGGCATGTGTGTTGTAGGTAACATATTATCTCCTTTATTCATCTGAACTCTTAGATTAGGTTTTTATAATACCTATTTATATAAAAGTAAAATGTAAAAACACATACAAGAAGAATACAAATTGATATAGGTATTATAAAAAACTTAACCTAGGGTGCCACCAGCAGCGGAGCAAGGCCCACGCTGACGGTGGTCAGGGCCGCAGAGAGTAGAGGAACCGATGGACTATCCGCGCCGTGTCCAAGACTATCGCCTTCTGCATCTGTCTCTTGATCCAACCAACTAGCGAGTCTCTCAAAGTGTTGGTCGAGACTTTTAGCTATAAGACCGTATCGAAACGGTGTTCTCTGGATTCATCACATCAGTTGCCTCACTTGCCTCAGTTGCCACAACCACGGCGACAAAGCAAAATATTTTCATAAAACAATTTGATTTGTTTCCCAGCAAAACCTAATACGCACAAAAACAGTTAACGAGTTTCACAGTTTAAACTTAGGTTACAACCACATTGCACATCGTTTCGGAGATGCACTCAAACATTATTACCAAAACGACCTTACATAAGTCCTAGTCCTAACCAACCCATGGCCACCGCAAAAAGGACAAGTCTCAAGTCCTCAGCCTAGGTGTTCGCGCATTGTTTTTGCTCCAACAATCATTAATTACTGGCATTCAAGTGGGCACAGATGTTTGTACACTCTGTAATGGTCCACCCACTGCCATGTTCATGGACCTTTGGCTGTAAAGATGGGTTTTGTAGGTAAATGTGTTACCTATTTAACTAATGACTTAATTATAAGCTAGAATATAGCACAGTTGATAAATTGATGACCAGATTCGATTGTAAGATATCTATGAATATATATTATATAGTAGTAGTAGATAGTACTACAATACTCAATAGTACCTAACTAGTATGTATTCTTATCGATCAGTAATGTATATTTTAGTCTTAACATGTAAAAAAAACAGCCGACTCTTATTTAATGCCAGACACCACCTTAAGGAACGCTTTCAATGGGTTATAAACTTATTAAGTAATAAAATGAACATTAAACTTATCAATAAAATATGTGTGTATAATATGAACAGAACGCAGCAACGCCTTAAATTTATTCCTTGATAATTTGTACCGTATGATATAAAACTAATTACAGAAGCGGTTTCCACCTGTCAATCAATTAGCGGACGTCGAAGCTTGACAGAGACTTCAAGATCAAACTCAGCTTAGTTTTTTCCGGATCTACAGCGACTACATACTGCCTGGTACAGTCAGGATCCATAGCAGAAGATGAAACAACACGTCACAAGAATCTGCCAGGATAATTTTTAGAGCTCCGCACAAAACTGACAGCGGAGCTCTTATTCCATATGGAGATACATCTCTGCAGATCGCGTTCAAAAGTATCTGTTACAGTCTAACCCTAATGAATAAGGATTCATAAACGCAGTAAAAAACCTCAATTAGCTAATAAACGTTTGTCTTTATCTGTCATTTTGACTTATGTATTTGTAAGAAAGGGATAAAACATAATTTAACTAAATCAGGCCCGTAAAGTTTTATGAATAAGGTGGTAATTGTTCTACATAATAGGTATAAACACTATAAACATATCTCTTTTTGTTAAGCTGTTATAGAATGGTTGATACTTTTGACGCGTATAGTGCGACAATTGTTGCATTTTACGTCAAAAATGTGACAGTTACGTAGGAAGTGGCACCCTCAATAATTTTCTACAATTTATTGTCGGACTATAGTCGGATCCGCTATTTTTGATACTGACTTGAGATACGGTTCTGATAATATTTGGTTATTATTAATCCGAGAATCCTTAACCATTTTATCTTAAGATATGCTTTTATTTGGAATTATTTCGAGAAAGCTCTATTTAATCTTCTCATACTAACTCGATGACGTATTATTTTACTTTTAGGTTTTACCGTCACTGCATATATTGCCTGGAAGAGGAATTAAGTAGTCTTACTCAAAAAACAAAGACAAAATAAGTGTTTTAAGTGACCGACATCCGGAAAATTGCGGGTCACTTCTGGATGAGATTAGCTGAGGACCGGGACAAGTGGCGTACTAAAAGAGAGGCCTATGCTCAGCAGGGGGCGATAAAGGGCTGATATGATGCGAATGATAATATTAAATTAGAATAATTATTTAAACATTCCAAATTCCAAGTCAGTGCGACATAAGTTTTTGACGTCATTAGTTTTGCTATTTATCTTTGTTAAAATACTGCGGATAATCTATTCGTAGGTTTTATAATAAATTATTATGACCTCTACTGTTTTACCTTTTCAGTCATTCCCACCTACTTTTTACTTAAGATTCTAGTAACGTAGGCACTGTTTGTCATAAATTTACACTAGGCCTCGTCACACCTTTATTTGCTAGGATATACTTGCCATAGATTTCGCATTATTAAACATTTATCAAGACTCGGGGCTACCACAAAAATTCGTTTTTATTTTATGAGTGCAAGTTGTTTTATGGCCTCTCCATACGTTACCGATAATTGCATGTGATTTGCAATACATTCCAGCATTAGGTCGATCGATTGAATTATTTGCTCCTGCTTAGCCAACAATTAGGTATACCGGGTGTGGCCTGTAATATGAGCAAAAAATTAAACTGTAGGCTGTACTCCTCATACTGACCAACATTTGTTCAGCGACTTTTAAAATAACTTGTCGTTAAATTTTTAATACACTTTAAAGTTTATTCTAAGACGCAATGTATTGCGAATTTTGTTATGTTTAAGGCGTGACAAGCAACGTCAATCACAATGATATGGCGTGGCGATAGCGTCCATTGACGATAATATTTATTTTGTATGAAAAATAGGGAGTCTAAATACTTTGTAATTTTTAAAAGTTGTTGAACAAAAGTGTAAAGTTTTTGAGGAGTACAATCTATGTTTTAATTATTTGCTCGTGTTACAGGCCACACCCGGTATATCTACAATCGTATGCCATTTATTGTGACGTCTATAGAAGCCTTTGCGCACACTATCTAGTGTATATGTTATCTATGGCTAGAATATAATACCTATAATATTGACTATTTTTTTGATTGACGTGACCTACAGCTTTGGTGTTAATTTTTGCAAACTATTTCTTATCTCTAACCAAATACGGTGTTAATGTAATTCAATCGACTATCTAAGAATACATTAATATAGAACTGTATGTCGGTATTGAAGCCGATAAGTGATTAGAAATAGTATTGAATCGGATCAAGAGTCAGGGATATACTGTACACAAACAAAATGGCCGACCTTTGATGTGACAAATTGAATAAATAGTCGCAGAGGCCCCGTAGAACTCATATCAATTTGTTAAAATGCTTAAATTTTTTGTATAGGGTGAGTATAGGTTGTACAGGATAACTGTCCGAGACTACAGAGGTCTAACATCCGTGTTGCCTATATAAATTCCCTATTGAAATTTGGAACTAGTTAATAGGTACTCGCAAAACATCCTTGTGAGTTTTTGCAACTTTATTTCATTTTGGTCCTAAACATACGTATTTTATTTATGGGCCTTTATTTTAAGTTTATTTATAGATAGTTTCAAACGGAATAATTTCTAACACAATTTTATAATTACAAAACACAGGGTGAAACGAAGCCTCTTTATAGTGCTCATTAATAAGCTTATCTTGATTGAGAAATTAATTTATTCAAATTATCTTTCGCGTTAATTTTTTGCATTGAGTGCGTCTACGCATTCTAATTAGGCATTTTAGAGATATTATCTTGTGTGATAATGATAAACTGACATTTGCGAAGACAAAGGAATATTTAGATCAGCAAAGCAGAATATTTTATCCGCGAATTTCAAGCCAGAAGTTGATAGAGCCATATTTTTTTTGGTAACTTGATTCATCATCATCTTCCTTGCGTCGTCCCGGCATTTTGCCACGGCTCATGGGAACCTGGGGTCCGCTTGGCACCTAATCCCAAGAATTGGCGTAGGCACTAGTTTTTACGAAAGCGACTGCCATCTGAACACAACCCAGAGGGTAAACTAGGCCTTATTGGGATTAGTCCGGTTTCCTCACGAAACTCACGATGTTTTCCTTCACAGAAAAGCGACTGGTAAATATCAAACTAACTGGTAACTTGATTGTCAAACATAAATATTTTGTAAACACCCACAACTGTTTGAAAAAGTAGCCAGGTATAATAGAAATTTTCGAAACAATAATAAATTAACTAGTATTCATTGCCCACGCACTGTCTTCTATAAGAACAGTATTTATTTCATGGCTATTAAGATATTTAATTGTATTCCAGACGAATTTAAATCCTTTGATGATATCAAATTTAAAAAGCAAATAAATGAATGGTTACTGCATAGAATGTTTTACACAATTAACGTTTTTTTAAATAATAAAGGCTGTTTGTAATTACATATATTATATAAAATGAAATTGTGTACTTGAAATCGATTGTCAATTAGTTTTAGTTATAATTTATTTATTTATTTATTTATTTAAAATTTAAATCAGGCAACAAGGCCCATATTACAAATACCTTACAGACTAACATACATATATATATATTATAAACTTAAAAACTAAACACTGTTTATGCGACAAAACGGCGTGGCTCCGTTGAATCGGCTGTTCTTGTGTCGGATTCGGCAGTTTGCCCCAAATGCTATTATGCTTAGCCAAATGTAATTATGTTATTATACCTACTTATTATGTTGTCTATTGACATTAAATATTGTTTTCAGCTTTAAGTAACAAATATTGTACACCATTAAGATGGTAGGCTATGGTTTTAGTACCTATGAAATGTAACACCTTTTATGTATACCTATAGTCACAATAAATATATTATGATTATGATTACTTGCTACTTTGCCTAGGTATATCTACATATTAAATTGTTATAATCCGACTAAAGGAAAGAGAAAGGTTTTATATTGTACAGTCAGCTGCAGAGAGAAAGTACCCTGGCATAGAAGTTTGTATGCCAAAGTATTAAGCAAATAGTATAGCTGACTGTACATTTACTTTTGACTTAGTACCAACTTAAAATAAATTAATGTTTGTAAAATGCAAATAATTTGACGAGATTCTTAATTGAAACAATAAAATTTAACCATTATTGAATCGCTACTTAATATCGAATTTTATTTGCATTTTAGATAAAGCTGCATATACACTCACGTATTATACTGTCTTCCAAAGGTGAATTTATAGGTACATAGAATACTCACTTAATAAGAGTTTTACTATATTAAATGTCGGTCAATATTGCGTGGTTTTAGATGTTTGTGCTTTGGACATTTCTAGGCAAAGATAAAATTAAGAATTCAGTGTGAAGAATTAAAAGCACATCAGAAAATCTTATTTTTTTTTGTGTTTTCCAAAGTCTTCGTTTCAAAGTTGTTCTATGTGATTTCCCGGGCCTCAAACTATCTCCATATGTAACAAATGTCATCTTAATCGGTTCAGCGATTTAAGCGTGAAGAAGTAACAGACAGACAAGATTTATAGAGTCTGTTCGGTATAAGAGTCGTGGAATGTATTGGGCTCCATACATTTCACGAATCTTCTCTTTCCGCGCAGACTCTATTTGCATTTTAGAAGAAGAAGAAGAAGAAATACATTTATATAACATCTTAATTGAGACATCTTGATTGATCTCATTTATAATATTAGTAAGTACAGATTTCTTTTAAGGTTCCGTCACACAGGCGCGGTACCCGGGCGGGGCGTGAGCGTTTTATATGTAAAAGCGGCGCGCCCCGCTCACGTGCCGCCCGGAAAACGCGCCTGTGTGACGAAGCCTTTAAAGTTTGCATGCGGCTTTTGACACCTGTCTATGGCCAGCCTAAAACGCGTAGGCCCCATATTTATGAGGACGGTGGCGCTTTGAGCACTAATACCCGATTAATGCCACGATGCTTTATTATGATTGACACCACGCGATTATATGCAGATTGCACTTCGATTGCAGCGGATCGAGTGAAGTCTTAATTGGAATATTTTAGTAAGTTATAATGGCACATCATAAAGAATTATTAGCATGCTGAAGTGGCACAGGGTTCGGCTGCAGTATTAGGAAAACCAAGGTGAGTTAAAACAGAGGTAAGTTGAAACAACGTGAATTTGGCGCTATTTATAATGTAACGCCGCCTGCCTGCAATACGGCCACATCTCAAAATGTATGAATTATGATTAGGGCTCATCCATTGATTACGCCACACGTTTAGGGGGTGGGAGGGGGTCACGAAAATGTGAGATAGTGTGACAAGGGGGAGAGGGGAGTCACAATCTTTGTGACGTCACTTTAACTAAATCTGTAACCGAAAATGGTTTTGATTTTTTTTATTCACTGTTAACTGTTAAATAACTAGTTTTTGCAATGATAATCGTTTTTATTATGGATGTATTTCTATTCGCAATCGGCTTCGTGTTATAAATTTCTAACAATGCTTTAGTCTAAAAAAGATTTTTTGTTAAAATAATAAAAAGTAATTGAAATTGTTGAAAACAAAATTGCCAAATATGTGACGTCACGCCCCAGGGGGGGGGGGGGGGGGGGGGTTTGTTAGCCAAATGTAAGTATAAGTAATAAAATTATCTTTAAAAAAAATTGGTGCCTAAGTGGCCGTATTCCAGGCACAAAACAATATTGAGGCAAGGGCGCATATTGAGGGACCAGCGGACGGTGATGGGATGAGGCTAAACATCGTTTTTAGGGTTCCGTACCCAAAGGGTAAAACGGACCCTCTATTACTAAGACTTCGCTGTCCGTCCGTCCGTCTGTCTGTCACCAGGCTGTATCTCACGAACCGTGATAGCTAGACAGTTGAAATTTTCACAGATGATGTATTTCTGTTGCCGCTATAACAACAAATACTAAAAACAGAATAAAATAAAGATTTAAATGGGGCTCCCATACAACAAACGTGATTTTTGACCAAAGTTAAGCAACGTCGGGAGTGGTCAGTACTTGGATGGGTGACCGTTTTTTTTTTTGCTTTTTTTTTTTCGTTTTTTTTTTGCATTATGGTACGGAACCCTTCGTGCGCGAGTCTGACTCGCACTTGCCCGGTTTTTTTTCCAGCTCGATAATAGTTATTGATGTCTCAAAATGCCACACGGCTCATGGGAGCCCGGGGTCAACTTGACAAATAATCCCATGATTTGACGTAAGCACTAGTTTTTACGAAAGTGACTGCCATCTGACATTTCAACACAGAGGCAAACTAGTCCTTATTGGGATTAGTCCGGTTTCCTCATGTTGTTTTCCTTCACCGAAAAGCAACTGGTAAATATCAAATGATATTTCGTACTTCCGAAAAACTCATTGGTACGAGCCGGGGTTTGAACCCGCGACCTCCGGATTGAAAGTCGTACGCTCTTACCGCTAGGCCACCAGCGCTCGGACACTATAAAAGCTAAGAAAAAAAAAATGTGTTTTATGCCATACGATTAAATGACTAACATTACCAAGGATCAGATTACACGTATAAAACAAGGAAGGCTAAAGCCACACTATTATGCCCGCAATAAAATAGGTACCGTGCGATACCGGTCGACCTTGCGCGCTGACATTCTTGGCCTTTCTTCCACCATGTCTTACTGTGTGCCATACTGTGTGCTATACGAAGGACACCCATAGACTTATGGGTGTTAGGTTTCCATTTGCCAGTGATATTAGTAGATAGTAAATAAAAAAGCCTGTAATTTCTCAACATACTTAAGTACCTACTTACTAAAAAAATAAACAAAATAAAAGACAAAAAGAATGTATGAGAACTCTTTGAATGTATATATGTATTATATCGTCGTCTAGTACCCACAACACTAGCCTTATTGAGCTTACCGTGGGACTAGGTCGATTTGTGTAAAATTGTCCAATTATATTTATTTATTTATTTATAACATAACTTTTTCTTTAAATGGCATTGAATAGGACAAATATAGACGCATTCTATTATTTGGATTATCTTTTAAAAGACTCCATATAGAAATGTACAACCATAGCAATGCAAATCAGACGTAATTGCACGTTTTCCTTTTGCGGATGTATACTAGAAAACAGTCATTAAGTAATCATGTGGGTAGTTATTGTAGTTAATAAGCAAACAGGACTTTTCCATCCGAAACCAATAAACACGTGTTAAATATTGTGTTTTGTGTTCAACAGTCGGATTGTTGGTGGTTGGTACTGCTTGCACATAAATCAAATATTGCTCAATCCCATATATGTTTAGAAGCGTTAATTTCCTTCACGAGTGAATTGCAAATAAAAGCATTTTTAGGGCCATGTTCATGTTTGAACTTTTCATGTTCAAGTCAGAATATTTCTAAGTTTTTCAGATAGGGTATAGGCAATAAGGTTGCGTACTGTCAGTTTACAGCATGGACGATGGTACTTACCCAGACCGTGGCCATATGGCGGGTCTGATGCAATTTTAGCTTGTTTCTTCATACAGATGTTAGTTGAACAAAACACCAAATTCGTTAGACTAAACATGTGTTATTTTCAATTTATAATTCGTTATTAAATGTTTTGTATAATTCTCTATATTGTTAGTTTTTTGTCTATTGGTTTATGACATCTCGACATACCTACTCGTATTGCGAATTTTGTAGTCTTGATACCTAATATAATTTCTTGACTTTGTTACTTCTGTGGTCTGCGCGTTGGAGAGCCTGTAGCTTAAAATGAAAACTTATGAATAAATATAAATACTTGGGGGACAATCTTACACAGATTGACTTAACCCACAGACACTAAACAAAGCTCAACCAATGCTATTGGTTGATCACCGGACTCTGCCTCATTAGAAAGACATCTTTACCCACGTACTCACTGTTTGTTACGACGCAATTAAAAAACAAAACAATTACCTACGAATCCTTACAATTTTCCCTTCAATTCATTTAAAGGAAAAGTATTCAATAACTTTCTATAAAAAAGGAACCGCAACCAGCTTTATAATGAATCTTTGCAGCTAAAAACAAATTTAAATGACCTAATAAGCGGTCACTTGTTATTGAACATTTAAATTAGAGGAAGGAAAATTAATTGACGTTATCACTTAATTGTAGGTACCTACCTAGCTAGTCAAAAGACTTATGTTTAATTAGGAAGTTTAAAGTTACTCTCGTGGATCGTTGGTCACCATGACGCACGCGTTTAACAATCACCTGCTCAATTAGAATTTTCCTTGTTTTAGTTAGTTATACAGGGCTTTTTCCGCAAGTCGACAACCATTGTGCCTATTTTGCGAGATAACGAGGTAGCACTACTCTAGCCACCCCAGCTCGTCCATGAAACCTAGCACTGTCTTCAGGTTGCTAACTGCCTCCTTCAGTGTGCACGGAGTCCCTAGGTATTGGTTCCTGTATAGTATAGCCTGTTTACAGTGCAGGAGAATATGTTTTGCTGTTTCTTCTTCTTCCATGCTTTTCCTTGTTTATTCAACCATTCTATTCTAATCTAAATGGTGTTTTTAAATGTACTTAGAAAATTTAATAAAGGATGTACACCGACTACAGAGTGGACAAAACTGTTAGTCCTTGGAATTCGCATATTCCGTATGAACTACTGTAAAACAATTTTACGGAATCGCTTGTTTTGGACGAAACTAACGATTTTTCACCCACAATGACTCCAACCGAACCGAGCAGACAGTCTAGACTCTATTATGAAATAACTTCTGCCCGCAACTTTGCGTGAAATAATGATGATTGATAAAAACTACCTTATGTCTTTCCTGAGCCTCAAACTATCTCCATACGTACCAAATTTCATCTAGGTAAATCGGTTCAGAGGTTTAAGAGACAGACAGTGTTACTTTATTATTTATTTATATGTAGTATTAGGGTTAGTAGGGATAAAAGCCAACACCCCCTATTATTGTACTTTCTTGATCCTTCTTGTGCATATTATACCTACTAGTACAAATTAGGTAGTAGGACATACTTAATATATGTAATTATAGGTTATTGATGTTAAAATAACCAATTAAATATTGTTTAGATATTTTTAAACTAAGTGATTGGCTTGTGGTCTAACATTTACCTACGTTAATTAAGACACCGTATTAGCTAAACAATGCCTTTTCCAACACAGTCTTAATATAACAGAAAAGCTCTATCAATAACGTCCTTCTGACTCTACCGCTTGTTATGTTAACAAGTTAACATTACCCATTCTATCAGGAGCATGCATCGGCCCACTCTTCCAGATTTATGACACACCCGTGCCGCCAATGTCTTTGTCTTTAGCGGTTGCATAAATGAATAGGCGAGGAATATATTAGACATGCGTTCATTATGTTTTGACTAATAAGGATAAACAGACGAGCTATTCAGCGGCATTTTTGGGAACAAGAAATAAAGTGGCCGGTCGCTGCGTGCTACTTAGTTAAAAGGATTTCACAGATTAACAAGCTGAATTACAAAGAGCTGTCAAATACATACATATATTACCTATAGCATACATACTATCTAGGTGTAATAATCATAACTATTGAAATGTATGCGACGAACCTGAGTTATTTTTTGGCTTATAATATAAGTACAATGACAAAAAAGTTAGTTAATAAAAACCAAATCCACATCTCTAAGTTTTGTGTAGGTAAACATTTTTTAGTGTCATTGTGTGCATGGTGTTCCGAGTTACCTAATTTTGACTAGACATTAAATTTTTGTGAAAAATATTTTATACTGTTCACTTCACTGCTCATAATGGCTTAAAAACAATCATATAAGTTTTAAACCTTTAAGTACATCATGATGCATCTATACGTAATGATCCTAACAGTGTAGTGGAATCATTCGCTTGCAGCATGCGGCACATGCCACACCGCCGGCAGAATCTAATTAATCGCCCCAAGGTCCCTGTCCGGACGATTTGTTGTCACAGACACTATGCTTGTAACCTGTGGTACAAGGCATAGAAGAACAGTTGTTTTCTTGAGACTCTTTATCAGTGAGACATATATGAAAGACTCCATTAATACCTACTTGTAGGAAATATAATTAATCTATAAATCTTCCCCTACATTTCCCCTCTTTCGCTAACTAACTACGTCTTCAAACATGGCAAGTAAGGTAAACATACTTCGCTTCAAACCACAGTAAAAATCTTGTTTTACATTTGAGAAAGACTACCTATGTATTCATATATGTACGTATTAACAAACTACGTACGTGACTGACTAAAATTACGTTAGGACTGTTCTGTGGTTGTACGACGTCATCAAAGATCGTCCATAAGTTTCTTTTAGTGATAAGTAAACCGCAATTACGTACGCTTCTGGCCTACTTCCTCTCAATACTCTCAATGTGGGTTGTGCAAATATCCCCATTGCACCTCTTTTGGAAAATTCTTAATATTTTCAAAACAGCATATTAGGTACCTAAAGCTATCTGATTCCGCTTCTGACTTGCGCCGCATCGTAATTGTTAATGAATTCAGTCTTTAACAGCACTTTGCATTGTAATTGAATTTGTAGTGGAACATTAAAAATATTGACAGGCACCAATCAACGGAAGAATGAGATAATGTTTGACCGCCGATGGGCTTTTAAGATTAATTTGTGGCATACTCTTACATGAAATGCTTGGACATATTAAAACGTTAACAGAATACATTTTAAAGAACAAGAATGAAGCTATGTGGTATTTCAACACTTCAGTTATTACTGAAGGTGATGACCGTAAACTGTTTACCTAAATACTTCAAGGTAGGGTTTGCACGACGGATCCGAAATGTATGGGAATATCCGCGGATCCGGATCCAGATCTGGATAATTTCATACATTTCGGATCCGGATTGCAAACACTACTTCAAGGTAAAAGGCAAACAGGGTTTAAACTATGGACAGGTTATGTTATCAAATC
This sequence comes from Cydia splendana, assembly GCF_910591565.1. NCBI lineage: Eukaryota > Metazoa > Arthropoda > Insecta > Lepidoptera > Tortricidae > Cydia > Cydia splendana. The sequence goes on from NC_085963.1 coordinate 20,462,088, forward strand.
AAATTAGATTCTCTCTTGCTGCTTTGGAAAACGAGCATAAATGTAAAAATATCATGTTATTAAAATATGATTTTATGTTTTAAGGTTAAAAGTTCTTCTGTGTAAATAAAGGCGTCAATAATTTCGTTTATGAAAGTTAGAATAGACTTAATTTTTAGTTGTCGCAGTCCTGCTTTGCCAGTCTACGGGCCGATACAGACGGACTGCAACCCGACTGCAATTTGTATGGGAACTGCACACCGACTGCACGCCAACCTGCAACGTCGGCATGCAGTTTCCATTCAAGTTCCAGTTAGGATGCAGTCCGTCCGTAACGACCCTAAAAGAAGTAGAAATATTTTTATTACCTATAGTGCCTGATCTGGACGTCATCGTTAAATATCAAATCATACCAAAAAGTTTTATCATGTTAGCGATTAGCAAACATTTATGGCGGCTATCTTCACAGCCACGCCATATGTCCCGCAAAAAGCTGCTCGTGCATTGATTGTTGCATTCCTACGCTCATTCTACAATTACTGGCTATTACGACGAGCCATATCCGCAAGGCCGGCGCGTGTGAACTACTATGGAAATAATAGCTGGTTTATTTTACACTGAAAATAATTTTCTGGAAAATACAGAAATTCGCAAACTGGGAATGTTGATTTCATTGTGTAATGTCAAGGCAATTGACAAAAGAATATTAACTCTTTTTGTTTTAATTCGGGAACCAAAGGAATTCAAAACGCTTCCCTGGAGCTCCATCATCCGTCACAAAGAGATGGTCGAAAAAGCTCTTGAGTAGACACAAGATAGCTCTTGAGGGGGCGATTACACAAAAGATCTTGATGTGCCGAAGTGTAGGTATCCTCAAGGGCTCCCTAATAGTGTTCACAAATGGTCATGAGGTTCTCTCAGGGCTCAACTAACTTTGAAAAGCTCGACATAAGCTTTAATGGCTATACTCGTCGTAAATTTGTATTAACAAAGAATATTTATTTATTTACAGAGCCATTTATCGCCGGAGTAACCAAGAAGTAGGTTACATGATCCATTAGTTCTGAAATGTTTACTGGAAAAAAGGAAAATAGTCCGAAGGTGAGATTGTGCTGTAAATCTAATGACACCAAACGTTACTTTCTCCAATCCGCTTTGAGCTAGAGTTCCCAAACCCTCTTGTATGAGACGTTTTGAAGCCTGTTCCGAGGCTGTTGATGTTGAACACCTTGTTAAATAAAATAAAGTAACCATTAAACACAAAATCATGTCTCAAACATTATTATAACGTGTTATAATACCTACACAATACTCAGTGTTACGGCACCCACTTTCTCACCTCATGCGCGTGTGAGCGATCCCTATCTTGGATGTCGTTGCTAACGCTTGAGCGAGTCAATCGTTTGAGTGAACTAGTATAAGATTACTCTTTCACTACACACTAAGGGCATTGCGAGTCCAGGAATATTGAGCAATTCTCGCCATCGTCGCGCCCCTGAGATATATGCGTAAAGGATAATCCACGCTACACCGGGCCCGGGCCGGGGCCGGGCCGGAGCTCCCGGCGCTTCGTTTTCTATGGAAAGCACCACGTGATCACCAATCAGCCGTCATAGAAAATGACATCTCGGACGCCTCGGCCCGGGCACGGTCCGGCCTACCGTGAGTCATCCTTAACTCCAACATTCCCCATGAAATGAAGGAGTTTATCTGCCTGCTTGCAATATCAGCAGACGTATCATGGATGGCTTTATCGACGAAACTCACTGTCACTTTTTAACACCTCGCGGTTAAACACGACTGACAAATTTGACCATCATATCGGTACTGAACATGTCTTTGTCTGACTCCGTAAACAAATTCATCCACCAGCACCTCTAGAGCAGTCTGCATCCATAATACGCCAGGCTTCCAGATTCCAGACTGCAGTAGAGGAAATGCATAAGCAGCAACTTGTACTCCAGAATTGCTGTGTTCTCTAACAAAGTTGATATGGATACGTTACATTAAGACTAAGGGCCAGTTGCACCAACCACATTTGATAGACTGATCAACATCACTTGGCAGAAAACGATGAAAATTCCCATACAATAAAATTTAGAAAACGCTTTAACGGTGACAGGCGGTTTGGTGCAACCGACCGACCTTAAGAAGTGAGAATTCGACTCGCTCTTGTGCTACCATTGGGAATGCGAGACCTTAATGAACGAGTCCAAAATCCTGCGATCCCGCTGATACGGTGTTGACATAACTGCCTTCGTGCTCTTACATGTTTAAGATCATTAAAATACGTATGAGCATGAGATCACAGTTTATGGTCGGGTCTTAACTCTTAACTGATGAAAAGCGCCCGTCAAAGATTTCTGGAAACAAGTTGATTTACAGCTCCGTTTATTCAATCAGACGATTGATGAGTTATTTATGTTGTGGTTTTATAGTAGAAGGTAGCTTAGTTGAAACTTAATCAAGATTAAGCATTTATTTTTACTAACTCATAAAAAAAACATTCTAATGCCGCCTTTGAATCTAAACCCTTCAAGAGCAAATTGTCGTCATTCATACTAATTCTTAATAAACGTTTTAAAAATGACCCAACACAATCGAAATCGAAAATCATCTGACCGTTGACATGTTTAATGTTGTTTATATCTTAATGTTTCACCGCAAGGAAACTCTTCTAATTCCAACATGTTAGTTCCCCTCTGGCTCCCTCTTGGTTCTCTGTGGCTCTGGCTCCCTTTTGTATAAGGCTTAAGTTGTGCCGTTCTCGAGAATATTCTCCGTTTTGTATAAGAACATTCTCCATAGTAAACGGAGAACGTTCTCGAGAACGGCACAACTTAAGCCTTATACAAAATACAAATATACATATATTCTATAATCATCCTTGTTTTCAGTGATTTCCATTTAACTTGTACGTACTGTACTTTAGTACCGTGTTTACAAGTGATACTTCAACCCGGAATGAGCAGATTCAGATGCAGGCGAACAATGCGATGTTATCAGCGATGTTTGTTCCACATTAACATAAGACTACCTGCCGAAATTTCCTCGCCTACGCTGCATTACCTTTGAGTCTCCACTGAGAGCGGACGTTAAATATCACAAAGTGAATATTCATTTAGAGTTTTTAGAGTCTCAGAGAGTTTGATCATCAAACAAAATCCGTCTGGTGCTAAATAAACGTTTGTATTTTAAGTGCTCCGTATTTTCTATCTTAACAGTGGAGTCCAATCCAGAACTTATCGGCTCCTACGATTGTCGTATATAACATGTAATGCGAGATATAGCGTGCTAGTTTAAATATAATTTCCTGTTAGTTAAAAAAAGTGGATGTACAATAACTAAAAATTAAAGTGAAAGTAGTGTTAGTATAGGCCAAAGGTATGGTGCCATCGCTCGAAAAGATGGCACCCTACCTTTGGTCTATAGGTACTCGGGTAGATGGGGACACTTATTGATAATTAAGAAATTTAACACACATCCGTGAAAGAATAAGGATCATAGTCAAATGGCGTTCTAAAAGTTTTAATCATCCGTCGAAAGATGGCAGTAAATTTACTGTGACCACAAAATTTTACTTTGACAATAAGCCTCTATTTAAATTAGGTTGCTCAAAGTTCATACAACATATAGCACCATAAAACCGCATGTGAAATATTTTTGAGGCTATTGTACGAGCATGTGACTGCAAGAGATTTATTATTATTATCGGCTGAGAATGCAATATTATCTGACTTCTCAATAGTTTTTATCACTTTGACCAAAATTGGCTCTGAACATTATTTAAAGGCGCGAAACAAGAAACTTGCAGTTCTTTATTAAACCAATTAATTAACAATTGACATTCGGAGGACTGTTTTTTATTGTAATCAATACGGTTGATGCAGTTTTAATGATGGCATTAAAATTGAAATATGGATGGTAGAACCGTCCACTCCTCAAAAAGCGTAATGAATAATGTATCCGTATGTCCATACAGTGTCAAACAAAAGAATCGTCACTCCTCCTTATTAACATCCACCATATTTATGAATGAAGTTATTTCAATATTTGCATAATGTATTATGCAGTGTGTTTTGATCAAATTGCTTTCAAATATTTGATGATTTACACGTATTATTGCGAGCCTATTGTGTCCCACTGCTGGGCAAAGGTCTCCTCCCTCTTCTTTCACTCCTCCCGGTTTTGAGCTACAGCTGGCCAGTCTCTCAAAAATGAGTCCAAGATATCCCGCGATCGCCGACGAGGTCTGCCGGATCCCCGGTTCGACTCACGGGGCACCCACTCCGTGGTTATCTTGGCATGCGGCAGACATGACCAGCCCAGTCCCGCTTTAACTTTTTTGTTGTGCTCGGTAGAAACTTTTTTAACTCAATCACTCTCAAGAGAAGTGTAACAGTATAGCTAATTCTTTACAAATGAACTCGTTTTCATTCCATTTAAGTTTACTTTGCAACTTTTCAGATCCGCAGTTACTATGACCCCACCGGGCCTCCAGAAAAGTGTGGGACGCACCAATTGTCCTGCCGACATTCGTGCTCCCACTTAAACCGACAAGGTTCTAAATGAGCCTAACGCATGTTAAATTTAGAACCGTGTGGTGATACGAGTCACGGCAATGTCGTTGGATAGTTTTTGCGCTCACCCACGCTGGGCATCGGAAGAATTTGACTTAGCTACCAAGGTCGCGCTTGCATTGTCTTTTTGTTCACGCCGATGTGTTTTAGAACCGATTTGACCCGTGAGACATACAAGACATACCTACTTGTATAGGTCCGGAGGTAAATTGGGGTAACCGGTCTTAAAATGCTATTGAAAGTCTTACTTGGCTTGTAATCTTGTTTTATTGTTCATTTTATGGCGTCTGACCCATTTAAACATTGACACAAATTCGGGAAGAGATGTTCCTTAGGCTTTTTTTGGTGTTATTACTGTTAAGATGGTAGGTATATATAATTTGTATTTTGAAACCCACTACCCACAATAGCATCGTCATCATCATCATCGACAACAATGGTCCTCAAGCAAGATCTTGCATATTTTTGAGGAGAGATGAGAGCTTGGAAAATTATATGGACCTATTTGGTATAGGTATAATGGTAAACATGCTTGAGGCTCTCCCTATACCTATAGATCGTTCAATCTTTTAATTTGTTACAAATTCGAATAAGGCAAATCATATATTTGAAGTGTGGTTAATTTTGTGTTAGCATGAGGAAACAGCCGGCAAAGGAAGAAATTATTGAAGATTCCTGGTGTGGTGTTTCCAACTACTTCTTTAATATCAAGTATATCAACAGTAAGTGTAAAAAACGGACCTCATGCCAAAGGTCACTTTTTACTATCATACAAAACAGATATTTATTAATAACAAATAAAATAAATAAATAAATATTAGGGGACATCTTACACAGATCAAACCTAGCCCCAAACTAAGCAAAGCTTGTACTATGGGTACTAGGCGACGATATACATACTTGTATAGATAAATACATACTTATATACATAGAAAACAACCATGACTCAGGAACAAATATTAGTGTTCATCACACAAATAAATGCCCTTACTGGGATTCGAACCCAGGACCATCGGCTTAGCAGACAGGGTCACTATCCACTAGACCAGACCGGTCATCAAATGAACAGCGTTTTTAAATTGCGTAGGCTTGGGTTTTCAACATTTAGGAAAGTATGCATAACATTGCCCTCAGGTGGATAAGCCCATTTTGAAATCTAAAATGTAATCCATAATACCATACCCTTTTATAGAGCGATGCCCATCTTTGGAAATAGCATATCTTCGCTATAGTTTATTGATAACAATCAAATATTGCTTATGAAAAGCCCAAAGCCATGAGAATCACAACTAATTTATTTTACACTCACACTAATTACAAGTGAAACTATAAATAACGATTTACGAGTAGGAACTGATTTTATAAATAAATATTCATTCAAGTTTACATAATGATTAATAAGCGTTAGTGAAAATCTGCATACACCCCCGCAGAAATTTAAAATTGTATGTGAAATGTGATTTTATTCATATATACACTTTTATTCGACTTTCCTTGCTCCTACGCAGTTTTCAATTTTGTAACAAGATATTCTGAATCTGTATTTGTACAAAAATATTCACTTCACATTGGAATAACAGTGAATGTCGTTTTTTATCCAAAAGCGTAAATTAGTTACACTTGGAACGAAAGTAACAAATTTAAACCTTAGGACCTCAGAATAAGGCCTATACTGATCTTCACAATATCCGTGGAAACCATTATCCACCAACCAGGAAACATTATCTTCAGACAGCTAGACGTATTAAAAGTAATCAAATTACGAGGTGTAGATTGGACTAGACAATAGTTGAGAAAAAAGTCAAATATTAAAATACCTCTTGGTAGAGATATTATATTACTGCCATCACTTGCCTACAATTCATCGAATCCGGACCAGTGTGTCATGGAACTTACTTTGAAGGGACTTAATCACGAATTTACCTCTGACGTACGTGGATGGCATCCTTCCTTGATAACCATATATAAATACATACATACTATATGTACTATACTCTCTCCCGTCTCGGCCGGTTTCGACCACGCGCTTGCGTAGCCGATCTTATTAACAACTAGCGACCCGCCCTGGCTTCGCACGCATTAACAATTTATACACCTAAACCTTTCTCAAAAATCACTTTATTTATAGGTGAAAACCGCATGAAAATCCGTTGAGTAGTTTTTGAGTTTATCGCGAACATACAAACTCAAACAGAAAGACGCGGCGCGGCGGGGGACTAATTTTATAAGGTGTAGTGAAGACCCTTAAGGTAAAGGTAACATTCCATTTTCGATCGCAGTAGGTAAGCATAAATAATAACAACACTGCACTGACCTTCGCAAGGAGATTCATAAGTTTTTGCTACCGATCCCAAAGTCACCTTTAAACGGAAAAAATATAATAAGACAGGACGTTTCCTAAATGTATGGAAGAGTTGATTGCCATGGTTATTAGTTATTACTCTTATTACTCTCATTTGAATAATCTGAAGACATTTTGTTTTTGATTAAAGGATGCCTAAATTGTAGTTGCAAATGTTTTATTCGAGAAAATATTTTTAAATTTAGGTTCTAATTTCATGCAATAACCTTTTTTTAGGGTTCCGTACCCAAAGGGTAAAAAAGGGACCGTATTACTAAAACTCCGCTGTCCGTCTGTCCTTCTTTCCGGATGTCCGTCTGTTTGTCACCAGACTGTATCTCATGAACCGTGATAGACAGACAGTTGAAATTTTCACAGATGATGTATTTCTATTGCCGCTATAACAACAAATACTAAAAAGTACGGAACCCTCGGTGGGCGATTCCGACTCGCCCTTGTCCGGTTTTTTATTTATTTGCAAATATGTAGGTACATATAGGTAAACAACCAATTAGAAATACAACACATTATGGTTAATAGCAATCTTGGAATACAAGTAAAAAACCAGAAAAGCGTAACTAACCCAATAATTTATTATTATAGTTAACCATTTATAAAACCTCAGTGGATATTTACTTTTAAATAACTTACTTACATTTCATTTTATTTGAAAGGTAGGTACAGTGAACTGCGAAATTGTATGGAGAAATTATGAATGAATTTATTGATAAAGTCGCCATGCACTTTTACAGCTGATGGTACCTAAAAGTACCTAAAAGAAAGAATTATCATTAAAATATTCCCCAAAAGGTCCAAACGTTTTAAACCACTACCTGTTTATAAGTACCATTTCTTGTCTTTCGATGTCTTTTTTAAATATTAATTCTTATAAAACCCTTTAATCTTATAAACAATCTTTTAATCCATTAAACTGTGACAAAAAATGTTGGCGCAATTTTCGCCAACTTGCCAACTAGTGAGTGGCATTTTTTGCTGCCTCAAAAACTTAGGTACGTGTTTTTTGTGAATGAAAATGATACACGCAGTCTTTGTGTGGACGTCTGGAGATTAGGTGATTCACGAATGACGTATATGTTTGTGGAGACTATTCTGATATGACGTTTGATAAATGCATGATAGACTGTAGTGAATTTTGAATGAGTTATAGGTGGATCACGTTCCGAAGACACGTCACGTTCACGTTCAGCAGGAAGACGTCCTATCGGATGTCCCAGGTATCGCTGGTGCGACGTGGTGGAGGCGGATCTGCGCGAACTTCGAGTCAACAATTGGCGAGAGGTCGCACAGGACCGAGAAAAGTGGCGCTGTCTTGTGTCGGAGGCCAACTCTCATTTTGGTTCGTTGAGCAACGCAGTAAGTAAGTAATAGGTGGATCAGACAAAGCTTATGACAAACAACCATGTTCCGTTTACGCGGAAAACATGCGGAAAACATAAACATACAGGCCAATTCGAACATACACTTGACTGACATCAGGATGATATTTGAATCATGTTATTTAGTTATTGTGCCTCTCGCCTGTGCTAATACGAGGATTATGTACTTTATAAAAAGCCTCTATGGCAAAGACTAAAGAGAAATGCCTTTCGCGTGCATGCGGTGCATGTGAAGCTGGGCTATAACCGCGAAAATCGAAGTTCGCAAATTGCGGGCATCTTCCTCTGTTAATCTAATTACGCCTTCATTGGAGTAAAAGAGAAAGATCCCCGCAATTTGGGAATTTCGGCTTTCGCGGTTGGCCCTCTGCATCTAGATTAGGCAAATGCGCTGCTGGCGCGCCAAATTATAGGACGATTTTTGTAGTGTTTCTGTTGTGGACTTTTGGCTATGTCTACAGGAAAGACCTGAACACAGTTTTGTGTTTGACCTAATTGGAACGTACTTACATTGACATCAGAATTATATTTGAACATTTGAATCATGTTATTTAGTTATCGTGGATTTGGTTCGTACTTGTATTGGCGCTAGCGAACCGCATGGGCGAATGATAACAAAATTACATTATTTAGATATCATTGTGATGTCAAAATGAAAGTTTGAATTGGCCTCCAGATCTTCGTTGCGATGCGCTGCGCGTGCGCGTCTACTCTAACTGCGCAGCTGAAGTAAGAGTGAGCCAATCTGAATAACATCTACATTAAGTGCCCTGATTATACGGATAAGCGTTTTCTTTGTTTCAAAAGAATATCCTTTTTTCTAAGTTACCAAAACAAGGTAAAACGAAGTATCTAATTCTGAAAATTGCTAATCCACTAAACCAAAAGCACTTCATACTTTAGCAACACTAGTGCCACTTGCACCCATCCCACTAACCCGGCGTTAACCGGTTAAACCTGGAGTTACCATGGTTACCAGTACAATTTGATACTGGGTTAACGGTTTAACCGCTTAACCCCGGGTTAATGAGATGGTGCAAGTGGGCCTTAGTATTATTGCAACGCCTAAAAGGCATCTTGCTTATTGTTGCCACATTTTTTTTTGACATAAATCTTTGAGTCGGCTGGACAAATCCGGCCCTATAACTCTTAACCCCCTTATTCATAATCGCGCTACAAACCTCAATTAGCTAATAATCGTTTGTCCTTATCTGTCATTTTGACTTATGTATTTGTAAGAAAGGGATAAAACATCATTTAACTAAATCAGGTCCGTAAAGTTTTATGAATAAGTAAGTCTTTACTGTTGTCTGCAGTAGAATTTGCTTCTAATTTAATGGCTATGTATTTGCAACTTTCGAAGTTATCCCAATGCATCTTACTGTATTGAATTAAATTTTAAAATTAATTTATATTTTCAGAGAGAAGGTACTTACACATAAAGATACGAGTTCTTTGTGTGAGTGTTAACCTCAAAATAATATGCAGCACATGTTACCGTCGGCCAATAATATTTTAGAATACAAAACATTAACCGCCCACATCTAATACTTCTTAGATTCTTCGATTCTACATCCAATACTTAAGAAGTATTCGATCCCACATCTAATACTTCTTAGATCTTACATTACACATGCAAACTTGAAAAGTAATTAAAGATGTTAAGAAATTATCTCCCTAAATATAAATCAGGATGATCTAATGTGCGTGATGCATTCATATCACCAGAAATAGAACGAGAGCCATGTGTCATTTTACTTGGAAATTAACGATCGATTTTGTAACGCATCAACAGAGGGCCTACCGCGAACACTGAAGTTCGCAAATTGCGGACATCTTTCTCTTTTACTCCAATTCACGCGTAATTAGAGTGACATAGAAATATGATCGCAATTCGTGAACTTCGGTGTTCGCGGTGGGTTCTCAGAATTCCTCATATTTCGGGCTTTTTATTTTATTAACTAACTTTAAAAGTTTCAAGTCAGTCAAGTTTTCAGTCAATTATGGAGAAAATTAAAAATTTTATTTAGACAATTGGTTGGTGGTTGGTGGTGGTGGTATTGGTAGTGGTATTGGTATTGGTACGTATGGGATCAATAATAGAGGAAAAAACAACACGTAAAAAGTAGTTTTTGTGCTCTGTACAATACTTTGTTCACGGAGCATCTATGGGATCGCTTCGGTCTTGCAAATCGGTTTAATGCGTTACTTTTTCAATTCAGTTTGGAATATAACATTTAATTTCTTGTTATTACACGGTTATTGATATGATCTGTCAGCAGCTGTCAACAACATGCGACTGACATCATTTACATATAATTATCATTTTGACGTCACGATTTTGGCGTCATAAGCTTAATTTGATTACTATAATCGTCATCATTCTCTTGCCCTTGTCCCATTCACTTGGGGTCGGCGCAGCATGTCTTTCTCTTCCACACCTCTATGTCGCCCGTCATTTCATAATTCACTTGCGTTCGTTTCACATCATCTCTTAACTGATTTACAGTCCGCCGGATGGTATCGGCCTGTCAGTTGTTCGGAACTGTCCACATTTTGTTCTAACTGACAGGCCGATAATCAGTGGGCCCCTTCACACAGTCCATCAACCTTTTCCTCGGTTTTACTTTCCTCGTACTTCCCTCCACATTCATTCGTAATACCTTTCTCGTCACGCGACTTTCATCCCTCCGCATCACATGCCCGTACCACGCTAGGCGATTTGCCCTTACTTTTTCTGTTATGGGTGCAACTTTCAGGCTTCCTCTATATGTGTCGCTTAGCTTCAAACTCGGGTAAATAGGATCCATTCGACCCCCTCAGCAAATATCTACCCTATTACCTTTTCTTAATACCAATATCGCATAATCTGACAGATGGATTTACCCGAGTTCGAAGTTAAGCGACTCATATATACTATAATTTGATTGCAATAATATACATAGATATAATAGTTGCCTTAGACCAAGTGCAAGAAATCTTAGGATAATTGATTACTTATACATATACCAATACAGGTATTACTCTAATACCTGTATACTGGTTTCATAATATTAGTCTAATCAACGCTGATTGCACTTGATTGTTGACACTGATTTAAATATCATGTTCGCGGGCTGACAGGCCAATTCGAACGTACACTGACATCAGAATATTTGAATCATGTAATGTTATCGTGCGTCTCGCCCGCGTCAATACATACATGGGACAAGTACGAGTGAAATGCACGATTATTAAATAACATCGGTTATAGCAGGTCAAGCAAATCTTGTTAGTAGCAAATTTGAAAAATCGCGGGATTGCAACACTGTTTTCGAATATTTCCAAAATTGCGTGTCATCTGTGTTTTATCTGTGGAGTGTGGATCGTGAATGACAGCAAGACAGCCATCATCTTGTTTGTTTACATTCTGAATCGTTGCTATTTGAAGAGAAATTTCTACTGTCACCATTAAATACCAATATATTTAATAAGATTGTGCATGAACTTAAGCAAAGTCAAGGTGCCTACAATGTACAATCAATGCTCGTTGATCGTAAATATTTGTAAAATTTGAGGTTATGATAATTCCGTGTTTTGGTTCGATGTACATTGCTGCTTTTCTTAGCGCAATACTGCTCTTTGAGTGTTGCCCTACTTCTGTTCACTTTGCTGTACATTGCTACTGACATACTTTGCTTGACAGACTATAGATGTCATTCTGATATCAGCGTACTTTCGAATCGGCCTGTTAGTCATTACATGTAACACTGCTGACATAAGGGCATACTTTTATAGGAAAATGTTTATCTTATACGTCTTAATAATAATGGGGATTAAAGATCAAAGAGAAGTTATTATCTGTTATTATTTTATATTGTATAGATTTATGGTTATTTTACTTGTAATGTTTGTAGTAGATTCCAATAAAATCCCCATAGAAAACATTATGCGCTTATTGGAAAACAATATCTACATGACATGAGTGTCGTTCAGGTGTAAAGGTGTGCTAGAATTGCTAGATTGTCGGTTGTTTCATTACAATTACCCGAAATAGAGGTTTCTATTGCCGAAAAACACTATTTAGTAACTAAACTTATATCGGATTACTTTTAGCCTTTATGTAATTAAGTTGGGCATCAAGAACATCTTGTATGTGCAAAATTTTAGGAAAATGTAGAAGAAAAAATAATATATTTTATCAAGCCCTGTATGTTGGTAGATAGGTATCTAAGAAGAAGTATTAAAATATTTGCCTTAGTTTTGTTCCAATTCAATTGAAAAGCTGCAAGACATAATCCAATATGAACCATTTAGAACGCCATATGAATTTCCCTTGCCAGCCCATTCGCACCACCGTTACGCCACTGAGCACCTTCTGTTCTGCACTTAGGCCCTGTGTGGTAATAACTCGTCCCACTTCAGTCAAGGTTCTAACTCCAAGGCTCTTATTAACATCCCTTAAAACGCCTCAACTAAGACTAACTAGTATATAGCTGGTCTCTAGATACTAGTAGTCATTATAGATCTTGAGTTCGCTTGTACTTGGTCCTTTGAAACGATACGCTTTGCACTTACCAGTCTAACTCCAACATCTACGCACCATAAATGTCCTAACATACGGGAACCTGTTAAGCAATTTTAGGCTTTAAAGCTAGAGTATTAAGATCGGATTACTTGCAGCAGTTTAAAGCTGATGAGACTTTTCCACGTCCCAGCCAAGGTCCTACCGTGAGGTAGCGCACGCATTTTGCGTAGGTTTATACTGTAATATATCAAGAAGCCACTGCATTTAAAATTAAACTTTATCTTAAACATATAAATTCGTATTTTGTTTGTATATTGCAAGTAACTTGAAGGTTTTGATAGTCTGTGTGGTGTACAAAGGAGTAGATAGTATTGAAATATTACGCGGTCGTACGTGTGCCCGCGAATGTCACGTACTTTTAAACGTACTCTTGAATTTTTATCACACCGCCATGGTTAGCTTGATAGAACTATGTTTTTTTGTCGCTATATGAAAACTAACTCAATGCTATTTATGAGCAATGTCATAGTTTTCCTTTATTATAAATAAATACGATTGTGTGCCTTTTCGAAGTAGGTTACCTACATGGCAACATATATAAAATAGCAGCTTAAATAGATATAAACTCTAATTAAATAAAAGAACTTTAAATAAATAATTTTCATGATTTATGATGTGAAAATAGCACCTAAATATGTATCTAATTATCTTAACAGTAGAAAGAGTAGATACCTACGAATTGTAGCTTTCAGCACCAATAACTTCCTATCTTTAAAAATGATTATTACAAAATGTTACCAATTGCCGACAGTTGCCACACAGCTACTTTCGCACAGGTATTAATTGTCATTACTTCCTACAAACTATATTATAACCCAGCAAACATTTTTGGTCAATATTTCGATAAAGGCACCTATTTGCGACCGAAAGTAGGTGCCTTTATCGGAATATCGACCAAAAATGTTTGCTGGGACATTGCATAGTTTCGTTATTTTTTTTGACTTCCTATGACCACTTTACAGCTATTTAATCAATGTTTCTCACTTAAAAATTAAGCTTACCACCAACGTACCAACTACGTAACCAACCATGTAAGTACAATACAGCCACTAAAAACGTAACATCTAATTGTATATTAGCCCTTAACACTACCATTAAATTGCTACCTATAATCAGCCCCTGGCTATCTTTAACCAGTCATTAACTTAATTTCACATGTCCACAAAATTAACAGTTAAATTGCTTTAGAAATGACAGCGAAAGCGCTATTATAACTATTTGAGACGTTGCTTCAATATCGTCTTATCTTTAATCATCAGAAGTTGAAAAATAAACCTTAACGATTGTTAATAAGGTTTAAATTTCGAAGGAAAATTAAACAGTTTGCTAATTATATTGTCAAAAATATCGCTTTCAAAGTACCTAACTGTAGTTGTGAATTGGATCATTTTGCTTTCCTGTTAAAGTTTAAACAGATGTAATTAACATGTCAAAAGTTTAAGCTGAAAATTTAAATCTCTTTCTGACATTTAGAAAACAGTAATTAACTATGACGTAGCGATCCATGTTAATAATGCGTGCAAAAGCTATATTAGTAATACATATTATAAATAAATAAAACTGTCACACCTATGACAGAACCCATCGCTCTAAGGCGTCTTATTGATTTTCAACTGTTTTCGCATAGCATAGGTACCTACATAATAAATAAGTACCTAAATCCAAAGCAATTAAAACCTTCAGTTATTATCATAGAGAAAAAAATACACAGAGTGCTCATTCCATACATCAGTTTCAGTAGCAAAACTATTATTTTCGTAGTCGACTTCTAGCATCGAGTAGCGGAATTATCAGTACTGCTACTGGACAATAGATGGTTCGACGACCGAAAAGTCTAATGCTCAAAAAATTTCAGTTATATTATAACCGGATTAACCGGAACTCTATATTTTCAACTCCTGCTTTTAATATTAGTTGTAAATTGTTGTTCAATACAATTTTCGTGAGTCGCGACACTAGAGAATTCTAGTATCATGTAGCGGTACTGATAATAACGCTACTCGATGCTCTCTAGCAACTCGACTGCGAAAATAATAGTGGTTTTGGTATCAAAACTGATGTATGGAGTGAGCAGTCTATTCTTGCTATATTTCTCTATGGTTAGTATAAAAACTTATGTAGAAAATTGGTAACTAGGTACATTGCAGATAGAAGTATCAACTAGTAGGTACCATCTGAAAACCACTATTAACTAACTATACATACCTATAATTCTTTATTTTATATGACTCCGCATAAATAAAGAAGGGAGAAGAAAAAATCATGACTAAACCTAATCTCAACATTTTACCACATGAAACGGCTCTTTTACAACCACTAGCTTACTTGTGAGTCTAATAAAAAAAACCGAAATATATCATGTCATCAAACCTATGACGGAACTCATCAGGCCGACCTTTCAGTAATAATTGAACAATGGGCCGTTCACTTGCGCCGGCGCATGGCTTTTTTCGGCTCCGCGCGTCCTCGCTCGCATCCGCATAGCCCTGATGCCATCTAACATGTGGCCTATAACACGGCCGTGTGATAACGAGAATTCAATACTAAGCTGTGATAATAATACGTACACAATACAATACTCTTTATTGTACACTTTAGGAAATAATACAGAAAGAAAACGGCAACAAGTAGGGGTAAACAACAGGCGATCTTATCGCTAAAAACAGATCTCTTCCAGACAAGCTTTGAAGTTCATTTCCACATTTCCACAATATATTAAATTACATCAATTTAGAGTTCTATAAATTTCATACAGATGTCCTTCACAATGAAATAATGAGATGTGACTGTGATCTATTCTGATCATCGTCGAATTGGAATTTAATGTGGTCCTTTTTGTAACATTTTTATGCTAACTGGGGAAATAGAACCGGCATTTTAGACTAAAATATAATCGAGTTTTTTTCTAATATACTTATATGGAAAATATAAACAAGGAGTATTAAACACACTTTTGGGTAGTGCCGAGAGTCTATGAGTCTATGACTGATTTGACTCTGTTTTTGTCTTTAAACACTGTCTGTGGGGTGTGCGTTGAAGAAACATAAATTACATACTCAATACAAGTACCTACATACAATTATACATACTTAAAAATAAAAATATATAATATAGTAATCCATACAAAATTAACAATGGGTAGCCGTTATGTGTGCTTGTTTCCTTTAAGGATACCTACCGGATTCGTGCCAACATTTTGCACTTTCTTTATTATACCAATTTGGAAAAGTATTTCAGAGTGGTAAATACTTTTGGCGCGTTATTTCATCCGCTGCTATTAATGCTGACTGTACGTGCCTATACATTTTATAAAAACAAAAGCTATCTGTTTTAACAAACTAGCATTATACCAACAATGCAAAACTTCAGGCAATAAAAATAATCGACGACAAAAAGCGTGTCTGGCCGTAAACCGCATTTCACAGAACCTCTAAAACCTTGTTTGACACATCGCTCATTGCGAAAACCAATAAATCGCCATTCGATTTTTAAAACTTCCCAATTGTTAGAAAAAAAAACACTGGCCAGCGACACATGCGCAGGTCCCTCCGGGCGGGAGTTCAATGTAACCTATTTGCATTCAAAAAGGCAGAATGACGCCATGACTTTGTCGGTCTTTGCCTTCACTTTCGTCGAAAAAACAAAAACAATATCGTAAACAATCCTACCCAGAACAGTTTTTGCTCTAATAAAGTCGTAATAAAAATTTATTTAACCGTCGTTTTTGTTGTATGATCTAATTTTTTCTTACACCATTGTGGAACTATTGACAATGCAAGTGATGTCGTAATGTAGTGACAATGGTTTGTTTGTGTTCTGACGCGGTAGGGACCTTAAAAGGGTGCCGATGTGTCCCTAAAATTAAAAGCATAATGGACTCTAAATGACGCAATTTAAAATTTCACTTTCAATCGCCCTTGAACGAAACTAAAAGTTGTCGCATGGGTTTTGAATATCAATAAGGTTTTTGTCAAATCGTTATGGCCTTGTTAAAAAAAGAGACTTGTCCAGCATTTTATGGATGACTATTGCGAGAAGGTGTCGTATTAATAGTTTATATATTTTAAGTTTGAAATAATACAGACGTTCAGATGGCATCATCTGCACTAATATTTGAATGATATTCGGTCAATTCATCTGACGTAATTTTAGTCCTTTATTTTCATGTGTTTGTTGTTGTTTTCATCGCGAATCGCGATAGAGTCAGACCGTGAAAAGTCTGCAGCGATTTTGACAGCCCACGCAGTGCAAGTGTCATTTTAAACGTCAAACTTCTATGAAATTATGACGTAAAATAACACTGACACTGCGTGGGCTATCAAATCCGCTGTAGACTTTTCTTGGTGCGACTCTAGAAACGATTAGATTCAAGTGCCTAATTTTGCAGGTATTTCAGAAACAGTCTCTTACTTTGAAGTTTTGATAAGACCACTGAAAGAAAAAAGAATCGTCACAAAAAACATCCTTATTCAGCTAAAGTTACTTTTTAATTCCTGCCACATCAGCTGCGAATGCTGCGATAGCCGAAGACGCATTTCTTCTTGTCAATGTCAATTTTTCTGGGCCGTTTTCGAGGGCAAATTAGTTTAACTACTTACCCCCTTATTCATAAACGCGCTATAAGCCTCAATTAGCTAATAATCGTTTCTCTTTATCTGTCATTTTGACTTATGTATTTGTAAGAAAGGGATAAAACATAATTTAACTAAATCAGACCCGTAAAGTTTTATGAATAAGGAGGTAAGATTAGATTCACAGGGGGATTTTAATAACAGGTTAGGATTAGATCTGGATTAGTTATGAATCATCAGGTATTATCTGTCTGTGTCTAAAGTGACGTTTTTGGTCGTAGAAATGTCACTTTTGGCAAAGAATAAATAATAGTACTAGGTACAGAAGATTCACTCTCTAAGAAAACGCGTCTGTTACGATTAGGACAGATATGACCGCTAGGTGGCGACAGCGCCACGCGCGGCTTATGGCTAGCCACCAAAATTGGTACCTGGTTTTGACACTGACAAATCCGATCCATAACTAATCCAGATCTGATTCATGGCCTGTTAATAAAATCAGAATACTGTTAGTTACGGAATTACATATTTAAGAAGTCATGTAAAACGAGCACTACACGGCAACTATAACTATGATTATAGTACTTATATTATGTTTTAAATGATAACCACATGTTCTTTTTAGGGTTCCGTACCCAAAAGGTAAAACGGGACCCTATTATTAGGGTTCCGTACCCAAAAGGTAAAACGGGACCCTATTACTAAGACTTCGCTGTCCGTCCGTCCGTCTGTCTGTCACCAGGCTGTATCTCACGAACCGTGATAGCTAGACAGTTGAAATTTTCACAGATGATGTATTTCTGTTGCCGCTATAACAACAAATACTAAAAACAGAATAAAATAAAGATTTAAATGGGGCTCCCATACAACAAACGTGATTTTTGACCAAAGTTAAGCAACGTCGGGCGTGGTCAGTACTTGGATGGGTGACCGTTTTTTTTTTGCATTTTTTTCCGTGTTTTTTTTTTTATTATGGTACGGAACCCTTCGTGCGCGAGTCCGACTCGCACTTGCCCGGTTTTTTTTACATACAATAAATAATAACAAAACTGACACTCGCGTCAACGTCCTTTCAAGTTCAAAAAATACATATGTAATACATTGCATTGTGCATTACCCTTGCTTTTCCTAGATAGGTTAAAGGAAAATATACCTTATGTTCATAAAGATATGAATTAAGTTAGAAGTGTGTATTTTTATTTCTAATGTCAACCAGTCACCACAACTTGCTACATATATATTGATGTAAAATATATACATATAATTACATACAAACATACATTGTGTTAATGTATCATGTTTTTTTTTACTCGCATATTTATTACATTCTTTAAATTGTACATCATATATGATTTTATACTATGTATAGGTACGTAGTAAGTTCGGCTATGAGTTGGTTACATAGCTTTAAGCCTAAAAAAAATTTCGCCATCATATTTTTTTTATGATTAAAAAAGGAAAACAACAGAGGTACCCAAAGTTTAAATATAATCATAAAAAGATAACACTATAATATATTTGTCCGTATGTTCCTTTAAAAATCGGTATAAAATATACTTTTTATATGATACGGCCTGGAAAATTGCGCTAGCAGTACCTGTATGTTTTTTCCTTTAATAATATAGGTATGTACCTAAATTAGAATGTAAAAAGTTTTAACACATGTGCCATTTTTATCCCTTACAAACATATCCATTCAACAAGAAAGTCATAAAATTTAATCCAATAACAATCAAGATTTATCTATTTGAACAGGTTCTAGGCCATTTTACCATATCCCTTTCTTGTCAAAGACAATAGTCGGGTTCAGAAGCGGCCCACTTTGTTCCATCTTCTTTATATTGCATAATTGCCCCAATGCTTCCGTCGGTATTTGAAAGAAATGTGAAAGTGAATTTCGAACACTGGGCCCTAATAAAACTAAATATTTACGCTACTCGGTTCTTTTGTCTCCGAGTCCTTTTCGAGAAACTTTCGCTTTTCGAGTTTGGAACGCGAAAACAAAAGAGAGCTGTATAAGGGTGCCGAGTTATTGCTACTACGGTTTTGTGCAAAAAAATGTGATGTTTTTGGCTTCGTGGCGTTTCAGGTACACTAGAAAGTTTATGTAACTTTTTGAACATTTCACTTATTCGTCCAATTTAATATATGGAAACAGATAAGTTCTTTTTATTTTATATGGGTAAATCATTTTAAATTAATTATGATTGTGAATTTAAATTGATTCAAGTATTTCTATTTATTTAACTTAAAGTACTATAAGAACTTAGTAAATGTAAATAGTAAAACCACTACGCTTGGATAAAAAATTAAAATTATGAACTATAAGAATCTAAATTATGTATCTCATTCAATCAAATTATAATTTAAAATTGACGATGTAAGTACCTATAAAATTTACACTGCAGTTCATTTGAATTATCTATTTCAATCCATCATAATTGAATTTAAAGTTCACAAGCCAAATTAAATCAATAAGCGAAGTAGTTTGGCTATAAAAAACTTCATAACGAACAATAAAATATTTATTCGATTCCATTTATATCGATTTATGGTCTAGAATCGATACCGGCGCGTTTTAATGAAGTGTTCACAATAATTAATCGGTTGGCACATTTGTATCAATTGCCTGAAGCATTCGAGATATAAAAGTGAATGAGTGTGATGGCTTCCTTAACTTTATAGGTTTTTTAAACAATCCATTATTTTTTAATATCAACATGGGCAGATGTTTTTTTTTTACTACTAATGTGATTTATAGAGTACCAATTCCTTTGTGTACGAGTATATGCTTAATTTATTTATTTATATATTTATTTATTTATTTATTTTTAGGTACATTGTTTTTTTTTTACAATTTCTAATAACTTAAAGTAGAGAATTTAATTAAGAGTAGGTACATATATTGTTTTTTGACAGTTTTGCTGTAATTTCAATTGTTTTTTCTAATAACAATGATAAACTGAAAAATGGGAAATAAAAGTGGGGAAAGGGGGCGAAACATCCACTTGACAAGTTGCTTCCTCGTAAAAAAATTTATTACCTATTATGTTTTCTTCCCAATGGAACT
Source organism: Cydia splendana (assembly GCF_910591565.1). Lineage (NCBI taxonomy): Eukaryota > Metazoa > Arthropoda > Insecta > Lepidoptera > Tortricidae > Cydia > Cydia splendana. The sequence goes on from NC_085963.1 coordinate 20,482,593, forward strand.
ATAGTTTGAAATTTGTTAGGAAAATTAGTCGGACTAATATTGATTTTATCAATAATAACTATTATGAAATTTTTCAGCACTGTTGTATGTTAGGCCGCACACAATTGTGTAGCCCGCCCTCCCATAGAAATCTTGGCTACTTGTTTTTGCTCGCGAACTGCACTATAATAAAATTAAAAATATGTCGGTATTCGAAGTCACGATCACGGGTTTATTACAGTATGTTTAATCACTAAGTACTTAATGAGCTTTACGATATCAATTTGAGCGAAGTATCCTGTGTTAATGACCAAGTATGTAGGTGAGCTGCTGAAATAGGCGCATCAGATAAAAATATAAAATAGAAAACTCTTTTAATCCTTATAATAACAGATTTACTAACCCACTTAGAAGACTGGCGCTTCCTCTTCAGACTCGTCACTGTTAGGTCAACATTTACCATGTTTACTGAATGATCTTACTATGTTGGGCTTTTAGAATACCGCGCTTAAGTCGGTATTATATTCGTGATAAAATTACAAAATTAAGAGAACTTAAGTAGATTTGTATGAAACAATGTTAAAATAACACACAAGGTGTGAATTTGGAAATCAATATTTTTTTATCGCTTTTCTAAGTTATTTCTGATAATGCCTGCACTCTTATACCTACGTATATTATAATGGAGCCAGCCTGAAAAATACTCTGCCAATGCATTCTTCCTTAACCTTTTTGGATAACGTTTTAAAGTATACCTTGAGGGATACCTCGAAATCAAATATTTTTAAAACGTTATATACTTTTAACTTGTGTTATGAGTATAGATTGTTCAAACCTGCTGATTGATATGCTTTTTTTTGTCAGCGCCCCTCTGTAAGTTGCGTCTTTTTAATGATCTAAGTGATCCATTCTAAAAACTTTCAGTATTACCGTACATTATCAGTCGGTTACGCCATTCTAATCTTTAACCCTATCAAATAGAGCGTAAGTAATGTTGAAATATACGGCGCTTAGATCTTTCTGGCCTAAAGATTGGCCAGTAATCCTCACCTTCCTGGTCACGATTCTGATGCGATCAGATGCGTCATCAGACCTTCGCTATGACAGAATCTATGCAAATAATTAAGCTTTAATTATCATTTTATTGCCGATTGCAAAGAAAAGTCAGTTGATTGTTATAAAGGCTTTGTTCCTGTAATTAATTGTACATTTATTGAATCATGGCCTTCCGGACCTTGATAGCCTATTAACGGTATCTAACCTTAATAAATACGACACTCATAAACCTTATGGCAACAAATGTCTACTTATAGTTAAGCTCATTTCCATCTTATTAATCGTTTTAGTACCTACTTGTTTTAAATTGTTTACGAGGTTCGGTCCCAAGTCCGAAATACGAGGTTGCGAAGAGTAACAAACAGATTTACAACTGAGTTTTTCAGTCAATCAATCAATCAATCAACCAATCAATCAATATTTTATTTGTCATAATACGGTTAACATGGATCTTAATCTAATGAATAGTACATGCATGCGTGCAAGTTTTGGTGGTCGTGTACGCGATACAATCCATTTTAATAGTTTTATAGACAATATTATAAATATTTGTTTTGCATCTTCCCCATATCATCTACAAACAACTTCTATCTGATTGACATACCATCAGGTACGTATGCACAGCTACTATAGGTACTATAATTGCATCAACCTTGGACCATTACTTGCACGGATAGTACGTAGTTCAACGTAATTGCCTAACATTATACTTATTGGAACAATGATTCATTGATGATGCTTATTTACTACCTACTGAATCATTTTCAGTCGTGGGAGACAAATATGGATCGCATCCGTGTTTTCACTTTGAAAGCGATTTTTTCGAGAGATTTTTGTCTCGTTACTTTGAGTAGGTAGGTACAAAGAACATAGTTAATATATGTATGTTTATTTAATTTAAGTCCTTGTGTGTAACTATTAAATTAAGTAATTGTCTAGAAATCGTTTTCGGAATTTTTACTATTAGGTGCGTCTATGTATTAAATACATATATGAATAGTTTTGTAAACATATGTATTTGACTTCTACCAGAGATGAAAATAGACAGTTTCCTACATAGTGAAATCAACTCTCTGTGAAACATTACAACGATTTGTTACCTAATGACTAATGAGGTTCACCCCGCCTCCTTTTTATAACATTTTATTTATTTTCAAATCATTAAAAGCGCAAAATAATTTATGACTAGTAATAGAATTTGCTTTTTAATGGGAAACTAGCCAATTACGTGGTATACGTTTAAGGTCCCACCCTACCTACATAAATTACAATTAAAAACGCAAGGTGCACAATATTGGAGAAACAATGGAAAACGTAAAGCGTTAATCAATTCCTATGTTCTATTTTTGCCATTGACTTTTGTATGCCTAACAAAAACATGACACGAAACGTTTCAACGTTCTCATGTATTACCAAATTCTCTTTTGTAAAGAAACAATCACTATCGATAAATTAATGCATTATTCATGTAATTGCAAACGCACGGACAATTAATTCATCATACATACAGGTTCATCTTCGTACAATGCCGAATCTCACCTTCAGCGCTCTAATGGCGTATTCGAATTTTAGTTATTTGATCTGTTTTCGATATGATACTGATCAGTATCAAAAGTGACATTTCTTCAACCAAAAACGTCACTTTTGATACTGACAGAACAGTATCGTATCGGAAACAGATCGAATATCTAAAATTCGAATACGGCTGTGTCACGTGTGTATCTCCAGTTACTGGTGCTTTGAATAATGTATCTTGTTGTAATGTATGAGGTAATGCAATTGCATGTAGTGTTGATAGAATCTCGAGTCTTTTCAGTCTCAATTCGAAGAACTCTACTCGTTTTTACGAGGTTCTGCGCTAAAACAACTTCCGAGTCTTTCAATTGAAAGACTCAGTCCAATGTCGAGCACTTTAATGAGTCTTTTTAGGCGCAACTCAAAAGGAGCCTTCGAATAAAGACTCAGTCAACAATTTTGTAGGTTTTATCTAAATAATAGGTGGAATCATCATCATTATCATCATCATCTCAGCCGAAAGACGTCCACTGCTGGACAAAGGCCTCCCTCAAGGATCTTCACAACGAACGGTCATTCGCTGCCCTCAACCAACGGTTAAAAAATAAAAAGCCTTATCGTATGGTGTCGTGGTAGCCTAAGCCATGAGTTTTACATGAAGACAATGCATTTAGTTTTTTTGTAAAAAAGTGATAGTTTTATCAAAAGGACTCAAAGTCTCTACAAAATACTCGGGTCTCTAGCAAATTGAAAAGGACTCGAGTTTTGACACAATTATAAGAGTCTGAAAAGGTGTACCCTTGTTTTGCCGACAAACTTTTCATCGAATATTATTTCATCGACAACGATTCATCGAAACGTTAGTACTAGTAATATTGTTTGGCGTTATTTTGTTTCATATACTATTTATTTCAATTTTTCTCACTGCGTAGAAATACTATTCTACGAATATTACTTGATCGCTAATTCGTTTCAAATTATTTTAATTGGCACAACTACTAAACATTGCAATTCATTTGTTCGACGTATTACTTTAATACATTTTTATATGTCGTACTACACATTTATACATTTTTCTGTTGTAAGAATTTTAGATTTAGGTTAGGTTAGAACTGCGACCCCGCACCGAAACGAACGGCTATCAAAGTCGGTTTAGGTTAGGTTAGAACTGCGACCCCACACAGAAACGAACGGCTTTTAAAGTAGGTTTAGGTTAGGTTAGAATTGCGACCCCACACAGAAACGAACGGCTTTCAAAGTAGGTTTAGGTTAGGTTAGAACTGCGACCCCACACAGAAACGAACGGCTATCAAAGTAGGTTTAGGTTAGGTTAGAACTACGACCCACACAGAAACGAACGGCTTTCAAAGTAGGTTTAGGTTAGGTTAGAACTGCGACCCTGCACATAAATGAATGGCTTAAATTATTGTTACCAACCTATTTATAATTTATCCAAAATGAAAATGGCAGCCTTGTAAAATTATATCTTCAAAATTAGAGCGCAAACTTAAAATTGCCGCTTTCTCAAAATTATGTATGTTCAGAAAAACAATTTTATATCTTAAACTACCCACATACTTATAATCACGCAGAGTGAGCCGACTGACGTGACTGCTTTTAGTTTCGATAACGAAATATTACAAATTGAAATAATTTTACGCGTAATAAATATTATTAAATACAATCCAAAATGAAATAAGAAAACCCGTAAAGAAATACCACGATATAAACTATATGTAAAATAACTCAAGTACCAATTAAAAGTCCCCGATTTAAATTTACTAGTATCGATTCTTCGACGCAATAACTTGTCGATGAAATGAAAATACTTGAAACGTTGTCTTCGAAATAACATTCGATGAAATGTCTGTCGGCAATTCAAGGGTAAACCGTCTGAAAAACCGAGTAGAGTTCTAAAACAGAGGACTCTAAGGACTCGACTGGCTCGAGTCTTTTAACCAACACTATAGAAAGTTGCATATTATGCTGTGCTCTTATTATTTATTGAAAATCAATAGGACGCGTTTGGAAAACACTTAGCATTGCGCAGCAGTATTGTTTCTCACGCTTAGGGTAACATTCCATTTCTGACCGCAGCTGCACTACTAGTACTAAACGCGTCGGTGTTATTTTCAATTTCCGTAGTAAAATGAATGGTAGTGCTGCTGTCGTTGGAAATGGACTGTCACCTTTAGGTAGGTGACGACCGGTCTGGCCTAGTGGGTAGTGACCCTGCCTATGAAGCCGATGGTCCCGGGTTCGAATCCTGGTAAGGGCATTTATTTGTATGATGATACAGATATTTGTTCCTGAGTCATGGCTGTTATTTAAGTATTTATATATTACATATATATATCGTTCTCTGAGTACCCACAACACAAGCCTTCTTGAGCTTACCGTGGGGCTTAGTCAATTTGTGTAAAATGTCCTATAATCCTATATATTCATAGATACAAACCGCTGCATTCCTCCAGGGATCTCTAAAGCGACCTGTCACTCATCCAATGGCTTGTTGAGGACCTTTAATTGCCGCATCTTCCTGGTACATAGCGCCACTCAAGAACTAAATATGCAAGCCTAACTGAAAGCGGTCAGCAATATCCACTTAACCTCACCTTGGCTCCATTATCCATCAACTCAAATCGGCATGACATAAATAACATTAACCATTATTACCTTAGATTAACCTCTCCCAACATATCTTAAGGCCGTCGGCATTGAAGTAGCATCACACGACGGGCTACTTTCAAAATAAATCATTATCGTGCTTAGCGTTGTCACGACGATTGTGGGCGGGCATAATTTGCCTCCTGAACGCTTATAATTGCTTTGAAATGGTGTTACAATAGTGTTTAAACTAGTTTATGGGTTGCCAATTTCCTGCTTTTGACAGTGGGAGATATGGAGCGAATGTTATTAATGAATCAGTATTATTGTTCCAAAATAGTATATCCTCGTACCATTACAAAGCAAAGAACTTTTGTTCGTAGAATATTTACAGAAGCTTCTTCTGAAATCGATTGGTTGGTTTAAAAGTGACCTACGAGTGAGCAGCATATAACATAACTATCAATTTCAATACAATATGTCGGAATAAATGAAGTACAGCAGGGATCCGATTGCAAGATGGATGGTCTCTTAATATGGGATATTACTGCAATGTTCTGCCGCCAGAGTGCAGCACTACCGACTCAGTAAATTCATAGACTAACTTATTCAGACTGTGCCTTAAACTGTTTTTTGACAAGTTTTCACAGACAATAAAATATGACATTGATGCATCAAGGCGGTTTGTTGACAAGGGCCTACCGGTAAACGCGAAAATCGAAATTTAGTTATCTGCCTCTTTATCGCTCGAATATGCAAGAGTGATAGAGTGATTAGATAACGAAATTTCGATTTTCTTGTTTCGCGGTAGGCCATGTGATTGACGTGACGTGTGATGTGTCAATGTGGTTTGTTTACTGTATGTGCCACAAAGGTGCCACCTACGCAGAGCTTTGCCTAATATTCCCTATTATCTAAGTATAACTATAAAGAGAACTATAATTAATTTAGTGAGTAGTTTAATTTATTTGGATACTTAAGACGTTTCGGCACTAACACAGACGACAAAAAAGAGAAAACAAATTAATACTTTTCTCGCTCACTGGCGCCTGGAGAAAGTGCAATTTCTCCATTTGTCAGCCACTATCGGACCAATTTGCATTATTATCTTTTACATGCCTTTTATAAAGCTACTTTAAAGGAGGTTACCGGCTTGTTTTACGAAATGCAACAAATTAAAGTTACACAATTGGACTAAATAAGGTAAACGTACTGGTGCTCGACGCGGTCCCAGTACACGTCATCTTGAAACTTAAGTCATTGTCAATAGAAGTGATAGCAAGGTGTCATCTATTGGGCATTAGCATGTCGAGCACTAGTACGTTTACCTTAAGTCAATTACACCTGATTAGCCACGCTTTACTTTTTTATTGCATTTAGTTCTCTATTATTTTTAATGCGATAGTGCAGAAAATCCCTACTAATTGTTTTATAAATGCGAAAGTAACTGTCTGTTTGTTATTTAGATAATATTAAGTATGGAGATAGTTGGAGTCCCAGGAAAAACAGGAGATACAAACTAGTTAGACGTATTAGAATAAAAAAAAATCCAAAACTTAATCAACAAAATTGTGTGTTTAAATTTTTTTTAACTCATGAATAACCTCTGCATCTGACATCTTCCGAGTAGGATAGGAAAGAAACGTCTTTAATTCCTTTCAAGGGTTTCTTTTTCATTTAGAGTAAGAAGAGAAGTTAAGTAGGTAAATATCGTATGACCTAATACTTGTAACCTGTATGGAATTGTGCCAATGTCTAGCTTAGCTCGTAAATTGTCTATCAATAAAATTGGCTTGCCTAGACAATCTAAACAGGCTAGGCTAATCGATAAATAATGATGTGAGTTCTAATTTGTAGATAATCAATAACGTGAACAAGACATTCGCTTAATTTGTTTTAATATTTTTATTATAATAACACATTGTTTCTAGGTCAGTTATCAGTTAAATATAAAGGAAATACGCCTGTAGAATTCTTCATAAAAGTATTTAGTGTAGGTACGATATCGGCAACGCGCTTGTAAAAACCCTTTAGTTAGGTAGTTGCAAGTAGTTGGAATTACAATAGGTGGTTGGTATATAATGGCTGCATGCTTCTTTTCCACCACCATGGTATAAAAAAATGCCAAGGATCCGGGGAGTGTTATAACGTTAGTCCATGACTACAAAGGGTGTTGGGGCTTGGGAGTCTTGGGACATAGTTCTCAGAATACTAAAAGGAATTTCTGAATAACATACCTAATAGCTGCCACATCTAAACGCAGCTCCAAAGGTCCAATACTCGTTTTCAACTACAATTTCCCGATCGACTTCCATCAGATTACGTAAGTCAGCCTTAACCTTTCGTGTCGTGATAATGGATACCGATGTAGCTGCGTTTACTCGAGATGGTATACTAAGTACTAGTAACGCATGATCGGAGATGGAACATATTTACCGTTCAGTAGGTTTGCTTTTAAATTGCGTCTTGTTATACAGAGGAAGCTAGAAAGCAACAGTTTTAGCTACGAAATATACCTACTTAATGTGTTTCGAGATATATCTTATGCCTTATTTTGGATAAACTTTGTTCTGATAAGTAGCTAAACTGTAAAATACTGTTCAGATCTACTTGTCTACGCACTCAAGACCAAAAAACGTACATAGTATAGTACCCAGCATTAAACACAGTTAACTGGCGTAGCAGCCATATATTTTATGAGATTAAATTCTGACATATTTTCACGAAAGAATCATAAAAATATTACTCAAATACTGTCATTTGACATTTTCACACAAACGGAAAAGTGCGATGCACATAGACTTAAAAATAGAACTGACGCGATGAATAAATGACCTCATATTTCAATCACCAGTATTGTTCTCATTTCACAGAGGAGGTGTACAAAAGAGTGAAATAAAACTTACTTACAATACTATTATGTATTAAGTCGCCTGATATTTGTGTAAAATGTTTATACTGGTATTAAATGAAAAATGGAAAATATTCACCGCTTCTGACGAGACTCAAACTTCCGTCATTTCGGAAATCGCCCGGTCTTGCCCGAAGCGGTGAATTAAAAAAAAACTGTTATTATAAAAAAATGTCGTATCGCTTGCAGACGTTGACATTTATATCTGGATCTAAACTTCTTCTTCTTGAATATGTTAAATTTTCACCTTCTACTTGAGTAACAATGGCCATTCAAAAAGTTAAACAACATATCGATTTCGTGACCAAATATGGTTACTTTTATGGGAAGTGTTGATATTGTATAACCACTTTAACCAGTGATCTATAAAATATTGCTACTTGAAAGACTTAGGGACTTCCTGCTTTATGAAAAGAGTCAAACAATAAGTACCAAAGTACATGTGGGGTAGGTAAGAGAAACATCGTTTATTTTGCTCGGGGCACGAGAAAATATGAAGATTCCCTACAAGTGTTTATCTTGTCCTAATATTTCTCTTTCTCTTACCCCCATCTAAACTCTGTCCATCTTACTCTAACTTTATATAACTTTACCTTATTGTAGTCTCAAACAAGTGAACGTTCTAACTATATCAACAACCGAAACCTTCAAACTAAGTAAAGAACTATTTTACACATCACCAATGCCACGAAGCAAGTGTGACTGCAGCCAAATGACTGTTATTTGCAGTGTGATTACTAACTTAAAGACCAAAGTTCAATGCAATGTGATCGACACTGCAATTTAAGTGGTTGCGTAAATGACCTATCCCTGATAGTTTATTGTTTTGATGAAGATGGACAGAATAATTTTTGTAAAAGCATGTTGCGTGTAAGATACGTCGGTTCATCTCTCGGCGGCCCTGACCACCGGCAGCTTAGGCCCTGCCCCGCTGCTGGCGGCAGGTTAAGTTTAATGTGTTTATATACTTATTTCTTGTATTGATTTGTAAGTGTTTTTATATTTTGTTTTATATTATAAATAACCTAATCTAAAATGTAAATTGAATAAAGAAATAACTATACCTAAAGCTGTTAAATTTAAGCAAGTGAACAATAGTGCATTTAAAGACGTATAAACATCTAATTGCAATTTGACAGACTTGCAATACCTTATTAAACCTATCAAAGTCTCACCTATGCCCTGCAGCGAAGGCTCCGAATTAAGTGTACACATAATGAATTGTATAGGAATTCCATTACTTCAATGACAGCTCTTAAGTTGCGAATTATACCTTCGTGGTATTGATAAAGGCTATTAATCATAAATATACACGTAAAGTGTACTTCGCTCGCTAATAATCGGAGAATTTAATATTTAGTTTCATTACACAATTCCATGTCAAATATAGAATACTTTATGGATTATTTTAATGGCTTTAATGGAATAAATGAATTTATTATACATATGTATAGTTGATTAAATGTCAATCATTACTTTATATCGTCGTTAATGGTAGGTACTTTATTTTAACAACACAATAGAAAAATATGTTAAAACTAGCAGATAGGTCTTTGCAGTAAATTTAAACAATTTATCGGAATAGCAATTACGTGTATATTTATCAAATCACCAAAAATTCACACGCGTCATATTTCAATCTCGTTCGAGGCCTCCAACAGATGAATCGAACGAGATTTCAAAAATTGAGATTTCCTGCCAACGAGATCGAACATCGAACATTCGCTCGAGAATCACGAGATTGAGATCCCCTAATTCAGGGTATGTGGTATAAAAAGGTATCAATCAACTTTACCAACTATGACCTGCCCTAGTAGCACGGTCGCATTTATATCATTTGTCACCATGCCTGTCACGTTCTAACAAGTATGTAAGTGCGAAAGTGACGGACATAGTGATAGTCGATAAAAATGGAACCATGCTGAGCCCGCAGGAGGACAATTCGAAGATACATTTTGGTTTAATGAAGTTATTAATTTATCATTCGCGCGTGCATTTCACTCGCGCTCCTATTGGCGCGAGGGAGACAACTGGGTGAATGATAACAAATAGACATCATTTATATATCAAAATGTACATTCAAATTGGCCTCCATGACCCTCTGGCCCTAGTACTTTCACACAACACTCAAGGATAAACATGCATAATTAGACTTATATCCGTTACAAGCGCCATGTCCGCGTACCGACCTCCAAAATTCACTGAAAACATTAATCATTGTCCGCTAACAATAAGCTGTCACTTTCTACGTCAATCAGCTAGACGTGGGCAAATTGTTTCTGCCAATATGTTACGGTGGGCTATTGATGTCCGCGATTGTCCATGGAATTGTCTTTGTCCAAAATTGCATTGACTTGGACATAGGCTTAATACAGGAATAGAAGAGTTGAAAGGTGCCCATTGGGTTGAACTAGAAAATAGAGATGAACCGAATATTCGGTCATTATTCGGCATTCGGCGCATTTAGCAAGTTTTGCAATCCGGCCTTCGAGCAACACCGGCTTCCGACACGTCGGAAGGGAGGAGCCCAAGCGATATTTTACCGTACAAATCGTTCGGCCGTTTTTTGCGGGGGGAAAAGTGTGGCAGGTCATTATTAATGTGAAAATTCTATGCAATTATGACGTTTATAATGATATTCCTTCACTTTGTTATACTTATGTACAAGTTTTTTTAAAGTTAGGCAGCTTACACGGACTTTATAATACCTACCTCATTATAAACACTTCTCACGCTAAATAATATTTGCATAGCATCCATAACGAAGTATGTAATTGCATCCACAGTAAACAGAATGGTACAGCAGATTCCTAAGAGCAAAGGTAAGCAGTAATCAGCAGTGTATGCTAATCAATGGCGATTAAATAATTGACTAGGAAACGATTACTTATATCTTATAAGTATGTATCGATATTGCTACTTATCCCAACCTCGTATAATAGAAAACTGGTGATTGGAAAAGCAGCCTTGAGAGTTTAAAGTTAGAGTTTACGTTTCAATGTCACATTTTGAGATGTATGTGTTGTGAGGATTATAGGGTATATGCTAATGGATGTCTTTCCGTCATAGACTACAACTTGAAGACTCTGCATAAATAAGATCAGTCACATTCACACAATGGAATAATTTACGTTATTTTGTACTAGATCCATGCTTGTCCCAGGAACTAGTTAGATTTAGTACCTACCTACTCATTTTTATCGGGTCTATCGCCAATTTATTTTGTGAGTTCTGAAATTTCGACGCAGGTTCAAAAGTTAGAGGGAAACCCTTTTTTTTTCAGAGCGATTATTTCCGAAAATATTATGTTTTCAAAAATGTTTCTTAAGGACCCATATCGTTTTGATAGACCTATCCAACGCTACCTACCCCACACCATGTAAAGCGGAAATAAACTCATCCCCTCTACAAGGAAGCCGCCCTCAATTTATTTTTTCTAGTTTTTATTTTACGACTTTGTCGGCGTAACTGATTTAAATGCCAAATTATAACTTTCCAGCACTAATGATCACGGAGCAAAGCCGCGGACGGACAGACAGATAGACACATGACATGACATAGACATGGCGAAACTATAAGGGTTCCTAGTTGACTACGGAACCCTAAAAATGACAGTACGCGCGAGTGGATATATAATCGCGTCCAAATGCTTTATCTGTCGGGTAAGTGATCTGGTTTCCGTGGAATAGTCACGTCGTGGTACACGATTTGTTCATGATATTGAAAATTATACGGCATTAATGGCCGATGTGACTGATTGGTGCGAGAATGCAAAGCGATCTGAGACGATATGCATGGGAATGCGTAGGTAGATAACATGCACATAGTGATAATGGTAACTAAATGATATATATGCCACACATGATATGGTATAGTTAGATTTTATTTTGAATATCCACGTGGAAGGAAGAGCTTTTAAGTAAGTACTTTACTGGCTCAGTGATCCAAAAAGGATCTTGGCCTCTGACACAAAGGAGCGCCACTGCGCCACTTCACACCAGTTGCCCCAGTTGGGTATCCCGAGGGCGGACAGGTCTTTTAGGGCTTCGTCACTCCAGCGGTATCTGGGACGCCCAGACGGACGTTTTCCGCCCGGGTAAGTAAGTAACATTTGTAAATATAAAAAAAAATGGCTCCTTTGGATCGTCTGCTATTGTGTCGGTTTCAGCAGTTTGCTCCGGAACATCCGAAACATGACATCCTTCGGCCAGAAGTCGGCGCACTTAATGGTCCCTGTAGCGGTAACGGCACGCACGCAGTTGAAGTGCACATAGTTGTGCCTGTCACTATGCGCGTCTCTATCGCACTTACATACTTGTTAGAACGTGACAAGCATGGTGACATGCGATGAAAATGCGACCGTGCTACGGCTGCTGGTGTACATACTCCAACACTTCAGCAGCCGTGGCGGTGTGATTGCATTTATTGTGTTTGTTAATCTAATTAGGGCCTTAAGGAGAGGATTGGGAACCCAAATGCCCTATTTGCCCATGATTAGGGCCTTAAGGAGAGGATTGGGAACCCAAATGCCCTATTTGCCCATGAATGCGACAGGCCTCCGCTGTCAGTGCTAATAAGTCCGAAACAGGGCAAGCATTACACAAAAACGTGAATTTCCTTCTTCGGCGGCGTTCAATTATTCGAATTAGGCAAATTTCTAAAGCCGCCGCAGCAAATTGGACCTGACGGCCTACCGCGAATATAGAAAATCGAATTCGTTATCTGCATCTCTATCGCTCTTGCATATTCGAGCGATAAGGACAAATAAACGAACGAAGTGGTTCGTAGTAGGCCCTCTGACTCACGACTCTAATAAAATGGAACATTCTTCCGACACTACACTGACTCATCCAATTACTCTTCGCGATTTCATGAGCACTATTTTTTAACTTTCGTGATAATAGTTAGGGAGGCGAATAGGGGAATTTTCGGCAATACTCGAGCGTGGCAGTTTAAGATATGAGAGATACCTTAGACCTAATAGAACAACCTTGTAAAGTATTTAGCTCTATATGTAGTGACGCGCGCCTAGGATAGACGATCAGATTAGTAAAAAAAAATGGATAGTCTGAAATACTCGAGCGCCTCAGATTAAGATATTGGGGGTTGATTTTAGTGTTTAAAGACTAAATTTAACTAATCTGACGATAAGTCCTTGACGCCGCCGAGTTATAGGGTCGCGAACTTGTAAAAAAAAAACGTTAATCCGGCATTCTCGAGCGCGATTTTTTTAAATAAATAAATAAATAAATAAATAAATATTATAGGGACATTCTTACACAAATTGACTAAGTCCCACGGTAAGCTCAAGAAAGCTTGTGTTGTGGGTACTCAGACAACGATATATATAATATAATTATAAATACTTAAATACATAGAAACAACCATGACTCAGGAACAAATATCTGTATCATCATACAAATAAATGCCCTTACCAGGATTCGAACCCGGGACCATCGGCTTCATAGGCAGGGTCACTACCCACTAGGCCAGACCGGTCGTTTATTTTGAAGAATATAATCTAAAACTTACTAAAAATACAAAATCTGCCGGTTTCCGCATGACCGGAAGTGTGGAGGAGCCATTTCGTCTTCCTAAGAACGCGTTGCGGCATATAAGTCGCGAACGATACATTTTACAAAAAAAAAGTTTAAATAAACAAAAAAGGTAATTTTATTGTCATTCTTAAATTCCCCGTTTTATCAAGGAGAAAGAAAGGAAAAAAAAGAAACCAAAAAACCTTTTTCGGTCAGATTAAGAGAACCCACCAACATTTTTGTCAGATTAAAAAAATATGCTTTCAGGATACCGAGATAAACCTCCCCTATGAAAATCTGACGCGCTCGAGTATTTCAAAAAAACTTTTTTTTTTTGCATATTCAAAAATTCATCGTAACTTATCGTCACGCCGAAATCGTCAGTTTTTTTAAAGGAAGCTTCCTTGGGGCCTACTTAACACCCCTTCCGAAAATCTGACGCGCTCGAGTAAATTTTTTTTTTTTGCATTTTTGACTACTTTATATGCCTACCCCCACCACGCAAACCGGCAGATTAGTATACCGTTGTTATCAGAGGCACTCGGGGCATACGTAGTATGAATATCTGACGCGCTCGAGAATGCCCAAGTAACTGTTATTTTTAACATTTTTGAAAAACCGTACACGCCAAACCCACCGCTATAATGGTTTTTGCCATACGAGCTTTTCTTTTCGAAATTATTTTATCTTTCGATTTTGATAGGTCTCGACGGCGCCGTTGAATTACGCCATTTAGCTACCTCGCCTCCCTAACTATAAAGACGCCATATTTATTATGGGAAAACCATGTGTATGTAGGCGTCATTACCCTTACCTTACCCAATAGGGTATTTTCCTACTAGTCAAATCAGTTACTTTTTTAGAACTGTCAAAACGATTTGTTAATATGGTATTTATATGAAACATTACATCGTGACGTCACGGTCAACTCACCTACTTTTTATATTTCTATCCGATTTATTAAATAGAACTTGTGTTTAAAAATAACTCCTATCTGTGTTTTATCTCCCACCTAATAACTATCTGGTGCTTTATTTCATGCATGGTGTAAAATAATTTATTTTAAATACAGTAGACGTACATTTTAGCATTTAAAGCAGCGTTAGTCGCATAATTCGGCTGCTGTGGGTTCAGATCCCGGCTTGTTCCAATCAGGTTCTTGAGACTTATTTTTTTTTTTAGGAAAACGATAAAATTGTGAGGCAACCCATCTGAGAAGAAATCGAGAAGTGTGTGTAGAGTCTAACTGAGTACATTGACTGATCTCATGTAGGGAATTCATATAAATTCCCTACATGAGACAATACATCAGTTCAGTATAACCAAAAAGAATAGATAGTATAGAGGGGTCCTGTCATTGTAAATTTTGTAGTCACTGTAAATTTACTGCCATCTATCGACACACGACTAAAACTCAAAATGAAAACGTATAAAGTTATCAAAAAATGTATATATATGGATTAAATGATTTTGTTATTTTTATATCATTTTGATCCATGTTCATTCACTGATATCTATGTGTTAAAATTGTTAAATATGAAACGGTGTCGTCACGCCATCTAGCCGAGGATAGGCTAAAGGTGTGTGCGCCATCTATTCGAGAATGACTTTTACTTGAAATCTGAGGCACGTTTTTTCCTTAGACTTTATTCGTCTTATACGAAGTTACATATGTCTTTGGTATAACCAAAGAGAATTTAGACTAGAGGAATATTGTCAAAGTAAATTATGTAAATATGTAGTCAGTACATTTACTGTTTTCGGATCAAAATGGCGTTCTGAAAGTGTTGAGCCTACTCCGACTTCTTATAGTTATTCTATATATCATAGCTACCTATTTTAGTTCATTGCCAAACTCTTTTTGTACCTACAATGAAAGGATACTTGTGCTGAAATCATAGTGGAATGCGAAATAATTACGTACACATTCATTTGTTATTTATTTTATGACTACTATAAAATTGTAATTAAGTAATTAAATTGATTCTCCATTAGCTTTATTATTCCCCTTGTTGTAGGTTGTCTCAAGATGGCATGTTTTTATGTGATACGCCTGGAGCCTGGTACGGCGTTCCCCTATTATGTTCAGTTAGTTAGATACCTGCTTTAGGCCAATGTATTAAAATAATCATAATGTTTAATATTTTACTACCTTTAATTACCAAAGCAAAATGTATATTTTTATTTGTCATACTTAAATTTTGAGTAAATAATAATCTAACATCTAACCTCTAAAACCAAAAAGCTATGCTTACTCATTTTTGGAAATGCGCGGATAGCAAGGATCAAAAGGATTAACAAACTGCCAAACGTGTCATCATATAGGTATATGTAAAAATGTTCAATTTTATTCTCATGAAGAAACATTAAGTGTATCGGAAAATTTGAAATATAATATTTTATTTCCCTCATTACTTCATTCACTTCCCAACGTAACCTAAATGAATATTTGACGCTCTAGCGCGGGAAGGGAACTAGTATCGCTACCCACACAGTGGCGCAACGCTGCGCCAGCGCCGGCAATTTCGCCGTTGCCCAACGTGCGATGCGTTGGAAAAGCTACTTGTGAGATAAATTTCACGCGGCGATATGATTTTGTAAGCGGAGCGAAAGATTGTGGTGATTGTAAAATGTAGCAGTTTATTATGGGTTATGAAAACTCCCAGTTTACGGATTTGAAAACTTTTGTAATTGGATTTTATTGGGCTACTAACCTATTATTCTAGGTATTGCTGGAGCGACAAGTTGGAGGCGGATCTGCGCGAATACCAGTCAACAACTGGCGAGAAGTAGCGCAGGACCGAGAGAAGTGGCGCTGCCTTGTGTGACTTGTGTCTGAGGCCAAGTCATACATATCATAAGCATCATCACCAACGTCCCACTACTGGGTTACTGGGCATAGGTTTCTCATTGTTTTATTTGAACCAGATGTTGGTCGTTGTCTTTAATAATGTTGGTATAACATGTCAACAAATGAATCGATGGCTGTAAGGTAAGGTAAGTGGTAAGACTATCACCGGGACAAGAGAAACCCTTGTATGGAATCCTCATGTTTTTCTTGCCCCGAGCAAAATAAACTATGTCTTACCCCACCTTACCTAAAATAATTTTTATTGACACGTGAAAAAGTGAGTGGCTTGAGATATATTAACTAATGGAATTTCAATATTGATTTTTGGGAGGCTTAAGCTAAAGTCCTCATGCTAGCCTAATCCAAATAAAAGAACAAACTTATATTTACATTGTACCTACTATATATTAATAGCAAATTGCAACTACCCGCTCTAATATGTATAAATAAGTAATTTCTAGATAAGGTACCTATGCAAAAATGGAGAAAAGAAACACAAATTCATAGATATAAAAAAAATTGTGAAATTTGAGCACAAAATTGCAGGACCAGACTGTAATGGCACAACGAATTAAGTACAATTTCGTTACGATACTAATTACATTGATTGAAGGACTTAATAGCCTAATTAAACAATATATCGCATTCCTAAAATGTAATATTGATAGAATAAATTTAAATGTCACAAACAACAGAAATAAATATACCAGGAAAAAGGGTTTTCATAACAAATGCATGATAACACTAATTACGAAACACGCTGAGGCCAAATTGTGTGTTAGATTAGCTATAATTGGTCGGGAATAATTGTAATTTTGTTATTTCACAATAATACATTTATAATATAATTGTTATTTACCTAGCTAGCATATTACGCTCTAGCTTCATGCATATTAGTAGAGTTTTCTTCTTGACGAGTTCAGTAATATTTGCGTTTTACTTAAGAACTAACAATGTAATGATTACTTTCTGAAATTTGTGACTAACTTTGCAAAACTGTGACTTTCCTTTTTCTTCATATTTATCTGCAAACTGCGTTCTTTAAACTACTTAAGTTTAACGGGTAAGTACTTATATTTACATTTCAGCCATTTTTACGTCTTAATCTTGTTACTAAATAAGTCTAGACTCCTTCGAGTACACGACCATATTTCCATGACGTCATAAGATGATGTTTCACTCGCAGCCTATAATAATAAATTCGGGACTACAATTATGCGACCTTGCTGGCCGCCATATGCCCAAATTACTACATGTTCAGCTTGACATTGTAGATAATGTGGGAACTAGAGAATTTTCTTGAGACAAGGGAAGTCATGCATCACGGCTCCGCGGCCGGAGGTCATGCGTGTGTTAGGTATAGTATTATAGCGTTCACGTGGATTAGTCGAGAAGGTTAGGACTTGAGACGGAGACTGTTTTTATTTTAATACAAAAAACGAAGAGGTTCTCATAATTACTTTGTTTTCATTTTAGCTTTTAAGTGTGTTTTAGCATAGAACTTCTTTTTTCCTTATTTCTCGGCTTGAACGTAATGTCGTTATTTGACAAACTTAAATCTAACAAACCGTTGATAATCGTCGGTCCCAATCCGTTGTTTTGGCATTTCTGTTTAGTATAAAGAGACAAAATTTAACAGCGGTTTTTAAGAGATTGCTGGGCTTTATGAAAAAAGGGGTTATTTGTTAAACTTTTGTTAGCGCGCAAATACCGTAAAATGGAATGAGTTGGGTGAAATTTGATTTTCAAACCTCGATAAAATTTTATTTTTACATGTGAAAACTGAATGGTGTATATAATAAGTGGTTCGGACGTTTGTATTTTAGTTTGTATTTTATTTTGGGTAGTTCCATTTCATAACTTTGACGATAAAGAGGAAAACCCACCTCACCCCGTAGTGCCTCGTATTTGGGGTGAGAGGGTTTTTCATACAAAGGTGATTTTGGAAGATTGTTGGATTGATTTTTTTTTATTATGAATATTACTATAGCTCCATTTTAAATTGAAATACATTATTTTTGTAGCAGTAGCCTTAAAAACCCACCTCACCCCCCTCTCAATCCTTCTCTCCCCATTCATAACCCATAGCTCCCCGCGAAACCTACTCACCCCGTTTTACGGTATGCATTTATTGAACAAGCATCACGCGCGCACGGATGAAATAGACGAAGGTCGTTTTCCATAAAATTTTATTCACAAGATTGTGATCCTACTTCATGCTGGGGTGCTCCTATCCTATCATTGTCCACTTGGACTTAGACCCCACTCCCCACCCTAACCCAATGCCGATTGGGGACATTACACAAAGCTTAGATTTTCTACATTTTCTCAAATGTATAGCAGGTTTCCTCACTGTGTTTTCCTTCACCGAAAAACAACAAATATAAATTTTATGAAAAAAATAAAATTACATATGTATATATGTAATTTCAATACTTAATTAAGATTTAGTAGGATTTTTAAAAGTTTCAAACATTGACATGAGTTTTACCTACTTACTTAATTTAGGTCCTACTCATTGATTGTCTTAAAACTTTTAAGAAAATGAGTAAATTAAGTATATCTATACAACAGTCAGCAGCAACTAAGAGTAGCTTTAACTTAGAATAAAACACCTGTCGTAACTAAACAATAACATGTTTGGTAGTTACATATTATGTAATCCATATTGTTTATAATTCTGTATACATCCGACGTAGTCTTGGTTCCCACAGAGCGTGCGATAATGTGAGTTAACAAAATAAATATTCAACAGTTTGTGACGATAAACAAACCGCTCTTATTCCTGCTGCGAGTACCGTCAGCATGCTAGGACGAAGCCAATTATTCGTACAGTACCTACTTTATTCTACTTATTTTTTTAATGGCTCCCATAATATTTTTATTAATTTCAGCTATGACATACTAAGGTAAGTTATTAGACAGATGTAAAATAATATAAATTAATTGAGCCAACGATACACATTTCACATTAACAGACTTTGGTCAGAAAAGCGCATCACAAAAAGAATGTGGTGAGTCAAAAAATTAAATTAATACAAAATTAAATGATAGCTTATTTTTGATTAGTTGCCATTATGTAAGGAATAAAAAAATTACTTGTAACACGACTCTCTAACCAGAGTCTATAAATAATTAAATAAACAATAAATAAAAAGCAACTACGAACGACACACTAAGCAAAAAGAACTGTAAAGAATCCAATAGATTAGATTAGATTAGATTAGATTTCTTTATTTCAAGATGAAAATTACACTATAAATTTGCTACATTCGTCAAAATTATGTTTATCTTCTCATCATGATCGTCAAAAATTACATTATATATTTAAAAATAAAAAATATTAAGATTAATAAAATTATGTCTCCCAATAAGGATCGTCATGTACAAAGAAAAACATGTCAAACAATTGAATATAAACCAAGTTAACATTAAAGTCGATGTCAACATAAATAATTTGTAACTGTCATTAAAATGTCGAATTTAAACATAAAAATATCACAAAAGAACAAAATGTCATGTTTAAAATACAAATCTACAATTTAATAATAAATAAAATTACATATGTTGTTACAAATTCAATTCCATGTACTCATTTACAGAGTACAGAGGGTTATCCAACAAAAGGTTTCTCAATTTGCGCTTAAATGTTTCGTCACACGGCTCATTTCTCAATATTATGTTTAATTATTCAATAAAAGCAAGTTTAGTTTAGATAATAGAAGGAAGGAAACTTATTATTACTAACTTCATTATGAAATTGTTTTTGTACATATATGGAAGATCAATTAATTTACAGTATTTACTCGCGGAGACAGACTATTTTCAACTAATTATGTCCAAAAGAGGAAAATTGCGGTTGCGTATTTGGTATTAACGTCTTCATAGTTATTAAGATTGTTTAAAATTAAATATAACACGGGCAGTTACATTTTTTTACAGTGGAATAATGCAGGATTTTTAAATTTTCCACCTTGAAATAAATACAAATGTTTTGCACTTCATCATTTCAGCCTATATACGTCCCACTGCTGGGCACAGGCCTCCTCTCATACGCGAGAGGGCTTGGGCTATAGTCCCCACGCTACTTTGCGACGCTGTTTTGCATTTACTTACATACAATTACGAAATGACTTTAGGGTATTTTGTTCTCCTTGATTTACGTCAATCAAATGGCGGATTATTCCATTTCATTAACCAACTTGTTTCCTGTTGTTGTAATTTTCCTGTTTTTCCTTGCAATTTCCTGTTAACACCTCTTGATAATTATAATTAAAACAACCACGTTAAGCAATTAAAAGCATTACTTGATGACAGTTAGTGACCAAAAACATTAATTGGAAATGCCCTACGATGTGAAAGATTACTAATTTATAATATTTATATACTTATCCTGTGCGTTGGGTATACAGTTTATATTTTAATTTAGATAAGTTTGGGTTTCGACATATTTTTTTATATATTAATTTACGTAGGATAAACTATTTAGGTACCCATTTATATTATTACGTGTTACTCAAGTAAAAATGAAGTATTGATATTGGATTATTAAATATTTTATAAGTAAACTTACTTTTATTGCTAATTGTTCATATCACTATGCTTAGTATCATTATGTAAACTAGGTATGTCTAAAAATATTGCGCGTATTAGCTTTGTTATTCACATTCAAAATGTAGCGTATGTCTTTTAAAAATAACCTTTCTAATACATATGTAATATGATTTTATTCTTCGCAGTATATTTTCGACCTCTACAGTGTTATTGTCATAAATTTCCATTCCGTTCAGATGCGGCTTTTTATAAGTATCGTCATTCTTTTCAAGGTCGGTGGTTATTTTTACACATTTTATAAAAAGTGTACTTATTTACATAGGTATGTTATATCCTTCGATATTAGTAAAACCTGTTAAATTTTAGAATATTGTTTTGTATACTTATTGCGCGTCATTTTTTAATAGACGTTAAACTTTAGTTTGCTGTCTTTGCTGACGCTACACGTAGTACCGCGGGCGCTATGTGGGTCGCTCGGAGGCTGCTCTGACGGCTATATGAAACAATTAACTATATTTTTAAATTTATATTTTTAGCTGTATTATAATATAACTAGAAATTTGATATTTTCACGGATTTAGAGCTCGTGAAATATTTACGAACAATGTTCATTGCGTGCTTATTGATTTTATGCATCGGGATCAAACTCAGTCATCAATTTCGTGATTTATATTTCGGGCGGCTAGAAGTTATGATTATGGTACAATTAACACTAAGACAAAGATAAACAATCTGACTACACTACACAAAAATTTACTACAAATCCTACTATTTGTTCGACTGTTGGCAACCGGTAGCCTGCACCCACTTTGTCGTATTTATAAACCTTTATTTCGAGCGCGTTGTTTACTATCACGGATTTGTATAAATGTAGAACCCGGATTGTACTGTAACTTTTTTGCTGATCAAAATTAACCCTTATTATTGAGCAAGAAGGTGATCATAGGAAACTAGAGAAAACGGTCCGAAAGAGAGCACCAAAACAGAAGATTGTGTCTCAGTCTCACTAACACTAGTTACAGTATTCACATAAATAATTAATTACCTTTGTTGCACACATATTATCTATAATTACAAATGAAAAAAATACCAATTGAGAATGTCAAAAAATATAACAATTAATAAATACCTAAAAACTAAGTACTCCACATTAAATAATATATTCATATGAAATAACATATTCATTACTTTTTAAACTCATTCATTGACATAAGTAAATAGACATATTGGCATAATGTAATGTTGGCATTATTGTCTAATGACGTCATCGCTCTCATAATCAAAAAGAGATGCGATCCTCTAGTTCGACTTCTCTTTCGGTCACACTTTATACCCGTAGTACTCACTCCGGAATACATACACCTCCGTGTTTACTATACGATATACTATCGCGCGATAAGAGAGGCGTTGTGAAAGTGGCGCTAGTGATATACACGTTTAAACGATTAAATAAGTGTTGTTACACATAGGCGATTGTGGTTTATCAACGTCATTAAGTAATTACGACTGCTTGTGATAATTATGGGTGAAAAGGTGCATAAGGATTTTTTTTCTTTATATTCGCACATGGGTATGACTCGACCAAAGTTTTCGTTCATTCGGCCCGGCTGATGGTAAGCGATCACCTTAATGACTATGAACGTGTGTGTGACTACAGAAGTGTCACGTGTGCGTTGCCGAAGAGAAACCGGTGTGCTACTTTTTTGAAAAAATTCACAGATTTCGTGCCTCACACGACTATCGAGCACATTGGAAATGAATCTACGGAATTCGAAAAAATATTGTCGCTGAGCGACGAGAAAGTCTGGATAAGGAAAAAGTTACAAAATAAAACTACAACGTTGAATGAGAATACCATGTGCTCATCATGACGAATCGGGTGTCCAAAACAGCGTGTGCCTATGTTGCACCAAACCTGAGTTCCGCTAGGTACAACCAGGGTTCAGCATCAGCTTTATCTTGGGTACTACTCTCCTAAGTGCTCATCAAGACGAGTCGGATGACCAAAACAGCGTGTGCCTATGTTGCAACAAACCTGAGTTCCTTTAGGTACAGCCAGGGTTCAGCATCAGCTCTATCTTGGGTACTACTCTCCTAAGTCCTTGTCTTCGGATTGAAAGATTGCAAAAAAGATTTATGTGGCACTTGTCTCGATCGGTAGGTCTTGCGAATAGATCTTTCTCTTATAAGGATAGGTTAAAACATTTTAAAATGTTATCCCTTGAGAACCGTAGAGATCTACTGGATTTAAAATTTCTCACTAAGCTTTTAAGAAATAACATAGATTGTCCACAACTTTTGAGTAGCTTTCGATTCTCAGTGCCTAGAAGAACACCGCGTTTTGCTATCAAACCACTGTCTCGCCCTAAGCGCCGAACTGTGTTAGGGTCAAACTCCCCGGTACCACGCCTGAGCAATTTAATCAATAAATATAGCAACAGATTCGATATTCACTTTGACTCTCTGACCAAAATTAGAAATTTATTCACTAGTAATTAATATATTTAGTTTTAATTCCATATTTATCTAGTTTATTCACTTAACCAGTTGACATCATGGTTGGGCTTTGCTCCTTATTCTACAATAATAAGGTGTTTAAATGTGCCGGCTCTGTTGTTGACTTTGCTTTTTTTAATTACTTGCATGTGGTGTTTACCAGTAATTAGTTATACATTCAGCATGTTGTCATTGTTTGTATAGATGTAAGCTTCAATGTAATAACTGTTGGTGAACCTATAAATAAATAAATAAATAAATAAGTGCTCATCGAGACGAGTCCGATGACCAAAACAGCGTGTGTTTATGTTGTATTAAACCCGAGCTCCACTAGGTACTGCCAGGGTTCAGCATCAGCTATCTGCTAGCAGCTCTCCCTCTCCCTCTCCCTCTCCCTCTCCCTCTCCCTCTCCCTCTCCCTCTCCCTCTCCCTCTCCCTCTCCCTCTCCCTCTCCCTCTCCCTCTCCCTCTCCCTCTCCCTCTCCCTCTCCCTCTCCCTCTCCCTCTCCCTCTCCCTCTCCCTCTCCCTCTCCCTCTCCCTCTCCCTCTCCCTCTCCTCTCCCTCTCCCTCTCCCTCTCCCTCTCCCTCTCCCTCTCCCTCTCCCTCTCCCTCTCCCTCTCCCTCTCCCTCTCCCTCTCCCTCTCCCTCTCCCTCTCCCTCTCCCTCTCCCTCTCCCTCTCCCTCTCCCTCTCCCTCTCCCTCTCCCTCTCCCTCTCCCTCTCCCTCTCCCTCTCCCTCTCCCTCTCCCTCTCCCTCTCCCTCTCCCTCTCCCTCTCCCTCTCCCTCTCCCTCTCCCTCTCCCTCTCCCTCTCCCTCTCCCTCTCCCTCTCCCTCTCCCTCTCCCTCTCCCTCTCCCTCTCCCTCTCCCTCTCCCTCTCCCTCTCCCTCTCCCTCTCCCTCTCCCTCTCCCTCTCCCTCTCCCTCTCCCTCTCCCTCTCCCTCTCCCTCTCCCTCTCCCTCTCCCTCTCCCTCTCCCTCTCCCTCTCCCTCTCCCTCTCCCTCTCCCTCTCCCTCTCCCTCTCCCTCTCCCTCTCCCTCTCCCTCTCCCTCTCCCTCTCCCTCTCCCTCTCCCTCTCCCTCTCCCTCTCCCTCTCCCTCTCCCTCTCCCTCTCCCTCT
This sequence comes from Cydia splendana, assembly GCF_910591565.1. Lineage (NCBI taxonomy): Eukaryota > Metazoa > Arthropoda > Insecta > Lepidoptera > Tortricidae > Cydia > Cydia splendana. Next base: position 20,507,217 of record NC_085963.1, read on the forward strand.
CCCTCTCCCTCTCCCTCTCCCTCTCCCTCTCCCTCTCCCTCTCCCTCTCCCTCTCCCTCTCCCTCTCCCTCTCCCTCTCCCTCTCCCTCTCCCTCTCCCTCTCCCTCTCCCTCTCCCTCTCCCTCTCCCTCTCCCTCTCCCTCTCCCTCTCCCTCTCCCTCTCCCTCTCCCTCTCCCTCTCCCTCTCCCTCTCCCTCTCCCTCTCCCTCTCCCTCTCCCTCTCCCTCTCCCTCTCCCTCTCCCTCTCCCTCTCCCTCTCCCTCTCCCTCTCCCTCTCCCTCTCCCTCTCCCTCTCCCTCTCCCTCTCCCTCTCCCTCTCCCTCTCCCTCTCCCTCTCCCTCTCCCTCTCCCTCTCCCTCTCCCTCTCCCTCTCCCTCTCCCTCTCCCTCTCCCTCTCCCTCTCCCTCTCCCTCTCCCTCTCCCTCTCCCTCTCCCTCTCCCTCTCCCTCTCCCTCTCCCTCTCCCTCTCCCTCTCCCTCTCCCTCTCCCTCTCCCTCTCCCTCTCCCTCTCCCTCTCCCTCTCCCTCTCCCTCTCCCTCTCCCTCTCCCTCTCCCTCTCCCTCTCCCTCTCCCTCTCCCTCTCCCTCTCCCTCTCCCTCTCCCTCTCCCTCTCCCTCTCCCTCTCCCTCTCCCTCTCCCTCTCCCTCTCCCTCTCCCTCTCCCTCTCCCTCTCCCTCTCCCTCTCCCTCTACCTAGCGAGAGTCTCTCAAGATGTTGGTCGAGACTCTTCGCTATTAGACCGTTCACTGAAACGACTATCGGGACAATGATCGTCGAATCAACATCCCACATGGCGGTTATCTCGTGAGCCAAGTCTAGGTACTTACTGGACTTGTCCTTCTCGGCCTTCACGAGATTCTCATCATGGGGGATGGTGATGTCAACGAGCACGGCCCGACGTTGCGATCGATCTATTATCACAATGTCAGGCTTATTGGCTACAATAGTCCTGTCTGTGATGATAGATCGATCCCAATAGAGCGTGGCATGACCATTCTCGAGAACAGGCGCAGGTAAGTACTTGTAGTACGGTACTTCGCGGTCCACAAGGCCATATAGAAGAGCAAGTTGCTGGTGAATAATTCTGGCTACGAGATTATGTCTGTGCAAGTACTCGCCGTTAGCAAGATGAGAACAACCGGAAATGATATGCCTGAGTGACTCTCCGGGACGGCGGCATGCCCGACAAATGTCGACCGTACCGTCCTTCAGGATATATTTCCGATAGTTGTTCGTCATCATCACTACGTCCGCAATTGCACAGGCAAAACCCTCGGTTTCTCCGAAGAGGTCCCCGAATCGTAACCAGTTCACCGACGCGAGCAGGTCCACATCGGGTCCCGTGAGGGCCTTGTAGAACCGCCCGTGTAGCACCTTACTCTCCCATGCCGCCTTGCAATCCGCAGTACTTAGTACCACAGGTTTGCGCCAGTTCTCGTTTGCCAAGGAGAGCGGCGTGAGGTTCCTGTCTACTGCCACCACATCACGATGCATCCCACACTCGTTGTTAAGGAAATAATTCCTGAGATTGTACACCTCGCGGTTGTGGAGATCCTTGGCGTTTAGGAAGCCTCGGCCTCCACACTTCCGTGGGATGTACAATCTCATAACTGACGAGCGTGGGTGTAGCATGCGATGTGTGGTGAGCAGTGACCGGACCCTCCGATCCAGGGCGTCCAGCTCGGTCTGAGTCCACCTTAGTATGCCAAAGGAGTATGTGAGTAGGGGCATTACCCAGGCGTTGAAGGCGCGCACTTTGTTGCCTCCTGACAAAAGACTGTTAAGGACTTTTGTGAGCCGACTGAAAAAGCGCTCCTTCACCGACCGTCTAATACCCTCGTCCTCAATACCCAACGACTGTGACATACCAAGGTATTTATAGGTTTCTGATTCAGAGATAGATCTGAAAGACATTGTCTCAGAAAGTTGTAAATTTGTTGAATTTACAACCCTCCCCCGCTGTACATGCATAACCGCACATTTATCGACACCAAACTCCATGTGGATGGCACTACTGAAGACTTCGGTGGTTTTCAGTAGCTCCAACAAGTCTTGGCTATTTGGTGCAAATAATTTGAGGTCATCCATGTACAGAAGGTGAGAAATGACTTCACCCTCTCTCCGAAGCCGGCAACCCAGTCCCAAATCCTTCAGCAGGGTGCTGAGGGGATTCAAAGCTAGGCAGAACCACAGGGGACTCAGACTGTCGCCCTGAAAGATTCCTCGCTCAATCCTTATAAAATCCTGCGGGCCAGGGCGGTCATCCCGGCCTCCTGGTTGACGAAGGACTGTGGTCCACTGTCTCATACACGCGCTTAGGAAGGCTCTCAAAGCTGCATCAACTTTATACAGCTCTAAGACCCTCCCCAACCATGAATGAGGCACCGAATCATAGGCCTTCTTGTAGTCAATCCAAGCGGCCGAGAGGGCACCCCTGTTCCGCCAGATTTGTTGGCAAATGGTCATGTCTATGAGGAGGAGCTCTCTATTATTATTATTATTATTATTAATAACGCCATAAATCTCATCATCATTTATTTAAGAGTTAGACTTTTGTCGGTGGAGCGATTTCCATGCATGTCGGTCCTCTGCCTTCTCCTTGACAGCCTGATAATTCTGTCTGGCAATAAAAATGTTTCCCGTATGTAGGTATCTTAGCCGATTAGTTATATGAAAAAATTGTGTAAAAAGGAGTTCCTGCCCATATGTTGTACTTAGGTATAGAATCAATGATGGTCGCCTACTATCTTACCTACCTACATGAGAAAATCGGGTAAAATGTGTCCATTAAGAATGGCCGCAAATGTAGGTATTTAATTTATTTATTAAACAAATTACACGTAAATTGCCTTTACGAATACATTAATAGACTCGAAATTAATACCTTGATTTTGGATTTAAGTACATACTTAGAATTTTTGCCACTTTTACTGTACATCAGTTTTGAATATTTAAATGCTTATTTTATTTTATTTATTTGGAAGCAAACAGAAATAAGTGAGCAGGAGATAAGTAAGTATTGAATGGTTATAAAACGTGGTACTTTTAATTGAACTCTTGTACTTGATAAACGGAATACTACACTTAAGTAAATAATTAACGATATTATCAAGTTCCCTGTAGTGAAACGTCCAAGAAAACAGTTATTTATATGCGTAACTATAACTGACGAATTCACAAAACTGTCGACTTGATTGTCTTCCGCTCCAGTATATTTAGAACCCGAGTTTCATACTAACTAGATGTACTTAAAGATCCGTCAATATTGGTTCCGCGTGGCTAAGTCGACGGTAAACACTATGAAATAAATTACGGAAACTTCACAAAACACTACTGATAAATAATTTCAGACGATTGTTTTTATAAACAGAATGTTCTTATCAGTTACCGATGAAAATACTCGTATTCGTCAACAAGATGACAAATAGTAAATATATTTATTTAGATAAGACGTTTCGGATTTGTTCAATCTATTTAGTATAAATCTACTTACTGATTATTAGATAAGCTAAAATATGAAGGAATAAAGGATGACTCACGTTAGACCGGGCCGTGTCCGGGCCAGAGCTTCCGGCGCATCGTTTTCTATGGAAAGCACCATGTGATCACCTGTCATGTCATAGAAAAGTAGGCGCCGGAAACTCCGGCCCGGACACGGCCCGGTCTAACGTGAGTCGTCCTTAACTATGTCAACATTTTATCTGAATACTAAATACACCACCACCACCTTTTTTAGCCAATTTTACATTATCTCAGAATATCACTACCTCAGACTAATAACGCATAGACAGATAGTCCCCATACGGCTAACCTACCAAAAGTGAAGCCGAAACACGATCGATGTGTGCGTGGGAGGCTCGTGTTTTACGCTCAGCAACACACACACATATACCAAAACGTGTTGCCAGTATATAGATATTTCCCTCAAAGTGGGGGATTTAACAACATCCTTAACACTTGGTTATTAATAATTTGTGTGCAGATTTAATAGCAAAAGCTTTTTATGTTTATTTAAGGATTTTTTGCATTTCTGTCCTTTGTGAAATAAGGTTTAAATAAAAAAATTGATACATTTTTACAATTTTTTAATTTAAATTGTGCATAAAATTACTACATAATTTGAAATAAAATAATGAAATATTTAAAAATATATAATTTTTATATAATTATACAAGGAACTTCAATGAAGCATATTCATTTTAGAATGTAAACGTCATGTCCCATTTTGAGGAAAAAATATTCACTACACTGGCAATATTTATAAGAAATGGCGGCTGACGAAACATTGGATTTTTTTAGTTACGATTACGTAAAAATATCACATTAAACTCTATACTTACGCGTGAAATGTAATGTAAGTCGGTTTGTTTTTATGTTATGATGCGTTGTGACACCCATTCAATGCACAAACAACCATTTTTCCTGTGTTTTTGATTTTTAAACGGGAGGTATACACCAAGGAGGGGTTCCTCTTTACGCTTAATCCTATCAATTCGGTAACCCAATCGATTCGGTTACCGTATCATTCGGTAACCCTATCATACTGTTACCTGATTGTAATGGTAACCTTATTGAAACGGTAACCCTAACCTTTAACCGAGTTAATCTCAAAACCCCATCGCGATAGGGTTTTTGTTAAGGGTTTTTAACAGGTTTTCATTCAGTTATGGTAACCTTTATTATCGGTTGCTTACTGGTTTGCTACATTAAAGTAGTTTTAGTGATGTGCCGTCAGAACTAAAAAAAAATACTAAAAAAATTGTTTATTTTATTTACTTTATTTATATTTTGTTGATTTTATTGATTTTACTTATTAAATTAATTTAATTTAATTTATTTATTTAATTGATATAATGGATTTAATTTTTTGAATTTGTTGAATTTATTTATTTTTTTGAATTTATTTAATTTATTTTATTTAATTAATTAATTTAATTAATTTAATTAATTTAATTTATTTTATTTATTTTATTTATTTTATTTATTTTATTTATTTTATTTATTTTATTTATTTATTTTTTTTTTTTTTTTTTTTTTTTTTATTTTATTTATTTTATTTATTTTATTTATTTTATTTATTTTATTTATTTTATTTATTTTATTTATTTTATTTATTTTATTTATTTTATTTATTTTATTTATTTTATTTATTTTATTTATTTTATTTATTTTATTTATTTTATTTATTTTATTTATTTTATTTATTTTATTTATTTTATTTATTTTATTTATTTTATTTATTTTATTTATTTTATTTATTTTATTTATTTTATTTATTTTATTTATTTTATTTATTTTATTTATTTTATTTATTTTATTTATTTTATTTATTTTATTTATTTTATTTATTTTATTTATTTTATTTATTTTATTTATTTTATTTATTTTATTTATTTTATTTATTTTATTTATTTTATTTATTTTATTTATTTTATTTATTTTATTTATTTTATTTATTTTATTTATTTTATTTATTTTATTTATTTTATTTATTTTATTTATTTTATTTATTTTATTTATTTTATTTATTTTATTTATTTTATTTATTTTATTTATTTTATTTATTTTATTTATTTTATTTATTTTATTTATTTTATTTATTAAACTTATTTTATTTATTTATTTTAATTATTTTAGTTATAATATAATAATATTTATAATAAGAACACACCACACAAGTAGGTATAAAGATAAACAAAGGAAAGGCAAAAAAACTTGTTTGTGCTGGAGGCTTCATAGACCGCCCATGCCAACCTCGGTTATTCAATAATAAGTTGAATTTAAGTGTGCGTAAAGATTACAATCGTTTGAACTGGTCAAAAACCTCATAATGAGGTAACTGAATAGACTGGGTTTTTATTTCGGTTACCGGTAACAGAGGTTAACTCGATCTGATACGGTTACCGAATCAAAGTGTTACCTTATTAAGCGGTTACCGTTATGGTAGGGGTTTTTATAAACACCTCTAAAATAACCCTATGAAAAACCCCGGTTAAGGTAACCGGTTCCTGTCCCTGGTATACACAAACCGACGTGACCTTGAGTACTGCCAGGGCCGATCGAATACGGTGACACGAGTGCGACGTGACGTCGCACTTGAAATGGCTTCACTAGGGTTGTACGAACGCTCAATTTATGCCTTATAAATCTATGATCACTACCATCAACAACAAGAAATCAAATAGGCATCGATCACAGTAACTTACAGTTAGCCTGGTGGCTTAGCACGGTCGCGTTTTTATCCCTTGTCACCATGCCTGTCACGTTCTAACAAGTATGTAAGTGCGAAAAGGACGCGCATAGTGATAGTCGATAAAAATGGAACCGTGCTGAGCCCGCTGCTGTTGTTTACTTCCATTTTATTTATTTGTTTGCTACGCTATAAATAAATAATGATGTAGAACGGTGAATGAATAAACATATGGAGAACTAAGTGAACTAACAAGATTCTTTCTAAGCGCATTCGTAATGAATATGTATTGGCAACTCGGCACTTCTTGTTTCACTAAGCAAGATGTTACACCGTAAATGACATAGGTACTTAGTAATGTCTTAAAAACCCGTCAAGCGGAGACATACATAGCTAATAAAATAATGTATCAATCACAAACCAAGGATTACCATTTAACTTTGAATCACACCACAGCAACATGGTTGCATTTTTATCGCCTGTCACTTTCGCACTTACATACTTGTTAGAACGTGACAGGCATGGTGACAAGTGATAAAAATGCGACCGTGCTACGACCTAAGCCACGACGTCAATCGGTAAGCAAACATGTGTCGGGATGACAGATGCTAGGAAAAGTCACGTGACCATAGTCTAATAAAACATGGTCTTCTCTTCCCAGAGTGACACAATCCTACGTCACAATAACATTGCCACTTTGTACGTAGGCTTGTGTCAGTCAGGTGACCTAGAAAAGACGGGAAGAGAGTACCAGGCGGAGTATATTATTATACCATGCACGTCAATATTTTTATACATTATTTAAGTTTCTATTGACGTTTTCTATCAAAGATTGTCATCTTGACTAGGCCCCCAGCTCCTGTTTGCTTAAACGTAATGTGCAAAGAAAACCAACGCAGTTATCAAATATGTATGTCAAAATAAGAATGGCGCGAAGCAGCTCCCACGGGGCGCCTTGTGAAAAATGGCGCCCGCGAAAACCCGACGCGAAAAAACCACCACAAAAAACATACGAATTTAAACATGGCTGATCCCGTATTCCGCACAAGAGTATGACAAACCCGTATGAGTAGAACCTACATAAGTAACAATTAATTCGTAGTCAGAGTTACACTTACAATGGTTTTGATATAAACGCTTGCTAAGCATTGGTAGTACAAAGTCTGGTCACAATAGACGGCATGCGGCCATAATATAATGCGACCATTTTAAATCACCCGCACTTTTCCCAGGCCCCTTCTAATTCCCATAACATACAATCTTCTTAAACCAGTCGGTTAACTTGTAGAAAAAAATCAGTGAGATCACCAGAACGACCTTGGTTTGACGCCGCCTACGACGCGCAATGTGAATTGGTCGCTGGTTATTATTTTCGATTTCTTTTTACTTGTCTAGCCCATTGTTCCTTATGCGGTTACGAATTGATTGCATATCATTTTTTTTAGAAAAACTTGTGGTCAATTGTTACGTCGTAATTTTCGTGATTACGGTCATTGGTCATTTTTATTTCCAAACGAAGTGTTTGTTTTATTAGTATTGGTTAATGTATAGACCATTGGGTGCACGTATTATGTCTCAAAAACAGTGATTATAGATTTTTTTTATTTAAATAATAACAAATGAAGTCAACAAAAAGTAAATTTTGTTTGTTTAAGTAATAAAAAACAAAATATAATTCTAATTTCATTTCCCACTGTAATATTCATATAATTATGACGTCAGACAACCAGTAACACCACTAGTTATTAGAACTAGAAGGAGCCAATCCTCATCATCGCTACTGACGGACGCAGCGAGAATGAAATTCACGATAGTGAATCGGCTCGCTTCCTGCTCGGCCGACCCAGAGGAGAACGCCGTATCAGCTTATTAACTTCATGTACAGTTACTACGTTTTTGCATTTATGGAGGTCTTCTAGTACATGTGCGCAAAAACTTTTAATTAACAATATCATATAAGTATCGGCTTAAATTAGCGTAAAGGATGAACTTATTGTTTGTCTGAAGAGGTTGAGACGTGAATATTATTAGTTTGAGCTGTTGAAGGCGAAAGTGGAATTTGTATGTTCAGCAACCAACCAATCTAACCATGGTACAATATCTACGCTTGAATCTATCCTTTTGGGGAGCATAAACTTTTTTTACTACAACTTTTTACTTTCAGCTCAATAATGTATAGACTTCCATATCTCTTTAGATATATTTGTATATCTGTGAATACATTACATACCTTATCACATTTCTTAAACTACCAACTCGTTTGGAAGACATCCTAGTCGTCTTCTTTTTTTATACTAGCTCCTGGGTGGGATCTTCATGCTTGTCCCAATAGTTATTTGTTTTACAAGGGGTAGCGAAAGAAGAGTAAACAAAATATTCCAAAATTGAACCACGAGCGTAGCGAGAGAAATGAATGTTATTGAATAATTATCATCCAAAATCATCATTTAAAAGTCAATTCTACCAGCAAACATAAGAAAACAACTCAAAATTTGCATTTGATTACTTTACCTCACATGTGAATAAAATGCAACTTTGCTATCAGTTTCTGAAGTGCACAGTAAGCCTTTCCGAGCTAGGTACGAATTGGCGAGGACGAACATAAGTGAGTACGGAAGTAAGTATTTTATTATTTATTGTGCACCACACAGTTACACAGAAAATTAAATACAGTTTTTTTTTTATCTGTATTTTTTTAAGGGGTTTTGTCACGCAGTGACAATGTCACCCTGAAATACAGTTAAAGCTATGTTAACAACAGGCGGTCTTATCGGTAGGAAGCGATCTCTTGCAGACAATCTTTGGGTAGCGGAAACTAAGAACTTACAACACATACGCATACATAATTACATACGGACCTTAACTTACAAAATTAATTATAACACCAGCAAAGAAGGATCTATATCCGAATCCCTAGTCTTTTCTCCTATCTTTGCATTCCCTAATATTGTTTGTCATAATGATCTGTTGTCCTAACACTAAAAACCCTAATTTTGTTTTTACCTAATTATTGATTACTTATCCTAATGTTATTAAGCATTTTTTTTTTTCGCGAGGATCGCAGTTCTAACCCTTTTTTTTTTTTTTTTTGATGACCCAGGGGGAATCCTTTATGGATCCCACTGGCCCGGGAGAAGCTCAGTGGGTATGTCCGACTTCCACGGACTAAACCCCCTGGGGTGTTCCGCCGCGCGCTTTGTTGGCGGGGTTACGGGAACTCGATTGTAGACCTCCGATACCCCGTCGGCGTTGCTCTTGCGAGCCCATCATTTGGGGCTGCTCTAGCAGCTTACTCCGCTGAAGGCTCCTCGGAACACTTGAGGGCCTTCCAGCTCGGAACCTCTTCAGGCGAGTGATGGAACTCCCGACCCATCACCCGCAGGTTCCCGTTAAGGCGGCATTATCCTTGCTGCGAAGGCTCTTCTCCGCCTACCTGGCCTCCTTCGGCGCTGAGGAAGCGAGTTTGCGTCGTCCTCGCGCGATCGTTCTGCGGTTTCCTTTTGTGTCAGAACGGTGACACTAAAGGAAGCCACTGCCAACCATGCCTCCTCACTGCTGATCATACGGCGTATTAGCGCCGGCAGTGAGAGGTCTCCTCCCACAGCCGCGGCCAGGGCAGCGCGAGGCTCCGCCCATGCAGGGCATATCTCGCGCGTGTGTTGGGCCGTGTCCACGGCTCTTCCATCACAATGGTGGCACACTGTCGTCGGCTCTCTTCCCACCCTCTCACACAGGTACCAGCCGAAGCAGCCGTGCCCCGTCAGGAGCTGTGTGAGGTGGAAGGAGGGTACACCGTGCTTGCGTTCGACCCATTCTTTCAGAACGGGCCGAACAGCGGCCACCAGGTCCCGGCTAGCTCCCGGGATCTCCAGACGCTCCGACCATTTTTCATAGAGCACCTCTCGTGCTTCTTCCCGCCACTTGCGAACTTCTTGAGGGGCGGGCCAGTTTTCCTCCCTCCTTACTGCTAGCACCCGCCAATAGACCGCGGACTGAACCTTGGCTTCAAGGTCCCAAGGCGGGCTCCCGGCTAGCAGGCCGGCTGCTGCGTGCGAGTTATCGCGATACGCTCTAGCCACCCTGAGAGCTATGGCCCTCTGCGGCCGACGCAATAGCGCCGCACTTCGAGTTCTCAGGGTGCCCGCCCATATTGGCGCCCCGTAAAGCGCCATTGAGCGCACCACACTTATGTAAAGCCGCCTGCAGGCTCCCCCTGGTCCGCCTAGATTTGGGAGGACCCGCCCAAGGGCTCCAGCTGCAGCCAGCAATTTCGGAGCCAAGCGCCGGAAATGTTCCTCGAACTTCCATTTACCATCGAGAACGAGTCCTAAGTACTTCATCATCGACCCGACGGCAATGGAAGTTCCTCCCACGGTAATTTGGGCTCCCTCCGGTGGTTTGTTCCGAGGCCCGTGGAAGACCAGAACCTCGGATTTGTGCAGTGCGACCTCCAGACCTAGCGCCCGAATCCTGTGCACCACGTATGCAACCCCTGCTGTAGCTACATAGGCGGCCTCCCTGTAGGTCCTGCCACGGGCGGATACGAGGGTGTCATCAGCGTAGCAGGTAATGCTGACTCCCCGCAAAGAGGCCCCGCGTAGGACCCAGTCGTATCCAATGTTCCACAGGAGTGGGCCCAGCACCGAGCCCTGTGGAACACCGCACGCCATTTCCCGTCTCCCCCTGCCGTCCTTAGTTGGGAATACCACAACGCGCCCGGCAAAGTAATCCGCCACTGTTTTTTGTAGATAATAGGGCACGTTGTGATATTTGAGTGCCGCTTTTATTGTCTCCCAGGGTAGGGTGTTGAATGCGTTTGAGATGTCCAGTGACACGGACATCACAACCCCACCCTGAGACACCTCCTCCTCGGCGAAATCCCTTACGCGTTCAATTGCGTCCAGTGTCGAGCGCTGCGGACGGAAGCCATATTGGCAGTCGCTCAAGCCCGGCTGCATGCTCCTGACGAGACGAGTTGCGATTATACGCTCAAAGAGCTTGCTCGTCTCGTCGAGCAGCACTATGGGGCGGTAGGCCGACGGCTGATCAGGTGGGCGCCCGTCCTTCCGAAGGAGCACCAATTTGCCCATTTTCCACCTATCAGGGAACCGCCCCTGGGTCAGGCACGCAGTGAAAAGGTCCCTGACTCTTTCCTCCATCTCGCTGAGCGCGATCGCCAAGGCACGCCCAGGTATGCCATCTGGCCCGGGGGCTGTCTTTTTGGAGCGGAGTTTCATGACAGCAACACTCATTTCGACCTCTGTGACTGGCAGAACGTCCCTTACCACGTCTGGTGGTCTTGTGGTGGCTTCCATGGTACAAACTCGCCCCTTTCTGGAAACAGAGCACTAACGACTCGCTCCAAGAGATCTGGCTGGAGACTGCTGGTTAGTGGGGGAGCCCAGGGTCGGAACTTTTGTCTTACGGCCCGATACGGCCTGCCCCATGGATCCCTGTTGAGCGTTTCCAGCCATTCTTCCCAAGCAGCCTCTTTGGCCTGCGCGATAGCAGTCTGCAGTATTTTACGAGCGGCCCTATACACTTCGTAAAGAGCATTTTCCTCCTCTTGGACTCGGATGCGCCTTCTTCTACTTCGTGTGTATCGACGGCGCGCAGCCACGCAATCGTTCCGCAGTTGGCGGAGTTCCGGTCGCCACCAGTACACTCGTCGCTTCGGCGAGAAAGGTTTAGCCCTCGGCATCGCTGCGTCGCACACGCGGATCATTGCAGCGCCGAGTTGTTCGGCCTCATGCTCAACCCTTACTTCCGCTGGACCATTACTGTGCCCCCAGGACTCGACTATGGCTGCTTCTTTTGCAAGCTGTCTGTCTAGCTTCGTTACATTCCACTTTGGGCTGTCCCCTGCAGCGGGTCGATTTCCCCTTATGGCAGCAGGAAGAGTTACGACATCAAAACGAATATATCGGTGGTCCGATGCCGTCTCTGCATCGACCACCACCCTCCAGTTTTGAGCACGGCATGCTAAGGCGTTTGACGCAAAAGTTATGTCCACTATGGACTCTCCTTGTGGCCTCACGCACGTGCTTTCCGATCCGGTGTTGAGGACAGCCAGTCCTAGTGATATCGACCACTCTTCCAAGACTTCCCCTTTGACGTCTGTCGCTGGACATCCCCACGCCGTGGATTTGGCATTAAAGTCTCCGGCCACCACCACAGGGATTGGGGATATCTGTCCGACCAGGGTGCCGACATCTGAGATCACCTGCTCGAACTCAGGGAGCGTGAGACTAGGCGGGAAATATACGCCAATGAAAGCGATGCCACCTATAACAGCAAGCACGAACCCTCTCCCTCTCACAACATTCTCAAGGGATCCAGTTGTAGCCGATGCTATAATGGCTACTGTATTGTTTCGGTCTGAGGCCCAGTCGTCCCGGTTGGGGATAAAGTAGGGCTCCGAAACCACAGCCACACCTATTTGCCATTCCGCCATAGCTTGCACCAAAAGGTCCTGGGCCATGACACAGTGGTTAATATTCACCTGCAGACACTTAAGAGCCATGTTATTGTGTGGTGTCCATGTGTTCCGCCTCGTCCTCTTGGGATTGGTTGGTGGGCCAATCAGAAAGATGTAACTGAGTAGATCCATTTTCGCTCGTTGCTTTACCTATTTTTTTGGCCTTTTGGGGTTTTCCGCCATAGCAACCTTTGCTGCCCAGCGAGTGTGTTGCCGGTTTTCCAGCAGCCTCGCAGATAGCACAATGCGGGTCAGTAGCAGAGCATTCTCTAGCCTTGTGTCCGGGTTGTCCGCAGCGGAAACAAATGCTACTGCGGTCTATACCCCTGTCACATTTCGCACCTACGTGTCCTTCTTCGAGGCAACGGTAGCATCTTAGTGGCCTGGCTTCCAGTAGCACCACCCGCGCTGATACCCATCCCACTTTGAGACGGCCCACTTCAACCACTTTCTTAGCTGCTACTACCGGACAGCTTAGCCAGAGCGACCCACATCCATTATGCTTACGAGACATAACGCCGGACTTGATTGCGTCAACGGCACAACCGCCCTCTGCAGCCAGTGCTTCTACTACCTCTTCCGTGGTTGCGGAGTCGTCCAGTCCAGAAACACGAATATCCGCGCATTTAACAGGCCGCTGAACATGCACGTCGGTGCCGACAACCTCTCGGAGTTTGGCGGCCAGATCATCGGCTGCCTTCTCTGCATTTTCTGTTTCCGGGGGAATTTCCAACATTCGAGCACCCGTTGCCGCGGTTTTGAAGCGCAATTGAGAGATGCCAATTTCCTCCAATTTAATGTTCCCTTTAGCCTTGGCCAGGACCGTCTCGTATTTTACTCCTTTCTCCGCTGCCTCTGGCTTTAGCGTTAGGGTAATAGCAGCAGTTCTAGGCGGCTTGAGCTTGGTTTTCCGCGGGGTCGACTTAGAGGCATTTTTCCGCGCCTTGGTCCCATTGGCCGCCTGGGTTGTCGCTTTTCCTTGGCTTTTTTTGCCCGCTATGGTACTCCATTTTTGTTTCGTGGGCTCCGAACTCGGGCTCGATTGAACGGTAGGTGCCGCAGGTGCCTGTCTGACCGCGGCTGCTTCCTGAGCTGCCAAGCTGGTACGCTTGCCCTTTTTGCGTTTTTGGGCTTTAGTTTGTTTTCCGCCAGTAGAGACCGGAGCAGCGGTCGCAATTGAGTTCGCAGCTGCCTGGGATTGGGCGGTTGATGTGCTAGGCTCTTGGACATCTGGTACGGCGCGAGTAGCTTCCGCTGCTTTCCGGTCGGCTGCTAATGGTGGCCTCAACCGAGGTTCCGGCAGCAGGCGGCACTCTAAGCCTTCTAGTCGGGCATTCAGGATATTGCTGAACTGGTCGCGTGTGGAATGTGAGACCTCTTCAATTAGACGGCGAATGTCAGGCTCAGCCACCGGTGCAGGTTGCCTTCGCAACTCGTCAACCTGTTTTCTTAGTTCGGTCAACTGCCAGGACAGCTGTGCATTTGCTGCCTCTAGCCGACTAACTTCGTCTGTGGCAGTGCGGGACCGAACCTCCGCAAAAGCGGCCCCGATTTTAGCCACGGACGCTTTTAAATCTCTCTGGTATGTGCCTTTTAGGTGGCCCGACGTATTCGTGACATGTAGTATCGTGCTCAAAGCATCTTGTACGTCCTTGTTTAGAGCAGCAAAAGTTTGCTCATCAGGTTGGCTGCCGGGGAGCCCCTGACGCGTCATCAGGCGTTCTGCTTGGTCTCGAGCCACTGTTTCCGCTAACGCATTATTAGAGGCGGCTAGATCTTTTTCCGCCTGTAATTGTCTTTTTCGCGCTTTTTCTGCGCTGAGTTCCACCTGGGATTTTCTAAAGTTCACGTAATGCCCTGATGTTGGCGGCCGGCCTCTACCCCGTTTTGGTGTTATCTTGGAGGATTTTTTTTGGTTTTTTGGAGTGGCACCATCACTGAGTGCCCCGACATCACTCTCTGAGCCGGAGGATACGCTGAGCTCATCAGCCGGTCTTTTTTCTCCCTTTCTACGCCAGAACTTGGTATTGAGACCTTCTGCTTTTGATCCCACTGTCTTCATAGTGGCTTCTGAGGAGTCTGACTCTGAGAGCCGTGTTATTCTTACGGATGACTGCATCTGTGAGGTTCCAGTGTCCTCAGACTGAAAACTAGTGCCCAGTGCTTTTTGGACTTCAACTCCAGAACATTCTCCTCCTTCAATTATCATCTCATGTGACTCTGTCACTTCACTCTCTGAGGGGGCCACTGTAATTGTTGTCCTCGCTCTGGTTTCGGCAACTTTGTCACGGGCCGATCCACGGGTGACCCGACCATTTATGTCTCGCGACGGCGAACCGCCACCCCTCAATCTTAATGTGCTCAAATTACCATTTGAGCGCTCTCCCGCGTTCAAGCAAAGGTCAATGGTGTTGGAGTACGACATCGGGCCGCAGTCCTTCACCTTCCTTTCAACAAAATCCTGATTCCATAATGCATCAGAGTCCGTTTTCATTGCGCCAAGGTTGTGTTCACGAAGACCGGCACCCTGCCGGCCTACGAGGCGATTGTTGCCCACCCCTGCATACGAAGGGCAACCGCCCACCGAAGTGAGCGGACGGGATTCCTCCTTTCGGAGACCCGCCAGGGGACTTTTTTCACAATTCACCTTCATGTTTCCTAATGCGATGACTCCACATCGTCGTCTCTTTTTTCGGGGGTGAGCTCCCCCGCACGCTAGGCACTGGACTCCCTCCAGCCATGCATCCCATCGGCACGATCCGCTCACCTTGGGATTGGGGATTTATTATAGTGGTTGTCTCCACGTAGCACTGCTCTCAGTGAGTAGCGCCCCCGGCCCGCTCAGTGCGGGTTACGGGTTGCCCGACGGGAGGCCGAAACCCACCCAGCAGCCACATGCCGTGGCCGCCAGACCCGCCGCGCCGCAAGCCTTGAAGGCTCGCCATCCCACGCCGCCAATGGGCTGCTGGCCCTGAATCGGGCCCCGACAACAAGCGATGCAAACGCACCACCTCCAAGACGGCTGCATCCCCTGACGCCTCAGATTAGCTAAGGCATGTCGGGAGCAGCCAACCAACACAAACACGGCACTAAAGCCAACGCAGGAGAAGACTCGACTGCCATGCCCACACTGTGACTGGTAGTTAGCAGAGGGAGAACAGCTAACGCGCAACTGAACGGCTATCCCCCCCTCCCAGGGTGCACCACGAGGAGGTCTACCAATCCCGCACCCCCGCAGTTCTAACCCTAACCTAACCCACTTTTGTGGCAGCAAGTTCTAAAACCTAACCATTTTTCAGAACCATACATTATGCAAAATAATCGTTATGACAATTGATCGTTAGGGCATGTGCCCATTAGGACAAACCAGTTAGGGCAAGTGACTTTAGGACAAACGTTGTTAGGGATTCAGAATGACACCCACAAAGAAAATGTCAACATAGGAATAAAAGGAAAAAGGGGAGAAAAAGGAGGCCTACTCCTTTGGTTTCATCATCAAATGTCAGGTGTTAGTGCCTACGATGACTCTCATTGCTCTTTGAGCGTGCATGACTCAGCTGCAGATAATCGCATCCTACTCATTGTTGTTATGACTTATGACAAATCTCTTCTATGACAGTGTCGACGCTTTTAAATAACAACTAAATGGTTGTTTAATGTTCAGGTTAGAATGAATCAAAATATCACCTTTTATGCCGCGCAAACCAAACGCTTCTATCAAATTAAAAAAAAATGTAAAGACTGCCTGTTCATTGATTCATTGATTTCTTTTTCAGAAACAATATTACATTGTGTTTGAAATACTTATGGCTAAATTTGTTGTATATACATGTTCTCTATTCTTTTATTCTTCAGTTGTACAAAAAACAGTACCTACCTATCTCTTTATTTATAACAATATTTATAAAAGTGAATCTCTTTATTTAATTGTCATCCTGGACCTAAAACCATAACAGCCAAAACGCGGCCATTTCCGAATTTTATTTTATTTCGGTCAACCTTCCCTAACCATCTCCTCAACAATAAGCCTACTATCTTTATTGATTGATTAACTACTAATTTTGATAAGACTTTTTTTCAAACGCATATCACTTCATCTAGAGAAGACATCGTCAACCTTCCCACGCTGTTCCTTCCGATATCCAACTGCTATCCTAGTCAGTTATTATAAGTAGTACTTTCTATTATAAATATAAGGAGCCTACTTACGTTTTCAAGAACCATTTCTAAGTAATCCTACTCTAAATTGGACCCTATATGTAACTAATTAAGCTTCATTTTCCAAACAAAAACCTTGAACAGGGGTTTGATCTGTGGTCAGCTTTTATAAGGACTCCAACATAGCACGGCTTTGGGCTCTTTAATTAAGTCATTACAAATACCAGTATTAAAATTCTAAAATACTATTTGAAGCAAATTGAATGCTAATTGGCAACCATAATCATAACTTTTGCAAGCAATCCACATTTGTTTTTATCGAGAATTGTTGTATTTGCATATGCTGTGCTTGTTTCACACGTTTTTAGTTTTACCAGACTGACGGAGAATGGAGGATTTTTTTTTTCAATTGGACGAGAATATTTTGTTCTTTAACATACCTATAATATATACATAATTTTATAGCAAGCGATGTTCTCAGCTTGGCAGATTATAGATTATTCCACTATGTTACTCATTTACATTTTGAAATTTATTGTAGGACTAGGTATGCTTTTTTTGACGCACGAAATATAATAAATAAGGACACGATAATTTTTTTTTGCTATGCCCGAGGGCATATTTCTAATGACGAATCCGGCACTATTAGAATATGGACTCAGTTTTGCGTGAAATGTACTCTAATAAGCAACAAGTTACGAAATGATTGAGTGAAATTAACTGAATATATTAAGGTAAGTACATAAGTAAATTAATTTAATTTAATTGCATATTTATATTAATGTTTAATAAACTAGTGACAATAAATCAACTTGTTTAATAGCAAAACATCTACTACTGATACTGTCTATAAAATAAAATATCGTAGAAACATTAAACTATCACACCATTTGCGGCAAGCTATAGTCATAATATTAATCAATATCAATATCGGCCTATTTCCACCTACTGCTGATCAAAGGCCTCTTCATTCTCACGCGATACAGTGGGTCGAAAATGGGCTATAACAAATCTCTGGAACATTTTCCGTTCTGTGAATACAGATAACAAGTTAATTTTACCTATTTTATCACTTTTAGGCTGCAATGCGTCCGTCTCAAGAGAGTCCACCCTCGATAAACTGTGTACCACTTTGCATATGGCGTAGAGCAGCGGTCGGCAACCAGCGGCCCGCGAACCTCCCTGGCTATTTTGTATGTAATATTGACAAATGACAATGTCTGATAAAGTCATAAATATTAACAAAGTGCGGCCCGCGTCCACTTCGTTAACTACTATGTGGCCCTTGGCTGTTAAAAGGTTGCCGACCGCTGGCGTAGAGGATGACATAGGCCAATCGGTCCTGTGCTATATTGTTATGGTTGCTAGGTTCGCTGATCTCCGACCTAATTTTTATCATTAATTTTCTCTTCTCTGTTTGTGCTTACGAATGAATTATTTTTATTTTTATTTATTAAGTATTATTATGATGAAACATGAATAGGTATTAAACATGTAGTAATCAGATGAAATTGTAACATTTTCCCCTTTTTAACGTTAGGGTAAAATCCATTCTTATTTTAGACCGGAAACTTCAGATCCTATCCTTATAGGATTATCATTCCGGGATTTTTAGTGAGCAATATTTACATATATTAAAAACGGGTCACTCGCGTATTTAATATGTCTGTGTCTCACGGAAGTTTTGTTATTAAAAAGCAATATTTACATTGTAGGTTTTAGGTAAATATATTTATAATAATTATAATAAATAAAACATTGTTTTTTTTCCTTAGGGTAAAGCCTGAAAATATTTAATTTCATTTCAAAACGATGTCGGTAAAAGTATATGTATTAAATATTTGAAAATTAAATATCCAAGTTCGCCAGATTAAAATGAGGCTTACATATTTAGTTAGATGACTGTCTGATACACCATGACAAAACTTTTTGGTTATCGTAGGAGAGGCTGACCAAAAAGCAAGACAATTTAATACTTTTCGGCGGGATTAGCGAGATATTGCTCTGTAAGTACCTATCTGTACACTGCTGCAAGGCCTGCAAGAGGGGAAGCATTTGCCGAGTATTTGATTCTGTTGAATGTTAGATTCTATACATTCAGTGCTAGCTCTTGTAAGTCAGTCTGCAAGCAACTCTTCTATATTCTTGGCTCTTGCAGATATTAAAATTACCCACCTCTGATAAACACGAAATTTTGAACCATTTACTTTTTTTAATTTATATTGGTCAGCGAGTTGGCCTTTCCTTGTCACGACATAAACGGGCACTTGAAAAATATCAATGTCAATTTTGTCGTCAATAATAATTCTGAGAACCATAACAACTTCGGATTTACAAAGTAATGTTGTCCTTTTATCTGACTTACTTTCATAAACACGTATTATCAACTCATATTTTGCTTTAACCTCCAACGGACCGGATTCAAATAAAACATCCGTACCAATATTCACTTAATTAATTATTTAAAAGTTTTACAATAAAGAAATGTACCATCAGCTGTAAAAGTGCATGGCGAATTTATCAATGAATTCATTCATAATTTCTCCATGCAATTTCGCAGCTCACTGTACAAAAGCAGACTTTATTTCTCTACATATGTATACGTACATAGATGAAAAAAATGTATATGATAGCGTAACGTTCATTTGACATATTAGGGAAAGAGATACAACACTATTACCTACCACATGTCATGTGGTCATATGTTGCTAGCAAAGATAAGTATCAATACACATGCAAACACGTGTCAAAATGCCTTAGAGGATAGGCGTGAATACACGTAAACAATGTTTTTGCAGCTATATTTTGATACGAGTACGTAAAACGTACAACAAGTTCACACATACATATTACCTACACATACATATTAAATACATACATATTTAAGGCCACAAAACGAAAAACATTAGGCATTTTATGTTGTTTGCCTTTCGTCAGGACTTGCTTAAAAAACTTTTCGTAAACGAGCTTTAGTAACCATCTGATGCTTTAATTCATAATGACCTACAAGCGACTTTAAGAGAATATCTTGCTTGCGATTTATATAATTTCAAGCTAGTGCACAGGGAATAAGGACAGTTTTGGAACGATGCGGTTATAGTTATTATGAGACAGAATTACGCAGTACCTACTCAGAGAATAAAATACTACATTACGATACAAGTGCAAAAAGTAGGAAGTACTCGTGTTGATTTAAAACACTCCCTTCGGTCGTGTTTTAATTTATCGCCACTAGTTTCGAATTACCTTTTCGCACGTGTATTGTACAAAGTTTTACAGTACATATGGCCCTTTAAATTTTCGACATAGGCACGTATTGTCCTTA
This sequence comes from Cydia splendana, assembly GCF_910591565.1. Taxonomy (NCBI): domain Eukaryota; kingdom Metazoa; phylum Arthropoda; class Insecta; order Lepidoptera; family Tortricidae; genus Cydia; species Cydia splendana. The sequence continues at coordinate 20,527,368 of NC_085963.1, forward strand.
ATCCCGCCCTAGAGCGGTAAAGTAGCACCATATGTACTGTAAATTACGCAATACCCATTACGATAAAATACCTAATATATTTATTATCTTAATTCTTACCTATTTATTGAATCTGACATGGCTTGTAATTTAATAGCTTCTTTAACACCCATAACATAACCTATCGAGGTTTTCTAAGTAATACAATAACAATAAAACTTGAAACATTAAATTAATGGTTAAGTCAAGACCGATAAATAGAACAAGGTGGAACTTATTCTCTTGCCAATATTGTGTCAGATATCAGGGGCCTAGCCAAGATTACAATCGTACAAACAACAACAAAAGGCATAAGGTCCACCGGTGTACAGTCGCCATCAGATATATCGGGGCGGATAAGGCGCTCACAAATATCTGAACACGCCTCTATTGTCAAGGCGTTAGAGTTCGTGTTCAGATATTTTTGAGCACCTCGGACGCTCCGATATATCTGATGGCGACTGTACAGTTAACAGTGACAAACGCCAAACGAAAAGTAAAAATGTATCGTGATATTCGTGATGAGTGATGACAGTTGCTACGGAAAGTCACGTCACTACAATTATTTCCATACATTATTAAAGTTTCGATTGGCGTTTTCTATCGACGATGATCATCTTGGCTAGACCCCCAGAGAAGATGAAGGCCTTAAATTTTCTAGATGTATGAGAAAAGGACACGGTACCTATAAGTAATCAGTAGTAAAAATTAGGCAGTAGTGTTCCCAACTTTCAACGCGAACGGGATCGACATCAATTGATCTGAAGTGTCTGTAGTCTGTATGTTATAGTCATTTTGAAAACTGGCCAGGCGTGGCTCACTCCGCGATTTCGTCGCTTTGCAACAGGTAGCTACAAGTACATCCGTCTCACACCAATTATGGTGGCTAGCCATAAGCCGCGCGTGGCGCTGTCGCCACCTAGCGGTCATATCTGTCCTAATCGTAACAGACGCGCCTTGTTAGAGAGTGAATCTTCTGTACCTAGTACTATTTATTTTGTGCTTCAGCTATGGGATACACTACAGCTATGGTTACGCCCCTCAGGGTCAATCGAAGATGGCGTCTGTACCAACAGATTCCCACACTAATAACTTTCAGTACGTACCCAATTAGCACCAGACCACCAGTTATCGCTTTCCGATTGCACAACTCCCGAATCTCGTCAGTGATAGCCGGCTCCCGTGCCGGGTTATCGGTATGTCGTAACCACTGAAGGTTGTGACACAGTTTTCTTTGCGCTATCTATCGAGTGGCCAAGATAAACGTAATTCGGTTTCTATTCAATCTATTACAATTTATAGTAGGGTAACTGGCCACTGTTAGTAATTGGCCACCCTAAACTAAAAATGAATACTATATTCACCTATAAACAGAATTCATTTTAGTATAAGGTTTCAATAACTGGCCACCTTAAACTAAAATTAATTGTGTTTATAGGTAAATAGAATTCATTTTTAGTTTAGGGTGGCTAACTACTAACAGTGGCCGGTTAATGGCGAATTTTCCTATTTGATGTTTGGTGTGTCTGTAAATATATGGCTCAATAATGCGGTTTTTCTCTAAGTAGGTAGGTACTTAAAAACCGTACCGTATTTAACTGTCAAGTAGAAATCTCGATAAATTATTAATGGTTTTTCTCTTTTAATTAAAAACAAAATTCCGTGTCAAAATATTAGACGATAAGTGTGTCAAACTACGTCAAAATCTAACGAAATAATAATTTTTTTACATCAATTTATTCATCACACTATTTTCGATTAAACTTTTTTTAATGATTGTATAATTTTTCACCAGCATTCATTTTCAGCAATTTGTATTATAATATTTATAATAGTTATTTACGATACAAATGCGGAAAGTAGGAAATTCGCAAAGAGTGGTGATAAATTAAAACACGACCGAAGGGAGAAGGGGAAGATTACCGTACATAGTACATATGGCTCTTTAAATTTTCGACATAGGCACGGAAAGTGTTTATTCCCGCACTAGTGCGGCGAACAAATAGCACCAGATTAATAATATTTTGCCATGCTAACTGTTTGCAGAATATTCGTTTAATATCGAGGACTCTTGAAGCGAATATTTCATCACATTACTTGATATTTTGTTTATAAAAGTTGCCGCAATTTCTCGGTATCGTTTGTTTACACACCCGTCAAACGAAATTGGGTTACCCACATTTAGAAAGAAAGAGTCTCGCAAGCGAGAGGTCGCTCGGGTTATCAGAAGTAGCTCTAAATTTCGTAGCCCAGTGATCCCGCACTCTAAATTGGAGTAATAATTTTCAGTAATTAGACGTAGGTACAGTCAGCAGCAGAAGTTGCTAAGCGGGCCAGGTGATCTAAATGATCTTGACGCGACTTTATTGTTAAGAGAATAAGAGCGTGTCAAGGTAATTTTAAACACCTGACCCGCTTAGCAACTTCTGCTGCTGACTGTGAAAGGAGAATTAGTCTGTTCGAGATCCTGAAAACGGTGAAAATTAAAGATAAAGCTCCTAAAAATACGTGTGATACCTCGTTAGATTCGCCATGATGTCTAGAAAAATGTATTCGAAGCGCGTATTAGCACACAAGAAATATCAAAAGTTATAAGCAAAAAAATGGAGAAAAAAGTAAATATTTTTTATTTCCCCAATATCTCAAAAAGTATTTATATTTAAGGAACGAAAATTCATATTATTAAAGAGGAGGATATTTCCAATAAAACATTCCATACTTGCAGAACTGTATCTCCATTATTTATACTTTTTATTCAACGCTGAACACAGCCCTCCACGCTCCATTTTCGGGAAACGCGCGCGGCGTGAAAAAGCGGTTACGTAACATTAAATATAATTTTAAAGGTACTAAATATTCATTGAAAAATTAAAAAAAAAAATGGTGTATTAAGAACATAGAAAAAAATGTACTTCTTGTAGAAATTTATCTTAAAATTATTTTTTCTACAAGTTAGGCAGTTGTTAATTAACAAAATTTTCTCAAACTTCCTGCTTTATTGAAAACGAAAAAAAATGTATAAATAACTATCGTAAAATTTTGTTGCTTTGTAAAGCCTTTCTCATATAAATGTTTAATAAGATCACATTATAAAAGTTTTAATAAAGTTAATACTTTGCTTAAAATAAGTTTTAGAATAACATAGAATATTGTCAAAAATCGAAAAATCAAGGTAAAATTGTAAAACTTAAAACAATATTATAACCAATCTATTAATTTTTTTGAAACTTTTATAACGTAATCTTATTAAGCATGTATATGAGAAGAGCTCTAGAAGACTACAAAATTTTACGATGGTTATTTATGCATTTTTTGTCGTTTTCAATAAAGAAGTTTAAGAAAATTTTGCTAATTAACAATTGCCTAACTTGTAGAAAAAATAATTTTAAGATAAATTTCTACAAGTAGTACATTTGTTGACATGTTATAAATACACCATATTTTTTTTTAATTTTTCAATGAATATTGAATACCTTTAAAATTATATTTAATGTTACGTAACCGCTTTTTCATGCTGCGCTCGTTTCCCGAAAATGAGGCGCGGAGGGCTGTGTTCAGCGGTGAATAAAAAGTATAAATAATGGAGATACAGTTCTGCAAGTATGGAATGAATTATTGGAAATATCCTCCTCTTTAATAATATGAATTTTCGTTTCTTAAATATGAATACTTTTTGAGATATTGGGGAAATAAAAAATATTTACTTTTTTCTCCCTTTTTTTGCTTATAACTTTTGATATTTCTTGTGTGCTAATACACGCTTCGAATACACTTTTCTAGACATCATGACGAATCTAATGAGGTATCACACGTATTTTTAGGAGCTTTATCTTTAATTTTCACCATTTTCAGGATCTCGAACAGACTAAATAGACTTTACAATATTTTGTTGTCATTTTCCTATTTTTCGTCAAAAATGTTATATGGATACATTGCACGTTTACTTTCCGTACCTATATGAACATACCTATTGCCAGAGAATTGCACATTTTATAAAATATTTAGGTATCATTGTGGACCTTTTACTAGCTACTGGTGAAACGGTTGGTTGGTAGCCGAGTAGTTCAGTTGCCGGGCTTCAATCCGAATTTTCGTGGGTTTATTTTATTTATTTATTTATTGGAGAAACAACAGAAGTATGCGACAGGATAATAGGTTACATTGATAGGTACATATATTATTGAGATGAACACTTACTTCCTTAAACGCTCTCACTAAAACATACTTAAAATAAACGCACTTAACTAAAACGTATCTTTACATACAAGTTAACCAAGTGTTGTAGACCATTCTTATGTGAATTGTATATAATATTTATTATTGAGGTTCTAAAATTTTGAATTCTAGCTCGTTACAATGAGTTTATTTTAACTTTTGATAATTTTAATTTTCGGTAAAGGAAAACATCGTGAAAAAACCTCTATATGGTATATCTGTGCGCATAATTTCAAAGATGTAGGTACGTGAAGTCTCTCCTATACAGCTCGAAAACTATTATAGCCCAATCCATCTCGTGTATGAGAAAAAGCCAATACCTTTGTATGTAATATTTACATGTAGGCTTAGATATTGTATAGTGGTCCATTTTTCATTACCCTGTCCATATTGCTATTAACTGCAGTATGTAATAATAAGTAGGCCTGACTAAGCCTCGTCATTATGGATTCAAACCTGGCAGCCATCCAACATTGTGATGGCTGTTGTCTGTTGTAAACAATTACACAAGAGGATACATAACATAAGTAATAGTAAGAGATAGAGCCACTTTCTTTCGCTCAAACTTAGGGTGTATTGTATATGTATTGGCTGGCTGGCTCGTTAACCTAATTTGGCCGAATTAAAAGTATCAGGATTGCCTGCATTGTTTGATACGGAGAACGACCCAGAATTTGAAAGAATGCCAGCGATTGTCCCACTTACATATATCAGTGCTATTTGATTAAATTAACTTCCATTTAATAACAATTTTCATTATGTGTCAGTTTACTATATGACTTGGGTATAACTTTAATCTTTCCTTCCCCCCAATCCTTCTACCTACCCTAAATATACTTACTACATATACTCTTTCCAGTGTGTTAACATGGTGATAATGGACACCCGACAGTGACAATCCGCCGTGCATCAGTGGTCTCAAGTAAATATTGACAGAAAATTGTCAGTGTAGTGAAACAGGCCCCAGGCCTTGTTAATTTTTTGTGACATTTATGTATAGGTAGAAAACAAGAAATCTCAAAGTTGTCCATCATTAAGCCATACTCATAAATGTTTGGTACCTACTTACAAATCAATGAACCAAGAATGCTCATAACTGATTCATCAAAAGTCCACAGCCAAGTATAGGTACTATACTCACTCAGAATGTATAAAAGCTATATACCTACCACGTGCGGGGTGTGATATTCGATACCCCCGCCGGCAGTTTCTACGGTTACGTAAGATAATGCCAACTTTCAATGTCACTCTACCGCGTATAGCGATCTATCGGAATCACATACTTATTCATCTGTTGGTACTTTTGTTCTAACTAACCAAGAGCACACATAATTATGTTGCTGTTTATGTATCTCTGGATTTAGACATGCATTATAGTAGGCTATGTGAACACTGAGTATTTGGTAAGTAATACCTACACAATTTTGTCTAAATCGGAATAAAAATAAATCTAAATTTATACTCTGTATCTTTAGGTATTTAAATGAAAGTAAACAAATAATTTGTACATTTTTAGGTAGTTATAACATTTATTGGTTACCCAACCAAATACAAAAAAAACCACCTGGATCTGTCACTGAACGACCTGACTTTAACCTACATTATTTTACCCTCAACTGGCTTAAGAAGCCATTTCAGGGTAGATTTTGTTTACTTTTATTTAAATAGGTAGGTACCTAAAGATACATACTAATATAAGTAATTTGAACACAGGTAAATATTGCACTTGGTTAACCTACTCGTATTGGGGTTAAAATAATTTCCTAATTTCGATTATAAGTAAATATTTATATTTTTATGTAATTATAACACTCGTGAATACCCAACAGCTTAAAAAAATATGGGAAGGGAAACATTTCCGGAAATACCAAATTATAAAATACACCTTATATAAATTTATACTCGTAGAAAGAGAGTGAAAGAAGAGGCAATAATTTTGAGTTATTAACAATCAAAAGAAAACGTGACAATTGCTAAGTTTCTCCTTGAAATTATATGCCGTAGGTATAAATACTTGTGAGAATTAATTATGAGCAAAAAGCAATTAGTTTCACTTGCTACCAATTAATGCTGTCTCCTACGCTTGCAATAATTTATAAACGTTTACTTTGTGAGATATCCGACACCCTAATTGAAGAACATCTGTGTCATAACTCATAACACACGTGATTTGCATTTTGCACACCTAAGTCTATTAAACAGACTGACAAAACTGTTGGGTGGATTATTTAATAATTTTATTTCATTTATTATCCCCGATTAAATCAAAATGAAATTCAAACAACTAATTCTTTTACAACTTTACCAACGAGTACTGATTGGAACTAAAATATCTCACATCAACTAAATCCGATCACGATTATTTAATATGATTTTTTAGTTTGTACGGATATTTTATTTATTTATATAACAAATATAAAAAGTAATATTATAGAAATTTACAGACTAGGGTCGATAGGTACCCGGGTAAATGTGCCTAGCACGCTGCTGGCGTTGCCTCTTTGAACATGATTTTTTATATGTTTGAAATTTATTTGTTTGATAAATATTTTTTATCGAATAAATTTTTACCCAATTCTGAATCACACTGAATGACAATTGTAGAGAGATTGAAACAGGGAGTCAAATTCACGAGAAAAAAAGTGAGACACTGACAAACGAGTGATATTAAATACCAATTTATTTTAAATTACTTAGGTATGAAATTTAATCTTACTGAAGCTGAGGCAAGGCCTATGCCTATGGTCTCAGCTTGTCTAGAAGGACGAAAAAAAAAACACAAATGTGCCTAGCACGCTGCTGGCGTTGCCTCTTTGAACATGATTTTTTATAAGTTTGAAATTTATTTGTTTGATAAATATTTTTTATCGAACAAATTTTTACCCAATTCTGAATCACACTGAATGACAATTGTAGAGAGATTGAAACAGGGAGTCAAATTCACGAGAAAAAAAAGTGAGACACTGACAAACGAGTGATATTAAATACCAATTTATTTTAAATTACTTAGGTATGAAATTTAATCTTACTGAAGCTGAGGCAAGGCCTATGCCTATGGTCTCAGCTTGTCTAAAAGGACGAAAAACGAAAAAAAAAACACAATTTATGATCAGACGGCATAGCTTATTTTTCGTTCAGATGCCTGTGGAAATATATAGACTATAAGTAAGTTAGCTGGTAAATTAATAAACTCATATTTGGCTTAACGACTTTTCCAGCATAGCGTATAGCATTAACAACAGCGTCACTGGTCATTACCGTCTAAATATATGTTAATGCTGACCCAAATCAGAGAACACTTATGTACAACCGTCCAACGACAAAACGACATAGAATTTCAAGTCATACCAAGGGTAATATGATGTTTTAATATTTAAAATCATAATGGCTTAAGTGTAGTTCATGCTAGCGTGCGTCTCTTTGATATGTGAAAATATATGGTCAGATGTGCACATCTGAAAGAATAGTAAACTTATTAAGCAAAGTTGCAGTTATTACCCAGCACGCTGCGTCTCCATGCAGGATTAAGCACGAAAATAAAATCTATTAGGCCAATAATCCCAACCTACCTACAGGTAAAAATAAAATACGTACTACCTCCACAAAAACAGTAAAATAATAGCTTGCGATAAAAAGGATAGTGTAAATTCCCGGCAGCAAAATCAACGCGCTTGGTCGATTGCGTCAAATGACTATACCTAATTAATACGTCATGAAAATAACCAATTTTACCATACCGGTTGACCTACATTAGGTACCCACTTGGCTGTGTATGACACCTACTCTGTAATTGATATAGGTCGTTGCCAACCCTACCAGGTCTCGAGACGGGAAGCGTCTGGTGCACGGGAATCGACCTTGGCGCTGTGATTCATCGGCGAAAGTGGGAGAAATGCGGCGCGGGGCGCGGACACTTTTACTTTCTGTGTGGCGCAACCGGCGCGGGCGCCGCCACTCGCTCGGCCCGCGGCCCGCAGAGCCGTCGCGCACACACCGCGTCGCAACACCCGGATTACAGTGATAGTGAACCCTGGATTCTGGATTCAGTGTGTATCCTTGTGAAGTGTCGTGAGCGGGAGCCGTGGCGCTGGCAGCGCACCGCGCCTACCTTCCAACATATAGTCCCTTGGTAAGTTCTTTACAGGGACTTTCACTGCTTTCTTTGAGAGTACGATTACAGTAGAAAGTTGTGTAGAAATGCTGGTGTTACAGTGATAATACATGTGTGATACGGTGTTGCGTTGATGCTGTACGGGACGTTATTATACAGCATTCGCCACATCTCGCGCAACGAAATCTAGATAGTGATTGCAGTGAAGGGGAGCCAGGTATCGACTTAGGCAAAGCGCACAATTGGCGTCACCCGCGAATGAACTTCGGTTCGGGTGTCAGAACAGTAGGTAAATAAAGAAGTGAAATAACCAAGGACATTACAACTTTCAAGTGATTTCGCGCGCGGCCGACAATAAAAACTTCGTAACGCACTGCGCAACCTCTCGGCGCACTTTCGACGTCCGCCGACGAGCCGCCGCTTTCAATGCGGCTGTTACAAAACCTTTGCCATGACGAATTTTCTTTCGAAAGTTTTCATTTATGAGTAATTTAAATCGATATGAAATAAGTATTTCGTTTCGATTGGGCAACGCGTTCGTCGTGAAAGCGCAGCTCACCTTTGCGTTAATGATCCAGGAGCCGTGACAGAAAATCATGGCTGGCGAGGCATTACCGGCGGAGCCTTGCTGCCTCCGTGACCACCCGTACGGTCAATGAGTTGGTGCCATTACAGCCGGCACGTTTCAAGTAACTGTCATCATTAAGTAGAACTGAAAGGAACGCGGCCCAAGGCCAGTTGGATAACGAATTTTCGTTTAATATTAATAAATGGCAGCCACGGTCGATCGTGACGGGACGGTGGGTACGGATGCGAGCGCAAGAGCACTTTCACGTGCGTGATGGAGATGCCAGCAACGTGCCGATACAAATCCAATGGTACACGCCGATGACATAACCCTCACCGACCAATTAAAATTTAGATAAAGTCGTTATATTAATACGACGAGCACGGAAGTGATAAAGGCGCGATCGTCGATAACTCAAGATAAAATATAGTTTTTAATTTCGCCGTATTTCAGCGAATATATTCCGTGTTAATTGCGGCTATTAATCTTCATGCAAACCAGGCGTTGCCTTCAAAGAAATGTCAAAGGATATAATATCACTGCGTATCATTTTCAGGGTCAAAAAGAATGTTAATATAAACAATATAGTGGAGATTCTTCTCTCCGTTAACTTTACAAATTAAACACTTGCATAAGTCCAAGAGCGACAGTAACCTCTTCCCATTAGATGGCTTATCAGCTTCTTTGCCACTCTTTTCCTTTAAGAACATTTTCAATCCTTAAATACCCAACCCTTAGGAATTGAAACTAAACAAGTAGACAGCCTGACCTGATCCTTAAACGCATTAGAGGTAAATAATGAAACATTAGACAACCAAACTTCACGAAAAAATTCACTCAAGTAACAGACTCCCAAATATGATCCAATATAGCGTGATTTCAAATTACGCAATGTTAAAAATAATTCAACTTTCGAATAACGTAGGCGTGGCAAAATGTCAGAATAAAGATTTACGATAAAGATCGTGATTTAGTCAGTGACAAAAAAGTACAATGCATATACTTAAAGCGTTAACTTTCACCCGGAGAAATGGTTGCGCGAAAGTTCAACGCAATGCGGATGACTTCATCCCGATTTCACAGGCTGTTTTTCGGTTCAGAGATTATGCGTAGAACAATGAAAGTTAAAGTAGCGTGAAGTGAGCCACGATCCAATCTCCAAATTTGAATTTTGTTGGAAAAGGTTTATTGCCGATACGATACATTTACTTACTGAATATTTGGCAAGCTGTGAAGTTCAAACGACCTGTCAGATTTTGATATACAACCGCCTTTAAAAGCCTACCTATCGGAATATGTACGCTATCGCTTTGATATTAGAGTCGTATACACTTACGTGCAACTATTTGTGAACACTTTGCTCCACGCTAAGAAGTGAGATTATAAATATGTAAATAATCAGTTAGATTTTGATAATTTATTTCATACTTTTTGTATGTACAATACTGTTTAGCAGTGAATAAAGATGCGACAGAACAAAGTGAAGGAAACCTTTATCTCGCCTTGTTAAAAAGGCAACAAAAAAAAGAAACAGGATGGTCATTTGTCGCAACCGTCCGTCCTTCCTCGATTAATTTATTCACTGGCGTGTTTATGAAATATTTCACTATAGGTAATCATGCGTTTAGTAACTGTGTAGATAGGTACTTTGCAAAACCCTGAATGGTCTATTGTTCTGCAACGCATGAGGTGGTAATACTGTGATGAATTAATTATATGCCATGGTAGTCTAGTCTATCAGCTTCCATAAGTAGGATGAATTCGACCTATTTACATGATTAGGGTGAGGTGGCAAACGAATTTATTTTTTCATTATTTTAATATTGAAAATTACTAACCACCTCGCTATTAGTTTGATTTTTGGGCGGGCCGGTCATCGACTATTGAGCGCGGCAGGGAACTAAGTTACAGCATATTTTTGCTAAAAGCACGGCTTGACAACGTCACACATTCAAAATAAAGCATTGGTTTCGTGTACTACTGGTTTAATGTTGGGTACCCTGCCCTGCGCATCACTTGCATTTTCTGCTTAGTAGTAAACTGTGAAACGATTGTATTAGAAATCCATTCAAGACAGTCATAGTCGTAGAGAGTTGTATATGTAGGTAGATATTCCCCGTCAGTTAGTAAATCCTTCTGTAATATACTAACATTTAAACACGTTTTTAACCATGAAGAGAATCTATTAAGGTTCGGTCGCCAAGTCATCTGTAAATAATGGTAGTTCGTAAAAAAGCAAAGTTTTACCATTCTTTATGAGGTTATAATTGCTAGCACTATATTTAACTTTAATAATTTAGTTGATAGATTGTGCTTGATGTAAGCCTAACAGACTAAGTATATGTATAAACATACACAATTTATTTAAATACATATTTGTCACAAGATACGCGAGAAAATGTCGCGTAGCTTCTTGTTTCGATACTTCGAGTTCCGCATTGTCATTTGTCATGGAAACAATTTTTATTATGACAATGTCTCGAATGCACAATAAACTTAGCGGTAATGTGGGATCCTCCCACAAATTTAAGTTTCAATAACATGAGCGCATAAATAGGTAACAAGCAAAGTGCTTCTCATAGTTTATGTAAGTCGGGTAAAATTCGCGATTATCCAATGCCGTAGACAAAGCTGGGGAAAGGAAAGTGGAAAGCGGTTACGTTGAGAGCTGGAGCTCGCATCTCGGCGTTAAGTAACGAGTGCTTTAAAAACAACCAGATAATCAGATTTGGGTATGAAAGCTTTAGGATAGTACCCCGCGTCTTACAAGCTGCGAATTCTTTCTATAGGACTTCTGTCGGGTGTCATTCTGAATCCCTAACAACGTTTGTCCTAAAGTCACTTGCCCTAACTGGTTTGTCCTAATGGGCACATGCCCTAACGATCAATTGTCATAACGATTATTTTCCATAATGTAATGGTTAGCCTAAGACTCATTTGTCCTAAGCATTTGTACCATAACTATCAAGATCCCTAATGTTTTTTACCATATTCTTCGAAATCCCTAACAATGTTTGGCATAAAATAATATGCTCTAACTGTTTTGACCTATTGGCTATTGCCCTAATGATCAATTGTCATAACAGTTACTTTTCCTATTCATCAATTATCATAACAATTACTTTCTATAATTAATGGTAACGAACTGTTGCCACAAAAGTGGGTTAGGTTAGGTTAGAACTGTGACCCTCGCAAAAACGAACTGCTACCACAAAAGTGGGCTAGGTTAGGTTAGAACTGCGACCATCGTAAAAACGAACTGCTGCTAAAACTAGGTTAGGTTAGAACTACGATCCTTTCAAAATAGAACTGCTGCCACAAAAGTTGGTTAGGTTAGAACTGTGATCCTCGCAAAAACGAACTGCTGCCACAAAAGTGGGTTAGGTTAGGTTAGAACTGTGATCCTCGCAAAAACGAACTGCTGCCACAAAAGTGGGTTAGGTTAGGTTAGAACTATGATCCTCGCAAAAACGAACTGCTGCCATAAAAGTGGGTTAGGTTAGGTTAGAACTGTGATCCTCGCAAAAACGAATTGCTGCCACAAAAGTGAGTTTGGTTAGGAGGGAAATCAAAATTAGGGCATACGAGTGTTAGGTCAATCAACGATAGGCTAAGTAAAATTAGGTAACATGATGGTTAGGATATATTATTTTTAGGCCTAACAATAATTAGGCAAAAAAAGAATTATGCTACATAACATTAGCATAAATACTCAATATGGAAAGTGCCATTAGAGAAAACCATATTAGGACAAAAAAAATCGGCCATTCGATAATAGGGAAACCAAAATTAGGGTATACGAGTGTTAGGACAACTGATCATTATGACAAACAATATTAGGGAATGCAAAGATAGGAGAAAAGACTTTAGGGATTCAGATATAGATCCACTTCTGTCTTATCTAAGATAGATTTTCCTTGGCTGTTTCTACGTGTTGCCTTTTATTTGTATTTTAATTCGTCAACCTATCTGTTATTAGTCTGTTAATATGTCTGTCTATTAGCGAAACACTTAGGTAGATGGTTTTCACTTTTCTTTCTTTCTTACTTCTATATTTTTCCGCGGCATCGTTATTTTATTTACATAACATTTAGTAACTACTTACCTAAGTATGTATGTGACATATAAAATACGAGCTAACTTCAATTGCTGCATTAAAATTAAATACAACTTTAACATCTATAATTATAATAGTTGCCTATTTCGCAACATTATTCGGCTTTCTTTAAACATGAAACCTATCGAAAGACAATCAGTTATAACCATAGTCTAATAAAACATGGTCTTCCATTCCCAGAGTGACACGGGCCTACGTCACAACAACATGGCCGCTATATATAGCGCTATCGCATATTATCATATAGCGCTGTCGCATGATGACGTAGGCGCGTGTCAGTTAGGTGACCTAGAAAAGACGGGAATGGAGTACCAGGCGGAGTATATTATTATACCATGGTTATAACAAGCCTATCTAATTTACATTAATCGTGCTCAAATTTCTAAACGACTACATTACTACAACTGTTATTTGAATAACTTCAAATCATTTTACCTAATTGCTTGCTCAGCAGGTTCATAATGTTTTCTTATGAAATACGAAAGTTGTGCGATTAATTCATATTACATATTTAATTTATTTATTGCATGTACACAGGTAATTGTTGCATAGCAATATTTCTACTTTTTTTCATAATTCGTCTGAAATACTTAATTACTTATCATTCTTTAATTAATCGCTGACCTAAAATTATCGAATGACCCTGAATATGAAGGGCTATTCAGATAAACAAAATTATTTACGTTTCGCTTTGAATTTGTTGTAATGCGTATCTATCTACTGATTATATGCTTCTTATTAAAAAATAATAGTGAGTCTAACTACTGAATATGAACAGAGATTCGGTCGTATAATTTGCGCAAATATGGTTTTACTTCTCTTTTATTTTTCTAAAGGCACTACGTACTAAAGAGGTATCCAACTCGATATTAAAGCAAATACGAGCAAGTTACCTGCGGCCTTAGGCCTTGCGCTATTACTATGCAATGTGAAATGGTTGATAAGAAAGTAGTGCACATTTCATACTAACGCAATGCCTCTGTAATGACTTGTTTAAGTGTACTGTCTTAAACTGCTTCATTTAGCCCACTTGCGCCACGCTCAGCTCCTACCCACCCTCGTTGAATACGTGTCAAATTGCTAATGACATTATCAACTTTCGTTGCATCATCGTCATCAGTGGTAATTACACTGTTTGACCGCCGGCCACCGTTTGGTAAAACAATAAAGCAATCTGTCGCGCTCATTATCAATTAATTAGGACAATATTTGCCTTCGCATCGACGTGATGCTGATGCAAACAAGATTTATAGCTCCAATTGCGGGATATGCAGATTGAGATTAATTTATGTGGAAGCATCGCTTAAGCTGGAAGCGACTTCAAGTAGGTAACAGCGGCGTAGGCGATGGCAGTACACATTGCAACGTGCCGATTTGAATCCAAGGTCTTTCCTAGTGGAAGAGAACGGAGTTTCCTGCGGCCGCCTATCTCTGCGCACACGGACAGGCGCACGTGAACGCACACGAGCCCACGTGTCGTTATTCTTTGTGTTCAATCTTTCCTAGCTACCGTTCGAGGCATCTTCTTTTTGTGGTGTCGACTGGCGTTTGAAGTTGGAGCCTGCAAGCGGTTCATTATATAGGCGACGGGCGATGCGCGCGGCGCGCAGTTAGTGTGTCACTAGAGTCGGCGCGAGAGGTGGCCTGCAAGGACTGAGCCGCGCCGCCGACTTTTTTTTGTGCGTGCGATGTTTTCACTTTCGTCATTTTGACCGGGCCAGTTTGATTTGACGTCGCTCGCGCACGGACGTGCCTCGGGATCGGACGGCGCTCGTCCTGTGATCGGTGCTTCAGGATCGTTTGGATTTTTATTTTCTGTGAGGAATATGGCTGTGATACAGTGCTAATATGTTTGATAGTAACCTACTTTTGAATTTCTACAATGAGATTGCGCATAGAAGTCTACAGTTGGCAAGGTTAGTAAACATAAACTTTTGGTTTTGATGTTCGGGATGGTCTCAGCCTTGTGTCTAATGAACGCACTATTCTGCGCCTCATCCGCCTCTCGCCTTCGCCTCTGAGCCTCGCGGAGAGGTTAATAGGTTCACATTAGACGGTGGTTTGCGAAACCGACTCCGGCGTAAGGCTGCGACCGCGCCGCTTTTCCACGCCGAGTTTCGCGCGCATTTCAAGCAAAATATTTTCGTGTGCGCCGTCATGTAAATATATGCCAATCCAGCGTGTAACTGGACTAGACAAGATAAATAGATTCGATGTTTATGTTTTGTTTACCTACACGTATGCGCACTTTGAATTGGGTTAGTATACTTAGTATTAGTAACATAGAAAATGTTATAATGATTTAATGAATGATCTTTAATTATGAACGGCCTATACCTATCTAAAGGTATTCAGATTATTCTGTAATCTAGAAAAATATAAGTACATCATCTAGAAAAATAAAACCAAAAATAAGTTAAATTAAACTAATAAATACATCAAATACCTATCGATATAATTTAGTACAGGGATTTTCTCACAATTCAATTATTTAGATCGCGAACGATCAAGTCCAGTAACTTAAAAATTATTTTTCTCTATTTATTGTTTACCCCAGAAATTTACGCATCAATATAGAATATAATAGTGTTATATTTGCATGTCAATGACATCCTTACTATTTGGCGCGTGTATAAATGAGTTACCTAATTAAAAACGCGTGATAGTAATGTAGCACTCACCCCTGACCCCAGCGTCCATTGATGAAACTCGTCTCAGTATTGTCGAAGAAAGTTCCGCAAACACACAGATAAGTCTATTTATTATCTAAACAATGACTGTATAGATAGTAGTGTTGTAATCGTAGTAGAATTACACAACGTGCATGATACTGTTGAGATAAACGGAACTGTGTCAATGAAGACTAACAACGCTCAACTACCTACACCACATACATACATATAGATTTAGATTTATTTATTTCATAATATAAAATTATAATATAAATAATTCTAGGCTAATCTATACGAATTTATATTATGATCGTCAAGTAGGTAAATAACTCTGATTATATTCATATGTCAAGCAATATACAATTTAAAAACATTCATTACTAATTTAAAAATGAACGAAGTAAATTATTAACAATGTCTACGTATAGATATCTCAAAATGATCGTCAAATTAAAATACAGGTCAATAGAAAAATAGATTACCTACAGTCAATTTATAATATTACATGTCATTTCCATTTCTTCATTTACAGAAAATATATTTTCCAATAAAAAGAATCTCAATTGGCGTATAATGATAACTAATACGCTTGAAATATTACATCTAATTAAGCATAATTATGTTAAATTAATTTAAATTTTTGTTTCTTACCAATATAATATTAAACGATTCAAATAAATAATTTATAATCTTATCATTCCCAATTTCCGAAGTTGAGTTTATTAGCGGAATTCACCGTGTTTTCCTTAAAAACAAATTTTCACTGAAAACATCTGGATAACTCTCGCTTGACACAACCATTCTAAAACAATTATATTCAAATTAATAACCATCTTATTTTATACCGTTTAACTTTTAAAGGCAAAAAACATTTACATACCTAATTAATCGATAAAAATAATCATCGATAAAAAGAATGCCTTAAATAGCCTCAACAACCTTCGCGACTGCGTACGATATTTATTGATAATCCGACAATAGCCGGTAAAAGTTTGATAAGATTTACTACTAAGGTTGTGATATCCTAGTAGTAAACCGTATATGTATTTGATATGATATAAGATTATGAAAATGTTATTTTGTCTGTTTACTTTAATCTGATTGGAAAAACCAACCCACCCAAAGTCCAGTAAGATTATAAAACTAAAGCGCAATTTCTTTCAATTCGTTTATTTGTTCTGCATTTTGAATATTCTTGAGAATAATATGTTTCTATTTTGATTTATCACGGATGAAACTTTCTACCTATACAAAATACTCATTGAATGGATAGTTTGATATTCTACCAATTAGAAAATGGTTTGTAAATGTAGTTTTTATCTCCATTAGCCCAACCGCCGAACTATCACTACTCGCATCCGGTTTGCATTGATACCAGCATTAATATAATAGAGATTAACCTACCTAAATGGGATTTTAAATCTAATTGGAAAACTCATATTTAGCTTAAAATTTCCTAAAATAGACAACTATTTGCGATTAGAAAACAATTGGTACCAAAATAGAGTAAAATCTCGATAATCCGGCACTAAAATAGGAGTGCAAGTGATCATTCTATGTATGTCGAAGTTTACTATCTATTATGCTTACATTATCATTATATTAATAATGATCGTACATTTTCCAGCATTTTTGGTACAGCAGAGTGTGTTAACGGAATTGGTATAGATAATTTCAACTGAAATGGTAAATTAAGTTTAATATTAACCTAATTAACGCTAATTAATCATTAGGGTTGAAATTATTTATACCAATTCCGTTAACACCACTCCGCTGCACCAAAAATGGTGGAAAATTTACGATCACTGTATATTACACTGCCGTTCTCTTCATAATTGGCAAAAATCAGATAACGGTCGAATTTTCTTTGAATTTGTTATTTTAGTAGATATAGTAGTACGTCATATTGAAAAACTTATCAAAATATATGCAGATTTGCTCTAGTTTCCAGAAATTTCCACTAATCCTGCTTTCTTCATCTGTACGGCGGCGTACGCGCAGATTGGCGAGATTGTATTTGTTGAAGAAGTAATTAATTTCATTCCCAAATCATATATTTTCAGCGTACAATAATATTGTAAGAATAGTATTTAATGTATCTCTGCTTCATAAACTATTTGTGTTACGTTTTACAATGGTTCAAATTCGAATTAATTACGTTCTTAAAAAAATCGGACTGTAAACCTCTACTTATTCCGCGGAATGTTCTTCGTATCACAATTACATTGTTTTGTCTGCTATTTTACAAATTTTCTTTAAAAAAATCAATCGTGATTATCTGGCATATTTGAATGGATTAATAATACAAATGTATCTATTGCGAATTTCAAGCAAACCAAGAAATCTATCCGGTAATAAACTAACCAATTATTTAGGCTAAATCAATAAACTAGATTTTCAGATACTAATAAATAATAACCAGTTGTAATCTTTGACAGCTCCACAAATTATCTCCGTCGTAAACTTATTTTGGGCTCCGAAATTTAATTGGCCAATTTATACCACTTTTATTTTGTTGTTGCTCATTCTGTTTTTTTTTATAATTATACATTTTTGATGAATAAATAAATGCATTTGAATTTATATAATATAATCATCCAAAATCATGCTTCAAATGACCCCATTTCCTCCTACTTCATGCTACCGTCATCCGATGTCCAGACCCCCCCCCCCCCTAATTTGAAATGACGTAATTTATGAATAGCCCCAATGTGGCAATAATATTTACCTATAGTTAGACCAAGAAAAAACTGCAACGATTATGATAGCACACGCAGTGCAAGTGTTATTTATACGTCATAATTTCATAGAAGTTTGACATAACACTGCACGCAGTGCAATAGTTTAAAATAACACTTGCACTGCGTGTGCTATCAAAATCATTGCAGACTTTTCTTGGTCTAACTCTAAAGGTCTCTGCCCACTACACCGTATCATACCATGACCGTGATGTGAACGTATCAGGGACGGAATTTAACGCGATACGGACTACTATGCCTACTACACCGTGTCCACATTGTTTCATATCCGTACATAACGGGTTTAGTGCCCGTAGGAACCGCGTATCATCCCCATAGCATCCGCCTATAATCGCCGTAGCATGCGCGTTTGATCCCCTTAGTACCCGCGTTTTATTCGCAAGAGCAAGACTCGTCAGAAAGAGCTAGCGAATAGTTATCATATCAGACCGGCAAGAGCGAGCAAGAAATATGGCAGGGAGTTTAAAACGGGCTTAGAACGGTCACCATAAGCGGTTATAACCCGTGTGCTCACCGTTTCGCCGCCTGCACGCACCGTTCTGGCAACGTTGCGTGCCGTGCACGGAGCGTTTCGGCACCGGCACAATATCCTCGCCGACAATTTTTGACGGTCCGTGCATGGCTCGCGACGGGTATGGTCGGTGTCGGAACGGGCTAGTGGGCATAGTCTCATACTTTTTAATACAAACATTTTTTTTTTGCCTGACACGTTCCTACTACGGTCATGGTATGATACGGTGTAGTGGGCAGAGACCTTAACAATGTTAATTTTCTATTATATATAAGAATATATAATAGAAAACACTACTGTAAAATAAACGATAGGTAGACATTTCTAATACAGTCAAGTACCTAAATAAAGTAAAATAAAATGCCCTTGGCCTATTTTTAGTGTACCATTCACACTGTCTCGGCGATATTTTCTATTTTTATGCGACGTGTCTATTTATAACATAATCCACCTGACTGGCGCCTAGACCAGTACATTATCTAATTTGCTAATATCTTTGCTTTACTTATCGTAATATATAGACATTGTACACTATCATTCCAGGTAATTATATTTGTATTTATTTGTGTATGGCATGCGTGATAATTTGTTGTAGGTAAATCCATAGCCTGTTAATTATAATTGATCGATATTGTTATTTTATTCGTATCGTAAACATAACTTCCGCGTGGTTTTATTGAGTTGGCCACAGGGCCATGAATACCTATTCATTTATGATTGTGCCTATTGTATAATGTGTATAATTGTATAATGATAATGATGTCTGATCATAACACCGTGAGCTAAATATGTAAGGTCAAGCTTACTTGTATTAAGGGGATGGACTCTCGCAGTAAAATCTGTTTCATAAATTTCAGCGGACTGATTGTCGTGGTTTTTTTATGGAATAATAATATTTGGTATTGGTAAGTAAATTCTACGTAGCTATTCGGCACGCAAAGGGTCAGACATTGGATAAACACCCTGTAATTATTTGTATCAATTATAAGCATGTTTGCTTTCCGTCGCGTCACAACCTACTTATTTCAAATTAGAGCAAATTTGGCAGTTATCGCTTACACGCGCTGGGAACCTAGATCTTTCATCCACTTTGCACAAACTAATTACAGTAATCTGGGGACGCTCTATCTTGACTGTTATTACAGTTATTAGCAAACAAATATGCGTTGTAACGGTATATTATATATTTAATAATATACGAGCCCCGACGTGTTTTCGTGTAATACGAACACTTTTTGAGATTCGCCCGTTTGTACAAAAATTATGTTTAAGAATATAAAACCACTAATTAATGTTTAATGCTAATAGGTACTAATGTAGTTTTAATTTTATAAGGAAGTATTTTACAATAACCAAACCCAAATACACAAGATACTTACCATTTGCACAGAATGAAAAAAAAACTAATTATATTTTTTTCTAGTAGGAATAATAACAGAAGGTAAAAAGGGCTATTACAAAAGAAAGCAACACGGCTAATGTACTGTTAATGTGCATACAGAAGTGTAGTAGGAAAGGACAACATGATTTGGACAAGTTTTTTTTAATTTTTTCAACAATAAAAGTCTCATCTCCCGCAATATTTGCATAGATTATACATTACTATTATGGGTCTCATCCCATTACTGCTGAGTCGTTTGATCTACATGTATAAAATTTATTACCGTAAAACAGGGTGAGTAGGTTTCGCGGGGAGAGGTGGGTTATGAATGGGGTGAGGGGGGTGAGAAGGGATTTTAAGGCTACTGCTACAAAAATAATGTATTCCAATTTAAAATGGCGCTATAATAGTAATACGCATAATAAAAAAATCGATCCAACAATCTTCCAAAATCACCTTTGTATGAAAACCCCTCTCACCCCAGATACGAGGCACTACGGGGTGAGGTGGGTTTTCCTCTTTATTGTCAAAGTTATGAAATGGACTACCCAAAATAAAATAAAAACTAAAATACAAACGTCCGGAACACTTATTATATACACCATTCAGTTTTCATATGTAAAAATAAAATGTTATCGAGGTTTGAATTTCAGTTTTGACCCTACTCACCCCATTTTACGGTACGATAAATAAAATATTTATTTATCAGTAGTAGATAGTATATGCCTAGTCTAGTAATTAGACCACGTTATGATTCCATCGCAAATCGCAACCTGCATCCAGGAAACTGGACGTTATAATTATAACGATGAATTTATCTCACTCATTAAAACAACTAGTGAAGGAAAACTTAAATATAGGTAATAAAATATTTGTGTTTATCGTATGCGTGTTTGTTAAATACATTAAATTTGTAATTTAGTAACACTTATTACCTTACCGTGCTGTACTTATTGAGTATTTTTGTACAATACTTGTTACAAGCAATTCTTATGTAATTTTTATTCGTATTCGCTTTTTAGGGTTCCGTAGCCAAATGGCAAAAAACGGAACCCTTATGGATTCGTCATGTCTGTCTGTCTGTCTGTCCGTGTATGTCACAGCAACTTTTTTCCGAAACTATAAGAACTATACTGTTGAAACTTGGTAAGTAGATGTATTCTGTGAACCGCATTAAGATTTTCACACAAAAATAGAAAAAAAAACAATAAATTTTGGGGGTTCCCCATACTTAGAACTGAAACTCAAAAATTTTTTTTTCATCAAACCATACGTGTGGGGTATATTGGATAGGTCTTCAAAAATGATATTGAGGTTTCTAATATATTTTTTTTCTAAACTGAATAGTTTGCGCGAGAGACACTTCCAAAGTGGTAAAATGTGTCCCCCCCCCCCCCCTTTAACTTCTAAAATAAGAGAATGATATAACTAAAAAAATATATGATGTACATTACCATGCAAACTTCCACCTAAAATTGGTTCGAACGAGATCTAGTAAGTACTTATACCTAGTTTTTTTTAATACGTCATAAATCGTAAACCGCAATTTTATTAAGTATGTTTCTTGCTGCTACGGAACCCATCATGGGCGAGTCCGACTCGCACTTGGCCGCTTTTGTATTTCAAACTGCATCAACTCAAAGTTCAAAGTAATAAAGATGACTAATTGAAGGGTCGGAAAGAACATGTGTAGTCACTTATTTTGAAAAAGTGAGATTTTAATCTCAAAATGTAGAGCTTTCAATCAATCAATCAATCAATCAAACTATAACATACACAAGTACAGAACAATGAACTATTAGTTACATTTCTCACTAAAATACAAAAATACGTATAGGTACACGAAAATAATATGGTTAATTATGTACAGTCAACTGTAAAAATATGGGTGTATAAATCATCTCAAAAATATGTCCCATAAGTCTTAAGGGGCCCACTGATTAACAGTCCGCCGGACGGTATCGGCCTGTCAGTTGTTCGGAACTGTCAAAATTTTGTTCTAACTGACAGACCGATACCGTCCGGCAGACTGTTAATCAGTGAGCCCCTTTATATGTCAGTGAATTAAGAACTATGGGACATATTTTTGAGTAAGTTGTGTACACCCAGATTTTTACAGTTGTTGTCATAGTGACTAGACATGTTCTTTCTGTGTACCCTTCAATTATTCATACCAATATTTCCAAGCACTTACGCCAGAATCTAGGTTTACAACATTTGAAACACAAACAGTTCTGAAATCCAGAATGCAAAGCCAACGGCTCAATGTCGCAATCGGCACTTATTCCTTGCAGAGTCGACATAAACATTTCTCGGAACTACGAATTTAGCCGGCTCGAGGTACCATACAAACTTACCAACTTTAATATTTCAGACCAAACACTGAAAGAAATGTTTGCATAACAATAAAGAAATATTTTGTTTCAACTTACACAATAATTGCGACTTGCCAACTAAGTATACCCGTTACAAAATCTGTTTCTGAATATTGAGCCAAATTTATTTCAACATTAAGTACTTCAGTTCAGTTTTTGACGTCTTATAAATCGATGAACACCGGTAGCATGCACGAAAAGTGTCACGTTGTGGACAGATCTCCATGGTAACGTTGTGGACAGATCTCCATGGTAACGTAAAATTATCGTCCGTAAACCGACTTTACAGACAACCATTTTTTTTAATACCTCGAGTTCGACAAATTATTTTTTCAGTGTTATCGTATAATGAATTTCTTCATAGCTTTTTGATGTGACATTGGACTGAATTATAAAACCCTTATCAGGCGGAACTGTATACTGATTAGTGCCCACATTGAGTAACGCCGGCCCAACTATCAGGATGCTACATACGGAGGACCAGTAACATCATTTCGTTTACTTTTAATCATTAATAAATCACATTTTAATGATCCCTTACCTCACTAGTAGACCGTCACTGTCTATTAACACACATACAAGTTCCGATTCGATTAGTACTACAAAGTTTCGGCGGCACTCTATGCCATTACAATTATTTTCATTACAAAATAGAAACTCTTTCGGTTTTAGTGCCTCTCTTAACACTGAACTTAATTCAAGGTCGGTTATTTTAGGATTGTAAAACTAGAAGCACAAAAAATCGGCAGTTAGCTCATCAAGTCATCAGTACAAAAAGCTATTGTGTCGGCATGTTCAATAAAAAAAAAAGTTAGAGGCCTGTCAGGAATCGCTCCCAGCCCTTTCTTGTTCCCTGTTCGTACAAATTACCGAAGGACGTTCGAACTGGGTCACTTCGGAAATAGTTTATTGTTATCGGCGTGCGCACACGCACGCGAGGCGTTCGATTTTCAAACGCTCACGCATACAAACGAGCCCCCGGCTCATTTCAACCACGCTGTTCCATCTTTAATCTTATTTACTTAACGGTTTTACTTCGCAACGGTTTCCGCTTGAATTTAAATTCCAAAAAATCTAAAACTAACTTTCTTAAGGCCGACTTGTCAATAAAATTGAAAAGTCGAATTTATGTTTTCATAACATTAATTTAATGTCCTTACGAGTTCCAAAGGCCACATGTTTTGGTCTATTAGTTTTATTACGCGGTTACCCTTGCGTTGAATATTTATTATTTACAATCTAATGCTTTCGACAGGCCCTTCCTATTGCGTTGCCTATCATTACCGCCTGCCTTACAAGGACTTTTTTGAAGTGAAAACTTCTTTAGCGGCGCTGTGCACTTCTTGTGATGGGGAAAAAATGTTAAACTCGCGACAGCGTAAGACGTAAGACGCTTCGTAAGACGGACACGTGACCTGATCGAAAAACTGTTACAATGTCATTGAGTTTTCACTTCTGCCGGCACTCCCGGAGTGCAACCCGTTGTTTTTTTACTCGTTTTCATACGCTGAACTAACGCGTTTGTGTTTAAACTTAAACGTAATTACATTATTGCTGTACTAGTCGTTAAGGTTTGACATAAATATTAATGCATTGATTTCACGCCACTTTCTGTAACGATCTTAATTTAAGTACCTACCTATTAAAGTGTGTGCTTGACCTTTTTCTAGAAAGCGAATAGATTATGAAGTTTAATATGTGTAATTGTGTATAGACGTAGGTATGTTATAACATAGGTATGTTATTGACAATAGACAACAAATAAATCAAATGCCATCATCGGACCTTGACCACACTGATAAATTAATTAGCGCCAGTTGTCACGGCGGTCATAAAAGTTCCCATCTCCTATGCATAAATTCTGATTCTTCGCAGGTTTATAGGCAATCCTATCGTTGGCAAGTTGTAAAATAACTTAAAGGCCTCAAGGCTTTCGAACAATAACGCACACACGACCGCTGGCACACCGCCACGCGTCGTATAACCTGTACTCACAGATAACGTAGACTATCAATTTGGTCTAGTACATTCACAACCGTACGAATCTGAGTTCGCATCCGGAGTAGGGCGCGCGTGTGTTGGTGTGAGGCGCGCACACTGCGACGAGGTTTCCCACAATACCCCACTCTGTATTCCACTCATGCGCACGTGGTCTACTCACACACGTACACGCGCAGAACATAAACTGTAGTGAGTACCGAAGCGAAGAGATCGTGAACGAAAGCACACGCTTCACTCACTGATGTATTTTTAGCGAAATTCCATTCAGCGGGTAGGTCAGTTACTATTATGACTGAAATTTCGATAAGGTGTTCATCAGGTTACGACAATTTCATGCCATGCTTCACATCCTTCCTGATTTTCTGTGCAGGTTGCGTTTTTTCTCAATTATTCTTAAAATTGCCTAATTAGTATTTTTATTAAATATTCAGAACACGTTTTAAGTGCCAAAAATTCAGGCTCTAAAAACCTTACACATTTCTACTTTTTGCGTGCAAAAATAATTATGTTTAATTCACATAACACGATGAAACTCTTCGTGTATGCAGAAGTGCTAAAATCTCTCATTATTTAAGAATCTAGGTCACTCACTGCATTTACAGGTGCATTGAGAACCGCTAATGCTATTGTAGGCCAAGAAAATTCGTAGGTTGAGATAAAACTGCCTAAACCGGATAATACCTTTTCACAATGGATTTACGAAACTAGTCAACATAGTAAAGAGAAACACACCCTATCTTGTTCCGCAGCGTTCACGCTTGTGCTTAAAATTATACCTTTAATCTTTACGTGACCGTAGAAAGTGTGGAACAATGCGCAGGCGATGTGTTACTTGTGTTAGGAGTGTTATGACTGTGAGTCAGACTTCGGTGTAATCGCTCGTGTGATTAAATATCCAGAAATACCATTTTAGAGAAACATTTCGTGTTTAGTTTCTACGACACATTTTGCGTCGTTGTTTCGCAGTTTTCGAAGCGATATTGCGTTGTTCGCTAACAGTATATATTTAACTAATAATTTCGAAGTGGTCTAATCCATTCTATTGTTTTTTGTGTTACACTTTTATTATTATGTTAGTTATGTATCGATTGCGTCATTGATTTATGGTGTAACCTTCAGAAGAGCCAATATAATAATATTGCGTCGCATTCCAGACTTTTTTATATGAAACTAATTCCAAAACGGAAACTAGTCCACAAGATACTGTGCTTATCTGCGCACCCGCACATTTAGCAGGGCTTTTATTTGCTTTGCCTGATAAGTCTCAAATTAGGACAGAGATTGTATTGTGCCGACGCCGAAGTTCGCCTAATGCGTGTCTACGGCAGTTTTTGCATCGGCAAAGATGGCCAACAATCAATAATAGTGTCGGCATTTAAAAAGGCATTTCAAATATGTACTCATATAGCGCTTGATATGAGTATGTTGAGGACAAAGACCATGTTTATAACTAAGTTATGAAAATATTTTCCTTATTGGCTCAGTATGTATTTCGGTTAAAAATAAATAAACCTATTGTAAACAGTACCTATATTTTATTCTTTGTTCGACTAAAGAGGAATATAGGTAATTAGTTTATAAGCAATAACTAACGTTAACAATTGTTAATAACAAACTAAATTGATGGATTATTACGAACAATACGTGGGTAGATATTTAGTCCTCATTGAATAGGTATTGAAAACCACCACTATTAATATGTTATGTGCGTTACAGTTAGTTTACTTTCCAAATATTTATAGGTACTGAAAAGAAAAAGCTAGGTACAGAAAAATACTAATTTCGGCACACCTCTTGGTACCGATTATTTCAATCACCTTCCGTCATTTTGGGCGTCATCGACCAGTCAGGTAAGTAAGCGTAGGTATAGAAATAACTATAAAAAGTGCAAAACAAACTTATTAACATCTCTCCTCAACATTTATCTACTACAGTAATTTTCCTAGAGACCTTGAATTTTCTGCAATGCAAATAATAAATAGCCGCTACTTCTCACAAGTCATCGCTCAGCGCTAAATGGAAATTCTGTAATGCGCTCTCCAGCACGTTCTATTCCATCTACATTCTCGGTGAAAAACATTTCCCATAATTCTAAATCCTTGCTAAAAATTCCATTACAGTATCACGATTGATGTGAGTCATTTTAATGTAGCCGGCATCAGCCAGGTGTTACTTTGCGGAAACCACTTTGATTCAAGACCTCGAACATCACGACATCGCGCAAATGAGATAACTTTTCGTGTGAGTTTATAAAAATACCGCCTTTCAAATCGTTTCAACGGCATGTACACCTTTTTTTTAATTTTCAGTCAATCTTTTGAGTAATTTTTATCTAATCCCGAGTAAGATTTTTTTTTAATTTTTGTTATGATGGTGTTTTTCACCGATTCCACTAAAAATCAACTAAAACTAAACAAACTAAACCATAAATATTACTTCTTTATTTTCTTACAAGTTTGCAAGAAAATAAATATACCAATGTAATAATGAACATTAACTTCATAATGTCATAATATTTCTCACCATCCGGTAAATAAAACGTGAGAAATACTTTCGAAACCAATGCAAAATCACACCATAAACATAGAATGTAGAACATCAATTACCTACTCAAATCGTTAAAGAATCACCTCTCGACATTGCCAAACGCAAACTAGACCAAGATGCTCAAAATTACCCCAAAAACTCACGTAACCGTGATAGATGTAAAAGCAAGGAAATCAAGACGGAGCCGCGTTACGTCGGCCATTACGTAAAACCTTTCGTATACTTTCTCTGTCAGCAAAATTTAGCGTGGCCATTACACAACAGTACGAAATGGCAGTCGTCGAAATTTCATCATTTCGGGCGCGGGAAGAGCACGGCTCGGCGAGTACAGTTGTGATGAAACGTATGGTATTATGTACTTTCACGATATGCGGTGAGGAAAGTAATTAGATCACGTGGTGTTTTTTTTAGTTGCTGTTGCGATTTTGTTAGGCATGTGTCTATGTTATTTTATCGTAGGTTTTATTTCGTTCTTTTTTAACCAAAAATCACAAATAAAAATAATAAAATCATTTCCATGTGGGGAAATCGGGATAAGTAGTTTGCGTTCCGTTGGCGCAAGTCGCAAACCTAAAGTGACTTTCACAACGTATATCGATGTTCCAAAAATACATCGCTTGTCCAGGAATCGCCCAGGAAATGACGAAACGCGAAGTCATCAGTTAGATTAGAACTAACAAACCCGCAGTTGAAAGCTCAACGCGACATCACAATTTCAACACAACTGAGTGTAAACATTAGCATATTAAGTATTATCCAAGTGTTACGAAACCCAATTTTTGTAAAAGAAATGGTAAAGATTTTTATCCAAGATTATGCATGTAAGGTAACTTTCTAAAAACTGCTAGTGTGACCTTGAAATAAAACGCTATTACAAAACCGCGTGCCGCTCGCCGCGCCGGCCCCCCTTCCTATGCAGCGGATCTACTCACACACCAGCGCCCGCGCGGCGCACACTACCGCGCTACCCACCGTAGAAAGGACCGGTGAAAAATCTAGTCATACTACCTTTCAACACTTGAATGGACGGAACGTATCGTTAGATTTAGAAAGAATTCATGAACACCAACGTACCTATCACAGACAATAAGTCACAAGTAGTCACAACTGATTCATCTAAGGCATTGTTTTCGCTTTCCCAGCTGGGTAGGTAGGTACCTAACTAGATACCTACATGCGTCAGAGAAAAGTCCGAACAATGCGTAGGTCACTAGGGGCCTCCGTCGCCTTCGCGCACGCTAAACGCCTTAATATTCGGTTTTGAAATCATCGCCTTCCAAATATGTGAAATCCTTGAACGTGGCTATGTGGGTCATGACCAGGTCCCAATATGTTTCTCGTAGATGCTTTATTAGCATAGTTCTGTGCGGCGTGCGTTGCGCAACAATGTTGACTTTCATCCTGAAGGTCAAGTGCCATCCTATTTCAAAACGGACCTTGGGCGCGTCTCGCTCACCTCGGACAGAACCAGCTGCTAACGGAAGCGATCTTCCATAATCGATAGAAATCCAATGTTTTTTTTAATTTTAAAACCGCTTACGGCTATACATATGAGACTAATAATACGTGTAGAGGTATTTATTTAGACATCCGAACAGACAGCAAGCACCTACCGAGCCAAGGTCAAACAATTTCGCGCCGTGAGAACCGCCTTATGTAGACGACTTAATTCGTCATAATTTGCAATAATATCACAAGAGTTATTCAAATGGCTGCCTACAATCAAATCCGACCTTTTCCTAGACACGTTATTTATAAAATGTCATCTAACTGCCGCAGTGATCGCAAAATGTCGAACACGAACTCGATTTGTTTCCGAGCCGTTGCGAAGATGTGGAAACAAGCCGGGGGCAACGAGAGCATCAATCAGTCAAGCATTTCTAGAAAGGAATCTGAGGACTGTGAACCATCACGTTCGAAGTCTTGCCTCTCTGTCGCACTTGTAACTTCGTACGTAATTGAGACAAGGAGGCAACACGTCGAACGTGGTTCGCGGTAGGCTCTCTGTCCGGCCCTAGTACTTCGCCCATACTCACGACCGATCGCTTTGACCGTGAAGGTTCTTCCTGACAAGTCATCGTCAGTTAACATCACTATTACGTTATTCTATTTACTTACTGAAATAGGCCTGATTATTTACTTTCCAATTGCTAGTAAAATATGTTTACAGTACAGTTGTTTGCAGTCATGTTAGCGAGTATCTGGCACAAGGGATCGATCGTCAATCAAACGCAAGGTGAGAGTGTAACTGTGGAGCTATTTTAGCATCATCGAAGGTAAAACTCATTCGCGCTTTCGGCCCAAGACTCTCTCGAGGGTACGACGCCGTTTATAAATAAATACATCTGTCAGTTGCCAACGAAGCTGAAATTATAGTTATTGTTTAATCTAATGCAACAATGATTCTATGAATTGTGGAGTAATTAAAAATGACATTAATAGATACTTGCAATGCAACAACCACTTGCTTCCTATCAAATAGATAAGTTGTTATATTACTTAAGAGCAAAGGGGTACGATAAAAAAATGAAATATTAAATATGCATAATCAGTCAGAACATGCATGTATCGATTATTTAAAGTCAGGTGACAAGTCGTTATGGTTTCATATTATTCAATTATTACCGAGGCAATGACAGGCGTGTAACAGTAACTAAATCCGACCACGTTGATTGACAAATATTATCATATCGATAACGATCTCGGGCATTCGCACTTGATTATGTTATTAATTCGGACATTTCCGTAATAATACAATTACAATTTACAACGCAAAAGAAATTATCGTCGATAACCTTATCGACCGACGATTTTCTGCCGACGATAGTAAACATCGCGGTCACAACAACATCTCGTGCGCACAAAACAATCCGGAAACGTGTGAAGAATTTCGATAGGCTTACATAGCGAGATAAAAATGCCAAGGATGGACAGTCGGCTCGTTGTGTTATGAATGGAGTGGCATTTGTTGTGGAGCTGGTTACATAACGTTTGTGTGGATGGTGCCGGGGCTGGCTCCACATTTCGTCTGAAGGCCGCAGCACAAAGCGCGTGCGGCGTATCGCTCGCCACGCGCGCCCCGCCGTTTCCTGTTTGACAACTATCCACTTACATCACTATCGCTTTCTGTCATACTTTGAGGCCTGTTAGAAGCTCGGTATAGGGGTCTTGTTGCTAACTAGAGGTACCTTTGTCATTGAGGTACTACCGGCTTCTATTATTGCGAGTATTGCGACTTCCCAATCTCGTAGCAGCGGATCCCACCGTGTTAATTCATCGCCTCTCGTTTTTGTTGCATCATAAAATCATCCAGCGTAGTTAATTATGTCATTAGCATTTCGTTGATAATGAGCGTATTTATTTTGTCGCAAATTGCGATTTCGGGTTATTTTAGACTGGTGACAGACGGTTCAATTTAGCGGATCGATTCAGTTGTGCAAATAGAGCAGAAACCCGTTCACGAGAATGTAAATGCGCCTCTCAAATAGGATTTTCTGCGATTGTGGCCAACCAGGCCGCGTGTCGCGCTCATCGGGGCATGCTGATCAGCCTGGATTCTAGACAATATAATTGTTAACAACATTCTTAGCGCCTAGATTTATTGCTTTGTTTGTGAATAAATTATTATAATAAGCCCGTTAATAATAAACGCTATTATCTCTTAGCAACCAGTTTTACCAGATTTAGTTAAATGACAGCGTCTTAAATAGAAGTGGAATTCGCTGTGCTGGTTCTATTCTTGGCAGGACCTGGTGAGGATGCATCAGTCACGCCCATGACCCTACAGGCGTTTAGATATTAATAACCGGCACTATGAATGTAACTCGAACATCGGCCAAACTGTTTTAGATGGACTTACACTTGACCTCATTTCTTTATTTAAATACAACTGTTTAAATACTTGTCACCATCGATGGTAATGTGACGTCGCCAAGATTAGAATACCTCCTTTAAATTCCAACGAGACTTCATTTAGGTTTCTAAAGTAGAGACTTTTCTCGAGGGACATACAATAATGAGATTTCATTAAGAAAGTAGCGTCTAAAAGATTTTAGTGATCTTTTAATTTAAGCATCCACAAGCTATGGTAACTGCTTACAGTGCTTACCATCAGCCACCCTTACCAGCTTACCAGGTGGGCCGTATTCTTGTTTGGTACTGATGTGCTATAAAGAACCAATTTATTAATAAACTTACACGTGAAGAGAATTACCACAAAAACAACATTCGAGCAGCAAACAAAGCACTCTTTAAAACAGATTGTAATTGTCCTTGACTAGCACATGTGAAATGTAATGTAAACATTAATTGTATCGAGAATATTACTTTTATAAGTTGCATATTTTCCATTCACCTCACGACTGGTCGAGCAAACAACCGTTTGTATGTACTGCGTACACGTGCCAGACATTCTACTTGGCTAATAGGAAACCGTAGAGGTCCAGAAGTACCTAAAGTCCTTTTATATCTGGTCGCGTCATACATATTAAAAGGTTATTGAATTGACTAATCCACATCAGCTAACAATTTTTCATGTACGCTCTAAATATCGCTACGTCGCTTTATGTTTCGTGATTTAGGTATTCTTGAGATAAGAATTTAAAAAAAAACATTCAACGGGTGATCACATATTTTCCGTCTCCGTACCGGTCGGCAAAAATCACATTACATAAGTAGGTACACAATGACTAAATACATGTTAATTAAACCAAAATATGATCCTACAGGAAGCAAAAATTCGTATGCTTGCTGTGGACATAGGTCCAAGCACTTGAACCTAGGTATTGTATAGACTGTAGTATAATGATGCGTTTTGTATCGAATAATAGACCGCTTTGTTCCTCGTATGTGTTAATTTTCTCTATAGACATATAAACATACGTATCTCATGTTTGTATATGCTGAAGCCTTATTTTCTGCTTTACTACTTCACGAGTTTCACGACTTCGTGTTACGCATTTCCACCGCCCGTGCGAACTAACTTTCGCCTTTCCTTTTCTATGTAACCAGTACGATAACGTAAATATAAACATAACACCCACGCTTTTCAGTTTGTAAAATATTTACCTTATAAACAACATGATTGATTTTTGATTAAGTAATTTTTACGTCACTGACACAACGGGACAGATGGCGATTGGAGGCCTTTGAAATGTGGTGTAGGCGAAGGATGCTATGGATAAGCTGGACAGAAAGGAAGACGAACGAAGAGGTACTGAGCATGGCAGGAGAGAAGAGATGCCTGTTAGACACAATAGCTAACAGAAGGGGCAAGATGCTTTGCCACCTGATACGGCACGACAGATTGTTTTTAAACATCCTGAAAGGCAAGATTAAGGGGAAAAGACGCAGAGGAAGCCCCAGGCTCACATATCTTAGCCAAATAAAAGTAACTAAATCCTGAGTTTCTGTCGTGTCGTACGAGGGAGTTAGAAGGCTGGCCCAGCATAGAGAAGAGAGGCGATTACTCCACCGACAAGAGCATAGCTCTTAAATCTTGATGATGAGTTTTTACGTAAGGTTACGTCTGTAACCCGCTAAATTAAGTTTCAGTCTTTTTCAGTCTAGATCAAACGCCACTTTCGATTATTGCCTAACTAGACAGCGAAAGTGTAAACTTTTTTCTCAATCCTACGCTCCAGTAGACGGGTGTCTTGTACAATTTCACTTGCAACACCGGCATCGCGAAACGTTTCGTAAAACACGACTGCCGTCAAACAAACCTTTATTGTTTCCGGCGTTTCACACAGTTAATTGTCATCTGTAAGAGTAATAAATACTAGTTTTTTAACGTTTAGCGTGTCAGTATTATATAAATTCATGACCCGTTATTACAATCAGAATATGCGTGTAGGGTGTTTTTTCAACGTCTAACCTAGCCCGCTTCAGCTAGCTGAATATGTAGGTCATACTGAACAACTTTAGCCCCCCGAAACCGCAATCGCAAAAAAATGCTGTTTCACAGAAAACTACTTGATTCAATAATTCGATGTGTATGATACAGTAAAACTGTATATACATACGCGTGAAATTCCCGCTTTGATCTGCGTTAAATCCGCTATAAATAAATTGCTCCCAATAGCATTAAACATTGTGTACCCGATAAGATGGGTGTAACCATTTAGATAAATCATAGGCGCCGTACTAAAGGTTTATGGAACAATTATCACATACGGTTCTCGCAATTCTCTCTTATTCCTAATACGGTGACATACTCTCATAAAAACCTTAATGGCTATCTAGAATCGCTGGATCGAGTAAACGATTGTAATGCTGCCTTCTAGGTCGCTACGTGCTTAATTAGTGTGGGCAGCCATTACCTATGGCCGGCGTTTCTTTTATGATCTAGCCTTGGCATAGACTGCCTCCGCAGACTCCGCACGATAAAGCAAATGAGAAGACTAGGGCCCACACAGGCGCTCTTTTACTTGAAAAATTAAGGTAGCGTAACGGAGGCGCGATTGCGCTTTAATACTTTATTAGGATAATGTGCTGTGACCGCCTGTTTTCTTGTATTATTATAGTCCGTCTAGTGGATAAGTAGTCTGTAAGCCTTGGACTGCACACTTGATTCTCTGACTGATTGATGTAATTTAATTATCGCTCGTAGCAGTTTTGTTTTCTTCCTGATCTATTCATTAGCTATTTTGTCCGCTTTTGAAATGTGTTGAATATATGAATCTGCACTTGACAGATTATTAGAGACTATTAAATAAAGACATTAACATATTAACAGTTATTTTATTACGTAACGCCTTTTTCAGAAACAACATTACTTAACCGAATTACCTTCGATAGTCCAAATTAGCCGGCGACGAAAGAGATTGTCTTAAGTTTCCTGAATTTTGTTTATCAACTCGGTGAAAGTGAGTGTTTTCAAGTAAAACGAAGGCCGACCGATGATTGTCGAGGAAAAGGCCAAGCCATTCCCTCGTTATTTTCATTGAGCTTTCAAAATATCTAGCACGTATTTTCATCGCGCCATTAATCATTTGCGAAATAAATTCATGTGTTAAACAATGATGTTTCATGTATGTCGTCGATGATCGCTCGCTAGGGCAGTGAATACGATATACAAATCAAGCGTCTTGCAAAGATACTGTTAGCGCCATCTATCTCTTATCTAGTAAACAGTCTACTATCGCCATCTGGCGGGTAGCAACACTTTGAGAGCCGGTAAGCAAGAGAAAGTCAATAGTAGTCATTAGTGTTTTCGATAGATGGTGTTAAATTCAAATATAAAAGTTTCTCATAGTAATTGCTCTCACTGGTGCATTCTGTTTGCATCCAATCGGTCTGAAGGATGAATTCATTTCAGGGTTAATCAATTTGTCACCTTTATTAACTGTGAGGTCTTTCGTCTCGAGTCTCCACATTTATTAATGTACCTATCTATGTGTACATAAGCTCCACGATTATTCACTCACATCCTATAACATAACTACCTACTATATAAGTACTATAAGTTATAGGTATCCGTATTCCCTCTAGATTTTCCACTAATTGTGTACATCTATTCGTGGTTAGCGGCTCAAATTCAAAGGACACAATATCGCACAGTGGCCCATTTCGGAACAGGGGGCCGATTTTTAGGGTTCCGTACCCAAAGGGTAAAACGGGACCCTATTACAGACTCCGCTGTCCGTCCGTCCGTCCGTCCGTCCGTCCGTCCGTCCGTCCGTCCGTCCGTCCGTCCGTCCGTCCGTCTGTCACCAGGCTGTATCTCACGAACCGTGATAGCTAGACAATTGAATTTCACAGATGATGTATTTCCGTTGCCGCTATAACAACAAATACTAAAAACAGAATAAAATAAAGATTTAAGTGGGGCTCCCATACAACAAACGTGATTTTTGACCGAAGTTTAGCAACGTCAGTACTTGGATGGGTGACCGTTTTTTTTTTGCCGTTTTTTGCATTATGGCACGGAACCCTTCGTGCGTGAGTCCGACTCGCACTTGCCCGGTTTTTTTTATTTCGAGCGCTCCATTTGTCGTGACTCCCTTCATTACTATCTCTACCTAGACATCTAACTAGACATTTAAATTCTACTAATAGAATTAATAATAGTATTGAAGGGAGCCACACGAAATCGAGCGCTCGAAATTCAAAAACCGGGCAAGTGCGAGTCGGACTCGCGCACGAAGGGTTCCGTACCATAATGCAAAAAAAAAAAACAAAAAAAAAGCAAAAAAAAACGGTCACCCATCCAAATACTGACCACTCCCGACGTTGCTTAACTTTGGTCAAAAATCACGTTTGTTGTATGGGAGCCCCATTTAAATCTTTATTTTATTCTGTTTTTAGTATTTGTTGTTATAGCGGCAACAGAAATACATCATCTGTGAAAATTTCAACTGTCTAGCTATCACGGTTCGTGAGATACAGCCTGGTGACAGACGGACGGACGGACGGACGGACAGCGAAGTCTTAGTAATAGGGTCCCGTTTTACCCTTTGGGTACGGAACCCTAAAAATCGCCCCCGGGTGTTTAATTTGGCTACAAATATAATGACCACCAAAAAATACTTTGGTACCCTAAATAAAAAAATCATGCTTACCAAAAAAAATTACTGAACACCAAAAAAATAAACCCTAAAAATACAAAAGTACCACCATTTTAATTACGACTGCACTTCAAATTGTATTCAAATACCAAATATATTGAATGATCACCAAAAATCATTAATGATCACCAAATCTTGAAGACCAAATTAATGCGATATTTTCACCTAAATAAACCACTATGATTACCAAAAAATGTATACATATTACCAAATAAAGTAAACTGATGCCAAAATTACTAGCCCCTCCCGCTCAACCCCCCGTAGCCCGCACCGCATACCTAGTATACCTACCTAACCTAATCTACTTTTCTAGTAGCATTTCGTTATGCTACTAGAAAAGTAAGTTACACTGCTATCAGTTAAGTGGGTTAGGTTAGGTTAGCACTGCGACCCTTACAGAAACGAAATGGTACTAGAAAAGTAGGTTAGGTTTAGTTTCAACTGCTACCCATACAGATACGAAACGCTACTAGAAAAGTGGGTTAGGTTAGTTTTGAACTGCGACCCTTACAGAAAAGAAATGCTAATAGAAAAGTGGGTTAGGTTAGGTTTGAACTGCGACCCATACAGAAACGAAATGCTACTAGAAAAGTGGGTTAGGTTAGGTTTGAACTGCGACCCTTGCAGAAAAGAAATGCTACTAGAAAAGTGGGTTAGGTTAGGTTTGAACTGCGACCCTTACAGAAACAAAATGCTACTAGAAAAGTGGGTTAGGTTAGGTTAGAACTGCGACTGTTACAGAAATAAAATGCTACTAGAAAAAGGTGACGAAGTGGATTAATTAATTTAATAGGATAACGATATATTAAATATTTCCACATTTTTAATTAAAATGTGGTTACAATTTTTGTGATCATTTACTATTTTTGCGTTTACAATAATTATTTTGGAGTCATTTGCTTTAGTAGGATAGCAAGATTTAAAAATTTGGTTATCATTTTACATTAAAATGGAGTTCTAATTTTGGTGGTCATTTACTATTTTTGGGTTTACAATGATTATTTTGGTGTCATTTTCTTTAATAGGATAGCAAGATGTAAAAATTTGGTTATCATTTCACATTAAAATGGGGTTTGAAATTTGGTAATCATGAACTATTTTTGGGTTAATAATGATTAGTTTGGTGTCATTTCCTTTAAAAGGATAGTAAAATGTAATAAAATTGGTAATCATTTCACATTAAAATGGTGTTATAATTTTGGTGATCATTCATGATTTTAGGGTGGTAAAATAGATTTTTTTGGTATTAAATTTTACTAAATCTGGTGATCAGTTAAATAGCAGCCGTTTAATTTTGAGCATTTTGGTTTTAGATAGTTACCTACTACCTATAATTAGCTCGAGGTAGACTCTAAAGCAGTTGTAAAAAGATTTTTCGTATTTCCTTATTCTTAAAAAAAAACGTAAAAATCCGCCGAATTGAGTGCGACTCGCATTTTTTAAAGCCTCAAACTTACATCTGGGCTGAAAATAGCGTTGCTTTAAATTAATAAGTCCACAAGAACGGCTAAGGTCGCGCAGGGTGCCAGGACCCTGGCTCGATCTGATGCATGCAAAGTGCAGCGTCGGTTCGCTACACACGCACAATGGCGGGCGAGCCGGCGCGCTCCGCTGCGCAGGCTCTGCCCTGAAATACAGAACTATACCTTTAAACCTAGAGAGACTTATCAGTCTAATGCTGTAGCCTAAAACCAACCTAAACGGGAGAGCTTACGGCTCAAAGTTGCACAATATATAGACAATATGTCTAGAAAGACATAACTTCCTAATGTTGTAACCTAAACCTTACCTAAACGCGAAACGCTTACGATTCAAAATTGGACTTATATGCGACGTTGTATGTTCAGACCCAAAGAGACTTAATTTGTATATACTGCAACATAAAATGAATCATGAAGTGAAGGTTTTCAGTGTTTTTAATCTTAAGGATTTTTTAATATCGGATTGGTTAGGTGTAGCACGCAAAACGGTGCACTTAAAATCAATTAAGTACCTTGTCATTTTGGCCTTAAAGGTTTCACGTTTGGGGTTTTAAGTAGTCAAAAAAATATGAGACGTAATATTTAACAAACACCACGCTGCTGGAAACATGATTCAAACATACATACATGGTATCTTAGGTATTAAATACCTAGGTACAGCAGAGTGTTAGTATATATTGGAATGACATACCAGCATAAATAAGTTATTCGTAGGCGGTTCATCTTGAATTTATATAGCCTACAAGCAAGGCTAGACTCAATCTACGAATATAAAAGAATATCTCATAATTTTAATGTTACAAATAACATGCTCCGAACTTAACTTCAAGATTATAACATATAAATAAATTGTAAAACATAATAATAATTCATCTCGTTAATTTTTTTTAGCGGCTATTAATAAGAACATGGCCTTCAATTAGAGGCTTATTAAGACCAATTCGGCCCACATTCATCGCCTCAGGAAAACTCTACCACACGCGCAGGCGCACACGAAAAGATTATCTCACACATCTACCTACTGCTTATTTGTAATTTGAATGACTTCACGTTTCCCGCGCTCAAGGAAATGTTACTTGGTTCTCTTCTTTGTTCTCCGGACGTTTTCACAAAGGCTCATTAGAATACCGAGCTGCTATAAAGCTAGCTCAAACTCGATATCCTAGTTTGCATATAATTATCGGTTTTACACAATTGCGGTATTATCCGCATAATTGTGCGACAGCCGTGAAAGGCCGATACGTGTCGACCTCGCGGGCTTTTACCCGCTCGAAAACCTATTTTCCTTTCTAACTAAGCAAAAAATAAATTGCCTCAAACGAGCACGACGAAAACGTATAACCTTCGAAAATAGATTAAGTCGGCACTCATCCTTACAACGTTGAATCTTCTCACTTGATTTACGTGTGAATTTATTCAATGCTTTGTTAATCGGTCAATATACCGCGACCTTGTCAGTAAAATGATTACAAAATCGTGACACTACGCACTTCGGATCGTTAGCATGCGCGAGAACGTTCGAGGACCGACTAGTTGCAGTGTAAATGTTCAAATCCCGCAATTAAATGTGACTTTTGAGAGAAACGGAGGAATAACGCAACACTAACAATGTGCCGCTCTTGTGACCCCGCGTTTGCTAAACGCCATACAATGCTAAGAAGCGCTGCTGATCGTCTTTTAAGCGATCTTGCGCTATTGTTGTTAATGGCACATTGCGTTTTATAGAGCCAAGGTCGGTTGCGACAGACTTTCTAGCTGGGACTTCTGTTTTGGCGGGCCTAGAGCACACCAAAACCGTCCGGGCTCATTTATATTCTCGGCGCCTCTTAACCTTTGTAATTTGGTTAGGAAACCACTTGAATTGTTTAGGTAATAGCCATTGTGTGCCATCTTAGAATGAATAGTAGGTAAAATCGATTTAAATCCGATGATATTGAAACGTTCGTAACAGTCCATTGGTTGCAACCTTGTTTTCCTTTACACTATTTTCAGTCTGGCATCGAATGAGATCAATGAACCGAAGTTGTGAGTATCGATGTTGGCATGATTTCACTTATTCGTTGCTGTGAATTACACAATTTGAAGGATCACGAAGATTCATAGCTCTAAAGTTTAACATTAATGAGCATACACGTTTTAATTAAAGGAGATAATGGCTATTAAATTGTAATATTACGTTTATTTCTCACGAAGTTACAATAGTTTTAATTGTCGCAATGGTTTCACACCATTTTGATAAGTGTGTCGGCGACGAAATGTGCCTTATCTCGCGTTGAAAATTTAATCTCTGCGCCGAGCTTCAATCTCTGATCTTTCTAAAGATAACTAAGTACTTAAATGTTGCAAAACCAGTACCTATTAACCATGTCGCGAGACCCAAATTTACAGATATGATCTAAAAACATATATGCGACAAAATTTTGTCGCAATGACATCTAAAGGTAAATAAGTAGTTCACTCTCTTGCCATCACATTTTTCACAAAGTTTATTTTTGTTTCGTCCTGGCGTTCTTGCGAAATAACATTTATATCTTACCTTTGTGAAGATATTTCGTAAATATTACGGGCATTTTGTAAACATTAAATTCATTTATTTCATAGTAATAAAGTTTGTACCGTTCGCCTTACTCCGCGCGTCGCAACAGTCTTTCTAGTTCTATTTCAAACTCACTAGTCTTGCCCAATTGCTAATCCTCTGTCTCCTTCTTCCGCAGTGCTGGAATGATGGGCGAGGGCCTGCTGACTCTCACGTACGGCAAGCACCACGCCTGCATCCTGAACGAGGTGGGCGCGGCGTGGCGCGGCGCGCGCTACTCCGACCTCGTGCTGGTGTGCGACGACGCCGTGCCGCTGGCCGCGCACCGGATCGTCATGGCCGCGGCTAGCCCGCTCATCAGGTAACTGACTATCTGCTCCTGAATGACGAGGACCTCTATGCCTCGGCCACGGAACGCACGCTCACCGATCACCATACATTTTTGGCGTCAGCGTCGAGCGTGCACGCTCCTGACGCTCTGAGCGTGCGTTCATGCTCTTACCGTCGAAACAGGAAGAAAAGTCTGTTTATTCCGCTTGTCGACCTACCAAGTGAGATTATTAACAACTTCAAGCAAGGTATTGAGGTAATATAGGTATGTACATAGTGATAGCCCACCCTGTGAGCCTCTTTCTGGGGATTCGTATGCTGCTTTAAAATATAAACACGATGTTCTTCTTGACAGGTTTATAATTAATATTAGTTTTACAAAGCAGGTTTCTCATTTAGCGGTAATCCTTCACAAGTTGACAGGCAAAGCTAAAAGTCACAGATAACATATATCAGCCCTACACTCTTAAAAAGTATAGTTTTGGCGGGCTTTCAATAACTGTCATTATAACTAATATTACAATCATCTTGTGTTGGTACACTGTATTAGCCATATTGTTTTATTAACCGTTACGTTGTTAAGCTTGGAATAATACTATATAATATAAAACTAGTACAGAATATAAAATGCTAATAATAGCAAAGAGGAACAAAAACCAAACAACATTAAAGGAACTTAATCTGACGACAATGTTCACACACCTTTGTAAATACAAATCTACCTTAGAATGATAATATAGCCTTCATTTTATCCATTTAGACGTACAACTGTTTTACTACAATACAGACAGGTAATTTCAGTTTGACTGAGAAATTATTTGCTTAAGTGTGTTTTCTCCCTAATACCTATTATTCATGGTTATGACATTTGTCGGTCACCGCGGTGCCCTCTGAGTAAGAATGAAGTCATAAAAGTGTCTCAGTATTAAGGAGCATGGACGACTCAAAAACTATCATCATTATAAATGAATGAATGAATGAAAATCTTTATTTCAGGCAATTAGTGGGCCATTCATAAATATCTTAAAACTAGCATACATATAAAAATATATGTATTTTAAAACTAAACACTACAAATCACGTTATGGTTACGATGCATTACGCAACCCAGCAGTGTCAGGGAGCCGGCCGCGGAACCGCCGAAACTTGATACCCTTCGGCCAAAACTCCTCCTTGTATTATATCCCTCATGTATTAATCATCTTGACTAGTCATATACCTATGTATATGTAGTACATATACGTAGGTACTATACCTTTATGAACGTGGTTATTAGGATGTGTAGGTAACATGAAGACAATGCTCGTTCTAAATATTTAATAACAATGCCCAAGCCACAAATCATCAGCCACAAACTAGGCCAAGACCTTGCGGCCCTGGAGGCAAAACCAGCCGCAAACTAGAGACATTTAAAATATTCACTTGTTCAATTAGGTGCGGATAATGAAAGGTGTTTGCTTTATGACGGTATTTTGGTAAAGCAATGACTAATAGGTAGTTTAAATTACATTTTGAAACGCCAAACGGCTTTCAGAATGACTCACGCTAGGCCGGGTCGGACCTGGGCCGAGGCGTCCGACATGTCATTTTCTATGACGGCTGATCGGTGATCACGTGGTGCATTTCCACAGAGAACGAAGTGCCGGGAGCTCCGGCCCGGCCCCTTCCTGGTCAAGCTTGAGTCATCAAGAGAGAAAAGGATCATCGAACTATGACCTGTGAACTTATCAATCTGACCCGTGAAAATATACCAATAACATCAATTGGGCACGCGAAATTTCTCTTGGGTCAAAAAGTTTTGGGCCAAAACACGCCTAAATAACCTCGATTTGATAAAAACTTTCGTTGCTAATCAAGAAGTTGTCGTTTCCAGGAAAATCCTCGATGACACGCCGGCCACGGAGAGCCCCGTCACCATCCACATGTCGGGCATCAACAGCACGCTGATGAGGCATCTCCTGGTCTTCCTCTACAGCGGCCAGGCCTACATTGAAGTGAGTATTGCAAAGTAGTCATAAACTTAGTCATCCTGATTTTTTTGAACAACTTACTAGCATATATATTTGTGTTACATATAGGTATAATGTACAGCACGCTCGCAAACATTCGTCTCTTACTAGAGGCAAGTAAATGTAAGGAATGAATATGGACATATTGGACATTTTGTTTTAGCTTTTATGCATACTTACTTTGTAGAAAGTACGAGTAATAATAATAACTCCACGGCCGATTCGACCATGGCGACTGCTATCAACTCCATTGATGTATCTGGTGTGCTCGCAAGTGGCTGACGTAGCCGATCTTGATGTTACCAAAAGTTCAATAGTTCGCGACAGTAAAAAATATATAAACTGACTCGTTTTAGTTTGTGATTTTATTTTATTTCTAGGTTATGTCTAGCTTAAATTCACTGTCCCAAATAGGGTTTTTTTGCGAACGACTGTATCATAGAATCAATAAAAATTCCAAAACAACATAAGTATTACGGTGAAACCTGGATAAGTGAGACTTCAAGGGACGAGCAGATTTGTCTCACTTAAAGAGGTATTCCACTTACCCAGGCTCTCAGTTAGCCAGGTACAAATAAATTTCTGTCTCATTTACAGAGGGTCCCATTAATAGAGGTGAGTATAGAGGATATTTCAATTATAGAGGTGCTTAATAAGGTATTTTGTAATTATCTTTAAAAATAAATAACGTAAAATAATCCGTGTCCCTAAATATTTTTTAAGTCTGTTAATTATTTCTTTAAATTTATTTTGAATGATTCTATGTATTTTCAAATGATAGATTTTTTCAATTAAATTTGATACGGGCTTCGTATATTGCCTCTTAGAAAATTATTAAATGAAAATGTGTTTATTCGTGTTACTTATCAAGATTTCAGCTTTCGTTTCGATAGTTTTAACTACATAAAGTAATTAAATGAAACTTGAAGTCGTTTAGACACAATTAAGCAAATGCGGAATTTGTGGATAGACAAGAGTTAGTAAGAATACGGAAATTGATCAATAAAGTCCAAGTTAAAGAGGTCATAGACTGACTTTATCTCAGATACAGAGGTCAATTCCTATAAAATTCTAAAAAAACAATTAGAAAAATGTAATCTTATAAATATAGTCTCAGTAAAAGAGGTAAAATACACTCTCTGTCTCAATTATAGAGGTAAATCTGACTATAAAATCACAACAACTAATCTCAGTTATAGAGGTTCGTTTTATCTCACTAACAGAGGTAATTCAGTGCTAAAGTGTCGGGACCGCACCATGAGTCCCAGCTATAGAGGTTTCTCATTTATCCAGGTCCCACTTAACCAGGTTTCACTGTATTATGTTAAACAGAAACTTTTCTCAGACAAAATCAAACGGTACCTATTTTACCAAA
Source organism: Cydia splendana (assembly GCF_910591565.1). Classification (NCBI taxonomy): domain Eukaryota; kingdom Metazoa; phylum Arthropoda; class Insecta; order Lepidoptera; family Tortricidae; genus Cydia; species Cydia splendana. Next base: position 20,570,941 of record NC_085963.1, read on the forward strand.
AGGTCGCAATATGATCTTTGGCCACACCCACATAATTATATGAACACGATCAAATATTTTTTAAAGAGTTTTAAGACTAAAAACAACCTTTAATTTTTCCAGTCCGGAGAAATCGATGACATGCAAGAACTGTTCGAGCTCCTAGAAATCAAGTCAGACGTTTGGAAATCAACAAAGGAACGCCAGCAAGCGGAAGAACGGAACAGATCTTGCGACAGACAAAAAGCGAAAACCCTCAAAACGGACATCAACAGCAATGAAAGCAGTAAACACGACGCACCCTCAGGCTCGTCCCATTCAGAAAGCGACAGAGTCACACCAAGCGCGGGCTTCAGCAAAGACAAAGAAGAATTAAGTATAAAGAAAGAGAACTCGAGTAGTAACGATGAGAGGGATGATGAGGAGCAGGAGGATAAGGAGTGCGGGCGGCTGGCGGGGCGGCGGAGAAGCTCGTCCAACCCGGTCAACCTGTCGGTGGCCAGGACCTCGGAGAACGCGGGCAGTGAGCATGAGGACTCGCAGGATGTGGACGTGGAAACAGTTGCAGCGAAGGTAATTTAACATTGATTAACAACAGTAAATTCAAACACCAAAAAAATATTTATTAGGTATTTTTAAAGTCACAGAAATCTAAAATCGAACTATATTGCAATTGATCTTTATCAAACCAAATAAACAATCGTGAGTTCTAATCGCCTGTATTTTAACTAGGGATGGGCAGAATATTCGGTAATTATTCGGTATTCGGCATATTTTTCAATGTTCGTATTCGGCCGAATAGTTCGGTACGAACTGCCGAATATTTACCGAATAAACAATTTTTTTTTAAAGGTGTCCGCTAGTTAGCGCGGATGCACTTTGCGATCAGGTATGAGACGTTTCCGTTTCTATTCATAAATATTTCCGGTTGGTCGGGAGGAGAAGGGTCAAAAACACGTTAAACACGTACACACCGCGAACGGAATGAACTTGCCTTAAGCGTTTTAGGCAGTTTTAGCTCAACCGAATATTAGTATTCGGCAAAGTCCATATTCGGCCCATCTCTAATTTTAACCGACTTCCAAAAATGAGAAGATTTCATGTGCAAAACCAAAAACCGTAGCCATGTTAAAGTTTTTAACTTATTCGAATAATTATTTAATCCGTGGTATGTACCAAAGTAAAGATAAGTGTTATGATTATGTTGGCATCTAAATATATGTCTTATTTACTATTTTTTTCTTGTTTTGTCTTTTCAGAACGTTAACAGAAGAAGATCTACTTCATCCAGTCAAGAAGATCCACCGCCTGAAACCATGTACAGAAGACAGTTACTTAGTGATCGATTAGGCCGAGGAATCGAGAGGGCGAAGCGGAAGTCACACTATATAGAACCTCCAGAACTCGATTTACGGACTGTAAAACTAGAAGATTACGCGCATCTTAAACCTCCTGACGCAGATCTGATGTCACTCGTGCAAACTTCACCGGAAAATTATGTTGTAACACCTCATCGGAAACGACGACCCGGCTTCCACAACTCTCCTTCTCAGAATCCTCCGTTCGTTTCATTTCCACCAAGTTACTTAGAAGAGATGGCACATCTGCGGTATACGCAAGGAGCGGGCAGCGTGGCTGCAGTAGCTGCCGGAGCTCGCCTCGGGGCGCTGCACCCGCTCAGTGCGTCCGCACCGCCCTACCTCCCCGAAAGGAGCGTAACGCCTCCCGCGGGAGCGCATGATGACGGCCTAAAATACCGACCTCCCAGCGCAGGTTCGTGGGGACCCTGGCTCTGTCAGCCTCAGATGGGTGGCGACGAACCTCCATCGGCGGAGCACGAACAAGGCTCCAGCAAACAAGCGCCAGTTCGGGAGTACCGCTGCGAGTATTGCGGCAAACAATTCGGCATGTCGTGGAATCTCAAGACTCACCTCCGAGTCCACACGGGCGAGAAACCTTTCGCCTGTCGGCTCTGCGTGGCCATGTTCAAGCAGAAAGCGCACCTGCTGAAGCATTTGTGTTCGGTCCATCGCAACGTGATATCGTCGAGCGACAACGACGGCCGGACCAACACACCCGGCCGCTTCAACTGCTGCTTCTGCCAGCTAACGTTCGAGGCGTTACCGGAACTCATTAGACACTTGTCGGGCCCGCACAATAGCTTGCTCCTCAGCAAGAACCTGCACGAATGACGCACGCCCGCCTGACGCGTGCCCACGCGTGTCCATGGACTTTAAAACTTTCTCTCGATCCGAGAGTTCAATTGTGATATGTGTTTAAGAAGGTTATAATTATAGGTGTAAGTAAGACATGTGATGTCGCAGAGCGATACTCGTGAAACATTCGCAGGAGAAGGTCGCTGCGGGTGTGATTCTGATGTAAATGTATAATAATCACATGTTTGCCGCATGGGTCCAAATTGTTATAATTTGTTTAAAAATTATAAACCGGGACCAATACCTTCCGAGATAGTATTTATTTGAAAGATGTATTTCATTAGCGTAAAGTTATTTAAAAGCCACCGACACATTAATTTCTTAAGAATAGAAAATAGACACGTATGTCAACGGAAAGTTGCGAAGTGTGAAAGGCCTAAAGTAACGTGAACTACCTCCTAATTTAAATCTGTAAACGACGAGACCGTGGTGACGTTGAAAAGTGTTTATCATTGACTCGATGACGTCGTCTGCCGCTCCGCCGGTCAATGATTCTAGTCAGAATTGGAACTAAGAATTAGTCAATCAGAGTCAAAGTTACTCACTTTTATTGGAATATTTTGTACCTGTCAACAAATTGTAGGTAGGTTAGATATTAAAACTCTTTCGAATCCTAAAGGCCTATTGAATAGGTATCGCTTCTGTAATGCCATTTAAATTCCACCACAAGTTCCAATAAATGCATCTGACTTGGCATTTCGCAGCTTTTTAACGACATCTTACAATCTCAACATTAGATATTACCGTATATGTATAATTTCTAAAGTAGAAGAAAAATGTGTTCGTATTAATTCTATTTTTGTATAAAGCCGTATCCTTCCATTAGTTTGTGCCGAATATTTGCTATGTGGATGAGCACCAAAGATTTGTGAAGCATTAGATCTTTTGGCGATTATGTTACGGGCAAAAGCCTTTTTAAATGTGTTTTAAATATTTGCGCCAAATTCCAAAGAAATTTAATAACGCACAATACTTTTCCTAACATATACACTCTTTAATCATCCGGATTTTGCCCGTAATATACCCAATTAAGAGAAATTAAAGGGACCTGAAATTATTTTGATTTTTATACTTAAGGTATAGGTACCAATTGAATAATCTCAAGAAGTATTGTTACTAACTTTATTCCTACGAACATTTCCGTATTTCCACTACGGCCTTTTATACTAAGCTTGAATATCTTTCTATTTTTTATTATTTTACGTCTTAGCGTAATTGAAGCTTATCAGGCAATATTTCCAAATGAATAATTTAATGTAACAATAGGTATTTTATCCTTATTGCGTTAATTATGCGCTTCTTATCGAACACATTCGTGGCCAGTTGATATTAAAACTACATTGTTATAGTGAAATACTGGGATATGTTTCCCTTTATAGTTCTTTGTTTACCTTTTCTACCGCTTTTTAGAAGTCTGACCACTATTTTAGGTTCTTTTTTTACATAATCTGAAATGACAATAGTGTTTAACTTCACAAGTTTTTCGCCCTTCATTAAATATGTTTAAGAGTCACTAAAATCAACGCTGGTTTTTCGTTGTGAAATTATACATTCTGTATTCTAAAATACTCATTTTTGTACGTTTACTATTCCTACGTAATAAAGATACGTAGTTACGTCTAATTGAGAATAATTTTGATGTATTTATTATAAACGGTCGTGGAACGTCACGATGTTGCCAGTTATCTCAGTCTTATGGGATCTTGGCCGTGACTTTTCCTACTGTTAAACATTTTCTAAATGGTGCCCTGTTAACCAATGCACGACGCATAAATTGCATGAATACTTATTATTATTAAAGTAATTGTACTTCGATGAAAACTAAAGTTACCAACGTGTTGTTCATAACGTAATTATAATGTTAAAAATCGCTTTAATATCCTTTCGAACGTTACCTTTTGTTATACCTGATTTATTTTGTTTTTCTTCTATTTTGTTCTACGTCGAATAATTTTCTTAAAATAATTGGGGAACAATTTTAATATTAAGCATTGTGATGTTGTGGTATCGTTAGATTATTCTTGTGATAATATCCTGTTCTTGTTGTAAGTGAAGACAGGGAACGCCGTCTTCCAATGCGTTTTCCATTTGGATTAGTGTAAAATACGATTAGGATAATTCGAAAGCATGACAAAAGTGACAATCCATTGCGCCTATAGTGTGCGGTCTGTGAACAAATTATTCAAAAAGTCTTCAGTGGATACGTATTCGTTGTGATATGTCGACGCTCGTCGAAGTTGCCTTAAATTTAGTAATAACAATTCAAACTCTGAACCGTTCTAGATGAACATTCATTCGAAATAATACCTTCTAAAATACATGACGTTGTAAATACTTATAAGTAGATAATGTACATACTAATTAGTTTTAAGTTTAATAATGAAAAAAAGCTTAACTTAAACTTTGTTGAAATTGATTTTCTCTGTTAATTGTAAATTAAAAGTTATCTTGTAAGTTTTCACATAGTGTACAATTTTTGTAGATACCCTACTGTTTAGAACATTAACAATCTGTAAAAATGTGTTCTTACCGTAGTAAATTAAATAACGAGAATATTTTAGTTACACACGTGGGTGTCGGTTATTTCGAAATCCTCCTTTGCAATGATCGACGAGTTTGTCTCGTGGACCGAATACAAATTTAGGTTTATTGAAAGAAGTAAGTATGTTAATGAATGTTCCGATAACTTCAGTGGTAGCAAATACCCATCAATAAAGACATCAATGCTTAATGCCTTTATCACCTTTCGAATAGGTGGTATACGTCAACATTAAAGCGTGGCCTTGGATTTGGTCAGTCCAGCGCATGGGGGTCTTCGCTCTTTGTCTTCCGTTATCCTAACCCTTCATCATCATCATCATCATTTCAGCCTATATACGTCCCACTGCTGGGCACAGGCCTCCTCTCATGCGCGAGAGGGCTTGGGCTATAGTCCCCATCCTCATCCTAACCCTTACCTATGGTCAATACGGGTACCTATGCATGGTTGGCCTTTACATTGGCCTGTTCACTCATTGATTAGCGGTTTTTGAGAGTTCATTTAGCTACTTGTCTTTATTGGCAAATGTATGAACTCGCAGTAAAGACTAAGCAATCCGGCGGATTTGCCCTAAGGCACAGTAGGCCCGGGCCTAGGGCGGCAAGATATTAGGGGCGGCAAATTGTTACAAAAAATTCGTTGATGATAATTATTATTAATTACTTCTCAAAAAAAGGTGTAGAGGGAAATGCTTGAAACACAATTTTTGACTTCGTAACTTTGTTTGGGTGTTAGGAGGTGAACATATTAATTATGAAAAGTTCCCGGCCGTAGCCCTTGAGCCGGGGAGTTTGAAGGTACATTTTTCGATTTTTCACTTATATCTCGGTAACTATGTGTCCTAGCGACATGATCATTATACACAATGAAAGCTGATAAAATTTGCTTTAAGTTTTCCGATATCTTGTAAAGTTTTCGAGATAAGTATCCGCTCTTGAAAGTCTGTAATTTTGCATTAAATTTCCTTCGATAATATATATTTACGGTGCTCACGAGGAACCTAAAAGATTTTAACACTGTATTCCTGATCATATTTAAAGACTAGAATGTCCTATAAACTTTTCTGGAATTCGTCTAGTTTCAGAGTTAAGACCCATTTAGATGGTGTGAGTTTCTCGCCTCGACCTCACGATTATAGTATATAGTATATATCACGAGAAAAAATATATAGTATCATGTAAATTGTAAACTATACGTACGATATCGCACGAGAAGGAGCGATAATCGCCTCGCCGCCCTAAGGATCGGATGTCTCCGTGTAAACAAAACATTCAAAATATCGAAAAAAAAAATTATATAAATTAGATTAATTACGGTTCTTTCTTTTGGCCTCCAGAGAAGTTTATAGGACATTTTAGTATTTAAATATGATCAGGAATAAACTGTTAACATCTATATATAGTTTAGTATAGTTTCCGAGATATAATAAGCGAAAAACCGAAAAACGCGACCTATAAACCCCCCCTCACCGGCTCAAGGGCTAGGCAGTTAAAATTGTGTCCTAAGCATTTCCCTCTAGGTATACCTTTTCGTTGCCTACTTAAATGTAGTCAGGGGCTGAGAAAGGGGCGGCTTGCGGCTACAGGGCCTGGGGCCTAGGGCGACAATAAGACTGCAAATCCGCCACTGAGTGCCGCACAAATACGTTGATAACTACTTACGCCGAATCATATTTGATCAGGCCCAGGCCAAGTATACCTATTATACGTACAAAAGATCTTGTAGCTGGTTGACACTAACGTGATATTAGTTTTTCTTAAGTTGACGTTCAGATGACAACTATAGGTACTGCAGCTGCATTTCTGTTGGGGCCTTGACGCGGGCGCCGTATCTAGATAAAATTGTCTAGGTCTCAGCTCAATCCCGGACAAGCTTCCTGAGGTAAGTATATATGGAGCGTGCATGAACTATAGGGGACAGCATAGGAGCTGTCAGATTTTTGGAGCGAGGCGTAAATGTGTCGTTTATGCTTCCGATGTAGACAAGATGGCAGAACCTACTATGCACAAGGAAACGTACCGCCGAGAACGGTAGATGGTAGCACTTGCTTTGGCAATGTACATGTGCACATATGTTTCCGATTCAGGCCACAAGATGGCAGACCCTCCAACGCGCACGGTCCCTATACAAAGAAAGTAGCAAATTAATGAAAGGTAACCCCCAATATTTAACAATTTTTGTACCAATCTGCAAGTTGCCGTATGTACGGAGGGCGCCGTGGTGGAATGTCATCCCAGTCGATCCCAGTGCGCCCTCACGAACGGCAGAGAGGGTGAAACGCCGGAGTGGGTTTAGTGGGTAGGGCCAAATTCTCCCCCTCTTTTGCCAGGAGAGGGGAAAGGAGCGGCGAGTCCCACACACCGTGCATAAACGCATTCCCACTCCGTCAAAAAAAAAGTTGCCGTATGTAAAGTATAGATGGCGTACGTACGTACGTATCTCGCGAACTCTATAAAAATGATGAAGACCGCAACATTGTATGGACACCTATAGTATTTTTCAAACTTTTTAGTTCCGTTAATAGAATATACAGGATGTAACAAAAATAGCGGGGATCCCTTTACGGGGCATATACCTGCGGTATCGTGTTCTGATTAGGATAAAGTAGGAGGATTGATTACGAGAAAAAGGTCGTCTAAATAGGCTAACCCCCATCAAAGGCCAAAAATTTTGCGAGTCAAAAAAGTTTTTCCTTTTTTCCTAAACACAGATTTAAACTTTCAAGATTACCTACGGGACGGTACGGCTACGGGGGGGGTACGGGACTTAATCGCGTATAATTATACTTTTCCTAATCAAAACACGATAGAGTCCGACCAAGCGCATAGTCTGCAGCGGATTTGATAGCCCACGCAGTACAAGTGTTATTTTAAACGTCAAACTTCTATGAAATTATGACGTATAAATGACACTTGCACTGCGTGGGCTATCAAATCCGCTGCAGACTTTTTTTGCCCTTATGCCCTTAAACGGATACCCACTATTTTTGTTACATGCTGTATTATAAAGACAGGTTTCTTGAGACTTAGGTCTCACAGTCTCATTGAATGCCTAGCAGAACCTGAAATGGGACGCAACGCAATTAAACATTATTTAAGGTTCCGTCCCACAGGCGCGTTTTCCGGGCGGGGCATGAGCGCAGCGCCCCGCTCACGCGCCGCCCGCAAAACGCGCCTGTGTGACGGAGCCTTTAGGTCTTTGTAAAAGACAGACATCGTCATAGGCAGGCAACGCAATTAAATTATTTAGTTAGGTATTTGTAAAATGTACACAACATTACATACACACATACTTAGGACATTATATATGTACCTACCTTAGTATGTACTAGGTATTTTAACACACACAGTTTTACATTTTTTAGCAACGAAAACTAGTACCTAGTTACCAGACATAGACATTAAGTTCCATAAAGGTTCATGCCAAATTACATCAGCATTCCAAAATTGCATGTCCTTTTAAAATGAAAACGAAACTTCGATATATAAATAAATCATATTTAATTATTTAAATATATTTCAACCTTTTTTGTATTATATATTAAGTCTTGATTTAAATATTTATTTAATATTATTCCATCAATTTAGGATTTAATTTGAAGTAGCAACACCATCAGATTTAATTAGTTTCTAATTGGCCAAATGGTTGTCATTTGTTTTGCTGCTACATCAATGACTTCCTTGCCATAAAACAAAACTATACTATATTCGAGACAATCCTAAAAACGTTAAACTGAATCATTCATGCAAAGTGCCGTGTCACAGTATGGGAGCGGCTTTTTGGCGGCGGGTTCGTGTGACCCTTAAAGTTGATGGGAAGGTGGTTCAATTATTGCAATTGTAATCTGACTGTACCTTCGTTATGTTGGTGGTTAAACCAATGATCTTTCTAAATTCGTTTTGTATTGAGCAGAACCGTGTGCAAACGATACTACAATGCTTATTAGAAATAAAGGAAAAATGGAAAACTCTGTGTGTTGGGTTTGACACCCCTAACTAAGGCGCATATGAAGGATATGGTAGAAACGTTCTGTCAACGGATAAGTCTTGGTAGCTCAGTGGGTAGAGCGGCTGGCTGGAATCCCGGACACGCGAGGTCGTGTCTCGCCCGAGGCAGTGAGTTTTCTACTATTCCTTTATAAATATATTTCTAAGCATTTCTCTTTAGCCGTGTCACCTGGAATATTACCGTGTTAGTATCCTAAATCTTATTAAATGTGACGTCATCGTCACTCGGCTTAGAAGCCTTACAAGCACCTGACCGAGTCATAGTGCCCGACATTGTGATCAGGGACTGACCTGTCACATCCACGATTGAAAGGCGAGGAACTCAATCAGGTAAGAAGTAAGAACCCTTACACGCGGCATAGGTACATGTTTTCATCACCTACTTGAGACTCAAACTTGATATAAATAAAGGGTCGTTAACTTTCATCCACAAAGGGAACTTTTTCTGAATTGTGTTGGACCCAAACGCCCGTCAAGTTGGTCAATTGGTCAAGCGTGTCTTTAATGCACACCTTTTAAATTGTAACTTGCAACTTTAAATATAATGGGGACCTGGACGAAAATTATTTATTAACACCTATGCTAATTTTATCCGCAAACTTGAAACAAAAAAAGGTTCGTTTTTAAACTTTTCCGCCCTAAAATTTAGTACCTAAGTGAACTTAGGGCGATAAAATTAGTTACTTATATCTACAAAATTTCTTTAAGTCGGTGCCTACCTAAGTACCTACGTCTTTTTTAGGGTTCCGTACCCAAAGGGTAAAACGGGACCCTATTACTAACACTTCACTGTCCGTCCGTCCGTCCGTCCGTCCGTCTGTCACCAGGCTGTATCTCACGAACCGTGATAGCTAGACAGTTGAAATTTTCACAGATGATGTATTTCTGTTGCCGCTATAACAACAAATACTAAAAACAAAATAAAATAAAGATTTAAATGGGGCTCCCATACAACAAACGTGATTTTTGACCAAAGTTAAGCAACGTCGGGAGTGGTCAGTACTTGGATGGGTGGCCGTTTTTTGTTTGCTTTTTTTTTCTTTTTTTTTTTGCATTATGGTACGGAACCCTTCGTGCGCGAGTCCGACTCGCACTTGCTCGGTTTTTTTACTATAATCACTTACACTTCACAGCTTACAGTTAAAGCCAAAGCGGCATAAATTACAAGACATAATGTAATAACGATAATAAAATATTACTACATATTAAAAAAAATCAACGACATAGCCCAGCTTGCGAAGCGTCGCTTCAAAACCCCATCGGGTAAGGACACAACCATAATTAGAGGTGGGCTCATACAAAGTGAATTGCAAAAACAAGCTAGCCAGGCAATTTACCCTTACTGGGCTCTCGAGTTAAAAATAGACAAGAAAGATAGAAAATAAAAAGCAACTTAGACGCGCCTGGAACCGGTAGGCAGTTGGCTGAGCGCTGCATCTTTTTGCTTTGTCGATGGGAACATTCCAGAGCCTTTATGTAAAGATCATTAGCGGGAGAGATAATTAGAAAGATCTAGAGATAATGTTTCACATAGGTGTAAGGCTGCTTATAACACAATCCCAATTTAACGCCATAAAGTTCGAGCCAGAACGCTTTCAAATTGTGAAAACTGAAGTAATTTTGCAATAGGTGGAAATTAAAATTCATTAAAGTATATATTTTTAGTGAGTTTCAGCAAATTAAAACAGATTAACTCAAATAACAAGTATGATCTACCATTCACATAGGTTACCTACTCTTTCTAATAATGCAATATCCCACTATAACAAAATCTGATAAAATAAAATTAACTCAAGTTCTAAACATGGTGCAAGTATTCTTTATCGTAAAGATGCTTAAAAACAATCATTACTTTACACAGGATATAGATATTCCTAATATAGATGTTGCATTTGCAGAATCCTAGCACGCAGGCGCTATCGTTCCCATCAGGGAAAGGCATTCAGCCCAGCCCAGTTTTGCTAATCAAGTTATTCTTCATTCTGTGTGTGCAGATACCATCGGTGCAACAAAACCATGACAAAACATACGGTTCTATTAATATAGATAATTGTGCTATTAAGGGTTAAGTGCAATAAGAGTTGTTCATAGACAGAGGGTTAAATACTTACACACTAAAAGAAATGTTTGCATAACAGTAACAAACAATGTTGTTACTACATACTTACCTACACAAAGATTGGGACTTGCGAACGATGTGTTACACCGGCTAACAGGTCGGTTTGTTACAACAAAATCGGTTTTAGGATAATTATCAAAATTTATTTCGCTCTACTTAAGTTCAGTTATATTAAAATTACTCAATTCCAAGTTTTTCTAGTGCAAGATTTTTAATGCAAATTATGAAAATATTCCTTGATACATAAATGTACCCAAAAGACTCCAGCATATATAAAAATAAAACCTCGAGTCAATTCTCCAAAAACATTTACATTGGAAAGGCTTCTCAGAACTTATGTGTAATAATTATCCCTATTAAGTCTAGTCATATTTGCTACGTACGTATTTAATTCAAGAAAATTGACACTTTTAGGTAGTTAAATTTTCTAAATTATCATGAACATCATTATACTACGGTAGAGCCAGAACATAAAATGTTATATAGTAAAAAGTTTTACGTTCTTGTACTTAATAGATCTGTAACGACCGGTAATTTCACTTGCAACCCTAAACCAGTACCCGCGGGACGTCGCCGGCGCAGCCACATTAGCCTCCTCGGCAAACATGTAAAATGCAAACAAAGCAAAACCCATTAACACACACACGTAACCTAACAAGGACTGCAAAATTTATTCTCCGTCCGTACCAACGGGCATAATAAATCAACCTAGCTTACTAGATAAGGAGTTCTATTTAGAAGGGTGCTTGGAGACCGGTTCCCGGCTGCGAGGGTATATAAGCGGGAGCTGGAGGTCCAGAGCCCATTCCCGTGCCCCCTGCTGAAGAACCACCATGTGGCGGCTGTACGTGCTGGCTCTGATCGCGACTGCCTCGGCGCAGATCCCTTCACTAGGATGGTGCCCCGATTATCAAGTAAGTCGTTTTGAATATTTAATTTTGTACTGGTGTCATTATTTTTATTGTTCGTATTTTTATGAATAATAAGTTTGTAAGTAGGGTTGTCGGTTGGCAAAGTTGGATACCAAAATTTCTCGTAGTCAGAAAATGTGTCTTCGTATGGCGAGTAGTGAGCTAGTGAAGCGGAAACTCCAAATCTAATACTGTTGTCCTCGATTTGGCCATGTTAGCAATCCAAATGTGTTTTGACTCCTAAACATTTTAGAATCACATTTGCATCTCCTATCTAAAACTTTTAAGTTTTTAATTACCAAGTCTTACCTACTCTGACACAAAAGTTAGACAAACCTGCCCATTAATTTAGTTACGACCGACGGGTGAAAATGATCATCGATCGATAGCAATCAAACTTAAATGCATTTGATGTTGGCAAGTCTGATTGTTATGTCATTAAGTAATTTATGTTTTTCATAGTGAAACCGTGCACTTTAACTCTTCTAGATTTATGATAACGAACAGTCTCGATACTTTGAGCAAAACGCACTAATTTTGTTTTCTTTTACATTATTTTAACATAACAGCAATTGCAGAAATATTTAGGTTAAACTTTTTGGAATCTTGAAAATCCAGCCCAAAGCTTCCAAAAAGCCTTCACCATCTTGATCCCAACATAAACCTTCTCAACCTTGACTCATCGTTACCGTGCTTATATAATGCGCGGAGCACTGGCCACAGACACCGACCGGTCCTCGGTCACTGCTCCGAGGTGAGGTTTCAATTTCATGCACTTTCGATTTCAATGGATCATCGACGCGAGAGCGGGTGTCGACAAAGTATTGCGGTTCTTTATATAGATTTGACAGAGTTTCAATTAAATACCTACCTAGCATCTTCATAGTATTTTTTATTAGTATATCTTAGTAGTAGTTTAATAGTATTTTTTAGTATATCTTCCATTGAAATGTAAACAGAACTGCCAAAATTGGGATTAGTTTCTATTTGTCTGTTTTGGGCAGATCTATTTTCAAAAGTCGACCGGAATATTAACCCCAAAATACATTCCAATACCAGCCTAATTCTGCAGAATTAAATTGAACTATCCAATAACCGACCAATACAAACAATGAACAGCTTTTTTCTGTTTTAATGTATCCATTCATTCTAAATACAATTTAAACACAAGCTTAACTTGAGGCAATATTGCTTGAAGAGTCTGGTACTTATTGATACTAACAGCGCTGCATCTTTAAAAAAGCATTTTGTACCATAGATGGTAGGATCCTATAGATGTGCTATACGAGCGTCCGTTAGGGACAGGACATACACAATGCGACACTATGATTAGTCGAGTTTATTTGTTGCCCACCATAATCCATAAATGTAGGGTGGGGAATAAAAAAACGTGAGACTGTGGCAAGGACAAACAATAATAGCGCTTTCGCTGCTACTCCTACTGAAAGATATACATAAGACTATCCCGTTCGATCATTTCCGCCCACCCCTCATGCCTGATCCAGTTATACTAGACTCATGTTTTCTACCAACCCCATCATGAATCCCCTACTAAACGTACGGTGAAGAAAAAAAAAGTGAGATTGTGACAAGGACAAACAATATTAGCGCTATCGCTGCTATTACTCCTACTGAAAGATACATACGACTATCTCGTTCGGTCACGAATCCCCTTAAACCCCTAATTTCTCCCCACAGCCCATGGCTAACTTCAACATGAACCGATTCCTGGGCACCTGGTACGAAGCGGAGCGTTACTTCACAGTCAGCGAGCTGGGCAGCCGCTGCGTCACCACCAAGTATGAGCAAACTCCGGAGGGCAGGATCCTGGTATCCAACGAGATCACTAACTCACTGTAAGTATATTCTACAGGAGTAACAACTAACAGCCTAATGACCAGACCCAACTAGCAAAATATTAACTTACAATTGTCCCAAGAGTATATTTTTTACTCTTATAACATACTTACAAACTGCTGTATCGATTTAGGCGCACTTTGTAAGAGAATTCTCACTTGTAGTCAACTTATAACGTTCTTATTGAAGATTAACTTAACACTTATAATAATCTTGAATCGATTCAACATAAACGGCAAGGTACCAACATTGGGTTAGGAGAAAATTCTTCTAGGTAAAAGGAACCTAAACCCAAGCTATTTATAACATTTCTTAGCGGAGTTACGCTTTGTAGTTTCAGCACATTTTTATATTTCACTTTTGAATACCAAGGTGCACTTAAGCCGAGTAAATCTTTAGCACTTTCATCATCTTGTCTATATTTTTTGCAGCACATTAAAATCGTATGCCATTATCGGTTATTTGAGGTATCTCTTATGTCATACATTTTCGAGACAGTTAAACCCATTTACTTCTCATGAAAATATATAACTCCCTAGGTACTTGACCTACGTCATATTTAACTTCAACATTTCTATTGTAACCAGCACGGGAATGAAGCGCGTAATGGACGGGCACTTACAAGTGATCGGGCGTGAGGGCGAAGGCCGCATCATCGTGAAATACTCCTCACTGCCCGTGCCCTTCGACAACGAATTCAGCATCTTGGACACGGACTACGACAACTACGCCGTCATGTGGTCTTGCAGTGGCATCGGGCCCGTGCATACGCGTAAGTAGGAAGAGTTTATTTTACGTGTACCCTATGGTCGAGGTGTTGATCAGCTCAGGCTATGCACTCAGGTATAAAGGCGCATCACCGAGAAATACTCTGCATCTGTGCCCAAGATAAAACTAAAGGAAAGTTCGACATCGACAATCAATTGATCGCCTTTTTCTTTCCATTATTTCCAAATAGGTACCTAATACTTACGGCAACTATATCGTGTAGGTGCTGTTAACTGCTTGAAGATGTGATGCATACGCATCAATATTTATAATAATTTGTTTTATTCGTCTGAGACTGTGGGCAATAAGTAGCTTTTCTTAACCAGATTCCGCATTTTAACCAACTTAGCCAACCTAGAGCGCTCGCTATCGTCATCCATATGACCCACAACATCATTGCAATAGCTTTATTGATAATGATACCCCTGGCTCTATGAAAGTTTAAGTATCTTACGTGATAAAATTTGCCTCCAACTTCAAACCTATTACAAGTTAATGTCTTAATTGAGAATATAAATAATAGGTACCTTTATTACTTAGGTTCAAACAGCAACGCAACAGAACTCAATGTATCAGGAGTTGCGGCTGAGCAGCGGGGTATCATCCTCCAATTTCTGGCACGTTATAGAGGTGGATATTCTTAAACATTAACAGTTTATAAAGAAGTATAGGTATATATATATTTCTGCAAGCGAGTTTTGTAGACTATGTCCTAAAATCCCCGTGAAGTGATGCTCCTGTTGACGTTCCTATTAACAGATCGAAACGTGTTGAGCAATATTCGACCTAAATTATGTGAGGGAACATGGAAATAACCAAGTTTTTTGTTTTTATTGTTATCCGTTTAGAATGGAAACTAAGTCTGAATTGATTCTATTTAGTTAATTACATATTAACTGACTAATAGTCAAATATTTACCAATTAATCAAGACAGGTACCTACAGTATGTCCGCTTTTCTAAGATCAAGTGCGCCATAGTAAATATATGGCGAACTTGATCTTAGAAATCGGACAGGTTACATGCGACTAATACAGTCTATTGGTAATTTGGTATTTATTTCCACTTATATATAAAATAATGTGACTATGTATAACGCAAAATATCGTGAACGACCTCCATGACAACTTCTCTGCCAATATACTACAATAATTAAGAATAAATGAATAGTTTTCTATAAACTGTTAATGTTTCTAAGAATCACCTCGCAAATGTACAAACACCGAAGCCTCACTTCAACTCTCTTAACTGAACTTGCCTTCATCCAGAAAACGCGTGGGTGCTGACCCGCGACCGCCTCGCCAACATGCAAATCATGCAGAGTGCGTATGGCGTACTGGATCGCTTCAAGATCTCCCGGGCTTTCTTCCTGAAGACCAACCAGGCTGACTGCAATGTGCTGCCTGACCCGGCCGCTGACCCCATTGCTGCGAAGTCCGCTGTTGTGGATGTTGTTGCCAAGAACGTACCTGAGGTGGCGGAGAAGATTGAGCATATTGTTGAGGTAAGTTAAGTTTATTTTTGTAACCCCTGCCAGGAGTGTTAATTACTTATACTTACACATCGGTAACTCGTGGCATTTAGGTAGCACTTAAAAGATTAGTTTAATTAATTCCTTTTTTTAGTGATTTCTTTTTCTCGACTCGTATAGGAAGAACATTGTTACATCACTAGTCTGTTAGAAATTGTCAAGTGCCACGAGTTACCGATGTATGCTCATCACTAATCTTTTAAGTGCTACCTAAATGCCACGAGTTACCGGTGTGTACTTATACTGTTACACTAATCTGGTCATCGCGATATAATTTCATTGTTTTTACCTTAAATTATATCGCGGTAGACCCGTTTGTGTAATTAAATATGTGTACAAACCGCGACAGTTTAAAGTGTTAAACTTATACTGTGCTTGAACAAAACTTGAGCACGGAACATTGACCTACGACGCTCATTGTTTAATGTGTCCTTTAATTTATTGATTTGCTAATTAACATAACTCTTATAAGTAATACGTACCTACTTGTAATTGTTAGATCAGTGAACTGCATTTGTAACAACATAAAAGCAAATATTAAACACCTTATTTTTTCTCTTTAACAGAAGAAGGTGGACCCCGAAGTGAAATTAGATGCCCCACAAGAAAAACAAATAGCTCCAGAAAAGTTGGAAGAAGAAAAGAAACCATTGCAAGTCCCAGAACTGATCCTGTCCGAATCCGCGGAGAAGATAGACCTGAAACTCGGAGAGCCACTGAAAGACCTGAAGCCCGAAATCCCTGAAATCCCCGAAAAGAAAGAAGAAAAGCCTCCCCAATAAGTCGTTTCCTATAATGTTCTGAACATAGTGATAGATGCGTGTGAGGCTTAGTAGTAACAGGAATTATGGGCTACTGTACCAAATAAGTCATAAAACCAGGGAGAGTGTAATTCTGACCGGCCAGTCCTGTGCTGAAACACCAGATAAACAATTCGATTGTTTCTCTTAACCTCTTTTGTTTTACTCAAATTAGACTTGAAGTAAAGCGTGCTAAATAGCATTTTGGTATCATGTAAGTAATCGGTGTAGATTTTTTTCGCGAATTGTTTTTTCTGCTTGTAGTTCCTTGAGCGAGGGCTGTGTCTTAGAATCATGGTTTGTTAGATCGCTGAACTGTGAATCAGTTAGTTAACAACATAGTCATTAAAATTGTAATAAGGGATTTTGAAAGTCAACGCTAAAATAAAAATAAAATAAAACTAGGTTGTTTTATTTTGCCTCATTTTCGAATTATAGCCTACTTAGTTGCCATTTCTTACTGATGGACTACATACCTAAGTAGTTATATTTTTGTTCAATCAGCATCAATGCCATCAATAGTAGCGAACGAAACAGTTATGAACGTGTGTTCATAATTATCTGCCACAGTTTAATTGTTAAACATAATTATAGAGACATATGATATCAGTAGAATACGTCATGCCAAAAGCAATTTTATTACTCTGTGATATTTATGATAATGATAACTTTGATAAGTAACTAATTGAAAGCCGCTAAGGAAAATCTCCCTTAATGTATACACATAAGGTTCTATTTCAGTAATATTGGTAGTTGTGGTACTGAACGTTTATATTTAAGCGAAAATGTACCTTATGCACATATTTTCAAGGTTTTGTTTTAAAGGTTTAGTTGAAGTATAAAATGTCTAACGCGGGTCTGGTTAAATTGGTCAGCTAGACTGAGCGTATCCATTGTCAAGCAAAAATGTACCTTAGATGCAAACACAAAGTCCTGTTTTAAAAAATATTTGAAGTAAAAAATGGCAAAAGGAACGGGTCTGGTTATATTGGTCAGGCTGTTACTGAGCACCCACTCCCGGCCGCTATCCCACTACTGCCCGATACGGGGACTTTTGGCTGCTGGGTTTCCCCCCTGGCCCGGTTCGCCCCTCCTTAGTTAACCTGCACCTCTCAGACTCCTCCGAGAGGTCCATATTAATACCAGGCTTAGTGTGGACGTCCAGTCAACATGGGCCACTCAGCACCAGGACTCCCGACCTCAAACCATCCTCCGGTCCCGACCTCCGAGTAGCCGGATTACAGGAGACGCCACGCTCCCAGTCGAAAGGATTGACGAATTTTTGTATCATATGATACTGTATGGTCGTGTATTCAAACCCAGGATCAATACATTTAAAATAGTTTCATTTCAAATCAATTTAATTTTTTAAATTTTTCCTAAAACTTTTTCTCGACATATTTCTCGTTTTATTAAAATTTTATTATTTTAATTTAGCAAAAGTTAAAATATTTTATTAGTGTTGATGGCGGCGCCCCCTACCCAATTGTTCCGACACTACGCCATAAGACCGCTGCGCCAACTTGCCCATTCGCTCGCTCCTAAGTTCACGCGTTCGAATCTAGATAGCGCTCTACACCATAAGAATAATACGGAGTTCGGCTAAAACTAAAATATAATTATATAATATAATTTCAATGTACCAAGTATGCATTGCATACCACATTTAAATACCAATGCACATAAAAAAGGATCAAAAACGCGCATGTGACAACCCTCCAGTTGTGAGCTCAGAGGTTGTGAGCGTCCATAGGCAACGGTATAAATTTAATCAAAGTAAAACAAAAGACAGATGAATACAACAAGAGATAGGTAACAGTTATCAATGATGTTAACGTAGAAGCATATTATTCTAAAGTTACACAAAATCCTTCTGACTGATAGCTGATAGTTACCATCTGAATGAAGACCAAAAACCGGTGGTCCGATCCAAATATGTAACTAACTAAAATAAATACAAAAGCTACATCAGAAACAAACTTACCCCCTGTTTTAAAGGTTAGCATAGTAACGACTGAAATAAAATAATAACGACTACGTCATTCCAAAGACATTGTATAATGCTCCATAACATTAGACCAGTCGGTTATGTCATGCGTGTCCATCTACGGCCTTGCAGCGGTCAATTATCATAGGAGGAACTGACCAGCTGTCTGTAAACATTTTAAGGTGATCACAACCGGAAAAAAGGCAGTTGGCTAGAGAAGAGAGCACATTGTTAAGAACTAGATTGACATCTAAAGGGAATTTAGTAAAAGAAGTGAAGATAATGAAAGCACTTGAACCTAATGAATCATTTGAACCTAAGAAGAACGTATCTCTTCCTCGTACAACGTATCAGCATTGCGATATAACGAGGAAATGCGGCCAGCATCCTTGTTACAACGCCTAAAGAGCCTATTTTAGATTTAAGCTAGTTATTAACCCTTAATTTGGCAGAAATCACGAAATTGGCACAAAAAAAAAACATTATAAAAAAGAAGTTCAAAGTCCAAATACTTACTTATTTATTCTGAAATATACGTTGGACGTTCCTTCACATTTGTCAAAATTCTGACTCATCAGAAGTATGAACGTGCATGAATTTTATGACTTTTTGGTCAATGAACCGAAAGGTCCGGATCCTAGTAAGTGGAAAGGCCTTGTCTAACCAGTTATCTAAACGCAAGTTAATCGAGGCACAGTTATAGGAACTAAAACTAAATAGTAAAGTTCTAAAACAGCCCAGCCAGCCATTTATTTTACTAACTGGCAAAATCCTAAGCAATAAACGTTTCCAAACAATTTTCTTCGAGTAAGTAAGTCCAAGCACGTGGGAGGTCAATATGAGTCCATGTTCCGGCTAGAACTAAAAGTAAGTTCCATAAACACTACACCACTACACAAAAAGCACTGCTCAACAGTAACACCCATCATTAGAAACACAAGGAGGCATTGACTTGGTGCATAAAAAATCTGGCCTATTTTCCACAACATTCACCAAGCTCATAAATTCAGCTCACAAATAGGATAACGCATAATGCACATACATTTCTAGGTCAAGTTTAACAAGCACTACCGAGCTCAAAGTCGAGACAAAATGTTTTGTGAATCAAGTAACGGGCCTAAAATGAATTCCAGTTTCTGATTGAGCTCATGGCGAGTCTAATTCCCGAATGGTCCAACATAACTGCGCTCTCCAATTAAGTATGATTATACGGCTCTTAAAGTAACAGTTTCTCTGGATTTCCTGAACATTCGACTCTGCAACAGTTAAGCGAAGCTGAGCGCAAGCTAACACCATTTTAGTGTTGATCTTAGTCAGTCTTGGTCAGGCGGGTGAGAAGGCCAACCGTGTTCACTTCCGCGTTCTAGCATTCAAGTTTACAAGTGTCAATCGATGAACGATTGAACTTAGTGTTTTTGAGTTTATCTGTGATTAGGAACGGGATTAAAAGGTAAGACAAATTTTCTTAATTCCTACAAAAAAAATTAAACTTTTTGGTTAGGCAGAATTTTGATTCAAGTAAATGTAAATACATATTGTCCACATCATAAAATATGTGTTAGGTAAGTACATACCCATATGCAGTAAGTAAACTAAGCGCACCTCAAATAACTCCAGTAGAGTGTTTCTGTAAGTAAGTAAGTAGGTAGTCATAATCATTAGGTCCCTAAGCGTAGGCTATATACCTACTCACTACTAACTGCAAGGCACATGCCAGGCCTCTTCTTCATAAGAGGGCTAAGTATGCTATGCTACAGCACCAGCACCCACGCTGCCTCATGATGGTTGGAGATTTTACATTCATCACGATAATTTCACAAGGAACTATGAATTCATTCACTCAAACCATGACCTCCGGTTTGGGAGCCGCATTTCTTATCATTCGCCGATAAGTGCTTATGGTAGGGTTAGTAAAAATAATTAGGTGCCCAGCAAACATCTTTGGTCAATATTCCGATAAAGGCACCTATTTGCGACCTGAAATAGGTGCCTTTATCGGAATATTGAACAAAAATGTTTGCTGGGTGGGGTTACTTACAAACATACCTAAGCGAAATTCACCCCAGTCATATTTAGAGGAACTATTTACTTGTTGTATTCCAGTACTTCTAGGGAGAAACGTTTTCTGTTCTCTCGAGGATGCACTGTGTTAAAAGCAAAAAACCTGCATGCTGTTATCTGCATACTAAACCTAAGGGCCGATACAGACGGATTGCAACCCAACCACAATTTGTATGGGAACTGCACGCCGGCTGCATGCCAACTGCAACGTCGGCGTGCAGTTCCCACACAAGTTGCAGTCGGGTTGCAGTCCGTTTGTACCGGCCCTAAGCAACGCGCATAAGCCTTCTGAAATGCAGTTTGGGAATAGGTACGGACTGTGTTCTGAAATCGGCAATGTTGATATCAAACTTTATATCCTAATCTAACCTTCGTACTTAAATATAACACAAAATATTCAAAAAAATAATTCAGTGAATATAAGTTAAGCACTTAAAAATAAGGGATTATATAGATGCATAGCCGGTAATCGTCTTCCTGCTTCGGAACAGAGATATAAAAATTCCAATAGCCATTCATCACAAAATACACAGATACGTAGGTAAACAAATATAAAATTTAAACTAGAAAGATAAAATTAATGATGACACACAGAACCAGTTTTGATTACTTATCTACGAGTACAATTCGAAAATAAACTTGATATAATTATAAGGAAGTTTTGGTTTTCTTTACAATACAGCGTGTGTGTATGATATGACCGCATATTCATAGGCTCTAATAATAGTTATTTCATATTTGTTTTACAAGGGGGCAAAGTTGTTGTTTAACCGCTCGTGCATTATTGATACCCGAGCAAGCGAAAGATTCCAAAATTTAACCACGAGCGTAGCGAGTGATTCGGAAAATGGAATCTTGAGCGTTGCGAGGGTTTCAAAGCACGAGGGTTAAACAAAATTTGCCGCCGAGTGAAACACAAATTTTTTCACCACACCAACCCGAAGCAAATACTTATTAAATATAAAATATCAAACAAAATCAAACCAAATCAAATCCATATGAATGTTATTAAATACTTATCATCCAAAATCATCATTTAAAAGTCAATTCTACCATAAAAATAAGAAAACAACTCAAAATTTGTATTTGATTACTTTGCCTCACATGTGAATAAAATGCAACTTTGCTATCAGTTTTTGAAGTGCAAAGTAAGCCTTTGCGAGCTGGTGTGGTGAAAACATATTTCCATGTGTTTCATTAAAGAAGAACGACTTTTATTTTCTCTGTTAAAATATTTCATCACGCAATAAATCATTAGATAGTTTTTTATTCAAAACGTCGCACTTAGTAATGCGTCGTCACATCTGTCACAATCACATCACAAGTGATGTCTATGTACAGTCAGCTGCAGAGAGAGGTGAACCCCCTGCATATAAATTTGTTTGCAGGGGGGTCACATCTCTCTGTCACCTGTACCTACACAATACATTGCCGCGCGAAAAATATTCAAATATGAATGGCACTCAGTTATTTATGACTGAACTATAAAAATATTTTTAAATCATTTCATGGCTCTGAAACTTACGCATCTATTCAATTTGCGGTTGTATTAAAACACACGCTGTATAAAAATGTAGGAAGTGAACCATGGTCGAGAACAGTGAACTAATCTTATATTATTATTTCGCGCATACTCAACTGACCTTCAATGTTGCTTTTCGTGATATCAGGTGATATATAAATGCCACCCAATATTACAGAAGCAAAAAACAAAGACAAAACCTGTAGCGCCCAGTTTTTATATGTAGTCGACTGAATAGGTATTTATACATTTTTTTTTTGGTAAAATAAATGGTTCACTTTTAGTTCCGACGTTTCAACGCAGAGAGCCTACCGCAATGATCTAAATTTCGTTACATGCCAAACCCCACGAAACTTCAATTTTCGGTTTCACCAGTAGCGCGCGACCGAGATTCCAGCCAAATGTCAAACAGAAACTTAACTACCCCACAAAAGTCTGTTAAATATTATGTAGATACCATAAATTCCAATTTACATTGTAAATCGTGTGTTGTGTGTTGACACAAGACCGCAAACATTCGCTTGCAGACCCGACGATAGATCCGTTGGATTCAACTTATGAATCACTGGTCTCCCAATCCGCAATACACTACACCAGCGGTCGGCAACCAGCGGCCCGCGGGCCGCATGCGAGCCTCCCTGGCTATTTTGTATGTAATATTGACAAACATCAAAGTCACAAATATTACCAAAGTGCGGCCCGCGTCAACTTCGTTAACTACTAATGTGGCCCTTGGCTGCTAAAAGGTTGCCGACCGCTGCACTACACCAAAATCTTAGAAAGATTTCATGACTTTAGTTCCTTTTTTACAGTATTTGAGAAGTGATTTTTCAAAAGGGCTTATTTCTCTATGAACACCATACAAAAATAAGCCCTTTAGAAAAGACACTCCACATTTGTCAACGTTTAAGAAAAGCTAATGGTCAAGTCTAATAAAACATGGCCTTCTCTTCCCAGAGTGACACAAGCCTGGAAGAGAGTAGTACCAGGCGGAGTATATTATTATACCATGCTAATGGTTTTAAAATTTCCGTGTCTACCCCAAACAAATTTTCATTTATCAACACTAGTCTACTGCATGATAGGAATCATTCACCAATCACCAATATCTAGGCTATCCTAAAAGGTCATACAAGTAGGTAAGGTAAATGCAGCACACGACCAATCTCAATGGCGAAGGAAGTGGGCGAATGCGAATATTGACGACCGCGAGCCACGAGTTACAGCGGACAGCTCAAAATGCAGTCAATTGTCCTCCTAGTAAAAAGGAAAAACTACCAGGCGGAGTTTATCTATCGCGCATTTTGACAAATATTCCGCATTTTGACATAAATTCTCTAATAAAATAAAATTGCGCCTCGAAAAGTTCTAAAGCAGCGTCAGGAATAAGTCAGGATTAAGTCATAACAATTTTGTACAGTTGAACGGAGAATAAAATTCTGCTAAAATTTTACGCGCCAAAAAAATCAGTCCAATTATTATTATTATTGGGGTGTTGTGGGCCTTTAAGTGCCACGTCGACCAAGCAGTGATCTATTCTGAATTAAAATTCACTACTAATGCCCGTTGAATCCAGGAAATTCCAGATTCTTTGGGCCGTAATGCTCTGTAAGGTTAGGGTACCTCATAGGGTTGCAGTACCTGTAGCCCTAGGTAGGTACTTATTTTTGACTTGTATGTCCAATACGTCCATGCTATTTTTAAGCTTCTCACATTGTTATGTTAAGTTCCATTATGGTCTTAGGGGCTATTCATAAATTACGTCATTTCAAATTAGGGGGGGGGGGGTCTGGACATCGGATGACGGTAGCATGAAGTAGGAGGAAATGGGGTCATTTGATGCATGATTTTTGGATGATTATAGGGGGGGGG
This sequence comes from Cydia splendana, assembly GCF_910591565.1. Taxonomy (NCBI): domain Eukaryota; kingdom Metazoa; phylum Arthropoda; class Insecta; order Lepidoptera; family Tortricidae; genus Cydia; species Cydia splendana. The sequence goes on from NC_085963.1 coordinate 20,595,109, forward strand.
GGGGGTCCAAAATCGTCAAAAATCGATGACGTAATTTATGGACAGCCCCTTATGGCTCGCTGCCTCCTTTCATGTAGGCATCTCCAGCGCGGACCGTTAGGCGTACCGTTCTGACGGACCTAACCTACATGGAAGGATACTTTCGACCTAGTTCCGCGATATTATGTGTAGCAAGTGCAGTTCCCATTGCCAATGTGCATTCCGCTTTAGTTGCAAGATATACCTAAGTAGCACTTAGAATTATACCTAATATTGCCTGGTTGAGTAGAAAAGATATAGTTAGATGCATTTTTGGTTTAGTTAATATTCGTTAATTTATTTATTTATCATATAGCAGACGGACACAGACATGTACTGGATTTATATAATAAAAAAAAAATGAGATTACCCATATGGTTTGTGCTCATCTTCATACGAGTCATACGTTATAAAGACGGGAAAACTTTAAAGCCGATTATTAAAACCACAAAATGTTCACTTAACCGAACGCGTATTTTTCTAAAACCCATTGAATTTTTAGAAGGTTCACTAATCTTACCTAGCCTAACCCAATTGGCTTCTCTACAGGATGCCTTTTTTTAAAGTTTGGATCGGTCAACTTATTTCTTTGCGTGATAATACGACAGAATCTAGAAATACAATTGGTATATTTACATATATTGTGGTAACTTCAAAAGCAGGGTAATTTTGGAAATTGCTAACTAGAAGCACTTTCTGTAGCAATAGTAAGCAAGATGCCTTGGCAAGCGTTGCCAAAGTAAGTATGTAGCCCTTCTGGTTTAGTAGATATTTGCAAATTTCAACATTACCCAGCTTTCGAAGTTTTGGGATATGCACCTAAAAAGAGATAATGTAACACTATGTATATAATTACCTAAGGTCAGGTCAAATACGTGACGACCGGTCTGGTCTAGTGGATAGTGACCCTGTCTGCTAAGCCGATGGTCCTGGGTTCGAATCCCAGTAAGGGCATTTATTTGTGTGATGAACACTAATATTTGTTCCTGAGTCATGGTTGTTTTCTATGTATATAAGTATGTATTTATCTATACAAGTATGTATATCGTCGCCTAGTACCCATAGTACAAGCTTTGCTTAGTTTGGGGCTAGGTTTGATCTGTGTAAGATGTCCCCTAATATTTATTAATATTTATATTTATATCAGCGGTTAACAACACTGGCAACGGACATTCTAACGGATCTATAGCCCTACCAAGCATAACAGCCGTGACATCCATTCAACAATTCTCTCAATTTTTTACCGTATTCTCGCTCACAAATTCCAAATTCAGACTGGATGTTGCGGCTGCTATGCATGCTAGGACAACTTAGTCGTACGTTCATCTTCTTCCTCGTTCCCTCATTACTGAGGATCGCGACCACATGTGATTTGTCTACATTTTGTGCGGTCATAAGCCATGTGGACTGCACGGTGCATACGGTCATATAATATACTCAAATGTCCACAACAAACAACCGACAATATGAATATATGCGCAGTAGGTACTCGTACTTATACTCTAAGGTCCCATTTCATCGGCTTCTTTTGTTCTACCACTGCTTTCTCCATCGGGGCATTATTGAAGAGATGTCCACTGAATACGAATGACCCGATTGCTTGACAATATATCATTAGCATCATTGTAGTGCCAATTGCCTTAGAATACCTAATGGGTTAAGGTCATGACCCGTAGTAAAAACAAAGCAGTAGGTATAGTATAGCTACATATAAAGCTATTATAAAGCTCGAGTTGAACACCCTTGTTAAATGGAGGCTTCCAATTAAGTTTTGAAGTGGAAAAATAACCAAGTAGGTACACCTACGATCTTTTTTGGTTCCGCGTGGTTTGGAACTGCTGTTTTAAAGGCACTTTTTACGGTTCATACATTTTACAAGATTTTACCGCTATACATTTTCAACCTTGATTTGGCAACATTCGTACTTCTGATCAGCAGTCCTTATGAATGGCTTTATCCACGTAACAAAATATCCGTCACTTTTTAACAGAGCGCGATTGAAAGTGACGGATACCGTTTTATCACGCTGTCACGTAGACAAGAACGACCGTCATATCCGTAAAGATTTTTGTTCCAATACTGCTACTACTAGCTATTGAGGAGGCAACTACTACTTATTTTTATTTATTTTTCTTGAATTAAAAGTAGATGCATAAGGACACTTGTCCGTGATACAATAAATATGTAGGTGTAACCGCAAGGTGTGGTTTGTTGCTTATATCAGTTGTCTGTTCAATGATCTCATAATGATAAACATGGCATATTTTTATATGTAAACAGTAAAAAAGGCGTTGATAATTTATATGTCAATGAATTGTTGTGAGAGGCAATAAGTTACAAATGTTTTATATAAGTAGGTACCAGTGGCGGCGACTCCATACAACCCGATTCCCACCGGCTTGCCTAACATTTCTTGCTACATATACCAAACTTATTATCCATAACGAAAACACTACGTAGTACTTGGTAGTACTAAAGCTTTGTAATAGATTGTTCAACCAATCATAGCGGGCGCGCGAAGTGTAGCTTCTAGAGATGGGTAACTACCCGGGTAAATACCCGAGAGCGGGTATTTACCCGGTAAATACCCGATATTTACCTACCCGCGGGTAAATACGCGGGTATTTTCGTTTTACTTCTAAATTTGATGTGTTTAATGGTATGTGAGTATAAATAAGATTAATTTAAGTATTTTTTTACAATGTTACATAAAATGTATGTTCAAACTAATTACGAAAACGTTGCTATGAGGTGAAGTTCGATTTTAACATATCAGTCCAATTATGAAAATCGTGTAAAATCATTCCCTGGCTTCCGGAAATGTTTTAAAATGCTTTTAATATACATTAGAAAGATGAAAATAAAGAATACTTATGAATGATAATAAAAAAAAATTGTGCAGTATCCCAACTTGTGAAGCTTATAAGTCAAACACAGTTAGTTTTAGGACAAAAATGTATATAACCTTTTTTGTAGAAAATTATGTCTACTTTAGTTTGTACATACAACACTTTTCGATATTAATGACAGATTCCAAGAAATATGAAAAAGTTCACTTTTTCCCCCCTCCCCCCCAACCGCACCCCCCGCCGACCGAAGTTGGAATGTGTATTATCAACGTATAAGTACGATAATTTACTCAAGTCTAATAAAAATACTCTTATGACGGCCTTTTTTAATATTTATTAAAATTGTACTAAAAATTCCTTAGTTACAACTGCAACTGCAACTAAACCATTTCTTTTTAAATGACACACAATAATTACAGCCATTAACTCGGTTTATATCTCCACTTTAACACAAATCGACATGTGCAACAAGAAATGAATCTACCCGTCCATTTGGGTAGATACGGGTAAATACCGGGTAGATGGGTATTTACCGGGTATTTACCTGGGTGGGTAAATTGGGTAAATACCCGCGACCCATCTCTAGTAGCTTCTCGAGTCTAAACTTCACTATTCATTGATGAGCCACCACCACAGATACGAAAATTCACGCACACACGCATAATCTCCGCTATTCGAGTCCGCGTATAAAAGCTCAAAAATAACTCGGTCCTGCGTCGAGTTATTTATTTGAATAAAAATCTTAAATGTAAGGTAATAAGGTTTATATTGGAGTGTGTACTGTGTAGTGTTTCCACAATTTTTTCTTGCCTCATTTGAAATAAAAACCTTAATTTAAGTCAATAAGGTTTATATTGGAGTGTGTAATGTTTTCCACGATTCTTTAATGTTGCCAAATAAAATATTAATTGAATGTTAATGTGGAAAATGTTATCGTATTTCGCTGCTATTAATATCATATTTTGTGGAAACCTTGAAAATACAGATAACTTTTATTACTGAGCCCAAGAATCTTATGTAGTTTCAAATTGAGTTATTTATTAACGGAGGTTTCTTCAAATAAAGTCCTGTTTCTAGATCTAGCTTTCTTAATTCGTGGATGAAAAAGAATATATTATCATGGCAACATTCATACGCGATTCCCGGTGTTTTACAAACATTTGTTATTGGAAAATTATATGTGATTTAGTTACTTTTGTGCATAAATTGATATTTAAAACTTACTTAACCAGTGAAATTTAGTTTAGCTAGTATTTTGTGTGTAAGTAAGTGTTGTGTATTGTTCGCAGTGCAGGTGTATTTAAGGTCAGTTCGTGTTTTTTAAGAATAGGTATTTTTACGTAGCCCATTTTGATTGTTGTGTTGTAAATTGTTTGCTAAATGAGTCAACACGTTTACCACGCTATCTTTTGAGATTAATTAGTGATGACAAGTACGGCAAAGGTTATATTATATATGTACTACTAGGGGCTACACTAACTGCAACGGTTCGCGTCCAAGGTCACATCTAGCGCAGAAGAAGTACCTAATGTTAGGTTAGGTAGGTGTTTTTTTTTTTTACTACGGGTTACCTAGCAAAAATTCTCACGTGCCGCTACTGGTAGGTACCTAATACATTTTTTTACCTTGTCACTTTTAAAAGAAACTGAATTTCAAGATTCAGTGTTCTTAGGAGGTACTTACCGTACTTATAAGGTAGCATGGCACCTAACTTTCGTGAGGTCGTCAAAGGTCCTCATTTTCGCCGAGTCGTTTAAATTTCATAAATTAAATAGATACTTAATAGTTCTTTACTAGTGCTAAATAAATAAAAAATACAAGTCGCCGACACTAGCGTCTAGCGTCTTGTCAGCGGCAATCAACTCTTAGGCTGCTGCTCAACGCAACGTTGCCACTACGCAACTAAAGATAAAATAAGTCAATAATACGGTTTGTTTCAGATGTCGGTGATTAGACAAATAGCAGTGTTCCTGTGTGGATTCGTGATGCTTCGCATGTGCGAGGCGCAAGTGCCCTTCCTCGGCACGTGTCCCGATGTCGGCGTGATGGCCGATTTTAACCCCAGTCGGGTAAGTCATCATCTTTCCTTAAACTTTTTTTTTCTTAGACTTTAATAGTGTCCCAATGCTGGGCAAAGGCCTCTACCCTTGATCTCCACAACTCCTGTGCTTTTTCCAGCCATCTGCAGTTACTGATGAAGGTGTCTAAGTCGTCCCGTCGTCTCCATCTGGACTTGCCACGTCCACGTCCGCGCTTAATTTACGGCATCCACTTGGTGGCTATACTAGCCCACCTATCCGGATGCATGCGGTAGACGTGACCCGCTTTAAACTAAGAGCCTAAAAATACTCGAGGCGCAAATGCCTTTCCATGACCTATGTTCAGTCATTTTCAACTCAACCAGACTACTAATGTATTTCTCTCTTCAAATTAAGGTATCCTTCATATATCAAACCGTCTGTTGTTACTTAAGGTACTTGAGTTGCCGTGATCTGTTTCTGTGTATTATTTTCTCGTATTTAAGTGTGCAATAAATAATATTTGTATTGTATCTGCATATATGTAGATACGGACGGTACTACAAATCTAATCTTAAACAAATGTGACGTTCCATGGAAAAAGGTACCTTATGGCGGCCGGCGCTTACGTCGCATGGCGCCGCAATAATATTGGAGCGGTGTTAATAATAGCGTAAGCGCCAACCCCCATAAGGTACCTTTACCCGTGGGACGTCACAAATGATCCCTTGTTGTGACCTCACAATAAACAAAATTCTTGAACGCAAATCGCATTTTGATGATGATGATCACAACTATATACCTAGTCGCGCATGATAATGAAAATGGAGTGCGATTGTTAGGCGAGTCTAATCAAAAATGCACGCTTCAAACATTATATTCATGAGTCACGTTAACAATATATGCAAAACACTAGACCTATAAATCAGATGACATAGATGCGAATTCTAGCACCTCCAAGATTTTTATAGATCTATTGATTTTTGTAATGTCTTGTTTTGTTTCTGTTATTTTTTATTCAAATGTCGACCCTGTAAAGTGTTTCCTTGGTTGTGTCACTTGTGTCACTATAACTTTTATTTTACCCTGAAACTGAAATAAATGAAAATGATGGGTAGGGATCGAAAACCAGAAAAAATGGTCGTAAGTTTTCATTTGTTTGAGCTTTTCTGTTTGGATTGCTTTTGTGACCAAAAATACTTACATATACTCTAATGCTACATATACTGTGTGTTTTGAATTTACATATAGGTACTGTTTTAATCCAAGTTTCTAGTTTCCACGGACGGGAGATTCGTGGTTGCACTATTCGCCGACAGTATCTTTTGTTCTTTAGTTTTTAGGGTTCCGTACCCAAAGGGTAAAAACGGGACCCTATTACTACAGTCTGTCTGTCTGTCCGTCTGTTTATCCATCCGTCTATCTGGCTGTCACCAGGCTGTATCTCATGAACCGTGATAGCTAGGCATTTGAAATTTTCACATATGATGTATTTCTGATGCGCTTTAACAACAAATACTAAAAAGTACGGAACCCTCGGTAGGAGAATCCGACGCACACTTGTCAGGTTTTATTTCAAAAACAGAAATCTTCGTCGGCGAAACAATACTTTCTGATTACTCTTGTTATATTTCCAGTACTTGGGCAAGTGGTACGAGGCCGAGCGGTACTTCGCGGTGTTCCAGCTAGGTGGCCGCTGCGTCACCGCCGACTATAACGAAAAGGACAACGGCGTCATCGGCGTCGTCAACAAACAGCTCAGCAGCTTGTAAGTTTCGGTACAACGTATATTACCAAAAAATATGAATTAAAATATAGCTCTGGTTTGACCTGGACCTTAACTGGACTGAAGCAGTGGCGGTACTTCTATACAAGCCCAAAAGCCGGGCTTGCCTTAGTTGCCTTACCGAAATTACGTAGTGATAAGATTAATAATCAATATACATTATTTTTAAACCGCGCGCCAAATGAACCCGTATTATTAAATTCAAGCCACAGCGCTCGGACCGCGGCGCCGGCGTGTTGCAAATTTTTGCCGTGGTGGCGCCTCGTACGCGCGAAATAAATCAGGCGTAGGATGTTCTAGCTATCCTGCTCGCACTCGTCGGCTTGTAACCGGGCTTGCTTTTTCATCCCGCTCTAGGCGCTCTTAGCCTACAAACCGCCATAGAACGATGCAACTATTTGTTGGTATGTATAGCAATTTTATAAGGCGAATTAAGCCTGGCTTTTGATGTGAAGTTCGCTGCATAAGTTCGTACGGGCACGCGTTTACTTCAAGTATATTATTATTTAGTCGAGTCGAAAGTAACGAAAGCTCAATTTATTTAAGTGAATTTGAATTAAGTAGTGAATGTGGATTTGTTCGTTTGTTGTGACGTTTATAAGTGTTAACAATTGATGAAGTTAACAATTGATGAAGTTGTTCCTTGTGACGGTATGAGATGCGTCCACGTATTACTCAACGAAGGCAAGGTAAAATCGTTAAACTTTGTAGAAAAACGGGATATCATGTCCGCGCCAAAACCAACACCCGACTTGTGTATTCTCAGATAAGTCAGTCGCATTAAGAGAAAATTTTGTACGGCCGTTTACAAAACAGAAGGATTGTTGGTTTACTCCAATTAAGGCGTAATTAGAGTGACAGAGAAAGAAGCATGCAATTTGCAAACTTCAGTGTTCACGGTAGGCCCTCTGATATGTTTGTAAAATTCTATCTAGTAGTTATAGTAGTACCTAGTATGCCCTTTGCGCTATGATAGCTCGCCGCGATACGCTAGCAAATTCATTTGAGTCAAAAGAGTGAGATTGGACATTTATTACGAAAACATATATTTCGGCTTGCCTTACTCCGAAACCCTAGGCACGCCACTGGACTGAAGGACCTGTTATATTGGATAATGTAAATAGAACTTTAAGAACAATGTTATTGACGATAAACTATCCATTATTTTCGTAGCTTTAGAAAATTGTCTTTTATATTGCAAAAGAAAGAAAAAAAGAAAAGTTGGTTATCCCATAAAGCACACATGCGCAGGGCAAAAAGACAGTACAAAAAAAAGAAAAGCATAACATATTTTTATTTAAAAGTAGCGTCGAAATAAAGGAGGAAGACTCCTTTATCTATCCTTTCGTCTGTTACAATACTGTGTAACAATTGTCATCTCGGTGAAATAGTGAAAATTTTACCGACTTGGCAACTATCGTGCGCACAATAAAAATCACATTGTATTAAAAATCTATCGGTAACTCTAACCATATTGAAATAAATGTGATTAACCTTTACCAACTATAACTATTGCAAAATACAGCTTCTTGTATTTTTCTTTCTAGCTTGTTTTTATTTTCTACACTGTATTTTTCACTACTTACCAACAAATCTGGTAGTACTACATACGCATGATACGCGACATGAGCAAATCATGTTGTAATGTCCAAAGCCTTAAACTTACTAAGAATAATTTGGACTACAGTGTACTTTTTATTTTTAATTCTTATTTTTTTCTTCTTATCTCCTCTATCTTGACCGCTTTGAATATATTGCAGAACCCCCCTCCGGTTTGGCGTCCTACTGCTACTACTGTCTACCCCTTCCGCCCTTTGATGATGTCTGCGTGTCTTGTTCTGCTCGTCCTACTGGCCCCTCTGTGTACCCCTTCCGTCCTCTGACGCCTGCGTGTTTGTCTGCTTCATAATTACCTCAATCAACTCTAAATTAGTTAACTATGACAGTCGCGTCATTTATCGCGCGACAAAGACAAGATAAAACAGTCATTACTTTCTTGCTTTATCTAGCCTCGTAAGTCCCCGCGTACAAATTAAATTCGAGTTTTGAACTCTTACAAAAATAATAGAAAGTTCCAAATTCAAAGCGCAAAAATTGGCTTGGGTCTTACGAGGCTAGAATAGAAAGATGTTTTAACTATATCTTACTTTTACCACTGATAATTAATACCTATCTATGCCCACCATCAGTACCATCAGCGATATTATTACAGGCAGCTTATGATGGTAACGTCTATCGATGCTTATATACTTGTGAGAAAGTAACGACTGTTTTCATCATGCTGTAAAAAAAAATGTGATATAGTCTTAATTAAGAATAAATTATTTTTTAAGTAAATTTTGCTTTTGTACATATATTTAACTACACGCTTTCCTTCCATCGGCCAATAGAATCATGGTAAGTTTTACGCATACTTGTTTACGATAGTTATATTTCAGAATGATTCAATTTGTTTTACTGAACTTGCTTTTAAAGGCACATTAGGTACAGGTACCCATATCAAACATAAGCATTAACATTTTGTAACATTCGAAGAAGTAAAATATTGAAATTATCTGGAACTTATTAATGAATAGTTTACAAAGAAGCATTAAGTACCATTATGTCTTAATTCCTACAAGTATTACCAGACCAAATATGACTATCTTATAGACGATTGTGAAAGGATCGTTAACTATTCGCATGCATTTAAGGGTACGATGTGCAGCGCAGCGATAGAGAGTAGTATAGTAGTAGTAGTAATAATATTCTTTATTGTGCACAATTATAACAATATTAAATACATTATAGTTAACATAACGAGCTAAGCAACAGCAGGCGGGGAGAGTTCCAGAACTCTTGATTTTAATCCAAAACAAAATTAACTCTTTAACCCATCTGCTTCCAGGACGGGCATAATGTCAGAGATTCAAGGCGAGGCTCACCAAGTGTCCCGCTCCGATGAAGGCAAGCTGTCGGTCCGGTTCCCCTCGCTTCCCTTCGCGTTCTCAGCTCCCTACTGGGTGGTGGACTCGGACTATGACAACTACGCCGTCGTTTGGGGCTGCAATGACTTCGGAGTGTTCCACACGCGTAAGATTCTTGGTTATTCCTTCATTAATTTCTGTAGAACAGCATATATCTCTAGTCTGACGAAGAGTAGCCATTGGTGTGGTGTCTTTCGTTGCCGTTCGTGTTCTCAGGTCCCTACTAGGTCGTGGATTATAACATCTACGCCATCGTTTGGGGCTGCAATTACTTTGGAGTGTTCCACACATGTAAGATTTTTATATATTACCTCATCAAGTTTGGAAGAACAGCATATTTCTCTAGTCCGATAAAGGCAAGCTATTGGTTCCCTTTTAGACTAAGAGCTATCCCCAGAAAATTGTATATGATAATGAGAGCAACGAAACTACTCTAGTTAGTTTGCTAGACTATCCTTATTACTAGATCCGAGCGGCTAGCTCTCCATCTATTTGCTATCCTATTTGGTTGCAGTCTACGTATATGGTCGTTTGAGATTGCAGTGGGTACTTAGAGGTAGGTACCTATCATTTAGTCTTCTACACTTTTCAGTTTTCAGTTTAATACCTGATATTTGTTATTTAGACATTACTGAAGAGCAATTGAACAAACTCGAGCGACTTCAAAATGTTTGCATTAGGTTTATTTTTGGGTTGCGTAAATTCGATCACATATCAAGCTTTCGTTCGCAGCTTAAGTGGTTGCCTATCCGTTTCCGTCGCAACATACATATTCTTTCCCTCCTGTATGTCACGCTGTTTCATCCCAATACTCCTTTTTATCTCAAAACTCAATTTAAATTTCTTTCCTCCATTCGATGCTCTCAAAATCTGCTACTGGTTCCCCTTCCTTCTTCTTCAAAATTTTACATTAACTCTTTCAGTTTTCGCGCTGTCCGGCTGTGGAATGCTCTGCCTATTGATATCAAACGTGCTAAATCACTCTTTATTTTTAAAAGCCTATTAAAAAATCATTATTTGTCTCTTTCATAAATTTTTCAAAATTTTTCTTGTAACTCCTTGTTGTTTTATAGCCTCCTTTGTCATGTATATATTTATTTGTTATTTATATAATGTTTATATAGTAATAAATGTAGTATATTTTTATTTCTTATATTTGTAGTATATGTATTTTATTTTTATTACTTGTTTTATTTTCGCACCACCCGTTAACCTGAATTTGTTTCGCCTTCTCACTATCTGAAGGTTGTCTGGAAGAGATCGCTGTTTAGCGATAAGTCCGCCTGTTGTTACCTACATATTTGTACCTGTTCATACTTTTGTACCATTTCTTTTGTAGTGTGCAATAAAGCATTTTATTATTATTATTATTTGTATGTCTATTCCATATCTCGGGACCATGGGGTCCCGGACCTTTGGGAGGCGTGCGTGGGGCCGAAGCCAACAGCGCAGAGGCCCTTTAAGACAATTTAATCTAAAAGCAAGGGATTATTATTATTATTACTACGATTATGTCTCGGAGAAGTACTATATGCTTGATAAATGCAAACTATGTATAGTATCTCATTCTGCCCTTTGTTACATTAAATGCGAGGCAACTAATATACATTTTTTAATCTACCGTAGAATACATATTTCATGACCAAGAACAATATTGAGTGTGTAATTAACGTTGTACATGATAAATGTTACAGGTAACGCTTGGATCCTTACCAGATCCAGAAACCCAGAGCTGTCAGTCCTAGAAAAGGCTTACGCTGTTCTGGACAAGAACAACATCAGTCGCGCTTACTTCATCAGAACCGATCAGAAAAACTGCCCAGATAATGAGTAAATAGAATGAATACCTACCCTAGGCATATGAGGTAGATGGTATTTGGTGTAAAGGGAAGTACCTAAGGGAGGTGACAAAAGCAGGAAAGGAAGATAATATCGGTCCAGTTTACAATGAAATTGAAAATTCAAAAGTACCTTGTTACAAGAGCAAAATGTTTCGTGAAAAGAAAACTTTTCAATAAGTTTTCAATAGCCTTATTTAAATTTAGGGCTATCACGATTTAGAAAGTAAGGAAGCCAGATTGCATTCACTAGGGTTTAAGCTTTAATTTTGTAATCACTATCGTGTCTAGTTTCATGATCAATTGTTATTTGATGAACAAATATAATCAGTATTCTAAGTTATTTATGCTTATGAAATTGGACACGAATTTTAAGACAAATGTATGTCAATACGTAATTATTAAGAACGTATCTACTGATAGATATTTTCGTATTTATACATATATGTTAACGTTTTTAATAAAACAATTTTAAACTAAATCATAAAGTATATTAGCAATTTCTATCTACACCTTAAATAAATTAAAGCCTTTTACAAAATTATGCTTAAGATTCGTACAAAACGTTTTTATAAATATCAGATTTTTAATGGCATTCAACTTATGATGATAAGTGACTGATGTCTTATAAAATAATCAAACATTGTTCTTTTGGAATTAACGTTTGAAAAACGATTTTATTATTATTCGTACTTCTTTCCACACAGAGATGAAACAAATCAATTTTACAACTTGACATAGACCAGCAAGACGTTTTAATTAATTATTACTCTTCTAACTTTCTGGCAATGTAGCTATTACTTCACATTTTATGACATAAACTTTGCAAAATGTATCCTTATCAAAAGTTACTTTTTCATAGCATTCATCTATGAATCTATGCCAATCAGGCATTAACATCTCTTTGGCATAGACTCAAAGTGCCCCTGTGATCCTAAGTGGGCGTGCTGTCATCGGAGTGCCAACTTTTTCTGTGTTCATAGATAACCTCGTCGTAGCTCGGTGGTGGGGGGATGTGACTCCTGGTCTTGGCTTGACCAGCTGTGGGTTTACTGACCAGTTTGTCTTCCTCTGCTTCTTCGGGGATGGAGTCTCGACGGCGCATGTCGTATTCACCGAGGACGGGCTGCGAGATGTTGTTGCGTTGGGTCAGTTTTGGAGCGCTGTTTGCGAGCTGGAAAGATGTAGTCCACGTTTAGATTATACAACGTACTTTATAAGTAATTAAGACATTAATAAGATGGTTTGTCCGTAATGTCAATCTAGTCTTAACAGGCTGCATATCTTCATAATGGCATTCCCTAAAAATGACACTAGGTACCATCACGCTCCGCGATTGTTGCGGCTTTTAGGGTCTTAACTAAATTGGTTGTTCTATACTTACGCTATAAAATTTCCAATTTAGCAAGAACCCTAAATGGCATAACAATCCCGTGTGGTGACTGTACATCACCGAAGAAGGAATCATAATAAGGAAATAGTGTTTAGTTTATAAAATACATATTATATGTTAGTCTGTAAGGTATTTGTAATACGGGCCCACAGACAAAACATCCTCCAGACTTAGCATAGTCGCGCTACCCCCTCTGCCACGCATACGCAATTTTACTCCATGTTCGAGTCGAAAGTGTCCTTGTGTGACGTCCGTGAACTCGTTCGTCGTTTGAACGGACCAATCACGGCACGGGACTTCGCTCACCTCGTCCCGCGCACCCCCGCATTTTTGGCATCATCGGTTGCATGAAATAATTGCTCTAAACTCGGTCTAGAGGATTCCTAGTCTATGTACGGGCCTTGTTACCTGATTAAAATTCCTAAATAAATAAATAAAAAATATCGGCAAAGGACATCACGAAGTGCAAGCACCTGCTGCCTATTAATCCAAATAACAATATTGTTATTAAAATAAATACATCTAAACTGAAAGTATATTGCTGTAATCTGTAATTTATACTTGATACTATTTTTAGACTTCAGCCTCACCTTCAACCTCATTCAAGCAAATATACTTTTGCACTAATTTTTATACTGTACTATTAACTGATAAGGAAATGTTGGTTATACTAAAAAAATAAAAAGCAGATATTATGTACTAAGTACATAGCAAAATCGTATGAATTAATTCATAAAGTGGCCATGCCATTTTACGCCTGGATGTACAATTAGGGTTTCTGGTTTCTCGACCTTTTTAATTTCTCGAGGCACGGGAATTCTCGACTAAGATTTCTCGAGTTTCTCGAGTATCTCGAGAAATTTTGAAAGTTCCGAAAAACACCATGTTATTTTAATTTTTACAAATCAGACTCATCGGAATCGTAGGTGAGATCAATAATTAAACATATGGTACATTTTTAGTCACCATAAATTGCACTTAATAATCAAAAATACAACAACAACAAAAAACTATAGGTGCACCGGCGATGTGTTATGCTATAGTGTATTTCTTTAGGTATAACAAAATGTAAACAAACCACAATATGGTATTTTATTAGGCAGCAATATTCAAGTCAATAAATTTTACTCGATGTGACAAAACTTACAGAAGTTTTACTACGTAATCTTATTGAAAAACACTTTTGAAAAATAAATCACGGCAACTATGTAAGTATAACAATTACAATCACATACATTTACATTATTTTGCTTTCATAAATAATATAATAGTTACAAATTTTTTAAAGCGTTTTTCAATAAAAAGTCACTAGGTACATGAATGGCATGATAGTTCAAAAGTTTCAAAACTTGAAAATGGGTTGAAGCTAGAACGATAGGGGACGGATCAAGGTAATTTTTATTTGGTTGGTTATCTACCTAATAAATGTTTTAAGTACCTGAAAATGAAAAGAAAAACATTGTTCATATTTATTTAACTACCTAAAGAAATACATGTGTTATACGCGTGTTTTCTTTTTACTTATCACAAGAGATTTATTTCTCGAGTTCTTCATTTTTTTCCCGTCTCGACTTAGGACAAATTTCTCGAGAATCCTCGCCTCGAGAATTCTCGAGCAGAAACCCTATGTACAATAAAATATCCATTCTGGATTTCACGGGCCTATAAATCCCGGTCTTTTGATAGGCTTGCGTGGGATACAGATCCAACACGTAGAGCCCCTTTGGAGAGCTTTAATGTCATGTAGAACGCCTGCTGGAACCCGTTCACAGGCGCAACAATAGACACCCATGAACCGGTCGCAGCAGGCATTGGGACTATTGTAGAAAAAGTGAACAGTATACCGGTCTATGGATTGATGTTTGGGTGGACAATGAAACTGGGCTATTGTAAAGAGGTCCGGACACCTGCCATAACAATGTTAACACCGTTAAATATCCATATTATTATGCTTAATAAATACCTCCAGTAAAAACATTTAACGCAAGAGTTTCCGAGTGTTAGTACAGATAATTCAATTTTTTTTAATAATAACAGAGTGACGTCGATAAACAAATAGCTTTGACACTTAATCAGTGATATAAATTTGCATCAATGTGTCAGTGTTAAGATAGTAGACAAATACAGCATTGAAGGTAGTGTTTGTGTTAGTTTTTGTTGATAAAATATAAAACCAGAACTAAACTCATCTCATTCGTTATAGACATTAGACATGTCGTCTATCATGTATGAAACTACTAGAGTTAGACTGAGAAAAGATTGCAATGATTTTAATAGCACACGCAGTGCAAGTGTTATTTTAAACGTCAAACTTCTATGAAATGTTGACGTATAAATAACACTTGCACTGCGTATGCTATCAAAATCGTTGCAGACTTTTCTTGGTCTAACTCTACTACCGAATATTGTAATGTGTAAGATGTGTAATGTCTCCGAGAATAATCAAGCCAACAATCCTTTCAGTATTCATTTTACAGCTGAAATAGATGGCGCTGTACTGCATCATTATATTTTAGCAAGCTACCTGGGCCTTGTGAAGTCTTCAATTATACCTTGATGTAACAAAACATACATACCTTATAAAGCTGTGGCGGTGGTCTATTCCACAGCATGGGATTGGAAATGTGTCTTTTGTCGTGCTGATTGCCGATTTCCAGCGCTGATCGCAGAAGGTCCACCTTCGAAGCTGAGCCTTGTAGGGTCTTCAGCTATACTCGTACCACATTGTTGTTACAAAACATACGTACCTTATAAAGCTGAGGCGGTGGTCTATTCGACAGCATGGGATTGGAAATGTGTCCTTTGCCGTGCTAATGGCCGATCTCTAGCGCTGACTGCAGATAGTCCGCCTTCGAGTCTCAGTTTTGTGGGGTCTTCAGCTATACCTCATTGTTGTTACAAAACATACGTACCTTATAAAGCTGAGGCGGTGGTCTATTCGACAGCATGGGATTGGAAATGTGTCCTTTGCCGTGCTAATGGCCGATCTCTAGCGCTGACTGCAGATAGTCCGCCTTCGAGTCTCAGTTTTGTGGGGTCTTCAGCTATACCTCATTGTTGTTACAAAACATAAGTACCTTATAAAGCTGAGGCGGTGGTCTATTCGACAGCATGGGATTGGAAATGTGTCCTTTTCCGTGCTGATGGCCGATCTCCAGCGCTGATCGCAGAAGGTCCACCTTCGAGGCTGAGCCTTGTGGGGTCTTCGGCGATATCTCTATGTTGCTGCAGCGACGCTGACTGTTGCTGCCGCTGCGACTGCGGTAGAGCTCGTTTATGTCGCCTTGAGATAACTGGAAATTTATTGGAAAGTGTTAATAAGGTTCTTTACTGGTTGCAATTCAATTAATTTACAAAATCTCTTATATAGATAGAATACTTTTTTTTAGAACAAGTGTCATCAAGAATAATATTGCTAGTAGTTACTTATATTGATGCTGTATTGGTGAGATAATGAAGGTTCATCTTACCATTGTTTAATTATAAGTACCTATTGATAATTAAAACTTTAAAATGGTTTAGAATTTAGCTAGAACTAGAGAAACATAAGTACCTACAGGGCGATTTTGAAATTAATGTCTGAACGTATAACAAAAATACAGCTTTTCGCCTTAGCCATTTACTTAGTAGGTATTATAAATACACCAAATAGCTCTCGATCCTCTGGGCAACGAATACAGTGATCCCAGTGGATTAAATCTCGTGATGCTGTGCAGTCTCTCCAGTGATATCATGGTCTCAGATTTCCTCAAGAGAGCTTTCCATTCACCTTGCCTCCGCCACATTCAAGTGAGTTTTGAACTACAGATAACTTACTCTAGCTCTCGATCCTCTGGGCAAGGAATGCAGTGATGCAGTGATAATATGCAGTATCCTAGGGATAGCATGATCTCAGCTTTCCTCAAGAGCTTTTCATTCATCTTGCTTCCGCCACTTTCAAGAGTATTGAACTACAGATAACTTACCCTAGCTCTCGATCCTCTGGGCAAGGAATGCAGTGATCCCAGCGGATTAAATCGTGTGATGATGTGTAATCTCTCCAGGGATATCATGGTTTCAGCATCTTTCCTCAGTGGCTCTCCGTTCAGCTTGTCGCCTTCGCCGCTTTCTGGTGGTCAAAATAACATTAGAGTTTTTTTTCTTCAGTTAACGAGGACTAATTAAATGTTTTTTAAATGGCAGTTTAGAGTCAATCAGAAACAGATATAAAAAACCGGTCAAGTGCGAGTCGGACTCGCGCACGTAGGGTTCCACTGGTTCCGTGCCATTACGCAAAAACATCACGTTTATTGTATGGGAGCCCCACTTAAATATTTATTTTATTTTATTTTTAGTATTTGTTGTTATAGCAGCAACAGAAATACATCATCTGTGAAAATTTCAACTGTCTAGCTATCACGGTTCATGAGTTACAGTCTGGTGACAGACGGACAGACGGACACACGGACAGCGGAGCCTTAGTAATAGGGTCCCGTTTTTACCCTTTGGGTACGGAACCCCAAAAACAATAAAGCAGAAACAACAACCTGACAACAAATTAAACCGTGCAAAATCGAAACGCAGGTTGATATTGGGGTGTAGCCGCGCGCGTCAGTTGACGTCTTTTGCGGTCAAACGGTTACACCGTATCCTCTCATACGGTTGTCGATCACTTGTCACTCACCATTGTCTTGTTCACTAGGCCGTCCCAGTGATGTCATGTTGATGTGTCTGAGCCAGAAATAATGCAGCAGTCCATATATTATGCCTCCCAGGAACGCGATCAGGCCCATGTAACGGAATGCTTCCCTGGTCCCGAGTGAAGCGATGAGCAGACCGCCGCCGAAGCTGCCGCTGCCTCTTCCTAAAATAAGAGGAAAAGTCTAACAATATTTTTTTTTATTTACATATTATTGGTTCTTCGAAATTAGCTTAGTTTCTTTTTACTGTTGGAAACTGTTAAGTTTCACACATCACGTTATTTTTAGCCACCATTTTAAACGTTTTTACGATTTATGAAAATGAATATTTTTTTTGCACCGACTAATTTTATTTAGGACATCAAAACCCTAAAAAATGTTTATGGCATCTAAGTTTTTTTGTTATTATTTTAAAAGCAGTTCGCCTGTTTTTAACATTATTCTCGTAGTTAAAAAGAGTTATTTTACCTTCTTAATATTTACTAAAATACAAACTAGGTACGCGAAGTTAAATCAGAAGATTAAAAAAATTTACAACTCAATGTTTTTACATGACGTCAACAATTTTAATGCGCTCGGTAATCATATGTGTATAAAGATCTGGAAGTTAGCAGAACGATTATGTTCTTACCGTTATTATTTGAATGACGATACTGTAAAACGGTGGATTTAATCGATAACATGATACAAAGTTGTTACGTATTGTGGAGGTGGTTGACTTCGTCGAATTATAGGTACCGTAAAACGGGGTGAGTAGGTTTCGCGGGGAGAGGTGGATTATGAATGGGGAGAGAAGGTTTGAGAGGAAGGTGAGAAGGGATTTTAAGGCTACTGCTACAAAAATAATGTATTCCAATTTAAAATGGAGCTATAGTAATACGCATAATAAAAAAAAATCGATCCAACAATCTTCCAAAATCACCTTTGTATGAAAACCCCTCTCACCCCAAATACGAGGCACTACGGGGTGAGGTGGGTTTTCCTCTTTATCGTCAAAGTTATGAAATGGAACTACCCAAAATAAAATAAAAACTAAAATACAAACGTCCGGAACACTTATTATATACACCATTCAGTTTTCATATGTAAAAATAAAACGTTATCGAGGTTTGAATTTCAGTTTTGACCCTACTCACCCCATTTTATGGTACCTACAGTTAAAATATTTACATGAGGGGATGTTATCTGGAAAACATCAAATGGGCGTGTTACCCGACACCTGAGAATAAATCTTATTTTTAACCCTTCTGAGATAATTATAATAATGCACTTCACACCTATCTAATAAACGAGCTCTGTAATATAATAATCTTATACCTATCTAAGATCAGTACGGTTACCATCAGTTTGTCACTGACATAAACGCCGTCGAGAACGTAATTTACTTTCTATACATCTCGCTCGCACTCGCATATTAGTGCAAACGGGATGCATAGAAAGTAAATTACGTTCTCGACGGCGTTTATGTCAGTGACAAACTGATGGTAACCGTACTGATGTATCACAAATTTGGTACAGAAAACTGAAATTAAATCGGTCAGTTTTTTTAGGACTTGAGTATCCTGTGTATTAAAATATTAAATTAAATTATGCAATGCAAGGTGTTTTGCTCCTTTTCCCAAGAAACTCAAAAAGAAAAATTAGTCTCATATTTTACGGACCGAAGACAAGATTTTTTAAGTGGGATCAAACAAAACGCGGCGACAGAATACTAAAACAAAAAAAAACTGCGATTCTCATAGCAGTACAACCAAATAACAAACAAGCGAGCATCTAGATCTCTGTCGTACCCAACTATTAATCTTATTATTAGCTCCATTACCCAGTTCCCCCATTTACTTATTATGCGAGCGTCTCATAGGAACTCACCAAGGCTGAAGTGGGCCATCCCGAGCACTCCAATGAGCGTGGCTAAAAGGTTCTTAGGGGCCAGCATGGCGCAGTAAGTTGCCGCCGCCACCCACATCAAGTGGACGGAAAGAGACTCCATGGCCTCGAAGGGGAAGCACCACCAGGAGTTCCTGTTGAAACAAACAGAAAACCAGTCACCTAAATGTAAAAGATGAAAAATCTGTCACTTCTAAAAACGTATGTAAAATAAAGATTGAGCAAGATAAAAAGCACGCGTGTAAAGGCAAGACTAAGGACAAATAAAAAGTTACATGAAACAAATAAAAAATAGGTAGCAGTCAAGTCAAATAAGAAACTTAAGGAGAATCTAGACAAGATTATAAAAGATTAAACTCTTAAAATCTGACGTAACGATAAAAAGTAGACGGGAAATAAAACGCTACAATTGCCGAAAGTCGCTCAAAACTTTTCAATTAGGTACCTAATAGCCTTTTCAATGGGGTTCTTACATTTTACATTGGTATTAAAACATATCCAGAAAGGAACAAAAACATACCCAGGCATGAGTAACTGAAATAAGTAATGTTAGCAGAATGCAGGGAGTATGGTTGAGACACTTTATTTCGATTACTTCATGTTAGTTCTACTGAGTCACCATAACATGGTATCTGAAGGACAATAAAGCTAAACTATGGACACTATACTAGTATTATGATTGATGTCTCATCTTTATTGAACCTATGTGATATAATGCCACGTGCATATCATATACTTTCAAATGTTTCACGAGACATTTAGGAACGCGTGATTTTAGAGTTTGATATCTACCGATAAAGAGAAACAATAATCTTAACATATCTGTATCTAATTGGACGATTATTTCTCTATCTCGTGTCTAGTCCACTTTAATGTCTTTGACCACAGACTTGTAATGTATACGTGTATATAAAGTCCTCCCACATTCTATCGTTGTGTTCATAAACTTGACAATGCCCCTGGATAACATTAATTCTGTAAATAGAGTTAAAGGATGCAATGTTCTATGTGCTGATGAAGATGAAGATAAAACTCCACAAGTGTCTGCTAGGTTTTACGGTACAGAATTAAAATCTACAGAAGTAAATTATACAAATAATCTAAATTATACAATAACTGTGACTCAAATGTTTGATGTTGCCTGAGATGGGGAATAGTCGTTTCAAGAACTCCCATTCTTTCTTATGATTATTGGTAATATTTAATCAACGAGAATGGAAGGAAAAAAATGTCATCTGATTTCTGTTATTTTACTGTATTCTGAGTAGGTATTGATTCACAGAAAAAAAACGCACCATTTCACAAATCGGTTCTCCAGAACGTTCAAGGCATTTTAGCTCCCAATTAATATTCTATCGGTTGTCTAGTTAAGTGTTAGTAGTGTTACCTCAAGTTACTCATAGTACATCAGTTCAAGCTGACATAGTAACAAGTGGTTCTAATTTTCGGAAGTTTCTGTGTTGTCCTGAACTCCTTAACCATCACGTTATAAATAAACGACAAAATTATAAAGTTGTTTCAAGTTTCCACAACGTATTACAACAATAGCAGTAATACCGATTAAACAATAACTACCTATCTACAATGTTGATGCATATGTGCATTTGATAAGACACCACTTAGCTCCTTGTCCATGTTTAGTTAAGATGGACAAGACAACGGCATGTAAGAACTGATTGACTATTATAAACATGCCATTGCCAAGGTCTTGTCAAGTATTTCACATTGCTACAAATTGTAAAATAGCTGACACCCACAGTGTTTCCTTTAGATAACCGTCATTGTTATTGTATCGTTGTCTGTCAGATGAATGTGATACCTACGTATTACTGGGTACCGGATATTGTTTAAATACGTCTCACTAAGGGCTTTAAAGATAGCTTCAGAATCCTCAAATCCTGCAGATCACCAAAATTAGGTATATCATATTTTATTCCGAGATATCTAAAACATTTTATTGCCCTCTGTTCTTTCTTCAGAATACAAGTAAAAAACATTCCAAAATTACACAAATTAAGTCACACTTAGTTTTCCTAGCAATACTTATCAATCAAAGATACATGAAATCGATGTGGCCTGACTAGCAAGGCAGAACTGCTTAGGGGCTAGCGTCGGCCGACTTGGATATACGTAGGTATGTTACCTCACTTGATTCACTCACTCACTCTATCTGAAACGCATCAGGGTCCAACCTCGTTTTTGTTTGTTGCCCTAGAGCTTCTCTTTCTACAGCGGCAACAGGACTTCATGTATTGAGAATCAAGATGCTCAGCTAGGGACTTACTCTATGAAGGAGTAGCCGACGAGCCTAGCAGCGTGCGAGAAGAAGGCTACGATGATGACGTTGACGTGTCCCATGCGCGCCGTGATGGCGTCGGCGCCGTACAGGAATGGGATGCTGCTCAGCGTGCCAACTGTCACCGTTATTCCTGCACACATTCGTAAGAAATTTGTATGATTTAGAAATAATTAAGAACATGAGCAAAAGGGTCTGATATATCTGACTTTGTCTATACATATCTAAGTAAGAATCTTTAATTTTAATAACACATCAGTCGAGCCTCAATTTTCAACAAGATTAGGTACTAGAACTCAGATAAATTTTGAAATAGACTTTGAGTACATTTTTAATGTTGTTTTTGATTAGTACCTAGATATTAAATGGAAAACGAAAGTGGCCAATGTTTGCCTTCGATTTTTGTATAATTGTTGCTACACTTACCTAACAGGAAGTTTGGTGCCCCCAATTCCTTCAAATACAGGAAAAGATAAGATTCAATAAAGCCCCAGAAATTGCCCAAAGCAAACAGGAAAAATATGAAAATTATAATGTGTGGCATCTTTATGATATTCACTAGATCGTGTAGCAAATTATCTGCAGGCAATTTCGCCCCTAGTGGCATCACAGCTACCGTTATAGCTGATATCAAGAGCAACACGTCGTACGTGTAAAATGCAGCGGAATAGTCCGTGTAACCTGCAATCAACAAACCGATGTAATTGTAAACACAACAAACTATTGATATAAGATAACGATTACGAGATGGCGTTAACTCACCGACTTGTTTACTCCTCATATCTATAAGCATGCCAGTTATAGGAGAGAATATAGCCATGCCGATACTCGAGAATAATCTTTCTCGGCCAAAGTCACCGCCGTATTTCTGTATCATTGTTAGAGCAATCGGATCCATAATGGTTACAGTGGCAGATAACATGATGGTTCCCATAAATCTCAGGAAGAAGTAGATATAGAAGGTTTTGTCGTCACTTTCTTTATAATCCGGTGGGCAAATATCGGGGCCGCCTTTCCTGTAATATTCCGATGATAAATCACACTTAATCTTTTGATAGCCTCTATATTTACAATAGATAAATGGTAATGTACTTTAGAATAGAAAAAACATGTAATATTAATTTACCTGAAGTCACATTTTTGGACAATGCAGTCACGGGATATTTTTTCGAGTCTAAGTTGTGACAATTTGGTCATGTTGTGCAACATCACTAGGCCTCCACATCTTAGGTCCTCTTTGTCTAATGCTGTTATGTTTACTCCTTGGTCTATGAGGAGTTTTTCACCGAATCTTGTTTTAAAATCAGTGATTGTTTCGTTTTCGTCCTGTAACAGATTTATTTTTTGTAGTGAAGTTCCTTCTTATTTTGATGAACATGTAAAAAATATGGCAGTACTGTCCGAAATTAGATTTCCCAATATTCTCGGCATGGTCAAATTCAATCAACGTCACGATAAATTCGGGACATCTAGTCTTTTTAATGTAGTGTGACTTAGGTACGTTATATATAGACTTTGGCTTATGTTGATTAATTTTAGTAATATTATATCGAAGCACTGATAACTGTAACCTATTTGTTAGGCAAAACTATTTTCTACAAGAATTCAGAAGCAGAAGGAAGGTTGCACCACTTGCTTCATATCTTTTAACTCATTGGTACATTCGGGCCAGCCATACGAGCCAGGGGTTGGACCCGCGACTTTTGGTTTGTAAAGTCTGTTCGAAAAGAGAAGAGTCGTGGAATGTATTGGACCCCATGCATTCCACGACTCTAGGTACTCTTTCCGCACAGACTCTAATAAGGACGTTAGTTCGCTAACATACTTATGTACTACAAATAAGATTTTTTCAATAACAATAGAACTTGAAATAATGCTTACCCTTTCCATTTCTATGCCGAGTTGTTCTTTCGGATCTCCAAGATCTTCGTGCACTTCCACGAGGAAGAACGCTGCATCATTATAGTCCTCGTCATCAGTAATATTGAACAAGCTAAAATCATATTTGAGACTATTTTATTTAAATTAAAAAAACCTGTGTTTTTTTAATGGTGTTCCGCTTTCAGCCATTTCTTTTTTGTCTAAGTATTTTGCATATGCTAATTGTTTTGACGTAAGTAGATAATTAATGCCACTGTTGTTATAAATTACTACGTTGTACATGATCACAAGTTTCATATGTCTATCTACAATTAAATCTATTTTATCTCTGTTTGCTCAAAATTATTCTCGGTAGGCAGACACCATAAAAACTCATTGTCGAACATAAATATTGACTTGAATATAATACCTACCTACTCTCGAAGTATACTATTGTCATATGCTTTTTTATCATGAAAATAAATAGGTACCTACATTACATGAGAATTTCTACGAAAACAGATTTAGAGAAAATAGAGAATTGTTACAGTTTCCTGGTTTAAGTAGGTAGTTACGATATTTCCTATAAAAGTACCCACAAGAAAGAGGCAGGCTTAATTCACCAAAGGTATACTAATAATTTAAGCCCATTTAACAGACTTGGGTCTTTAGGAAAAGTCATGGTATAATAATATACTCCGCCTGGTACTCCATTCCCGTCTTTTCTAGGTCACCTAACTGACACGGGCTTACGTCATCAAGCGACAGCGCTATATGATAATATGCGATAGCGCTATATATAGCGGCCATGTTGTTGTGACGTAGCCCCGTGTCACTCTGGGAATGGAAGACCATGTTTTATTAGACTATGGGAAAAGTGATAATTTTAAGTGGAATTAAAATTTTCTAAGAAATAAAAAACAAAGCTTCTTTTTTTGGTCTGAATTGTTAACTTTTTAATTTACATCATACCAAAACCTTTCATTTTCAGAAGGACGTTTTTAAAGCGAGATTCTGGTGGAATATCCCAAAATCTCGCAAAGCCAAAGAAAGTAACATTTCTAGTACCCTCACCGTGAGTTTTACGCGGCCTTAAACGCTAGCGAGTGCGTCAACTCAAACGCAGTACATCTCGATCTCGCTTGCACCAATGTCAGTACGAGGGAGATCATTGTATGCAGTCGCTAGAGAATATGTCAGTGTCAAACTTGTGGTAGGTAATGTAGTTCGTACCTTACGTTCGTTTTGAATTTGCGGCTAATATGAAAATCTAGATCATCTTTATCATCCGACGGATCGACAGGGCTAACTGTCGGCTCGGATAGTAAGCAGTGGTCGATGCAGCGGTCTAGAACGAAGTCCACCTGTTCGTCCTCGTCCGGGCACTCTCTGCTGGGGCACGGACTCCACCAGATCTGGAAATAATGGTGGTTTGGGCAAGTGTCGTAGAAAGCCACAAATAACTGCTCCACCACTCATGGTTTAACCGCGAAAAAAAAGGTTACGACTTGCGGAACTCATCACAAGTTAGGTTAAGAAAAAGATAGGAGTAGATATATTTATAAATAATGTCGTTATTGTACCTATCGCCTTGTATATGTATTATGTACCACGAAATATTTATACTCTTGTTACTTGAAAAGTCCGCAATGATCTTTGAACTATGACAACTACTTATGTAAATTTTAAAGTGATAAATAACATTAACATTGGAGCGGATAAAGTAATGATAAAACTCATCAAGATGCCTAACATCTTATTATAGTGTTCTGTTGATTTTTAGAGCACCGTACAAAACTTTGTTCACGGTGCTCTTATGGGATCACTTCGGTCTTGCAAATCGGTTAAATGCGTTTTTCTCAAAGACCGTTTGATGTAGGTACCTAAAATTTGGAGTAGTTATGGCAAGTACCATCACTAACACTGTGGATAAGTCAAAACTGCTTATTTCTGATTTTAGGGGGAAATTTAGGGGGTTAGAGGGGTAGACTGAATTTTATTTTCAATTGTAAGAATCGTGTGAGGTACCATTAGAAAGCTTGCAAAAAATTTAGTCGATGGACTGATTTTGACTTCATTTTAGAGTGCAGTAGTTTCGTTAAAAAATGCATTTAAAGTTGCAAGTTTTCATACAAAAATTTTCACCTCTGTCCTGGCGATTTTCGCGAAAACTATAGGCAACAGGCAGCTGACCAGTCAATATCCAACCAAAACAAGCATGAAGACGGCGGGAAAATTATCAGGTTAACTTTATCTTTATTAGTTTTTCAACTGCAGCCTGATCTTTGGTTGCTTAGGGCTAGCTAACTGATGCTTACACTGGTCATTCATATTAAGAAGTAGTTTTAGCGAGAAAGATCCTTACTTAAAACTTTGGCATTGAAATTTATGACTTATGTCTTTGATACAAAGTTTAATTCTACTTACTTACTTTTGTGGGATATTTCATTTTTTTTCTGAATAGCCTACTATAAGTATGAGAGAGAAAAAGATTTACAAAATACAACCTTGTTATAATGCGAATAAGTTTAAATTTCGAACGGGCTTTCCAACCAATGGAGTATCTCAGTGTGCTCAGTAAGAATCATATTTATTATTGGAGTTTATCTGTAAAAATTTAAATTAAGAATTCCGTTCTTCACTGTCGTTGTGTTTTTTTTTCACAATAGAGCACATAGAGTTAGTAAAGCGTATAGAGATAATAATAGTACATTATTGTCGAGGCTCGGAAGTAGCTACTTGCAGGCTGAGGATTCGTTTTAAACGGACGACCTTGGGAGTCCGTTTAATTGAATCCGAAGCCAGCAAGTAGCCTTCCAGCCGAGTCATATATAGTGCTTTTCTCAAAAATGGTGGAAGAAATATAAATATCATAGAAATATTTTACAAAAGCAACGTTGTTACGTATATATTTTCACAGAAGAAAGCCCTTGCCGCCTTTTTATTTTTTTAATAAAAAAATAGAAGTGTATTTTTCTGCCGAAAATACGCCAACCTATTTGAGACAACTAAATAGTCGCGGCACTAATCATCTGTTTGGCTGTTCAAAGGGCCTGTGCCTTCAATTGATATGGCCATTTCAACTTTTAAAAAGTTTGGAACTCGACAAATAATGGAATTTGTATGCGACATTGCAGTCCCAAAATCGAGACTGCAATGTTTTTAACTTTTTAATTTTTGACTGACCATAAACTAAGCGCTTCGCAACCTATTTTTTAGACGGCAAAGTCGACTTTGCCGTCCATTTTTGAGAAAAGTCATTTAATATTTATTAACAGCTATGGCCTCATCTATAGATTTTACTGAGAGTATCTGATTCGTCGAAACAATATTCCTTTTCATTAACTACCATTACATTTATGTATTCATTGTATACAGTATGTATATTTTTGAACGGATCGGTGAGAGCAGCAACCAGATCCCGTTCTGAATGAATGAATGAATGTTTCTTTATTCAGGCAATAGACCTGATAGTTCTGTTAGTAGTAGTTCTGTTCTGTTCTGTTAATTCTGTTACGAAAAAAGAATTTTGGAAGACCTAAATAGTATATATGACAGTTAAAATTCACAGTTTTTGTAACAAATGTAAAGATTCATGAGTACCGAGTAGGTACATTTTTGTCGCTGGCTGTAAGGTTGACGAAATATAAAGTAACTTTATATTCGGTACTCATGAATCCCAGTTCTACTAAAATATTTTTTCTTTTAAAAACTGATTTACAATAAGTCCAAAATTGTGCGGTAAGGTAGGTTTATATTAAAATTATACGCAATTCTTCGTAGCAACTCCGCCAAGTGGACGAAAACAGGTACTGGACGGCAATCTGACGCAATTACACTACTTGTACTAAAACTTAGACATTTATTATTACTTATTTCTGTGACTTATATGAAACATGAGCAAATTGATTAATACTTTACGTTAATTACATTTTTTGTCAGAAACAAGCCTAAACGTCGAAAACCGAGAAATGCCGAATCACAAATTTAATTGAAATATTATTCCTTTTTGAGTCGAGCCTGCCCAGTCTACAAGTTTAAAATACAACAATTGCAGCAAAGATTATCATGAGGTTGTATGTATACCTATAGTATTTTTGACGGATTTAGTTTTTTATGCTCGAAGAACTCTGACGTAAGGTTTACTCGGGTAATTCCGAATGTCGAAAACTGTCGGATAATTCCGAAAAGAGACTTTTATTATGATGGAATCAAGGGTGATTTTCATCTGAATTTCGGATTTATCCGACATTCGGTATTACCCGAATACACCTTATATTAAATTGTCAACTATTTTGGTGTTTGAAAGAATCAATAATATTGAAAATGTTCAGACAAGTAGAAGAATATACTTCAATATGTTATGGATGCTAGTAAGATGTAAAAACAACAGTTTAGCCGAATGTCAGTTTACGAAATGGTTTGTACAAATTACAGAGAAATTCAGAATAATTTGTTTCTACTAGAAATTCGCCTTCACCAAACGTTTTAGATAAACGTTCTTGACTTCGGTTGGCCGAAATGGGACTCTTACGATTTTTCCTCATTTTACCTCCAAGATGAGGTTGATCGTTAGTGCTGGAAAGCTGTAATTTGGTATGGATATATAAATCAATCAACCCGACAAGGTGGTAAATAAAATCTCTAATCTCAAAAAAATATATCTAAGATAGAAGCTTTATAACTTCTACATTACCTATACTAGCCCAGAGGCCTTTAATAACAGTCCAAACTCCAAGGTCCCAGAGCTCCCAGACATTACTTATTTCCTCGTGAATAAAATGTATGGGATAAATTAGTATTGGTATCCAAACTTTAAAGCGCCTAGGGATGCGTGGTACGGTGCTCTGAACACCGTAGTCTTGACTTCGTGCTTGGCCAATTATTTTAAATTTGAAACCTATTTAAGTCCACTACTGGACATATGTATGCCTACCTAATTTTTCACCATTAAAACGGATTGATGGCTTGGACATTAAATCAGCATCACCTTATAGGACTTCACACCAACGTCTTACTCAAAAGCCAACTCTGTCAATGGTTCTGTGGTATTACTACTTCATATTTTTATTCTTGCAACTCCAATAGGTAGGTAGGTAGGAGAAAACAATGAATGCAAAAAACAATCATAAAATTATACATATTTTGGACAATACAGGCTTTTTTCCAAAAATTGTTACAACAAGCCACACGCTCCCCTACATACAAAATTAATCGCTCTACAAAGTTTATATTTAGACAATGCAGATGCCTACTTATCCTCTATTTGGCTCAAATTACAAGACATTGCCACTCAAATAGCTATGGGGAGCATCGTAATTCGACTATAAATTATCATCTGCTAGGTCCTTGACCATACTAGCCTGTCTCAAGTAATAAAGGTTGCCCCTTCAAAAGTTCTTGAGTAGGTAATAGGTTGGTACTGCGTCCGTTACAGACGGATGGATCGTGGCGCAAATATTTATCCCGACGTGGAAATAATGGAACTAATATGAATCGCACAAAGCATTATCGTTATGTTAACATTTCACTGAATGGAAGGATGTGACTAGAGTATTATGTAGATGTACAATACATATACAGAAACGGCTTGTACATAATGCTGTCTATCTGTGCATAGGTACTCTAGATCGGCGGTCGGCAACCTGCGGCCCGCGGGCCGCATGCGGCTCGTGAAACTGTCACTTGCGGCCTGCGAGCCTCTCTGGATATGTAATATTGAGAAACGACAATGTCTGATAAAGTCATAAATATTAACAAAGTGCGGCCCGCGTTAACTTACTCATCGTTAACTACGCTACTAAAACTACGCAAAAAAAAAAAGGTTGCCGACCGCTGCTCTAGATAATAGAAAAACATAAATTGACCTTAAAACAAATAGTACATTGTAGGAGAGGACGGAAAACCGCTAAAAGATGGACGAGTGAGTTTGAGGGCCGACACGTTAGTGGAGGTCCTCAAATAATACGAGTCCATCTTTAGCGTTTCCGGCCGAGGCATTACATAGTGCTTTTCACGACTACTGCGAGGAAATAAAAAAACATTTGCATAACTATAAGTACTAGCCCGCGATTTCTCTGGTAGCAAATTACTAGCCACTGCCTGTGCTGTCTCTTGAATTTCGGTAGGCGTCAGCGTAAGAATATCATTTTCTTCATTAGAAGAACTCATTTTTTAAGCGAGCGTAGATACGTGTTTCTTGTATTTTTTAGTCAAATAATTTACACTATCCAATTCAGTGAGTATTTTCCGATCCCGCCTTTTTAATTTACTTTTTTTATCACTTTTAAGAGATGTTTTTCTGTTGTTTGCTTCAAACCGCCTCTAAACTTAGAAGCGTTTTTGCTAAAAAACCATAAACAGCTACAAAAGTAAAAAACGCCTAAAGCGTGAATCGAATGAACTGACTGAATGAATGAATGGTTTTGACATTTCTTTTTTTTTTAACAAGAAATTTGTCCTATAAATAACCTAATTTTTTTTAGAAGGAATAAGTTGCGCGAAAAAAAGACCTTTTATTGATTTTTATGTTTTAAATTATACTCATTGCTGTAGCGAACCGTCACCATTGACAGATGATGATAACAATGAAACATTGTAGTAGTGGTGGTTCAGGTGCTACAGCTATTGCCTATTTTCCAGCTTGGTTTTAGACCATCTTTTGCCACATTTCCGAACAGTGGCGTGAAAATATAATTTTCAAACGGGTACAGCAACAAAGCAAGTATTATAACAGCAACCAACCAAATACACTTTGTGCAAATAGCTTGTCATTTTTTCGTCAATAATCGTCACAAATCACATCTCGGTTTTGTTGTAGGTATTATAGAGCAGAAAAAATCGGTCTATAAAAAAATGTAAAAATATGCAGGATCCATATCACACACAAACAAGAGGTTCAATATAGGCATGGCAAAGAAATTAGTAGACAAACCGAACTTGTAAAACGACCCAGTTAGAAATCCTAACCAAAACACAATCTGACTTCCCGCCAAGTCTGTCTGCACTCGGCAGAATATTATAATACCGAGCGCTAAGACTTTGCCACCGGCTAATTCGACCTGCTGCCGGATGACGCCGATTTGCTCGAATTCTTACAAGTGTGGCATTAGTATACACCTTTACCCTAATATATGTGACAAGGACTAATTCACCTAAAGACGGTGACGGAATATGCAGTAGTTTTCATAACAAAGTTCAGAAACCAAAAATGTATATACTTTTAAAAAAAAATTCAAGGAATTGATGTGTAGCGGCAAAAAGTTTTGAGAGCAATCATTTTTTTCCATTTTAACTTTACCTCCACGCTATTTTTGTAAGGATCCCTCATGACGTACGCCGAAGGCATCATCCCAGGAGTTTCTTGGTGCGGGATCAGGAGCAGTGAGTGGTGGAACGCTGCGTTTAGAACCAAAGCTGTGATGACCACCGGTTTATACTCCCCAAAACGGTCCACCAGAAAACCTACAAGCAATGGAACAATTTCACATTGTATCAATTACACTCAAGAACAATCAAAAAGGGTACTTTACAATTTCAGTACAGTGATTTTCATTGCTCTTGAGTTTAGGTTAGCAGGCAGAAGAGTACTTACCAGTTATCGGTGGGCTTAAGAAGGTTGTAAACGGCAAGGCCAAATACACAAACGATATTTCAGGCACAGTAAGTCCTATACTTTGCATATGAATCGTCAGGTACGGGAGCAAAGAAGCCGTGGCTCCGTACATCACGAATAAAGTCACTTTTAACATGATTAGGTTCGGGTTGATGCGGAGGCAAGCCATGAGGCGCTGACAGCAGCCGATCGGTGCTTCGCTGTCGTCATCCATGGCGTCGTCGTCACTGTTCTTCTTAGAGAGATCGTCAATGGACTTGGCCATTGTCACACTAAGGTGTGCATACGCGGAGAGTATCTTATCGACTGAGTAAGTCGCTCGACAGAAGCTGCGGCGATGCGATTATTTACTCAGAGATTGCAGAGCCAGGGGTCCCGTCCGACTGAGCGGATCACGGCGGACGACTCGGCCAATTTTCAAATTACAAATTACCTCCGTTTAAGGAGTGGATTGGTGGGGATGGATAAATCGGCTTCAATCCAAGACCTTGTAGGTAATGGCTGGGGTCGGGGCGCTGCGCATTAGTCCCCGAGGTGCCTCCGGTTGCGGATTTTGTGCAAATCTTAATCCACATGTAAGTAATTTTTTTTCCTACCAATTTGCAAAATACCAGACATTATTTTTACTTGTTAGTGTATGAGTAGGTAGGTAAGATTTGGTATGTGATAGTGCTAATATTTAACCAAATACGTAATAATTATTTTATTTAGGTGCTGAATCATGTGTAAGAAATGATTTTATAATTTGTAGCATGTATTTATTAGGTAGGTACCTAAGTCTAAATAAAATAGGAAGTTCATGAAACTTTTTAGGTTGCCTGAGCGCGAAAAAATATTAGATAAATATGTATCTGCGCATTTTCCTTTGCGATAGGTACCTAAATAAAATATAGGTACCTACCCAAGATGGCCTACCGCCAAAATCAAAAATCTTCGTCTTTCGATCGAATATGCAAAAGCGATAGAGCGACAGAAGCATGGGAATAACCACCCAAAATGCGCGTCTTCGTAAATGAACCTATCTATACAGGAAAAACTATGTATACATTTTAAAAAATACATAAAAAGAGTATAAAAAAATATTCCAAAAACAATGCCGTTGCATTGCTCACTTTTCCATAATTATGTCACTGGTTCATATACGGTTCCAAGGACCAAATGTTAATGATAAATACATTGGTTCCAATTGAAGTATGTTAATATAAAGAAACTCAGTAGAAGAAGAATGAATGAGCTAAGAAAAAAGATCATAAAATTTACAAGAAAAACAATACATTTTAAAAACAAAAAAGTATAAAAAGTAAACATTATTCCAAGAAGGTGAAAACATAAACAAATATCCTTACCAGGATTCGAACCCAGGGCCTCCAGCAGCCCAGCCTCGATGGCACGGTATAGCGGGCAATGGCGGGTCGCTACCGACAGTGCCGACTAAGCTAAGGCCGTTAAATAGATGGCGCTTAACTATGTATTAGATTTGTATTTATTCAGTCAACGCCATCTTCAACAATTATAATATTTTTTAAACACCTGTAAAGCCCTTAGTGCCCAAGTTAAACTTGCATTTGGCTGATATTCTATCTAACTACTTAAGTATTTAAATCCATTTTTGTACACTGTGATTTTTAGGGTTCCGTACCCAAAGGGTAAAACGGGACCCTATTACTAAGACTTCGCTGTCCGTCCGTCCGTCCGTCCGTCTGTCACCAGGCTGTATCTCACGAACCGTGATAGCTAGACAGTTGAAATTTTCACAGATGATGTATTTCTGTTGCCGCTATAACAACAAATACTAAAAACAGAATAAAATAAAGATTTAAATGGGGCTCCCATACAACAAACGTGATTTTTGACCAAAGTTAAGCAACGTCGGGAGTGGTCAGTACTTGGATGGGTGACCGTTTTTTTTTGCTTTTTTTTTTTGTTTTTTTTTTATATGGTACGGAACCCTTCGTGCGCGAGTCCGACTCGCACTTGCCCGATTTTTATTTACAACTCCACCAATTTAATTCTGGAAATTATTAATTATTTCGTAATTAATTTCATATTGCTTTAGATCAAATTGTCAATGAAGTTCCCTTCTTTAAAAATTTATAAAGTTAAATTTTACACATTTGTCATTTTTGAGATTTACGAGCACGACTGCGAGCACGTTGTAGCTAGTGCCATCTGTTTCCGATATTTTTAATTATTAAGATAAGGAACTGCACTCTTTAAAAAGCGCCACCTCTTGTGGAGTGGCTGAACTACGGAAAGAAGAAGTCTTGGGATTTCAAACCCTTGCAATACCTAGTTATATCATTCATCGCTCTAGACTTATAATTAGTTTAGAATCTAAATACTAAAATAGTTTCAATGAAATATAAAAGTATGTTTGTGCAGTGGCGCTTATTTACACAGAGACATACGAATAAAACGTAAATCATTGTTTTGAACAACTTTGCTATCCACAATGGCGCATTATCAGAGATCTAATAATGTGAGATAATGTTTATAGTTTGTGTTTTTATAGTTTTCTTAATAAAATATATATTAAAGACTAAGGTAAGCATAAATAATTTAGTAAATTCACGTACTTTGTACCCGTAGATACAGTAACTGCGAATTAATGGCTATTTCTTCTTTTTGGTTGCATTTAATAAGAAACTGTTTTAGTAGATATTTAAAGTAATTTTTTTTAAAGCTATTTTCATGAAATTACAAATTTAATATTGACCCAATTTATCCTATCCTACCGCCATCTAGCGACCATAGATAGGGAAGATTCAAAGTAATTCTAGAATATCTATAGTCTACTGCAAATTGTCAACCATAATGCATTGCGCATAAATGGCCGCCATGTTGCTGCCGTCTGAAAGATGTTCGCAACTGTGTGTGTTTACTAATGAATTTTAAGAACTTTAAATAGTAAAATTACTGTGTTTGTGAAATTGTGAGTGTACAATGGTTTTATATTACATGTATATGTTCGAAAAGTCTGTCAAATGTCTCTGAAGCCAATAAACAGTGAAATTTTCTTTAGATAGTCATTCGATTCGGACGGCATAATGGCTGACAATCTGATTCAAAAGTCACATAAAAGTAGTGAAAAAAACAAGTATAACAACGTCGTCCATCGCACTACAAGTGAATCTCTTCGGCTGAACGAGTCGGAGAAGGGAGTGACTCACCCGACAAGTCTTCAAGCCGCCCATAACCCAAGGAAAATATCTTCGTTTCAGATCACCAGTGTGACAGTTGGGTCTCGGGTGAGCACTGATGCGGGCGAGGACTCAGCCGACGATCTAGACGAATCTCACACCGACGACATCTCGCGGGTGACGGACATAGAGAATGAGACGCCCAGCTACTCGGAGGACACCTTCTCTAAAGACGACGTGTTCTACAACGCGAGCAGCACGTCGCTAGGCTGCGCGCCCGTCATCCCGACCAGCACGCAGTACGGGCTCGCCATCGTCGGCCAGGAGCCCGCGCCCAACCAAGGATCCGTGCCAAATAGCAATAGCTCCGAAGTGAATGACATGCACGTTAGTGTTACCAACGCTGGTTCAGGCAGCATTATCAATCTAATAGGGAATGCGAAACCACAGGAAGGTATGAAAGAAATTCAAGAACATGTTAGGAATGAAAGGTTTAAAGTTGTTAAAATAGAAAGCACTGAGCCTTTCCGCAGAGGCCGGTGGATGTGTATGGACTATTTGGATCACACGACTCAACAGAATCCTCCTATTACATTGAATAACAACTTGGACACTACAGAGACCACTTTGCAAGCTCCGGACAGTGGTGTTGTAATAAATGATAGTCAACATGATGACATGTGTAATGATCTGACTAATAGAGGGCTTAAAGATATGCAAGGTAACGCTCCCATCGTTCAACAACTGGATCAAAATGTACAGAAACAATTCCCTATGGCTTCCCCTGGTCAGTCGCTGACGCAGCCCATTAATGTTGTGCAGCAACAACACCCTGTCGCTCAGTCAGTTTCGGTGCAGTCTCCTCCTTTAGAAAAGCCTCAGCAATTAACTAATCAAACTATGCAGAATAATCAGCAAGTGGCTCAACAACACCCACAGAGTATGACGCATATAACCATGCAAAATCCGGCGCAGGGCCACCCGCAGCCCACACAACAGCAACAACAAGTGCAACAAATTCCGCAGAGCTTCCCGCAGCACCAATTGCAACAAGTTATTTCTCAGTCGCAAGGCATTCCCATGCAACAGATACCCATGCACCAGCAAATGCCACAGCAGATGCAGCAAATACCTAATCAACAGATGCAGCAAATGAATCAGCACATACCACAAACACAAATTCCTAATATGCAGCAAATGCAACAGCAAATTCCCCAAATGCAAGGCATGCCTAATCAGGCACAGATCGCCCAAGCACAGCAGCCGCAGATGCAACAGATGCAGCAAATGCAAATGCAAGGGCAGCCAAACCCTCAGCAATTGCATCCGATGCAACAAGCCCAGATGCCAAACATGGCGCAGACACATCACTTACAAGGACAGCAACCTATGGGAGGCCAGCAGCCTCAGCTCCAACATATGCCGAGTCAGGCACAAATTCAAGCCCTTCAAAATCAACAAATACCTAATCACATACAACAGATGCAAATGCCAACCCAGTTGGCTGGAACCAACCAACAGATGCCACAGATGCAAACTCAAATGCACCAGCTTCCATCACAGCCTCAGCAAGTACAGATGCACCCACAGTTACAACAACAGGGCATGTCTGGTGTCCAACCACAATACAACCAGGCGGTCAGCCAGCAACCCGTCAGTCAGCAAGCTATGATGAATACTACTATGCCATCTTCTCAACCTCAAATGGTTCAGCCTCAGCACAACGTTCCACAATACCACACGCAGCCATCACAGATGAGCCAGCAAGGGCAAACTCTACCCCAAGAGGTGCTGACAAGTATTGCTACATCACAGCAAGGTGCCACTCTACCTTCGAATCTTCAACCTATGGCCAACCAGCCACAGGGCTCGACGTTACCTGCGAATCTCCAAAGCCTAGCCAGCCAACAGCAGCAAAATCCTGTCCATATTGCTCCGCAGCAAGGAAATGTGCCTCAAGGGAACATGCAGATGATGGGTCAGGCGCCTCAGAATATGCAGATGACTCTAGACGGGAATCAGCCTAGTATGCAGATACCCGCCTCAGATCCGATGTACATGCAGCCGGGGACCGTTGCCCCAACGATGCCGCAGCACATAACGCAGCAGGGTATGCTGCCGCAGCAGCCCGCCCAGCTTGGTGTGCAATACGTGCCCGGGCAGGCCGTGCCCCAAGTGTCATTGGCTCATCAGAACATTCCTATGTCCATGCAGCAGACGATGCCGGTGATGGGCGCTCCGGTGCACCCGAACGTCGTCCAATCACAAACCAGCATGGGGCTCACGTACGGCGGGGTAGTCCCCGTCATGTCGCAAAGCAGCGTCGCGCCGGTCGAATCCACGGTGTCCGGGACTAATTCGCCAGTGGTGTCTCTGCCGGTGAGCTCGACAGCTTACCCGGCTAACCATGACAGTTCGAGTTTCGGAAGCCCTGTGAGTGGTGTGGTGTCTCACGCGATCAGTGGCTCGGTGATGAGCAGTGTTAACGTGCCGTGTGATAGTGCGGAGGTGCCAACGGAGGCGGCAGCAGGGGACACCGGCGACGGCAAGGAGGAGCCTACTGCCACCGCCAATGAGGATGAAAGGTCAGTACGCTTACGTAATTACCTTATTGACCTGATTAAAAGATACTTAGCACTTCGGTGTAGGGAATATTAGGCCGCTTGTATACGTCGAGACGTACAACTTCGTATCTGGATACAGACGGACGTACCTATACAAGCGGCCTTAAGAGTTCAAGGGTACTATCTAATCTAAGGCACAGAATAAGTAATAGTATTATCATATCTAAGGTATGTTTTCACATACCGTAGAGATATATTTTGTAATATTATTTACTATCCAGTAATTATCTACTTGTTCTTGATTATTTCAGTGAAGAGTGTTACTACTTTTACTATATTGTTGTGATTTAGGACACCCGAATTATTTAAATAGGTACCTAGATCTGAAAGGTGACTAAAACCTAATCCGACCATAAAGAGTTAATGACCTAAGTATCAGTAAAACATCTGCAGATTACATACCTATAAATGTAGGTATACAGATATTTACATAGTGGCACTTAATTTTACCGGTTTTCTGAGCATTAAGCATTAAACGCAGACAAATAGCTATTTATTAAGTTTGCACGTTTAACGTTAGTTTGCTTCTGGTTAATAAAGGATTTTATTAAGATCCGTTATAAATGTAAGTAAACCTTATGGCATTATCAAGTAAGTACTAGTAATAGGTACCTACCGTACCTAGGTACCGTGCCTTGACTAACCGCCAGTCAGGATAAAGCAGTCTTAGGGTCAGTTGCACCAACCACATTTAACGGACTGATTAACGTCACTCTGCAGGGAACTATGAAATTTCTCATACAATAAAATTTAGCGAACGCTTTAACGGTGACAGACGGTTTGGTGCAGCCTACCCTTAATTACTTTATTAATAACAGTCTGTCAATGATATCGTAGTTTTGTTTAATCGCTTGTATGAAAAGATAGACAGTTCTCTATGGGAAGTGAGTATAAGATGTTTTTTTTTTATATTTATCAGAGAGGAGAATCATATTTCTAATCATAGACTTAGGTCATAATAGATACCTATATGTTTCTCCTCTCTCTGATTTCTCATTACATTAGTGCAATGCACACAATTTATAAATATTTTATTATTTAGGTCCTTTACCGTATTCTATTTATGAATTATTATTTTATTCTGGTCTTAATTATCCTTATTATAATATAGAGGTCACTTTCAGCATTTATTCATAGGCTAGCCATAGCCACTCGAATTTCATTGCACACAATTACTTATGTAATTACGTACGTATTATATTTCAAAAGAAGCGGTCAGTGACCCGCGAAGTACTTTCTACTGAGGTATTGTCAACGTTTAATACATAACTGGCAGGAAAACCGCTAATGGTGGTTTATTGTACAGTCATTTATCATTTCAGTATATATTTAGAATCTATATCTGAGAAGTCAGATTATAAATTTAATTCACCTATCTTTCAACCCTTTTATACAATAAAATTATATTTGGCAA
The DNA here is from genome assembly GCF_910591565.1 of Cydia splendana. Classification (NCBI taxonomy): domain Eukaryota; kingdom Metazoa; phylum Arthropoda; class Insecta; order Lepidoptera; family Tortricidae; genus Cydia; species Cydia splendana. The sequence goes on from NC_085963.1 coordinate 20,633,492, forward strand.
TTAAAATATGTAATTAATGCATGTGTATGTGGTGTATTTTGCTAGCAATGCATTAATTAAGAATTGTTACCAAAAAATATGATAAAAAAATAACGATTTGGCTGTTGTCCAGACAAGCAAACTTTGAGTACTTAAGCTTCTGAAGTCTAAACTGTTCGGGGTATAGTTTGGTTTGTATGTGCGTTAATGCATCCTTGGAAACAGCTCCGTGAAACATTAGTCCACCAATTGCTCCGGCAAGGCAACCAACTCGCATAACGAACCCTGTAAACTTCTATTTGCGAAAATAACCCATCCGTAGACAATGGCAGTTGTTTTGCGCACCGGCGTGCGGAATCCGACGTCCCTTTGATGATGTTTATTTGCGTTGCCTTTGCGCAGGACGATCCTGCGTGGGACATAAATAGGTGGTTGACACGTACTGCATGGTGCGCGTCGGTATGCCGCCGGTTGACTCATGCAGACTTAAAAAAATCGACGCTGCTGGCTTGATTCGTGCAGTTTCTTTTCGATCTTGACATCGCTATGTGCTCTGAGATTGTCCACGTCTGCTGCCAACTGCATGCTGTTATTTTTATCCATGTTGAGTCTAACTGTCGGATTAGATTGGTTTGGTTTATTGTCTAGTGACGAGGAACGATCGTCGTCTTAATCGATGTAAAGTCTGAGTCATGTAGATTTCACAATATGAGGAAATTGATAATATATTCATACAGTTGCTGAAATCAGAGGTTAGTCACTGAAAAGTGACCCAATATTCATTTCAATTTTAAGGTAGAACAGACAGTTTTCATAGATAGGTATAAAAATAATGGTTGCCTATTATTGTACAGTCAGCAGCAGAAGTTGCTAAGCGGGCGAGGTGTTCAAATTTACCTGGACACGCTCTTATTCTCTTAACAATAAAGTCCCTCAACCTCATTTTGAACACCTGGCCCGTTTAGTAACTTCTGCTGCTGACTGTACAAATAACGATCACAAATTTCAAAAAATTTCTAACCTTTTTTTTTCACACGAGGTCCCAGTGAAATATATAAAGGCATATTAACGATAACGACACAATCATCATCATAAGTATCATAACTTCAACGTCACAAGTACCTACTTTATACGAAGTGTTAAAAAACGGAAAGCGGCGCCGGCGCAGAGTCACTGGCGTCGTTGGTAATCGAGTCGAGAATCGAAGGCCATGGAACCTGAGCCTTCCGTTCGATGTCGATCGACTTACGTTCATCAGTTTGCTGTTGATTTGGTATCAGATGTTAATATCATTATTAGGGTTCCGCACCCAAAGGGTAGAAACGGGACCCTATTACTAAGACTCCACTGTCCGTCCGTCTGTCTGTCTGTCACAAGGCTGTATCTCATGAACCGTGATAGTGAACAGATGATGTATTTCTGTTGCCGCTATAACAACAAATACTAAGAAGTACGGAACCCTCGGTGGACGAGTCCGAGTCGAACTTGGCCGGTTTTTTTATTGGAATCTACCTATTTAATAGATAGGCGAGTAGTGAATTTGTTCCTCTGTTCTTGTCTCGAATAAAATCAATATTTGCAACAGTTTTTCGAATTTCACAAAGCCACTCATTGTGAGCCATCTGATCTGATATGACCATAGCTCGAATGTGTGGATCATAAATTACAATTAACACATTCCCTGCCCCCGACGCACATGTGCGACAACCGTAATATAAGTTTGTTCCTAGGCCACGCCCCCTGGCAGTGAATGCGTTAACAAAGTATGTATCTTGTATTGTGATCCTATTGTGAAACTAATACGGTTTACGCTTTACAGATTTACAAATAAATAATCGGACACCTTTGGTATTTGTCTCATTTTTTATTATTTCTTTCAAATTAAGTTGAATATTTTTTAGGTCTCACTAAATCATTGTGTACCGCTGTTTACACTCCAGTCCATTCATGGAATCATTGTCGTATAAGTCGTACGTTCCGCGCACCGAAACAATTATATGACGGCTTTATGGCTGTATCTTCAATGGAAATCTACCAACACGCTCGTATGTGGTTCCCATAATTCCAATTCGGTTTAAAGCCTGGGTGATCCGATAATCTCAATGGAGCTTCGTATTGCTGCACAATTTAATTAGCTAATGAGGGTACTCACCGTCCTCTTACTCGTATTACATACGATATGTCTCAGAGAACAATTAAAAGCCCGCTACATTAAACCCTTCTTTAACCACATTTTTCTAACACGACTCTTCCATTTGCGTCATAACTTAGGGAAACCCTTTTTTTGTTTCCCTTTGGCTGCGCCTGTTTGCGGTTTAAGGAATGGTAGAAACATTGTAATGCTGCTTATATGCTGTTTCAATTTAAAGAAGAATATTGTAAAGAATAATCGCCTATTTAGCGCAATTTCTACTGTACGCCGCAGAGTATTGGCGTGTTATACCGGTGAAAGTACATGCACGAAATGCCGGCTCGGTTCCACTCTCAGCCCGAGAGTATTGTCAACTGAGATGTCACGTTCAATATTCGTAATTGCTTGCTTTGTCTGCGGTCGCAACTGTAACGTTGCCTAAGATATTGGTCAAAGATAATGGGCCTACTTTGTGTGACAACGGCACAGGTCACCTTATGATAAGTAGGTCTCCACTCTGAATCCCCTACCTAGAAATGATCTCAAGATCTGTGAAATAAAATCTAAGGCAACTGAAGCTCTAGGTTTGTGAAAATCGCTAAAATGACCTCAAAGTTACTTAAAATTTCTCTTTTATAGTCTTTGTACATTGTCCAGGAACCTACTGCTTGCTAGTTACCTTGAAAGTTGCAACGCACCACTGAAATGGGTTGCCAACTAATTTCTCTATCGGATACGAGCCTTGACGTCATCAGTCACTACATCGAATTCTGATAAAATACACTTAATGATAATTGATAACTTCGACGTCAATGCACTCTGCACGCTCTCACTTGAAAATATTCTTTTTTTATATAAGTTTAGCACACTTCGTGAATTGGAAAGTAGCAGTGGAAAGCAAATAATGTGATCATGATCAACTAGCTACTATTGTCATATCAATAATATTATTGTGTAGCTTGACAATTATTATGGATGATTCAACGCCGTAACTTTCCTCGTAAACAATATTGTAGTGCTTACAAATTATCTTTGCGGTAGGTTGCAGTGTTTACAAATATTAGTGTATGCCCTTCATCTCATCCGCTAAATGGATCGCTCTAAAAGACATTAAGTATTCAACTATTGAAAGTATTGAAACAGTCAAACTCACGTGTGTTTAGTTCTAGGCTGTATGGAATGTACCGAGGCCTTGAACGAGTAATCAGCTTGAAAATAAATTCCCAAGAGAATCCTTACTAAAATTACAAAGCGAAAGTAGTTTTGTCTGTCTGTTACTTCTTCGCACATAAACCGCTGAACCGATTTAGATGAAATTTGGTATGGAGATAGTTTAAGACTGGACATGCGACAGTTTTTATCAATCAGACGAAGTCGCGAGCAGATACTAGAAATGACGTACAACGATAGTGACCGTTTCAGTTAAATAGTGCCCTAAAAGGTAATGTGGTATCACGTTTGTTTGTTGTCAAACAAACAGCTGTAGGGTCTGGCAGTGCGTGACGGTGCCGGCGCCTCGCAAGGACGCAACCACTGTCTGACTAGCTCTTTTATCTCTGACCGCCACAAAAAAAGTTTTTTGTTTATAGTCGCTTTGGCACGTCGATCTGCGGGCTCAGCACGGTTCCATTTTTATCGACTATCACTATGCGCGTCCCTTTCGCACTTACATACTTGTTAGAACGTGACAGGCATGGTGACAAGGGATAAAAACGCGACCGTGCTAAGCCGCCTGGTCGTGCCTGTACGACGCAATAAACGAACTTAATATGCTTTACCGATCGAGTGTATAGCAATTTAGGGTTTTTTCAATGCTAATTACTGCCAGGAAGTACTTAATGTTATGACGTTTCTGATATTTAAATCTAATTTTATGTAGGAATTCACAAATTCGTATTTTATTTCTAGTTAGGCCGGTTTGGTGACTAGTAGCGGTGGTTGGCTAGTTATCTAATATCTATACTTTTATCGATGTTGATAAAGAGTTCATTGCTTTGATTTTATTTGCGTGCATTCCATTATCGTAATCTTTTAACAAGTTCACTTCTATGAAGTAAATTATTGCAGTAAAGTACCTATAATAAAATTTTCTGAAATTGCTCCTACGGTGACCATTGAGTGACTCCTTTCTTCGCTCCCTACTCATTGCCATTCAGTGAGACAAAGCCAAGCTTTTGTACCCAATATTATGTTAGGCTTAGTTCGTTTAGTTACTAGGGTATCCAAATCTCAGTGATGTTATACTAATTTAAAATGATATATCTTTAACCCAAGTTCCATCTACAAATGGCAATGGTCGCAGAATAAGTATACATTTATACAAAGACCTTAAATAATACATTAATTTATTTATTGCATGGATTGGTTTCACGGTTCGTGTAATAAATTAACTAGGCTTATTAGTCGATGAGTTAGATCTCGCGTAAATTCTCAGAATGTTTCCACGCTAGTAAATAGGTACGACCTTGCACGCTGAAGTCAATTATAATCTAACTTCAAATAAGTAATGAATTAATGCTAAAGTGTCTGCTGCTGACACGCGCAGCCGTCAGGGAGGAGTGGAGGCGAGCCGTCAAACGTGTCACAAAGGGAGACTTCCAATGATGACCACGACCGCTCTGTCAAGAGTGTCCCGATCAAGAAGAAGAGTCTGCTGCTGTTTCTTAAGCATAATTAACTCAAATTCGTACTGAACTGCGTAACGTGACTGCATCGTACTATCTCTTGCTTAAAAGGGGACCGACGCTTGCAGATTCCTCCCAAGAACCAGTATGTCGTGATCTATGATTAGGCGTAGTTGTTACGTATCTAGAAATCAAACTAGAGACAATCTCACGATCAAGGCAATATGTTTTGTGAATTATAAACGTGAAAATAACGAAATTTCCTTGCCAGTTACCATTTTGGCATAAAAATCTATATTTTCTTTGCAAACATATAAAACAATGTCTTGCAACATGGGCGACATAAATTATTATATGTATGTAGTTGTATTGTCATGTTATCCGGTGTCTGGTCCTTTAATCTGGTTAACAATTTCGGCCTTATCGTCCTTCTGTACTTTTTTGTCCTGACTTTATTAAATCCAACCAATTAAAATTGTAAGCTCGAATTGTCCCCAAAGCAAGCTGTTGTAGCGAGCGCGACGACTCGGCCGCATACCATCGCAATAACACATCTTCTTGTATTGTAGTATGACATCACATTCTATATAATTTATTCCATCAATCTACACGGCAGGCATGTGCGAAATCATGTTCAAATTTATCGATATCGTGCTAAATACTATCGATATTGGATCATTGATTTGATTGTATTGATCGAACTTACGTAATACTTGCGTCTCGAAAAATATTCCTATATAATTGGTATTTCTATGAGTTTGCAATTGTTGTTATCAAAAGTTCCTACGACCGGGTATAAGGTTCAATAATCCGATAATGGCCGGCACATAACGGCCATTCGAAGTAAACGACGAACCAATGCGTATTGACCTCCGTACCCATACGATATTTCTAATAATACATGTTTTATCGTTCTTTGTTTGCAACTTGTCATACGCAGTGAGTGAAATCTGCAATTTGATACCCTAGTGTCTTCAAAGAAGCGAGGAGTATCAACTGTTTAATTGCATATGTACAAGATTTCAGTTGGAAAGCACAACGTAGCTACAAATGGCGATATTTAAATGAAATGTAGGTATGAAAGGCCTAGTCTGAATGCTTTACCAAAAGCGTGGGAGGGAGAGAAGGCCCGGTGCATGCAGTTCCAGTTTGCGTACATACTGAATTGTATATTGAGCTGAATAAAGCATCTGGGTTTGTTGACCCACATCAGGAGCTTTGCTAAGAGAAAAGGTTGAAATGTTTTAGAAAAAAGAGGTTCAATTGGAAAAGGGATAAAGAGATTGAAAGATTGCCGCAGCCTGAAGTGCAACTTAGCTCTTTAATACTAAAGATTAAAAAAGTGTTTCGCACACTCGTTTAAATAGGTTTCGCATATCACCTATCATCAGAGACATCAGATCCTATATTTATTCTTGAAATTCAGTTGAAAGTATGAAAAAAAAAATACCAGAACGGAACAACTGAACCGAGATGCCGACCCCGATGCAGAGTCTTTTTCATAGAAACTTAAATAAAGTTCCTTCAGCTATTCAACGATTCAAATACATAATAAAACTTGAATGCGCCTATTAATCGGCTATTTCAGCGAAATTCAGAATCATACTTATTTTCATTCACTATCTTATAACATTAAATGTTTAGAATGTCGTCTGATACCACTTAAAATGAGTCAGTATCAGTCATCAGTATCACTCATTTCGCTTTTCAAGCAAATGACATTCGCGCTGACGCATACAAAACTTGTTTTTGCTGCTTTTTAAAAACTATCGTGTCAGAGAAATTTTCTTCTGCGTACGCTCAGGGTATTGCCGAGGTTTTCTCGTGATACTACAACAGTATGGGTTTCTATTATAAAGAAGTATTTAATCTGCTACGCTCATGTGACATTCCTGGAGTTGCAAGCGTGCATAGCACCAAAACATCTATAATCATTTAAACACAATTGTAGCTCGTTAAAATTTGATTGTACTTATGGAAAGTTTATCAGGTCTCATCAGTGGAGTCAATTCGACGAATATTTGAGATGCAGTGTAAGGTGCAACTAGCCCGTATAATGGCCTTACGATTGGTAGCTACCGTAGTATAAAATAAGCCCTTTCATTTGATATGTCAAACGATATACTTTGCAAAACTTTTTTTCTAATTTACCTTCCAAATATTTACCTTACTCGTCCGTCTTGGTACCTAATTAACTCAATCGGTCCAGTACTTTTGGAGAAAATTGGCTGTGACAGGCGGAAAGACAGGAGTTTTTTTTTTCTTTGAGGTACGGAACCCTATTAAGCATACTAAAACGTTCTTTTACGTGTTGCATAAAGATTCAGAAGAAGCCGTAGAGTTTGTTCAGCGTTTATGCCCGATGACGCATGGTGGCGTCCGCCGTGTCTACCATTTGCGGTTGTAATTCACCCGTCACCAGAACGAATCGGCGACAACGGCCCGGCCGCCTGCCGGAAACGCTGTGGAATGGCAGAATGCCAGTCCTGATGAAAATCACCATTACGGCATTATGATATAATAATTATCGATGACATTCAGGTGCTATCAATGCAGATTTATAAGGCATAGAAAAGTATCAAACACCTTTAAATATGTACATACCAAACTACAATAGAATACCTACGAAGCTTTTACGAAATTTCCAAATAAAACACGGTCCGCTGATAGTTCGTACGAAGGCGTAGTGAGGACCAGAGACTAGGAATGTAACATTTACGAATTCGATTCATCTTTAAATTCATTCCCCGTTCATGTTTTATATATTTCTAAATGTACTTGACTCCAGAAGTAGGCTAAGAACTGGATTCGTATTCAGTGCCGTGCTGAAGTGAAGTTTTGCTGCTTTCCTTAGCTAAAACTTTCATGCACTTCACTCTTATATAGAGACGCTAGCTTTGGCTTTTGAGGCTGAAACTAACCGCGACATCTGAACTGATTTGTATTCATTGCAGCATGATTCAGAACAGTAACAAAAACGCAGAGCTGCTTTATTGGTTCGATTTGGGGAAATCCTTGTGTTTTTAGGGTTCCGTACCCAAAGGGTAACAACTCCGCTGTCCGTCCGTCTGTCTGTCTGTCACCAGGCTGTTTCTCATGAACCGTGATAGCTAGGCAGTTGAAATTTTCACAGATGATGTATTTCTGTTGCCGCTATAACAACAAATACTAAAAACATAATATACTTAATAAATATTTAAGTGGAGCTCCCATACAACAAACGTGATTTTTTTGCCGTTTTTTGCGTAATGGTTCGGAACCCTTCGTGCGCGAGTTTGCGCGACTCGCACTTGGCCGGTTTTTATAGTTTAGTTTCTTCGCTCAAATAATTAAATTAACAATATAAAATACTAACTACTAATATTTTCTATAAGTTTATAGTACCTAATGCTGCCATGGCGTGCAAAGTAAGTGGTTGTGGTGCATAGGCACTCTGCATTATTTAACAACATCCGACTAGAACTTACTCGTATTTAACCTCAATCATTTTGCATTTACCACAACTAATAAACGTGGGAAAACAACTAGTTAAACTATTGCATTTAGTAAACACATTTGCAATTCTATCGCAACGCTTTATTGGCCGTTTGTAAGGGGAACTCAATGAAAATTCAAACCGATATTGTGAGCCAAACGACCAAATTGCGTGGTGCGCCGTCTGCAACTTGTAATTGTAGATGCGGGTACCGAGTGATCGTGTTCGGGTAGTACGTTCCGCGACAGTAGGTACATACTTACCTGTATGACCCAGTGTGCGAGCCTGCCATTGCTTTCCCGTCGGTGCAAGTTCATTGGCACCAGCCACTTCGCCCACGGATAAGCCATCGCCATGTTACAATAATATTGCAATACCCATTACTTGTTACGCAAGAAATTTAAATTCCCCAACACTCGCTGATTTTATCGATCTCCATAACATACAGAGTTTACAGTTATGTCTGTTTCGCAAAAAGTAAGATCATTGCTCGTCTTCTTTAAATAGAAAGTTACACGCCTCCATATTGACGTCTATTTTTAGCGATCACACGGCTACTGTTAATTTATCAGCGAATAACTTTTTAATCAAGGAAAGAGCTTATTAGCTTCCATTAGATCTTGTGGATAGTGATACTAATTAGATAATTACTATTACAGCTCGGCTAGCTGGGGTTCTATAAATAACGTGGCGAAGTATGTGTACGTGCTTTGCGGCGTGTGAGTTGTTGCTTCAATTTGCCATTTATTCCGATGGGCCTACCGATTTTCGCCCACGTATGGTATATTCAATATTTATGCTCTGTTCATGCTGTAAAACATTTAATATCAAAATGTAGTTTGTGTATTCAATTCTAATCGTCTTACCTACGTCTTAAAGGTCGTTTTTTAAGACGTACGACGTTTAATATTACGTTAATTTATTCGTTAAACTCTTATTACGAACAAAAGAATAGAGGTAATAAGTAATGAAATGAAACAATATGCTTAATAGTGTTACTACATTATTTGGCAGAAATTTTCGAAGATCCTATACATAATAATATCTTTAAATATTTGTATTGTTAATAAGAATTTCTATAAAAGAAATATCGTCAGATAAAAACCTCGTGCAAACTCCAATAAATCGAACTATGCGATCGTTGCGTATACCTAACATGTAGTTGGCTTTAAATCTTTGTATCTATAATCTAGATTAGATTTTCATTTTCATTGCCTTATTAAAGAAGTAATAAAGAAGTGTAATAGCTTAATGTCTATCAGTTAGGACATTTATAGCGACCCGCGAAGGCATGGCGCGCCTTAATCATTATCTAGATGCGATCCGATCCTATTTGCAATCAATGAAGATTAACATAAACGGCGACGACGCCGCTCGGTGGTGCCATTCGGCTGGGCATGCGCACTGACTCAGAAAATTGTATACACTTTAATGTTTTCCTACTCACCGACCACTTATCTGAATAGGATAGCATCAGATATAACGTGTATAAAATGCAACTTATCCTTTTTAATGCCGTTTCCATTTCTGGACTGGACGAACACGTCAACATGCATTTTAACAACTTATTACTTGTCAGATGTCTGTTAACAAGACGAATGGCATAGCTTTGTAGGTCAAGAGCGGGAGTGCAAACGTTTCTTTTTTTTTAAATAATTGGCTTCGCGAGACCTATGTTTATAAATACTAGGAGTGATCGATTAATTTCAGGTCTCCACAAACGGCAAGGTCACGGTACCGCACCAGCTTGTACCACGCAATTTTCTTTGCTCTTTACTCAGTTGTCTCGTGCCTCGTTGAGGGTATTGATCGCTTGATAGAGACAGAAAAGATAAAGTTTGGCTGCGGTGAGCCGCTTCCGTGATTTGTTTAACTGGCTTAGCTGATCTAGTTGTTTCCGAAGCAACTGAACTTCCGAAGTTACCTGGGATGTTAAACAAGCAACACGTTGTTTAACTCTCTTTTTTGGGATTTCCCAGGCACGCCTGAAGGATATGGGGTCAGCCATCACTTGCATATTTGTAGTTAATTGAATAGCTAAACACAATCATTAATTTGCATGTTGTTTTTATTTTGTATAGGGAATGGCATTTCATTTACCTACACTCCTCTTAACTATGCCCTAGATTCCGAACAAAATTCGTTTCTAGTCTTGAATATTAATTTCGAAACATAAGCATCTTTTCATAAATTCAATTCATTGACGCATTTTGTTTATAACGTCAACTGACAAGCAGCGGTACCTTGTTATCTATATTTTAGCAGTTTGCTAAAAGCTTTTAGCTAAAATGTTGCAGCAGTCACTATGATTTAAATCATTGCTCTTATCATATTCCGAGTACATTTAACTTTGACCGTTATTCGTGATATACCTCGATACTGTTATGATTGCATTTACTAACTACATTTGTAATTAAGTACACGGTATATATATCATTATAAAAAGCTATTTCCATAGAATTTACTCGAGGAAATGATTACTTAGCATTTCCTTTAGTACCTGTAAGTGACTTGATAATTTAGACAGGTGCAATGATGCAATTGGCTCAGATTGAATCTAACTAAACTTAAGAAACTTTCTCTGCAATTGTTTAAAAAAATAACTATATAAGTAGTATGCACATAGTTGTGCAATCGAGATTTTAATTAACAACATTCTTTTTGTTTAAGTGTACAAGAATCGCACTCTGTAATTTATCCAGTTTATGACTTCCATTTCAGGATTAAAACGAATTTAATAGCGGTTTCGCACGTAACCGTCGGATAACGATTGGACTAAAATAATGGATGTCTAGAAAATGGCCGCCAAAGAATGCGATAACACCACAAGATTAGCTTACACTTTGATGCGCTTATAATAAAAAAAAAAAAAAACATAAAGTACCTCTTGTATCCATCGGGTTTTTTCCGAAAATATCCCCCGTAATTAAGTACAAGGTGTTCCATTTTTGCATCGCAATGTTACGCTATTTTCGTTGGTCTTTGCAAACGTTTTTTTTTACCTTGAAGACACGCATTTCAAGATAAATAGGTCACTATTTATCTTGTAATGCGGTGCCGATTAGTCTGATGTTATTATTAACTGCTCATTCACGTATCACGATGTAAAAATTATTCGGTTTGAATCTCCGTAAGTTATTGGATAATTTCGCGCCGAACGTGTCAAATAAGTAAAAAAGTTAAAATACGATTTGTTGCTGTTGACAATTTTTTTGGATCAATCCCACAACCCACAAATTGATGCTAATTTACTAGGGCGAAGAATTAGATATGAATCATGACATTCATGACTCTCATAAATATTACCTCCAGTCACTAAACAATGATCTGCCTTTTTGTTTATAATTAGCACCATATATGGCAACTTAGCATTATTCACAATTATAGTTGAACCTATTTCAAATACAGGTACATACCTACATAATTTGCGAAACCTAATACCAATTATCTAAATATGAATCTGCTTAAGCAAGACAGTTTGGCCGATGCTTGAACATATGATTATTTATGATAACTTCAACCATAGGTACCAAAAAATCATAACATAACAATACTAATCCAGATAGAGGTCAGGTCAGACACTGACGCACGAGTTGTCATGCAGCTTTGATGACATTATGCAGTTATGCTTACTCAACCCTTTCGTGTTACGTGTGAATATCAACATAGTACCGTACGAGGAGCTACGGAAAGTGTTGCATACAAGTGTAAAAAATACATTTTAGAATTAGAATTCTAAATTCAAATTCATCCCGAACAATTAGCATTTTTTTGCAAGCATCTATTAAAAAATCGAGTGTTAACCTTTCAATTGCAATTTAAATGTGAATTCAAATTAGCCTCCTTGACTCCTACCTATTCCGTTAGTAAACTGAAATAGTACTCAACAGACCTCAAATGATTTAATCAATCTAAACAAAAACGATTCTTGAAGCGCTCATGAAGGTTGCCCGAAGCAAATCATACACTTAGACGCAAAAACAAATCGAACGCGCGATCGGACATCGGTGAACTTGATGAAAATCAAAAGCTAAGTCAACTTGCAGATAGGTGAGCGTTGGCAGATTTGTGCTCTAGGTCTTGCCTGGCGCGCTCCCGCCAGTCCACTTGCAACCATGACGCGGGACGAACCGAAATATCGGGAGACCAGACGCTACGCTGGTGAGAATATTATATTATAACTAACATGTTTAACTAGTATCTAATTGTTTGATTGCCTTGTCGCGCGAAAGCCTTTACACACAGATCTATCATATTAACAATATGTCGACACGTCTTGAAGGGTAACGCAATTTGAGTTCTGTCGAAATGGAATTAACGTCAATTAGTAGCTACGAGTATACCGAACTTTGAGGACTAAGACAATTTTGATGTGTCGGCAAGTTAACACGGGTATTAATTTTGAGTTGATTTGTTTCTAACTTTCTATGCACGCCTTACAAAACAGCTTAATGTGCGACTAGATCACTCAGTTCAGTGCATTATGTTATGGCCTTGATTTACCTAGTTACTTTTTAGTCTTTTTACCAATGTGTGAATTCCTCCCAGTAAATATTAAGTGATGAACTGATGAATATTTCCGTAAATTAATTTTCTGTTTATTGTTTATATTTTATAATAGCGTGTTGCATAAACGGGTCCATTTTTCGGTGAGTTAGTATAATAACATTGTAATATCGATTAATCTTATCACTGATGATGTCAACTGATACGGTTGTTGTTGCATGTGCATGTTCGAGACGCATTTGCCGCCTCACATTAGGTACATAATGCCATGTCAAATAAATCAACCTTATAGAAATAAATAACTTTTTTCCGCAAATACTGTAACAATGGATATACATAGTTCTAATCGAGATTAGTTTGACTAGCGATTCAACATGACAAGAAAACTTTACTCGTAAATCAAGCAGCGATAACTTTAATAAAAATAAACCTGAAAGTTGCTCTAGCGAGAAAGTCTATTTTGATCATCATGATTGAATGAGTTTCTAATACGCTAAGGAGACGGCAAGTACATTTCATATAGGTACTACATTTACACTACACTACATTTTAATATATTTGTCGAGGAGCATTTGTATTTGCGTTTAAATTGTTGTAAACATGTTTTGTATAAGGACGGCGGACCATGCACTCAAAACAACACGTGACAGTTTTTTGTTTACTTTTTATTAACAGCCGGCAACATTTAACTTTTCCATGCTGCGATATTACTTAACAAAAGGACAACGCTTTATTATAATAACGCTAATAGCAAGATAGCAACGCACTTATAGCAACGCGCTGACAATTACTAAACCGTATTTAAAATTCATTCAAGCTGTGTTACTGTGGATATTATAAAAACATCTCGATATATATTCAATTGACATGCATGTTAACATCCAAATATTAAAATAAACAAACGAAACTGTTTAGTCCCTGCCTCATTCATCATCATATCACTATTGGTGTCACAAATACTGATGTGCCGTTGGAAAATTTCAGAAACTTCTCAAATTTCTGAAATTTTCCCGTAATTTCCGAGAACGTTTCCAACTATTTGGAAATATTCCGCTTTATTTAGTCGCAAATAAATAACAAATGAACATGTGCAACAAAATAAACAACAGTGAATCGAATCTTTTCGATAACATTGCATTACGCATCTTTATCAACTCATATCTACGTTACAATGGTACTCACTTAATTCTTTTACATTTATCTTACACAGGAAGTTCCTTAGTCATATGTAGAGATAGTTCAGAGCCGGTATGCATTTCACATACACCAAGTTTGGGTGCGATATGCAGTATTCGCAACAAAGTGGGAGCCATTTTGTTGACGTCATTACTTGAAATAGATGGCCTGCACTACTGTGTACTGGCAGTTTTGGGGTCCCATCAGCATTCTAAAAGTTGCTCTTGGTAGCGATTATATACCGGGTCTGAACTACGTCCCCACAAAGGAGAGGACTATCTTCGGGCACTGCATGTGGTTAGCAGTTGTTACGAGCCACCCAGTCGTTTCCTTTTATAATTCTAGTTTTTAAATAGAACTCTCATAGCCTATGTAGTTAAACATTATGCTCAGCATGTGGAAATGTTCTTTTAACATGTTTTGAATAAGCTTATGGCTCATACAGAGTAATTAGATCCAAGTCTCGTGGACGGGTAATGCCAAAGAAGGGCTATACTTAACCATAAAATAACCTGTATAAATATTTTTTTATTAAAGGAAAAATGGAAAAAATACCACTACTGACAAGACTCGAACTTGCGACCCTATGAAACATCGGTCCAATCGTTCTTAACCAGCTGAGTTACAGAAGTTTACCAGAAGCATGCGAAATTTTCCAGATCCTTTCTTGTTTATACGCCTTAGTGAGTGAGGCGCATAACCTGTGTGACCAAACTCATTATTTAAAGGAATTATAACATTGTTTAAAATTTGTCTGACCCTTATACGCGGACCGTAACTTGCGCGAAGCTGCGTGCTGCGGGCGCAGCATGGTTCCATTTTTATCACCTATCACAATGCCCGTCACTTTCGCACTTACATACTTGTAAGAACGTGACAGGCATGGTAACAAGCGATAAAAATGCGACCGTGCTACCGTAAACCGTTGTAAGTCAACCAGTCTCATTTCCGTTCGGTTTCAACCCTTTACGCAAACCATTGTGAGCACCCCTTGAATTTGGAAGCCTTTGTCTGACTTTCGTAACTTTTCAATTGTAATGAGACTTATTTTGAAAACAATCCGAAGTTGAATGAATGACGACATAGGCTGAAAAAATCTGACGAATTATGCCACCGGCCTGCTTATTGACGACAATCATTTTTCTCGGACATACTATGTACATACCTACTTGATTAAAATATTTAAAAGGGACTTAGATTCGTTAATATTCTCGTAATACCATACCTTACTAGGTAGCCTTACGTGTCGGAGTAATTAATTGCTTCGTTAGGTTAGGACCCTAGAGAGCAAACAAATTGTCGCATTTATTATATAAATAAAGAAAAAGCTTTCACTACGGCACGGTCATGTTGTGTGAATGCAAGTTTAACAATACAGCAATACAGGGTGATTCAGGAGACGTGAGCAGAAATTATTATTAATTTAACTTTTTTACGACATGCATGGTCACCCTAAAATGAGAATACTAAACTACCGATATTCTGTGTCAAATTAAATGTCATTACTGTCATCACGGGCTGGTTACTTTTGAAAACTCGTATCTCACTCAAGTTTGACAGCTTATTTTCTTCGTAACCAAAATGCCATTACGGTTAAAGAGGTTTTATGTTTATTAATTAGGTCTTGTAGGGTGACCATGATTGTTGAGAATTAAATTTGCCCTCACCAAAAAGTTAAAAAATAGGAAAAAGTGTGGTTGTTTCTCCTAAATACGACGGTGATCGATCAATTAACAGTTACTGAGTGTGCAGGATTAGTCCTGCTCACGTCTCATGAATCATCCTGTATAATACTCCGCGACTGTGACATACAATATCAAGCTTGATGATGGCGACCAATACGAGTACAATACTTTTAGGCTCGCGACCCATTTTGCACCAATTCGTCTCAGTCTTCTATATTCTATTCTGTGGTTGTCTTCTTAAATTTTCTCAATCCTTCTTCATCTCCCTCCTTTATAAATCTCATAGATCTCATATTTTACGAAAGATACTAAAACGACGATACTTACCATTGATTGATAAAAGCCAAATTGCTAAACGCGTACGAATATACAGGTTGATTACTTATCTTACACATTCCTGTTACTTCCAGGAGTTCCAGGTTAGTAAAGGTCGATGCTCCGATTTCTAATATTATAACTAATTTTTAGCATCATGAGTTCTCGGAATAGTTTCGCTCACAATCTTTTGTCTGCTGATGGTTCTAAATAACAATAATTTCCTGTTCGAGTTCTGTAAGTCATGCTATTGACGTGTAACTGACGGGTCATTAATTTTTTATCGGACATTATATTGACAATTAAACGTAGCAGAATTGGTGGACACTTTCAGGTGATTAAGCTGGTCTCTTCCGAAGACATATTTAAATACGGCTGCTGGTATCAAACGCTTTGTCCTTCGTCTCTTCTATAAAGAAATGACACGGGTTGCGTATCGCTATGGGAAGTTTGACAGGTTGAGCCTGCAGTCTTTATCACATTTGTTATTTTACCGGTCCTGGACTGGACCTTTGGAAGGGTTTTTTTCATTTTTATAATATAGTTAGTTTATTTATAATATTTTTTTAAATCCAATTCAGAATGTGATAAACATGAAATGTACATATCGTAATGGTAAAGCTATTCCGTTTACCTCACTAACGCTTGCAGTGAAGGATCTCATAAAAGTCCGCGAAGGGCTATAAGCCAACCGTAATGGGGCTATAATAGTTAATCTGTTCTATAGTGTTAATAGATGGGTATTACATATTCGCAAGTGCAGGACGGGGCTGAACTGTGCCGGTCGTCGGCCCCTCTGCCGAATCTACGACTTTCTAATAAGATTAAAGTAGCATACTTCGAGCAGTCACGAGCTGTCTTTTAAAAAGATCACACCGCCCGCACACAGCGGTGCACTAGCATTAATTGCATTTCCTCTTAATTACTCTATCCGATTGTTGGCATAACTACTTAACATAAACTTCCTTATCTACAACTTTATTGTCTGAAGCCAACCTAGTCTCATAGTGCCAAGTAATGCGTTTCCAGATTTACGAGTCTAATCCCTAGGTATAAAAGCATTAAATTAAGTTCTAGTTGACCGTTAATGTCGTTGATTCATTGAATCGTTTTACAGAACGTGTACAATTATGTTCTTGTGAAGCTAGAGATCGCAAGGGCAGACGGGCTTTCACCGTCTTGTCTCGCGAGTCGAGCAATGCGAGTGGAAAATTGGTTCTGCATTCTTTAGATAAGGTGGTTTTTTGGTTGCACGCTCATCGCTTCCTAAGTATCCGCGGCTGTCTCGCGGTGGAATTATTGATTTGGCTGTTGGTGCGACATGCCTTTGTACATTATACTTTATGCGTTTGCGTCTAAGATTAAGTAAGTATGTCTGATCAATCAGATCTGTGCCGTGCCGTGCAGTACGCGCCATGCCTCGACGTCGCAGCTTACAGAGGATTAGCCCAATTCCTCATTCTGCTTTCACGCCGTGATCCGATCGATAATCCTTTTAGCGCTCATGAAACTGGACTTGCGAAGTCTCCCGGTCAAAGAAGCTTTGTGTTCTATAAATATCAGCTGCGGCAAGGACCAGAAAGTGCATATATTTTAAATACACTAGCTACTAATGCTGTCTTGTTTTTTGTTCGATCGAATAATAAATTAAACACCCCAGTCGAACAAAACGTAAATAATTACGTTGCTGACAAGCAAACAATTAGTTATAGTTAAATAACAACTGTTCAACGGTACATTTGTTTCTGCATAAAGCTGAATACTTTTGTAAGCGAGCTGCAATAAACGCCTTGGCAAACGTCATAACTTTGTGTGAATTTTTCTTGCAGTTATTTTTGCCCTAGAAAATGGCTACTCGGCAAAATTCGGATTTTCCTAAAGCATGCGCTGTTCTGTTGAGTCTGCGCTGCGTTATTTAGCAGTAAACTATGTACCTATAGAGGTACATGTGTATGTACATAATAAACGTACCACTATGATGATGTAACTCCGCTCAGACCGTAAATAAGACGTAAATGTTTCATTCATTTATATAGAAGCTAGTAAAATATCTATATTATATATTATTGCTTTAAGATTGACCTTTAAAAACTTAAAATGTTGGAGGTCCGGACTTTCATAGGAATCGGAAGTAGTGACGCTATAGCAATTGGACAACGGAAGTATACTTTATCAAGCAGCTATCATAGGTCCGCGTCGAAGGCTTCCGGCTCCTCCAATGCCGTATCTGTTAAACATTCGACGTATTCAATTTTATCGCGAGCAAGCTTAAAATAGCCTTTATCTCGTCCGCGCTGAGGTCAGTGGGCGCTGCTGCCTGGCCGTGCATTCACATGCGTAAGAGTGCTATAGACACAAACCAAACCAGTCTCACTGTGATCTCGAGACCTGAACCAACTGTACGTATTCAAAGAGCGCGCTTGCATTCTTGAATAACCCGCCTGCGCCAACGTCGATCATTAACATCTCTAATTAAAACCCTTCCACTTCGGTATATCGTTTTTATTCCGTAATGACTGTTATCACACTCCACACGCCGTTTTTCGCTGAATGGGCTGGAAACGCCGCAATCAGCGCACCATTCATGAAGATTATCCGTCACGTACTACGACTGTTGACTCGTGTTTGCCGTTTCGTTACGTTCAACTATTTATACATTTATTAGCTATCAACCCACATGTATTTGATTGACTGGACCTTTACTAATTATAATAAAAATATCATCCTTATTTACAACAATATTTCTATAGATACATATATTAGATATTATATTTTAACTATCACTAATCTCTTTAAATAAAATGTGAGATTCCAACATATCTGTTAACTTGTATGCTAGCTACGATACCGTTATTTGAATTTTGAACCCTGTTTGAGTTTAATATCTTAATGCATCAGGAAATGCACTTGCAGTAAAGACGTTTGATCATGAGGATATTGAACGCCAGTCCGTGGGTGCGGGGAAATGCAATAAATTGCCGAGTCGCGTCCCGATATATGCCCCTAGATGATTTAGTGCTGGGCGGACCTACCGCCGGCTTATTTAACCGGTGACGCTTCGTTAAAATCGTAAAGTACCACACAGATTCCGTACTGTTAACCATAATATGTATATGAACTCGCCATTACGTTCATCTTATCCTCGTACTACATCTTGAAACGCAAAATTTATTGATATATTGAATTTACACGCACGTAATCGTATCAAATCGTAAACATAGACACAATTTACAATCAGAGGAAGCCAGCAATGGAACTTATATAGGCTGAAATTAGTTGCTCAAAATATTTCATTTGGCTCTGTGTTTCAACACACTCACCTGACGCCCGACAGTTTCAGTATTTCATGTTCCTCAGCAGTTTAT
This sequence comes from Cydia splendana, assembly GCF_910591565.1. Taxonomy (NCBI): domain Eukaryota; kingdom Metazoa; phylum Arthropoda; class Insecta; order Lepidoptera; family Tortricidae; genus Cydia; species Cydia splendana. Next base: position 20,652,748 of record NC_085963.1, read on the forward strand.
GGTCGAATTTAAATACGGTGTCGATGACATATTGGTGTCAGACACCATCTGTTACACGTATTGACGATTCACAGTCACCTACAATCTCGTTATGAATGCGTTAAGTTAAACCGGAGTAACCAATTGGCGAAGCGGCCGATATCGTATGTGCTCTGAGAAACAAATCATTTGCACATGTCAGAATTATTGTGATCTCGCACGAAGTAAATGCGTGCATCCGTTCGATTAACTCTAACAATAACAAACACACGTCGTTCATCAAAATCAGAAGTGATATTGTTTCCTCACGCTTTGCTAAAGCATTCTTTAGCTAAGACGAACATTTTCTCGCTTTCATTAGTACTTAGCCATTACAAAGTTCTTCGCGAACGTCGTGGACGTCGTCGCAGGCAAATGTTAGTTCAGTTAGTTGCGAAAATGTGAGAAACAAAAAGTACTTAGTTACTATAAGTTTCTATTTCTAACTTCGATGGTAACTCGGAAGATTGATATTCGCCAAGGAGTGATTGATAGCTCCCAGCGCACCTAACAGAGAGATCATTAAAACGATTTGTTTTACTTTCTAATTTTGTAATCCTCAATTGGTTTTTTCAGGCAGAAGCTTTCACTTATGGGATCTTTCTCTAGCTAACATTCAGCACGATTATGTAACTACAATGCCTAGTCGTAATATTATTTAACCGCTCTTTAATCACGTTGCTGGTAAAGTCTGTGACTATTTAATTTCATGATAACTAAAGAAACCTGAATACATTTGAACCAATCTGGACTAAGGCAGTTTGTAGTTTCCTCATAGATTCATAAGATGCTATTTGGAAAAATAAATTTTCCAAGTGCAATACCAACTCTCGTAAGGAGGGCTCAATGACATTATACATCACAATTTTATATACCTAACGTTTTGTATTTATGTTCTTGAATCCTGCTCGATTACACGCTACAATAGAAATACAGTCTGAATATTTCCACTTTATAGCCTATTACGGTTGATGGGATACAGCCAGCTGACAGGCAGATGGACAGCGGCTTAGTAATGTGGTTCCATTCCATTGGTTACTTCAGGTATGGAACTACAAATTATGCCTCTGTGGAATTTAATAACGACGCACCGGTGATAGTTTTATTGCAAAATGATTATGTATTGTAGAATAGAAATAGAATAGAAATACATTTATTTATGACAAACAAACACAGATGACAAAAACATGTTGACAAATGTACAATGTATAACATTTAGTGAAAAATGCCATAAAAGGGTCACAACTCAGCATGTAGCTGGCAAAGCCAGCGCTGTTCTTCCGTTGTAACCCAGGCGTACGCCGTTCGAAGACTAGGCGGTTATGCTATAATTTACTAAACTAATTAAAAACTAGAACTATACCTAAAATATAAAATTGAAACTAAAACTATTTAATATACAACTGCAACATTGTTGGGTTACGTTGGGTATAACATGTCGTTCTTATTAACATTGACATTTTAAGTTAAGATCTATGTTTCTCTCTATCATGATCATAATGGTTTCACATCGAATGTGATTTTTATGTAGACAACTGCGTAGTTTTTACAATTTACTCGAACCCGTCATTTATGATAGCACGTGTTTGTACTAGAACACTGGTTTACTGCGTAGTTTTGTGTAGATTGACTTATTGGTACACCTCTGGTCCCTACGCTTATTTGGTGTTGACTCATTTATTAAAGTATTTATTTATGTAAATTTGTTATATTGCCGTTATGCTACCTGCTACCTGTGTCATACTACAGTCGTTACAATACGATTAAGAAAATTAATTGAGACTTGTCAAAACGATTCTCTATTGTCTATAACCTCATTATGAAATAGGGAAGTCTTTAGGTCATTAACGGTTTAAAACGTTTTGTTCAGCGGTCTAATTTTACAATCCGTTATATTCTTTCTTATGCAAATATAGAACTGTACCATTTCGCACAAAGCCTTTCCTGTGAAATGCTTACAATCAAAACGGCCGCTCAAAATATTAGTCGACCTTGTTGAGGTCGTCCCTATCTATTCGTACTGGTAATAAACCTTCTCAATGAATTTAACGGATTAAAAAGCACCATTGGATCAGTGCCAGTCCACATCGGTATAAACATTGCGAATTTAAAGAAATGTCGTTGCGTAAGACAAACGATTTTTCTGTTTCAACGTCTAGTTTCAATGAAGGCGTTAATAGACCTATTAATATCGTTTTACGATAGGTGCCGTCGTTTTAGTTTATCTTTGTTATATTTTTCGATTTGATATTTAAAGCATTGCCTTAATTAAGAATTTGTTCGCCTTTATATAGGACTTGTCATGTCTATGTCATGAACTCTATCTCAACCTTCATTTGGGTTAAATTTTCATGATTATAGTTGTTGATAGATAATCTTCTTACCATATGTGTAGATCTTTACGGCTTTCTGAAGTACTTCCGCTATAAATGGATTTAATTTAAATAAATAACTCCTTTAAGTAACCATAACTTTTCCCACTAAAAGGTCAATGTACCTCTAATGCTCACTTCAGTTGCGCTTTTAGTGCTCTGCCCTTGCAATCTCACCAATAAAGTTCTAGAATATTACCAGATACATTTCATTCCATTTCTGGAAATATACACAATTTCTTCCCGTGCACCGTGCCCGTGCTTACGGGAATAATCTCGTGATTCACAGCGCGACTCATGCCATATCTATCTCCGATAGCAATAGTGTTGGAATCGCCTTGTTTTTTGTTTAATCCACTAGTGTAATCTTGAATCTGCGAATTTACTCCAAAAGATTACGCATGCTGATAAATGAGGCTTTCGCGCTTTTCATGTAGATATCTTGCTATTACGACCTTATCTCCATGAAACATACATATATGATTTGGATTCCCTAATAGAGTAGGGTTTTTTCTTGTGTGCGCTGTAGTTATATTTTAAGTGCCTAAGATCTTTTTCGAAAAACTCATCAGGCTATCAAGAACTTCTGCGAGTAAAAGTTGTATGATAAGACTTCGTAAGAGGACACGCTATTTTCTTGCTTTAGAGGCTTTAGACTTGTACTTTCAATGCCTTATCTAAATCAGCACTAATAAAAACTAATAAATCGACTTACAAAACCTTTGTCAAAACACATGATTTTTGCTAGTAAGGAGTCCTGCCACGCCCAGGTCAACTACATCATCTCATCTCCCAAGATATCTCATTACTCCCTCGCAAAATATGTTAGTGCTGAGATATAAGTACATCAGTTCATAGGATAGTCTTTTGTACGTAATTTGTTATGATCAGTGTATTAATAGCCAGCCATGACGTCGGGTGGGCTCGGTTCCGACGGTGCCCCAAGAAACGAACGAAACAACCGTCTTGCGTGCGCCAACGCAAGTCAAGGCTTCGACTTTAGGGATTGGCGGAAGTGCATGCATTCTTTAGCTGCAGCGCACGCTAGCGCTCAATGAGAACTGTATTCAAAATTCGAACCAAACATGCATAATGACTAGTCATTTGGAATTCCACACCACCATCTTGAATACTTTGTTCATCATATTGGAATTGTTCGAAGAAATAAAACTTGTTAGACACACACCTGGAATGTGCGTGTCTTGACTTCGAATCACGAAAAAAAAGCTAAAAACCATCTTCCAACAGGCATATTTTCTGCTCATCGGCATTTAAGAATTCGCGCGTTTATGCCCGTCTTTGACATGCAAACAGAAAACGCACGGGGACGCTTTTTCTCATGCGGAGCCGTATTGTCACAATAATTATTATTTATGCGTACTCATTGGCGCTGGAGACAGGTGGCGTCTTGTCCTGCAAGCAGTACATTGACACCGCGACCTTGGTACCCACTTGTATCTTGTATCAATGGCCGTAGACACTGCATGGGCCTTTAACTTTTTCTTTTAAGGTCAACAACTTGTTTTTCTGACGATTCTACGCATGCCGGACCTGCGAGTTATGCGAATGTATCCCATAAAGGGCAATGTCTTAGTTATTTACGCTTCGTCTGTCCTTGAAATTGGTAAGTTGTTTCAATTCATTAGATTACTAGTTATTGGCAGATTCTTCGCGCGCTCCATTGTCTTTGAAGTTTATACTTGCTTGATTGTATCTTATAATTTATACCTGTTTTAGTGCTAGTTGAATTTGTGAGAATATAGAAAAGCTACTGAAAAAAAACGATGGACAGAAGTGAAGTAAGCCAAAGCGCGTAATAGAGCCGCCGACCGTTTTAAAAGTAACAAAAGCCGTGTCAGCCCGCTGCCCCATTTGGCCGGTCACGCCGTGACGTCACCGGCGTCTGCGCACCGTCTGCGGCCGCTTCCCGGAACGGTTGGCCGCAGCCTTCTCCACAACGCTATCAATGAACGTGGTTATTTATGTTTTCCTACGACCTGATTCTAATTCAATTAAAGTGTGTTCAATAGTGTGTTAAATTTATGTGCCTTGTGTCTTCTGCTACAATAGCATTCTCTTGAAACAGAACGTTTGCAGACGCAAAAGTTTAATCGTGTACCTACCTTTTTAGGGTTCCGTACCCAAAGTGTAAAACGGGACCCTATTACTAAGACTCCTCTGTCCGTCCGTCGATCCGTCCGTCTGTCCGTCCGTCTGTCACGGCTGTATCTTACGAACCGTGATAGCTAGACAGTTGAAATTTTCACAGATGATGTATTTCTGTTGCCGCTACAACAACAAATACTAAAAATCAACATCATCATCATCATCTCAGCCATAAGACGTCCACTGCTGAACACAGGCCTCCCCCTTGGACCTCCATACGTGCCGGTTGGAAGCAACCCGCATCCAGCGTCTTCCGGCGACCTTAACAAGATCGTCTGTCCATCTTGTGGGTGGACGTTCTACGCTGCGCTTGCTAGTCCGTGGTCTCCACTCGAGCACTTTTCGACCCCATCGGCCATCTTCTCTGCGTGCAATGTGGCCTGCCCATTGCCACTTCAGCTTGCTAATCCGGTGGGCTATGTCGGTGACTTTAGTTCGTCTACGGATCTCCTCATTTCTGATTCGATCACGTAGAGAAACTCCGAGCATAGCCCTCTCCATAGCTCGTTGAGCGACTTTGAGTTTTGAGATGAGGCCGATAGTGAAAGACCACGTTTCGGAGCCGTAAGTCATCACTGGTAACACACATTGATTAAAGACTTTCGTCTTGAGGCACTGAGGTATGTCGGACGAAAAGACATTACGTAGTTTCCCGAACGCTGCCCAACCGAGTTGGATTCGGCGGTTGACCTCTTTCTCGAAGTTGGACCTACCTAATTGGACTACTTGTTCTAGTACTTATACTAAAAATAGAATAAAATAAAGATTTAAGTGGGGCTCCCATACAACAAACGTCAGTACTTGGATGGGTAACCGTTTTTTTTTTGCCGTTTTTTGCATTATGGTACGGAACCCTTCGTGCCCGAGTCCGACTCGCACTTGCCCGGTTTTTTTGGTTATGTTATGTATCACCTATTTGATGCGTCGATATTGCTAAAAAGTTTAATGTTTCATGTTTTGCTGATGGTTTCTAAAAATCATACATATATTTTGGACATCTTCAAGTCCATAATGCCACATAGTTTAAATTATTACCTCTAATCAGAATGGAAAGAGAATTGAGACGATTCTCTCAATACAATGATGTCATCAAAAATGAGTCAGCGGCTATTGTCTAAGTTTTTAAGCACTTACACTCTGTACCGATTTCACTTTTACATGTTATTGAACTTTGTTCTGGTTTAGTTAACTGACGTGGGCGTACAAATGAATGATATTGGAGTAGAGCTAGAGAGTAATGAATGACGAGATGTCTGTCCTACTTACTCTACTGGCCTTGTGTCCCCCATAGAGGTATGATAGTGACCAAAAGAGATAACCCTATTTAAATAAATTAACTTCACAACGAGATATATGCACATTGTTTATGTGTAAAAACCAAAACTATACAAAATATGAATATAAAAATATTCATATTAGGTATAAAAAACCTAAACTATGAGTAAAACCTACTATGAGTAACTAAAATGAATAACGTAATATGACGGATGGTAAAAGTTTGACCATTTTCTTCTTGCTGAGCCGTTTCCCAATCCAAAGATAATTGAATCTTATGACTCATACTGTGACTCGCAGCGTTCCCTGAGCCAGAAAAAATATCTATCACACAAATTTGCGTTCAAAGAGAAATTTATTTAACGTTTAATAAATGATTACTGTGTGTTGCCATCCAAAAGTTATAGCTCACTCTTACTCCCAAGCAATTTCCATTTCTGCTTCTTAGCACTTTGCACATATCGTTTGCGATTTCGAAACTGCGCTTAGTATTCGGCGATTGTCCGCCAGCCAGGAAGCCGTGTACCGTTTACCTGGCATTATTGTACTGTTTGTATTGTTGGCCGCCACGCTTTGCATTAAAATTGGCTATATTCAACCGTAAAAGGCACAAAGGCACACTTTCTAGCCGAAATTAGGAACACTAGTCAACTTATAAGAATACCCGGCTCACCTGTGATTAAGAGCAGAAGGATTGACAAGATAAATCATCGGTAACTTTCTATCTATCTATTAACTGGTGTCAGATAGTGAATTTTACATTTTTCGTTAGGACACGATAAACGCAACTATCATAGGCCTACGAAACGGCTGAATCTATTCAGGATCGTGCCGAATCAAGGCCGAAAGCTGAATAGATTTATGACGTAACACCGTTAGAAATCAATGTACAAAGATGTCGCATTGCAGACCTGTGCACTAGAGAAAGTTTCCCAAATAGCCCCGAAAATTTAAGCGATAGATCAAATTAAACTTGAGATTGACCAGAAATTGGCAAAAAGTATAAAGAGCGTTTATAAAAAACTTTCTCTCGTTCTGAACGTAAAAAAGTACCGGGTACTAAAGCGGGGGTAGAGCGATTAAATTTTCGTAGCGAGCGTTATTACAGTTAGGGTTACCAGGTACCAATTTCTGAAATTCAAACGAAATTCCTAAGATATGGTCTTGTCGAATCATTCAAATCGATTATTACACATGTCGGAAAGCAAATTTTAACATGCAGTATCTACGATTTAATTAGATATCATAATCAACTTAATCAATGCATAAAATGCATAGGTATTATAGGTTTTACAATAAGAATTGTTAAACAAGCTGTCGTGTTTCGTTACTATCATTTAGCCATCAAAAATTGAGTCATGGGCTATTGTCTACTAATTGACTGGCATTTCCTTCTTCCGGCCGCAATGCTGACAAATGACCAAAACTCCCGATTGAAAATCCTGGCCAATCAGGAAAAATCCGGACGCTTGCTAACTGGTAACCCTAATTACATTGAACGACGCTGTCGTCCATAATTCCGAATGAATAGTTTAGTACAGTATTAATTTGCGCGGAGATCGGATCTCGCGGCCGCGGGCGATGGACGATGTTGTCTTCCATTAACCCAGTTGTAGTATGCCATTGTGTACTGTCTGCAGGCTGTCTGCTTTCTTTCGCGTATTATGTATAGCGCGCCTGTTGAACCTTCGTTCGATGACCGTTTTGATCATTAAATATTGTTACTTCCTACTTTTGTTGATGCTGAGCAAAGGCCTCCCCTCTTTTCGCGACTCAGCCTGGGTTATTTTATGCTACTACTACTACTGGTGTTTTTACGAGTACTCGAGTACTTTGTATATAAGTAACGTCAAAAAATGCTCGTGGCGTATTCCTTTACAACGTTCGCCTACGCCTGCGGCACCTGCTCACATTGTAACCCACGCCACTCGCCTTTTTTGACCCTTCTTATACAACGGTTGCATAAAATACTATTTCCGACGTGTGACTTCTTTAACGCTGCGTATAAATTTGAAAAGCATTTGAATAACGTCGCCTAAAAATTACAACTCTTAACAGCCAATTAAAAAAGTTATGCAAATAATTAGCTATGTGCTAATTAATAATAAAACGGGTAAAAATAGATTATCACTTAAGTGGCACGCAACGTGAAAGGAAAGCAAAGTAGACATGGGCCAGACATCGCAAACCACGCGAACGTCACACGCTGTCATGAATAGCAGGTATTAGATTACCTTTTTCTGCAATATTGGATTTGATGGAAAGACAAATGATAACAACAGGTATCGTTTTCGTACGTGCGTTATTAACAAGCTGATATTATACGCCACCTTTTTCTTTATACATATTGCGTAAAATATCGAATGACGTACGTTTCTATGAATTTTTAAGCAAAACGAACACATTTGGTATATCTTCTTGACATAATGTAAGACACAAGTGACCCAGTTGGCACGGGAGTACATACTTTTTAAAAGTGTAACTCTTCCTGAATTTCTGACATTTTACCTGTCTAGTCTACATTATACTACATCTAATAAATGTCCAGGAATCTAGAACAAGATTTTCAGCTTTTCTTTTTGCATTTATGCTGAGAAAAAGTATATACTTTAAGCAAGTAATTGATGTAGGTATTGCTGTTGTGGTATAAGAACTTTTTAAAGCATCCAATTTTATAATGAATATATTTGACTATTCGATTGGATGAACCTTTTTGCCTCCTTGTTTGATAGATCAGAAAATTTGACATTGCTGTCAGATTTTTTTCAGGATCTTTCAAACCTAAAAGTCATATTTTGTTGGCCGCTACTGTATTTCATGTATCCTGAAGAATAAAACATAGTCATGATTCGCTACAAACTTTCTTCCGTCCAAAGTTAAGTACCAGAGTTGGGCAAAAATTAACTTGAATAAGAATAAGAATAAAAACAGAAATTTTATTCTTATTCAAATCGATTTGAATTAGAATTATTCTTGCACTAGTTATTTTAGAATAAAATTAAGGTGAATAAATCATGTGACTCTTATTTTAAATGCGGAATAAATAACAGAATAATTATTCTAGAAGTGGGCCTATTTTAACTAAGGTTTTATTCAATTAAAATGTTATTTAGAATTAAGTTAATTTTTGTAGTACAATCGGTTATATTTTGTTAGTTGATTTTCACCCTTCTATTTAAAAGTCGGATTGATTTAATATTTGTTACTATAGTTTAGGTATAGTACACATTAGACATGTGCGCCGATGGCAAAATCATCGGCGGCGGCGTCCGATGATTTTTTGACCGGCGGCGGCGGCGTGATCGGCGTGAAATCGACGTGGCATAATTTTTGATACTGCATGAGAACGTGGCGTGCCTTCTGAGTATTTACTAGGCTATCTAAAACATATTAAGGGGCTACCCGAGGTTTTCATCGATTTTTGACAAGTTTTGAATCGTATCTCCTGTTATGCACTTTGCACTACAGATAGAATTATAAGACAAACGGTTATCGGTTCTTCAATCTTTTATCTCCGTTTTGGTCTACCGGATTTTGAAAGAAATGAATACTTATTCTTTTATGATTTTTTTAAACATTGTCTAATAAAACACTTTTTTCGTATCAATAGAGACCCAGATTTCGTACATGTATGATCCTTCACAGCAAACTGGGTCTCTATTGTTTCCCAAATAGTTTTAAGTCATAATGTATTGTTTGTCCGAATTTTCGTTAGTCATAATTGGTTTTTCTCAGCAACGCGTAACTTTTCAGGATTGCCATAAAAGAAACCTAACCTAACCTATCTACAGAATAACCTTACGAAAATCCTGAAAAGTTAACGGTTTCAGTTTTATGACTAACGATAATATGACAAACAATACATTATGACTTAAAACTTTATGGGAAACAAAGGGACCCCACGAAATCTACATATTTGGGTTCGTCTTTGACGTCTCGAAAAACGTGTCTAGGGTTTTAATTTTAAACTAATTAACACAAAAGTTATGGCCAGAAAACCAGTTTTTTAGCCTAAACTTGTTCAACTTTGATGCCAAATATCTCGAAGACAATGGACTTTGAAGTAAATATGGGATACTATATTGCTCAAAGCCGTTGCTGTTAATGATAAGCTACAAAGAACATTAGAAAACTAAAAGATTCAGATCGAAGGTCCTTCATTGGCGTGGGGGAGCCCCTTAAGTGTGTTTTCTAAATTATTCCCGAAAATTATGTTCCATCATGTCACTTGGCAACCATTTCTTACCAACCTAACGGTTACCAACGGTATGTTTAAATATTAATATAAAAAAGATACTTTAAAACGCTACATTTTAGGCAGTATAATAACTTTGTAATACAAATAAAACATAAAAAGATTTCTTTATAAGTTAAGTCGTAATTTAAATAAAAATTATATTGAGTTCTCCCAGCCGCTGTCGTCTGTCGTCACCTATGATTTGTCTGAACTGAAGTTTATTAGAAATGTATGTTATAATAAAGACGTCGTCGTTTTGATTCACTTCGTCAGATTGATTCGCTCAACTCAACAGAATGTCTTAGAAGTGTCTCGTGTCACATGGCACATGTAGATGCAGGGGAAAACCCGCGTGTCTTCTGACCTACGTACTTTGAGCGACTGCCCAAAGATTTGATAGACGAACCCTCTGACGGAAAATTTAAGAGTCGCGTGAGATAATATGTTGTAGATATTTCATTAAAGAGTTTCATGGAATATTAAGGTTTACTTTGTTTTCTTTGTTGCTAGCTTAATGATGACCCTTGGTGCGATGCTTACTACAGTAAACCAAAATGCGTTCTATAAAAAGGCTGTGTGATAACACATAATAAGTATAACCTGTGATCCAGAACCTAGGCCTTGTTTAAATGAACGCTAAATCGTTATCACAGCTAACACCGCAACAACAAAAGTGATGGCAAATAATAACCGAAAAAGCATAAGGATCTTTAAATTATACCTCTGACACTATCTACTCACTACGCAACATGCAATAAGACACGATAGGTATCAAAATTTCCCACGCCGATTATACGCCGGTCAAATTTATCGGCGGCGGCGGCGTGGAAAAATCGTCGGTGGCGGCGGCGCGGCGGCGCGGCGCACATGTCTAGTACACATTGAAGAGTTCCGCTATACACTATCTAGTTCTATCATCCGATCAGGGTGCTTAGCCAACATACCAAACGTTGACCCTCCGTAGAGTTGCGCATAGTCTCTCTCTATCACTTACATATTAGTGCGATAGAGAGACAGATAGCGTTTCGTTGTCGTAGCGCAAACGTTTGGCATGTTGGCTACGCTCCCAATGTGCCTAGCCAAGATGCCAATTTTTGTTTTTAATTTAATAACCGAATCATTAGGTAAATTTAGCTGTTCTGGGGGCCTAGCCAACATGCCAATCGCTTGCGCTCCAACAACGAAGCGCTTTCTGTCTCTATCACTCTTACATATTAGTGCGATAGAGAGACAAAGATAGCGTTTCGTTGTCGTAGCGCAAACGTTTGGCGTGTTGGCTACGCTCCCAATGTGCCTAGCCAAGATGCCAATTTTTGTTTTTATTCTTATAACCAAATCATTAGGTAAATTAAGCTGTTCTGGGGGCCTAGCCAATATGCCAATCGCTTGGGCTCCAACAACGAAGCGCTTTCTTTCTCTATCACTCTTACATATTAGTGCGATAGAGAGACAAAGATAGCGTTGCGTTGTCGTAGTGCGAACGTTTGGCATGTTGGCTACGCTCCCAATGTGCCTAGCCAATATGTCAATTTTAGTTTTTAATTTGATAACCACATCTTTGGGTACAATTTAGCTGTTTAGGGGGCCTAGCCAATATGCCAATCGCTTGCGCTTCAACAACGAAGCACTTTCTGTCTCTATCACTCTTACATATTTATTAGTGCGATAGAGAGACAAAGATAGCGTTTCGTTGTCGTAGCGCAAACGTTTGGCATGTTGGATATTACGCTCCCAATGTGCCTAGCCAAGATGACAATTTTTGTTTTTAATTTAATAACCAAATCTTTGGTTACAATTTAGCTGTTCTGGGGGCCTAGCCATTATGCCAATCGTTTGCGCTCCGACAACGAAGCGCTCTCTCTGTCTCTCTATCGCACTAATAAATAAGCGCTTTGTTGTTGGAGCGCAAGCGATTGGCATGTTGGCTAGGCTCCCAGAACAGCTAAATTTACCTAATGATTTGGTTATAAAAATAAAAACAAAAATTGGCGTCTTGGCTAGGCACATTGGGAGCGTAGCCAACACGCCAAACCTTTGCGCTACGACAACGAAACGCTATTTCTGTCTCTCTATCGCACTAATATGAAAGAGTGATAGAGACAGAAAGCGCTTCGTTGTTGGAGCGCAAGCGATTGGCATGTTGGCTAGGCCCCCAGAACAGCTAAATTTACCTAATGATTCGGTTATTAAAATAAAAACAAAAATTGGCATCTTGGCTAGGTACATTGGGAGCGTAGCCAACATGCCAAACGTTCGCGCTACGACAATGAAACGCTATATTTGTCTCTCTATCGCACTAATATGCAAGAGTGATAGAGAAAGAAAGCGCTTCGTTGTTGGAGCCCAAGCGATTGGCATGTTGGCTAGGCCCCCAGAACAGCTTAATTTACCTAATGATTTGGTTATAAAAATAAAAACAAAAATTGGCATCTTGGCTAGGCACATTGGGAGCGTAGCCAACACGCCAAACGTTTGCGCTACGACAACGAAACGCTATCTTTGTCTCTCTATCGCACTAATATGTAAGAGTGATAGAGACAGAAAGTGCTTCGTTGTTGGAGCGCAAGCGATTGGCATGTTGGCTAGGCCCCCAGAACAGCTAAATTTACCTAATGATTCGGTTATTAAAATAAAAACAAAAATTGGCATCTTGGCTAGGCACATTGGGAGCGTAGCCAACATGCCAAACGTTTGCGCTACGACAACGAAACGCTATCTTTGTCTCTCTATCGCACTAATATGTAAGAGTGATAGAGACAGAAAGCGCTTCGTTGTTGGAGCGCAAGCGATTGGCATATTGGCTAGGCCTCCAGAACAACTGAATTTACCTAATGATTTGGTTATTAAAATAAAAACAAAAATTGTCATCTTGGCTAGGCACCTTGGGTTCGTAGACAGTATGCCAATCGTTTGCGCTACGTCAACGAAACGCTACCTCTGTGTCTCTATCGCACTAATATGTAAGAGTGATAGAGACAAAGCGCTTAGACCAGCTAAATTGAACCTAATGATTTGGTTAGTAAATTAAAAATAATACGGTTACTGAAACTATGCGTTATGCGACAGTCAATTTGTAAGATTTTATTCCATAAAATAGGTATAAATTAGACAAGAGACTAATTACTATAACATCTACCTGACTATACGTAATTAGTACCTATATGGTACCCGGACTACATTTTTATTCGTGGAATATTATTTGGATTAAAAATCATGATTATATTTATTTGATTAAGAATAAGTTATTCTCATTCAATTTTTTCTCATACGAATTATTCCCGACCAAAATTATTTGAATATTTTTGACGGGAATAAAATCGAGATGATTTTATTCCTACGAATTCTTATTCAAATAATGATTTTATTCTTGAATGCCCAACACTGTTAAGTACCATCGCTCAACTGTCCACCGGTGGACTTTATTACAAAAGGCATAACTGGCATAAGGTCCACCGATAGACAAAGAGTAATGCTGTTTGTACATGGAAACATCGACTATATAGTATCATGATTATGACAGTTTGGCGCCGAAGGGACGCACCGGTCCTTAAATATCAATTACTCAACTTGTGCCTGTAATATCCGAGTCTAATAATAAATCTTCTGATGACAATCTAATGCGTACGCGCTAATCTACGGCTACTACATACTAAATAAATTGGCACATGACACGCTCGCAACTCATCCATGCGGCATAACTAAGAGTGTTATTCGTGTTGTAATATCAACTACCTATAAATTTAATAGAACATTTTGACTATGATACTTCAAAAACAATTATGTCGCTTAACTTCAAACTCGCGTAAATCCATTCGACCCTCTCAGCAAATATCTACCCTATTGCCAAAATGTTTATACGACAACGGTTTCACTCACTTGAATTTTTAGTCGCTATTGGGTTTTTATTAAGTTTAATATCGATTAATATCGATTACCTTTTCTTAATATCAAAATCGCATAATCTGACAGATGGATTTACCCGAGTTTGACGTAAAGCTACTCAATTTTGACGTAGGGTATTTTATTTATCGGAAACGAGATATACCGTGATTGTGCACACGTAACTGATAAACGGTGCAAAAGATATCAAAGAATAAGATTTCAGCTTTACTATAGAATGATAAAAATTGGGTTTACAGAGCCGATTAGTGCTATGTTATCAAAATTACAGAAAATGTTTGATATAATGAGAAATAGAAAAACAGAAGCAGTTGCGTCGACGTTGCGTCGAGCAAGGCCATAGAGTTGTAGACGCCGACGATACGCCGACGCTCGAAAGACGCTAGATGTGGGGTGGCCCTCGGTGATCACTGATATCACAGCAAAATTCTCAGGGCTTGTATTTTTAAATAGGAGCGATATTTTTGTGGGCTAAAATCAATGTTGCCTAAGTACCCGTTTTTGCCCTTTTCCATACAAGACTCACCTAAGCATTTTACAAAGGCTAGGAGTCACTTTAGAGAAAACCTGTTACAATAGTTTAATGGCCTAAAATATGAGTTTCGCTGTATTTTTCACGCGTAAAAGGGATAAAACATCTAAATAAAGGATAATAAGACCAATCAAATACAGTATATATTTATAAACTTACTTTAGTGTACAAACATAACCTTCTTTTACTTGCGAAGTTGGGTAAATTTGTCAAAAGTGACAACCCTACGCCGTTTTTGGTGGTGGGCAATAAAGATAAAGATAAAAAAATAGTTTATTCAAGTAGGCATATTACAATGCGCTTATGAACGTCAAATAAACCTTTACCGGCTCCAACCACCTCTGCCCCGAGAAGATTTAAATCCCCCCTCAATTGGAGGAGGGTATCCCAATATGGGACCGGCAACAAACTCGGCGGGACACATCTTTTCAAAACATTATTACATCTTATAATTAACATGCATTATAAAATGTATGAATGTTGGCATCCATAGGTCTGTAAATTACCGGATTACATTGCCCACCGCCAAAACTTTTGTGTCTTTAGGCCTTTTTAGATTAAACCTCAATGGACATAATCTATGCTTCATGTTTTATAACTGAAACCCGGAAATATTTGTCAAAGGGTTCTCAATTTTTTTCTACATGCATTAATTTTTTTTTTATTTTTTGCCCGCCGAAATATACCCTATATTTGACAACTCGCTGAAAATTCCCAAGTCAAGTTGTGCTGTGTTTGGTGTATAGTTTTGTCACAAATTTAACCTATTTTCTGCTAAAAATAGCAGGGTGGCCATAATTATTTTAAATATTTCTACATTAACGAATTTGCTTAAAATTGTCGTTTTGGGAAAAGTTTCCGCTGGTGGCAAAGTTGGCTATATTCACGGTAGGTATACCTATTGAAAGAAAGGTGATTATAAATTAATAAACAAATATCGTCCGTAATCCGAATAATCCGTAATATACTAAATAAGATCAAAATCTCATCACTCGGCTGTCGTAGAATTTAATACGTCCACTTGCGTGCGGCCAAGTGAAAAAAGTTGGCAATGGTACACGCTCTTTTTGTCCTATGGCGCTCACTGTGTCAGTGGCGTCTGAGAGTGGCGCCTGCGCACCGGCGTGTTACGAAACTGTCTCAATGCCCTCCGCTGATGACTAGGGACTACGGCCGTTCGTTACTCATTTTAATTAATCACTTCTCATGACAAGATCGGCCTTAAATGAGCCGAGGAAATTGATTAATTGCAATAATACGAAAATACATCTCTTTCTTGATTCAGAAATGCAGTGTTTTGTGCTTCCTGATGATTTTGCTGTTTCTACAGTAAACCATTTTGGAGGTTTCAAATAATCTGAAATTTCCACTCGAAGAACTCTATCTAGACTTTTCGTGAAACGTCAGCTGCTGCTTTTAATTAGACTTATCTCTTGGCACACATTAATATTAAGTTTCTCAGATAGTTTTTGTTCTACTATTGGATTTAATAATTAGGTACCTATTGGAAATTCAATTCAAGTACCTAACTATTACTTTAATAATTGTATTTCCAATATTCTACCAAACATTTTTATGTACTTCGCCATGACGTCCATGCATCATAATCCTTATTTGATATTTTTTGTGTGCAATACGTCTAAGCTGCCAAAAATGATCATATATATTTTCAGTAACCCAAAGATTTGAACATGACCATTATTTACTAACAGTACTACCTCATATAATTCGGAAAAATTCTAAAACAGAAATTGACTATCAACAAAATGTATAGTATGCAATAATTCAATAAACCTGAGTTCGTTAATATTGACAGATGTGATTTATTTGCGCTACAAGTCTAAACTTGTTAGGGTTACTCGTATTTCGTTGATCAAGTGATCTATCGACAACTCAAGGATAACCTGACCAGATATATTACTTTGATATTCTTGTAAATCAATGAGCCTTCAAATTCCAACCTAACTTTTTTATTAGTCAAATTATTTACATATTTGTATCCTTTATTTTGCATAAATTTTCCTTTGAACATTAAGCTTCGTTTCTATATCAATGGGTTCAAATCCGTTTGTAATAGCTCCTAAATATAAAATAAAACCGGGCAAGTGCGAGTCGGACTCGCGCACGAAGGGTTCCGTACCATAATGCAAAAAAAAAAAACAAAAAAAAAGCAAAAAAAAAACGGTCACCCATCCAAATACTGACCACTCCCGACGTTGCTTAACTTTGGTAAAAAATCACGTTTGTTGTATGGGAGCCCCATTTAAATCTTTATTTTATTCTGTTTTTAGTATTTGTTGTTATAGCGGCAACAGAAATACATCATCTGTGAAAATTTCAACTGTCTAGCTATCACGGTTCGTGAGATACAGCCTGGTGACAGACGGACGGACGGACAGCGAAGTCTTAGTAATAGGGTCCCGTTTTACCCTTTGGGTACGGAACCCTAAAAAAGCATGTATGTCTTAGCACGGAAATCTTTAGCTAAAATAAACAATTACGACTACGACGGTGTCTAAATCTACATTCATTACAGTCGTTAAGTCGCATGATTAAACAAACATTCGACAACACCGCGCTGTCTGTTTCTCGAAGTGGTTTTCTGTGTAGTAAAGCGGTTTTATGAGAAACTTATGCAAAATATTTACAATACTCGTCTGCTCAAGACGGAAACTGCTGACGGCAAACTTGCCAATGTTCACTTCATCCTTATCTTTAAGCATAGATGCAACGCACTGGTACTCGCGTGGAACTACGAATTTGTATAACTCTATAAATCTACTGTTTTATGAAGACGATAAAAGTCTTGGCATGCCTGTCATTGATGCCTGTAAAAACAAACTGTGCCTCAAATACAACCACGCAAAAATCTTATCGACACGCTCACGCAAATTTCTAACTGCAGTTTAGTGTAAACTATGAGCTAACGAAATATGTATTGATTTTCTCGTAAAAATGTGGATGATACGGATATGATTTGTGGCTCTTTTCAATGTTTTTAGAGCAAACTAAATACATATCTACATCTACAAAGTTGTTGATGTAACTAAAAAATTCTAACTTTTTGTAGGTTTTAACGCACATCTATTTCGTTCCAAATTTGTGCAACGTGGTTAATTTGTAATAAAGTGGATCACTAAATGGTTCTAATTGAGTCGGTTTCGTGTTTTGATTCTAATAGATACATTAATCAAGTATGTGTAAACTAAACGGCATTGCCGAAACTTGCAGCCGGCGTCGGTTCTCGCGTGACAATGTGAACCGGTCGCACGTTGCAGTTGCTTCCTGTATTTAAACTTATGTTTTCGCTGCTTTTGCAATCGGTAATTGTTTCACTGATAAATCCTTTTGATTGCGAATGCTGTTCTAATAATGCAATGCTCTTTTTTTTAAATCACCTTCCGTAAACGATAAATCATCCTTTCGCATCCAGCTTGAGGGAAACGTGGCTATTTAAATATTAATCCGTTTCCTATTTTAAACTTCCTCAGGAGTAAATGGGAAAGATTAACATGATTTGATATGATCTCAATAGATAAACTTAGGGATAATTTGTGCGACCTTAGATCTATTAACCTCGGCACGCCGGGCGACCCAGTTATTTGCCGATTATGATGGACGTGCATTTTTCAATTGAATCTCTACACTCAAATAGAACATCCGCTGTCTGTGTAAGATTTTGTATTTCTTCCCTTCGTCGCCAAAGCCTAATAACTACATGATACATACAAACGTATCATCAACACTTATTTTACTTTTAACAACATTATTTAAACATTATAACACTATTACTGTTAGCTATTTCTTTCTTTCATTAAAATATTTGGTACAGTCAACTGTAAAAATATGGGTGCACAAATCATCTCAAAAATATGTCCCATAGCTCTTATGTCAGCGAATTAAGAACTATGGGACATATTTTTGAATAAGTTGGCTACACCCAAATTTTGACAGTTGACTATACCTATGTAGATTTTCTTTTCTCACGCACACATAAAATGTGTTTTACGCTATAGTATGGCGTGGCAACGGATTTACTAATAAAATTATGAGACCGCTCAGAAGGTCAATATAATTTCCAAGGCTGATTTTCGTTGATACTAAACCTGTTCAAGTGGTTAGTTGTTGGTTATGTGGAAATTCTTGAGACTGTTATTGTCCAGTCATTACCTCATTTGTGAATTAAGGAGGTGACCAGCATCCTTGATGTAATCATGCCATGAATTTGTGACAAGGATCAGCAACGTTAAAGTGGAACACCTTAAGCGTACTCGTGTCGGTGTCATTAGGTCAAACACCATAAATAATGTCTTCCTTGTGTGACCCTGATGATTCATTTGTGCAATGAGTTCGGTGCAATTCATGCTTCTTATATGGACACTGTTTAATTTCGAGTGCCAAGTTTGGCTTTGTGATTTATATTGATTATTTCCTCGCAGATTTACGTAAGTAACGTAAGGCACAACATCCTGTACAAATTACTGATTGTACATGTTTTATTTTTGATTGATGCTTGTTTCCGTAAAATGCCTTTGTGACGTGTAATTAGCAGGTGTTCCGTTGTCATAACATTTAGCATTATGTGCCACCTGAGTATTCAACATGAATTAATTTTATTTCTTTCGTTTGGCGAATTATGAAATAGTCTTTTTGCAAAGTAACTGGAAATTAATGGTTAGTCAAGTCTATAAATCCAACGACAACAAATTAATGCTTTCCCGTCACGTCAAATAAACGTTTTCTTAGAGTTATTTTTCTGTTTTTCACCGGTTACACCGGTTTTAATCTCCCGGACATTTAATAGCGGGAGATTTAATTCATAATATTGAGTAAGTACTTTAAATAGGATGTGTCTGGGTGGACAAAGAATAAAAACATAAAAAGCGAATATTTTAATGAGCGTAGTTATAGTGGGAAACATGTCTAACAATCTTCGACTTGAAATACAGAATGTATAGAAACATTATTATACCTAGTCCTCTAAATGTGCCTAAGCCTAACCGACGACGTCCGAAATATTATCCACCCTAAATATTTTCCCAGCTAAAAGCGTATTGATTAAACGTGCCTAACTAATATATTTGTTGTAATGGCCGCCTGAAGTGCCTGCCTTTCTGTCTGACCTAGGCGCGTCATTCGCGTCATTGGGCGTTGCCGGACCTAATTCTCTTATTGCATTTTATCGTTACGAAAGATGTCTTCAATTGTTACTGATCGTAAATTAACAGAGAGAGTGAATGATAAAGACTTTCAACCTGTATACAATGCCCATAATGTCTTTATTACGCCACTTAGCTCTCTGAAAGCGTAAGAATAAATATAGCATTGCGTTTTATTTCTATATCCGAACCTTGCGCACAGCTTGGAAAGCACGCGTTTTGTAAACTATTTATGAAGATTAACAGTCTTTACTTTTCACTTGTCTGTGCTTTAACTTTGTTCTTAATTAATTTGACGATCGTCTACAAAATCGCCGGGTTGTCTAGGAACTAGGAACTAATGGAGCGAATCACACGCGCCCCCAATTACGATTGTATCTTGAGTTTACTAAACCAAGCTAACTACTTTATTATCCACTGTATCGTATTTATTGTTAGGTACGTGTGTATTATTTAACGTGTATTTTTTTTATTCATAGTACAGTCAAGTGTAAAAATATGGGTGCACCCATCATGCTCAAAAATATGTCCCATAGCTCTTATGTCAGCGAATTAAGAACTATGGGACATATTTTTGAATAAGTTGTATGCACCCATATTTTTACACTTCCATAAGATTTAAAAGAAAAAGTACTTCTACTTTCTACTGTTAGGACGGTGAGTTTAATTTTAATATATCGGGAGAATACCTCACCTAATTGATAAGGGGAATACCTATTTATAGCCAAAAAGTAACGTCTATTAGATAAGAGATTTGTGATGTTTATTTTGTTGCTATATACTTAAGTAAAATGAAGACCATATATGTATATTTCGTCAGTTGACAACCAAAAATAACTAATTGCAAAAAATGATTAACAAAAATCGACCTTGTTTTATTGCTGGTACAGTTCATTATGTCTCTGAACTTGTGGTAGTAATTAATTAGTCAGTTTTGGTTGTCATCTGACGATTTTTTTACCTATTCACTGTATTGACACTATCTGGATTGCAACACTTTCATATCGGCGGTTAAGCACCGATTCGTAAAAGGTGTAAAGGTTAATTTTAATCACATTTGCACATTGATAATGATAACCAAGGTTGCGTAGCGTAGTTTTTTTTCGACATTTTTTTTTAGATTGATGACTAAGCCGGTCTGCTCGTGGTCATGTCTCTACTTGAACGATGAAAGTGATGAAACGATCTCAAGAGATTTTTTGTCGTTACATTTCAACCGTATAATGGTAGCTATATTAGCCATCACCTACACCTTATAAAACAAAGTCCCCCGCTGCGTCTGTCTCTTTGTATGTATGTTCGCGATAAACTCGAAAACTGCTGAACGGATTTTAATGCAGTTTTCATTATTATTAATAGTGTGATTAGCGGGGAAGGTTTAAGGTCTGTGCTCACCGGCTTAGGTGTGCGTGACGTGCGATTGCGCGGGCGCTAAAATATTGGAGCCGCACACGTCACGCAAGCGGTGTGCCGTCTCTCATTAAGGCGACGGTAGCGGTGGGTAAAATTTCAGATTCTGTCAATTTACCCCATTTCACACACAAGCTCACTTCACGCACACTACCTCACTTTACTGGGACAGGTCAGTGACCCATCATGTTTTTTTAAGATTGGACTTTTAGTTTAGTATTGACCACTAGCCTCCTTTGAGGGTAAAAGCGTTCCATTGAAAGATGAAAGAGAAACAATGCATTTAATCTTGCTTTCCTTGTCTGTTCATGTCACACGTGACGTACCTATTTAATTCATTTGATTGTTGACTGTTTTACTACCTAATATTGCTTTGTCGAGATACGCGTTTTGTACAATTAAAGCGAATAAAACAAGATGTCATTAAGTCAGATGTAAAATGTTATTTACTACTCTATACGATTTTTCATAAGGTGCAAAATCCATTCAATAGGAATTTAAATAAATAAAGTTTCAGCAGGGTGGCAATTCCATTTTGGCGGATAAAGCGAAACAGAATAGTTCTATCGAACCTGCTTACAAATTTTCACGAGAATCAGTTGAGAAATGTGATCTGCAAAGGAGAACATACAAAAGCATTTTTGCCCAAGCTGAAACGCTTTGCTAACGCTCGGCCAATGATGGTTTAGGTACACCTATAAAAAATGGTTGTCCCTGCTGTAATTTTAATATCTTTATATTTCAACCGGTATAGTTTTACCTTCAAAAATAATCGGTATCGCTAAACAATAGCGGTACCTTACTACTTATACGTTCACGAAATCGGTATCTGCATAACTTGATTGTTAGTAAACTAACCTGAAAAATAATCTCAAAATCACCGAAACGTTTATGTACAGTCACCTGCAATAATATGTTACGTCATTAGCGCCAACTTTGCCTCCAGGGAAACTTTGCCCAAAACGACAATTTTAAACAAATTCGTTAATGTAGAAAAAATATAATAGTTATGGCCACCCTGCTATTTTTAGTAGAATATAGGTTATATTTCTGACAAAACTATATACCAAACTTGTGCATAACTTGACTTGGGAATTTTGATTTGAGCGAGTTGTCTAATATAGGGTATATTTCGGCGGGCAAAAAATTTATAAATAATAAATGCAAGTAGAAAAAATTGAGAACCCTTTGACAAATATTTCCGGGTTTGAGTTATAACACATGAAGCATAGATTATGTCTATTGAGATTTAAACTAAAAAGGCCTAAATACACAAAAGTTTTAGCGGTGGGCAAAGTAATCCGGTAATTTGGCATCCATACCAACATTGCCCACCACCAAAAACGGATTAGGGTTGTCACTTTCATCTAATTTACCCAACTTCGCAAGTAAAAGAAGGTTATGTTTGTACACTAAAATAAGTTTATAAATATATACTGTATTTAATTTGTCTTATTATCCTTTATTTAGATGTTTTATCCCGTTAACGAATGAAAAACACAACAAAAATCATATTTTTGGCCATTAAACTATTGTAACAGATTTTCTCAAAAGTGACAACCCTAGCCTTTGTAAAATGCTTAGGCGAGCCTTATTTGGAAATGGGCAAAAACGGGTAGGCAACATTGCCCAGCAAATTTATTTTAAAGTTTTTACACTTATCGCTAAGTTATTAACAGGGAATGGTAGGATTGCCCAAAACCTTTAAGTGATCCTTAGACATCATCATCATACGAGCTGTATTTGAATACCAAATTGACGTGGGCAATGTTGGCGAAAACCCCGGATATCTTTGCCCGCCCTCTAAAACGCAAAAAAATGGGTAAAAAATATATTTTTTTCAAATAAACTGATGCGTTTGATCACAATGGACGTGCTGAGCAAAAAAAGTCATATGTGATGTTTTTTGAGAAATTCGTTTTAAAAAAAAAGCGGGCAAAGTTGGTGATAATGACGGTACCTACTCTTCGAACGCCGCAAAAATATGTGACATGTTCTTATGGTTCTACAAATAAGATCGTGTCAGATATTTTTGCGGCCTTCGTTGTGTAACATAAATTGCAGGCGACTGTACATTTGGAATAATTATTTTATTTAGTTTCAACGAAAGTTTCAAGTTTAGTACGAAAATACTTCAGATATGCAATATGCACAAAATGTAGACCTAATCGAAATAAAACATTGCTTTTTATAGGTAATTTATAAAACATTCGATACATAGGTATACATAACAATAACTAGAGCGCCATTGGCCTGTAAGCTTCATCTCGGTCTCCAAAGCCGCAAAAACTCGCTAGTACTTTCAGAGAACAGCACGTACACGCATTATACATATAGACGGAACGAACGGCATAATCATTATCATTTATTCGTCGCAATCCATGGTATTACAGATCTAGGTACAAGACTTTCAGGTATTACTTATACGAATTACATAACTCTTCCTGTTAATAGGCAATATTTTAAGATAAAACTTGTATAATATAATACAAGATTACAATTGTCATCAAAATTCATTGACGTACAGAAGTCAAATACGTTTTTAAACTGACGCAAAATGATACCAGCATAATAAAAATTTATCCCAATCAGTAAAGATGAGTCTTTAAACTTTTTTCATTTTAAGCGAGTTTTGAAGGAACATAATACTTAAATTCGACTGTAATCGTATTGTTTTAAGATAGTTTACTGCGGTTTTCAACCATTATAACAGCAAATCAAATTTAAATGAGACAAAGGCAGATATTTATGTACCCTATTTTTTGAAATACAATTTATCTACTGGTATACTTTCTCGTGTGCGTATATGATTTAATGTCAATATAATTGTCAAAAGCAAGAAAATCAAGCTGTCATTTTCATTTGAAGAAGTACACGTGTGCTCCGGTGTAGCCCCAACGGGCATCTGACTTGAAGAAGAATTTTGAGTGATGTCGTCAATGTATGGAAATTGTTCGAAAGTTTACATTTGAGATTGAATTTCTGTGTTGTCTTTGTGAGTAAAAATATAAATCGATAATAAATTGGTAGCTGAATTATCTAGCTTTCAGAATCATACAATAATTCAATTACTGTCAAAGACAAAATTGTTTTGCTTCTGTCTCAAACGGAACTCCATATTTTGATTTTTTGATACTTTTAGTGTCGATTTGTAGAGAATAACAGCAAATTAAAAATATAATGGCACAAAGAGTCGGTACACGGTTTCTTCGTGAACAAATTTACGTGTAATTTAATGCAATTATTAAACACTTATTGAACAAATTATGGTTACAAAGTGAGGTCTAAATCGAAAACGTCATATACCGGCCCCTTAAGGATCTGTATACTACAACGCAGCACGCGCACGTGCACGTCACGCACACGCAGCCGGTGTGCACAGGCCTTTAAGTGTATAAATTGTCAAGGTCCTACCCTTGCGAAGCCGACCCGACCCGCCGGTCGCTAGTATATAATGTAAGACATAGGACTATCTCGAAGCTTTTTATGTTTTCTTATCAAACTTTCGACACATTCTTATTAAAAGGTAGACTTTTGTTAATACTAGCTTCCGCCCGCGACTTCGTCTGCGTGGGAGGACGAACGATGGCGATGACGATGATTGATACAAATGATTCTATGTCATACCTCGGGCCTCACACTATCTCCATACCCAATTTCGTCTAAATCGGTTCATTAGTTTAAGTGTGAAGGGGTACAGACAGGCAGTTAACTGTCGAATTTATAATATTAGTGAGGACTTTCGTCTAACTAAGCAAATGGAATGTAAATATGTACATTCGTTTTTATGTTATTGTTTAAGCACCTTCCTTCCTTCCTTTTACCTACTCAATTTGGTAAATGTAAATACTGACTACCAGTCATTCATTACTGTCTTTATTTTCCAACGAGAAATAAATATGAAAATTGATGTTATTCAAATCGATCCCTTTACAATAACACGCTAAATAATAGGTATATTTTGAAAAGCTTTTATTTAACTTGCGATGTTTGTTGTTCGTAACTAAATACCTAATAATATGTAGGTAACTATGTTAGTTGTCTTAAAAATTTGCAAAACGTCTTTCGACCAAATAACACGAGCTCTGCGTGTGCTATCAAAATCGTTGCAGACTTTTCTTGGTCTAACTCTAAGTATATATATACCAAAGCAAAAGTTGGAATCATTCTTTCATTTATTCTAATTATTGCAATGTTGTAATACTTGTAATAAGTATTGAACATGAAAAACTGTTACACGGGAATTATTTTTCTTACATACAATCTTTTACAAAATGT
Source organism: Cydia splendana (assembly GCF_910591565.1). Classification (NCBI taxonomy): domain Eukaryota; kingdom Metazoa; phylum Arthropoda; class Insecta; order Lepidoptera; family Tortricidae; genus Cydia; species Cydia splendana. The sequence goes on from NC_085963.1 coordinate 20,678,095, forward strand.
AATTAAAAAATCAAAACCGTAATCAATAACTGAAACAAAACATATTATCTTTGGCTTTGATACACAAACGCAAACGTTTGTCAAAATTATCAACAATATATGCACTGTAAAAATTCTTTGTCAACGTATTTTTGGCAATTCTGTAGTTCTCCACCACCTTATAGATAAATGAGTTATACACAAATATAGACTGCTAAACTCATGACCCATCATTCTGGCTTTGTTATAGTTTGGCAAATAAATACCCGCATTGCTAACTTACCTGGTTAGTCATATTTTTCTACTACTTTATTACAAAACACAATCAACACGACAGTAGGTAATTATTTCAATTAATTAAATACCAATTAACGGGCATTCATACATATGAAATAACATCTTGCTATGATACGATGGAGTTAATATATTAAAAAACGTAAGTGCTAAAAATATTTACCATTATACGTATCAATTAATTAGATACTGTTGGGTCACATAGATCAAAAACTTTTAAATACTATGAGTGTTGTGTGCCTGGCCTTGGTATGATTTGATTAAAATTAAAGGGGGTGTGTGTAAGTGCATGTTTATTGCTTATTTATATTTCATAAAACTTGTGTTAACTCGCGTCCATTGAATAAAAGGCAAGAAGTCCCTTCACACTGGAGATGAAAAGTTTTAGGAGTAATTTACCCTTTATAGCAATTTTGACGAAACGCCCGCATTTAAGTCGAACATTCCAAGATATCATAACCCCGTGTAAACACAATATTAAAAAACCGGACAAGTGCGAGTCGGACTCGCCCACCGAGGGTTCCGTACTTTTTAGTATTTGTTATAGCGGCAACAGAAATACATCATCTGTGAAAATTTCAACTGCCTAGCTATCACGGTTTATGAGATACAGCCTGGTGACAGACGGACGGACGGACGGACGGACGGACGGACGGACGGACGGACGGACGGACGGACGGACGGACGGACGGACGGACGGACGGACGGACGGACGGACAGCGGAGTCTTAGTAATAGGGTCCCGTTTTTACCCTTTGGGTACGGAACCCTAAAAACTACCTGCGGATCGCCCAGTGTGTTGAACGCTTAATTAGCAAAATCAAGTTCTTGAACCTGCACCGCATTCCAGGGTTTTTCACTCTGCCGACACGCACTTGGCAAATTATAAGGGGTATCGAACCAAGCTAGGCAAGGTCTAGGCTAGGCGGATTACTTTACATGAGTTAGTAGCTATTTAGGTATTTCAGTTTATATGTAGGTAGCCATTACGCTATCCACAACATTGAACGATGAGGATTTTTGAATACAAAGCGGTGAATTGAAAATATTTCTAAATATGATTTCTGACTACAGATGTGCAATTTGTAAAAAGTTGGAAATGTTCTCGGAATTTTCAGGAAAATTTCACAGGAAATAAAGGAAACATTCATTTATAAATGGAATAATTTTATTCGACCTCCATACAAAAATATGAGAAATTTCTGTTTTTTTGGAAACTTTTCGACGCCACATAAGGATTTTACAACTGTTGTTTACATCTCAATTAAATTGAATATAGTCTTGTTTCATATACATATTTTACCACGTCTTAAAAAAACATTTATTCAGGCGATATAACCCCTATTTGTACAATTTCTTAAGATCCATAATCAATTAATCATACAAGTACTGTGTACTGTGGACATTTGATCTGTCAGAAAATTCAGAATCGTATACCCGAAGGATTTTTTTTAATATAAACACAATATTAAGTATGTTATTGCGCATTATTTTTATTGATATTAAGTAGGTATCTACTTGTGTTCGAATGACTTATATATATCGAATACGGATGGTCTCAAAGGCGGTGGGCGCGTGGGGTAGTACGATAATGTATTACTTCACAGCTAAACCAGTATGCTACCATGCTACCAGTGCATGAAATAAACCTTAGGACTCGTCAACCATACTAGTGCCTACTATACTTCAGTACTAAATGTTTAAAAGAACTAATTGCTATGTTTAACTCAAGGGAGCGATATGAAAGTAAAAAGAAACCGTTTAAATCTTTATTCAAGTCAAACTAGGCCGGCTCCAACCCTACGCCTCTAACATGAGAAGATTTAGCCCTATATGGGACCGGCAACAAACTTAGAGGGACAAATCTTTTCAAAACAAGTTAAAACAACACATAACACATCATTTCTTTATTTCACAAAAGTAAGCTTCTAATGAAACATAAGAAATCAAAATAACACTTGAAATAAAACACTTAGCTAAATGGTTAAAGAACGCGGGATTTTATAAGCTATCAGAATAATCCTTTAGGTATAAGCCTTCAGGAACGTAGCGAGTTAGGCACGAGGTTGGCTAACGAGTACGTCCGATCTCTAGCGCGGTCCGATCAAGAAGAACTACCAGCGGCGGAGCCTCTCCGCTCCCGCCTCAGTCAAGTTGGCAAACCTGCTCCACCAGTCTACCAACATACCGACAAAAACGCCAACTCGTGCCTACGCTCACTCGAGAGAAACCTCTCGACGTTCCAAAGCCTTCTACCTGTCATCTCAGTTCAACAACACGCCAATAGATGGCGTTACTCTCTACGCAACTTTATTTCAACAATGCGCCAATAGACGGAGTTACTCTCTACACAACTTTATTTATTTTGTTACAACCAAATAATACGTAGCTCAACATTGCTAATCGATTTTATACAGGCGTCTAAAATAATGAACTATAACGCTGCAATACGTCTTTCTGGTGTCAGGGTCCGACACGGCCGTCCTGCGCTACACACGTCCTCGTGTGTGGGTGTATGCATTTGATTCTGTAACAAAATACTCAGCACAGTATCTCATTGCTCGGTCATTCCTGACCCACAATTTGGGTCTCTCTCAAATTACTATTAAAATCAAACTTTGTTATCAATCCAACCACAAAAAATGATTGTTCAAAATTACTTTAACAATCCTCAATTCTCTAGTCAAAAATAGTCCATCGAGCAACGACTTAATGAAAATAATCAGTAATCATCGCCGCTATCTAGCGGATCCACTCCATTAATCATCGCCTCCATCTGGCGGATACTCTCAAATTTATGTGAACAGAACAATCTCAAACATCAAAAACACAAATCACAACAGCTCTAATTCATTGCTCGACAGTATCACTACTATTGTCATCAATATCCATTTACGGGGAAATTATCTGGCATTAAAAAAAATATTTTGGTCAAATGTGATAATAATCATTGTAGGACCTTAAAATAAATAGCACTCTGACTTAATAATGCCAATTTTACTCTTATGAACACAGTACATCAACGGGAATTCATTTTTAACAAAACAACACCAGTCCTTCGGTGCATTGCCAGTCCTTCGGCAGATACCAGACCCTCGTCAGAAGTAACCATCTCAGCCGCGTAAGTGCTACTCCTTGCAAAGAGCATTCTGCACATAAAAAGCAGACCACGTGCACTTCTTACATGCTCTGGCACTTCTGATGCGGTCACTAAACAATACCCAGTCCATCTAAAGCAAAACATTAGTGCCCAGTCCATCGGGCGTGCCTTCAGTCCATCGAAAGCAAAACAGTAGTGCCCAGTCCATCGGGCGTGCCTTCAGTCCATCGAAAGCATGACAGTATTGCCCAGTCCATCGGGCGTACTTTCAGTCCTTCGAAAGTACAAGCTTTCAGTCCATTGAAAGCAAAAACAATGTTAAGAGTGAATTCCAAAAAGAAAATAAAAACGGTTCTTTAAATCATGTTACTCAGAACCATTGGTACTATCAGCGTCAACTGATCAACTGAAACTGAACATCACTGATCAAATCACTAAAGATCGCTTTCTACTTTAGCTTTTAACAACAGAAACTCGCTCAACACTTCTATACAGAAGTAAAACATCTCAAAATAATCCCAACGAAATGGGAACTGCTCACCAGATTAATAAAGCATGATGCACGCGACCAAGTCAAAGGTGGTGGTGGTGAAGTCCGACCCAAGCACGAAGGCTGATGCTTTCCGACTTGCAGTTGCCGTTGCTGCGGCAGATGGCGAGATGCACGATGTGGTTCATCATAGCTGGCTATTACTGAAATCATCATTTGCACGGTATCAGGTTTATCATGTATGCAGGTTAAACTTCAGGGTTTGTGAATGTGCCCTAGTAGCGGACCCAAAGACATATTGCCATAGGATACGGGACTTTAAAAATCTCAGATTAAAATTTAAACTTCAATGAGTACGTTTTATTTCCTTCTATGAACAAACAAACACGTGTTCCAAAAATAAGTAACACGGTAAAATGGGCCAATACGAAAAGTGACAGCTAATTAGTTACGTTAGACTGTTATGCTTCGCCATTACACTCATAATAAAATTCACTAATAAACAATTGGAACGAAACCTGTCCTTTTATTTCCAAATCTCCAGAACAGACGATACTGCACAGCTGCTTCTGTGTTACAGGTGTGATGGCGTCTGTAAGTTGTCCCTGCTCAGGTTGCAGCACACTTTCAATCAAGATTAGACACGTGAGCTTACCATTACCACGTGTCCAGATTATGGAATGTAGGTCACCAGAAATACACCACGCTCCCAGGTGGCTGTGTAAGCAATACATGATACCTTGGCAATCCCACTTGCTGATATCGAATACGGATGGTCTCAAAGGCGGTGGGCGCGTGGGGTAGTACGATAATGTATTACTTCACAGCTAAACCAGTATGCTACCATGCTACCAGTGCATGAAATAAACCTTAGGACTCGTCAACCATACTAGTGCCTACTATACTTCAGTACTAAATGTTTAAAAGAACTAATTGCTATGTTTAACTCAAGGGAGCGATATGAAAGTAAAAAGAAACCGTTTAAATCTTTATTCAAGTCAAACTAGGCCGGCTCCAACCCTACGCCTCTAACATGAGAAGATTTAGCCCTATATGGGACCGGCAACAAACTTAGAGGGACAAATCTTTTCAAAACAAGTTAAAACAACACATAACACATCATTTCTTTATTTCACAAAAGTAAGCTTCTAATGAAACATAAGAAATCAAAATAACACTTGAAATAAAACACTTAGCTAAATGGTTAAAGAACGCGGGATTTTATAAGCTATCAGAATAATCCTTTAGGTATAAGCCTTCAGGAACGTAGCGAGTTAGGCACGAGGTTGGCTAACGAGTACGTCCGATCTCTAGCGCGGTCCGATCAAGAAGAACTACCAGCGGCGGAGCCTCTCCGCTCCCGCCTCAGTCAAGTTGGCAAACCTGCTCCACCAGTCTACCAACATACCGACAAAAACGCCAACTCGTGCCTACGCTCACTCGAGAGAAACCTCTCGACGTTCCAAAGCCTTCTACCTGTCATCTCAGTTCAACAACACGCCAATAGATGGCGTTACTCTCTACGCAACTTTATTTCAACAATGCGCCAATAGACGGAGTTACTCTCTACACAACTTTATTTATTTTGTTACAACCAAATAATACGTAGCTCAACATTGCTAATCGATTTTATACAGGCGTCTAAAATAATGAACTATAACGCTGCAATACGTCTTTCTGGTGTCAGGGTCCGACATATATGTATATTTTTTCATAGGTAGGTACACCTACACAAACACTCACCTGAATAACATTATTTTAATTTTCCCCTTATAAGTAATAGCCGCCACCCTTCTAACATTGCCGGGTGCCTAGTTTGACCCCTATTTGTATTCAATTAGGTACCTGACCTTTAAGATATGTCATCATTTTTAGGATAGGGTTATAAGGGTAGATTAGGTCTGCCAGTTCCTTTTCAATATTAAATATGTAATCTAACTTCTGTATAAAATAAAACTACATTGTATTAAAGAGTATTTACGTTTACAATAAGTAAAAGTATTAAATATGCACTGCGGTCCACACCTATTTTCGCAAAGCCTTATAAAGAGTTTTTGGAGTCTGTAACCTCACCTTTATCCACCCTACGGCATAAATAAAACAACATCTATGTAACATGAAGTATGTGATGCTCTGTACCACGTCACTGGTAGAACAAGGCCTAAGCCGCTCTAATGAATACACTAACTGGCTAACTTTCTGTTACAGGTACTGCAGTTTGCGACGCACACCGTGAGTCATTAGTTGATAAAAGTGACGCGTCGAGACGAATCCCTAACGACGCGGCAGAACCATTTACTAGAACCCACATCACAATGTTCCACTGACGTCACAAATCGTATCAAAACAAGTTACTTTCGCTAACTCGCATCTTAACCAACTGCGGCTTTCAAAATTCAACCTCACGCCCATATGAACAAGGTTGAAATTAAAAGCAAGCGCTATTAGATGCATATTCGTATGCGACGGTGACGTCCTAGGGAATTTTATGGTTTAATTTACATCGGTGTGCGATAGGAAATTGCCGATCCCTCGATAAAGTCTCGACGCGTCATTTTATTCCACCCTGTCGATATTTTCGCTTATCCTAGTTATCCTACGTCAGATTAGCAAGATTGCATCGAATTAAACGTGGAAATCTAGTATCAATGTAAAGGCTTGCTTTTTTGACAGATTTACAACCCATTTACTTTATCCTAACCAACTAGGAGAGTTCGTTTTTTAGCAGATTTCTCGTGAAGTATTTTGTAGCATAGGTGTCTAAAATAGGCATAGGTTTTAGGAGTTCGACATCAAAGGAAAGATAGTGTTTGTATCAAAGCCAGAGTTTACCTACATAAATATATCTAAAATGTTCCTTTGATGCCATTGTAGTGCTTTTATGAGAACTCTGCTAAAATACTGTTAGTGACGTTAGTGTTTTTAGCCTTCGTTTTCTTACTAACACGTTCAGCATTTCTTTTAAACTTACATTCACCCATTCATTGGGTGAATGGTTATTGCCGATGCCGGTAGAAGCAGCATTGTTGGCGGGGTTTGAAGTTTTTTTATGTTTTGACAGCATAAGGCTAGAACCGTTTCTTACTCAATTTTACTAGACCTCGTGATATTGTGCGAACTTACTTGTAACATACCTAATTTCTTTGACACTAGAGCAGTGGGACTGTCAAACAGGCAAGAAAAAAACCGGACAAGTGCGAGCCGGACTCGCCTACCGAGGGTTCCGTACTTTTTAGTATTTGTTGTTATAGCGGCAACATAAATACATCATCTGTGAAAATTTCAACTGTCTAGCTATCACGGTTCGTGAGATACAGCCTGGTGACAGACAGACGGACGGACGGACGGACGGAGTTAAAGGTTTAAAAAAAGGTTACTCGACATAAAATACCCTGTTCTGCTTCGCTATTATATTATAATAGATACCTATCAAGGATATTTTCTTACAGTAGGTAGACAGTCTAAAGGGGCCCACTGATTAACAGTCCGCCGGACGGTATCGGCCTGTCAGTTGTTCGGAACTGTCAAAATTTTGTTCTAACTGACAGGCCGATACCGTCCGGCGGACTGTTAATCAGTGGGCCCCTTTAGATTAGTAACAGATTCACAGGTATTTCAGTAAGTAGACATAGTGCTTGTAGGTTCAGTTCAGCCACAGAATAAATAATAGTACTAGGTACAGAAGACTCACTCTCTAACAAAACGCGTCTGTTACGATCAGGACAGTTATGGCCGCTAGGTGGCGACAGCGCCACGCGCGGCTTATGGCTAGCCACCAAAATTGGTGTGGAACGGATGTGCTTTTAGCTACCTGTTGCAAAGCGACGAAATCGCGGAGTGAGCCACGCCTGGTTCAGCCAGAAAACGGATTTTCAGCTGACTCTTTGCGCGATCAGCGCGCCCAAAATTATTTGTATACTTATCTATAATATGCTGAATTTAATATTTTTATCCTAACATTTAACGTTGGTATCGATTCAAACAAAGTGAGTTAGGACTGAATTTGCACTCGTACTACACAGATACTAAATACAGCGCCCTCTACCGGCGAGTAGCGGAACTACGAGCATTTTGTGTAGCTTGGTATAGCTTTACGAGAACAAATGAAATGTCAGTCATGTATTATTAATATTTTATGGTACACGTGTAAGTTGTAAAAATTATGATTCAATTATTAACCCAATGGATCGGACGTAAATTGTTTTCATATCGGCAAATTCCGTTTGTCGAATGCTCTACCCATTTTACGACAGGGCAGACATGAGCCCGGATAGCTCAGTCGGTAGAGCATTGGACTTTTAATCCAAGGGTCCAGGGTTCAAGTCCCTGTTCGGGCGGCTCTTTTTTTTTACTTTTTTATGTTTTATTTACAATAAGTGTACGATTTATCAGTGAACAAATTTCTTGCATTTTTGTTATATTATTTGATTTTTATGTTTTCTATTTTTATCTCTAACAAGTAGGTACATTTATTTTATGTTTTTAATCATTTTCGATAATTCAATTAATTATTCGCTAAGTACTTCGTTTTTGTACTATTATGTATGTATATTTTTATTTATGATTGTACATACCTACATAGGTAAATAATTAGTCCAAAAAAATGAGATAATTTACTAATTTTATAAAAATAAAGTAATCTTTAATTTTACAGACAAATATACCTATAAATAAATTTGGAATATCTATAACCCCGTACACAATTTAGTTAGGTAGGTACTTTGGTTTAACATTACATATTTCAAATACTATGTAAAATACATTTTTAGCAAGTGTTCATTAAATGAATTGTCTTCCGCTCCATCTAGTGGCGTGCGTATAATAAACTGCGATATCTTACTTACTACTAAAATTAACAAGTTCCTGCACGGTCTGCTTTCTACATAGTTCCGAAGATCACCAACAGATGGCATGTTATGCTGTATGTGGGCCTGTTTTTAACTATACAAGATAGATGGCGCTAGTAGTACATATAATTTAAATTCTTGGGCAATTGTTTAGTGTTGGGTAGGACTCGAGTACTTTGAGTCCTCTGCTTCAAGACTATGTACTCAGTTGTTCACTCTTACAATTAAGTCCAAACTCGAGTTCTTTTCAACTTAATAGAGACCCGATTCTTTTCTAGAGACTTGAGTCCTTTTCAGAGAACTCTCGATTTTTTTTACAACAATTTCGAAATGCATTGTCTTTATGTATAATTATTTTATGGATTAGGTACACAAATCATACAATAACGCCTAATTTCTTTACTATTATATAGGAAAAACCTATTTGTTTACGGAGTCTTTATTCGTAGGCTCGAGTTTTTTTTGAGTTGCTCTTAAAAAAAGTCTCGACAAAGGACTCGAGTTCCTACCAACACTAATTGTGTTTCCAGTTTTATATTTGCTAGGGCGAACATAGAATATAATAACATTTTTTAATACAAAAGAAGTTAATCCTTTTGTATTTATAAATTAACTCTTTATAGAACTTTGGAAATATATACTTACTACTGTTTATGTGTTATACCACAAATAAAACAAAAGGAAAAAGTATTATTATTCAATTTATAAATTCGTAAATAAAACTCGTCAAACCGATTTATATCTTAATCGTACTAGCAGGTAGTATTAAGTAAAAAATTAAAACAAACAAAACAAAATATAGAAGAAATAGGTAACACATCAGCATAACATTTAACCAATTCTATTCAATTGTCTTTATGTTACTGTACATTTATGTATTTTATTGTAAACTATGTGAGGTGAGCAATAAAGAGTATTGTATTGTAACATTTACAGTCACAAAGGCGGGCGATCTTATAGGGGGCAGCATAGGAGCCGTCAGATTTTTGGCGCGAGGCGTAAATGTGACGTTTATGCTTCCGATGTAGCCCACAGCCAGAGATGGGCATTAATCGATTAACTTTTTAATCGACTAATCAATCGATTAAAAAAGTTAATCGTCAAAATTAATCGGCGATTAATTTAGTCGACCTAACATACGATTGAAATTGAATTAATCTTAATATTAATCGATTAAATTTCTCGATTAACTCTCGATTGAAAGTAGACAGGTGGTCATTTTTGTATGTAACTAAAAATCAAAACTTCTTGCGTACACATTAAAAACCATTCCAGTGTTATAAATGTGCTTCAATAATATAAGATGGTTACATTGGTTACTATAATAATGCGGATAACTTAGCGCGGCATCTCTAGGTAAGGGTTTAGGGCTTGTAGCGCAGGTATAAAAATTAGAAAGAGAACGACGTATGTGTATGAAAGAGCAAACACATTACTTACCTCTTATCAGTTGTTTTCTATAAGGTTTCAAATTGTCAATGCAGTAATTACTTACTACTTACATCGAACGCTACACTTACATATGATTTAGCCTATGCAACTTCCAACACTGATTTCGCAGTAAAAATCGATGCTATATTTTTTTTTACCATTTTTCCTAGAATCAGGAAACAATTATGTGATACATATATTAATTTCCGGCAAAAATACAAAATCATGCATTTAAGGGTTAAACACCTGGGTAAGTTGAGAAACTAATAACACGTGGCATATAATACAGTGACATAAAATACTAAGCATACGTACTCTTTGTCGGTTTGTTTTATTGTTTACACAGGACTAGAAATTGCAAAATAGATAACAATCCGTTTATCCATAATTTGCCATTGTCATACGATCTTAAGAACTGTCAACATAACCCGAGATAAGAACAACCTTTAACAAAAAAATTTGACTACAGAGCTTAAAATGCCATTATTATATCTTCGTCAGCCGGTCTATATAATTCGCACAATAGTAAGGTACCTTTCGAGAGCAAATGCACGTGTTTGTTTAAAAAAATGATAATTTTGGTTTAGGTATGCCTATAGCGATTTCAGTATTTTATTGATAACAAAATGGGACGAACTCTAAAACATCCCTTTTCAAACAAAAACAAAATTCGAAGACGGTCGAAATTAATAGTCTCCAAGTGAACATACATAAAAATTCGTCTGTTACTTATATTATTTATAAATGTTTCAGACGAATTAGGCACCTCGTTCTTTTTTTAAAGTCGGTTAAAAAGACCATATTTATTGCTAAAATTAATCGAGAGAAAATTAATCGAACTAATTAATCGATTAAAAAAATTAATCGCCGGTAATTAGTCGACGATTAATTTAATCGTGACAATATTAGTCGGAGCTTTTCGACTAAAATTAATTAATCGTCACTTTTAATCGTTGCTCGCGATTAAGTCGGTTAATTTTAATCGTTAATCGTCAGTCGATTACATTTTGCCCAACTCTGCCCACAGCATGCACAAGGAAACGTACACCTACGTGAACGGTAGATGGTAGCACTTGTTTTGGCAATGTACATGTGCACATATGTTTCCGATTCAGGCCTCAAGATGGCAGACCCTCCAACGCGCACGGTCCCTATACCTTTAGCCGTAATACGTATGTACTTGTAGGTTTACATCGTTCAAAATGGATTTAGATGTTGTATCGCTTTTATTTTACTAGGTACCATACCTATTTTTAAAGAGATACAAAACAGAAAAAGTAATCGCAAAGTCAAACCCAAAATAGCCATGACTCTTCAATTGTTGTTTTTTTTACGCTTGTTTGTCAAATAATTCACTATTGTCGAAATCTACTTTAAATGTATAATAAGTTGGGAATACCACGACGTAGTAACATAACAATACAAATGCAACACCGGCTTGGGAATACCCATTTTTTGTTTTCTTTTTTCAAGACTAGGTACTCAGGGTGAAAAATCCCGGATCCCGGTAAACTATTTTTTTAAGAAAACAAAACAATGGTGGCTATTACTCTTTTATTCACGATCACGATCTTGCTAGCGTCCAATGCAAAGGGTTAAAATAAAGAAAATTGACTGAAATAGCAAGTTGTGTTGTCAGCATTAAGATTTTTGGGTTTCCTTTAGCTACTTAGGACCTCTCTCTGGAGCTTAATGCCGAGTACACATTGGGCCAACGTAGGCCAGAGACGCAGCTATGAATGACTTGAATGAGCAGAGGAATGAGTTAGCAATATCGATTGCTTTTTCTAACGCACAACCGCGTCCCTTAGCCTATGTTGGTCCAATATGTGAACCTACTCGACATAAGGCTAACCTTAGTACCCTATTATTAGTAGTTTTGAAAGTTAGTTTAGTATATTTGGATAATCCGTCTTAGGTAATTTTAGACCGACACCTTAACACCGACAGGCATTAAACAAAAAAAAACAGACAAAAGCGATAAATAATATATACAGTGCTATGCTTAGGTACTTAAATATACTATAACTAAATAGTCTTACATACTTATGTATTTTTTGCACTGCAAAAATATTTTGCCTAGTTATATAAAACATTAAATAACAAAGAAGTACCTGCTGCTGTTTTTATTTATATATTACACTTGACCCCCGTCACGTGTCGGATAACAATAGTTTTCGGCGTAAACATTTGAAACGTTTTTGAAAACGTGACCGATACGAGTTGAAAACGAATTTTATGAAACAAGTAGAACAAGTAAAAACTTTGCGACAACGGTTTCTTTTTCCTGAATAATCTCTATGCCGTTCTTGAGTAAAATTACGACACTAAAGTACATATTCTAAACTAAAAAAAAACCCTTAAGCGTCTATACACTCACTATTATTGAAATCCGATTACTTTGCAGTCTGATAAAGAGGGAGCCACACTCATTTTTGACTGGCCTAACAAAACAATGAAACTATTAACATAGGAGTGAATTGCAAAAAAAATGTACGTAATTAAGCGCAGTTAAGAAGCTGTGATTAGTCTTAACTTAATTGATTCATTTGTGTTACGAAAATTAACTATGTAAATTGTGTTGTATTGTATTTATTGTACATACTTAATTCGTACACATATATAAAATTAATTATGTAAATTGTATTGTATTGTATTTATTGTATTTAATTCGTACACATAGGTATAAGTCTTTAGCATACGCTAACACACTTTCATGCATCTAATTAAAATAGAAATGGCTTAATTGTGGTAACACAGTGGAATCAATTAACTTTAGACTAATTACAGGTGCTTAACTATGTACATTTTTTTTGCAATTCACTCATAGACGTTTGCATGTTAAACAGCATTTAACAAAAAGTGAGGCACACGTCGGTTGCGAAGAACCATGGCTGCGCCGCATTGCGGCGGTCGATGCTCGAGTACCATCGGCGCTGATGATGGATCGCTATATTTAATCGGAAGCGATGCTTTTTACTCAATAGCTATATGAATAAGCGAATTGCTTTGGAACGTTGAAAGGAACATGAGTTGTAGGTAGGATGTAGGGTAATAAATAAGTTATGTTAGCGGCTATACCTACTGCTAATGTTAAACATGTCCTTTAATATAAGATTATTTTTGAGCGTCAAGGTTTAGTAAAGTAATCAAGCAATTTGAAATAATGTATCGGTAGGTGCGTTAGGTCCCTTTTGAATCCGAATTCTTACCGGAATACAGATATTTTAGCTCTGTAATCTACTACAACTGTAAAAGCCTTACGTAAATATGTAATTATACTAAAAAGTTTTTAAATATGAACACCATTCTAAAATTTAAGTGGCAAATGTATCTGTAACATTACTGATATTTTTCACCACAGCGTTATCTTCTTCTTTGAACATTGCATTGCATACATGTAACGTGGTTTTTTCTTGCGCTAAATTGTTTTTTTTTTCTCGTATGTTTATCTTTCAAATTAAACAGTCCACTTGTTCTACCTAACCATGCCTTCTACCGACTTAAAATAATAGAAATCGAGACGCGCCTATAAAGTAAACTAAAAGTAATAAATAGTAAAAAAAAGTCGTATATTTAATGTGTAGTTTGAGCTACACAAATCCAGCGTTCCTTAGGGTCGAAGCCCGCGCAGGCTAGGTCACCCTGGATGCCCTAGCGGGAATAACCTCGGCGTGCCTCGGCCAGACTTTACAATAACCTGCGCTCGGGAATATAGGGGTTAACCCTTTACAATACATGAAAATACGATTCACTTGAAACTGACCCTTTGAGGGTTTATCTAACACATGTCATACATCTAGGGCAAAAGGGGTGTTGTAAACCGCTAGTAAACTAAATAGTAAAATAAATGTCGATGGGAAAATAGATGGTTTCGTAAATAATTTTCCACATCAGTAGTTTTTTTTTTAGTTTGAATATTTGTTGGAAAACTAGGTATTTCTTTACATTCGAAATATACGCTGAACTGAAGGATATACGAGTGCCTACATTATTTTAATATAATAATTTAAAATAAAATCTTAGTGCACAACGTGTGCACAAGGGCGTGATTTAGCTACAATGATTTTAATTTTAAGAAAAGGACGTTTACTAACTCAAATCTTAGTTTCTTATACGGTAATCATTTTATACCTGTACGATATTATTACTTGATAAATTTCCTATTTTTTAACATTCCTTTCATTCATAATTAAGAATTGGCACACTTAAAAACTTGTAATTTTCTCTTTATTAATCATATTAATGCTATATAATAAGATTTCATCATGGCGAAAATAAGTTATCGACGTCGTCATCCTCATTGCGTTAGTCGTTTGCAGTGCGTATACGCATTTCTCGTTACATAATAGCAACGTAATGTACATACTTAGTAACATTTCGATGTAAAATATGTGTATAGGTTACGGTTGAAAACACTGTAGTGGGTCCACACATCACAGAATTAATTCTGTACAGCCGTTTTTTGATCAATTTTCAAGTCTTCAACATCATCACTCATCAGCCTGTTCTAATCCACTGCTGGAATCACCATAAAAAGCTATATCAAAGAACAGGGACGGGACATCAAACTTAACACATTATTAAGTCAATCATAACCAATTTTATATATGTATTTTATTCGTAGACACAATTGTCACAGACGAAACAAAATACATATAAGAAAAACGTACAAAGAAGAAAGTTCCACGAAATGGCCTCATCTCAGCATGTTGTTGGCTACTTCCAGCGCTGATCTTACAATCATCATTAATACACCGTGAAATTTTAGTGGTTGTTTTCCCGCAGCGAGATGATTTTGAACATGATACTGTACAACTTTCCCCAAGGAACATAGGTCGAAATATGAAAAAAAAAATTCGAAGTATGGGAAGTCGAAATTTTTTTTTCATATTTCGACCTATGTTCCTTGGGGAAAGTTGTACAGTATCATGTTCAAAATCATCTCGCTGCGGGAAAACAACCACTTAAATTTCACGGTGTAAAATCGTATATCATCTTATATCATTCACGGCTTCTTATTCAGCTCCTGTAGATGTGCGTACGGTCAGCCAAGGAAGTGGAAACCACTTCCTTGGCTGACTGTACATCTTCACTGATGAGTGATGAGGCTGAAGGATTTGCACAGGTTTTTGTTTGCATCATGCCCTCTATTATCTGAGAGGCATCTCTTCTGGTCTAGTCTGGCCTACTCGCTGTACATCGTGGACACCCTGTTAAACTACAATTTAGCATATGTGAAACAATAAAATACCACTTTTTTCACGCCTCACTCGGCTTGGGTGGAATAGTATCAGATTGTAGGTTTTGACGATTAAAGAGGAAGCAATGCAAAGTGTTGTTACAACATTTGTAACGAAATGTTATTACTCTTCCTATTATGTAGTACTAAATACTATAATTAGCTGAAATTTATAGCTGTAATTGCGGCTTTTAAAAGCATATGCAATCAAGTAATGTTGAAATCATTAATCGTTTCATAGAAGCACTAAGGAAGTATCATTGATGAAAACTGTTTTGATTTGAGAAACAAGATTTATAAAAAAAATCTTCGTTCATTAATAAAGGACACTATAATAATTTGTATCTGTGCCCTATATTTATAAAGTTTTTCTGAACTAGTGGGCTGTGCGCGAACCCCGTAAAACGTAGATCTAAATCTAGGAATGAAGGCCAAGTGAACAAATGCCCCTATCCGTGTTTCCCAATTTGATACCAGCAATTTGCCTCAACAGCTTGGAATCAATTTCATCGTGAACTTATGCCCCGCGCCTTAGGGAATGATTATTAGCTCAAAGTACATGCCTGCTATTCGTAACGCTCACAGTGCATGCGGGGTTTATCAGGTTTTGTTTTTGAATGAAAGAATAGACACAGCTGCAGCTGTGTGTGACTTAAATATATAAAAACTATAAGAAAAAGGAATTCGTTTGCTGGATTACTTACTTATCTCATGAACGTAAAGGTACCTGACATGCCCAAGGAACTACTAGACTACCATTACCTACTTGAGACCTAATACCGGCCACCATATAAACTACGAAAATAGGTGGGCGATATTCATAATTCAGAAGACAAGATACGTTACCTTATGTGATTCTGTCCATTATCCACAACCCATAGGATTATTGATCACTGCCATCACACTCCCAGTTTCTTGTTAGCTATCTTACCTAGATGGCGTCTCAAGTACCTCTTCAAGTTTTAACTTTCCAACCTTAAAAATCGAAAATAGTTATTTGTACAACAAGAGATCAAAGTTTGATATTTCTTCGAGTGCTTATTTTGAGTCCCGTGCAAGCGAAAGATATAATAGTTTAGAATCTTGAGCGTAGTAAGGGATTCAAAAGCGCACGAGATGTAAATAACTTTGATCTCGTGTAGTACACAAAATTTTTCACCCTAAGCAGTGAGAACATACCTAGAGGGACAGAGATAATAGAACCCAAGTATATCGAACTTGTATTAGACCCCGCATGTTGAAATGACATTTGACTATAAAGGTAACTTGAATGTCATTTTGTCTCACTCAGTGAGCAAAATCGCATTTTGCTCACTGTTTTTAAGAAGCAAAGTACCCTTGTTCGAGCTGCTGAGGTGAAAACGTTATTTGCCTTTCTGTCGCTCGACTTTGCAAGAGTAGAGCTCTGTTACTGAAGAAGTCCCAACGCTATTTTGCCCATCCATGGTCTCTTCTATAATACCTTAATACCAAAGGTAATATGGCTAGACGCGAGGCAAACGTTCGCCTGTACCTAAATGAATGGGAACACTACTCAGTGTCGACATTCATCGCTCACGTCGGCTCAAGGTACTTATTGGATATTCCGTGTTGACAGGTGTCATTATAATAATCATGGCGCTTGGCTAACAATCTGCGGTTTGACGTTCCCCGTAGAGGGATCACTTGCACGTGCACGGCTTGTAATATATTGATTTTATAGGTAGACAATGTAGACATGTAGGAGCATTCCATGAAATTGTCTGCGAATTTTCTGAAGATTTGAGTTTCCTTTTCTATGACAAATAGTCAAAAATATGCACAGAAAAATAATCGCCTAAAAAAGTCGCAACACAGGAAATAAAATGCGTTTGTACGGGGCAGCCCGTGGAATGCTCCTGAAACATATTATGGCGCCAGTTTCACTATCTTGAAAATGAAAAACTTGACAATTAAAAAATCTTGTCAATTTCGGTCCGTAAATAGCGACTGTACTTAACTAGCAGTAATAGCACTAACATTTACTTGTTAGACCAGCAATGTACGGTGAATTGTCATTGCCGGCGTGACAAACAGGGAATTGGTAAAAGAGGCCGGCCGTCTGCTTCTTAAAACGGTAGAGTTTAATATCATTTGGTAGTTACATGATTTGTGTGAAATATGTACAAAGAGAAAAAACCTCTATAATGAACATATTTGTTGTATTTAAGAGCGTTTCGTAATCTAAAAGGATGATCATATATCACGCACGGACACATCGGGATTTGAAAAGTTGTGTAAAAGTGAAACATGGCCCCGTTTCCGCCTCTTAGTGCAGCGACGTTTTCTATTCCTGTATCTTTTATGGTCTTCCAGTAATTTATTCATTCCGAATGTGATATTTGAATCAAAGAGGTTTAATTTTTCTGTCTACTATTCTTTATTTTCGT
The DNA here is from genome assembly GCF_910591565.1 of Cydia splendana. Taxonomy (NCBI): domain Eukaryota; kingdom Metazoa; phylum Arthropoda; class Insecta; order Lepidoptera; family Tortricidae; genus Cydia; species Cydia splendana. The sequence continues at coordinate 20,695,885 of NC_085963.1, forward strand.
TTCGTTTTAATGATTTAGTCTACAATAAACAAACACACACCTCTATAAAAAAGTGAACATTATTCAACCGTATACCATTATTTTCTTCATTTGTCAGTCATGGTCTTTTTATTTCAGTTGTAACATCATCTTAGTAGTACATATTTATATGTCATCTTCTGACCGGCTTCGATCACGATGGAGCTATACTATTTATTACGTAGATTTGATAGGCTCTCGGGTAGCAATGCTTTTTTGCAACACAATATGTTACCACGCACATCCGCAGGTTATCCAATTTTTACTAAATAATTGCCAGACAATCATTGAAATTTTTGCTGCTACCACATATTTGTAGTAGACATTTATTTTTTCTGTAAAGTGTTGTTACACTGACTGTGTGAAATGTGGAATGTAATTTTATAATAGTAATATAAAAGTAGATTAATTGGACTACTTTGAAAGTTAATAGTTAACTTACTACATAGGTAATATAAATCTAACACAACACGAAACAATCGGTCATTTTACTAACATTACTATTTAAGACTAAAATAGTTCTTGGCAAGTAATTATTACTATTAATAATTACAAATGAAAAGCCACAGGGAACCACGTGCTTAAATTGCGTAAACTCCCAATCTATTTTCACGAGAACAGTGAAAGTAAATTCAATTTGCTTTGCAATTGCTTTCATTGACTTCTTGTTTTCTATTTACTTGTCAAGTTTGTATAATTTATACGGAATAGGCACGGATTCTGCAAGTGCAATTTAGGTTTGAACTCATCATTTTGCACTTCCTTGATGTTTATTCAATTCCGTTTCTTATTTCTCCCACTGAGAGCTGTTGCAAGCCAATGCAAGCAAATTCAGTACAAGTCTTGTTGTTTAAAACGCCAGGTTAAAACGCCTTTAGTTTTGGGAAGCAGCCCAAACGTAATGAATGAATGAAAAGAATGTTTTTTTTTTATTTCAGGCAACTAGTAGTAGAAGGGAGCAGGGGGGGGGGGGGTAGTAGTAGGTAATGCGATTGATGTCTAATTTGGATACATCACAGGATAATATTTAACCAGCCATTTCTTATCGCTAAACCAAATCATTTTGACTTGTCTCAACAATTTCACGATCAATTGTGCTCAAAGAAAAAAAAACAATGCGGATATGTGGTTGGTTTATATGAAATAAAATGGTACTCCAGGAAATCTTGCCAACGTATTCAACGTAGTGATAGAAATGCAAGATGTGCATAAGCAACCGCATGTAATATTTACATAACATAACAATTTAGCACAGGTACGAAGGCTACCCCGCTCGTTTGTTACGCACAGCCATTTATTATCATTTTAAATTGCGGCTTTGCATCGTTGTTGCGCCGTGTTGCGTGCACACAACTAAATAGCTGTAATCATTCCAAGAGTTCAACGGTAAACGAACACATCTGTTTGTATTTTAAATATTATTGTGACATTTTGATAATGATGTAGGTACATAAATATTGTAATGTGAATTGCAAGATTAGATGGACAATTCGTATTATTAACCGATTTAAAAATTCCCTAAGGGACGATATTCTCAATTCGGTTGTATGTTTTTCACCTCAGAACTCTGTCATTTCTCAAGCGATTTGGATTATTTTTTTGTTTAAAGTTTATTTACAGAAGCCTTACAGATTGGTCCCTATTATGTTAAAATCCAGTTCTAATGATGGGATCCATGTCGAATCGAGAGAACTCCTCACTCCTCATATGCATACTTATAGCGATTTTTTATAAATCTAAAAACCGAGCATTGGCATAAACAGTGCTATTTGGTTAAATGGAACTGCTGATGAAGACCAAAATGTCGTTTTAGGCCTGAGGCGTAATTGTTTTGAGCTGCACTATGGTCGTAAATAATTCTAATAACATTTTAAACTCTTTTGTGAAGCCGGTTTTTTCTATTAAAGATTATATTTCATTCAAAGTAAAATAGCTTGAAATGGCTCATCAATTTCATCATTATGATCAGATATAATTTAAAAAGAACCCTTGAATATGTATTAGTTATTAACTATTACGTCCATGTTACTTTAGACTAACTACCGTTTTAGCCTCCATTAAAACTCATAAACCTATTTAAAACGTGACTGTAGAACAAATACAAATTATTTACCTAGTTGACAAAGAAGTAACATTTATTAATTAACTACTAAGTTTCTATTTTTTATGAATTGTAAAGAAAATGTCATGTATGATTATACCTACCTATTCTATTTTTCTATTACGTTCACGAACCATCTCTCTTTTGTTGTAGTTTTCTTTGTTGCACTACAACGCGCAAAAATAAACTATTCACAGAATCGTAATGTTTATTCAGGTCACAGTGGTAGGCAGTGATCATTGACAAGTCCCTTTGTGGTATATGGAAATTGCACATAATAAATACCTAGGCATTGGTGTAATGCCAACCCGCGTACACATTGCGAGAGCGCCAAATGAGAGCTGCAAAATATTCATAATGTTTGTTACTTGCACAATCTCTTTATGGCCTTTTATAATCTCAAGTTTCTTTATACCTCTAATCCCTTTGTGCAATATTGATATCGCCTAAAGATCAAATATTTGCCTTACCCAACTGGCGGCTGTGCTGTAGATAATGAAAGCTATTAATTGTCACTACCTGTCTTGCTGTGCCCTACATAGCATAACCCCAATAAACATCCGCCATTGGAACGAGATGAAACATCGACCACAATCTGATAATTGTTAAGCAATTAGATGTTACATATTGGCAATTATGTTTTATTTACGTTGCAATATTAAAGCATCGTCTCTGGAACGTTCTTGATCAGAATCTACTTCTCTAGTTACGTAATAGTTAATGGTATATAGTATTTTAAGTCTTTCTAACAAACGACTATAAATTTTAATCACCTTTGTCTTAGTAACTTTAGTATCATTTTATTGCTACAAATCTAGTGTTTTAGTTGCAAACATAAATTCAGTCGATCTACGTGTAAATCCCTGCCAATAGTATAAATGCAAAAGTAGCTCTGTCTGTCTGTCTAAGATGAAATTTAGCATGGAGATAAGTTGAGGCCCATGGATGGGCATAGGATAGTTTTTATCAATCATCAGCATCCTCAGTGTTGTCACATCTACCAATTTTTAGGTAGATCTACCTATTTTACCTGCGTCCTACCTATCTACCACCTTCGACGTCAAATCTACCTATTTTTATCAAAATATTACGGTATAAGCAATTTTCCTCCATGCGTGTAACAAAACGTTACTTACGCGGCAAATTTGGAAAATGTAGGCGTGAAGGGATATCGTCTCATAGAAAATTTGAATTTCGTGCCTTTTTTACTGACATATTTGCTTGATTTGCTTGTTCATAAATATTTTTAATACATTTTTAATAATTGTACCCTGACAAGCTAGCGTTTCAGTAGAAAAATGGGGCAAATTTAAAAATATTAGCAAGAAGGATCGATATTTCATACAAATTTTGAATTTCGCGCCCATTTTTTCTGACTAAAGCTAAGTAGGTAGATCTACCTATTTTTCATTTTAAATTCTACCTATTTCTACCAAGTTTTGCATCGTGTTCTACCACTTAGACAAAATTGTATGTGACAACACTGAGCATCCTTCCACGCAGACGAAAATCGCAGACAGGCGATAGTTGTTATTATAAAAAGCTTTGACATTTCAATTACCGCACCAAACACATGTTGGCACATGCCTCCTATCATTTTTTGTTGAGCAACGCCAAAAAGAAAACTACTATTTCATGTCACGGTATCTGTAACATGCTGAGTTGTAAACACTTTTTTGTGCTCCCAAAGGGTGTGATCAAGGTCGATGGCAGCACGTTTCTTTTAAATGCTATGCTCTAGCGATTACGTAATTGTATGGGATAAACAAGCAAGATGTTTTTAAATCCCTAGGTAATATTGTTTTAGGAATACTTCCCCATCTAGTGTATGATTAGCGCTCACGAAGATAAAGGGACTAAGAGATTACAATGAAAAAATTATAGATGTGTGACGATGCTTTGTAGAGTAAATTATGAATAATGAATACGTGTCAGATAATTTTCGCTCTAATTGAAGTCTTCAATGAGTTCATTAGATAAGCTAGCGCCACGCAATGTTAAATATACTTATTTTGAGGAAGATCCACCTAAATTATAGATTTAGACAGTATCTTTATTCGGAGAAAAATATTTTTTAAAGAATGTCAGATGGTTAGATACTCGTCACGTTTTAGTTAATATCTTCAAACCTTAGAAAACATATCTATTTATGTATCGATTTAGCCTGTTTTCATCTGCTGCTCAGGATAAGCCTCCTACATAAGCTCTTCAGAATGTAAGTCACGAGAAAAACTAACATGCATTAAAATAGTAATCCATAAATTTAACGCGGAAAGCTTTTCGAGCTTCAAAAGCTCGTTAGAATTCGCATAACAGTATTAGCTGTATGTTAAGCAGTTTAACCGTTGTGGCGACAGTGTTTTGCAGACAAATGCTAAATCTGTCGCCCGCTAAACGGCTCACTTACGTGTTCCACCGTTTCGTGTTGGTTCGCAAATTATTAGCTTTTCTATAATTGCCCCCACTTGAGTTATTTCACCATTGTTTTTAGCCTCAACTTCAAATTAAGTTATTTTTTTTTATTATTCCGGGAATAATATTATTCACGTTTATAATATTTTTGATGTGAAAACTTCTTTAGCGGCGCTGAGCACTTTTTGAGGTGGGGAAAAAATGATAAACTCGAGACAGCGTAAGGCGTAACGCGTAAGGCGTCTCTTCTCTCTTTCTACCGCACGGCGAAAATGTATGCCTGAGCCTGCTGTTTCATGTAGGCGGCGCAGGGCGCTTGCGTGACGTTATGTTATGTGTGACGGACAATGTTATTCACCAAAGAACTTTAGTCATAACCTCCTAGTGAGTATTATATTCTTTGGTCATAACGTATCATAATCAGGTAAATTATTTAAAACTGGACTTTTATATTAAGCAATAAAGCTCAATGTTCTAATCTTGTACGGGCTGAAATACGAGGAAATCGCTAATAAAAGTGAACTCTAGTACTGGTGAATAAAACTCAAAATGTCATGACCAAATATACTTAGATGCGAGGTCTGCAAGATAACTTTACAATTTCTATTCGAATTTTAAACAATTAACGCTACAAATTTAAGCTCACTGGCCAGCAATTTCGGAACTAAAGTTTTTCAATAGAAAGGAGGATGGGTCAATTATACATAGTGCTGCAGACATTTTGGACTAGTCATTGAGTTTTCACTTCTGTCGGCACTCCCGGAGTGCAACCCGTTGTTTTTTTTTTTAACAATCGACACTTGACCTGTAACCACACCCTTTCCGATAAGACAATGTTATGTTTCCTGGTAGTTTCCTTCTATAATTGTTTATCGTAAATTAGCATGTAGGTTTCCTGTATTGTGGAATTTGTTATTATTACACATAATAATATAACATATGTTATACCTAGTAAAATAGATTTTTTTATTAAATCTAACAAAATAAACTAAAGTTAATTCAATGCCAATCCATCAACGCATAATCGTTTTAATGACACATACAATGTTGCACAATTTTCTCTAATTACCGTTTCCACGTATGCTTCATCGTCAAGGCTAACCTTCTTCAATGCTAAAAGCCATTGTCCCGGGGCCTCAGTGTAATAAGTGAAGCGAGAGATTTACGTCATAGGTTATTTTCGTCAACCGAAAACCTAAAACGGTCCTCTCAAGTCTCTCAACCACGCTGTTTATCGTCGCTGAATATATTTATATTTAGCATAAGGTGCGAAATTTCCAAAAGCGACCAATTTTAGCAGCATTCTAAATAATACACACATCTTACTTAGTTATTATTATTACGATCGATGATGTCACCAGTCACCGAGTCGAAAACATTCCTCTACAGCTACCGCGTACCAGCGGTATACTAAATTATCATTTCTTCTTATCGTTGTGGGAACATGTTGGACGGATATGATCTCATGTTTATGTGTTAATAATGCTAACTGAATTAAATTCAAAGTGACTCTTTGAATGTTTATATTGTTTCCTATCGACGTTAAACTGTATTTCTGCGTTGCGGCGTTATAATTCCGAAGCTATTTGGGATGGCGATCGCAAAAATAAACTGCATCCACTAAATTTAATATAAACGGCGACATAATTAACATTTTCGTTCCTGAAATTGACGCCAACGATCTCGACGGATTCTACTACGAAATTCGTTAATAATAAAGTTATATCATTGCGACATTCCTATTGCGTTATGATCCCATCCATCATAAAAAACTTCCGAGTCACTCTCATTTCATACAATAAGTATCTTACAAGTCAATGACCGCATCGTTTCGCCATAATGAATGTTCATCCATCAACACTGGTACCCGGAAGTCAGTGAAAAGTTCGACGGACGACCTTCGCCTACCGAAGAATCGGCCTTGGGGTGAAAACTCCCTTATACCAACATCACCCTCATGTAATTTGATACTGCGGTCGTTAGCTTATGCTTCCGCATTAGTTCAACGTCCGTCCTTCAGGGCCCATCAGGGTGTAACATTACTAATCACATTAGTATTTAGTTACCGTGTAAGCATTCTGATCGAGGACGTGTCGAGTTATATTTTTGTATTAAATCTTATGTCACTATTATAGAAAACACCTAAAAGGTCGGCAACGCGCATGTAACACCTCTGGAGTTGCAGGCGTCCATAGGCTACGGTGACTGCTTACCATCAGGCGGGCCGTATGCTTGTTTGCCACCGATGTGGTATAAAAAAAAACTTCTCACCAAGATTTGTTTTCACTAAGTCAGGACTTTGTATCTTTTGCAACTGCTTCCTCCCTCACTCAAAGCAAATAAACCAGTCGATATCATTTGTTACACTAAGCTAAGTCATGTCTGCAGTAGCTGAAATCAACCATGTATCATATTTAGCTTGAAACATCGCTTGATCACTAACTCATCCGTCTAGTCTTCGCTGTTTGTGTTCGTTCGATTCGTCATGGTTTAATTCGGTACACAGTGGGTGGCGAGCGTTGCAACTTCATCATTTCATTACCCACTTTATCTGTTGTCATTGGTGTGCTGCTTTATTTGTATCGTAACTGTTCAATATGTCACTATTATTTGATTCGTTTCCGTGCCCATGTCAAGTTGGTCAAAAAGAAATTGAGTAATTGCCTTTTTAGGCTAACAGTCAACTTGCATACCTATTTCATAAAAAAACGGATTGTTTAGCTTCAGAGAAAGCAATAGAACCAATCCATTCACAACTGCTGCGAATGTAAATGTGTTATTGTTTTGGTTAATCTAAACGTAGGTGAGCATAGCAAAGTTCCATACGAAGAAGTATTCCTATCCGAATTCTCCATTAGAGATACTTACGCAAATACTGTCCACTGATAAAGCACGTGCAACGTTTGAAAACCAATTTATATCGCGTTGAAGACATCTCGCTTATAAATTAGTGTCGCATATATTTCTGAATTCCCGATTCGCGCGTCAGCATAATATTTATACCTCGTGACTATCCCAAGGCTGTGGCCCGTTTTGCAAATAAATTCACCGTGTAACAGTGTCATCCAACTCGCCATGCGTAATGTTATTTCTTCCAATACATGACACTTTTACGCAGCATACAAAATTAAATATCATGCAACCAGTATTATGGAACCTGGCCCAACATGAAGAAACAAAAGTTATTGTTTATTATTCAAAAAAAATTGTAATTACAGCGTTCGCCAATACATTACAATCTTAAATACTAACCAACATTACTTAACCTAATTTTTAAATTCACTACACTATACTACTTAATTAATACAGCGATTCAAATATTCGTTTACATTCTTTTACAAGCTGTGACCACTTGGATGCGAACACATCAATGTGTGGTGCCATATTAAGCACAGAGTTGAGCAGCGTGAGTGCGGTGTGTAGCGGCGCTTGGCGCAGCAGGCCGCTGCGCGCGGGCGGCGCTGCCAGCAGCCGCGCGCTGCGCAGTCGCCCGCGCGCATCAGGTGCATACAGTCTTACTACCTCACACACCAGCTCTACACAATCCACCCTATTATGGATGACGCCTAGGGCGAGCTTCGCTACTGCTAGGTGTCGTCTGATTTCTAGTGATTCGTACCCTAGCATGCCTAGCAGGAAACGCGTCGGGTACATGTATGGATAATAAGTAAATTGTTTTTTGTATAAGTTATGTTGGGTTCGAAACAAATATAACTTAATATCTTCTACCAGGGGCCCATTTCTCGAACGGTAAGTATTAGACTAATATTATTAGTCCACAAACCGTCAAATCGTATGGGTTTCCATGACAAGACACTAATAATGTTAGCCTAATATGGTTCGAGATATGGGCCCCAGCATTTGTTTGCTGAGAAAAAAATGTCCAACAAAGCTTAGTTTTCACCTAGATAACGCAAGAGATAATTGCGACATTTTTGGAAAATTGGTTACCGAGTAGACCTTGGGATTGTGTGCAGCGGTATGATGAGGAGTATTATAGCCAAGCTGAGGTAAAAACATAAATGGCAATAAGTCGTGTCAATCTACAACCAACACAACACAGCAACATCTTGTTTACCCATACTTGTGTTGTTGTTTACATATCGTAAAACATTGATGCGACGGAGGTTATCAGGGTGGCATGTGTACACGAGGTACTCCAGACCTGCACTTGTTCCTGTCTCAATGCCACTCCGACCTTTCTAGTACGTTAACCTTTACATATTTTATTCAGAACATTACCCTTTGAGCTTTCATTTACAAAGGACCTTTTAAATTGTCCGAGTTATTAAAAAGGCCATTTGTTTTCTTTTTCTGCGGCATTATCGAAAACAACGATTTTCTCGTAGTTAAGTAAATGCCTACTTTTCCTTTTCATTTTCATAAAAAAACAATCCATCCATCTACGGCCCGTAGATTTAGTAACTGATAAATGGGCTTCCGACGTCTTGCTGACGAGCAAGTTTTTCAAGCTCAAATGACGATATGAGCTTGAAAAACTTGCAAAACTTAACAATCATTTCAAATTTAAAAATAACAAAAGTGTAAAATCTTAAATTGAAATTTTATCGGAAAAATAACACATCCGTAAATTTTAGTCGCAAAAATATGGCGAATATCGTGGCATCAGTAAACTATTTGTTTTAAAAAACCATTTAAGTGAGACCTTCAGCTTTTATAGCAGTTCCTCTAATTTATATTTGGGATGATCTAAGCGAGGGGCGCGGAAGGTCATCGTTGTCTGGTGGTCTGTGCTGACGGTCAAGGTTAACACGGCGCCTGGCTGGCCGCAGATAAAATAAACTATCGCGAAAATGTAAATACATAATATGTTGGATCTGCTACCTGTTTGACTGAGTCAGTGTAGGATGTGGGTTCTGTATCTTTAGATAATTCTTGTTAAGGTCCAGTATTTGCTTAGAAGTAAATCATTCTAGTCAAAGTTCATATTTAGTGTTTAAAATTACTTAAATTTTTGCACTTGGAGAATTATTGGTTTTTACAGATGGCTTATAATTACTATTTGGTATTGCAAGAAAGTTTCATGTAAAAAAAGCAATTTATGTCGACCAGATGATCTCAACTCAAACACCCATAATCGTCTGATGCGTCCCATTCTCGTCATAAAAACTGCATTGGCTGTAATTTGCCAATGGCTGCGTGTTTACGACAGCCCAAACAGATGTTATAATCTGCCCAAATTGCTGCGGTGTACATTAGTGGTAACGAATGATTTCCCGAAATTCTTAACGGCCTGTGAAGTGTTTTGTGGAAGACATCTGAATAAGAATGTTTAATTCAAATGAAGAATTCTTTAATCAAAAATTACTACATAACTTACACATAGCATTATTTTATCTTATGCTTAGAGTTTAGAACAACAGGTTAAAATATTGGTACTTGATCTTAATTATAGGTATTGGTCAAAGTCCGATTGATAAAAAAATATCACAATTGAACCTAGTTCATACGGCATTCAACAATAATGATCTCATCACTGCTTTATCACTGTTGTGGTACTTGTGGTCAGTCACCAACACAAACCACTAGCTGTCCACCTCTACTAAGGTCGAAGCAAACGTGATTCTTGAAAGAGGCATTTGTCCCTTACAATTCATGCTTCACCGCTTACAATAACACTACATTACTCGTATTAGAGTTATTGTTCTCATGAAAAGGCAGTTTGAAGCCGCCTGTCGCATTATCGCCGCGCACGCGCCACAAACGACCGCTTGTATGATTTACAACGCCGCAATAAGGGTGCCATTGTTGGCCTGACTTCGGCCGACCATATTACACAATCGGCTCCTTTGACTGCCTTAGGTTATCGCCATTGTACTCCACTATCTCCAATTCAATTCCCCTTAATTCTAACATCTTTATCACAACCTTTATCACAATCAATTCTGTAAAGAAACGGGGTAACTGGCTCGTTTGTGTTAAGGTTAGCGCAATTTGTAGATGGTATTTCACGTTGTTGATATTTGAATTGTGATTATTAACTACCCCATGGCAGGTGGCTTTGTCTATGTCAGTAATATCAGGTGCCCTCATTGCAGTTGTACTTCGTACTATAGATTGCATTACATAAACTAATTAAAGGTTTGTAACGGAACTGTATTAATTGCTACAGGCAGTGATGTAATTGCGTACTTTGTAAATTATATAGGTTTGAAACTGATGTTGATTTCTGCTGTATAGCGTGTATTGGCATCAGTTCTTGCTATGCCATTAGCTGGCATTAATCAACTATTAGATTCACGCCGTCGGAAGTTTGAGCTAAATTTGTTTCGGGTGTGCTTTTGATGGATAACCTAATTTGGTAATTTGCCAACCTGGTTCATTACAGTCTGGAGATCATTACACGACATACCATGGTCTAAAATATCTCTTACAAAACTCATAGGACTTATACCAGTTCGTTTTGAAAGAGTAAACTTTTATTGCATCAATTTTACAACAGCCCTGTTTCCAGTTACGTGAGTTGGACTTTATGTTGCGATCAGATAGCGTGTCGAGCTAAACGGCTCTATTAAACGATGACTCATACTCTCGTACTGCGGCATTATTCCCTACTGCAAATATCTAATGTTTCACTGTAATAATGACAAGGAAAAAATACCGCATTGTAAGAAATTGAATTTATATTATCGATCCAAGCTTTTCATCGCCTGTCACGTCAACTTGAGTTGGCCTTAATTTATCAGGGGATAACAACAAGACTAATAAATTGTATTACTCTTATCTATATGACCGTAATTTATTTTTTAATTATATCTCAGGCACATTACACTTTCCTAACCTTCATAGTTGTTGACCTTCAGACACCGGAACTGCGAGAAATGCACTAAATTTGTCTAGACAGCTAATTAGTTTCTTGTTGATCTTAACAACATATAGGTGGCGTTTTCCAGCAAAGAATCGGTTACTGATTTGTGGACAGGCTCTTGGTCATTAAATTCAGACTACAAACAAACACACTTTTTCTTAACCTCCTGAGACCCAGAAGCAGTTAATTTGTTTTTGGATGTAACCCTTAATAACTCTATGAAAGTTCAGAATACATTCTGAAATATGTATTATATCAAAAGAACTTTTTCTATATTACCTCACCCTTTTGAAGGCCTTCATATGGCTAACGTTGAAGCGGCTAGCCCTGAATGAAATTGTTCTACTATACATTATTCAGCTTGACCGTGGCCACTTGCATGCACGACATCGGTCACGGCAAAAAAAAAACGACGCTCACAAAACGTAACATCAGGGTGAGGTTGCAATATTGCAAATGAATCTTTCCGCGTCGCATTCTACGAATGAGAAAATTGATCAATTACGCTGTCCTGGTGCAACTGCGCCTAAAAGTAGGATTATTCATCGAGACCAACTGGTTATCCTTGTATACTTCACACAACTTTAACCAAGATTGATTAGACAAATTTTATAATCTCTTGTTTACTTTGCTGTGTATTTTAAAATTCCGGACGTTCGGTATAGGTACGATTTACATTAATCTGATAATCTTTGAATTGTCGTTGATTGCAATGCTGACGTCAAAGCATGTATTTTATTACCCGCGTTACGCGAGTCGGGTCACGGCGTTATTTGAATGCGCTACGAGAGATTTTCTTGCGTCAGAAATTAAGAATTTACTTCAATATCCTTTCGACAGACCTTTAAGTTGAATATTTATGATATTTTTATCGACCGAAAACTTTCCAGTGTTTTACTACCGCCAATGTAAGTTTTCCGGTTGTGTCAAATCGAGACCATAATTTTTAACATGAATTAGTGATATTGATGTTAATGTCCTTTGTTGCGAATTCGACTTCCGCAGGCCGGCGACCTCACGCCCTGCCGCAGCAAGCAACCTTCTGTGTTTATCGCTTTTAGAACGTCGATTTACGGAAATTAATGTTTTGGATACAAACTCAGCCGGTTAGGTATTTAGATCATCGACGATGGAGAATTTTCGAAATCAAATTAATGAATAGCAAACAAGTAAATTTTGTGAATCCGTTTGCAAATCTGTTCTAGATGTTTGAGTATAGGGGAGACTAATTTGTAGTACTTTCAATCCGGGACTATGATATAGAATTATTGTATATAATTATCTAGACATCAACCGTCGTATTTTTAGCAAACCATACTTATTTCCTTTGCATGGTACCTACATAGAAAATGAAGTAACGCAGAAATTAACTTAATTTGTGATTATGTATGTATATTCAAGGTTTGTCCTGTTTTTCTAAAAAAACAGCAAACTTACATAAACGCGTGATAGCGTTAGTTAGTCATTATAAACAAACATCCTTAGGCCGTTTTATCAAATCCACCGCAAAGTAAACTAAAATTTTCATAGAACTTGACGCGCTAGACACGTCACTGTATGAGATTAACATCTTTCAATAGTGCAAAGTATACTTCAGTGTTAGGTTTTCATGGAATTGTTGATTTACCTAGTCACGACACGGCACGACATATCACGATTACGTGGCGCTATTTTTAACAGTGCTTATGGTTCTGTTCTAAGTCAATTAAGCCACAGTGAATTAAAAAATAAATCATTTTCACTGACTGCAAGAAGGGTTTACAGTTTCGCCATTAATTTTATCTCTCCAATTTTATGACGTAGTTTCACTAACCTATTAAGACAAGTAGACTTATTACTACATTGGTAAAGCGCCTAACCCAATTAACTGTACTTGTCTATACCACTTTAGTACAAGCATTACTTAGTTTTACCAAAGACTTGTCGCAAGCCGGCAACAACTAATTAGGTGCTTCCTTCATAACAGGTTATTGGCGTCACGGTGGCTGTGTTGGCTAGTCTCAGCGTCTATGACACGGTCCTCATTCATACTTGCGTCCATGCGACATAATTCTAGTTCGTTGACGTGAGAGACGGCTAATTGCCTGCTCTCGCCCACTCGGTGCGTGACTGATTCTTCGCCTTCCTCACGGTCTTCCTCATCTTGATTGGCATCTGTATCGCTACTGTGTCCCGGTCCCGACCAATTGCGAAACTAGACTGATTTATTTATACCAACAACGATAACATCTTCCAATCTCTAAATTGTACTATTTTAATTGAGGCTGAATCATTCCGATGGAGCGAGTCCAACTGATACTTTGTTGACAAGTTCAGTGTCATTTTATTTATTCGTATGGCAAAAATACAATCGTTCATAATATGATATACGAGTATAGTATATTATAGCAGTACGCCCAATTGCTGGATCCATTGGGTGACATTGTTGTCTAGGGTGAACAAGTCCCCGGGGTTGCCCTGGTATTTGGTGAGTGGGCATTCGCGGATAATGTGGTCCATGCTCTGCACCGCAGCCCCGCATTCGCATGCTGGCGACTCTCTCCAGCCACATCTGTGCAGGAACTCACGACTTCTACCCCAACCCGTTCGTAGGCGATTTAACTGGCACCAATTTCGTCTGGGTAGTGAGAAGCCTGCTGGTTTTTCTAGAGGGTCGATGTTTGTCATTAGGTTGGCGGGCAAGTTCTCGTTCCATTCGTGGGCCCATCTCTCATTAACGTCGAAGGAGGTGTTTAAGAGTATCGAGGCAGTCTTATGTGGCGGTTGACGTGAAATCAGCCGGTTGGGTGGAGGGTTCTTGAGATCGTCGTAGGCGGGTAGATTTGGGTTGGCCAGAATCTTCTGAGCTTCTCGGACCAAAGCATGTTGCCTTCTTAAGTGCGGAGGAGCTATGTGGCTCAGCACAGGTAGCCACTCTACGGGGGTGCTCTTGATGGTTCCTGTTATGCATCTCATAGCTTGTCTCAGTTGCACATCCATGAAGTAATGTATGAAATGCTTGCTTGCATTTACCACCCCATTGTTACTGACACTCCCGTTGCCTTGCCACTAACAGAACGTCACCGCTTTGTTACTTCTTCACCCCGCTGAGAATGTACTGCTTCGCTCGGCTCTTGTGATGTAACGATGCAAATAAAATAGGAATAACATTTATTAATCAGTAGGTACACAGATACGCTGTTGTTAGCTGTCGAATAATAGTAGGTATTATAGACTCAATATTTAAGGTGGTATTGACAACACCTGCGGTTGAGGAACTTATTTTTACGTTTTTGGTTGCATAAAAACATCTACCTATATGGTTTTAAATTAACAAACTTGTGCAAACGCACATACCTACGTAGATCTATTTATGATTCGCTTGCTAAAATAACATTTAGTTTACACGAAGCCAAAACACTGTTTTATTTATCCCAAACAATCCCAAATTGCACACGTCTGGCTTCACCTTGAAACATCTTCACTGAATTCGGTCGATATTTTGTAGGTACTCTAACCTAAAACTAAACGCTTTCAAACAGTAGAGATTAGTCCCATTTTAAACCATCGGCTTATCTGCTTCAATCTTCAACGGCTTTTGTGTATAACCTTCTAAATGGGAGCTTATGAAGTACGTGGAGCAGATAAGTCTTGGAGCCGTCGCTAGGGCTGTGGTGACGTGGTGGTGTGTCGGCAGCATCAGCGGGCTGGCGCTGGCGCTCGGCGGCAGCGGCGCGGGCAGCCCCTCGTCTACGGAGCCCCGGGAGCAGACCGCGACGTCCTCTCGCGCCCCCTCGCCGCCCCCCTCCGAGAGGCAGCCCCACACCAGGTAGACGCACTCCGAGCGGCAAACGTTTGGTTTTTCTGGCTGTGGCTGTTTCTTTCTCTCTTCCGACGAAAACGTTGGCATGATTAAGAGTTCAATTAATAGAACGCTTTACTAAAGTTGATTAAAAGCATTTTAACTGCCTTAACACTTTAGAATCATATGCACATGAAATGTCAGAAATAATTGCGAGCTTTTGAGTTGAAATTGCATCAAATATTCTAAAGATCATGCTAACGTTTTCGAGAAGAGAAAATTTGTTGAGGTGTTGGTATTATTTTCATTTATTTGGTTTTAAATGGGCCGTGGTTTGCAATTTATGTGTTGTTCCAATCATGCCGTAACGTTAATTGTCTTTGTGCATGTTTGCCTGCTATATCTGTTTTGTTCTTTATGTTTGGTGGTAGAGCTTATATTTTGTTTTTGTTCTGCAAATTGTATGTCTTATGTCCTTTTTTTTGTCGACTCCGTGGTACGCCATTATCCCAAATGTTGTTTAGGTTTTTTGCTTCGAGACACGTGAGTATTATTTGTAATAGGTACTATAACGATGATCATTACCTGCTTCGAGTCGTCAATAACCAAGATAAAGTGGGCTATACAAGTATACATTAACGTCCGTAAGTTGTAAAGAAGTGCATGTTCAAATACAAACTAAGCGACTAAAGCTGGCTTTAATTAAACGATATAAGTACCATTTCAGTCTTACGTATAGGTATATAAACTTAAAAGCGGGTTAGATTGCAGAATCCCAGTAAATGTACACTTTCATAAGTGACGTCATGCTACAATTTACCCAATCAAGCACTTTATTATTAACGATTAGTCGATTATATAGCTCGATATAGAGAAAGCTGTCTCATTTTACAGTATACACCCCTATTAACCATTATTAGTTCCTGATAACGTCTATTTATTGGAATTAAATGTGCTGTAAATTGTATAATGTACTAAAACTCAAGTTTCTATTACTCTTGTCACTGGCGCGAGAGTTAATAATTGATTTTCCATGATATACTTGTGTAATAAATGTCATTAGACTATTTTACTTTATAACAGGTTTAGCTTTACTAAATATATCCGTCAATAAAAACAGGTATGTACACAACTACACATACCTGCAAAATTCATAAAGTGGGTATGTACTTTTGCAGCTCGATGTACATTTTATATTAATGCTATCATTTAAATCATATTGACCATAGCGTACCCTACAATAACAGTTTAATAATTTTAATTTTTGAAGTGAAAACTTCTTTAGCGGCGCTGAGCACTTTTTGGGGTGGGAAAAAATGATAAACTCGAGACAGCGTAACGCGTAAGGCGTCTCTCCTCTCTTTCTACCGCACGGCGAAAATGTATGCCTGAGCCTGCTGTTTCATGTAGGCGGCGCAGGGCGCTTGCGTGACTTTATGTTATGTGTGACGGACAATGTTATTCACCAAAGAACTTTAGTCATAACGTATCATAATCAGGTCAATTATTTAAAACTGGACTTTTATATTAAGCAATAAAGCTCAATGTTCTAATCTTGTACGGGCTGAAATACGAGGATCTCACAGTTACATTCTAACTTTATATCACTCCAATATAATTCGATAAAGCTACATCTTGATGAAATCGCTAATAAAAGTGAACTCTAGTACTGGTGAATAAAACTCAAAATATCATGACCAAATATATTTAGATGCGAGGTCCGCAAGGTAACTTTACAATTTCCATTCGAATTTTAAACAATTAACGCTACAAATTTAAGCTCACTGGCCAGCAATTTCGGAACTAAAGTTTTTCAATAGAAAGGAGTATGGGTCAATTATACATAGTGCTGCAGACATTTTGGACTAGTCATTGAGTTTTCACTTCTGTCGGCACTCCCGGAGTGCAACCCGTTTTTTTTTTTTAAGCCAGCAAAATATAGCAAAGCTATAACATGGTGGAAAGATTTGCTGGCTATGGATGAGGTCTTGGTGGCTCAGATGGCAGAGCACTGGAGTATCGATCCAAGGGTCGTGAGTTCAAGTCTCACCCAAGACAGTAATTTTTCCACTTTTAAATTTATTCTAAGCTTAACAGTTTAATAGTTGCAAGATTAGACTGCAATTATTATCAATTATACGACGGTTATATTCGCACCAACGCTAACAACATCAAAAGCTCATTGCGGTATTTTATATTTACATTACATTAAACACATCGTTTAATTCAACTCATAATTTGACGATGCGCCCGATTAGGTGTCTTACGTCATCGTCCAAGAATAGAATGGCAATGCTGTCAATGTAGATTTGTTGTAATTCCTCTTGTGGGTTGATGACTTCGAATGTAGATGTCACGGCGAGGGTACCGGCGCAATCGCAAGCACGTCAGTAGGCGGTGTTACATTGTCGCGATCATATTAAGCTCTAAAACACTATATTAAAATCACATTATCTTGAAATATTATACCATCTACATACTGCTTTAAATGTTAAGTCATTTCTAATCCTGATAATCCTATCACGACAAGACACGGTGCATGTAGGCGTGATCGATGATATCCAATTATAGAAATAGGTAGTTTAAAGTCCTAAGTAGGAAATGCAATCGGGTTTTACGACGATGCTTAATGTGTCCTTAAAATTTCTCTATGTAACTAGTGATAGTTTAATCCGTATAGGGGTCCTAGGAGGCCCTAAAGGCTAAAGTAACCTTAGTGAAATAATATAAAAAACAAGTGCGAGTCGGACTCGCGTTTCTAGGGTTCCGTACATGAGTCCGACTCACGCTTGACTGCACATTTCTAATAGGTTTTCCTGTCATCTATAGGTAAAGAACTATTTTGTGTATTTTTTTCAAAATTTTAGACCCAGTAGTTTCGGAGATAAATTGGGGGAATGGTCATTTTTTGGCTATTTTCTTAAATAACTTCGAACCTATGTATTCTAAAACTATAAAAAAAACATGTCCATCTTTGGGTCACTAATTTACATATGTGTACCAAATTTCAACTTAATTGGTCCAGTAGTTTCCGAGAAAATAGGCTGTGACAGACGGACAGACAGACAGACGCACGAGTGATCCTATAAGGGTTCCGTTTTTTCCTTTTGAGGTACGGAACCCTAACAATACGAGTTAGGCCTACTAAGGGTCCGCGTCACTTTTAAAATAGGTTGCAAAAACACTGGTATATGAGAAAACATCACGAGCTCTAGAACTTTCGACAACGCAACAATATTTTTTACTCATAGGCCCTAAGTGTGCAAAAACAAAGTCACTTTACATAAGTAATATGATTATTCCATATCAGTAAGACGAACTCGCATTGTATTGAGTACCGTATAATACGTTTGCTATCCACCTACATGTTCACACATTATCTTTTGTCTAGCATCTCTAGAACAGCGTCGAACTGACATTCAAAACAAGACATTTATCACCACTGTCACGTCAATGGTTACACGAGCGCACTCTGTTACCTCATAGAATCCAACACTATTTGTTGCCAAGACATTCGAGGAAAACGTGATATCTGTCAATTATGTACAATAAATCTCTGCCGAGTTCAGCTGGATCTGGTAACGTGAGCAATTACTACGATAATTGCACGCTAAGTGCTCTTGTGGTCTATTGCTTAGGCGCATGTGGTAAAACAACAGCAGCATTTCATATGTTAGCTGTGCAAATAAACATTTCTATTTCTATTTCTAAATAATGCCACTCTCGCGCAGCCGGGTAAAAAGAGATTAAAAAAAACTCATGTAAAGAACTCTAAGGTAATTTTCTATCACTTTTCTAGTTATAGTAAAAAATTATGAAATACTTATATTGCTCACAGCAATGGCAAGACTGATTGTAAGTTGCTACATTACCGATGATTTATTGTGATATGACATGTTCTTATGTAGGCTTTAGAAAATATTACTGTTACTTAGTTTGCGTCGGTAACAATCTTAACTAAAACATACTCCATATCGACTCTAACAAGACAATTGTCGTATTTAACCCATTTAATTTAACACTACTTTAAGTCAGAGAATCTCATAATATCATGAAAATAATAGAAAAAAAAATAGAAATATTCGAATGAATTGTTTCACAACGCAAAAAGCAACTGGTGGTACTTGCACTAATACTTAATAATCAAACGAACTTACCTGTGAAGTTTGATTACAATTATACGAGTATCCAAATCCAAGACAACAATATAATTTACTGAGCAGCAGTACATGGAATCATGCCGTCCTTGTCACACATTTTAGAGATATAATATTTAAAAAACAAGTTCGCACTGTCCCTCTCACTCGCTACGCTATCATCCCCCGCCATCCCACTCCGACACCGCCCCTCAGATACCCGTCATTATTTCAGAGTGAATCTTTTTGTGTTATGTACCGAGACTATTTTATTTTTATTTTCGGGGTTGGGGGGCGGGACTTTGTTGTCTTGGATTTGGATACTCGTATAATTGTAATCAAACTTCACAGGTAAGTTCGTTTGATTATTAATTATACTTCCTATCCAAATCCAAGACAACAATATAATTTACTGAGCAGATGTTCAGAGCCTTGTATCTAAATACAGATGCGAAAATAAAATGAAATATCGATATCAAATCAGTAAGTTACGTATACCATTACATGATATTACTGATTTCAGCTGAAGAGAACAACGGTGTCTCATAAGAGGTACATATTAATTTATACCAAAAAATTGTAATTATGTATCTACCTACAAATGTAATTTTATGTAGATATATATATCATAATAATATTATATGTATTATAATGATGGGCGTCATTAATTAACTTAAATTATTATTCTTAAATTACTTGAATCAATATTCCTTTGTGGTGAAAGTAAAAAACAAAAAAGTAGGTATAAAACTTTCTTTGGTTACATTGTAATACCTATTGGTAAGTTGTTTAAATGTAATTTTGCCATTGCTTATGTACTTAAACCATTACGCCATTGAAAGGTGTGTTCAATCTTTAGTTAGCTCTCAATCAATATTGGACCCATTATATTATTGATATTTCAATTTCATTAAAATACGAGTATACAATGTTTTAATTTTCAAGATTATAATAACTTCAACGGTTGAGGATGTGTGTTTTCTGTCAGACACTATACTTATAAATAAGCCGTTTTGTATCATTTAGATTTTTCCAACCACTCACTGGATGTAATTATTTTATGCGTTATGATTTAACTATGAATGCGTGTCTTTTTAAGTATTGACACTAAAATATAACTTAATGACACTTTGCAATGAATATTCAATACAACAATAAATACCCTCTTCTATACACAGCTTATAAATGTGGGTAAAGGAGATTTTTCTTCATTTCGTTGAAATCAAGTTTCTATACTTTTAGACTAAGTCCGGACAACGACTAGTAGAAAATCCTGTAGGTATTGTTTTGAAACTTATCATTTTTCGAATTTTCAATTATAATTCAGCTTTAAAATATAGATTTATATAGTTGGTCAAACCAATTTGTCAGTCAGTAACAACCAGGAAAACTATACTTATCCTTTTCTTTTGGGTACTAGTACTAGTGTAAGACAAAGATAGTATGATTCTCTCTGTCCTTGATTGAAATGAGACAGTCACATTCTCAAACAATATGTAAATAGCTAAATAATATATATAGAAAGACTACCTTTATTAATAAATAAGTCGTCTTTCTTTACGTATCTTACGTATCTGACCGATGACGACTACACGTGATACAAGTGGTAAGTAAACTTTGGTAGATTGTAGTGTAGGTAGGTGTTAAATTATGATATTATATTTGTGAACGAAATATAAGGCATTTACTTGAAATTTAACTTTCAAGGAGTAACTTATAGTAACATTTTTTAACGTTACAATAAGACTGTGCAGCGTGCACAGAATTCTTGTGATACCTACACAACCAACAATAATTAGAAAAACACAGATAGGAGTTATTTTTAAACACAAGTTCTATTTAATAAATCAGATAGAAATATAAAAATTAGGTGAGTTGACCGTGACGTCACGATGTAAATGTTTTATGTAAATTCCATATTATTAGCAAACCGTTTTGACAGTTCAAAAAAAGTAGGAAAATACCCTATTATAACTGTACAGCAAGACAATATGACAACCTAGAGCATTTAAATTAATGACAATATTACATTTTATTATTGTTTAAGGATATCAATCCTTTATTGCGATTGTCAATCTAGCTATTTAGCGAAAGCGATTCATGTAACAGGTTACAGCATTTAACTCTGGTTGCAAGGTTGTACAATTGTGCATATTGGTTTTCAGCTGAGGTTTCCAGCGTTGATTTCGCGTCGTGGGATGTATGCGTCAACCACGGCGCAGCCCTTGTTAGTTGCGGCGACGACGGTCCCCTGAAGTTTAGAGCCGAGATAACCAGTAATCAAATCGTACTGGATTTGTTACGAGTAGGTAAATTGGGCTCGTTGAGATGGTATATATTTGACTGCAGGTCAAATATTGAATGCAAAATCGTTTAAAGGGTTACATATATCACTTTCCATATATTGTTCACTCGTCATACAGAACCGTTTGTGTACATTTTGTTACCAGGATTTTAGCCTGCATTAATACCAATTAAATTACTTCAACATAACTAAAATCTCCTCTGTATTTCACATACGTAAAGCCACAGTCACATCACTATTAAAGTGGAGTCAACATAAAGATCTGGATACAGACTATGACAAGTACATTACATTGGCATCAACACTGTTACAGTGGAGCAACGTTATATATCTTTGACTCAGTTTACAACGAGCAAAGCGTCTGCAGACCAAACATACCGAAGAGCGTAAAGACCGAAGAACGAAGTGACTGAAGAACGAAGTGATCGAAGAGCGAAGCGGCTGAAGAGCGTAGCATCCGAAGAGCGAAGCGACCGAAGAGCGTAGCATTAGAAGAGCGAAGCGACCGAAGAGCGAAGCGACCGATGAGCCAAATGACCGAAGCAATCGAAGAGCGAGTCAATCATTATTATGTAGTTTTAGATATTACGCAATAATCATCATAAATCTTCAACACAATAAATGTGGAGTAAAGATAGCCTCGTCACTATTAATGCGGGGCAAATTTAACCTCGACGCTGTGAAAGCGGAGCTCTCGACACAATTAATGTGGAGTAAAGATAGCCACGTCACTATTAAAGTGGGGCAAATTTAGCCTCAACGCTGTTAAAGCGGAGTTCTCGACACAATTAATGTGGAGTAAAGATAGCCACGTCACTATTAAAGTGGGGCAAATTTAGCCTCAACGCTGTTAAAGCGGAGCTCTCGACACAATTATTGTGGAGTAATGATGGCCTCTTCACTATTAAAGTGGGGCAAAGTTACCCTCAACGCTGTTAAAGCGGAGTTCTCGACACAATTAATGTGGAGTAAAGATAGCCACTTCACTATTAAAGTGGGGCAAATTTAGCCTCAACGCTGTTAAAGCGGAGCTCTCGACACAATTATTGTGGAGTAATGATGGCCTCTTTACTATTAAAGTGGGGCAAATTTACCCTCAACGCTCTTGAAGCGGAGTTCTCGACACAATTAATGTGGAGTAAAGATAGCCTCTGCACTGTTAAAGTGGGGCAAATATAACCTCAACGCTGTGAAGGCGGAGCTCTCAACACAATGATTGTGGAGTAATGATAGCCTTTTCACTATTAAAGTGGGAGAAATTTTGCTTTTAATCTCGTTTTTAACTAAATATTTATGTGATATGAATTTTAATTTATACGTGTTAATTAATGTGCAATATTATAAACTCTCCTGTTGTCATTGACTTTTATTTGGTAACACGTTTAATACCGAGTACCTACCTGTTTGATGATCATCTTGTTGCATAGTTTACCTAAGCTTGTAAAGTACTCACTCTACTTAAATTACCAAATTCTGAATCCCAGTTGTCATTAGAAGGTTTTACTTATATTTCCGATACGATTTACGCATGGGTTAACGATCCTCGACGCTATTGTACTAGCGCAGTATTATTGTTGGACGTAGTCCATAATATTACACTAATCAAGTACCTATACTCTGTCCATGATTTATTTCATTCTAAAATTACATTGAGTTGATAATGTGCAAGTGTCTAAAAAAAAATTATGTAAGCACATTCATGAGGTTTACACGTACAGAGTAGGTACTATTGTAGAGAGTAACTAATAACTGGCTATGTGATGTTTAGCTTATTATAGCATTGGTACTTAATACTGTCAATCAAGAATGTCTAGTTATCACAAAGCAGGAGATTAACTGATGAGCAAAGGGAGGCGACCACACCGACTGGACCCAAGGCTCGACGATACCGCGATGTGCGATTAAAGTACCTAATCCGTTTTAATCCTTACGATCCATTCACTATGTCGGTATCGAAGCACGCATAGCGCGTGCTGGTTGTATACATCGGTTACTGGCATTAAACACTTTAAACAGTCGCTCAAACTATTCTTCAAGTATCTTGTAGATTGTGTATTTAATGAAATTTTTCATTTTACATATAAATGTAGGTACCTGTAGGTATCTTCATAAGATGGTAATTAAACTTGTTGGTTACAGAATATGTATATTTGCACAAAGACACATTTGCTACTGTTCATAAGCACTTATTACCAATCGGCAAGGATTAATATTGTTACCTATCTTTTTTATTACACGGTAGGGTAGATCGGACATGGTAAGGGCCGTTTTCTTGAAACGATTACGTAGTACGTATAAATACCTAGGTATATAAAGTTTATTCAATTCAGATATGGTTTGTATACTAGTATACAGTATGTAAAATCTGTAGGCGAAAGCATGTCAATATAATATAATAATATAGTGTTCGCATTCGTAAACAATTTACTGAGCGAACATTACATAGTATGAATGTACCATTTTTCATTCAAAACATGAAATGTAAGTAATATCTACATATAACTATAACCTTTGGATTTTGAATTAGTCATATAACTGGGTTAAAGGTCATTTTGTGATTTATTTATAGCTCCGTACTTATTTTATTCTAAAAAGAAGGTAGTTGTAACAATTGATTTCGTACGAACGCAAAGATTACTTACTTAGTTGATTTCTTAGGTAATGAGTTTATCACGCTAAATGAAAATACGAGACTAGACTTGCCGTGCCGAAAAAACATAAATTTTTCGCTCGGGGGTACGGCGGCGGCCGGCAGTACAAATAATGTTTTAATTCTATCATTATTATCATTCAGCGCTCAATAGACATATTAAAATTACTCACCCTAACTTCATCAATCGAAACACACACACAGATATTTAGAGGAACACTATTTTGGCGAAAATACGTGTGACTCGGACTAACACAAAAACATGTAATGACGGGTATCTGAGGGGCGGTGTCGGAGTGGGATGGCGGGGGATGATAGCGTAGCGAGTGAGAGGGACAGTGCGAACTTGTTTTTTAAATATTATATCTCTAAAATGTGTGACAAGGACGGCATGATTCCATGTACTGCTGCTCAGTAAATTATATTGTTGTCTTGGATTTGGATAGGAAGTATAAATATTTTCATTAAGGAAAAAATCACGATCCTCAGCATTGAGCAAGAAATCCATATCAGTTATAGGAGTTTATAATTTTTTTACATATCTTCCAAACTAAGTTAAATTGAACAAAACAGTCTTCTTCTTTATCCTCGCCTTATCCCGTTACGCGGGGTCGGCTTTCCTAATCTTGAGGCGCCAGCGTCACTTTGTTCGCTGATAAACGTCGTCACTGGACAGGTGCAACTCCTTCATGTCTCTCCGGGCATTGAAATTGAACAAAACAATGTTTTTACTAAACTAATAAATACACCGTTCATAGCTTCATGCAAAATACGCGTCCACCTGATGTGTTATTTAGTAGTGTCGCCCAAGTTAATTTGCACGCTCCACTTGCAACCCCTCGAGGGTTAGAGGCTGTTAGTATTAATAACGCGTGTCTACTGGGCAAGCGAGCATACAGGATAAATAAAAAACAACAGCTGGGGGAAATTATTAGACGCAAGTTTTTCTAGCGTGGCGCCAAGGTAACATAGTAAATGTCAATGGATATGCTGGATAACAATAATCAAATATTTTATCAATTCCAACGATGTAAGTCAGGTCAGCCTCTAAATAAGCTATATTATCTAAAGTATTCTGTCCACCTATTAAACGTGGTAGAACTGCTATTACGATAGCTGCAACCCAATTTCAATTGTGAATGCATTCATTTGAATCTACTTTGGTTTTTGAGAGACTTAAAACTGTATTAGCGTCTTGGCTAAAAAGTAGAAACAGTAAGCTGGTTAAAATCGAGATAATTTGGTGGAATATTAAATATATTAAAACAACAATGTCCAATGTCCGACGAACCATTAGCGAATGACGTAGTGAGTGTTGTGTGCAACCCATCATTTGACAATAATGCCATAAATGAAGGTAGTTTCTCTCATTTAGAATGTGTTGAGCACTTTCTAATATCTGTGGCAATTGTATCCAAACTGAATTTATTAGTGTAGATGTAAAACGTTTCCCCCTATAAAGCCCTTACCAACACCCCACTTAACACATGTGCCAGAGAAGCATCTGCCAGGGAGAACTGGCGTAGAATCGTTCGTCGTTCAACGTGACCACGACTGCTCTGTCAAGAGTAATTCGACGGAGAAGAAGAAGGGAGAAAACGTTTCCAAACATATCTTTAAAAAATTGATATGTAATGTCAAATGGGTGACCACATCCTCTTAGCTAAACCTATATAACGATAAAAACACTCTGTCATACTTCCTAACAATTAATAAAATGAGAAGTGTTTCCTCCAACTCTTTGTTTAATTTTTAAATAAATAACCAAATTGATAGGATTCATCCTTAATAAAGATGCAGCAGACTTCCTCCTCCGTGATATAATAATATAAAAGGTAAAACAACAGTAAAATAGAAATGGCCATGACCTCAGCTCGATCGAATAGGTAGTACACATCCATAACACATTGCACATACCAGGAAAGCACACCACGCGATGTCATCATTGTCATCAATGATGTCAACAGTGCTGTTATTATTGAACAAATAAAGTAATTTTAATAACAAAACTTCCGTGAGACAGACATATTAAATATATTAAGAACGGGTCACTCACGTATTTTAAGTCGAAAAACGCTCGACATGTTTCACTCCGTACCGAGGAGTGTCATCAGGAGCTTGCGTTTACGGTGACGGACCGGCGCAGACTGCGGGCCGCAGCTCTCCGCGCCCGATGACTCGGCGCAGGCGCTGGTGGCGGCAGGGGGAGCGTGAAACTACCCTCGTTTATCGCATTATTGTCAAATGATGGGTTGCACACAACACTCACTACGTCATCGTCATTCGCTAATGGTTCGTCCACACTGTCCACCGACGTAGTACCCAAAACAGTTTTCCAGCTTGTAGGCACTGACCAACCACATCCTGATGACACTCCTCGGTACGGAGTGAAACATGTCGAGGGTTTTTCGACTTGAAATACGTGAGTGACCCGTTCTTAATATATTTAAATAAAGTAATGTCATAATTATGACGTACTCGTAACAAGAAGAGAGTGTTGTATGAAAACTTTCCTTCCTAGTTGGTATTTGAAAACCGTTTAGTCAATGAGGATTAATAGGAATCAGTTTATAAAAAGGAAAATGAATGTTGTTTGCTGAGGATTAATTTTGCCATTTTATGGTAAAAAAAACTAGCTTTATGAAGATTAGAACGTACCTAATGCACCTAAAAACGTATAAGGAACGATGTGCATTGTCAATGTTCAACTTGAAATTATATTTTGTTGGTAGAGCCCTTTTAGAAAATTTGCGCAGAGCATTTTTATGCAGGCGTTCCTCAAGTCACTTAAACTATTTTTTTATATTTACCAAGCGGAATTCCAATACTCGTAGATACGCAAACAAACAATTATGTTAACAAGAACAAGGTAGAAGAGCTTAATAAATAACAAAGTGGCAAACAGAATCACTTCCTTGCGCAGGCTCATGCAAATTGCCATTAATACGAGATACCGCACCTTCCGTGTTCAATTATTTTCTGTGAAGGAAATGACTAGCTCAATAACACAATAGGCACAGTAAAGTTACTCTGAGAATCCGATCCGAGTGAGTTACTCCGTGAAGATGGCATGTGCATTTGTGCAACTGTGCCGAAATATCGGGACCTAAATACCTACGTACATGGTAAATACGTATGTGGTACATATTTATACAGTAAAGTATGATTATCTGCTATGGGGCTGTTCATAAATTACGTCATCTATTTTTGCCCCCCCCCCTCCCCTAAAATCATCCAAAAATCCCGTTTCCTCCCCCCAATTGGAAATGACGTAATTTATGAATAGCCCCTATGTTCACCTAATGAATTACTCATCAAAGTAATAATTAATAAACAGTGGTAAAGTCCAAAAGAGATTTCTTTGACGATTGTTACGTCGTACGGAAGCGTGTTATTGCCTGGTCTAAAAAACTGAAACTCAGTGGACAACAGACGTCAAAGGATAAAAAAAGATGTAAGTCCTTAAGAAATTTTCGTAATATATTTATGAGGTGGGTGCAATCCTATTGATTTATTAATAATTTAATATCTTGCGATTGGTTTATTGCAGATATAAATTTCCATATTTTTGCATGGATTTCGCAAAGGTAAATGTCACCATGTTCTATCTGTCAGTGGAACAAGTCTTTCAATTATGTTACTCGGGAGATCCGTTATACTGTGTCAGCAAAGTAGATTAAAAGAACAATTGCTAATTTAAACAATGGAACTAACAACACCATACGATTTGTAACTTTTTTGTTACTCTAATGTTAGCATGTAGGTACATATGGCAACCGTCGTTATCCGTATCTGTATCTCGTTAGTCGTTACCATCATTATAGTTTAGAAGCACCTACGATTAAATTTGTTTTGCATTGCCGTATCATTTGGATTTATTCTAAATGTATTTATGTAGTTTCGGGTAAAATTTGGCAGTATTGGCATGTTAACCGGAAAATCTGGCATATCATCTACCTGCTGCTATATTTTTTTGATTTTGTTATGACAACTGGGTATGATCCGAGTTTTATACCATATTGAACACGAAAGTTTCTTCATAATTTCGGGTACGGTTTGATTACGTTTTTTGATTCAACAAATTGCCATTAAAGTTAATTGTACACATAAGCATGGTCAACCGTTTCCTACCTGACTCCTTATTATTTAACAGCAATTGTCTAGTTTTACAATTTGCGCAGTACCCCCGTAAAGAGGCTCCACGTCGGTCCGTTATTCGCCTAGCAACTGCCAACCGGAGCCGGGTTCGTTGCCCGGCGAAAGCTTCGGTCTCAATATACCGACCTCATAGATCCAACATTCGCAATTCATCATTATGTTGCTGCCAATCACTTGTCCATGGTTAGGTGACACGTTGCCGATGCCGTGGCGTTCGAGAGCGAACTTAACTGGGTGACCTATTGTGCGCCTTACAGTAAGAGTATTTGCAACACCATCTCAGGAGAAAGCCTCGCTCGTTATATTAACGTTTTTTTCGGAGTTTGCATTATCTGAGCAATTTAGTTGACACCAATGTTAAATTTTGATTGATAACCAACCTCCGTTTTTTGTGAAACTGAACTGCTGAAGCGTTTAATCAATTCAATAAATCTTTTCTGTATTTTCACCGCTACAAAACGAGAAGCGGGAAGCATTTCAGTAGCGGCTGAAAATATATTGAAAATTCCAGTTCCATAGATCTTTGCCAATTTTCAAATTCCGGCTGCTGGCACAGAGTTATAATTACAATTATAAGCGCATGTCGCAGCATCTGTCAACTCGTAGTCAAATAGGTAGTACTCGTTAAATGTAGTGAAATATAATCCTGGAAATAACCACATGATTCCGTGAAATTATTCTTAGGGCTACTTCTACAAATAATGAATTTTATGTTTTGACGACGTTAGAGAATCATCAAATTAGCTGCTAAACTATTTTCAAAATA
Organism: Cydia splendana; assembly: GCF_910591565.1. Taxonomy (NCBI): domain Eukaryota; kingdom Metazoa; phylum Arthropoda; class Insecta; order Lepidoptera; family Tortricidae; genus Cydia; species Cydia splendana. The sequence continues at coordinate 20,725,041 of NC_085963.1, forward strand.
GAACTGTTCGCAATTTATACTCGCATTTCGCCAAGAAAGTTTCTGTTTAACTTGCAAATATATATACATTGTTGTCAAATTTGTGCAATCAATATCAATTTTGGCTTCTGGCATTTCTTTCTTATATACTCAACTTGACTCTTGACTCGACTTGGAGTTCACAATTTATACTCGCATTTCGCCAAGAATGTTTCTGTTTAACTTGCAAATATATACATTTTTGTCAAATTTGTGTACATATATCAATAATCAATATCAATTTTGGCTTCTGGCATTTCTTTCTTATATACTCAACTTGACTCTTGACTCGACTTGGATGCGGTGCAGCGGGATTGGCGGGATCTTGCTCAGCACAGGGAGGATTGGAAAGGGAGAGTATTGGTATTGATGGTAACCAAATGGTCACCCCGGTTTTACTGGTAGAGGTGCCCTTGCCCTTAGCAACAACGCTTACGTCACAGTGAAACTAATCCCTAGTGGTTGTAACCTCAGCTCCGGGATGCGTCCACGCACCCGACCGTACAAGGACTCGGGCTTACGTCATCCACAATGACCATCAACCATCGCGAGCAAATATGCACTTTCTCTACAACATTTAAAGTTAAAAATCCCTTGAGGACATAGCGTTCTAGACGTTTCCAATCATGCTGCAGTCACTTCAATGCACACTTTGGTATACCGCAAGCACCCAGTTCAAATTATTTTCCACGCTGACGTCAACTTTAAGCTTTATATAATATACTAAGCTAAGGAAATCACTACACACACATAATATGCTACCATGTTTTTCTCTACAAAACCAAACTGTCCATGACGACATGAAAGAATGACATCATCTGCCGTCGTCATTTTCAACATTATATGGCATCACAATAAGGTAATGTGCCTTAAATTATATTCTCGGCTTGAATACGAAGATTAAATATCATCACCATCAGAGGGCAATTACGAAAAGTACTTACATGTTTTGATTCAGTTTTGCACAGCAATATCAATGGTATCGTAAAATTATAAATAGGTACCTAAGGATTTGCTACGGATTCTGATATCCATTTATACTTTCCATTACAATTATATCGTTTTATATTAAATATAAACCTCATAATCCGAAAAACTACGACTATGCATATCATACAGTATGAATTATTATTATTTTTGTTTGATAATAGTGTATAATTGTTTATTCAATAACAAAACTTATAAACTATTATCAAAATGAAGTATACACTAAATTATTTAAAACTAATAAAATAAATAAATAAAACTTACCCACCTATATTAAAGTGTCATTCTTTGGAACTTGATAACTATGTAAATAAACCGCCATATTGCAACTGTCAAAAATGATGAATTTACTAGGGACTTTTGTTTACATAGTTTGCAAGTTCCATAGAATGACACTTTAGGTCCCCCAGATCTGTCCCCTACGCAAGGGTGCCCATGAGGCTGGCTACATTCCAACGATGAATAGCTATGCCTATTCTTTGACTTAGGAATGAGCCAGCCCAAGGGTCACCCGTGGTTACAAACAGACTGTTTTTTAGGCCCCGAAAAAGATGTTTCTGTTTTAATCGGTATATTTTCGTCTCATGCTGTTTTAATTCTTTGGCGCTTTTAACACAAACTATGTTGTAAGTTTTGGCAGCGTAAATGTTATTATTATTAATGATGCAAAACATTAAAGACGATAGCATCAGACAGATGGTGCCTGTGTTATTACATTGAAGTTTTAACAAGGCTCTTCAACAGATTAGTTATATTATCAATTTGTCTTCAAAGTATTTTTATTTTTACATACCATTTTGTAAATAAAGGTACGGTCCAAACTTAAACTAAATAAAGACTAAAAATCTATAATTCTATATCTAAAGAGGGCCCCTGGGGCATAGTGCCTAAGATACTGGCAGCATTTCCTCGCTGAATCGCAACGCTTCTCCGTTTATACCATTTTGTTCTCATTATTGATAAAATATATTTAAACTTCAACATTATTTATAGTAGTTATGGAAACAATGACTACTCAATCATTTTGCTTTTCTGGAAATTCCTCGGTAACTTGAGTCACGAATCTCTCTACAATATGACTAAATTCTGTGAAGCGTTTATCTTATACCGTACGTAAATCGCGAACTTGACCCATATCGTACAGATCGCACGACTTCCGATTTTCTCTCGACCAGCCTTGACGTACTCGTATCAAAGTGGCTCAAAGGTCGTGCGGTGCAAAAATACATGCCCCAAACATTCACCGACGATGTATAATATCGTTAAGACGGCACATAATAATTCATCGCTTGTAGCCACATTTATCTCGAGACATTAGTCGTTTTCTGATTCACTCTGAACTGAAGGCCGAAAAGTATTCTTGGATGTTTTATCTAACCACTTAGTATTATAGCCAAATTAATTTTGTAATGGCGATAAAACAATCTGGCGAAAGGTATGACACTAAGATAATGCAGTTGAAATATTTCCAAAAACGCAAATGTGAGCGAAAGATTTTACTGAGTTAAGTAGCTAAGAAGAAGCTTGTGAAGAAAATGTAGTAAAATAGTAGTACAAGTCCCCCAGTAAAATTAAAGCAATAATGTTTGTAGAAACGTTTTTATATTTATTACCTCTCCTTGACAAACTTGATCTAGTTGGCCTTGTCCTAATGAGTAATCTATGTTAACGTTTGTAGGATTTTTCTTGAAAGTACCTTTTTATCTTTGAGCTCAATATGTAGAGCTAGGTATGTGGAGCAATCCTCAAAATAATAAGAGTATTGTGAAACTTTGTTATGGGCAAAAATTTGCAATATTTTATACAAAGTTCTGTATTGCGCAGATTGCCCTGAAAAACTCGATCAGGCCTCCGTCACACGCTCAAGGGCACGCGCTATATGCCTATCGCTCGGCGTATCGTCGACGATACAACCGACAGAGGGCCGCCGAACGCCCGCCTCAGCGCTCGCACCGCATTGCACCGCGCGTTTCCCGCGCTTATGCTTCGAAATGCCGAAACCACGTAATTATTGTGCAGTAGATGGGTGAAAAAGTCAAAAAAACAAAGGGAAAAGCCTATAATAAAAATTCATCTTTTTATGGCGGGCTAAAGGTCCCACCTGAAAGTTTAATAATTATATTGAAGGGTTAAAAAAAATATTTTTAAATAACTTTGACGACGTAATAATTAATCGGCCTGGTAGCACCGTATTACAACTTTTAAAAACCGTTGATTGTCCGTTGCTTTGCTCCTGAATATTTATTAAAATTATTTACGCGATTTAGGATATTTTCAACTACTTATTAAATTTTAATAACAGAGAATTCCGAGAAGTGAAAAAATTATAAATCATTATATTAAAACTAAAACATATTTGATTCGCAACATTCGTTTTATTACAATAATCATCATGGGTAGGGTAGCTACAACCCTAGCGCATTCTTACGATGACGCGTTGACACGTGACTCGAACGGCGGGCAACACAGTCTCGACTCTTTGTGCGCGTAATTATGGTACATTTCTTCTTGTCCTGAGCAGCAGGTATTATTATTAAGGTTCTGTAGGCTATTATAGCGTAGGTATTTTTGCTTTTGTTTGGGAATGAAGTATCTGTTACGTAGTAACTATTTATTAATCTGTGACTCGATCCAGAATAATTTAATAATTTTAAATATTCCTGATATTTAGTAACTTTCACGCGAAGCCACAGGTTACGTAGTGTCATTTCTGGCAGATTTGCGGGACATACGTCGCGTCGTATCGTATATTTCTCCCCGCTTATCCTTTGGGCGGCGGCATTAGAGAAATTATCACCGACTGATATTAATTAACAGATTATTTCACCGTCGTAATAAATATATATCCAACATATTTATTACAAGATCCAACGTCGCATTTTCATTCGTAATCCTGTAAGTTCTTGAGATGTGTTCTTGAAAATACTAAATGAAAGGGTTCGGTTCTTTCACATGATCTTGGACAAAAAAAAATTGGCAACTACACCTGTCCTGTACGGTTCAAGTGCGTCAATGGTTCTGGCATCTGCCATGGTATGAATTCCCTGTTACATTTAGAAAAAAATCAACCATGGAATTTACGATCATACATAAATGTCATTTAATTTATTCTATGGGACACTAAAGGAGACGACATTATTCTACGGCGCGAAAATCGGTGTGGACAAATAAATGCTTACTATCAACCAATGTAAAACCAATTCTCGACAAGCAAGCGATATGCGATAGCTGTAATTTTCTATTCAACGTTTCAAGAGCACCATTTTAGACCTCGTCACCCTTCAAAATGGGGGCACGACTTGGTTGGCAGTGCCAAACACTTATGCTCCATTTGCCAAGTATGCGTCGCGTCACAAGTTCTTTGCTGAATCGACAACTCGTGAAGGCACAATAAAACCGGCAATATTTTAACTTGTCGTTTCTTTATTCGTGTGAAATGTTAAATTTTATGTTTCTGGTCTTTCCACATCGCAAGTGTTTTTTTATTACCTCCTTTAATGTATAAACTTGTTTTAATGCTTTGCTAAAATGAACAATAAATAAACGTGAATGTACATAATGTCAGAACAAACATATTGCTTGAAAAATATTATCGTTTTGCTAGTATATTAGCTTAGTATGACTCCTGTGCGTTGTTTGCTAAACTTATTTGATATCGCAGGCAACTGTGATAAATACAGGCATTTTCTTGGTTGCTAACGTAAGATAGAAATGAATTTCTATGTTATATCTTTGAGGACGACCTAATGAATAAGTAAAGAAAGTACTCCTATACTTACTCGTAAAAGCGGAGTAAATTAAATTTCTGTTTACTATTTATTGGGAACTTTAAGCAATAAATATGTAATTTTACATCTAAACGGCACTAAAACAAAAGCAGTAAGAAACTCGATAGCACTTAAGTGAGCTGTAATGTTCCGTTCATCATGGAAATTGATGAAGAAAATATGTCATAGTTGTCACAATCATGAAGGCGGTGCAATTATTCACCGCGGAAAACTACGAGTACTAATAGGAACAGTTAATTGCGAACACTCCACAGCCTTGCATTAAGATTGACAGTGCTGGCGAAGCCGTCATTATTCAACCGTTATAATTAACTCGCATGTTAACATTGACCTGTTAAACAAATTGAAATGAACTATGAAATGTTAAAGTACAGTCTTATTTATATCATGCGGCCATGTCTAGACCACTAGTAAGCTACTGTCTATTTCAGTGTTTACGATTACTGATTCTACATCCTTGTTCCTTATTTTCTTGCTCACGACGCTCATGTTCAATAATTTAGTTTTGTTACGATTTGATTACTCTGGTGATCATCATTTTAATTATTTATATTATGATTACACATTTCAAATTAACTTTATAGTCTAACTTCATCTTTTTTGGCAAATGGATAAGATTACATTCACGGAACGCTCGGGTTAACTATAATTAGAGATTCTGCCAACTGTTATTAGCCGTAATTTGTAAATCCATGTCATTACGCGCGTTTCATTCAAATAAAATAGTAGGTCTACCAGGCTGTTCTATCGCAGAAGAAATTATGGCCGGTACCGTTATCTGTCAGTAGGCTTTATATCTGATGGAGTGCGTCTGTTACTTGAGCTGAAAACGTCAGATTAGCGCAACTTTCGACCACCTATAGGACCTTTTCGTTTAGCGTGTATTGTAAGGTAACGGTGCTTGTAGCACCATACAATATCTGCCGCGGGGTGCCACAGTTCCTTCTAATGGTAAACACCCTTTAGAACTAATATTTCATATGTTCTATGTATTGTAGGGTGTTTAGAATGGTTTTGATGATACACTTTGTTCAGCAACGTTTGTTACGATTAGGTATCATCATCATCTATTTAAGAGTTAGACTCTTGTCGGTGGAGCGATCTCCACGCATGTCGGTCCTCTGCCTTCTCCTTGACAGCCTGATACGACACGACGTTGAGCTTTTCCTTTACTTGATCTATGTACGTTCTCCTTGGTCTCCCCCTCCGCCTCGTTGCCTCAACTCTCCCTTCAATGATTAGGTATGATATGTTCGAATATTATAGAAGTTCAACATGTAGGTAGTTTAACAATGGACATGATCTGCTTTCACAAGTTCTATCCTATTTAGTAACTAGGGAAAATGCTTTGATTAATAAAATTTTGCTTTAAAGAAATGTAAAAGTGCTTATACAGCAAACATATTGCGCCATCAATAAAAATAGACATGGCAGTAATGTCATAATGTGTCACTTAATGACTATTACATGTATACCTATGGTTTTCCTGTTTTGACCATAAATCAATACCACGTGCTATTTGTCTCTTATGTGGTTATGAACATTTTGGTAGGCAATTCTGCATTCCTGGTGAGGTGACTTAACACATTCGTCATGTAGTCGTATTTTTTCCTCGAAAAATATATGAAATAAATGGGCAGTAGACTAAATGAATTCTATAAGAAAATATAAATTCATAAGAAGAACAAACGCTGCAAAATAACTGGGCACGCTCTAATTACTATCAAAATCGCATGCTCCGAATATGACTCCGAATATTGAATCCAACTCGAAACAATTCCTAACGTAAAGTTAAATACGATAATGGCAGCATGTAACTTGTATTTTATGTAACTTTGAAGTAATCTTGTACAGCACGTATGTAAGAGCAATTACTAATGCAAGTACCAATAGCAAGTAAATTATCCTCCGATCTAACGACTTACGACTCGAGTTAAGTAAGATGTATCTATCTTAATAAATGGACGCAAACTAGTATCGATAATACTGCCTCGTGGAATCAGTTATTGACATCTTTACCTTACAGCCTATATGTTTCTTTAGCGCACGGATCAAAGTCTTCTGTTAGTTTTAATGTTAATATTTTTTTAATTGATGTGTGGTTTTAGTTCATAAGAACTAGCATTTCTTATTTACATATTTCGTTGTTTATTTCTGATCTACCAAGGTACGCGAATTCTACTTAGGTACTTCTATTTAGGTAAGTATACATATTTGAATTTAACCCTATTAGGGCATTACTTATGAGTCAATTCAAAAATAATGTCTCGTCAAAATTCGTTAACACACACTTTTTAAAGAGTTTGGATTTAAAGATTGATTGATGGATGGTAGATCAAGGGATACTGCTGTGATTAAAGTCTTTACGTTAACTTTTTTACCTTCCCGTTTATATGAAACTGTAATGGCCACTGGGAATGCTTCTTTGTGATCAGAACTTTGTTTGAAACTGGCATTGACAAAGCAAAGTTAGAAACAAATGATATTAATGTGTCATCAATCGCGGAGCACATAACAACAGTAACTGAGGGCTAATAGTGCAACGATAAGAGTGTAGACGCAAGTGGCGCAACGTGATCGACGTGCAATCAGCAACACTTTTAACTGTCCATGAGTGGACCTCATGCCTGTTGTAATAAGGTCCACCGATGGACAGTTTACAGTGTTCGCGATGGTACTTAGGAGTTTCATGCACAAATAAACCTCGCGTTTTAACACGTGTTGCTGCCGAAATACCGACGAATGTTAATACATGTAAAAGAAACGACATACATACTTACTTTTGAAAAAGCTTCAATTACCACTAAATAGATAGGAGTCAATTGAATTTTGTTACTATTTGACCTAATACGGCCGGGATTGAAAATTCAAATATCTAATTCCATTTATTCAAGGCCAACTAAGGTAAGGATCAATTTGTTATTTATTGACAATATTTAAATCTATATTAATATTAGTAGGTACATAATCAACTAAATATGTAGCTTGTTATCGAGTGTCTATATGTTAATCTGTGGCAAATTTGTTTTTATCCACTGAGCCTAATATTTAGAAAAATAGGTTTTAGAGCCCATATTCAAATGAACGTTTATTTACATATTCTCTCTGTTTGCCGACACACGGTACACAGCGCCACGGGCAAACTTGAATACCTCATTATTCATGCGGTGTGAAATCTACCATTTGCACATGTATTTAATAGGCAAACAATACAGCTGTGGTTCAATGTCGAACAACCATAAAACTCCACTAAATTCTAATTTGACAAATAATTCCTTACCACAAATAATTATATTGTTTGAAATCAAACAACAGCAATGTACCTATCATTAATTTAACAGCACGTTAGAATTTATTGCTCCCATCGGTCATGGTCGCCTTTGATCATGCTGTATAGTTGTACACAAACGTGAATTAACTTTAATTATTTAAGTAAGTCACATGTGTTGGAATACCTACGGAACGGAGCATGCTTCCGAACTGTTGTTTACGATATCGATACATATGTTAATCGTGACCTTGTTTCCGCGTGCGTGTAAACGTTTATCGCTGGAAAATTTTGAGTCGATGCGAGTTATTTGTTGTTGAATATTATTTCATTACTGCAGCTTACTTGCCATTATTGAACTTAGTTAATATTTTACTAGATAAGTGATTTAACAATGACACTGTTTCTGTTTCAGGTAAGACAATGTCTTCTAAACGGGTCACGGTATATTCAAAGCGAAGGTACGTAAAAGCGATCAATCAATCTTCAAGAATACTTATTCAAACGCTACAAAGGACAATGTGCCAGATACTTGAAAGAAGTTCCAACCGGCCGACACCGATGGCGATTGTGTTTCGCACGTCAAGAGTGTCCACACTCGACGTGACACGGAATACGTGAACCTGTCCATGGACAAACAAAAACGGTCATCCACCCCGAGTGGTTACTTAATGTCCAACGAATTACTCATATGCTGAAGCAAATATTAGTTTAATGTTCGCTGCTTGATGAGCCACTAAGATTTCGCTAAAAACCTACGGTGCCTAAAGCAAATATTTGAGAAGACGTTAGTCATGAAAACAAATTTACACGAACACGATATTGGCGTCATTTACTGGTACTCGTAAGCATTTTTAATTAGAGTATCGTTGAGCAAATCTTTTAGCACTGTAGGTTTTGTTTGTTTATACATATATGGAAATGCTTAGTTATTAAGACTTAATTCTGGCGGTTAAAATATATAATATCCGGATTTATTACTTACGCTGTAACATATATGTGTTCATACTTTGGAGGAAACACCAGAGTACATCAAATGTGCAACAGACATTTGACTAGACAAAACATTCGGCCTAGATGTCCATATTAAATTCTCTCGCTTCAGTAGAGTAGCTTTATAGAATATGAATACGGGGGTCGAATTGACTTTCAGATCTGAAATAGATTGTTTACGCCGCGAGCAGGCACTCTGCCAACGGTCACCTGAGGCCCGGTTTAATATTTTGGCACATAATTAAATTTTTATCCACCGAAACCGGTGTTTATGAGTCACATTGGCTTGGCAAATGACACGTTGTTTAATTATAGTAAGTAAAATGGTATGCTGATTAACAATGTGCGAGGTAATATGAGAAAATTGAGAAAGAAACTGGCCAAGACTTTAAGACCAATTTAGGTTTTAGCTTCTAAAAATCAATGCGAAGATTTTGCATATCATAGATCAGGGTACACCAATGTTAAGTTCAGTTCAACCGTTCGATAAAGTTAACGACCCGCGACAATAGTCGATTGTGATGTTATCGCTGTCCTGTTACTTTATTACCGGCTATCGATGCGATATCATCACGAATGCCGGTGCATCGTTAATAATTAATTAACAGTATTGATTCGTTATTGGTGCCAGGAATTTTGGTGGTCAACATTGTTGTTGATTAGTTTTCTCTATAATACAATGTGTTGTAGATGTAAATGTGTTTGCGTTGCCTAACGGCTCGATTCAGGAAATAAATTAGAGACTCACTAGATATGAAATAGGAAAGATATGTGACGTTCCACTGCAAAAGGTACTTTATGGCGGCTGGCGCCGCGATTCAGGAAATGAATTAGAGATTCACTAGATATGAAATAGTGAAGATATGTGACGTTCCACGGAAAAAGGTACCTTATGGCGGCCGGCGCTTACGTCGCATAGCGCCGCAATAATATTGGAGCGGCATTAATAATAGCGTCAAGCGCCTACCGCCATAAGGTACCTTTACCCGTGGGACGTCACATATCTTTACTATATCGTATCTAGTTAATCTCTAATTCATTTCCCGATCGCGCCGTAAGACTGTAAAGACTGAACTTATTTAGATATTCTTTAGATTCTTCTAATTCTCATCGCCTTTCCAAATACAGCATAAGACCATAGCCAGTTTTATGAAGACCCATGAGTCTTCATACGCTTGCATCAAATTATTGTAAAAATATTTTCAAACATTAATAACCCCGCCGCCGCCGAACGAGGCTTTACTGAGGTACCAATTGTGAAATTAATGTACCTGCGCCAAAGAAGGCCCGGTTCTTAAGCTTGCCTTCTTTCAAACTTTCATACTTTTATAAGTGCAAATGGGTTCAAATTTTACGTCCATGTTCGTTCAAGTTCATATTAAACATCAGAAAAATAAAATTAACGATGGGCCTTCTTCAGCGCAAGTACCTTAATTGAAAAGCACAAACTAAATAGAAAATGCTAATGACGACAAGAGCTTTGCATAATTTCAATTCAGAGATTGTTATAATCCAATTAAAGATGTATGTCTCGGGTCATGGTTCAGCTCTCGCCAGCACCGCTAGATAACCCCCAACACTCGCTAAGGAGGTCAACTTGTATACGATAAACCGACGGCAGCCATTTTTATGAAATCGCTATCAACATAATCTCCGTGTATGTTTACATTGGCACGCTCGAGGCAGATAACATTAATGGTGTTTTGGTTCGTCGCATCAATATGAAACTCCAGACTCGATGTTTTGATGCCGCAATGGTGTATGGGTGTATCATTATTTTTTATTAAGAGCGTCTCATCTCGAACGATGGTAGAACTGGATACTTAGAATCTTTTTATAGTTTACGTTCATTGATTTTGATTGGATTCTTGACAAATAGAGCATTAATTTCTTAGAAATTTAGCCGGTAGGTATTGCTTCTTAGGAATTATAGGTATGTCTAATGATACATTATTTGATCGATTTACGAAGATTACGCTCAATAGGTATTGCCAACGTTTTTTTGTGGTAACTATTGCTAGTCGGACATAGAACCAGGCTACTACTTAAGGTAATAAGATATTTTAATACTTTATGCAAGTTCAAGATATTTGAGAATTTTCTCTTAGAGCACACACAAAAAAAAAGCTTTTTCTTACCCAGAGATATATTTGACGCTATACGCCACTATCTGAATACACGCGTTTCTTATCACAAATAAACTATCATTGTCACACAAAGGTTAAACTGAACATTTGTGTTTGTTTACTTATCCAGTCTTAATCGGCTACTAAGTTAGACGGATGTGCTGACTAATGGGACCTAAAGGTCAGGTTAGTTGACGTCAAGTAGTTACTTTGCGACATATCAATATCTATGCACTTTGCTGCAGACGCACGCTCATCGATTAACGTTATTAACTTCTTGTTATAATATTAATTTTAATAGATATGACGTTAGTACAGCTGAATTTAAGTTACACCCTAGCCTAGTAGATGTATGGCATGTGAAACCGAGGTATGAAAGTCGTTTGAATAAAAGAGTGGAAGACATGAATGTAGATTGCTCTAAGTCTTAGAGCAATCTACATTCATCTCTTCTTCAATCTACTTTCATGTCTTCTTAGTTAGAGTCTAACCCCCTTATTCATAAACGTTTACTAAAGTTGACAAGCCGATAATAATCGTTTGTCCCTTTCCGTCGTATGGGTATGATGGAAAGGGACAAACGATTATTATCGGCTTGTCAACTTTACTAAACGTTTATGAATAAGGGGGTAAGAGGATAGGTAGATTTAGGAAAAGATGACGATGAACAAGACAGATGTGGGGAGAATATGAAAGCAGAGATATAAAATAGATGAAAATTATATGCTCAGCTGAGCCCAAGTAAATGGGACAAGCAAATAATAACTGAGAAGATGATCAAAGCAAACTGATCATGACGACGGTGGCGTTAATAATGTTAAATGCATAATTTGGTATAGATTAATAATTGATATTTTGCCAACATAGTTGCCTAGTTTGTATACTCACCACAATATCACAAAATTACGATAACCCGCACGATCACGAGTTGTTTGCTTTTTATCGCCCCTAATTGTCCAAACAACCTTACGTAATCTGTTGTCACTCACTACTCAAACATTCACATTCAAACTGTTGGCAAATCTCTTTGCAAGTTATTTCCTAATAAATTTTATATCTTTTGCAAGTTCATCGATCTATCATATTCATACCGGAGCTGACGGACGTATTTGTTCACCGCTGCGTCCTAAATTGTTCTTGTTTGCTCGCCCTATAGTTGCTAACGAATTTGTTTACAACCTTAAACATATGCAGCGCTTGCGTAATGTACGATAACTGACTGTGCCCTATTTTTAGTATCACGGTCTATTATATCACAATGTCTTTTGGCAACCACACAGCCAGTTGAAGTGTCGTTAACGTTTTCTTTGAATGTCCCGTTGAATATTCCATCTGCTGCTTGAATCTATCCTTGATGCTTTTCATAAAATAATTTGGTGAGGTGTAAAAATCTGCATTAAATTCTAGTATATCTTCGGTTTGTTGACCAGACAGATTTGCGGCTTCCTTGAGTGTTTACGCGTTACGCAACATGTGTCGTCAACTGGAGATTTATATACTCGTCGCGTTCACTGGAAATGTTGAAACCCCGCTTATTCGACCCCAATTTTTCGCGAAATGTTCCAACGCTTTTATTGCTTGATAAATTAGCGACCTAATAAACTTAAATGCTGTTTTTATGCGTTATAAAAATAACAGTAAGTTTATGTAAGTGCTCCAAAAACATTGTGCGTAGGTGTGTGTTGCTTTTTAAATTCGGCATAGATTGAGTGAGATTCATGCAAATTTATTATGTCGAGGTACAATCCATTACGAACGTAACTTGTCTATAGGCATTTTATCAAAACAGAGGTTCTGTTGTGTACCACCAATGGATTAACGGTGTTAACGTTAATGACGTGTCTTAAAGCTCACCGAGCATGATCGCGTTGTATATTAACTTGATCGGATTAAGCATTTGAAAGGCTCTCAACCTACTTATTAATTCATCTACGGCTTCCTCGCCTATGCGCTTTACCTACTAACAATAATTCTACTCGATCAATAAGCCAACTGTTCTTATTTGTTACTTCAAGATTATCTAATTCGTAGTGTAGGTTTATATTGCTTTAATTTACTGCATCTATCAAATACGGTTTGTTATTATTATTTACAAGGCCTGCGGGCGATAATGCTTATGACAAATGATTCAACAACAATCACTAATTAAATTTATGATATGTCATGTAATATTTATGAGTTGACTCCTTATTAACCGAGGGCTTGATTTATAGGCATTGGGTTTTCGCGTTGTTAAGGTAAATGTAACATTTTCCTCTTTGCTTCTGTGAAATCAATAAGATATTTTCTTTTACTTTACGAGCAAAATGGACCTGGACAGATAACATTTAGAAACAGGTCTACCTTTAACTCAAATGTGATTGTGAACCAAAACTGGCATCCGATCTCATTCAGGTGTCCGGAGTTGCATCATGCCACTGATTCACAAAAAGTTAGACCTAACCGAATCGTACGATACGGTGATGTCATTTTACTCTACCTGTATTTCCTTTTGGGGTCTTGATCATGCATTTCATACTGTTTCTTAAAAAAAGGTTTTATCTTTTTTAGTGTTTCCTCATTTATACCTTTATAATTGAATAACTAATTAGAATAACGCGTTCTCCTAATACGGCGGTCGGCAACCTGCGGCCCGCGGGCCGCATGCGGCTCGTGAAACTATCACTTGCGGCCTGCGAGCCTCTCTGGCTATGTAATATTGAGAAACAACAATGTCTGATAAAGTCATAAATATTAACAAAGTGCGGCCCGCGTCAACTTACTCATCGTTAACTACGCTACTAAAACTACGCAAAAAAAGGTTGCCGACCGCTGTCCTAATAGATCGCCCTTCGTATGCAAGGACTAAAAAAATAGTTAGTCGCCGAAGAGTCTGCGGCGTTTCTGACATCATCTTTGCGTGGCATCAAACGATTTGTATGCGCAATTGCGCACGCGACATCACCACGAGGTTAAAGAATAGTCTTTATTAAACCTTTGGCAGCAATCACAGTCACATGCCATTCTCTCTTCTCTAGCGGCTGATTAACGTAAAACAATAAAGTTGATAGGACAGCTCTTACTATGTAAGAACTTCAAACGTAACCTAAATGAAGGAAGGAGAGAGGAGGAAGACCGAGTTCACTTTAAAACAAATTTAGAAAAATGTTATAGGTATTAAAGAAGGTTGTGTTGTGTTGTACCAAAAGATCAAAGAAATACTCTTGTTAGTTGTGCTTTTTGATATAATGCCTTTTACGACATTACTTCATTCTGTGGACATGAAGAAACTGCCAGGTTTGAAGTAAGAAATGGCACTGACGTCATCGGTATGCGATGCAACCAGCCCGACGGCTTTTCTCGTTTCATAAATCTTTGCTACTAAAACAGGTCTCGAGTCAAAATCTTGTCGATTATATTTAGCAAATGGTATACTCGTAAATCTCGTAGTATTGCTTAGTTGCTGGTCTTAGGAAAACGTTATCGCTGTCTTATTTTTACGATTATATTATATATACTATTCATGAAATATTATAGTAGGCTTTATTTCCTTTAAAGCAATTTTTCCTTCCTTCGAACCTTCGAACACAATAAAGAAGCTGATCGTACATATATTATCTGAAAGTTTTGATAAAATCTCATATATTTTTATTTATATGAAACCGACTAAGCAGAACTAAAGAAACCATTTTGTTTTTTCAGTAATAGCAATAAGTTACATTTGATCGTTCCATTAACCAATTGCGTAATTAAAAATGAGGATTTAACCTTGGTCGAACTACTCAAATTCAAAATAAAATTATCGTAAACGTAATTGACTCTGCTACATGTCACATATCAGTTGAGACACGAAGTTATTATTTATGTGTACTTTTGCTGCCAACATTAAGATAACAATGATAAGGATATATCATGTGTAGTTACGCCTCTATTTACTTTTCACATAGACGTGTTTGCTTCGATCGATCAACAATAAATAGACCTCTCTATAATCAAATCCAGTACTGCGCGGTTCGATCTGCCTATTTTGTAAACAACACTTTTTTGCCGACCGCCATAAAATTGCGTTTAATGTTCCCCTGCGTTACGTCACCTACCACTTCTTTTTTATTTTCGCACCATAGCGCGACGCCCATCACTCTTGCTCATGCCCGTCTCGTATCGAGCGGTCTCGCTCGCACGCCGCTGGCGACAAGCCGTCTGGTGGTTTCGGGCGGCGGTTGCCGCGTCGCAAAGAGAACCCTAGGTCACGGTCTTTGAACACATTTTCCCCCACTGCCAGAGTAATAACTGCTTTTCGCACTGCTGCTCCCTAGTTGAGGACGCTTGGCCGTGAAGTACCACGTGTCTACTTCTCGTAAATACTTACCGTGGCCTTGTACACTATTTGTTGTTGATCCGATTCCAAAGTCCAAAAGGAGTGTACGTACACTATATGTACTTCTAAAGTAGAGTTTTTTAGGTGTATATTGAAAACACCGTTTTATTTACGCATGTTTCCATCACGACGGCTTATGGGTGCAAGTGTTGATAGGATTGGTATGGTAGGGTGGAACGTTTGTTTGTTTCCAAAGAGTTAGCTACCCACAATGTGGGTTGACCGCGGAACAGGCCGAGAAGGTCAATGTGAACTTAATACAGGCGCTGGCGTTGCTTTTCACAAAAACTAGGAGACCGTGAAAAATACGGAGAACAATGGCGATTGTGCCTTACGCACGGCTAATAATACATAAATCTCAACTATAGGCCGGCGGCCGCTGACCGTGCCAAGTAATACATTAACATCTCATTGCAGATATCATCGCCGAGCCAACACGGACGAACTGACAGACAGACGGGCTCCCAAAATTCACTAATGCGGAATGACAAGTCCCACACGACGTGACTGATGCTATCTGCGCTTTCACAGAGTGCAAATCAAATGGCAATCACGAAACTGAACAGGTTACAGACTACAGTTAAGCAGGTTATCTATCAAACACCGGATTCTAATCACCATTCATGTGTTGGATTTGATTGAGTGATTGAAAAGGAAATTCGAAATTCAAGTGCCTGTTTATAATATTGTGTCAGGTAAATTTTTTGCCATAATCGCATGCAAAATACCCTTCTAAAGTTAGACCAAGAAAAGTCTGCAACGTTTTAACAGCACACGCAGTGCAAGTGTTATTTCAAACGTCAAACTTCTATGAAATTATGATGTGTAAATAACACTTGCACTGCATGTGCTATCAAAATCGTTGCAGGCTTATGGTCGAACTATAATATTTAAGTAGAAACAGTTGACCATAATTATTTTCCATCACTGAAAATTTTTAACTTTATTTTGCACACCTGTATGTGTGAATTTACAAAAAGTGTGATGCAGAGTTTTGAAAATATATCGTTTGTGTTTAATTATTTCTAGATGTTGAAGAACACCGCGTCGACTTCAAATGTTCTTCGCGGTGGTCTTGTTTGTTTTGATCCTTGTTAAGTACCAATTTTTACGGTTTCCTTAAATAAAGATTGACTCACACGGGTAGTTTTATGACCGCCTATTTTTACGTCCCTTTTATTACCACAGGTGTCTATCACTTCAATTGATTGATACGCTACTT
The DNA here is from genome assembly GCF_910591565.1 of Cydia splendana. Lineage (NCBI taxonomy): Eukaryota > Metazoa > Arthropoda > Insecta > Lepidoptera > Tortricidae > Cydia > Cydia splendana. The sequence goes on from NC_085963.1 coordinate 20,741,800, forward strand.
TTCATGTCTTTTTTATAGCTTCCATGCCCTTTGCGTGGCAAGGTTACAAGAGTGGTATTATGCTAACAAAACTTTGCTGAATTTCTCGTTCATTAACGTTATTTTAGAGCTCATTTATCTCAATACTTCACCACTGAAGTCTTTTATAGGAACGTGGCAACTTACCCATTCTCGGAACGAGCTCAAGTGTCACTGATAGCCATATTGAGTGACGAATGTCTTCCTGCCAGTTTTTCCTTTCTACTTGGCTTTTCTTTTGTGTAATATTAGGGGCCAATTTGAACTCTATGTCCCGTGCGTAGATTTACCGTTGTTCTTGGCCAGTAAATATGTCTTGGTAATGCTGTTCCCGGCGATGATCGATTTGGCTGCGAGCTGCGAGGATGCGTAGGCGGCACCGGAGAGCCAAGAGCGATCATCGACCATTTTGTCAACTCTTAACCATGAAATGGATACCGTAATCCACTAAAGCGTTCAATTAGTGCAAAATTTGTCATTCATATCTGAAATTAGCTAAAACATTTGATTTTATTGACAACTAAAGTTTGTTGTCAGTGTCAAGCATTCTATATTTAATCAGAAACCAAGGGTACCACGAACATAAGCTTTGAGCACCGCACAAAAAGATTGCTTCAATGTACCGCAGCCGTCGCAAAAAACCATGACATCATGCCTTTAATTTGGCCGCAGCGTACGAACCCCGTATTTGGAACCAGTTCCGAGCTGCAGGCTATCAAATCGCGATCGAACTATCCACGAAAAACTACAGTTAACTCTACACTTAGGTATTTTTGACCTCAATAACTATGAAAGCTTGTCCAAACTGACGAAGACATCTAATCCTCACTCAATGAAGCGATTCGCGTAGTTGTCCTACAAAATGTATAATTACGGCTATTTTAATAGAGAACAAGAGCAATATTAATCTCAATATAGAGCGGAAATTGATGTCATAGCACAGCTATGTGATCAGGGATCAATTTTCGTTAATGTCTTGAAACAATAGGCGATTTACGCTCCTAGTAATTTATATAACGATCATTCAAACTTGCTTTAATATGAAATATAATACGAAATATGTTCAATGCGCAGTTAAATTCTGTTTGCAAATTTCCATGTCACGTTTTTAAGAATGTGCAAAGTTACAATATATTGAAGTTATAACTGGTCGATTGTGCATATAATAATATGTGTCGTTTAACTCCCTTATACATTAGCGCGCAACAAACCTCAATTAGCTAATAATCGTTTGTCTTTATCTGTCATTTTGACTTATGTATTTGTAAGAAAGGGATAAAACATAATTTAACAAAATCAGCCCCGTAAAGTTTTATAAATAAGGGGGTATATGTTTAGATGAAATAAAAGTTGAAGCTCGGAGAAATAGACAATTACGTGGTGTTAATTAATGCGTCAATGAAAGTTTAATTTTCTAAATCATCCCAATGCTTCGTTTAATAAAGAGCTGTAGGCATTGACGTATATCTCAGGACGGGCCTTACGGGCACTAAAACTGGCACTAGTTCAGCGGTGTCACTCACGAATTCGAGCCAGTCGTGCAGTCTAACGCAGCTAGTTGCGACCAATCGCGCGCGTGATGCTTACTCATCAACCAATCGCATTGCAGCGGTGTCACACCGCTGTACTGGCCCCATTCATGCCCCATTCTTATTGCCCGTAAGGCCAGTCCTGAGATATATGTCAATGGCTGTAGGTAGGTATGTATGTCATTCTTTTCGTCAGTGCCATCGCACCATCAATACCATCATTTCCCCTCACGCACTCTTCGCAATTTCATCTCGCGACTTTTTACCGAAGTTTTTTGCGAGCAACTCAATAACGGTGGAACGAAACAGAATAAACAGGTCGGTTTTTGTGAGAGGCTGTAGGGTTCCTCAAATAATCGGAATGACATTGGTGTTTTTACTGACTGAGGCTTTAAAGCATTAAACCAATATTTGTTTGGGAGGCAGCGATTTTATTACACACGTAGTTGTTTATAGAATGTACTTGTACCTATATAAAGTTTTGGCTAAATCCTTGCCAATGTTTTTCGTTATATGCTAATCCTGTTGTTTACCGGCCTGTTGATTGTTTGCAATTATGCATCCCTCTTTTTTTTTATCTATTTATAGTACTTACAGTTACATACTGCTACAGTGACTGCTATTATATTGCACACAACGATTAAATAGTTATTTGTTTTACAAGGGGGCAAAGTTGTTGTTTAACCGCTCGTGCTAATATTGATACCCGAGCAAGCGAAAGATTCCAAAATTGAACCACGAGCGTAGCGAGTGGTTCGAAAAATGGAATCTTAAGCGTTGCGAGGGTTTCAAAGCACGAGGGTTAAACAAGATTTGCCCCCGAGTGAAACACAAAATTTTTCACCACACCAATCCGAAGCAAATATTAAATGTAAAATATCAAATAAAATCAAATCCAAATGAATGTTATTACATATTTATCATCCAAAATTGTCATTTAAAACTCAATTCTACAAGCAAACATAAGAAATCGACTCAAAATTTGCATTTGATTACTTTGCCTCACATGTGAATAAAATGCAACTTTGCTATCAGTTTTTGAAGTGCAAAGTAAGCCTTTGCGAGTTGGTGTGGTGAAAATAAAATGACTTGACTTTTGTTTCGCCTACTATTTTTTAAATTACGAGTATATATTTAAGCTGTTTTCACTGCCTATCTTATAGGTGCCGAGAGATTTCTTCAAGAAAGTTTGTCTTATTTTGGTGTACCTACAATAAATAAACATAGTTTTTATTGTACTTCTTACCAAAAAATATACATGCACGTGAATGTATTCATCAACTTACCCAACGTTGTGCGCAGTTACTCGTAACAGTAAAGATTTTCGATTTTGCCAAAAAAAATTCTAAAGGTGTATTTTATGTTACATTTACATACAGTTAAATCATTACGATGAGAATACTGCCTTTTCAAAGATTACCCCTTCAGATTCAAATTATATTCCGTATTTAAAAGACTGACAATGATTGATGGTCAGTCGTTTTTTGCTTTGAATAATTGAATCCGGTATACATCTTCGATGACAGCTACAAATTGATAATTTGAAGCAAATGCATTTAGTTTTTTAACGCTTAATGTACCGGTTATATACAAATTAACAAGACAATAGTTTTGTTAAGCATTTGTTAAGAAAAACAATTTTCGGTTGTTGCTAATTTGCAGTAATACTAAAGCATTAACTCAGTGAATACGTTGTGATTCGACTTCTAGTTGAATACTTATTCTTACACCTTACAGTATCTTCACTCCATGTACATATTTGTTAAATTTGATCCTCTTCCTCCAGCAGATTGAGTTTAAGGGTCAATTTCCGTGAAAAAAAACAATAAATTGATGGTGACCTGGTTGGAAATTTTGGAATACCACGAAGAAATGCCATCTAGTTTGGGCTCATTAGATTAAGTCAGATCGATGGAAATCGGCTACCGCAATTGCTAAATTTTTTAGTTCTTATAGTTTATGTAGTTCGGACTAAGTAGGTAGGTACTTATACTTTAAGTGAATACCTTTTGAAAGTCGTAATTCATACGTTCTGCATCTTAATTATAACCTCTAGTTGAAAGTATGTAGGTAATATTAAAATACAAATATGAGCAACTTACCGTCATGGCTTTAGAACGGTCACATGGGCGTTGCACTAGCTTAGACACAGTTTTCGCATATTGCCAGAGTTCTCTGAGCTCATTACTGTTAATTTGCATATAGAGTGGAGCTTCGTGTTCCAAGCCGTCCCTTTACTGCCCTTCGGGAGCGTAACGGCCGCCCTGTGTATCATATCAACCTGTATCTCGAATTAATTAAGATTTATTCTAAACTATTTATTATAATCTATTTCTCCTGTCTGAACTGAAAGCTGAATGGCCTTTGCCCTACTTAAATCCGAATAACTTCCTTTCTTAAGTCTAAAATTATTTGTTATGCTCCTTACCTCCATCAATGTTTTCTGTTATTATTTAGACTTCTTCGATCTTTATGTTCCCAACATATTACGTGCCTGAGCCACCCGCAAATAATTGTTTTCGGCCACATGTGGCCGTGTTCATAAAATGTTATTCAGTATCGAAGGTTATCGAAGCTAACGCCCAGATAATTTCAACTCCAGTAGCAATGACTTGTTATTCGATTTTAATTGGTCACTTTAATACATTTCTTGAAAGTCATTTAATGGACGATTTAGGCGGCTTACATGTATAATCAATAAGACATTCGGCTTGTAGACCTATCTATGGATCATTTAACACAATGCGCGCAAAATTGATCGCAATAAAAATCAGTGAACCGTCGAATAATTTGATGTAATCGGACGCCCGTGACATTGAATACTAAACTCGTATACCTAACGTGGCCGAGAATCCATTGAATTTCAATTCGTCAGTTCGTTTAATATTCGTAGCGGTTAATTTGCGATAGCTCATCTCGCCTCTTTCGCTCCGTGGTGCGGCGCAATAACAATGCTACGGTACGGTCTAAGTCGAGCGATGATGTCAGCCTTGCTTCTCTTAATGACCACGCGAACCGCCGGCAGCATTTCACGGGCGTAAGGGTGGATTTCAGCACAAAAAATTTCACCATACAAAAAATTATTTTTTTTAAATGTTTACTTTAACACGATTCTAGCTGGGTAAAGTAATGGGGGGCTGTATATTGAGGATATGTATGGTATTTATATAATCATTTGTGGCTTATATTTGAAGTTATCGCTTTCGGAAAATAAAAACGCAAGATGGTGATGACAACCATGGTATGGTAATGACTCTTTTATAGACGGTAATGACACTGCATGTACGGTAATGACGATTTGGGAACTAATTTACATATGTATTAAAAACGTATTAAAAAAACAAAAACTTTTTTTAATTGTAAGACTTTAGAACTTTAATAAACATTACAAATAACATGTTTTTGAACATAAGACTAGCTACATAAATTGTTTTTAGAAAATTATAAAAAATACATTTTATTCATATAAATAAATATATAACAAGTATTTTTATTGTATAATTTTAAATAATTCATGTTCCGAAATAGGCAATTTATGTATTCATTATTTTTTTTGGGTTTTTTCGATGTTAAATCATATTAACAATATTGTACTCTTATTATCAGTTTAAACCCGCATCTTCTTTTATCTACTGCATAACTTGGTATTTATGTCATATTATAAAATTACTGGCTTACCAATGAGCTTAATTTTTATGATATATTACTTTTTTTTTATAGTTTGATTCATTGCACAAGTTTGTATTTTTGTTGTTTTATTAATTAACTTTAAAAATAGCTATAATGATTTAAATCCATATATATGTTGTTTAATAGCTAAATATTAATATATAATCAGTGTTTTATAAGTTGCAAGACCCCTACTTGTAATGCATGTCATAAGTTACAAAATGTTAGGTATTGGGTCCGGTGACTACCCAATGGTATAATTATTAATTGCTGTAATTATATACATCAATTAATATAATATTATCAAAAAACATAAAGCCATCACGATAGTGAGCCAGTACCGTAGCCTATGGTCGCTTAAAACTTAATATATGTTGCTTGTTTAAATACTTTGTTTTAACACGACTAACATGCAATTACAGACTCTAAGTTGCACGATTTACATTATTAGATTATAAAAAAAAACATTTGTATGTTCTAAGTTCTAAATGACCTAAATTTTGCCTACTTCAGTCAAAATGTTAATTAAAAACTAAGCATCCTCTAGTGTGAAAGAAATAGTTATATCTTCTTCTACATTTATTCTACATTTATAAGGTAGACATTATATAGTGTTAGAAGACATAGAGAACGTTTTTCAAACATACAGCTTAATTTCATAATGAATTATAGCAAAATAACTAGAAAAGTTTCTGAGAACCGTCATCACCATACACATGAAATCATCACCGGTCGTCATTTTTTCCCGGTGATGATGGGTATGGTGATGACGATTTGAGAGTTTCTTGTTTTTATTTCTAGAATACGAATAATAGTAGTTAATGTCTATGCTACACAATAAACTTCATGTAGTTTGCCATTCATTTCAGTAATTATTTCTAATATATCATTTGTAACTTTTTTAAACCAAAGCATAACGGTGATGATGCTCTGTTGTGACAAACTACGTTTTACAAATTTGTTCGTAATATTTCTCACGATTCAGTGATGTGACTTTATAGTGAAATCATTTTTGGCATTCTATACTAAAGTGAAAAATAGGGCAAGGACCTTTAGCGGTATTTCGTTGTTCATACACTGAGATAAGCTCACATTGACATTACCATGACGGTGTTGACGAATATTCGTGACAAAATTTTAAATATTTTTAAATGTACTTTCTCGGTGAAGGAATTATTGCATATTTTTTCATGTGTTAAACAACAACATGGAAAAGATATAAGTAAAAGAAAAATCGCAATCGTACGATAGGTATGCTATAATGTTCACTGCAAACAAAAAGGTTCAGATTTTTCCGGTCGACGGTGATGATTTTAGACACATAAAACATTTTATATAAAAAAAACTATTAAGTTATTGGAGATGGTAATTGAAGGAACATGAAGATAATAGTTCTTAAAAACATATAAAAAAGTTGCAACTCGCACAACCTACTAGTTTTTTTTATAAAGACCGAACCATAAGTTTTCGCTGGATTTTGAAATCCACCCGTAAACAACACGGTACTTAATGGTTAAAAATCTTTCCCACCGAATTGCATCAACTAAATTCTGTCTATCGACTTTAAGACCCATAAAACGAATTAAAATTAATTTTAATTGAGAATTTAAATCACTTTATATTACTTTCATTAATTATAACTTTTAGTGTCTTATACCAAACCGGTCGTTTAGCAATTAGGCATGCATGCACTCACGTAACTGAGCTCGGCCCTCCGGACCTGCGTAACCAATTATTATCGTTATGCTCCTTTGCCATAAGCAATATTTGGTGAATGGGATACATCACGAAAATGATAGAAATTACTCAAAGCCTTGCCTCCATGTTCATTTTCTTGTAAGTTTTTTTGTTCTTCGCGGAGTTTTGGAGCTGACTAAATTGCCTCCAAGCACGCTTGGACGCTCGGCTGAGTTTCGGTGCGGCCTGAATCGTCGAATTTCGACGCGACTCTTATTTATTGTTCTTATGTTTTACTTTGAACTAGAGATAGTTACGTATTATTTGTTTGATCTATACAACAACTGTACTTATGTATTGTTACTAAGGAAACATTTATTGCTTCGTAAGTTATATTGTTTCCTAACATAATTTCCTTTACAGTTTTGTTTATTTATCTTTTACTATTAAATTTACAGTCTACAACTACATCCTCAATAATTTCCTTTCACTAACATATTTTCAAAGTTGTCTATTTCAATTCTTTTATGAGTACATATGATCTTAAATATTATTATACCTACTGTTAAATAAAGCTGTTGTTTTGATAAAATGCCACTAAAGAAAACTACATAAAACAATTCATAAAAACATGACTTATTTAACCATGAATTCGATCTTTGATTTCCTTATAATGAAAGCACTGTGACTCGGAAAAGTTAAAAAATATACCTACATATATCTTTTAGTCTTGAATGAAAGCTGCCCTAAGAAATATTGAAAGACTAATAGGCCTAGGCAATTTACTTAGACCGGCTCTTAAAGCAACATCAATCAGTTTCTAATAGTATTAATCCAAAAGTATCCACATTTAATGTTTCTGCAACTCCTTAAGCCTTTTCGCATTAAACATTAAATAAAATTGCCGGTTGCAGTCCAAGACCACGGCGCCGCGTGACGGGTTTCTCACGAGGCTCCTTTGGACACATTAATTGATGTAAAACGTTCAAGTTTACCTCCACTTTTGCAACAGCTGAACCAAACCTTCTACGAGTAAACGCTGTTCTATTAAAACTAGTGATACGTCCATATAAGTATAAGGTGCAAGGTACTTTGAAAGTTACGAAAATCTCAATTTTTCAGTGTTCACTTTATAATCTTCTTCTTCCTCGCGTCCCGGCATTTTGCCACGGCTCATGGGAGTGTGCACTTTATAATAAAGATAAAAAAATGCAAGATACAATACCTACATCATCTACTTTGCAATTGATAAATTATAGCCAAAACGTAAGAGCAAGGTCAAATATTCAATTTGATATAGTGACTTGCGAGAAATTCGAATAATAAATAATAACTTCCCCTGTACGCAACAGTCAAGATTGTTGCACAACGGCATGGCCATTTCTGATCCTTTACTGCAATGCATATTAATATTATGTTTATGCGCACTCAAATTATTTACCTACCATATTTAATACGCGAATATCTATAAGTAAGTAATAAAATTGAGTAAATTTTATTACAATTTAGGATTAGTGCGGCACTAAAGATCTTGTAATAATCATTTCCTTAGCAATGACGGTTCTTATGTAAAATCAAATAACTTATGTTTCATTGCTTTGTAACACATTATTCGGATTATCTTCAGACACTAATAATACCTATATTCAAATGAGCAATAACACCCTGCAACTTTGTCACTTCCAGACCACACAAAGTAGCTTCCAGAAATAGTGGCCTGTCAAGAATAGTTTCCTTATTGCAATTTCATACCCCTTTACGAGGGGTGTTCAAAATATTCTCGGTATGAGAATGAAAACAAACAAGTACGAAAAGTTTGATATTTTTATTTTTCAATATACTCCCCCCCTATGTTAATCCCCTTAAAAGATCGATCAATTTTTTTTTTTAATCCCTCATAAAAATATTTTTTATCTTTGGTGTAAAAATGCTCCTCCACTGCAGCCTTCAATGCTTCATCGTCAGAAAAAAAAATTCCACGCAGATCCTTTTTAAGATTGGGGAACAAAAAGAAGTCGCTGGGGGCTAAGTCCGGACTATACGGTGGGTGAGTAACAGTTTCAAACCCACATTCAACAATAGCTGCCTTGGCAATATGAGCAGTATGGACGGGGGCGTTGTCACACAGATGCAGAACACCTTTGGTTAACTTTCCTCGCCTCTTTTCTTTGATTGCATCCTTTAATTGACGTAGAATGTTAGCGTAGTACTGTCGTGTGATATTTACACCTTTTTCTTTATAATCGATTAGTAATATTCCTTCACAATCCCAAAATATCGTGGCCATGACCTTGCCAGCTGAAGGGACGACCTTGAACTTTTTGGGATGAGCTGAACCCTTAATGTGCCACTGCATGGACTCTTGTTTACTCTCTGGGTCATAATGATGAACCCAGGTTTCATCTCCAGTAACTATTCTTTGCAGCACCTCATTAGGATTTTCACCGCACAGGTCAATAACATCGGAACAACACGCTACACGCATGTCTTTTTGAAGCCGAGTCAGCATTCGCGGAACCCATCTTGCACTTACTTTTGACATATTAAGATGGTCATGGATAATATCATGTACGATACCAATAGAAAGATTGGTTACTTGAGCTATAGATTTTACCTTCACTCAACCATCTTCCAATATAAGTTTTTCCACTTTATCAATATTTTCTTGTGAAGTAGCTACTACAGGCCGACCAGGTCTAGGGTCATCTTCAATACTCTCCCTTCCACGTTTAAATTCGCTTGACCACTTTTGAATGGTAGATAGAGAAGGAGCAGACTCACGGTAAACACAATCCATTTCCTCTTTTATGGTTTTTTGATTTTTACCCTGTTTTGTCGAGAATCTTATGACGCATTGATGTTCTAATTTAGTTAACATTGTCAATTCGCACATGATGTTCATGTTTGTTCAGCAATTGCAGAAAAACAAAAGAACATCTCGGTTCCAATTATATTTTTTTTTAATGTCAATGAATAAACCTTAGCGGCCAGTAACGAAAGAAATTTAAGAAGAGGTTGTAAGATATCAATACCGAGAATATTTTGAACGCCCCTCGTACCACGTGTTGACTGTTCCGAAGTTATTACCTGTAAGTTTCTAAAAGGATAACGACCGTGAAATTGCACGTATTTGCGTGCAGATCCTTAAATGTAACTTTTAAATACTAATTTTTTGTATTTTTTTTTGTTGCAGGTACTAATTGCGTTTTATCATAGCGTTTGCTCTCTGTTTCACATTCCACGGTATGAAGGTAATCTGTTGGATTTTCATCCTTCGTCATCGTTTCCAGTTTTTAATAAAAAAAATTGACCTACATATTTTATATGTAGTAGCATTAAATTAATATTCCTTTGAAACATGCCACCTTGACAATCTTACGTTTCTGTGATTTCAAAATAACCGACAGTTGTCTTTTTTCTCTCAACAAATCAGAACAAGAATTTAAATTAAACCTAGTGCTGCCCCGGAGACCTCTTGCTTTAATTGCCGTTTCCTGCCATCTCCTGGTTTTGGATTACAAGTTTTATACGCGTTGACATACATCTCACAGCCTATTCTTAGAGCATGTTGATTTATTTTTTACAACATGTCGTTAACCTCTTTAGAGAAACAACATCGTGATAATTTTAGCGACGAAGATGGTGCTCATTTTGCACGTCCGCCGTTGATCAAAGCGGCGGCTACGAGACTGATTTTCAAAGTGACGGGACTGCTAATTGATCGGATTACAGAGCCTTGTCCCTTCCCCGTATTAATGCATGGCTGCAAACCACGATGAAAATAGTTGACGTTGTACCTTTTGGGTTTGCGGAAAACGTATTTTCGTAATTTTATTATTAAAACGCGTGAAATTGACTGACAGGCCAGACGGGAGCCGGGGGCCGTGGACGGGCGTTAAATATTGTATTAGAAATGCCATCCCGAGCGTTAACCTAGAGGAAACAGAATTAAGCGATCGTTTTGGTAGTCTCTTAGTAATTGAAAGATATTCGAAATATTATGAATAGTTATTCGCATTTTTGGTCACGTACCTAAGTCTTTCATGCTGAGAAATGACTGATGAGCTTTTTCGTCCTACAAGCAATACAATCTTTATTCTCACCCTCTTCATTCTGAAAACACCAGACAGCTGATTCTGACAGACAACTCTAGACTCGAGTTAAGCTTCTAGATAAAACACATATAATTTTTATTTTGTCTGCAAATGCGAAAAAAAAGAAAATTAAACGTGAAAGGAAATCCTTTTTAGATAAAATATTGTCCTAAGAAGATATAATCGTAAACACTTACCCTCTGGCTTATGCCGCTTAATTATAATAATCACTGCTTCCTTGCCAAAACTCAAATGAGCGTCAACGCTTGTTCCCCGAATACTCATCAAAATTTTCCCTTTGGCACCTGGTGAGCTGACATTATTTTACCCATTCCATTGTTCTTAAGAGCGCTATTACATTTCGGCGTTGAGCGAGTTTAGGTATTTTACGCGCTGCGGCAGGCCGTGCGAGCTCAGTACGCCGATCCCTTCTACCACACTCGCACTACAATGATGGATTAAACATTCTTGATCCTTCGCGAAGCATATTGAAATCAACCATAACAACACTAACTGTACTTAACTTTTAAAGTTCTAAAACTGTTATTTGGTAAGTACGAAAATACTAAATGCAGTGCAAATGTACATAGGGGCTGTTCATAAATTACGTCATCTATTTTTGACGATTTTTGACCCCTCCCCTCAAATCATCCAAAAATCAAGCTTCGGATGAATCTGTTTCCTCCTACGTCATGTTACCATCATCCGATGTCCAGACCCCCCCCCCCCCCCCCACTCCTCCCATTTGAAACGACGTAATTTATGAATAGCCCCATACTTGTACTTATGAAGGTATATTACTCGAAAGAAATTATAGGTACCTACTCGCTTATTTACATGTTTCGTCATTGCATTTGGTACCTATAGGTTGTAAAGTTTGTATCAACGAGGGTTTAAAAACGAACTGGTACTGAGGATCTGATGATGATTAAGGTGGTCACGGATACCAATCAACCATGTAGTAACATGATTAGGCTCGTTTGATTCGTCTCAACAAGATCTTTGACACTGAAGATACACAGGGTCTGATGATGGAGCTGGAAGGTGGCCACGGGTACCAGTCTATCATGTAACTAAACAACTTCGTGTTTGGGCTCGTTTGATTCGTCTCAACAAGATCTTTGACACAAGACAGTACTCAGGGTCTGATGATGGAGCTGGAAGGTACCATTACCAATCAACCATGCAACTAAACCACATCGTGTTTAGGATCGTTTGATTCGTCTCAACAAGATCTTTGACACTAGGTGATACTCAGAGTCTGATGATGGAGCTGGAAGGTGGTCACCGGTACCAATCAACCATGCAACTAAACCACTTCGTGTTTAGGCTCGTTTTATTCGTTTCAACAAGATCTTTGACACAAGATAGTACTCAAGGTCTGATGTTGGAGCCGGAAGGTGGTCACCGGTACCAATCAACCATGCAACTAAACCATTTCGTGTTTAGGCACGTTTTATTCATCTCAACAAGATCTTTGACACAAGGTAGTACTCAGGGTCTGATGATGGAGCGCGAAGGTGGCGACGGGTACCTGTCTATCATCATCAGCTCCATCATCAGACCCTGAGTAGTATCTTGTGTCAAACATCTTATTGCGACGAATCAAACGAGCCCAAACACGAAGTGGTTCAGTTACATGGTAGACTGGTACCCGTGGCCACAGTCCAGCTCCATCATCAGACCCTGAGTACTAACTTGTGTCAAAGATCTTGTTGCGACGAATCGAACGAAGCCAAACACGAAGTGGTTTAGTTGCATGGTAGATTGGTACCGGTGACCACCTTCCGGATCCATCATCAGACCCTCAGTACTACCTTGTGTCAAAGATCTTGTTGCGACAAATCAAACGAGCCCAAACACGAAGTGGTTCAGTTACATGGTAGACTGGTACCCGTGGCCACAGTCCAGCTCCATCATCAGACCCTGAGTACTAACTTGTGTCAAAGATCTTGTTGAGACGAATCAAACGAGCCTAAACACGAAGTGGTTTAGTTGCATGGTTGATTGGTACCGGTGACCACCTTCCGGCTCCAACATCAGACCCTGAGTACTATCTTGTGTCAAAGATCTTATAGAAACGAATAAAACGAGCCTAAACACGAAGTGGTTTAGTGGCATGGTTGATTGGTACCGGTGACCACCTGCCGGCTCCATCATCAGACCCTGATTACTATCTTGTGTCAAAGATCTTGTTGAGACGAATCAAACGAGCCTAAACACGAAGTGGTTTAGTTGCATGGTTGATTGGTACCGGTGACCACCTTCCGGCTCCATCATCAGACCCTGAGTATTATCTTGTGCCAAAGATCTTGTTGAGACGAATCAAACGAGCCCAAACACGAAGTGGTTTAGTTGCATGGTTGATTGGTACCGGTGACCACCTTCCGGCTCCATCATCAGACCCTGAGTACTATCTTAAGTCAAAGATCTTGTTGAGACGAATAAAACGAGCCTAAACACGAAGTGGTTTAGTTGCATTGTTGATTGGTACTGGTGACCACCTTCCGGCTCCATGATCAGACCCTGAGTACTATCTTAAGTCAAAGATCTTGTTGAGCCGAATCAAACGAGCCCAAACACGAAGTGGTTTAGTTGCATGGTTGATTGGTACCGGTGACCACCTTCCGGCTCCATCATCAGACCCTGAGTACTATCTTGTGTCAAAGATCTTGTTGAGACGAATCAAACGAGCCTAAACACGAAGTGGTTTAGTTGCATGGTTGATTGGTACCGGTGACCACCTTCCGGCTCCATCATCAGACCCTGAGTATTATCTTGTGCCAAAGATCTTGTTGAGACGAATCAAACGAGCCCAAACACGAAGTGGTTTAGTTGCATGGTTGATTGGTACCGGTGACCACCTTCCGGCTCCATCATCAGACCCTGAGTACTATCTTAAGTCAAAGATCTTGTTGAGACGAATAAAACGAGCCTAAACACGAAGTGGTTTAGTTGCATTGTTGATTGGTACTGGTGACCACCTTCCGGCTCCATGATCAGACCCTGAGTACTATCTTAACTCAAAGATCTTGTTGAGCCGAATCAAACGAGCCCAAACACGAAGTGGTTTAGTTGCATGGTTGATTGGTACCGGTGACCACCTTCCGGCTCCATCATCAGACCCTGAGTACTATCTTGTGTCAAAGATCTTGTTGAGATGAATAAAACGAGCCTAAACACGAAGTGGTTTAGTTGCATTGTTGATTGGTACTGGTGACCACCTTCCGGCTCCATGATCAGACCCTGAGTACTATCTTAAGTCAAAGATCTTGTTGAGCCGAATAAAACGAGCCTAAACACGAAGTGGTTTAGTTGCATTGTTGATTGGTACTGGTGACCACCTTCCGGCTCCATGATCAGACCCTGAGTACTATCTTAACTCAAAGATCTTGTTGAGCCGAATCAAACGAGCCCAAACACGAAGTGGTTTAGTTGCATGGTTGATTGGTACCGGTGACCACCTTCCGGCTCCATCATCAGACCCTGAGTACTATCTTGTGTCAAAGATCTTGTTGAGATGAATAAAACGAGCCTAAACACGAAGTGGTTTAGTTGCATTGTTGATTGGTACTGGTGACCACCTTCCGGCTCCATGATCAGACCCTGAGTACTATCTTAAGTCAAAGATCTTGTTGAGCCGAATCAAACGAGCCCAAACACGAAGTGGTTTAGTTGCATGGTTGATTGGTACCGGTGACCACCTTCCGGCTCCATCATCAGACCCTGAGTACTATCTTGTGTCAAAGATCTTGTTGAGCCGAATCAAACGAGCCTAAACACGAAGTGGTTTAGTTGCATTGTTGATTGGTACTGGTGACCACCTTCCGGCTCCATGATCAGACCCTGAGTACTATCTTAAGTCAAAGATCTTGTTGAGCCGAATCAAACGAGCCCAAACACGAAGTGGTTTAGTTGCATGGTTGATTGGTACCGGTGACCACCTTCCGGCTCCATCATCAGACCCTGAGTACTATCTTGTGTCAAAGATCTTGTTGAGCCGAATCAAACGAGCCCAAACACGAAGTGGTTTAGTTGCATGGTTGATTGATACCGGTGACCACCTTCCGGCTCCATCATCAGACCCTGAGTCAAACTATCTTGAGTCAAATAAATACATATAGAATGTCAGGTCGTTTCAAATATTTTTAATCCTGTCCGGTAGTTTATTAAACTGTACCATTATAAATTATAATACTATAAAAACGGTGCTAGGATCAAAGTCTCTCGTTGCGGTTTACACGCACACAGTATAGCGTTTTACACGGCGCCCGCCGCACACAATGATAAAAAACCTCGTCGTCGCCGTTGAAAATGTGCGGAGCCGACCGACACACGTCCTGCCTCTACAAGCTCTGCCGCGGCACTGAGCTGGCGCAGCGCGCGTCATCGGTAATATAGAGTAGTTTTCAAAAAATTGCCAAAAAATTATAGTAGAATTTCATAAACACTAATGTATACCAACAGTATAAGCAAACGTTGCAGATTGCTTGAGTATGAAAATGACTTCGATATTAAGTAGATTTTCGTAGGAATTGACACTTGTTTCGGAGAGAAAATCGAGTTCGTTTTACTTTGATTTTCTCTTTCTCAAAGATATGTAGGAAAAATATGGTTTGATATGCCTAAAGTACAGGGTATTAGTAATACAAAATAGCCAGGTTTAGCAGAGTAAAATTCTCAACATTTCCAAATAAGAGCTCGCCATTCAGTGCTTCACGGGGTTTTTCGGAAACGACCATCAGAAAAAAAATCATTACTAATTTAATAAGTCCTTTTTCTAATATTTACAACGATATTTATAAAGATAAGAAGACGCTTTTACTGGAACACGTACTCATTGTTTCTAATAATGAGCGCAAAGTCCTGAATTTCGTCGACTAGTATCATCAATTTTGCATTATTTCGACTTTTCTTGTAAGAGCGCTCTTAATACTTGTGCTATACACAATATCGTGGGACGTATAGACGACAAAGATATCACGTCCATTAATCTATGACATAGGTCAAACTCAGTTTGCAGTTTGCTTGAAATAGCTGTGCATTGTGCAACTGTTGCAATTTTAACTAATGATTAGTAATGATTATGGGACTAGCACAAACGCTCACTGTTTCGCCTAAATCGTTCATGATTTATCGCGTCTGGTGCCAAATGACGACTCTGTTAACGACGACCTATCGGCGCGATTAACGATCTAATCTAGGCCAATCATTTATATATGTATAGTCTGTCTAGCCATTTCCTTCAGTAGAAAAAAGCGGCAAATTTAAAAAATGTAGGCTTGAAGGATTATCGTCTCATATAAAATTTGAATTTCGCGCCTTTAGAACAAAGTGACCGGCTATACATAAAACACTGTTTGTCTCTAACCAAACGGTATTGACTTTATCTGCCGTGTCACGCGCATCTCATGTAACTTTAAAAGTTGAGTTTCAAGATAATTACGTTTAAAGTTTTAAAGATTCAAATGCTGTTATCGTTGAAGGTTCATCGTAATTTTTTTATTTTTTCTAATCTACATGTAGGAAATATGGTCACAAAATAGGCCCTTTAATTTTTTTTTCGCATAATTGAATAGTTTTCATTTTATTCGAATTAAATGGTTCCGCATGATCAACTCTTCCATACTATAGTGGTCACACGAAGTCATGTAAGTCAAGTTACATGACATACGCGTGATCAGACGTGGCACGTATTACTTTACCAACCTGATTCAAGTCTTCGTTGAACTCAAATTTGTCAACAATTTAATTGATCCTTTTGTGTTACGCATAAAATGTCATGAATTGTGCTTGAGTTTAGTAAAAGGTACCACTTTGTCGATTGTTGATAAGGTTCTAAATGAATCTTTATGGCATTAGCGCCTTATCGACAACCGACAAAGTCGTCCCTTTAGCCAAAAACGTCACAATTTATGGGTTTTGTTAAAAAACGGAATCAACTAAATTGCTAACAAATAGGTACGAGTACCTATGTAAATTTATAGAAATCTATCCCCTAACACTTCTTATTAGAATTGCGTTAAGCAGAAAGGATAATTCCGCTTACGCATAAACCATACCGTATTTACTAGATAAAATGTGTCATTTTTTCATAATCAAGTGAAATAATATTGTTGTCGTAGAAACCAAGCGCTCGGCCAGTCATGCCTAACTGCGGTAACTTATGCAATGTAACTCAAGTTAACTGAGTTGTGTCTGACGCCATCGGCAAAAAAATGAAGTTACATGAGTTAGTCATATGCTTTTCTTAGTAAATAACGAAGATTTTCAAAATTTTCTTTTAGAAGATATATATTTAATGGTTTTTAAGACGATTTAGACTGGTTATCCGTAACTCATGTAACTCGAGTTAACGGAGTTTGGCGTGACACGGCAGTTATGCTTTATTATATGTGAAGCGCGGTGTATTTATTTTGTAAGGTTGGACAGATAATTCTAAAGTATATGTTGAATGTTACAGTAATATCACTTATCTAGATAACGCTGGCTATGATATCGATCATGCTAAAGTAGAAGTAGTTGCGTGCGCACTGCGATTTGATAAATCGTTAACGATGCTGATCGGTGATCGCTTACACCCGACATTAGGATATGTCCAACGCTAATAGAGAGCAATGTTGCAAGGACCTGGCACGCTATTTCAGCTTGCTTTCTTCCCAGAAATCCCGACGCTTCCTTAAACATGACCGCGATCTAACATAGTGTGTTTACTACCCGTAACATTTGGTTGTTTATGCATTACAGTGGAAACTGGAGAATTATTTACCAACTTAATTCACAAAGTTTATTAACCCCTAAAGTTTTAATTTAGCCGTTTTGTGTACTGGCAGCAGTTGATATTGATCACATGGATTTAACTGTTCCACGAATTCAAAGCAATTGAACATAATTGCGGGTCGTATAATAAACTAGCGGAAAACTAAATTATACACTTACCGAGCGTTCACACGAACAAAATGGGTCAAACTAAAATGTCAAATGACCAGTATTCAGTATGGAAACCATGTTTAGTGGCTGTAATTTCTAGATCGATCGTTTATACTGCTACCGTTGCACGGTGGGCTGGATGGCTCGAAAAGAGGACATTCGCACTTTTTTCAGAAAATCATTTTTTGAAAAATGCTAATCCCAAAAAAGACAAACGAAAAAATCAAAAATGTGTGGACTTTTTACTGGACTAAAAAAAAACCAGCACCTGTATAAAAAATCTGCTTATTGTTTCCTATTCTATAAAAGTAGAAAAATAAAGTCTTGAAAGGTAGAAGACGGGACCTCTAATAGTTTCTGAGAAACAAGATACCTATTTTTGGGTCTCATACAAAAAAAAAACAGACTTTATTTTTTTCTGCTGTCAATATGCCTTATTTGGGGCTATTCATAAATTACGTCATTTCAAATTAGGGGGGGGGGGGTCTGGACATCGGATGACGGTAGCATGAAGTAGGAGGAAATGGGGTCATTTGAAGCATGATTTTTGGATGATTATAGGGGGGGGGGGGGGCCAAAATCGTCAAAAATCGATGACGTAATTTATGGACAGCCCCTTTCGAAAAAATGTATACCACATTTATTGTTCCTTATATAATTCTCTATCGGATAGCATTTTTCAAAAAATGATTTTCTGAAAAAAGTGCGAATGTCCTCTTTTCGAGCCATCCAGCCCACCGTGCGTTGTGTAACTTTGATCAACCTAGTTGGCAATTCTAAAAATAATAAAGCCTAATATTTTACAGTTTAAACTAGGAAGCCCGAAGATTCACCGAGCAAGCAGAAGTAAATATTGACAGCGATAAATAAGACTGTAAATAAAAATATTAGACTAGTGTAGGTAGTAGCGATTCTTAGAAGTGACGATACGCAGTGATACCGAGAAGCAAGCAAGCATTCTTTATTCTTAATTACATTTTATATAAACAGCCGTGAGAACCCAGCGCGTAGTTCACACGGGTATACCCCAATACTATCCTATCCTGTTACTCTACCCGAGACAGTTTGTGGACGTGCTTTTACAATTGTAAGCTATTCCGTCGGCACGCTTTAATTGATATAAGATAAAGTTGGCTTGTTATTCGACTCTAACGAGATCTTCTTACTTTACCTTTGAATTTGCTTATCGTGACTAAACTTAACTCCCATTCGTTTTATACTCGTACTAGCGTTTGCCTGCGAATTCGATCACATAGAAGTTAACAACTTTACTAGCCTACCAAAATAACACTTTCATTTTTCTGGAGAAAAATCACTTAACTATTAATACAGGCTATTAAATATCTGTCTACCTGTGTGCCAAATTCGTTAAGGGGGTTTGCATAAACAGTAACAAAAAATCACATACACATTAAAACATGTGTTTAATCTCGATTTTCTCAACAAATTATAAATTTATAGCGTGACACTGGACATTATTATGCTTGACTGGTAAGCCTTTAACATTGCTACCTAGTAATAGAATACTCGAGGCCGCCGTCGAATGCCTGACATTCCTTATAAAAGCTTACACGGCAAATGTCAATGTTATCGTCATAATGCTGGTGATACTGTGTGGTCTTGTTACACTTCGCCATTCATGTCACGACGCGTAATCGTCTTCATATCTTGAGACAAATATCTTTAGTGCCGTACTATGTACATATATATGTTTGCACAGCAGTCTACAAACGTAAGTTTCTATCCATCCAAGTTGTCTCCATTGTTGATCTTGCCTTTTAATAACTTATGTCACCAGTACTTTGCATTTCATCTTATTTTCGGTTTCATACATTTTGCCAGTCCTGAGTCCTGAGTGAAAATTAACCTGATCCGCCTATCGGTCAGGACTTCAGGAAATTTTCGGGGTCACCGCTTGATGGTATATTCCACTGATAATAACAAATGTAAAAGTTTTTATCTTTGGATAATCATAATCATTCAGAACTATTAACTAACTTCAAATTTGGCATACAGATGATGTTTATTAACGTAGGATAATTACTTTTTGTTTAAAGAATACTAGGTATGGGTAGAGGAGTGCGACGGGGGTTAACGTCTTATACGGGGAGGAAGTCGCGCGCAGAATCTACTTACAAATTACAAAGAAACCTACACGCAATCGATCGCTGTAACTTGGTATTATCCTGAACCAGTCACAGGCGCGCTCACGTGAGTTGCCGTGAGGGAGGCAATGAAAATGCAATCAAGTTCTAAAACCGACGCTATATTGCTTGTTGTTTGTTATTGCATTGCTGACTGCGTTTATTTCCGAAGCCTGCAGCGTTTGTTTTAATTGCGTCGCTCGCTGACCCTTTTTTGGTACACTGCGCAGTTATGATCGGTTTGGAAATGATTTATTGATCAAGCGTTATTTAAAAAAATGCTTTGCCAATCACTATAAAGTCAATTAGTGCTAACCCGTCATACTTACTTAAATTCCTCACTTGATTTAATTCGTAATCGTTAACCGGCAGAAACTCGATATTAAATCGTTACCTCCTTGGATTAGGTATATAAATTATATGTGGTAATATAATGTATCGTGACATGCCTTATAATGTAGGTATTAGAAATATTTAAGGTACGGTTTTGAAAATACGAACAATCATTGTTAGGTTAATACCTAAAACCCAATCGTGTACTCTTTTGTAAACAGCGGAAATTTTACGTCACTATAATAATCATAAATAGTCATTTAAACCTCATAGATAACCTTAAGCCTTGCTCATTATATAAACCTACACCTGTTTTTGTTTTTCGTTAATTTATTAAAATATTCCCTTGTTTTTATTATTACTCGTGTTGCGCTACCACGAATTTAGAATGTTTATCATCACTCATACAATATGTTAAATATATAACTACTTTTCGGTGAAGATTAACATACCGAAGAAATCTAATAGTTTATGTACTTGCAGGAGTTTTAAGGTGATGAACTGGTCTGCATAGAACTTGCACAGCTCCTCGTAGAGCTTAGTTTAGGACACATCTATTATTCATGTGATGATTTAACACTAACTCCTCCAGTAATAATTTAAACTAAACGTGAAATCGGTAAAATTAGTTTCAAAAGTTCATAGGAAAATAGTTTGTCGCCGAAGGTGTGAAATTTACGAAGTTTACATCAATTTTTGTTGCGCTTTCATCATATTGGTGGTTTGCCAGATATCGAGAAAAATCTAGTTTGGCTTATGTCTTGCTTTCAAGCATTATCTCTAGCTCTCAGTAATTCATATTTGCTGGCAAATATTTCACATGAAATTGCCAGCATTTAAACAGAGCCTCTAAATTCAATAAAAATGTAAGGAGTTAGACATAGACATGATACCTACTAGAAAGAACAAATATGTTTCTATAGGTATTAAAAATACCTATTTTTCCTAGCAAAATTCTATCCGACATTTATTTATTTAATCTTTATTGCACATAGGAAAAACACATTGTACAAAAAGCTAACTTAATGCCATAAGGCATTCTCTATTCTCTACCAGTCAACCTTTAGGCAAAGCAGATAAGTTGTAGGCGGTCCAAAAACATGTGGTATACATGATACAATTAGATACTTTCACACACATCACATTCTTTTTATTCCTTTGAAATAGAAGCTAATATCGTTTGTATACTTACTATAGATGTGTATTTTTTTTAATATATGCTGGTACAAATGAGCGCACACCAGCCTCCCGGCCGTAATGATAATAACGACCGATTCTTGCGCCACCGCAGCACGCGTTCGGATTGCCGATGGCGGGAAATCGCTGACACTTGCGTAAACATACCAGCTAATACTCTCAACGCTAGCCGTCGTAGCTTTACGCAGACCAATACAAGTGATCCTTAAGAGCCAACGGGAGTGGTCATTTCTCCATACAAACGTACTCCTCGTTTTCCTCTGTGGTTTTTGAAGCTAGAACAATGATTTTTTCAACACAGATTAATATTGTCAATATCTGTGTCGGACCGTTTTGCTTTTTTTGATATTTTTGTTTTTTAAGGCGCGAGAGCCCTTCAAAAATGGCCAAAATGGCCTAATTGACTATGCCGCAATGAGAGGCGTGGCATTCAAAACTGATATCAATTAGCCAAAAAAGCGAAACGGTCCGACACAGATAATTTCATAATCATTTAGATTTCCAAATTTGGTTACGATTGGTTAAGTTTTGGAGGAGGAAACAGAGGAGTACGAAACCTCGATTTTTGAGATTTTTAGGTGCCGCTTCCGTTAGCGAGACAGGTATATTTACCTAAAATATTTAAAACTCAGCTCCTGTTTCGTCTTAAAAACAGTTCAAACTATCTGTAATCAAGGATCAAATTTATAAAATGCGAAAGATAAGTTAGGTAAGCTATAAAGATAATAAATAATTCGCTGTTAGTCTTGCATCCGTCACTTGTATACCTTTTATAGAAAAGGTCTTGTTACCATTAATTTATTTTGAGTGTAGTTCTTTTAATTTCTAAAATAGTGTCAGATATACTATTCAGCGGAAAACTATGATTTTAATGAATGATATTTTAATAATTATACAGAAGATAATCACTCACTGTTTTCCTTATCGTTCTATCGTGGAGTTGTTCAAAAGTTGACGGAAACAACTACTCCGCCATACAACTTCTTTAATCACGACGATCCTAAAAGTTACCTCCCACAATAAACTCAAACATCCCAAGCTGTTAAACAGTCTTCCTGAAACGTTTAACTATACCGCTAAAACTCCAGTTGAAAGTAAACAGACTATCACGCTTTACAACACGATGCTGGTGTTAGGGCGGTTTCATAGAAATAACAACTGGGTCATATTGCATCAATCGAACGATGCACGCGAACGTTAGACACCATAGTACTGATTGCGAATACAACTTTGTAATTTTCTCCTGTCACGAACATTTGCACTGCATCGATATATGCAAGAGATTTTAATATTAAGTATATGGTTTTTCTTACAGTTTTGGAAAACAGAAATTTTGCACATTTGAAAATAATTCTTTCATATCGACCGAGGCTTCAAAATTTCTGTTAATAAATTATATCATATACCTAATATACCTATAATACTGATAATTTTGACTAAGACTGGGTGTGACTGAAAAAAATGACCGACTAAGATACCTAGAATATTATGTAAATTAAATACTAAATAACTCATTTTGTGCTTAGTTGCACTTAAGCATACATTTGTTATGTTTCATACGTATGCATACTTTATAAAACTGCCTATGGATCGTGAAATTATAACAGCCCGGTGAGGATCAAACATACCTAATTAAACTCACATTACATACATCCTTTATAAGGTATTCATTATGGATAAAATCCGCAAAAAATCAATCACTAAGCAAATACATCCATGATTTATAATTGCTTATGTGGAAGGAAAACCGCTCAACAAAGTAGCTTGTGCAATGCATTAATAATTTAAAATACTGCCTTAGTAGGTAATTAAATAATGGTTTCACAAAATTTGCAATTACAAACATGGAAAACGAAGATTTCTGACCTTTAAGAACGGAAGCATTGATTTTGCTAACAACGCTAATATTAATACAAACTTTGCTTTGAATAAAATGGAGCAATGTTTATATTTGCACCATATTTGTGGTTCTTTCCCTGAATGAATTTAGGTCCTATAATTTCCCCCTTTCCTATAATTTGCTCTTTCTGGTAGGTTTATATTATTGTAGCAATTTGCGAAACAAGAAATCTTTGTTTTCCAAGTATCTAAATTCATCATGGATTACTTTGTAACAAATATTGATTCAACGGATCGTTATAAAACCAAATACGCTTATCCTGTGCGCTCAGTGCATCGGGGTGAGTAATGATCGCAATGCATTTGTATCTGTCTGGCCTGCTTCTCAGAACAGAGCAGGAGTCGGCCGGGAAGCCGGGCTTCCCAGAACACGACATGTCCACGCGGGACAACCAAGAGATCACTTATGGTCGCTTTTGAGGTATTATTAATTATCGCATTGATTTTATGATATATCGCCCTTACTGTAAACTGAGGATGTGTTAAATTTTACTATATAACCGACGAGGGAGTACCAATCGGTTTAACATGATTAATTACTACTATAATCGTCCTTGCCTTTGATCCTCGCTCGTACATCGTACTCGGGACTCGGGCAGCCGAAGCTTTGACGGATTAACAAAACCGAAGACATAAACCAGGTCATTGTATCGTAGAGGCGAAATTCGATATGTCGCCCGCATCCTAGTGTGGAACGTCTCAGTAAAATAGAAAAAGTTTAAGTTCATTAGACGAATTCGCAGCACTAGTGGTAGCAGCAAAAAGCGTTTTGCGTCATTTCGCCGCAGCCCAATTGATGGTGGGAGAGTTTTTTTTTTCGTGTTCAGTTGGTAGAATGCTTCGCTCAGCACAGCTATGCGGACATTGACCTTGGTTCTATTATTTAGGGCGGCGCTTTACTAAGTAGAGGGTAAAAAAATACTAACTCACCATATACATAAATAAATAGCTTGACTTGCAATCAAACGGATAATTCAAGTTGAGCGTCGGTACCTATGTACCTACTATTAAAGCTTTTTTAATGGTAGGTATAAGTGGTATGACCTTTACGGATGGCTAGAGTTTGAATGAAGCGCGCCTCTTAAAATGAGATTGAATTACAAAGGCATATATGAGGTAACTACTGTCACTAGGCATTTAAAAATAATGCTACTCTTATCTAACAATTCAAAACATATCCATATAGGAATTTTTTGCTTGTCAAAATGTTCATGGCTTTCCTTTGGCTACTATACTTCCCATATCTGACTATGGCATCTGGAGAAATGTTAGACTTCCTCCTGCTGAAGTTATGGTTGTCACACCTTCTGTGTTTAAATCAAGGTGTGCGGGTGCGTGTGTCGACTATAGGTGGTGTAGATATGGCGGTGAGCGGATATCGGGCGCGCGAGCACGCAACTAGCGCGCCCAGTCAGAGTGCCGCCGCGCGACCAGGCAGACGCACGCGCACCGCATGTGCTTGCTGCCCGCAGCGTTTACGATCAGTTCATCACTGAACTTCTACCTGGAACTTAAAAATTTACACTTGACTTTATAGGAAATACCACTATGCCCCTTTGCATGTATCTATTCTGCCCGTGGTTCTTTCTCGTGATGTACCTCGCGTTCCTGATGCTGGACGTGTGAGCCGGCTCGAACGCTCAGTGCTTGGTGTGTAGACTAGACGCCTAGAGCGCAGGCGCGGCGTCACGATCGATACGCCGTGTCGTAGTGAAGGACTGGCGGTCCGTGTCGGCGGAGTGCCGTGCGAGAGAACACGCGGGTGGTTGGCGCGCCGGCGACGGTGCAAGCGGGTGCCGCGTGCCGGGAGCGCCGGCGCTGTTATGCAGGGCCGCCGAGGCCCCTGAGCCAGCCGAGCCGGCCGTCACGATCGCTCCGCACGCGTCGGGCACGCGGCCGCGCGGCGCGCCCGCCATGAGCGCCGCTACGCCGGAGGTGCGAGCCCCGCCGCCTGACGCCGCTTCGCCGGCTGTCGCTTTGCCCAGAATCAAGCCGGACCTAGGCCTCAATGATGCGACCCTGTTCGCCGTCTACTGCTTCATTAAAAATTTCATTGGGTAAGTTCCCTGTTAACTTGATGTGTTCCAGCACAATCCCGATGGGAACCCCTTTTGTGTGAAATGGCGTCCTTTCTTAATCAGGTTCAGTTAGATATAAATAAACCGCGATAATTGCTCTAAGTGTATGTGCACAGCCGCTAATTAGATTAAGATAGAGCTCCGTGGTAGCTAAATATTTTACAAGGTCATACCGCCTTTACCAAACGTATTCGAGAAATATCGACGTTACCTTCACCGACGTTCGAAAACATTACGATTCAATATACATAGGTAACATTAAACCGAGTTCTCGTTGTTACTATGTGCCTCGAGCACTTTCGTCGATGTAGTTTCCTTAGAATTATCTACCTAGACTCTATGCTGTTCTAATTACGGGACAGGTGACAATTTGTACTAAACATACATTATGACAATGACCAAACGTGTTTACATCCTAGACAAGGTATATTCAGAAAACAAAATGTATTAATAATATACAGTGTAGTTCTGCTAAACATTATGCAGTTTTGATTTTTTCCAAATAAACATTTTTTCGACAAGTTAGTAATGTAAAGTTTATGAGCCGTCGGCAGCAGCAGAAGACAAGCAAAGGATAATTCTAAAAGCTATAGTCATCCTCTGTTGTGATTAATATGTCAAATATGCATACTATTTACCTTGTCACATTATTTAAAACAATTTGTATTGTGTCATCTTCAATGTTGAAGTTTGCATGTGGTCAGAGTAAATCGAGGTTATTATCGTATTATTTATAACATGGCCTTCGATTTTCTGCTATGTAGATTTATTTCTTATTCGTCACAGTGATTCTTACTTAGGGTTTATCTGGAATTTTATATAAAAAAATAAGGTCACTGTTATCTTCATTAAATAAATAAATTGAAATTTAATTACCTTTGAGCTGGCACGCAGTCATACAATTTGTCAAAATAACAAATAATTTAGCCGTCCACTCGATGTAATTTGCAACATAATATAAGTAAATTGGAATAATAATACGTGTGGAATAAAACACGCCATTTTTCGTCAACCATTTGTGGTAATAACGAATTAACACAATGTTATTGTTACCGCTTAAAGAACCATGTGATTGCTATCTTTGTTTACGTCGACGATTAGTCTATCGATCCAATTAGCATTAACAGAGTAAAGACAACGCTTTACTCATACCTACACATCGTTATTGATATGTCTACACCCGATAATTTCCCGCCAAGCACAACTTGTAGAGATAACCTTCACAACATGAGCTAAAGCCAACTAATGCCCACACCTCTGTTTGACTTCTCCACATATTAGGGATGGTCGACAGTTGATAAGTGCAGGTAAACAGACGTTGCGAATGTTCTTGTGTCTGTACTGTACTGCTCGATTTTACTAAACTAGTTTAGTGAGGCCTCTAACGATTTATACCTACTGATAAGCCTGAGAAGAGACTAATCTTGAAATATAAATACTTTTGATATATGTTCGATGTTTATGAAAAATCTAAGTCGAAGTGCAAGATTGTCGTATAATATTTATTTATTTAATACTACAGAGAATAAACGTTATGAACCGGAACCAAAACATGCGCCAACTCAACACTTAGTAACTCAAACCTTACCTAATCCATTGTTATTGTACTTACTGTAAACCCTAGAGCTAATTGTTGACCACCATTGCGAACATTTAAAGGCCAGATATTAGCCTCGCCGGCCATAGGTTGGTGAAAGTTTTCCGTAGAAAGTATGCACTTTGCTTTGTTTTCGAGCTCTGGCCCTAAGCCCGCCCTATGCCTGATAAACAACAGTTGACACACTAACTAAATCTTTATAGCGCTAACCGATTTCAATGACCGAGTTGGCAATCGCCGACGATACTCGCCAGCGGTCTTTGTAAATGCATTTGCAATTAACATAGTGAGTTCTCATTTTGCATATCTAAACAGATAGACGTTCTATTTAGTATTTACACGCTGCATCATGATATTCATGATCGAGTGCATTGAAATGCTGATCGTGATTGCGGTTTCTATGAAATTTCATTTTCCATATCTAACCGCGGTGCGACGTTACACGTATGTGTGCCAATATGTAGCGTATTTTTTACCGATTTATATTATCGATGTCGATTCAATTTCTAAGACGATGTTGATGCTCGGTCTTGTGAAGTGATTTACATGGCGAACATTTGTTTCAATGGGCATCATCACTTTCACGAGAAGAAAAGGGAAAGTCTCGTGGCGCCCGCTCCCTTGCGGTCAGATTAACCTAGGCTATCGGCCGGCGCTAATTCCTCTTGTTTATTTCATTTCTCAATAATAGCCTTACCACGATTTCTCCCAATGATCCATTATCTAAGAAAATTGTTCACGCTGTAAGGACTAATGATTAACATCAGCTCTACCATTTACCTTACATAACACTGTCAACTTAAATTATGTTTAATCCGATGATGACACGACGATCATAATCAATATCACGTTTACCAGTCGTATCACTGAATCGATCTTCCTTGTAAATGGCTTGAACATTCCTTATTGGTCCTGTTTGATTTTATCGATCTAAACATTTATCTTATGTATCGGAAGTTATCGCTTTGAACTGTTAATTTATATGAATGTCTGGGACGTTGAATTGTTTTAATGGAGAATCCTTTCTTATCTTTGTTGTTATTTCTTAAAACTATCAATAGCCTCATTAACTTTTCCTGTTTCGTGTCTGGCTCATTTCCCCGAAACATTCTTCTTCGTATCTAAGTTTTTCATCTTGTCTTAACGAAATAGTTTTAACAGCCCATTACCGCGTCCACTTTGTAATATTATTTTGTTAATTTATTTTGGTTTCGGGTTCTTTGTTCTCATCCTTATTATTAAAGAAACATCGAAAGGGACAACAAATATTTTAATTAGATGTTCCACATAAATCTATTTTTATTTGATTATCAGATTCTTCTTCATTTCATCCCATTTGACTAATTATGTTATATGCTCCGGTTTTAGTTTGTAAACAAAAATTTAAATGTAAGCTGCATATGTTTCTAAATGTATAGTAAAACTATTAGTCTATTTGCGTTAGTGTCGGGTCCTGTCGATCAGCTGTCCGCTCGCGTTCCCAGCGATGCGTCCCGATATGACGGGAGATAGTGCGTGTCCGCCGTACGTAACATAACATCGGCCATTACGCAACTAGGTACCTAGTACACTTAACTGTATTCACATCTGGTGCACCGATGTACTCCGTTATATCCCGAGGTATATTGTGCTTTGAATAATTCTGATAAGTCACTTTGCAATTGCATAATGCATTGCGCTTGCTACTGACATGCCTATTGTCAAAATCTTTGATTGTTCAGGGATCCCCAGTTGCTGTTATTACCATGAAAACAATATACGCGAAGCTACTTGTTATTGTTTACACTGCTTGTGCTAGTAAATAAAAAGTGTACACGTGGCATGTTAGTACCTCCTACTGACTCTTTTGACTTGTCGCCTATGCAGAAGTTATCTAATTCACGCGTTGCGTAACATAAAGTCCTGTTCGATTAGCTTGTTGCATTCGTTGCAAATATTCTACCATACAACCGTAATGCTTTCGTTAACATTTACTAGATACACATTTCACGTCTCAATTATAGTTAGGTGTTAGTACAGTTTGGCGGTATTCAATCACACAAGAAATGCGTGAACGCGCGACGATTAGCTCTGGATCTCATTTGATTCTATTGATTGACGCGTTGCCTTGACGTTCCGCTATGCCACCCTACAAACCGCCCCTTCCACGCGAGGACCTCGGGAACAGGGACGCGCGCATTGTCAGTGTGTACACGACCATAGCGCGGAGAGGACGCTCCCCCGAACCGTCCCCAAACAAACCCCGCGGAAGTGCATAAAAGTGAATTCTCACTCAAAACGAACAGCAGGTGCGCTGGAGGACACGCTTAAATATCGACTGTAAGTACACCTTTACGCCTAACCAAAGGCCCTGCTGTACCTTTAACTAGGTCATGCTTCCGCGTCCTCACTCCAAAACGCTCTTTATTTATGAATGGGCGTGTTGTTTTTCACTACAACTAGGTACTTTGTTTAGCGAAGGAATAAGAACGATCACAATTTAGATATTTTTCATAGCTCTGCGTTACGTTTACGTACCACCCCCATTGAAGCTGACGTCATTGTTCTAGTTGTCGTTGCATTGACCCAATTACTACCAGGTCAAATGAATTTCGCTTAACTTTGCTCACTACACTACTCCTACAAATTCGTACAAACATCGAAAACTGATGAAATTGAAAGTTATGCTTGGCACAAAACTGTTGGGTATCCTACTCCCGAGCCCTTGCCGACGATACGTACCTGCTTACTTTATTGACGATAAAACGCCGAAAGCGAGGAGGGCTGCTAGCTGAGTACATTGAACCCTAATCAAGCTGCGATATACACCGCGTGTGACAACTCGACCGTGCCTCGGCTGTTCATATTTTTATGACTGTTTTATTTGAATTCAGAAATAATTGTCTCATTTCTAAACATTTCTCTCGCTCATATTTTTGTCCGGCATACATTTTGTTCTGATTATATCCTATCTCAGCGAGCGCGTGTTACCTTTGCATGTGTAATTAAATTCGTTAGCTAACAAAAGGTACACGAGATCAAATCTTCTTCTGATGTAATCGAAGTGAGGCTTTAGATTATCAAGGAAATTACTTGTAACACTTCCTCTTTACTTTTCACGATTGTGTTCGCGTCGGAAGCATTGATTTGTGCGTTAGCCGATTGCGCTCGGATAATCTTTGATCTAATCTCATTCGTCGTCTGATTCGATTGGAGAAAGTTCGTTAACTAAGGACTGGAACACTGCTCGGTCCGATCACCGACAGCTCCGACTCCTGGCCTAATTGAATTAATACTCTACATGATAACTTATGCAACTCCTGTAACCGTTTAATCTTATTTGCTCTGTTACGTCGACGCGACATTGTATTAGTTTGGTCTAAAATACTACAATTGTATCAACAAATTATTAAACTTTAAACACAAGTTGTGGTGCGCTTTCCTCATGAGCAGTATCGAAAAAAATCTGAAATCTTTATAATTTTGATGTCTACTGATTTATTTGTGTTTATTTAGCCGAGATCTATGATTTATAGTATATGTAAGTATTTATGATCAAGTTAATTTTATATTCGTATTCGTACCGTACCATACCATGTACGCAGACGTCGCCTTCTTCAAAAATAAAATGCGTTTCTAAAACGTACAGATGTATTATACATCGTACACACGCACCTTATAAAACCTGCAAGAGCATTCTAAAGGTCGCTTTCAAGAGTTTCAAGTGTGAGGAGGATGAGATTTATTGCTCACAAAACAGATTGCGTTTCATACAACTTTTGATGATGAAAGTTGCTCATACATGTACCGTTACCGTGTTACGTTGAACTTAAATAATTTTCCTGAGTTTATGCTAATTTGCAACTTGGTGGTATAGTAGCTTCAGCCGGACGATCTAGCGTATCACTCGCTCATCTAGAGCTTATTACATGACCGTTGGTTTTTGCTTGAAGCAACAAAAACAACGTGTCGGTTTCCTCTGCATCTCTGATTATAGTGGTTGTGTAGGTACTCGACCGGGCACACTTCCTGTACCGACTGTCGCTCGGCGCCGTCAGGTGGTGCTATTTCTGCCTCTCCGTGAACCGACCCGCCACACAATTCACGTTCAAAGTCGATTATTTTAAATACGGCAACGGAACCACTTTCGCATCAACAAACGTTCATTCAAGGATTTCGGACATTCTTACTTTTATTTTAAACTGTTCTTGTATATCGTGTTCATTTCTGAACTCAGTTACTGTACATACATGCCGAAGAGACGCGTCCTCGCTCCAATTTTATATCGAAAGCAGTACAGCGTCCTATTTTACTCTTCTCGTGCCGAACCAGAACAATTGCGTGACCCCGTCCTAGTTCTTTGATATATTATACCGTTCTGCGCAAACCTCATAAGTTTATAATTGAGTTATGTGGAGACTGGCAATCGGGCTTAACTCACTGACCTTGAGGATTACTCGATCTCCAACTTAATGTCATGAACTTTCTTAACTTAATCAATTCGTTACGCATAATTCTAATTTAATAAAACGTGCGTATATCGCGTCTTTCAAGCGTGCCGAACGTCGCCACCTAAATATAAACGCGAAATTGATTCTGTGTCTCGCATATACAACCGGGCGCACTCTTCGGCCACTTATAAAAAGCGGCGAGGCTATGTAGTCGGACGCACGCCGACAGTGGGGACTCCGCACGCGCCCTGTTACGACGCCTCTATCGATGTCGATGCTTCGCTTTATTTATCACTATCAGCACGTGCTGCAGTGACGTACCGATGTGTCGATGCAACAACTGAGCCAATGGCTCTTGGCAAGTCGGCGATTGATTGAAGGTTTGAATACCTACACTAGTGTGCGTGCCGCGGTGTTGTATAGTCGTGTCCGTATGGTGCAGCAACTTATGGCCGACTTGAAGGTGCTCATCGGCAAGCGAGCGCCGGCCGGGGCGCTGCCGCCGCCGGCGCCGCCGCCCCCGCCGTCGCCGCACTCGCAGCAGTACACCCGCCGAGACCTCAAAGCCAATCTTCACCGGCATATGAGTATAGTGCTTGACAGGTGAGCCCCTATTACTGGACATCTAGGCCCGCGTTGGCCTTAGCGTTTTGCCAAGCCCTTCCAATAACTCAAACTGTTGCGAGTATTCATTCTGCGAAATTCATGCAGAGCGCGCCTCATTTTGCCAACTGACAAGCCTAATTAGTTAAAATCCTTTATAACAACTGTAATTAATTAAATTACGCATTAGGTTCAGTCATAATATTCAGTCACGCATGTAACATGTATTTCGTGATATTGATGTACCTGCATCCATATTTTATAGGAAACAAAAATAGCTAGGTGGTAAATTATGGTTACCGACCAGCCGCCTAAAATTGGTCAACAAACTTGTTTATGATTGATGACTACTGTGACAAATGTAGGGTCAATAAGGTTCAACTATCGGCAATGATTCCAACATTTATTTTCAAACAAATACTAGTTGCAAGAAGTCAAAGTAAACAAGTTGTTGTTTCCTGTGAAAGACTTGCAGCTGACGGAATCTACTAATGTATGCAAATGTGTGTCGTTAAACTCAATTTCTATGTGTACTGTCGCATCGGGGTTGTTGTTCAATAAACGACCCTTATACATACACTAGTAGGCTTTACATAGCTTAACTTCAGTAGTAGTAGTAGTAATCACTTTATTGTACACAACACAGGTTTACAAAAATAAATTACAGTAATGGAAGTACAAAGGCGTACTTATCCCTATAAGGGATCTCTTCCAGCTAACTTTAATGGCCAATACGTCATTAGATAATGGTCTGGAGATTGACATTACCAAGAAAAGGTTTTTTTTTTATTACGGCTTGTGTGAACTATCAAATGCAAAATAACTTACAACAAAGTTTAAAATCCACGTAAACATATTGCATATACATTTGTTACAGCATTTGAATGAGAGCATCGTTAGCACCGAAGCGAGTAATGCTGCACCGCCTTTACTTTCACAAAGTTGTAACAATCGCGCCAAGGTCGCCTCGCTTGCTCATTTAATGACAAAATTATAAAACGGCTACAGTTAGACCATTTCATAAGTTAACACTTACTTCACTTTAAGTAGCAATAACTCTCGACTAGACGTCAATATAATAAATACAGCAGCGCGCGACGAGTGAGAAATGTATCTACAGTAGGTGGATAACTTGTTATACTCATCCTTTTTTTTTTTAATTATTCTCCTGAACAATTAAACATTAGTATGGACATCTCAAAAAAGTTTAGTTTTCACTGTTGTGCGTTATTGTTAATGTTAAAACATGAATAATTAGTGATCTTGGTTAAGTATACTAGTATGCGTAGTTTTTATTTCCTCTATTGCGCTCCAAACATTCCTCACTCATCAATCACTTGGGTATGTTGTAATGTTATGTTGTTTACATTACATATACCGCCCGTTAATTTGTCGAATTATACTGTCAAGAAACGATCGATGGGATGCCAATATTTAGCTATTTACGGTGCTTGATGTATGTTGAAATGTGTCCGACAAGACATTTGGCAGACGTTCTGCGATCAACCGATAGCCGATTTTGGCTGATCGCAAATTTAATCCCAATCGACTTATCGGGGATGTTGTTCAATACGACATTCAGTCGAGACATACGGATCTGCCATGTCGTGTCAAATGAATTATTTCCTGCCATCGGGTATCACTTAGTTATTAACGACCAGTACACATTTCAGGAACTAAAGTAAACAGTTGTGAATAATGGTTATGATATTAGTGTTATGGCGAACGTGTGAAATCTTAGCTTGATGCAGTCAAATGAGAAATTAGTTGTTCAGGTTAGCTTTTGTGATAAATAGGTGGACACTGGACGGAGTTATGAATTATGACTAAGAAGGTGGTCGCAGGTGTCCAGAAATAACAGTAATTCCAAACGGCCTTGCTCCGAATGAGTTGGTCTAAAATCCGCAAAACAAATGCTGAAACTCGTCCGCTTGCGCAAGATGGAGCGAAGTAGCTATATTTGCGAGACCACCACACTCAATGTTTTGTTCGCAGTTAAAAGCGTCGAAAGAAATGATAGGATACACTCATCGGTTATTTATTACGTCGTGTTATCGACCAAAACATAGGAAAAATACGAACCACCGATTATTTATAAGGAACCTGGATCTGATCCAGCGGAATGCAGGAATGGCACCTCGCGTCGTACGGCCTCGTCACACTGACACTCATAGAGCGGGGTGGAGTAGGTATTATTCACCGCAAACATCGATATCTTCTCCGACGTTCGGATTACGGCCGGCGGGGTGCTAGCTAGCCACACGCAGTCGCTTGCGCTGAGTCGCCCGCGCACAGCCGCCTCGAGGCCATCGCGAAGCCCTGCTACACTAGGTCAATACACTTATTTGCGTGTACTTCACCTACACCCTTATCGCGTTCCTATTATCGCTTTAAGCCTATTTCGGTCGCGTATCGATCGATTCCGTGTCCTAGCCGAACGCTGTTACCATTTCTTAGTACGGCGAGAGTCGTCGCACGCGTATCGTTCGTTGGATGACATCAGTTAATTCACCACGTCCGCTGGAGGCCAGATGCGCTCAGTGTCCGCGGCGAGGTCGGCTCGGACGCACGAAGACTTCCATGGAGGACGGCAAGTGCCCGACTTGCGAGGCCCTCGGCCGGCGGAGCCTCTCCAGCAAGCTCCTGCAGGTGGCCACTGCGCAGGCGCACCTGCGGACGTGCTCGAGCGCCGTCACCACTCCCGAACAAGTGCACGACTCGAACCTGGCATCGCGCGCTCTCGCAGCGAAACGACGCAAGTCGATTGCCGGCCTCAAGTTAAGCCTGTCCTCCGATGTCCCACCAAAACCGACCATTACCGAACCGCCTCGATCAGTTTTCGGACGCAGGAACACCTGGTGCTCCGTGTAAGTCTTCACTCAATTAATTTCGCTTTCCATTTTCCAAAACCTGTAATTTCAATCACGTGTTTACGGTCATTGTTTCGATTATTTTATGAAATCATGAATTTTACATTGTTATCATATTTGTTCCTTTCTGCTATCTAACACATGTCATATCTTACCTGCCACAATCATACTATCAACTCTTGACAATATAGATTACGTGATTGTTGCTATGATTCTTTGCACCGGTTATGCTTATTATCATATGATAATTGACGTTAACAGAATAAGTATTTAGCAGATATCAAAGCATTCCCTGCTTAACTACAGATTAGGGTGTTGGCTAAAATATGTTTGATTACTCGTAATCATCGGCCTCGTGTTTAGAAAGAGTATGCCCGACGTCCAAGTACATGAGCACCTGAGCGAACTAAACAAGTTCGAAGGTCTTACCATTCGCTGACTATCTCACCGGCTGATCGATAAGCCTTGGACACATCGACATACAACATGACTGACATTAAAAATGCAGTTTTCCACTCTTCTTACTCACGTAACAAAACACTTGTGTAATCCAATTGATCTGCTGTAAAACCTTGATGATAATAACATTAATGATGTATAATCAAGATTGTTGCATCTGCTTCGTTACTTTAAATAGATGTACAATCGTCAGTGATCGGAATAGGCAGAGCATAATTACCTACACTTGGTAGAACAAAGTCATGAAGTGGAGACTTCCTTGCGATAACATTTTTTTCCGGGACTTCCCGGATTTAAAAATCAGTAAAATAAATAAAATGTCATAATGTATCCCCAATGTACTTAAAATTAAATAGTAACCACAACACTACAAGTTTGTACTAGTTTACGAGTGATAATATAACATTATTGTATTTATATTATTTCAAACTTGTCCGTCTCTTTTACGCCAATACCAGCTGTGTTTAAGTAAAAGAGATAGAAATAACAATATTACTATCTACTATGTTAATTGTACTTTCCATTGTTATCGTCTAAAAGATAAAGCAGATGTCGTTATCACTTATCGCTGTTACCTGCAACCCTTTTTATGCATTAAATAGAAAGTTGACATCAGTTTCTTACTATCCCTTGTCGAGTACGTACGGAAGTGTAGATACTGTGTTTTTTGGATATTTGACATTTGCTTGTTTACTGGAATTTCGCCTGCTATACTTGATTACATACGGCCTGAACTCGGACACCGATTTTGCTTTGATTGGATTTGGCGATTACTGGATATTGAAAACACCACGGATACTGCAAAACTACCAAGTTTCAAGGTAAGATAATGTATTTATTAATTAACATTTTTATCCTTTTCTTTGTGTGTATAATCGAAAGTAAGAAAATAAAGGTTGCAATATATGGTCACGAACCTACATACATTATACTTACCGTACGGTACCTACATAAATAGACACGTGTAAGCTTGTAACGATTTAAATCATAAATATATGCGAAAAACACTGGTGTGTACTTGCCAGACTACAACTAAATTTGAGAAAACGGTTGTAAACTGTACACGGAGTTTGAAGTTTGTACCTTAAAATGGGGTTGTGTTATTTGCAAGTTTGCACGTGTTGATTTTGATAGGAATTTGCAGCTTTGCTACACAAAGTTCAGCTCTTCGATTATGCGCGCCTCAAATATTTTTGATATTTGTACAAATATGTTTTGTGCATACTGCCGACCAAAAATCGCTCGTTAGTATGAACATGCGTACGCATGCGTTCCGCGACGACGACGCGTAAGTGTCTTCATACTAACGAGCGGTTTTTGGTCGGCTAGAGCCGATTCCGCGTCGATAGGTTTGGGGAAACCCTTACCCTTCATTCTGAAATATTTAAAGCTCATTGTTAACTTCGTTTAATTTATTTCAGGTACACTTCGGAATAAATTATATAATTTTTGTTGTCAACATGGCGAACAAAGTGAGACCCGAACTAGTCACTAGTTGGATTGTTAATAATCCGGAACTTGTATATGACGAAGCAAGTGGTGTCATATTTTGCACCAAATGCGAGACCTCTTTGAAAGCCACGAAGAAAGGCAACGTTGATCGGCACATCAATGGAGCCATACATCAAGGCAGGCGACAAAATCCTGAGAAAGAATTTTACTTCGACTTAGTAAATTTTTTAATTTTGTGTAACATCCCTTGGTCGCAAGTTAATAATGCTGCGTTTCAATCTTTTTTTGGCAAATATGTTTGCTACAGTGATTGTTGTGTATGCGTAAAAAAGAAAGTCCCATCTGAATCAATATTACGAAAAAAGTATCTAGATGAATTTTATAAAGATCGATTGAAACATGTATACGACACAATAGGAAACAATAAGGTGTGGATATCTCTTGACGAAACAACCGATTTTTTGGGAAGATATGTGGTTCACTTATTAGCGATGCCTTTAATAAAAAATGTAGCGACTCGACCGTATTTAATTGCATGCAAAGTGCTACAAAAGGTAAACGGGGAAACAGTAGCAAATTTTGTAATTGAATCATTAAAAGAAATGTGGGGAGAATCATTTGAAGAAAAATGTAACAATGTGCTGATGTTATGCTCTGACAGCGTGGCATATATGTTACGAGCCGGACGTTTGTTGAAAATCGATTTTCCGAATATGTTGCACGTAACTTGCTTAGCACATGCCCTTAACAGAGTCGCGGAACAAATACGCTCTCAATACGAAAACGTTGATGATTTAGTAGCCAATGTAAAAAAGATATTTTTAAAATCACCTAATAGAGTAAGACTACTTAAGGATATGTACCCTAACTTACCGCTACCTCCGCAACCAGTAATTACTAGATGGGGTACATGGCTAAAGGCAACGTCGTATTATGCGGAACATTTTCAACAAATATCGGATGTTGTAGGTAACCTTAATAGCAATGAAGCAATATCTATAAGAAAAGCAAAAGCCGCGATGAGGAAAGAAAATATTCAATCCCAACTAAATTTTATTCACGAAAACTATAGAATAATTCAAGTAGCACTTACAAAATTACAAGAGTCTAAATTATCGCTAGCAGAATATTTTGATATTATTGACAACGTTAGATGTGTTTTGAACTGGTCGTCGAACGAAATAATAGAAAATAAATTAGAGAAAGTTATAGAACGCAATCCTGACTATGACATAGTTAGAGAAAAAAGTGAGAGAATTGTTCAAGGGATCGACGCAGATGATGATTTGATTTATAATTTTGCACCACTCACATCTGTAGACGTTGAACGGTCATTTTCTACATACAAATGGATTTTAAGCGTGAAAAGAAATAGACTGAAAATTGAAAATATGGAAAAAAAACCGGGCAAGTGCGAGTCGGACTCGCGCACGAAGGGTTCCGTACCATAATGCAAAAAAAAAAAAAACGAAAAAAACAAAAAAAAAAACGGTCACCCATCCAAGTACTGACCACTCCCGACGTTGCTTAACTTTGGTCAAAAATCACGTTTGTTGTATGGGAGCCCCATTTAAATCTTTATTTTATTCTGTTTTTAGTATTTGTTGTTATAGCGGCAACAGAAATACATCATCTGTGAAAATTTCAACTGTCTAGCTATCACGGTTCGTGAGATACAGCCTGGTGACAGACGGACGGACGGACGGACGGACGGACAGCGAAGTCTTAGTAATAGGGTCCCGTTTTACCCTTTGGGTACGGAACCCTAATTATAGTAATATATTTCAATCATCTCCAGGAGAATAATAATAGCACTGAAATGAATGAATGTGATTCTGATAGTGACGAGAAATAATTTTGTAAATTAAATGAAAACGGGACTTAATCGCGTAGCACTTACCCTAGCATAAAAGTAACTAATGGAAATCAAGTGTGGGTAGTTCCAAAAACTCGTATAGCTAGAAAATGTTGACACAACTCCCTACCCGTATGCCTCTGACCACGGACGTAATGTGACATCCGAAACCTTGGGCCAAATATTAAATATAAGTGTTACGCGATTAAGTCCCGTTTTCATTTAATAATAGGTATGTGTGAAAATGGTACTAGTTTAAATCAATATAATAATTTTGTATTTGTAGATTGAGTTGCAATGTTATTTATATTTAGACTTAATAAAATAATAATAACTTTGTACATAAAGAGAGTTTATTAAAAATAAATATAGAAGAATCCGTTTATATATTGGTTGTTTTATTTTATGCCTATTTATTGTATTGAAGCAGTTTGCATTGTTTTTTGTACTATTCAGAACATTATTAATTATTCGGTAAGTTCCCGGGACTTTAGTCCCGCAAAAAATTTTTGTCGTAAGGAAGTCTCCACTTTTCATCTATGTTCTACCAAGTGTAGGTAATTATGCTCTGCCTATTCCGATCACTGACAATCGTACAGGGCCTTAAGTGACCATCAGAACTAACCACAATAATAAATTAATAACACATTACAGTCAAGCGAGCTGCAATTTTGAGACGGATTTGGATACATTTAAGCGGATAATTTTATTCAAGTTGATGGCTGATACATACGAGAACTAAAAGATAATTTGTGAAATCGTGATGTGTAGAATATTAATTACTGCAGGTGTGATAGTAACTAATATAATTAACAGACTTTCCAGAATTCGCTAATGTGTGCATTTCATATTCTTGGTTATTTTATAATATATATAATTGAGAAGTTTCATAACAATTATAACATAACTAACCGTAATAATTATTACTTGAATTAGTTTAATCTGAAACGATATTATGTTATGAATACGCGTTAGAATGTTTTGGAGGCTCCGGCAAACCGACATATTTACTTTAGAATTTGTATTACTTGATAGGTTTGAGTTTTTAACTACAATAAAGGAGCTTACTTACTACATAAAAATTTGAATTCCATCAAATGGCTAGTAAGACCGTTCTTTAATTCGGAACTGGCGGAAATCTCAATTGATGTTACTTAGTCACTAATAAGGCAATGATCCCTTACAGGAACTTGTCACTTTAGATAATTTCTTTCGTTTTCATTTACGGGCAATTTTCTTCATATCTATCATTGCATGTTGCAACATGAAATTGTTTCGTTTACTTATCTTCCTTTTTGTTTTGATTGCATTTTAGTGAGTCACTAGATTGTCAATGTCAAGTTGTATTTACTTTCTATGTGTTTTATACAATATTTCAAACTCAAACAATGTTGTGAGACAATCAATTGGTAATATTTTAATACGACTAAGGGGCTGTCCATAAATTACGTCATCGATTTTTGTCGATTTTGGACCCCCCCCCCCCCTATAATCATCCAAAAATCATGCATCAAATGACCCCATTTCCTCCTACTTCATGCTACCGTCATCCGATGTCCAGACCCCCCCCCCCCCCCCTAATTTGAAATGACGTAATTTATGAATAGCCCCTAATACATAGCCACTTCTCTGGCACACTTACATAATTGCCCGAAATGAATGAGTCTTGGCCGGTACGCCGGTAACACAACTAAGATCGTCTCTTTATTCGCAGTGCGTCTTGGCCAGTTGTTGCCATCATAGCGTCAATGCTATTTTTGTCTACAGTGAATACATTAAAAGTCAAATCAGTTCGATTCGCATTTTTGACCTAATTGGTTCTGTTGCGCTCGTATAATGGTGGTGGACACAAGAATGGAACACACGAATATCTCTGTTTGCTGGTTAGTGTAGTACATACTTCAGTGTCAGGATTATGCAAATTGTAGGAACATCCTTTTTATGTCTTGCATTTTTTCGTAAGACAAAAAATAAAAAGATAATATAGTACTAGTTTTTAAGCTGCAACGCAACAATAACAATCATCTTAATTGCAATCGGCTAAAGGTGACTAGGACTAAGGCTAGAGTGAATCAGCGAGATGAAAATATACGTGATGGTTCCGCCGACATCTTCGTGACAATAAACAAATATATGGCTCTATGATGGAGACTTTAACGGCAGTGAAGCGTGGCTTGAACGGTTATTCGTGACATAAAATCGCAGCTTCTACCATTGTACGTGGTTCTAAAGCGGTCGTAGAGGCATCAAAAAACAATAGCGACATCAATAATGATAGGAGGCGCTGAAAAGTAATTGCTATTGACATACTTAAACCTTTTGTGTATGGAGGAATCGTAGAAGTAATTTGTCATTACCACGTCTTGTATAGGTAGGTAACGTCATTGTTGAATTATAAAATATTTTATAGTACATATGGTGCTACTTTACCGCCCTAGGGCGGGATTAAGGACAATACGTGCCTATGTCAAAAATTTTAAGGGCCATATATACTGTAAAACGTTGTACAATACACGTGCGAAAATGTATTTCCTACTTTTCGAATTTGTATCGTAATGAACTATAATCATTCTGCAATCAGCATTATTTAATATTTATGTTGTTTGCTAGAAATTATTCATTTTCATAAAAAGTCATCTCATCGTATAACTGCATTGCATACTTTTTTTAAATTTCGGAGTTATGTAGATGGAAATGGATGAACACGAAGAGGGAACAATCTGATCCCAAAAATCGCGAAACAAACGTATCAAAAAATGTATAAAAGAAACCAAAAAGTGTTCATATTTCAGCAAAAAATAGGTACTTAGGTACTAAAGTCTGATCTAGGTAGTTTATCATCAGTAAACAAAGCGAACTCGTTAATCTATTCATTAAATTTACACCGTTATAGCGCATTTTCTGCTCACAACATTTTAATAGTCCAGCTTACAACTGCCAAGGTTAAATTAATGAAGCATTCTCACTTGCAGCATAAACAATGCTTGATTAACCCACGTTACATTAATGATCTTCTGTATCGTATATCTTTACTATCCTGCTATGACAACACCGCCATTGCCAACCACGTGTACTTGTACTTCTTGTATCTCAACAATGTACAATCCGCTAAGAAATAATCACCTCGTTAATGATAACATCTTGATCTTTATGGTTTTAACGCAACGATTATGATATAATACGTGTTTCGAAACTCACAAAACAAGTACACATGTCAACACGCTTACAAAATACTCGAGTTCTGAATCTTGATTATGTTTAGATAGCGGTGCTATGAGTTGAAACGGCGCCAACAGTACATTGTACAGGACCGTCACTGCCCTGGCCTTATGCAAATGGATAGCTGTGAATTATGTTGTCAATTTGCTATTGTGCCTGCAGACATTATCTTATCAGTTGGATGCTTATTTGCATTTCTACCTAGTACAATTAGTGGCTTTGATAAGATCGTGATTGTGACAGAAGTATCTAGCAACTCTCGAATATCCAATGTCGAATCTCGAATATACAGCACTTACTGACTGATTGTTTTATTGGTTGTTCTAGTTAATTCTCTCTTACAATTTTTTATTTCCCGCATAGTTGGCAGAGCATAGACAATGCGCGGAAGTCTGCAGCTTCAATTGTTTGATGGCACTTGTCTTATGTCTAGCCGGCTTGTTGAGACTGCTTATTAATCTGCTTATACACCAAAATTTCTACAACTTTGGCAAGTAATCAGAATTCTGAGTCTGCTATCTTATTTTAATTTCATGATCATGTATATGCTTCCAATTGTTCATTCATATAGGCATAATTATTTACCTACTATATTACTACTTACCGCCACTTATGTTTGTACCTCTCAATGTCAATGAATTTAGCGTAAATTAAACCTGTTACTTTATATAAAAAATATGTAAGTTCTAAAGTAACAATGCAAAAAGCCGACGCGTAGATCTGGTGTGGTCAACCTTGAACTTAACGATCGTATAATTCAAATTAAGCTATCCAGTGTGGCCTGAGGTTCGCGGCTGTTGCAGATTTATTATACTCGCTCAAAATTAAAGTGCGGCGGGTGTGTCTCAACTCGAAGCGTTGCCTAGGTGTTTGGAGGCGCCATCGCCATCGTAGGCCGTAGTAGGTAGAGCCGTGCGCGCGCCACTTGCTCCGCGGCCCCCTCGCGCCGCCCCACCGCACCGCCCGGCCCAGTCCGCCGCAACGCGTCGATCCGGTCGCCCGCGCGCTCCACCAAACCATTCTAAAAACGTTACCTTTACACTCGTACACGCTTCGCAAGCAACCAAAACGGCACCCTCGAGCCCTTCC
Source organism: Cydia splendana (assembly GCF_910591565.1). Lineage (NCBI taxonomy): Eukaryota > Metazoa > Arthropoda > Insecta > Lepidoptera > Tortricidae > Cydia > Cydia splendana. The sequence continues at coordinate 20,784,942 of NC_085963.1, forward strand.
ACCGGGACTCGCAAGTCCCGTCACGTGATCCTTGGCAAACCCGAAGCCATGCAGACTAAACTCATAAGTGCAAGCTACTCGTCCATCATGAACAAGCAAGATCTACTCAGAGAAGTGGTCGTCAAGTACATCGACTACTTTTACCCTGTGTGAGTACTTTAACCTTTAGCGAGTCGCTGACACCTCCGCAGTCTCACGGAGTCGTGACGCATTGCAGCCTTTTCGTCAAGTTGCCGTCAATTGGGATAGTGTGGAATGTTACACGGCCCTACGTTCGCGAAGGTTCTCACACGGCTAACTACGGTGCCGGTAAGTCGGTGAAGGTTCCCCGGCAACGTGGCTGTTGCAGCCAGACAAGCGGTTGCGATTGGCTGACGTCAGCGCCGCCTATTGAACCTAGGCGTCTCTATAGTCTCAGTGCTCTATCGATCCGTTGCATTAAACTACACCGGCTAAAACAAATACCCTTACATGTGCTCTGCAACCAAATCAGTAATAGGATGTGTGGATGACTAATTAAATTCCATCTGCGGTCAGTTTAGACCTCTCCTGATAAACACAGAAGTATTAAGGATTGCGCTAATTTTCAATTGGTATATTTTTCTCTCTCGTATCTTAATTGAATATTCTATTATATTAAAGTTGTAATTGAATAGCCATGTTTCTGAAATCGGTGGGCACCATCGCGTGACCGTTTCGCGTGACAAGTACCATAAAACACCGAGTGTGCTGTCCCGTAGTGTCCCATTAATGTCCTTTGTGACCGATTCGTTTGATTGTTCACGTCCCACCGCCGCGCTGTGGCAACGATCGCCACGTGAAGCCGCCATTTTCGGCTTGTTGTTTCACGTGACCAGATTTTATAGCCCAATTCTAATACACATTAGTCCTCAGAAACTGATTACGCTACAGAAATCACTCCAATGCAATGAGCTTTTCAGCAATTCTGTTACAAGAACTCGTTAGCCACAAATGCCACAACTAGAGCATACATTTCTATAATTGAATTCCAAACGAATTCACTTATATCCGTTAACGTAAATAAGAGTACTCATTACAAAATATATGTACAAGTAAGATGTAATGATCTGAACGGAGGCACCGGCGGTGGCGCCAGCTATGTCGAAACAAGTCTCCATCGTCGATTTCCCCTCGACGACCTTGCGCTCGCCGCTCGCTACCCGATAATACAACAATACGACTCATGCAGCCTCTCGATAACGTTGATAATTTGTTTCCAACGCTATTTGATCGCCCGTCGCGCGTGTGTGACAGGGGACACTCGGTGATCCCGACCAGCAATTGAATCGTGTGCTACAAACGCTTAACCTATGGCTATTATCACTAAATAAAACGCCGGCGGCGATGGCCATATACTCGCAATTCAATGCAACTGAGTCAGCCATAAAACCCAGTCTATTAATAGAGACAATTATATTGAATGTCCAGTTGAGAACCGCATAAGATCAGAATGTTACTGATCAATCTGATCATGAACGCAGAAAATTAATACTAACCGTGATTCTCATCAAACTGTTAATTACTTTTTAATGGTTAATAATTAATAACATTAGAAACTGACTTAAAGCCTGGCCATACACGGATTAAAGATTAACAGTTAGAAGTAATAACAAAACTTCAGCCCTGTAACCTTGAAAGTAGTGAAGAACCCTATCGTTAACAGAATGGCGTGACATGAGCAAATCAATAATGTGGAGGGAATTCAGGTGAAGAGTATTAATTTATTGTAATGCAGTCATGTCACCACGTGCACCTGCGTTACAGTCTATTGTCTGCTAAACGGTGAGTCATGGAAGCAACATTTACTTGTATTACGAAAATCTGATTAATTATTGAAGCAGTTTTTTACGCCTTAAATTTAATCATAAAAGTAAACGAGTACTTGGAACGTAGAAAGTTTTTATTAAAATCAAAACAACATGTAGGTAGTAGGTACATAATGTAATACCTTTAACGTTTTAATTATAAACAGTCTCACCTGTTTTTGGTCATCGACTATGGAAAAAATATTAAGACTTGTTATTTGTATAAATGATAAATTTAAATGATCCATCGATCGATCGATGGATCATTTAAATTTATCATTTATACAAGTAGTGAAGAACCCTATCGTTAACAGAATGGCGTGACATGAGCAAATCAATAATGTGGAGGGAATTCAGGTGAAGAGTATTAATTTATTGTAATGCAGTCATGTCACCACGTGCACCTGCGTTACAGTCTATTGTCTGCTAAACGGTGAGTCATGGAAGCAACATTTACTTGTATTACGAAAATCTGATTAATTATTGAAGCAGTTTTTTACGCCTTAAATTTAATCATAGAAGTAAACGAGTACTTGGAACGTAGAAAGTTTTTATTAAAATCAAAACAACATGTAGGTAGTAGGTACATAATGTAATACCTTTAACGTTTTAATTATAAACAGTCTCACCTGTTTTTGGTCATCGACTATGGAAAAAATATTAAGACTTGTTATTTGTATAAATGATAAATTTAAATGATCCATCGATCGATCGATGGCTGATAGAAATACAGACAGTGACGTGATTCTGGACTTTGTCGCGGCAATGATTGGTAAATAAGGCGAGCAATGAATAATTCATCGACGTTTTCCCTCCCAATCCCAGCGCAGTCAACGCCTTTGTGTCTTTAACCAAGTCAATGCATGCAGTTCTTACTCAATCCTCAATCTGGCCAAACTCGGAATCTGGTTATTGTATTTCTGAACAAAAGAATTTCCTCAATAACAGGTTTTGCAAACACTAAAAACTGGACGAGTTTACTTTCGGCGGATGCTATTTCGGACGCGGTTATGTTACGACTTATGGCTGTAGAACGATTAAAAATTTCGCGTTTGACGTGTTGCTTTTGTTATTTACAAAGAAAACATAAAACGTCTTTACAAAAGCGGAGACCTTTGATCCGTCGTCTTTAAATGCAATGAAGTTGATCTACGCAAACACGCACGTGCCGTGCGTGAAGACAAAACTGTTGATATCTCCCCTTCTTTGTTTGCGGCTTGTATTAGTCTAACAACGTTGAGAACTTTATCTTGTGGGCGGACCCGGCGGACATACTGAATTTGAAAGTTTTCTCACTTTACTCCAATTTGTAACATGTTCCCTTTTATACTTTTTATAGTGCTTTTTGATATTTTCAATTTTATATTCAATATTGTCTTGAAAAGTTATTTTTGGGGATGACTCTTTTAAAACGTGATCTTAGCAACTGTTCTTTGTTGCCAAGCCGGTCCGGTTGACTGACACGTGTGAAGCCCGACGTGTCGGGTTATATTTGGCAACATTTTGGTCGCATGCTCGTAAAAGTCATCATGCTCGTCAATATTTTACATTTACCTCTTCATAAATATTTGAAGAAACTCATTAAGGTTCGTTATTTTCGGCGACTAATCAATTTGTTGTTGTTTTCGACGTTTCTTCTCGTCACTTCGAAATACTTTCTCCGGTTTCGCCTCCTTATGTTTCAACTTTTTCATGTGGCATGCCACTGACCACAATTTTGTCAACCAACTTGCGTAATCGCTCAAAGAATACAAAAACTAGTTTTCGCCCAGCTCCGTTTAGAGAAAGCAGATTTTTTTTATTGTCGCCCTGAAGACACGGCGTTGACTTTTTAACTATAATCTACTTGTCAGTTGCGAAATCGATTTTTACGTTTGCTATCTGATATTTTATTACGTGTCACTTACATGCGTTGCATAATTATCGCGAAGGCGTCAATTTTGGTGGAAGCCATTGTCAGTGCGGTCGTGTCGTGTGGTCGAGGAGCGTTATTCAATATCGTGAGTTCACCGGCGGACCGGTCGCAATCGATCTGCAGCCGCGCTCATTTTCAACGCTCCAATGGGTTCAAGTTTAACGTCGTGTTGTTCAACTCGTTGACGCGACACGGAATCCGACGGGAGAAAGTCAAGTACGTTTGTCGTACAATGTGCCACATACTACTATTGATTACACGAATGAGATTGGATCATAATAAGTAAGTCTGACAGTAGCCGCGAAGCAGGCGCATCGTCATTCGTCACTCTCGCGAGCACGTGGCGCCGTCCGCGTGTTGCACTCGTGACACTTTTTAATGACTGCACTATTCTTTTCCATTGTTTCGGTGTTGCTAATTACACTTATAATTTACCTAGTTATGCCGTGTTAGTCAGCAATTAACTGCCTACTCTAAAACGCTGACTCTGCCTATGTTACTTCGTGTTAGTAACAAAGCATCCAACTAATCTTAAGAGCATCAACATTTTTTTCAATTACAGTCGCGATCGATAGGGGTTTGTGGGTCAAGTATCAACATCTGTTGATTGACCAGGTTTCTGACATTAGAAATGAAAAACATCGACATAGATTTCTCTTTTCTTATTCCTATAGTGTTGTATTTGTGCATTAACGCTTGTTTCATTTCTGAAACCGTAGGTCTTGCCCTATTTAAAGCCGGACTTCATTGTTGTTTAATGTTACAAACAAGTTAGTTCACCGGGTCGCTTTAGCAATATTTACAGTGCCGCCCGAACGTAATCATCCGTAGCGTCGGACGGAAGCTCTCCTGCGAATTAACTAGCAACCCATTCATTATTATAAGCCGCACTTACTACTTGGATCTAGTTGATTCGCCCTTGCATCATCTCTGCGCTTACCTTAAAGCGATGCAATGCGCGAAAATGTTTACGGTGCATGCTTTCGTTTTGTTTTCATTTGCTTGAACTTAATCGACCGATAAAACTACGAGTATTCACGCATTCTTATGCGATAACACTGATTTGAGCTCGAGTCAACATAAAAACTTAATGGACATTTATTAAGCGAAACTATCTTGATACGTATACATATTTTGTAAACAACAAGAAATTTTAATGATGTTTGGCTATAAAATTGTTTTTCTTTTTGTTACAGCGCATCGGGCACCAGCGCGGTGGCCATCGACAACAAGATCGAGCAAGCTATGTTATGTATCTATTAATCTAATACTACTTGTATTTTATAGTTATCGGCCATTCAAGTTCGCCAGGAAAAATATTTCTTCTTAAGCTACGTCAAATGCCCTTATAAAGCTCACGCCACATGTGACCATTAAAGCATTGTCAATTCAGTACTTCAGGTTGTAATGCGAATTATCTGGCCTACGTGCGTCGTTAGCAAACCCTTTTTCTTTTGCCGCCGACCATTATCATAATTGACCATAAATGGAGGAAATCACATGCAATAAATGTCTATAAGAAACAGCGGCCACAATGACGAATGGAATCCATTAGCGACGTTACTATCCGGGCTGCTGTGCTACTTTATGCAACGCAAATCACTCAAATCGTCGAAGATTCTCTCCCGACCATTAAGGAAATAGCGTGTCTTACAGATGCCGAATGACCGTCTAAGGCGACATATCATTTACCAGTAATGTGCTTCTTTCTACTGAGAACCTTAGATAAGAAAGACAGGACGTCTGGTAGAAAGCAGATATGTGCTGAATACTTCGATGACAATGTATTGCAGTAGCACTCGCTGCCATGTCAGTCGGCCACGAGGGTTCCGCTTGCGCTCGATACAGGGATTCTGGGAAGCCTCGACCGGCTCTAATGGTACCATGTCCAATTGCCTGCATAGCCAGTCCATTTTACATGCAGCACCGTGCGTCAACGTCTTTCAAAGATTTCTTTCACACATTACGGAGAGCTTTCCCGACTTTTCTTTAAACATTCATCACACACACACCCATTCATCTTTATCCGTGTTTAACTGTCTTGTGCAAAGATGCAATTTTGCTAAGAGTACCATCCGTGTTCGCAATAGTAATGGAGCTACATAACACCTTTATTAAATCGACGCTGGTTGACTCTCTAATGACTTCCTCCGACCAATCCGGGAAATGCCCAGCGTAACGGTACCGCATTATTATTAGTTACGTGTCTTTTTGTTTTCACATCCTAATCTGGAGTGTGAAGTGTCGTCTCTCAACTTCCCATGAGAATTTCTTGCTCAATTCTAATCGCTGCGATTCTCAGCACTCAGTGTGAGACTGCATTGCAATGTTCTGATCTGAGCTCTCGATTGCATTGTTGCCCTTAGCCAATATTATTTTTGTTTTTCGCTAGTATGCATATTATGATCGGTTACAAACTTAGAGCATATATAAAAATACGCGAAGCGATTCCTTTTAAGTAGGTCAAACGTAAATATTTCAGAAGTTTATCAATATCCGCAAATACTGCATTATTACCACCGAGTTTCTCTCCTGTACCCTACATTCGCGTTCGCAATTGAGATTCATCTATGTACGCTATCGGAGTTTCGCATCCTCTATAATTAGCCGCAGATGGCCTCAAGCGATTGACCTCAATCCCGCCCTAATGCGCACCGACCAGTATTTTTATCACTCCCTATTCACTCCCTACTCGTACTTACGTTACGTCATACTCCCTACTTCTGTATACTCTACAAAAAATATTTTTTTTATATTTTGCTGGTGTACCTACTGCCAAGTGCCTACATATTCCATCACGTACTTTTGACAGGTACTTGTTCGTCTATTTTAAGTAACGGGTGTTATCTATTGATTGATTACATTTATCAAAATTTATTTTTACAATATGTCGATGACTGCAATAATAGAAACGCGATTATTTTAACAGATAGGCGCTATATAGATGAAAAGATATCAGGTGTAGGAACGTGTAAGCGATTATCAGCACACTATTAGTTTAGGCTTTCTCGCAAACACTCTCTTTTCCTAATACATATGTATTTCAAAAGAAGCCCTGCATTACCTAATTTGTTTCTATCATATTTACCCTTTTTAATAAGTATAATGATAATGTCTGTCTTGTAACGTGTATCATTCATTTCATTATCTGAATAGAGTAAAGCAGTTTATACTTACACAGTGAAACGTAAATCATAATACACAAAAAGATGCAATCTTACAAAGAGGAGGAACATTTACTTAAAATTAGATTTTCAACAAAGCGCAATGAAACGTTTGTCAAACTCGTCTCATTTGTCATATAAGTAAAAGCCTGGGCATAATAATTCGCCCACAATAAAGTGAACGACCTTGGAGCACTAAATTTACACCAATTCCACGCTGTCTGATATACAGAGGTAGCAGTTTGTTTCGAAAGACTTTTCGTGTTACATCACTCAGATGATGTTTACTAGCAATTCGTCGTCGCAGGAATCATAGTTCACACCACTGACCCACTTCCAAGCATCTGTGCAAACACAATCTTCTTTGATTTCCACGCGTTCTTTAAATTTAGCGCTTTGAACTTTTATTACTTTTCGCCGATTACCTTTGGTATTGCCAAACACATGAAATTTATACCGGCGGCGCTAGGTATGTAGGAAGTCGGTGTTTGTCTATTGTATGCTACGTGTGGTAATTTTCATTTATTTGAGGCGCCACAGCATACTAATTCCCTCATTGTGTACATAATTTGCATGAGTCAGACGTGACCCGTAAGGGCTAACCCGCCAAGAATAGACACGGAAGGAAAGCTGCCCTCGATGTGCCGCTACGGTGGAGACACGTGCTCTCCAGATAAAGCGACCAAATCAAACATGTCCACCGTGGAATTAAGTACTAAAAGACGTAGAGGTTCTTGCAAATCGGTCGCCAGCTCGATATCGAGATCGAGCGACGAATTATTTGCAACTAAGAGTGGCTACGAGAGCGCACGGCACGCGCCAGATCGAAATCGCAGCACGAAGCCATTGCAAGCCAGGAAATGCAGCGGGGTTCTTGGAAAACAAATCTCCAACCCTGTAATGAAGCTGTCACGCTCCTACTGTTAAGACCTATTCTAGAATTGAGAATTACAGTCTTCACGATCTAATCCTTTCATTTGTTTTAACGTCTAAGATTACGATTTCTAATAATTTAGGTGACCTCTACAATGATGACAATCGCAGTTGTGGCTTACATATTGTCCAATTGATAAATAGTGTTTTAAACCTATTCGATCAAAAACAAGATAAAAAGATTACACAGTTATAGAAATGATTCCATGTTATAATTCAAAATTTGTTTGTCAATAATTTGTATCGCTGTAAGCCAAGATAAAAGATGGAAGAGTACTGACGAACTAAATACAGATTATTTTTATCGTATCCGTCGAAACCGCCAACGCTCGCTGGGGATTGATAATAACCAGATTCACTGTTCGATTTAGTAAACAGGATTCCAAAACATCGCGACCTTCGGTCTTCAAAATAACCTTATCAAGTTATCGTTCATTTAATATTTCAATAACCACAATCAGTTGTGAATGTTATGATGTCTAACTGGCCCACCCCGTTAACATAGCAATAATCATATTTGACTATTTGTTATTTACATACTAATATCATTAGTGCTTTATGTTTATATTTGTGGACAAAGAAAAACTGGTTCGGTGGTAAAGTCTTCACGATTCAATATTTATGAGGCTCGAAGTTGACGTCATTGCATAATTTGATCTGGAAGCTCACGTTGAACCGGTTTTGAAATTGCACTACATAGATACACATCGTTTAGTAGCATACCCGTACAATCGGCTACATTATTTGCCAGGATAAACTTTATTTCTTCAGCCGATAGGGCGTGTAGATTCAGATATTTTGAAGGCGTTGTCCAGGTCCAGCCACAAATTGTTCTAGTTTCCACGACCTACTTCTACTTTCTGTTCGCTTCCAGCGCTCATGAAACTACTGAAGGTTTTGCTGTTTTCACGGTTTTCTCACAAAATTAATTGTCTTTACCTTTCACTTATTCTCAAAAAAAATACCTTAACCCGTGAAAACAGAACATACGGATGTTATCAGGTGACATTTACTTTCAGACTCTGTAACCATATGACAGAACTGAACTAACTAATAACTATTATTTGGATTGTTAAGTATTTTATCTTTCAAATTAGTCATTTCGCTCGTGGTGATCTCAACTGAGAAGAAACTAGTGATATCATCCGCATCATATCGTAACGAGGGTCAGCCAGCAATTCCAGATTGTTAAGTTCGAGTGACCTCTAGAGATTGTGCCTTGTTTGTCTGACAACTGCTATCTCGGAGATAGCACGCCGACGTCAATACGAGAACATGTTTATTGTTTACCTTTTTTAATTAGTTTCCATGATAGGTAAACGTGTATCACGCAATACGGATAAGATATTCTGACCCGATGTTGTTATTTAAAGGATTAGCTTGTTGGTTTGACAGCGTTGTGAACGTTGTTTACTTTCTGTCAGTCGAACTTCCGTCAATTATTACAGGAAGAGGTAGTTATATTTTTATATTGGTTTCATCCAGTAACCATAACAAAATACCTTATATTTAGCTTTAGCTGCTGTATGCTAACAGGAGATCGAGACTTTAGGAATATAAAATAACCTTAATATATCATTTTCGATTTATGTAGCAGCATTAAATACCCTCAAAACGAGCTAATCATCACTAAAAAATGTTTCCGACTTTTTCAATCTGTAATAGTAATCGTATTCCCTAAAATTTTGTTTTATGGGAAGTTTCATAGTTTTCTGCTAAGTTACATCAAAGACATATGTAACTCCGTATAAGATGAATAAAGTCTAAGAAAAAAACGTGCCTCGGAAATCAAGAAAAAGTCATTCTCGGATAGATGGCGCACACACCTTTGGCCTATGGTCGGCTAGATGGCGTTGACGACACCGTTTCATATTTAACAATTTTAACACTTAGGTATCAGTGAACGAACATGGGTCGAAATGATATAAAAATAATAAAACCATTTATCCATATATATACATTTTTTCGATAGTTTTATACGTTTTCATTTTGAGTTGTAGTCGTGTGTCGATAGATGGCAGTAAATTTACTGTGACTACATATTTTACTATGACAGGACCCCTCTATACTATCTATTCTCTTTGGTTACATTAATCGTTCATTCGATGGTGATTGGTTCAACCGAACCTAAGAAGTTAAACGGTTGCCAGTAAAATCGGCTTACTTGGAAATAACATGAAATAACTGATTCACGTTTATTATATATTTAGTGGTTTCGTGAAAGAACATAAAGGATAATTATTTTAGGTACTTGTAGGTATTGCATATTCCACGTGACCGCAACAAAATACGGATACTCCGAAATAGAATAATTTCAATATTGAATATGTTGAATTGTAAATTGTAACCGCATGCAAATTACATCATGAATATTTATAGAATAGAATTTATTTTTTCAACTAGCACTAGCCAAACAGTCGAGCAGGTTTACTTAGGTGTGCCGTTTCACGATAACAATTTATTTTCCACATATGTTTTTTAAACCGGTATTTACACACATGCCTCTGGGACAACTCTCTTGTCCTGATACGCAATAACTACGAATAAATGTCGATTTATGTAATTGTCTGAATTTGTATTATAAATACTCGCATATTTCTGCAATGCGTTCATTATTTGATCAATACATATTTGTACAACGGGTCTTGATATTAAACTTGAATCATCAATTTGCGCCAACTGTTCTTTACCTTATAAATTCCCATTGTTTCATTTTGCGTGTTACTTTTAAAATAGTTAAACTGTCGTTTCATAGTTTAACATGTGTCATGCCACTCATGCATGTCTATGTCAAGCCTTTAAATGTTATCTAAGGATTACAAAAAAGACGCACTTAAATATTTGTGCAACCTGCGGCGCGGTGCCACTGGTGCCACAGCCGTTCATTGCATTATCCTAATACATTTCCAAATACATACATAGATGGATCATAGTGAACAATTCGCAGAGCAGCTGGACCACCCCAGGAGTGAAGACACATCTGTGATCGATGCGGCAAAAAATGCCGTTCGGCCATTGGTCTATACAGTCATCGCAGTCGATGTAGACTGTAGACTACCTCCCTAAAAATACCTCTTTAGTCACTGTAACTATCATCTGTAAAAATGCTGTGACCAATGAGGATAATGAGATCATAGTGCTTTATCATAAATATTAATTGAAAGACTCGACGCTATTTAATATTCAAGTCAACTAGAATGTACAATAACAAACCATCAATCGCCCACCGAAACTCATCGCCATCCAAATTCGGCTTCCATATATGGGTTTGTTTTGCATGCGGAACGCCGACTATTTTACGCGTTGCTGCTTAAATAACGATGATGTCATTTTAATATAATTAATGCTTACGGCCGCTTCAACTTTGTTTTGAACTGTTGTTTACGTATTCGATTAATTTGTTTTTTTTTATTTTTACTTTAAGCGTCTTGTTTGAATCGTTAATCAGGCGGTTTTTGACAGTTTATATCACCGAAGAGTTTTAGATATCATAATCATAGATGAGATTACTCTTGTTTACCTGCTGCCTTTTCTTTTCTACGAATCACCTGTTTTTTCCTTTTCTTGTATGTAATCAGTATTAGTTCCATTTAGAGATAACGTTTCAAGGTTTATTTAATTAACTTATCAAACAATGTAGGAGCTATATCATTCATCTAACCTAATAATCAAATGAATCCTTTAGGTCGCGAGTCTTAACCTGTACTAATTTACACAATTCGCACCGGTATTGTCAAGTCGGCCTGGTTATGTCTGGTAGTCATTAAAAACAATGCTGCAGGTATCATCATTCGCCCTTGTACTAATTATATCATCGCTTACCACGCCTGTTGTTGCAAATACGAGTTCACTGCACTCTGATAACGTTGCGATTTCTAAATTTCAAACTCACCAGACATATTTTGATACTCCTGTCACTCTTATCGTAACCCCGTAACATGTTTTTCGTGTGCTCTTTCGTTATCAGATTTCACCTACTGGCATGAAAATGTTTCACGAGACATTATCACTGTTACGTCGTCGTTTAAGCCTATTAAATTGCTACGGAATTACCTTTTCCTGTTTTCGCCACTTTTTCTGAGCGGTTTCTTTCAGTTGTTTCCACTTATCAGTTATTGCAAATGCTATCAATAATTCCATTGGCGCCCCGTCAATCTGTACGTGACGCAGTTGTCAATACATTCTAATGAGATCCGGCATGAACCGGTACAATTTAGCACTCGATTCCTTTAATTAAAGACGGTCGGCACCCACTCGAACCGCCTCGCTAAAAACACCCGGGCTATTTTTATTCAGGTCTAATTATAACCAGGGATCATTCTGTTGTGCTTCACAGAAGCTTTGAGCCTTGACTTGGGTGTGCGTCAGAAAGTCTAGATTAGAAAACCAAAATGTGTGTTTCGCATGTTTTCAGCGTGGGAGTAATGACCAATTTACCTGAGAAGGAAGCTGCTGTGTGAAACAAATACGTCTCTCTTACGTACATCTCACTTGAGAAACCGTGTTCCTCTACTATGTCTATTTATATTAGTCATTAACGTATAATGATTCTTTTGAATTATGTATGTTACGCGCAAGTCCTTTATATGGCTATCGTTTGATTTAATTTCCTAATTGTTACATTTATCAATAAAACATACCATAAGTAACTATAAAACTATCCGCATTCTTAGTGCCCAACGTCCATTCATTTATCGTCGTTAATGAAACTCAAGTATTTAGCTGTAATTCAATGGAATCCTCCCAGCTCTCCTCTCAATAGCTTTGTTTGTAAATACTCCTAAAGTTCTCGTTATTCTATTAATATAGGGGTCCGTCATTATTGAACGAACTGCGTGTTGACAGACATTATTTTGGTCGAGCGCGTTACGCTTAACGAATTCTTTATTGGACGCGAAATAATAAGAATTGATTTTAATTGTAGCCATTCGGGAGCCTGTTGTAAACAAGAACCTATTTTGTAGATGTATGAAGCATGTTTAGATAGTAAATATTCGAAAATGGTCTATAAAAGGAACTGTCCTTCTCGGCTTTATAGGTGGAATTTCGTGAAATCTACTTACTGACACACACTTCTAATATACAGGACAGGACATTGTGATCCATAAGATACATTGTAGAATGGTAGCCAATACTGAAATACAACATACAAATAACAAAAAATATGCACGCAATGAAGTTTGAAATCATATGGTAGTTATGGTACCAAATACCAATGAACACAAATGCATGATGGAAAATTTTACAGAATGTGAAAATGTGGAGCAGCAGCGAACCGACATACGCCCGACATTAAAATGTTTATGCTACTATCTATTTGAATTTATCACCTTCTCGTTTCTCAACTTCGTTTAGGTACTCGACTCTACCTTGCCAGGAATGCTTCACAGATGTAATGTCCTATTATATTATAGGTACGAGTAAGACGACCAAAATATACCTAGTGTGTAAGAAAACAAGAGCTTTGCAATGTTGATATATCGGGCTCGGTAGAGTCGGTAGTGCGGTGCACAGGGCGCACGGGCTGCCCGCGTGGTGCCTGCGATGACGTGTGCCGCCGCCATTTTAAATAGGGCGCGCGCGCGATCAGACCATCAGTCGCCTGCTGGGACGCGCCCGCGCAACTTCCTATACCTTAGCTAAAGTATTATCTCGCTCGCGTTCAGCCCCGACGGCTACTACATTTACCTACCTACTCTATTTACACTCGGTGAATACAAAACCCGTTCAACATGATCGAGGTTGCCACTCAGCCCAGAGATCTCCTCTACGAAATCAGGCAGAAAGGCCACCAAGATGCCTGCTACGTTGTGGTGCCAAAAACAAAAGTGGTACGTTTCTGTCTACTCAGTCGCAAAGAATTTCAGTCGCGGTTGCTAGTTTTTCCACTGTTTTCGTAAAGTGCGTAGCATTCGCTTCGTGATTGCGTGCGGTCAAGCGTATTTAACTCGATTTTGGCTATCGACACCGGTCACCGATGCGTTTACTATATTTTCCGAAATATTATATTAAGGTTTTAAATATAACAAATCCATGTGAACTTGAGAAATATGTTACTGAGAATACTGAGTGATCGTGTATTATGTATTTTATTTTAACGTTAACATTGTTTTTTATCATGAGCCTTGAGTCGTGACTATCCATATCGTATCGGAGTTTCGTATCTATATTATGTATTTGGACATAAACAAGAACATGTTTGTCCTTCTCATAAACACCTCGGCGCGGCGAGGCGTACCCAAATAAGATTTTTAGAAGTTTTGTGTCGTTATATAAGTTACTAACGTCGGTTTCTGTGTTGTTTCAGGATCTGGTTAAGAGCCACCTGATGTTCGCGGTGCGCGAGGAGGTGGAAGTCCTCAAGGAGCGCATCGCCGAACTGATGGAGAGGATCAACCAGCTGGAGGTGGAGAACACATACCTGCGCGCGCACGCCAGCCAGGACACGCTGGCGGCGCTGCCGGCGGCGGGCGCCAAGCCGCCGCCCGCGCCGCAGGGCCCGCAGCCACCCGTGTCGTAGGCCCCGGTGCCTACCCGCTGAACCTGACCGGGCCCGGGCCCCGCCCGGCCCCTCGGCGCGCGACCTCGGCCGGCGCCGGTACACTGTACACGCGGCGCCGCGCCACGGAGTCACTATGGCTGTGCTATGTTAGACGTAGGTTAACGAGGATCGAGTCCACGCCACCGGTCGAGCGCCGAGGGCCGCGAGCCGGCACTGCCGCGCCGCGCGCCGCCGCCGCCGCCGCCGGCACTCTTGTATATGTTGGAGACATTGCCGGCGCGCTTCACGAGCCTCTCACTATTAAAGCTTACATAGAAGATATATTTTTCTGTTACTAATCATAAGAGTGCAGAATTCGTGCTAACTGCCATGCTTACGCTACGCATCTCGGCGACGAGTAGGGTTTCGATGTAAAACGTCTACCTATATTTTTATGCAGTTTAAAAGTTTAGATATCGCTATCCACATAATATATTCCATTTAAGATAATCTGTAAGACGTGTGTTTATAATAGATGTAATGAAACAGCTGAATATCTTACGCATTGAACAAGGACTGTGTGTTAATTTATTTTAAAAATTTTGTAATGTTTAAGTTATTTATCGGGTTTTACCTACTGAGTTACTGTGAAGTGTATGAGTTATTCCTCCGTTATGAGTAGTGTGTGGGGCGTGAGGCCTCTAGAGCCGCAGCTCCGGCTGAATGTGTAGCTAGCGACCGCTGGCTTTAGTCAATTTGCACGCAATCTGCATATAAAACTATTTAATTCCAACCCTATATCAGTAATAGAGATTATAGCGTTTTAACATTGTATTTTTTAATGTTTTAAATTGTTTGTATATAGTACAAGTTGTAATAGATTTGTGAGTCGGAATGGTGTATATAATGTGAAAAGAATGTGATGGAAGCCGATTCCTCAGTCTGCCTTCTTAGAGAACGTCGTCGACGAATCGTATATCTAAATGTATTAAGTTAAAATATACGCTGTATTTAGCTTCGTTGTTGATTGAACAAAGTGGCTGGGGACTGAATGGTCGGTCGTTGGCAGTGAGAGAGTGAAGAAAGACAGGGTTCGTAGTTAGTGAAGCCAAAGCGAGGAAGAATGTCCCAGCAAGGAATGTCAGTCTTAGTGTAGTATTTTGTACAACGTTACTATGTATGTGTATAGATGATTGGTCCTCATAATTATTGTGAATATACAGTAATTTACTCTTAAAAGCATTACTCTAGTACTAGATATGAATTATATTATATGATACTGAAATTTGTAAATATACTGTAAACAGAATGTCCATTCTAGCTTATGTTGACCAGAAAGGTTCCTCATACCCAATAAATAAACGCAAAACTACTCTATGTGTGTGTTTCGTATCCCAACCCCTTACCTGCTCGACAATAAAGGACAAAAGACCCTTTGTCTCCACACGGTAGCAGAGATAAAGGCCGAAGCTTTTGACCATCTGTTCGATAAAAGCATAAAAGACAGGGGTTTCCCCTAATTTGAATTGTGCCACCTGGTCAAAATAATGGTGGTATTGAGCTCACAAAAGCGATTATCGGCTATGCCATAAAATAGCATCAGTTTATGCAATCTGTTCAGGTATGCAATTTATTGCATCTTTTGTTTTTTTTGTGCACTCGAGAGGCGACCGATTATTGTTTTTGCAGGCGTTGACCTCATCAGCAGAAAAGACTTAAAAAGTTCATGAAATTATCGCTCGTCATTGTTATTAATAATAAAAAACTTCGCGAAAACTTATTATATTTAAGTTTTAACATAGGTATTTCCTATGCAACTTATTATTCCCTGTCTAATGCCGGAACGTGAATCCGCGCAAGTATTGAATTCTAATTAATAAATAATTAGAGTTCAATTCAATACCTACTAACGTGGATCCGCGTTCCGGCATTCGAGAGGGTAAGAAAACTGATGTATAATGGAGTGATCATTTATATTTCTCCATGCCTCTGGTGAATGATTGGGTAAGTTACAGGAGAAGCAAAAAAATTCAAGGACAATGCGAAAAGGAAATTGGCTTCCAAGAAAAAATGCGTTTGGTGTATTTTACAAATCCCGAGCTGGTATTGCTTGTATGTACCTCAAAACATAAGTCAGTATATATACTAACCAGACTAGAGTCTACGGTCCTATCCCGGTGATCCAGTCAGCAAAAGATCGTAAATGAGCGTGGCTTTCTGTGTCGAGTCAGTTACTCACCTACTTAAGTACTGTCAGGCGGAGCCATGCTTTTGTTTAGTTGAGATCTATGTACAGTTAACAGAGCCACCCCTAGTATTCATATCACGGATGGTCAATATAGAAATCGGACCAAGAAAAGTCTGCAAAGATTTTGACAGTGCAAGTGTTATTTATACGTCATACTTTCATAGAAGTTTGATGTTTAAAATAACACCTGCACTGAGTGTGCTGTCAAAATCTCTGCAGACTTCTTGGTCGAACTCTATCAAGCAGAGATCGTTGAGATTTAGTTAATCGGTCCAAGCAAAGAGAATATATATAACCACTACGTTGGTCCAAGCTAACTGCAGGGAGTTTGGTAGCACAGAGCGTGGAAGTGTTATCATAAACGTCAAATGTCTATGAATAATGACGTTTAAAACGGAGCCGAGTTTGCCCGAAGGGAGTAGTTTCACACCCCTGGCTGTGCTATCAAACTCGCTGCAGACATAGCTTGGATCGACTAATCGCTAAATAGATCCTTTTTCATAGGTCAAGCATTTACAAATATAAAATGATGTTCATAAAAAATCCCTAATGTTTCCAATTCGTAACAAGTTGGTGGTAGTAAACAGCAAATAAACATTGATTCTCTTTGGTATTAAGGAAATCCTTTTCTTATTTACGCAAACACTGTGCCCTCTCTTGGACTAGAAAACATACAATTGGTTTACTTATGAACATACCTCAGCGATATGTCGTGTCATATCACTAATAGATGGCAGTAAAATCAAAATATATCACGTTAATGTTTAGCACGTTCCAGTAATGCTACTTTTAATAGAAGCAAAAAGAATAGATAGTATGTCTTTGATAGAAGCATAGAAGCAAGTAACAATAGCAGTGAAAAGTAATAGAATCAAAAAATTACATCCATCAGAGCTCTTAATTTAAATCATAGTCTGAACGCCATCTATTATGAATATAAGAAACCGTTGTTCAGTTTCAATACTTATGCTACTCGCCGCTAGGTGGCACTGTAGCTAAAATTAATAGCGATGCGTTCAGAATCTTTTCAAGTGTAAAAATAATGATACCAAAAAATTACGTGATGTCAAAACTGTCAAATTGACTACAACGTCTACAACGTCAACAATCAATTACCTATGTCGTAAAAGTGCTGTACTTGTTGGCTAGAAATCATGGATAATATGAGTTTAAAAGAAATACAGAGTAGATTGTTACTATGGGAATCTCCTACAAATCCTCTAGCACCGCTTACATCTTCCCAAAGGGAAGCAATATTAGATTTAGAAGCTCTTTTGCTAGGCGAACCGACGGAGGCTGAAGATGTTTGTATTTAGTTATGTTTTGTCTTATTTACATTTTATTTAAAGTGTAAAACAAATTAACGTATTCTATTTTGAACGGTTATTATTTTAGGATAATGTGCAAACTAGTGCAGCGGAAGATGTGGATAAAAACGCCGTGCCCCCGGTGGACACGACTTACGATTTTCTGGAGTGGTATGAGAGGCTCTCTGAGAGTAACGTGGAGGAAGCAGACGCACCTTATAAAGCTTATTACAAACAGTTAGAGGATAGACGAAATGAGTGTGTTGCTTTAACTAATCAGGTATGTAAATAGCACTAAGGTTTAACTTGGATAAACTTATAAAAAATCAGTTTTTAATAGTTATAAGTTAATTTGGTTTGTCATTATGAAAATACCATGCAAACACATAACACACACAAGGGTATGCAAGGCATGGAAAATGTCTAAATAGTTTTTTTTTAGGTCCCAATAACTATAGATAGAATTTCTAAAAATTCAAAGTAATTGTTTGAATATTACATACCATTCTGTTATTTTCTAGATTGGTGCCACAATGTCGGACTTGGAGAAGCTGTCAGGGGAGTACAACTTGGTCTCGGACAAGACAAACGCATTACACACCATGAGCGAGCAGTTGCTGGCAGACCAGAATAAACTATCTAGCATTGGTAACATTTGTTTTCTGTTACAATATTTCAGCTACAAAATGATTTTTCTTTGTAAAAAACATCCTAAATATCTTAAAGCCCTTGGAAGAGATCTTCCTCTTCCAATAAATACATT
The DNA here is from genome assembly GCF_910591565.1 of Cydia splendana. NCBI lineage: Eukaryota > Metazoa > Arthropoda > Insecta > Lepidoptera > Tortricidae > Cydia > Cydia splendana. The sequence continues at coordinate 20,803,579 of NC_085963.1, forward strand.
GTGGGCCACTCTCAAGAACAGTGGTGGGCAAACATTCTACATGTGGGGCCAGAAAGCTTATTAATTTCAGAGGTGGGCCAGAATTGCAGCAAAAATGCATTTTTATTATTTCATGGGCCATATAAGGAGATTAAAGTATAGAACATAACCCAGCTGGATAACCTTGGACAGTACAAGGAGATTTTCCAGATTTCTTCCTGTTCTTTAAATACTAATGTTTTGTATTGTTTTTGTATGTCTGTTTGTATTTTTTAAAATATTCATATTACAAAAGAACCTAACTTAAGAAGGAAAATGATAAAAGAAATAAGTACTTATTACAGGACAATTTTACACAAATCAACCTAGTCCACATTAAGCTCAATAATGCTTATTGTGGGTACTAGATGACATTATATACTAAACTAAACTAAAGATCCTTACCAGGCTTTGAACTCAGGACGTCCTTCATAGGCAGGGTCACTATGAACTGTTAATTATAAGTATGAAGATAATTCAAGTTACATATTTCCAGGTGATGACATCCGGCACAGGCTGCACTACTTCAACCAGGTGGAGCACCTGTCGCAGCGGCTGAGCAGCACCACCATGTCCGTCAACAGCGAAGCTTTCTTCAACCTGCTGGCCAAGATTGATGAGTGCTTAGAGTACATGAGGACTAATGTAATTTCTTGCATGTTTTATAATATTAATTTGTATTAAGGAGAATTTATTTTGATAGCTTGGCGCTGTGAGCTCGGTTGTAACTAATCTGGTTGCTCCCATTGACATATATATAAGGACGGGCCTTACGGGCACTAATGGTGCTAGTTCAGCAGTGTCACTCACGAATTCGAGCCAATCATGCAGTCTAACGCAACTAGTTGCGACCAATCGCGCGCGTGATGCGAACTCATCAAAGACTGCACGATTGGCTCGAATTCGTGTGCGTGACGCCGCTGTACTGGCCCCATTCTTATTGCCCGTAAGGCCCGTCCTTGTCAATGGTTGCTGCTGTGATTTTGCATAACAATATGGTTATTTACGACCAGTCTGGCCGAGTGGGTAGTGACCCTGCCTGTGAAGCCGATGGTCCTGGGTTCGAATCCTGGTAAGGGCATTTATTTGTGTGATGACACAGATATTTGTTCCTGAGTCATGGTTAATATAATAATTTAGCATTAGCAGTCACCTAAAAGTTAGCTAACTAATACCAGAAAGTCTAATACTTAATCACTATGGCCGCTTTTCCACTAATTTGTAATGACAGATAGTCTTACGTCGTGGCCTGTACCATTGCCCACACTTAACTGACAGTTCATAAACCTTATTACATAAGGCATAAGGTCCACCAATGGACAGATAAGATGTTGCTGTTTGTACTATAACGGTGATTATGCTGTTGTGGCTTGTATATTTTAACATTTTAAACAGAGGTGTTCACCGTGTTCACATATCTATAGGACGATACGACCACTGTTGTTACGACATAGTGTGGACGCGGCCTAAATCAAGTTGACTTTAATTATTTTCCAATAACTTACTCAATAAATCCATATTTCAAACGGTCTAACTAAACATCTGTATTTGTCAATTTCAGAACACTTTCAAAGAGTCTCACACGTACCTAGTGAAGTACCGGCACCTACAGAGCCGCGCGATCTCCTTGATACGTTCCTACGTCACCCACGTGCTCGACCACGCTACAGAGCAAGTGCTGTCACCTAAGGATGAAGACGCCAGCGAACAGGTACAGAATAAACAAGCTTTTGCCACAGTACTCAGTTCCGTTTCATTACGGAGCACATTCGGTCTCACACGTGCCTAGTGAAGTACCGGCTCCTACAGAGCCGCGCGATCTCCTTGATACGTTCCTACGTGACCCACGTGCTCGACCACGCTACAGAGCAAGTGCTGTCACCTAAGGATGAAGACGCCAGCGAACAGGTACAGAATAAACAAGCTTTTGCCACAGTACTCAGTTCCGTTCCATTACGGAACACATTCGGTCTCACACGTGCCTAGCGAAGTACCGGCTCCTACAGAGCCGCGCGATCTCCTTGATACGTTCCTACGTCACCCACGTGCTCGACCACGCTACAGAGCAAGTGCTGTCACCTAAGGACGAAGACGCCAGCGAACAGGTACAGAATAAACAAGCTTTTGCCACAGTACTCAGTTCCGTTTCATTACGGAGCACATTCGGTCTCACACGTGCCTAGTGAAGTACCGGTTCCTACAGAGCCGCGCGATCTCCTTGATACGTTCCTACGTCACCCACGTGCTCGACCACGCTACAGAGCAAGTGCTGTCACCTAAGGATGAAGACGCCAGCGAACAAATATAAATATGAAGCTTATGCAAATATGCATATAAGGAACTCTGAATAAATATCCTGAGATGAACTCACCTGAAAAAGCGCCGATCACCGCTGTCCGATGCTCGGTGATTCAGTAACTACGAAGGGTATCAGATAATGTTAATATCGTAAGTATTAATTGTTTTAGTAGGTAACTGTTTTTCAACACTACTTAGGTAAATAGCGTTCTTGTGAAAAATTGCATCGATGTAACCCGCAATGGTATATTCAAGCAAATATTTCTACTACGATTCCGTGGCGTGGCCATTAAATCGCCGATGCCTGCCGATGATTTTTTTGCGCGGCGGCGGCGTTGCCAACGTGGGATCGGCGAGGTATATATTTTGATATTTACTATCCTATTTGTCGTAAATTATTACTATATCTTTGTTTTTATTCTTAGGAGAACATGGACACGGCGTATGCGGTGTACTTCGGCAAGTTCCAGGCCACCGTGCCCAAGTTGAAGATGGTTATCGAGGAGATTGAGGCGCGAGCAGAGAAGAGTCCCGAGTAAGTTATCACTGAATAATAAGTAGTTTGCAATATTTATCAGTGACGGTATTTGTGCAAAATTGATGTGATCGGAGCGTTAGCATAGCAATTGTTACATATAATTTTATACCTAAAGTATATACTATATACAGAATGTAGATTATACTGAAAATTTTGAAATGTTAAATTTAAATTTTATATATTTTACTTCTGTAGACTCATGGGTAAAAGCCTCCTTCAACCGTTTCACTTTGACTTTGCCATTTTTTGCGTGCAGTAGCAACAATTTAATCCTGCTATCTGGCTAGTGGACGTCCTCTTTTTCTAGATCCTTACCATTTGGTCGTTTTTACTGCCCAAAAAAATTCGTATAGGTATACGTGTGTGTACATTTCAAATTTGTGTTTTAGGTACGCCTCACTGCTGTCGGACATCCAGCACGAGTACGCGGCGCGGCGCGCGCGCGTGGCCGGCGCGCCCACGGCCGCCGCGCTGCGCGCCGCCGCCGCCCGGCACCCGCGCGACCACTGCACGCTGTTGCGGTCGGCGTGTTCGTTGCTAGCTCACGCCAGTAGTGATGAATGCGCGCTGTATTCGCGACTTTTCAGTAAAACCTGTCCCGCTATACAGTAAGTAAAAAAATCACGAACGTTCGGGAAAACCGACATCTTTTCTATTTTAGGTACGCCTCATTAGTCTCGGACATCCAGCACGAGTAACACCTTACGCCATACCCGCGGGGCCGGCGCGCCAACCGCCGCCGCCACCGAGTACCCGCAGTCTACCATTTTTTTTATGAGCAGGTGTCTAATGTCAATGAGGTCTCATGAATATTCGGTCGTAAGCCAAAATATTATGTTCATAGGTATCATATCACATCTCCAAAATGGCAAAATGTTTTATTATTACATTTATTACCAAAGGAGAAATTGCTTTGACATCTATCATCTCTGTTTTTCCGTACCGGTTTTAACAGTTTTTTGTATATTTGCAGAGAATATCTGCAGTCTTTGTGCAACGGGCTGTACGAGACGCTGCGACCACATATCATACACATCAACCACTTGGAAACCCTTGCCGAGCTTTGCGTCATCCTACGAGTGGAGGTTTTAGAGGAGCAAGTCGCTAATGATCGTAAGTATTATTTATTTATTCATAATATGGATACCACGGCCTGTACGAGCTCGATTAGGCCTCGCGAGGAAATTGCCTCGGACGAGGCACGTCTCGACTAGACATGTGCGCCGAGGGCAAAATCATCGACGGCGGCGTCCGATGATTTTTTGACCGGCGGCGGCGGCGTGCTCGGCGTGAAATCGGCATGGCATAATTTTTGTAGCAGCACATTATGTGGATTTTTCATTTTATTTTGTAATAATTTGTAAGCAGTTCATTTCTATAGTGATCTGTAGATACTATTCTTTACGATTAAATACACTCGTTTTTTAATATAAAAGGGTGAATTAGAGTTTTCGCGTTTTATATTACATCTGTCATGACCAGGGACAGGAACCGGTTACCTTAACCGGGGTTTTTCATAGGGTTATTTTAGAGGTGTTTATAAAAACCCCTACCATAACGGTAACCGCTTAATAAGGTAACACTTTGATTCGGTAACCGTATCAGATCGAGTTAACCTCTGTTACCGGTAACCGAAATAAAAACCCAGTCTATTCAGTTACCTCATTATGAGGTTTTTGACCAGTTCAAACGATTGTAATCTTTACGCACACTTAAATTCAACTTATTATTGAATAACCGAGGTTGGCATGGGCGGTCTATGAAGCCTCCAGCACAAACAAGATTTTTTGCCTTTCCTTTGTTTATCTTTATACCTACCTGTGTGGTGTGTTCTTATTATAAATATTATTATATTATAACTAAAATAATTAAAATAAATAAATTAAATAAATTAAACAAATTAAACAAATTAAACAAATTAAACAAATTAAACAATAACTTTAAACTTAAAATTAAATAAATTAAATAAATTATATAAATTAAATAAATTAAATAAATTAAATAAATTAAATAAATTAAATAAATTATAAATTAAATAAATTAAATAAATTAAATAAATTAAATAAATTAAATAAATCAAATAAATCAAATAAATCAAATAAATTAAATAAATTAAATAAATTAATTATATAAATTATATAAATTAAATAAATTAAATAAATTAAATAAATTAAATAAATTAAATAAATTAAATAAATTAAATAAATTAAATAAATTAAATAAATTAAATAAATTAAATAAATTAAATAAATTAAATAAATTAAATAAATTAAATAAATTAAATAAATTAAATAAATTCAAAAACATCTATAAATTCAATAAATTCAATAAATTAAATAAATTCAATAAATTCAATAAATTCAATAAATTCAATAAATTCAATAAATTCAATAAATTCAATAAATTCAATAAATTCAATAAATTAAATAAACAAAATAAATAAATTAAATTAAATCAATTTAATAAATAAAGTCAATAAAATCAACAAAATATAAATAAAGTAAATAAAATAAACAATTTTTTTAGTATTTTTTTTAGTTCTGACGGCACATCACTAAAACTACTTTAATGTAGCAAACCAGTAAGCAACCGATAATAAAGGTTACCATAACGCCGCGGCCGCTGCTGGAAGCCATCGCGAGCACGGACTTCTGGCCGAAGGGTGTGATATTTCGGCGGTTCCGTGGGAATCTGCCGAATCCTACACCAGAGCAAGTGACGCCGCAACAGAAAACTGCGTCACGAAAATGATTTTTTAGTATTTAAGTTTTTTATTATTGTATATATATGTTAGTTTGTAAGGTATGTATCTATGGGCCTTAGTAGCCTGAAGATAAATGCTTTGATTGATTGATTGATTGATTGATAACTGAATGAAAACCTGTTAAAAACCCTTAACAAAAACCCTATCGCGATGGGGTTTTGAGATTAACTCGGTTAAAGGTTAGGGTTACCGTTTCAATAAGGTTACCATTACAATCAGGTAACAGTATGATAGGGTTACCGAATGATAAGGTAACCGAATCGATTGGGTTACCGAATTGATAGGATTAAGCGTAAAGAGGGGTTTTCCGGTCCTTGGTCATGACACTTTTTACAAGCTTTTATTAAACAGTGTCTTTTGAAGGAAATTATAAGGTATTTCTCATACACATCGTTTTTTCTATAAGTTTGATAAGCGAATTAATACATTAATAAATTATTTTTCGTTCAATATAAAACTTTTTTTATTTGCACTTTGAGGTAGTTTCATGGAATTTCTGCTTTTGTATATTTGCCATTTTTACAGAGATTTGTCTTCCATAGAAAAACCTCTGTCATAGGTTAGATTGGAGAGACTTCCTAACTACCCAAGATAATTCCAGTTTATTGGAATAGCTTATTCGTTAGATGATGTTCTTAAAAGCATAAAAAAAGTTATGAACTGGAACTTCATTTGTGGCATTGTAGAAAACGGCCAACAAATATTATCAAATTGTACTGTTCAAAAAGTTACAAAGTACATTGCAATAAAAATGAGAAAACTCAAACAATCTCATATTTATCGATATAATTTTATTTTATATTTTTATTTTATAGTATATTAACTAAATTACAAAAAAAAAACTACTTCATAATTAGCAAAAAAAGTTAAGTCGTAAGTTAAAAAAATGATATTGACTTTTCCCAGCCCCTGTTGCCTCACCTATGATTTGTTACGAAATAAAGAACTACTTTACATTTGTCTGAACTGAAGTTCATTAGAAATGTATGTAATAAAGATGTCGTCGTTTTGATTTACTTCGTCAGATTCGCTCAACAGAAGTGTCTCGTGTCGATGGCACTTGCAGGGGCACTTGCGTGTCTTCAAACCTACATACTGTGAGCGACTACCCAAAGATTTGATACGAGCCCTCTGACGGAAGATTTAAGAGTCGTGTGAGATAATACATTGTAGGTATTTCATAAAAGAGTTTCATGGAATATTAAGGTTTACTTTATTTTCTTTGTTACTTGCTTAATGACGACCCTTGGTGAGATGCTTACTACAGTAAAACAAAATGCGTTCTATAAAAAAGCTGTGCGATAACATATCAAATAATAAACTGTGATCCAGAAACAGGCCTTGTTTAAATTAACGCTAAATCGTTATCACAGCTAATACGCAACGACAAAAGTGATGCTAATTTGTTTCACTGGCAAATAATAAGCGAAAAAGCATAAGGATCTTTAAATTATACGTCTGACACTATCTACTCACTATGCAACATGCAATAAGACACGATAGGTATCAAAATTTTCCACGCCGATTATACGCCGGTCAAATTTATCGGCGTCGGCGGCGTGGAAAAATCGTCGGCGGCGGCGGCGCGGCGCACATGCCTATCACCGACCGAGCGCCTATTGGCGAGTGGTATTTTACGATTCGAATTCGATCGCTCAGTTCAGCATTTTTAAATGTTAGGTATCTTTTTCAGCGGAGACGTTAGCAGCGCTGGGAGCGTGCGCTTGCGCGCTGCTGCAGGACGCGCAGGAGCGGCTCGTGTTCCGCGCGCACGTGCACCTGCGCGCCGACGTGCTGCTGTACCGCCCCGCGCCGCCCGACCTGCAGTACCCGGGCAAGCTGCTCATGATGGAGGTGCGTCTATAACGGAACAATATCTCGGAGACGTTGGCAGCGCTGGGAGCGTGCGCGTGCGCGCTGCTGCAGGACGCGTTGGAGCGGCTCGTGTTCCGCGCGCACGTGCACCTGCGCGCCGACGTGCTGCTGTACCGCTCCGCGTCGCCCGACCTGCAGTACCCGGGCAAGCTGCTCATGATGGAGGTACGTCTATACGGAAACATCTATAATATCTAGATATCCTAAGTACTACGGGACCCACTTTTTACAATTTTTCGCCCCTCGGTGACCACTCCTCGGTAAGATATGAATAATTATGATGGCCCTTCAATGATATTTTTATTTTATTTCAGACACTAAAATTCTTGAGGAAATAAATATGTTATTCGGCAATTTTTGGTTCGATTTTTCCATTGAAAATACGTTTATCAAGGCCACGCCGCGTCGCCGATACGCCGCCGCCGTCGACCATTTTCGACAAACGCGCCGCCGCCGCTTAAATGTCTATCAGCACTCATATCTGTGACTTTTAAACCGTTTTCCCAAAATTTCAACATTATTGTAAGAAACATAGACGAAGGTTTATAATATTATATTATACCTAATGATATTTTACCTCATATTTCACCTACTTGTATATTTATCTACATTTTATCTATCATGTCAATGTCATACTTGAAATAAATTGTCAAAAGTGGAGAAAGAACATTTTTATACGGAATATTAGAAATACATAAGAAGTTTTACCGAAAATTTTAAGTGTATGCAAGTCAAGATTATTGGCAATGGCGAGTGACTGGCAATTTAAAATGAAGAAATATTTCGAAAGTGTTGCAAATAGAACAAAGAAATCGGTTGAAAAATATGAGGTACAGTCATTGAACTATTATTAGAGTCTGTGCGGAAAGAGAAGAGTTGTGGAAGGTATGGGGCCCAATACATTCCACGACTCTTCTCTTTCCGAACAAACTCTACCAACGTATAGAACCGGCGCAGAGAACCAGTATTTTGCGCCATGAGTTGCTGCCGTTTTGGCATCAAACCGGAGCGTGAATCTTGCTACCTAAACGCTAAACGCGTAAGCGCCATGAATTTTACGGCGCTTACGACGTTTTGGTCACGTGGTATAAATTGTGATTGCGACAATTTCATTGTTTGGTATGTCGTCTCTATAGTACATAGTATAGTATTAATAACTCAATGGGTACAGTGCAGTCAAACTCACCAATCAAATGCATCAGTGTAGTCAAATGCCAAACGCGCGGACCGTAACCTAGTACAGTCACCTGCAATAATATGTTACTCTTCTAAGACCGCAAAAATATGTGACACGCTCTTATGGCCCTACAGATAAATTCGTATCAGATATTTTTGCGGCCATAACATGTTATTGCAGGTGACTGTACGTATATACACATAAATTATTGTATTTTTATTATTTTAGCAAATCGCCCTCTCCATCCAACAAGAGCAATCCCTCAAGCGTTCGGACTCCCGCAACTCTATGGTATCGGACATCTCGGCGACGTCCCAAGAGGTCGCCAACATCAACGTGGAGGCCCAGCGGAGGCCGGTGGCCTCCCCGGCCGACCTGCACGGCATGTGGTACCCGGGGGTCAGGAGGACCTTGGCGGCGTTGTCTAGGCTCTATAGGTAAATATTGACAATAGTTAGTCACCCGGTTTTATTTATACACAGCAATTAAAAATTAAAACCATTAATTTCTGCCGACCCGTGGGCGTGGGGTACCTAATTACCTATAGTTTTTGCAAACAGCGGAAAACTTGTAAAAATGTTAGAAATATCTTCGCAGTTTCTAACTTTTTTCAAACTTTCGAAAAAACGGCGTTTCTGTTTTGATACCTAATGGATTATTTCGTTTCCCATATAAAAATGTCACGAATTCAGTTTTTTTTTCCATGTGGACAAATTCGCTAGGTAATTTAGAATGTTTTCGTGGGGATATCAGTTCGGTCGTATTTCATTCTGTAAAAATAATGAAGTTCTATAAATTCAGTGTACTGCATTAATTTTGTGCAACCAATGGTTTACGGATATAATATTTTTATTGTTTTTTTTTCTGACATCAGATAATACCAACTTATTTATTACATAACTATTTTGTTACAGGTGTTTAGAAAAGAAAGTCTTCCAAGGCCTAGCGCAAGAAGCGATCTCCCTCTGCGTGCAAAGCCTTGACAGCGCCTGCAAGCAGATCTGCGCCACACAAACCAACATAGACGGCGAACTCTTCCAAATAAAACACCTCCTCATTCTGAGAGAGCAAATAGCCCCTTTCCAAGTCGATTTCGTAATAAAGGAAACCACTTTAGACTTCAGTAATATGAAGAATGCAGCGTACGGGTTACTACAACGACCTAAACAGATTTTCTCATTAAATAGTAACAATGCTTTGTTAGAGTTTTTATTGGAAGGCACGCCGATGGTGAAGGAGCATTTGCTGGATTCGAGGAAGGAGGTGGATAGGCAGTTGAAGAGTTGCTGTGAGATGTTCATTAGGCATGCTACTGAGATTTTGACCGGGCCTCTGCTTGCTTTTGTCGAAAAGGTTTGTTTTGATTATTACTTTCTATTTTTTAAGAGCCAATCAACGTGCACACACACATCAAACAAGTTTTTATGTTGCTGGATTCGTCAATCTATGCGTCCAAAGTTAAAACGGCCGTTTTTGTTTTGAGTTCATAGATCGACGAATCCAGCATCATAAAAACTAGTTTGATGTATTCAAAAGGTACTTACACACAAAATACGTAGCGGCCCCCTTTTTTAAATACATGTCGTTAAATTTTAATAATCACGATTATTTAGCAGTGGCGCTAGTGTGCACGTTGATGGGCTCTTAAGTTGACACGTACAAACAGCAACATTCCTTACTGTACATTGGCTGACCTTATCACAAAAGGTCCACCGATGTGTCTGTACAGTTAACAGTGTGGGCGGTGGTACAATGAAAACCCCGATAGTGCGAGATAGGAAAAGCAAATGAAAAGGCGTGTAATGCGTGCCTGCATCTAGCTTGTCTAGCCAATAAATTTTTTTGCAAATACTGAAAAGAAAGAAGAGAATAATTGTAATGTATTTCCGAATAGTAAATACGTCAAAGGGCTTGTGCACAAATCACGCGAGGTTCGATAGGGGGTGGGGGGGGTCACGAAAAAATCACGATAGATCACGTTGGGGGAGGGGGGTTTAAGAAAACCTCACGTGTATTTTTCTACAGTGAACGAAACTATGAAAAAAACACCTACTACATGAGTAGATACTTTTTCTCGGTCAAAAAGTAGCCGAAAACTCCTCGCGTGATTTGTGCACAACCCCAAACCATAAAACGCGTCGAATACAGTGTGCATAAATTGTAGAGGGTGAATAGAGCCGCCTAATGTTTATTAAAGCGAATTCTCAATGCCAATTGTGTGTTACCGATTTAGGCCACTAAGGGTGGTATTCCATCTATCCAATTTCTTTGTCCAATGTGTATTGCGTCTCACATTTTGCTTTAATGGGCGAGTGAGACGCACTGACATTGGACAGGTGGAATACCACCCTAAGTGGCAGAACCTTCATTTTGCATGGTTCCTATGTTGACCAAAATACCAAACCAGTAATGTGTAATGTCGCCTTCATTTTTTATTTATGCATACTTTTGAAATGAATAGCCGATTTAAATGTTTTTGGCTCCGTTACCAGGTCCAAGCCTTCACCCCAGCAGACCAGATCAGGACCCAGCCGTGGGCGTCACCTGAAGAAATGGCGGTAGTAGTGAAAGAAGCTCAGAGGCTCATCAAAGCGCATCTGGCTTCCCTGCAGCGGTCCATGCAACTGTATCTGGCTAACAAGGAGACGGAATTTATACTGTTCAGGCCTATTAGGGTAAGGAATAGTTTTTAGTGACAAATATTAACTTGCTTGCCAAAGACGCCAACTGACGCGCGCATCTACGGCCCGATTATCAACCTTCGTGCATTTCCACAAGCTTTACGATGACGCGCCTTAACAGGCGTGGCGTTCAAAGACCTATACGCTTATCGTGTAGACACAGTATTGTTTTTATATTAAACATTACCTAATGCCATGTTACATATTTTTAAATCCCTTATTCATATGGATAGTACATGAACAGTAGGTTGTCGACCGTTGACTTTCCAAGCGCGCAGGTTTCCTATAACTAAAACCTTCAAATACTTCAAAAAGTATATTAAAAACTGTTCCATTTTTTTTTTCAGAACAATGTTGTCGGCTACTTCGTGCAAATCGAGCAGCTTCTAACGAACGGAGGCTATTCATACGAAGACGCGCTCCTAGTGGCCTGTCCCACTCACGAGCAGATCTCCGTGTTCATATCCTCAGCCAGCCTTATCAGCCACAATGAGCCGGTGTTGCCATATGGGACAAAGAGGAAGATCAGCACAGTGCGCAAGCCCAGTGTTACCAGCGTTCAGGAGAAAGAGCTTAGTGAGGCCACAGAAACTATGAATGTGTGATGATTTGAGGAGATTTGGGCTTGAAATGATTGTATTTAGTTAAAATTAAATATATTGCAATATGTAATTTTAAATATTGGCTTCAAATTTTATTTATATGACATAATTTATAAATGAAAACATGTGTATTGGAAAACAGAATTGTTTATTTACATCTCATTTACTTATTCTCCTATAATAAATACACATTCTACCAAAGACATTGTGTTTTAATACAATAAAACAACAGACATTTGGGACCAGTAGATTTAATGTGTTGATGACTGATTTAAATAAAGATTCTAAAAGATTATCTATGACAATAATTACATTAATTTACGCCCTAAGCCAGTACATGCCGGCGCGGAGCCTGGTGTAGTCGGGTAAGCCTTCGGTGGGGCCGACAGCAGCAACTGCGGGGCACTTGTCATAAATGTACTTGTAGCAGACATCTCGGATGTTTGCGGCAGTGACAGCATCAATGCGAGCATCCAACTCATGGATAGGGATTCTGCGGTTGTAGCAGAGCATCTGGCGACCGATGTCTTCACAGACAGGGGTGGTGCCATCGAGCTGTAGGAGCATGTTTGTCTTCAACAAGTTCTTTGCACGCTCAACCTCTCCCTCGGTAACGGAAATGCAGAGCTTCATCCATTCTGACTGAATGTTGTAGACCATGTCCTCAATCTGGAGGGGCTCGGCAACAAAGTAAATGCCCCACAGACCGGTGTCCTTGTAGCAGGTGTTGAAGGACTGGAAGCTGTGGCACAGGCCTTCGGAAGACGCGGCGCGGGCGAGCACTGAGGCGTTGTTGGCGCCACCGCCCTGGGAGCGGTCCCAAGCTCCAATAAGAGTATTGGCAACCATTAGAGGAATGTTATCAGCATCGGTCCATCCGGCACCCTCAACAGCAATAGCGATATGAGCCAGGGGCATGGAGTCATCACGGACTCTGATTTCAGAGCCAGTGTAGCGGCAGGGAGCAATATCAGGGACATCAAGGGCTGTGTTCTTCAGTTTGCCCAAGTGCTTGTTGGCGAGGTCCACAAGCTTCTCATGCTCGACGCCACCGGCGCCAGACAGCACGATGCGCGCTGGCTGGTAGTGCGTCTTGATGTACTGCTGCAAGTCAGCCTTGGAGATCTTCTTAATGTTCTTGGTGGGTCCTAAGATGGTCTGTCCAAGGGGTGTGCCCTGGAAGGCAGTGGCGTGTAAATGGTCGAATACGACCTCTTGCAGGTTGCTTTCGACGTCCTGCATCTCTCGGAGGATCACGCCTCGTTCGCGTTCGATTTCGGGTTCAGCGAGCGACGAATTCTGAATAATGTCGGCAAGGATCTCGACGGCCGCGGGCACGTCATTCGCGAGGCATTTAGCGTAAAACACGGTCTGTTCCCGAGACGTGTACGCATTTAAATGCGCTCCCATGTTCTCGACGAGCAACTCGAGGTCGGTCTGCGATCTTTTGCTGGTGCCTTTGAAAGCCATGTGTTCTAGGAAATGTGCGACTCCGTTGTTTTTAGAGTTCTCGTACCTGGAACCGGCATCAATCCACAGGCCAACGGTCGCCGTGGCAGCTCCAGAGTCCTCGGAGGCGACTCGCAGTCCATTGTCGAGTACTGTAAGTTTGGTCGGTGGAACGTTGACTAGTGCCTGCTTGTAACCGACGGCGGTAGCTAAGGACCTGACCTGCACGCCCTGGGAGGACAGCAGTCGCAACGTAGTCGCTACTTTAAGCATTTTTATGTGAATCCTTGCCTGTTACGATAAAGTTCTTATGCTCGCTGATTTACGTAATAAATGAGCAAGGAATGAAAATGGTTTGCAATACGTCAAAGTCAATGAGATTTAATTTTTTCAAGATGGCCGACAACTTTAAATGCTTACTTTTTTGCCAAAACGTGATGGTTTCGTCTGTTTAAGACATATTTATTACTGTTGAAAACTTTACATGCTATGTAAGAATGTGACTCAAACATTTTAGTCCCTGTAACCACAGATAAACCAATTAAGGTAACATTTCTAGTGTGTCACCTTCGTTAAAAAAACTTTTGTCACTTTATTTCAGAGCAAAGAGTATAATAATAAAAAGAGAGCCAACTCGCGAGTAAATGTCAAAAAACGTCGACACTAACGCTCCTAGCGGATTTTTGTTACAAGCATTTACGTATGTGTGTGTGGCACACATGCATACTAATAAAAACTATGGCGCCTTTTTCCTTAATTTTCCTTGACCGTTTACAGTGAACTACAATGAGGGTTCCATTCTTTTACCTACTTGCAAAGCAATCACGTGAAAAATGAATACACCTCATTGTAAAGTGCACTGTACACGGTCAAGGAAAAAGGCGCCAATATATTATGTACTATAATACCTATTCATTCAGTGACGATTTACTACCTAGACCAGTATTTTATAAATGTTCATACCAAAGAATATTTTAGTCGCAAAAGTAAAAACACGATGTGTAAAAATGACATTTATTTTTCATTACTTACATGCGTAACAAACCAAAAAGATATTTTCTAATTAGTTCGAAATAATACAAATCCACTATTAAAACTTGGACGTAAATTTGACTAGCTAGCACGAGCCACGAAGCATTGATGCGTTTTGGAGTCTGGTCTAGTCTTTGTCCAATGTGGATTACGTCCATTTTGCTTAATGAGAGAGTGAGTCGCATTGACATTAGACAAAGAAATTGGACAGGTGGAATACCACCCTATAGACTGCTCGAGAAACTGAAAACGGTGAAAAATAGAGATACTACTCCTAAAAATACGTGTGATACCTCATTAGATTCGTCATGATGCCTAGAAAAATGTATTCGAAGCGTGTATTAGCACACAAAAAATATCAAAAGTTCTAAACAAAAAAAGGGGGGAAAAAAGCAGATATTTTTTATTTCCCCAATATCTCAAAAAGTATATCATTTAAGATACCTAAATTAATATTATAAAAGAGGAGGATATGTCCAATAAAATAATCCATACTTGCAGAACTGTATCTCCATTATTTATACTCTTTTATTCCACGCTGAACACAGCCCTCCGCGCCTCATTTTCGGGATACGCGCGCGGCGTGAAAAAGCGATTACGTAAGTATAATAACATTAAATATAATTTTAAAGGTATTAAATGTTCATAAAAAAATTGTGTATTTAAACATGTCAACAAATGTACTACTCGTAGAAATTTATCTTAAAGTTATTTTTTCAACAAGTTAGGCAATTGTTAATTAACAAAATTTTCTCAAACTTCTTTCGCAAATTTTCTCATTGAAAACGATAAAAATGTATAAATAACTATCGTAAAATGTTGTCGTTTTCTAGAGTCCTTTTCATATACATGCTTAATAAGTTCCATATCGTTTCAATATCTAGTATTTTACGTATCTCATTGTTCGAATACGGCTGAGTGTGTGTCGTTAGTTTAGCAATTCCGCCTGCAGATGCCGCTGCTAGTTGTAGCTTTACATACGAAGTAGTGTGTCCTAGTTGCTCGCGAATCTCGCGATTTTGCACTGCACTAGTTATATGATTTTTAATCTGTGCATTCGTGATGTGATGGGCGATGGAGGAAAGTGATTCGTACATGCAATTTTGTCGAATATTACGAAAGAAATATGCTTAGTGAAAATTCATTTAAATATACATTTGTTAAAGATTTCTGGGAAAGTGTGTTCCGGTAGGCTTGTTGATTTGTGAAAACAAAATGCAAAGTATTTATCTGTGATCTATTATAATCATGAGTACGATGAAGAACACAAATCCATCGTCTTCGAAAGTGGCTTTGTTAAGCCACATTAAATACGAGCACCTGGTAGCTGGTATATCGGGTGGCGTTACGTCTACGCTGATTCTACACCCTTTGGACCTCATTAAAATTAGATTTGCTGGTAAGTTCCTGACTGTGACTTGAAAATTAATGTAGTTGCCATGTGCCTTTTTCAGATAAAAATACCATTATACACGTGTAGAGTTATAGACATGCCAATCTTCAATGTTGCAAAGTGGAAAGCAAACTGGTCATGTGGTAATATTGGTGGCCTTGAACTTCAGATGCAGTGAAAGTGCACTAAATGCATTGTTTACACAAAGAAGCAACTTCCTGCGTTCTTGGCAGCTCTGATTCTTTTTTGTGCAATTAAGTACGTACAAAATCACATCTGCAGTCATTTATGAATATTTGGTAGAACTTTCTAGAATGTGTGAATTTCATTTCTTTTCCTTGTTCTTAATAAATGTAGATTTTACTAAGTGTTACATAAGTAGTTGCTTAAACAGGTTTATTTTAATACAAAACATAATATACATACTTTCCTTTACTAGTCCAGGACTGGACTAAAATATACACCTACAGGAACTGTACAAAGAAACTGTATAAACAGTAACTGTTTTCAGTCTCACAAGTTTTAGGATATTTCTTCCTTTCCTTCCCTTCCTTTTTTTTGCAAATAATTATACTCTGCATATCATACTGTAGTCTATATAGTAAAGCACATATTGTTTATAATAAGATAAGATAAGATAATATTTATTCATTTAAAACTTATGCTACTTTGATTGATACAATGGTAATTATAATTATACAATTTATACTTAAATACTAGTTCATTCATGGATATTAAAATTAATAATTAAGGTTGATTGATTTAAAAACACTTTACATATTGTAGTGGTGGTTAATGTCTAATAAAAACATATAAATAAATGATTCATAGTATTTCCTATGAATTCTATTTTTATCCCATGACTGCATTATTTTATCACCACTTAAAAGATGGAGCTGAATATTGACAAAGCTGATGGATAACATTGAAGTAAAATAACTTTACCCTTTGGGTATGGGGCCCTATTACTCCTGCTCCACTGTCTGTCTGTCCGTCACCAGGCTGTATCTCACAGATGAATGTATTTCTGTTGCCGCTATAACAAAAAATACTAAAAAGTATGGAATCCTCATACTCATACATCTTTTTTTTTTTGTATTTTTATCAGCCCAAGTTAAAAAAAAATTTTTACCTAAGTATTCTTTCAATCTGCCAGTGTCAGTCAGGCATTTAGCTAGAATTTATGTTTATGGTCAGGTCATTCACCCACTGGGAAATCCATAAGTTTACTTTCTAAATTAGGTCTTTTAGGTTTAGTCTGGATAAAATTATAAACCAAGTGTTTAATTCTAGTGAATGACGGCCGGACCGCCACAGTGCCGAGGTACGACGGGCTCAGCAGCGCATTCGTGACCATAGTGAAGAAAGAGGGAGTTAAGGGCCTGTACAGAGGGGTCACGCCCAACGTGTGGGGCTCCGGTTCCGCATGGGGATTCTATTTCTTATTGTAAGTCCACTTTTCACTAAAAGGATACATCACAAATCATTCCACATATTTTTCTTAAATACCTATACCTAAATCAAGGAGAGTTAGAGAGAGAGTTTGCACAGCAGTGGGACACACAGATCGCCTAGTAGAAAAAAAAACTATATTGGAATGAGGAGTTTCGTTACACAACACAGTGGCAATGTCACATCCATCCATCCTGTAATGAAATCAATATCAAAAATTATAATACTTTGTACCTACCACCTACAATGCAACTTCTTATGGAGATTTGTCAACTTCAACACTTTTTTAATATTCTTCATTGAAATCCGTTGTCTAGCTAAGTAATAAATAAGGATACAGTGGCTGATAGGTACAGCTGATTAGGTAAACAGCAATTAATCAAGTCAGAATAAAAACAGCGGCCAGGATTGATTTATTTGATCAAATTAATATCAAATATGTGGTCAAAAAGTGAAACCCCTCTTAAATGTTTTCCTTTTCATTAGGACATGCTATACTCAATAATTTCATGAAATTCAAATACATAATGGTAAAATTTGATAGTGATAAGAACAGTTGACCGTAGTTATGCAGAAAACGACCAACACAATTTTTTTATCAATGCAGAAAGCGACCAAAGCTACTGAGTTAGGGTGTAAGTCACTTTGACAAAAATAAAAAGTTGGTCGCTTTCTACAGAACTACGGTCAGTTTAAAGTAGGTGTGCAAATAAAACATGCTCATGGTTTGTTTTCCGCAAACTGTTGTCCGTTGTGTACACTTGTGAAGTGTATTTACTAGTTTTCGGAATTCCGAACTCTATGTACCTATATCTAAGCATATGCTTGTATTTAAAGTTTTAAGTGGCCTTTCTTGGTATATAATTTGGTCTGATATCTCCAACTTGGTTGGAGTCACACTAACATAGAAAAACTAAAGGTGTTGTTCCCAAAAATTAAGAATAGGTACTAGAGCCCTATATCTGGCCGTGACTTATGTCTCCATTGTCTGAATGTAGTCTTGCTACTGTACTTTCAATACCATCATTGTGGACATCTGTTTTACCAAATGTTCTTTACTTTTACTTTTGCCTAGAATTGCAATGCGAATGGGCCATTCTCTGCAGCCCTTAGCCATGCATTGTGATCTCTGTTTTAGACAGTATGTCTATATTGATATTTGTTTCCAGCTACAACGCCATAAAAACATGGATCCAAGGCGGCAACGCGCGCAATCCGCTCGGGCCCGGCATGCATATGCTGGCCGCCGCCGAGGCCGGAGTCCTGTCCCTCGTCATGACCAACCCCATCTGGGTGGTGAAGACGAGACTCTGCCTGCAGTACAGTGAAGAACATGTCGCTGACAATAAGAGATACAAGGGGATGGTGGATGGACTGTGCAAGATTTATAGGACTGAGGGGGTTAGGGGATTATATCGGGTGAGTCCATTTTTATTATCAATCAATCAATCAATCAATCGTTTATTGATAACAAGCGTTACACGTCATTTAACATTTTCTGTTTGGCACACTTTACATTCCAATAAAGATTACAATTATAAATATAAATATGTCGTCATTCATTTAGAAATTAAATTACATTAAACTAAATTTAGATTATTAGGTATCATTAAATTATAAAATATAAAAATTAATAATATCACAGGCATTTGGAATATTACGTTAGTCTATTCGATTTATAAATTCATCTACTGAGTAAAAACATCGAATCGAATCGATCGAATTTAAACTGTTGTGAGACATAAGGTACTAACATTGAATAATTTTACGGTTACGGTGTAAACCGTAAAATTATTCATTTTTATTATTCTCGCTGTTATGAAAAAATTACCTTTGGCATAGATGATCAAAGCATTAAGACTGAGTCAGTCTAGCATTGAATAAGTGTCTACGGCATAACAGCAGGCGCGGCCTTTATGACGAGTGTAGTTCAGTAATTTATGAGTCTTGCCATTAGTCTTTTGAGTCTTTTCTTTAATAAAATTTACTTATTGACCTTTTAGAGAAACTAGACAACCAAATGGCACATTTCTCATGGCATTGATTTTCCTTGGCACCCAACTATTCAGAATTACCTATCGTTCTGTCCCACGCCGTCTCCGATAGCCGCTAAAGCTTACGTCACATCCATAAATAGCTTAAACCCGCCAAGTGCGAGTCGAACTGAGAGTCCCAATCTCATACCATCAGAATTTTTGTTGTTTTTTTATGGAGTCCTACTTAGGTACATAGTGATCCAAAAGACTCGAGCGTTTTAGCTCTTTTTTTAGGGCTCGCCTCATCTCTTGATGCCTAAAAGGCTAAAAGCCTATTTTACTAATTAAATAGAAATAGGCTGTTAGCCTTTTAGGCGTCAAGAGGTGAGGCGAGCCCAAAAATAAGAGCTAAAAGGCTCGAGTCTTTTGGATCACAAGTACAGGTACATGTTCCCGTACTTTTCGATTACGTACAGCAAAGTTTGCATTAGGTATGATTTCATTTTCGCTCGGCATGTTTTTCTAGGCCCGCCTGTAAATATCATCCGCATGTTTTGTGGATAAACCCGTCGCATGGCAATAATATTTACATTCTAATAGATAAGTCGTGTTGCGAAATCTCTCGCAAGATTACGAGTATGAGAGGTGCGCGGATAAACATTCATTACGTAGTATACGCGTTGGTCTACTTGGGCTAATTCAATATACGCGTCCGTAAACAGTAGGGCTAAGATGGTCGCCTCTTTATCTTTATATTTATATCTTTAAGTGACGCATGACACGACAGACAATAAAATAGCGACCATGCTACCGCGGTAGGGCTTGAAAACAGTATTGTGGTTACAAACTGCCAATCGTAAAAGGGCACTTTACTTGGACCCAGATAATTTTATTTACATGGGATCTACATCTAGGTCTAATTTTTCGGAACGATTATGATATGAGCTTTCGTTTCTTGCTATAGAAAATAGGCAGTGGGGAGACACTCCTGACTTCGGTCGAACGCGGCTCCGTTCGGCTCAGCATTGCTCCGAGCAATTATTAGGGTTGGCACCACTTGACTTCCTTTTGCGTGCACGACCACAGTTAAGATAATCACTTGAATTTTGACAACCCTAAATAGCCGAAAGGGATATCCATATATAAGAAAGGGATAGCATGATTCGACCCTGAACCGCTGTCAAACTTCGGGTTTGTAAGAAGTGTCCTTTCTGTACGGTAGTACTATTATTTCTTCTGTGAAATAGGTAGATTAGCTACTCGTTCTTGGTCACACAACTGTTTGCATATTGCCTAAATAATGTTTTTTTATTCACTGTAATGCATTAGGACTGCTGAAAACCGATTAAGCTTGACGAGGGCCTGACACTTGTCATTCTTGTCAGCTCATTAAAAAAAATTGTATTTCCGTTCTAATGCCGTCACCTCGGTGTTTTGGTCAGATTTTACTATAAATAGTTTTTCAAGACAGTCTTAACGGCCTATATATGTCCTTTCCATTATGTTCAGAATTGGTGCGCTATGTACTTATGTGGTACTTAAATGAAACAATAGGTAGTGGTGCGAATATCACACGAGACTTACGCTTAGTGATTGTCCATTGTGATTGTATGCACTCGACTCACTAACTATAACAGTTTCAAAATTCTGTAAATAGTATTTTACAGTACATAATATATGGTGCTACTTTAGTGCGAAAAATAGGGAATTCGCAACGACCGAAGGGAGTGTTTTAAATCGACACGAGTTGCTGATTACCTATTCGCACGTGTATCGTACAACGTTTTACAGTTTAAATTTTCGACATAGTCGCTTAATGTGCCAATTATCGCACTAGTGCAGTAAAGTAGCACCATATGTACTGTCATATTTCATTATTCCATCAGTAGCTCTAAATTAATCGTTTCATATCTCTCCGAGATACATCGATAGGTAATCAAATATTTATAATAAAATAACCCGTTTTTCATAACAGCCAGTATAGTCCGGTGTAATCTTGTGAGCTTTGTGATAATAGTAATCAGAAAACCTTTTTATTATTACAACTCAATTAGGTTATCGGGGTTGCGAACCGAATCTATCTTTACGTGAAATTACGTTTTTGTATGACAAAGAAAACATTTTACATATTATTAATATGTAAAATAAATATACAGTGGTTCATATAATATGTGTTACTGGGGGGACTTTGTTTTATAAGGTGTATAATGATAATATAAATATGTTACATTTATACTTTGGACTTGTTTTGATTAGCCGACCTGATTTGTTTATTGAAACCTTATCTACACAATTTTATTCTAATTAAAATTGTAGAATAGCCAAAACATTCATTCTAGAGCCAACGATCTGGGTATTTTATAATAGAATGTGCAATTTGTGCAATTTTTCTTTTGGGCCCACACATTTCTGCGATTTAATCAATAAATTTTGTATTTTGTCTTTCACTCGATAAAATTTTTATCGAGTGAAATGGGTTATTCTTTATAAAATGCCGAAACGATTTCTACATAAAGTTTACAAGAAATAGTACAGCAGCACATGTCGGCATTTACGAGCGCAGCAACAAATTTAAATAACTCCCTTTGACAAGCAAAAAAAAAATTGAATGAATTTAGTTTCTGCAAAGAGATAAAACAATGCAAAGATTAAGCCGCTTCATTTTATGAGTTATTTTATTTATAATTAATAATTTAACTTTTCGCAAAGTATTTTTTTCTCTGTTAATTTTTCTTTTCCACTGCTGGGTGAAGAGAAGCCATTTGCAATATAGGTACATACATGCATAGTTGCATACTTATACAACGACAACACATGGAAACGAGAATTTCCGTCTGTAGACTTTCTAGACATGTTAGATCAATATGGAGCCCGCACCGTGTGACCTTTCCGTTCCGTTATTGATCCGTGTTTGCAGAAGCCGGCACGTGCAACCGGGACCACTATTCACGGAATTCCGCACGTTTCATAACGTGGAGCTAATAAGGACGTCGTTAACGCCAATCAATTATTAACGCGAACAGCAAAACGCGAGTCATCGCCACAAACAAGGCCCTTTTGTCTCATAAATATTTAGACAGTTTTTCAAACACCACAGTTTAAGATGAAAAATTGCAGAAGGTAAGTAGTTCTTAATGGCCAAAAATGAGAGCAATGCAGCGTGCCAAATTGATCTCTATGGCTCTTGCAATTCGAGCAGGCGTGGCTCACTCCGCGATTTCGTCGCATCGCTACAAGTACATGCGGCCCACACCAATTTTGGTGTCTAGCAGTAGTACTTGCCGCGCACCGCCATGGAACGGAGTGAACGGACGCCTGCTCGCGCTTGCGCCACCTTGCGGTCATATTTTCGTCAATGTCGTAGGTAATAGACGAACCGAGGTGAACCTTCTGTACCTATTGTGTATTCTAGTGTGATTCGGGTGATAGAGGCAAATAGACAAAACTTCAATAAGTTAATATAAAAAGTCGGACTCTGTTTTTATGGACATACTAGATAGACCGTACAACAGACATTTAAATATTTTAGCCCGATTGGACCGTATATAAAAAGCCGCACATTTCTGTTTAGAAGCTGGACACCTGGCTACCCTGGACCCTAAATATTCCAGTCTTATTATCAGGGATAATATCCAAACTTATATACCCCAACCGTATTACCTGAAAATATAACCATGTAGGTTTTTACTGTGTGTGCCCAGCGGGTCGCTAAATGGACAAACAAACACTGAGCATAACAAGATTAACGAGGAAGGTCCGATCGATACCGAAGGTTGGATTACGTTATCGCACCAGATCGATCAATCGATTGTTATGAACGATTGGATTTTGTCTATGAATATGGAATTGCGTGTGATGGATTGCGTTTTAGCCATCACGTTACAAAAACACTCATCACTTTTTAAATTTTTCGTCATTTGTACGACGTTTGTAGGGCGAGCTATAAATATATCGAGGTCCGTTTAGAACAGTGGTGGGCAAACTTTCTTCATGGGGGGCCAGAATGTTTAGGATATTTAAGTGGAGGGCCAGAATTGTAGCCAATTTTTTTTTATTTGTGATAATCGTGAGCCAATGCCATATAGCCCATATACTAATTATTTCATAGGACCGGCGGCGGGCCGGATAAAATCCATTCGCGGGCCGCAGATGGCCCGCGGGCCGTACTTTGCCCACCACTGGTTTAGAATAAGGAAGGATATATTAATTACCAAGGACCGTTTTCTAGTTGGATGCAAGTTGCGAAAATACAAAACATTTATCGATACGCAATCATTGCAATCAAGCAAAATGAGGAAATGGCCAGATCAGTTTTCTTGATCCTTGATAAAGGCCGATCAATAACAGTGTAAGTCGATATCTCTGAAAGTTGAACTAAGGTACGTTATCGCACCTGGATACACCTCACAATCCAAAAAAAACTAGATTCTATATATTTATTTATAGAACTTTGCAGAACCTATTCTAAAATTGTGATTACGAATACGGCCAAAAGCGACAAACTTGAGTTGTCCTACATGAAGTCGATTTTAGACTTTGAATTAGGCATTGGTTATTCCTAAACACAGGTTACTCCTAGTCACCTGTGTTTATTTAAAAAAGTTAGTTTATGTTGCGTAGGTAATTAAACTTTCCATTCGTCTCTTGTTCACATGTTTTTAGAAAAAATCTAATTTTGTTTTATGCTGGATATAATTTTTAAGACTACCTGCTCCGCATTGTGTTTTTTTATTGTTCTTAATGTTTTAACGTATTTTATTTCTAAATTTAAGGATTAAGTTTTAAGTTTAAGGAACCACTGAAAATCAGCGTCGTAGCACTATGTGCTCCGACATATGCTGAGTGGTATCATCTTTGAGACAACAAGTTACAAAACCATGTCCTATAGGTATTTAATACTCGTATCTGTTAATCTTAAGATTGTTGTGTCAAATAAATTCTTTTCAATTCATTCCGTAATGTTGTTTTTACAACGCTGGCTGAATGAAAGCCGTGACGTCATATCACTGTTAATCGGAGGCAAAACCACGTGCTTGGTGCTTGATAACGCGGTACAGATTTTGAGTAGGTATACATGGCTGTTATCTAATAGCAATGTATCATTACATTAGGTTTAATGAGAACATGTTACATCGCGTTGATTGGTTTTTGGTTCAAATGCGATCAAAGTTCAACAATCATTCCATGATGGTTTCGATTGTAAGCCAATTTATTGTGTCGCATATTAATAGATCTTCCTAATTAGTTATTACGGGGTAAAAGTTAAGTATCAAATGGTTTTATTGAGATAATTCAAGCCATATTAACGTTGTGAGAGTTTATACAAAGTTTCATCCAAAAAAAAGAAAATAACTTTTTCAAAACTCCCTCTGTAACATTGCATGTTATCATATCGATTAAGATCTGGCATGCCCTTTGGAAAGAGAAATTAACATACGAACATAGGTAAGTAAATAGGTATTGAGCGTCAAAAACGTTACTCTCTCGTCGGGCAAAATATAACTACAAAGGCATGTTTTCGGTTTATAATACAAAGAAATCAACCAACATCAGTAACATCACTCATCATAAGCAAAAATACTGTCACATCTCTTTTCATAATATGTACATAAATGTATAATTACAAAATGTGGAACTGTTTTGTGAAAGGAAAATATAAATAATCTTTTCGATTGTTCATCAGACCGTCGGTTTTTATGTTTATTTTTTTACGTCTCTTACGCATCACCTTTGTCGTTCACTAGTACTAAAAATAGTCCATATGAATAGGAGTTTCCTCGCGCGTAGGTATTTGTAGGGCGGAAATGTACTACAGATACAGAGCATTATGTCATATCGAGTGCGACGAAATTTTCATGTTATTGGATCGGAGTTATTTTGTTTCTCTAGGACTTAAATTCATTCAATTTACGTCAGTCACAGCCGGTATACAAACTTTAGAGTTAGTTTGATTATAAACTAGAGAAAGCTTGTTTTGAGCTGTTAACAACGCGTGTTGCCTCGATCAGAAAATTGGAATAATTGTGTACATAGGATGGGCTCACAGTGGGCATGATATGACAACATATTCCGTGATTAATACATTGACTTCCTTTTAATCGGTCCCTGAGTTCTGAGGATTGTCCGATCAAAATTTCGGTTTCGTAAAAAACTGCTTCAACTTTCGGCCGCGCCAAAGCTGTATTTTCGTGTTCGGCATTAAAAATCAAGTTTCGTTCGTAAGTAGGTACACTAGTTACAGATTCTCTGAAATATGGTTTATCTCTTTGCACTTTATATTTTTTATCATTCTAGCCGTTTAATAATTAGCGTTCCAGATCGATATCTTAACGGGCAAGATGGCGCTATGCATTGAAGTATAAATTCACGTACCTATTGTATGAAGTCGCGATATAATTCCAGTTGTCACCGGTTTTCTCTGCTCTTGTGACCCTCAGCCGAACTATGCGTTCTATTTCCTATCCATTGTGTACCTAGCGCGTGGTATTTCTAACTAGATAACCTAGAATGGCTAGAATTCTCGATTGCAATTTCGAGCCAAACTTTCCGTTAAAAAATAGCTGCTTTCGCAAATCGGAGAATTTTAAATATTTTAATAAAGCCCAGAGGACAAGCAAGGAGTTAATTTTACGACATTTTAAACAGGTTTTTATATAGGTTTGTTTTTTACATTCAAAATTCCATATAGTACCTACTAAAGGCATTTAAGTAAATAAATAAAAAATGCCAACGAAAAAAAAAAATATCTTACCTTTCTCCCAGAGGTGGTAAGCGAAGTGACTTACTTATACCTAATTTGTTAGACCTTCATTAGTCTGCGTAGCTTAAATATTAATGATAATAATGATTATTCAATCGTTAGCCATCGATTTATGCAGATGTTTCGAAAATTAAGAATTTAAATGAATATAAATTTCATTATAACACTATGAACAAACTGGACTTTGATCTTGTGATAATAAAAATAACACAAACACTTTCGTTCCCAATGATATGCCAAAATGTTTCAAGTACTAAGTAGCAGCATGCTTTAATACGATATGAGTTGACAAATGCGTTTAACTTTCACTTCTCGGCTCATTGATGTATTTTGGATGACATCCAAAGCTTGCGGACTTTATCCACGATATGATTCATATATTATCCACGTGTATACCATAACACCATTACTGAAGGATACTCACTAAAACACCATACCTATGGATCATCGTCATCAACTCATCAGTCATCACGGTTAACTGACTATTCTAGAACTTTATTTCAAAGAGTTAAGGTCTTCTTTCGTGTTTTACATCTCTATATGTCGCTATGTGGTGAAAGCTTTAGAGTGTATATCTATTGTCATATCGATACCTTTGGGTTTAATTGGCGTAAAGGACATTTTGGCGAAAATTAATTATATACCATATAATGTATATATATGGTATATAATTAATTGTCACGTGACATAATAATTAGGTGATGAGAAAGCACGTGCCGTCATTCACATGGGTAAGTATTGAGTAGGGTGCATTTTGTTTGAGATTTGAGATTTCAAGTTGTTTTTATTGTGAATGACGGCACGTGCTTTCTCATCACCTAATTATTATGTCACGTGAATATGTGACGTCACGTAGTCTCGTGCTCGTGTATCGTAAATAGTGTAATCTAGAAAGATCACGCCAACTTTTACTATTACGTAGATATGTATGTGCTATTTTTACCAATTGGTTGTATTGCGATCTTAGTCGAGAATACATATGTATACTTGTTGAATGTTCAATATTATAGAAAATCTAATTTACTTTTCTTGATAGTGTGCATTTACCAAAATGTATAAATTCGACGCTGTAAAAAGTTTCATATCCTTGCCAACGTTGTTCCCTTATTACGGTCACAAATGAACATTATGGGGCCAATTAGGGCTGATTTAGACGGCGCGCGAACTCTCATGCGATTTTAGTTACATTGCGGACTGTTGGTTACGTCCAATTCAACCGATCGCTCAAAACCCGCAATGTAATGAAACTCGCATGCGAGTTCTCGCATCGTCTAAATTAGCCCTAAACAAGTTAAACGTTGCCAGTCAAATCCAAAAATATCCATCCTAAGAATAATGTGCGACGTCCTTACTCAGTCGCTATAAGGGCGTCGCACTTATATTCTGAACAGTCTTATATTTATTAACACTTCCCTGTGCGTAAAATAATGGTCGCTAAAATATATTCTTTTCGGAAATTACAGTTTTGGTTTAAATATATTATACGCGTAAGTCAAACAAATGTGAACTGGCTCCAGTACGGAATTTGCCATTTATGAAAATATTGATCTCCAAGATAAATGCAGATTTTGTGCCAATTGCTGCGAGACGCGAGTACGCCCAATTCACCACATATTTTGGCAATTAAATATTTCATATATTGTTTTCACATGCTTTTCTGTGGGAAAAGAGACCAGTGCCCTGTTTATCAAAAGCTTGTAACTTTTAATACAAGTGATGGAAGTCCCTTTTTGACAGCTTTTGTTAGAAAGGGACTTCCACTTGTATTACAACTATTACAAGTTACAAGATTTTGATAAACAGGGCAAATACCGATTGACGCTTTTACGTTGAATTTCACTGCACCAAAGGCCCTAAAGGCCGTACGTATATTATAGCGTTTCAAGTTTCAACCGCCTCACTTTTGTGCACACATTGATTATTTATTGATACCTAAATACTATCTGAAATTATCCTGGTCGTCCTTTATTTCTATCATGTGATCGAAAAATCCACCAAACCGAGGGTAGGTACTTGTTCAAAAATCCACAAAAGTATTTAGGTAGGTATAGTTCGTAGGTTTCTAATAGAGCCCGACGGCTAATCCTATTGTCTATTGTTAAGTAAAACCGCACGTGCTACTTACCTGCAAAAAAGGGTCTCAATTATTCTATTTGGCACCTGAGCGCGGGCTAGTCCAACGCTCAAAAAACCAGTGTAGGTGCGCTCTCCGATAACGCGCCTTTGTTACGCATCTCGATGACACTGATCATGGTATAATAATATACTCCGCCTGGTACTCCATTCCGAGATTCGCGTATGACCTAACTGACACGCGCCTACGTCATCATGCTGTTTACAGGTTCTCAAACTTTGAAATGTGGGAGAATTTTAAGCAACGGTGAAAATTATTTTAACGGCATTAATTTTAAGTTATTCATGTAGAAACATAGTAAAATAAAACAAATCTAATGTATTAAATTAAACTTTATTTATCTATACAAGACAAACGTTTAAAAAACTAATTCACAGTTACACATTAATTACCAAGCTTACGACGTGAAAAGTTTGGAAAACACTGCGACTGCTGACACTGAGCGAGAAGGAAATAACAATTAACACGCGTTCGACAAGGATGACGGTCAGGGCATGAAGTTATCTAGATCCGAATTGTCAAATGTGCACAGCGCTATCCTGTGTTGCCAGTAGTATAAACAGAATTACCCGAAAGTCTGAAATTTCTTTCGTGAATCGGAAGATATTGCTAACGAGTAATTAAAAATGACGTGTTATTGTAAAATTTAAGCTAAAATACATATAAATGAAAATTATAAAATTATAAAGAAATATTATAACTTATTAACCATAGGTATAATGTACCCATGTAACATGTTATGTTGAAATAAAGTGGCAATGTTATTGTGACGTAATCGCGTGTCACTCTGGGAATGGAAGACCATGTTTTATTAGACCATGACACTGATTATGTAGCGATCGACTCGCCGGCACTCAGTAACCAAAATACTGTACTTTTTATGCAGGTGGTTGTGGCACGTGGCACGAGCGGTTTTACTTAACAATAGACAATAGGATTAGCTGTCGGGCTCTATTAGAAACCTACGAACTATACCAACACTTTCGTCTTACTTCCATACGTATGTATGTAACATTGTTCGTTTGTTGATTACAGGGCTTCGTACCTGGCATGTTCGGCGTGTCGCACGGCGCTCTGCAGTTCATGACCTACGAGGAGATGAAGAACCGTTACAATCAGTACAGGAACCTGCCCATTGACATTAAACTGGTAAGAGACGTTCTGATCCGAGACTTATACCTTTGGACGTTTTTCGTGGTAATGCATGTAAGAAATTTAACGGTCAAGATGAAAAAAATACACGATTCAAGCCTCATCGCCTCCTTAAAGCCCTAAAAATACAGCATAAGAAAAAAATACAAAAAGTTGTAGAGTTATAGTATAGGGTGGTCATTTTTGCCGATATACGAGGGTGGTTTGAGAAGTAACTTGGTTCGATAGAAATTCAAGATATGGTTTTAGCTGGCCGAAGAATAATAGTACGCCAATTAGATGAAGAGTGAGTTCTTCACATTTTTCATAAAGCTTGGTTTCATAAAGTACATAACATTCCTCAACACATTTGTTTTCAGGTCGAACCAAGTTACTCAGCAAACCGCCCTAGTAATGTCTAAGTGCGCTATAAAGGTTTAAAATATAAAGTTTTCTTAATAGACAACGTGAGTAACTTGTACTATTATTAACTCGTCAACGTTATAATTCCAGACGTCAGTGGAGTACCTGACGTTCGCGGCGGTGTCGAAGCTGCTCGCGGCGGGCGCCACGTACCCGTACCAGGTGGTGCGCGCGCGGCTGCAGGACCAGCGCGCCGCCTACCGCGGCGCCTGGCACTGCGTCACCGAGACCTGGAGGTACGAACGCCTCCGCGGCTTCTATAAGGGCCTCACGCCGTACCTGCTACATGTAACGCCTAACATATGCCTAGTTATGCTCATTTGGGAAAAGTTCACCAACAACGATTAGATGTGCGTCTGATGGGAACGCGACTGTACTTAAGATAGGATCTAATTGTTTCGTTAAGTCTTTCACAGTGTACCGACGCGGGATAGAGATCTGGTGGCCTGATGGTTCATCTGCAGGTTATAGTTCACGAGAAGAACATACATTCGTCCACGCTTTTAACTGACAGTTCGTAAGCCTTAAGCCCAGTTGCACCAACCACATTTAACAGACTGATTAACGTCAAACAGCAGTGATGTATGAAATTTCCCATACAAATCAATTAAGCGAACACTTTAACGGTGACAGACGGTTTGGTGCAACCGAGCCTTAGAGAGACCCATCCTAGCGTCTTTTGAGCGGCGGCGTCTTGTCAGCGCTATGGAAAATGGCGTCGCTGCGCAGTGGCGCCAACGTTGCGTCGAGCAACAGCCATAGAGTTGGCTAGACCATAGCCACGCTCGGAAGACGCTAGTGTGATTACAGACACTTAGAGTTCTCGGATGGCCAGTTAAGAATATTGGAGTTAACATTGAATAATAAAGACGGATAATATTTTAAGTAAACACTTAGATTAATGATTATTATCATTTTTGCCGCATTATACAGTACCAATATCAGTTACGTAATATTATAATATCGCTCTCAAGAAACTTAACGACATTGTGTGCCGAAATCTGTGAAGACAGTCAATCATTTATGTCATGTTGGTCATCTATTTAGGATTATTTGTATCAGTTCTCCCATATCATAACTTTGAAAGCTAGTCTATTCCGATTTTTTTTATAAAGAAGTCATAATTCTAAACATAACTGTTCACTTGTTTGTCAATAGATGTACAGATGTGTAGTGTGGCATATAATTTGAAATTAATTCAATTTCGTGTCTGGTTTTATGAAATTTAAAAGTTGTGGCATTTTCCTTCGATCAATGGATCGTACAGTTTGGAGTGCAAAGGTAAGCTTATACATAGCTTATAAGCAAAATTAAATGAGAAATTATTTTCAAGTTTCTACAAAATTTTACTAATTAATTATCATAATAGACAAATTTTACCTAAAAATAAAATTTATATTAAGTTACTTACCTTGTTCCAAGCCTTCAAATTGAGATGGCGACATTCGTTTCATACTGGCAACACCACAGTTCCGATGACGTCAGGCGCAATACCGGCTTTTATAACGGGTTTTTTCCATGCTTTTTCGAATCCAGCTGGCAGGCTGCGCGCCAATGCTCAGGTCATTGGACTCTCAATTTGATTATCTTGACCTACCGTCCAATAGTATGACGGTGGACGGTAGGTAGCCACTGTAGATAGACAGGTGGCAAAATAGCCACTGTGGGTAGACAGGTGGCGAAATTTTGTTATGTAAACAAACACAGTATTCAGAGTTGCTGAAGGTACTTGTTTTGTTTACAGAGGTAGCAGGTATTTCATTGACATAGCTGAAAAGACAAGCTTAAAACTAAACCCTAATGCTGAAATAAAAACTTTAATAAATAATACTTACTCTTGCTGAAATATAAGTATTATAATTATGATAAAATGCGTATGTGAATGAAATTATTCGTGTAGAGAAAATAAAATCTAAAATTTTACAAAATGCCAGCAGGCAGCAATGAAATCAGGCTTGGAACAAGGTAAGTAACTTAATATAAATTTTATTTTTAGGTAAAATTTGTCTATTAAGTTGACTGTACCTTGTTCCAAGCCTTCAAATTGAGAAGTGTTTGTTATCGACTGCTGGATGAGAAAGGATTGTTAATATTAAAAAGATCGCCAATGTGAATAAAAGACTAGATAGATTTATAAGAAAACCTGTATTGCATTACTATAAAAATCAACTAACACCTGATTGGTATGACCTTATATTTATTAATATTGATTAGAATACGTGTATTATATCGTATCAAAACATCTATCTAAAGGATTAGAATGTGAATTAAGAGTACTAACTGTTTTTCTATAAAACTTATGAAATGTAGTCGCACTTTGCCAATTGCCTCTTTCTAAGATATCATTAATATTATGATTATCAAGCCAGCCCGACGAAGCAACTGCGGAACGGACACTGCCCGCACTACTGTTTATATTAGCGTCTTTGAGGACTGCCTTTACCCATCCACCAATGATGGTTCGTGAAGCTGGCTTTACAGGACCACATATAGAAATAAATAGGTTATTTATATTCCCTCTTCGGTTCTGAGACAAGGAAATTAATAATTTTATCCAATAAACGGGATCTATATTTTTATTGTAATCACACGTTAACAATTTCCAACCAGATTGCCTGCGCGATGAACTGTCCGTCTTGGAACCGAATTCGGGCCAAAATATAATACAGTCAGAATCAATCTTACAACTGGAATCATTTATACTCAATAACGTCAGGTCGTGTACGCGTCGCCCTGAACAAAGCAATAACAAAATCGCACATCTCTTAGACACCTCAAATAAACTGGTTTGTACAGGTTCGTTATTCTCCAAATAAGTACACAAATCTCTCACATCCCATATACTCTCCTTACGAGACATTGGTCTACTCAAAGCTATAGCTTTCAAAGCCTGGCGAACAACTATATGCGAGCTCAGCGGTGGGCCTGAACGTACGGGACAAAAAGTTGAGACAACAGATTTGTGTAGGCAAATTGTACTATGCGATAACTTTTCTATTAAGTGTAAGTCTGTAAGAAATCTGGCCAAATCTTGAGACCGCGAAACCTTGAGAGTCTGTCTGCTTCCGTGTTGTATCTGCCGGGAATGAACTGGATTGTCATGTGAACGTGATAGCGGTCCAGCGCATCCAGTACCCGATAAGTCATCTCCATCATCTGCTGTGACCTCGTACCGCCTTCGTTGCGCAGATATGACACAACCGTTCGATTGTCCGACATAATCATTAGAGACGATTGCGTCAGTGAGTGGCTCTGTGATGTTATTACCTTCTGTACTGCCATCAACTCTAGGAGATTTGAATGTTGACGAGCCTCCCACTGCGACCATTGGCCAGCTAACTGCTTGTTGTTAAGCAGAGCGCCCCAGCCCTGGCCTGAAGCGTCCGTAGTCAAAAAGAACTGGGGCGCTGGAGGGTGAAGAGGAGATGTGGCAGTTACGTTGTTGATCCACCAATCCAGCTCGCTGTATAGGGTTACTGGAAGCTTTACCTTCGTTCTTGGGGACATGTGCAGCAGCTGGTTGCAAAACGTCATCAACAGCCTGCTGTTGAGTCGACCCCTCGGAACAACGAAGCTGGCGAAGTTCACTAGACCCAGCAAAGATTGGACCTGTTTTAATGAAGCGCACCTGTGATTTACCATCTGTCGGCACTTTTGCACAACATTTTGAATCTTTGCTTCTGGGAGTGACTTCAAGTTGCTCCAAGGGTCCCACCGAATACCCAGGAACTCCATGGACTTCTGGGGCATTAAGACGGACTTTCCGTAATTTATAGTCCAGCCTAGACCCTCGAGAATCTGTAGGGTGAGTCTTACTTGAATCTGAAGCAATGATCGGCTCTGGCATGCAAGAAGAAAGTCGTCCAAATATACGATGACCCTGATACCGCGAGATCTCAGCACTTCCGCAATCCAGTTGGTGACTAGAGCAAATGTCCTCGGAGATGATGCGAGACCGAACGGCAAGGAGGTCACCTGCCAAAGCCTGTGCTGAAACATTACCCTCAGGAATCTCCGGTGTGAGGCCTTGACTGGAATATGAAAGTATGCGTTGTGGAGATCGAGCTTTACGAGCCAATCTCGTGGTTGAAGAAAATCTGGGACCTTGTACATATTGATGAGGTGAAATTTGGCCACATATATGTACTGGTTTAGCTGTCTTAGGTTGAAGACTGGGCGTACGCTCCCCCCTTTCTTTGGAACCAGAAACATGTTCGATACAAAACTTGGGGTCAACGAAGCCGGCTCTAGCACACCCTGTTCTATCATGCCTTTCATTTGAACGATCATTTCCGGACTTTCCTTCGTGAATAATTTTGATGAAAGTCGGGAGGGGTGAACTAGAGGCGGTTTTTTGACAAAGGGTATCCGGTACCCAGACAGAATTTTGACTATGTAGTCTGGAGCCCCCATGGCTTTCCATTGGTTTACATAAAGCTCCAGTTGACCCGCTTGGAAGTTGAGATAGTCAGTCGTAGCGCCTGCGAGATCGCTTACCTTGCCTGTTCCTGTAATATTTGTCGCTTCGTTGATTGGATCGAAATGGCCCAGCCTTTCGCTTTCTGTCCTGAGGAGCCTGAGCGGGAGCAGCAGAGGGCCCAGGATACACGCGGAAACCAGAATAGTCCGCAGCCTTCTTGCTCTGCTCCGGCCGTGAGACTCCTTGCGCAGGAGCTCGTTTGCTAGCAACTCCTTGCGCAGGAGTGCGTGGACAGAAAAATACCTTGTCAATCCCGCCATTCTTCGCTATACAGTCAGAAAACCGCTTGTCATCGAAGAGGTGCTCCTGTGTTGGAGGGATCTTTCGAAGAGATTCCTTCATGTAGCGGTCCTTGACGAAGTGCAGTACTCCATCTCTCCGTTGCTGGATAATGTCTGCGCGACGGCCACAGACCATCTGCAAGAGGTCCAAGTGAATGCGAGAATAGTCACCCTCCGAGAACACCTCGTTGATTTTGTCTGCTACCGCCTCCACCGTGCAATCACCCTGCGAACTTATCCAAGCCACGAAGGTCTCAAAGCCAGCTTTCAATTTCTCATTTTGTATGATGAGAGCATGAGACACCGCAGCTAGAGTCTTTTCCGTAACGGCGAGGGCACGGTTACGATCAAAAGACTTTATCATGTCATTGCTCTCCAAGTCAGTAAAGCCAGGCGATGACACGTACGTATTCTGAGCATCTATGTACCGTACCTGCGACCAGTCGTTTGAATTGAAATGCTGCAACTTGTCCAAAATATCAGCATGCTCCTTCGAGGTTATCGCGCCCGCTGACTTGAGGGTAGTCTCAAGTTTGAAACTAATATCCTTTGCAGGCCCCGGGACAGGCACCGGAGGAGCCTCTGGAGTCTCCAGATCTTCAGGCGAGACAATTGATAGCACGTCCGAATCACTGGAGTATTCCCGCGGGCGAGTAGAGAAATTGTCACGTAAAGACCTTACCTCGTGGGCCAATTTGGACACTACATCCTCTAACCTGGTCATCCGCTCATGCTCAGTTAAAGCCGTTGCACCCGGATCATGTTGA
Organism: Cydia splendana; assembly: GCF_910591565.1. NCBI lineage: Eukaryota > Metazoa > Arthropoda > Insecta > Lepidoptera > Tortricidae > Cydia > Cydia splendana. The sequence goes on from NC_085963.1 coordinate 20,838,810, forward strand.
ACATTATTAACTGAAATTATTTAGAAAATTACTTCGAAAATTTTCTAAACTTATAGGTGTTTCCTCTGCCAGAAACAAATCGCCAATGTCCTGAGCATTGGCGCGCAGCCTGCCAGCTGGATTCGAAAAAGCATGGAAAAAACCCGTTATAAAAGCCGGTATTGCGCCTGACGTCATCGGAACTGTGGTGTTGCCAGTATGAAACGAATGTCGCCATCTCAATTTGAAGGCTTGGAACAAGGTACAGTCAACTTAATAGCTAGTTTTGAGTTCTTCAAGTAATGACAGTTACGGAAAGTAATGAAATTGTTTTGCAATTATGAGATAAATTGCAAATTTAACCATAACGATCCCCCTGCTGACATGGCTAATTTTGTGGAAACTTTTTGAAAAATTAACAAGTATTACTCTTTCTATTATTATATAGCGAATATAAACAGAAAATGATACTTAGCACTTTGCTACAGTGATACTGCCGATTAGTCATTTTGCTATGTAATAATTTGAAAGAAAATCGTGCAAGTTTAAGACAGACATTCAGTGTTGTGAATAACGCTTATTTTCAGGCTTAAAGACTCGAGTCCTCAAGACTCGTAAGTCTTGAAGACTCAACTATATTTGAGAATTGTATTAATTTATTTTACGCGTATGGATGTAAGAATTCGTCTTTGCCGCCTTTGAGGCGTTAAGCCTCGAGCGTCTTAAGGGTTTGAGTCTTTAAGCCTCGAAATGAGCGTTGTTCACAACACTATAGACATTGTATTATTATTTTTTATAATCAATGCATTTTCTTTGTCAGTTAACTGTTTTAATGATCACTGTAATTGGTTGAATGGAATAGAGATGTATTTATAGTTTATGACATGATTTGGCAACCGATTATTGGAACGCTGGCATCGATTCAAATCGCGTTGCGTGTAAACTTCGATATGTTGTGTTATTGTGTGTCAGCTATGGAAAAATGTATAGTTTTTAAACATAAAGTTTTTGTCCTTGTTTAGATGTTATTGTAAAACCTGTCTCACGACATATGTTGTGTTTTATAATGTATTAAATAGTCGTATTTTCCCATCAGATGTGACGCATCCATATTTATCACAAGCTTGGCAATACTTCAGTAGTATAAGCCACACTAGCACAATTTAGTTATAATTTGAGAATTTGTGATAATAGGTATTTTAGATTGAATGTTTAGAACTATTTCCAATCTCAATGTTTGACTTAATCGTATAAGTAAACTTAAAAGACGTGTTTTTGTTAGAATCGAAACGTTACATGTGTGGTGAGACGACGTTAGGTTCTTTATCTTTATAAGATAGATGTTTCAACTTGCCTCTAGGAAATATAATAACACATATTATAGACTTTTTAAATTAATAATCAATATTACTAGAAGTACGCAAGTTTGAAGCTATTCTATCTTAGAGGCTTATTTATTGTAATCACCTACCAATATTAATTTATTAGTATCAAGACATAAATTAAGATTACAATTAACCCGAATTTTGGTGACCCCTTATTTATATTTTGACATTAAACAATTTAGTACAATTAAAATCTCTTCTAGATCTTTGTAGGCCATAGTCCGGAAATAGTCAGCAGCATTAGTTGCTAAGCGGGCGAGGTGTTCAAAATTACCTTGACACGCTCTTATTATCTTAACAATAAATTCTCGTCAAGATCATTTTGAACATCTGGCCCGCTTAGCAACTTCTGCTGCTGACTGTACACTCCAGCTATATTACTACTTAAATCGATTCACACGTATTATATTTTATAGTTAAGAAACATGTCAGGCACAGTTTATGTATATATTTAAGGATTTTATTTTGATATAAATACCGCAGAATCGAACCAATATGACCAACGCGTCTCATACATTACAGTCACTAATTAATAAATTTTAATAAGAAATATAATAAGCAGTTGTCGTACCGACAGCAAGTGAAAAGAGGTATCTGTCGATCGCTACTATCGCTAGTCGCTTTCTCGCCGCTGGTCGGATACCTGCCTAAAGTGGTTAGACAAAAAAGTTGGGCTTGGGTTTAGCATAACACTGACCGAAGCAAACTGGTGTAAAACCAGCTTACAATGCAGATTTATTAGATGGATTTTGATGGATTTTAATATCTTGATAAATAAGTTATTTTTATAAGTACATAGAGTATGTTATCCACACTAGTGTATCCTAGTTAGCAATAGATTGTCCCATTCTATGCTTCAATATTATGAGAATAATAGCAAGTAAATAATAATTAACTCTAATAATAGTATTTTCAGACGCTAAAGAATATAAAAACAAAGTTTATCTAAAGGGCTTCCACTATCAATTTTCTTTTGCAAAATTTCTATTCTCAAATGTTTGACAAGACAATTGGACCAAAAGTGATCCTATATATAAAAAAATAATCGAACATAAGCGAGTATTTTATCTTATTTTATGTATTCAGTGCCTATACATATCCGAAAACTCCATTAATATGTGTAAATCGATACACCAAATAAATTATTATGTGATAATATAGCAAAATCTGACGCATTATTATATGATTTATTGTACTGAACGGTTTTGTTATTATTAGCGTGTTAAATATAGGTGGCTGGCCACGTATATCTAAGAGTTCTAAGACGTATATATTTTTATATAATTCCTGCAAAAGTCCATTCTTTCAATTTAACTTCAATTTGTGTAATCAATAAAAGATAGCAAATTGATGCTTCTTTTTTATTTTCCTAATCCAATTTTTAAAATTAGTTTAAATTACGATACATGTTTATGTGGTCGAAAGGTACACAACAAAATTATTTCGTGAAAAAACATAATAAAATGGGAATACTATATAACATGTTATATTTTAAGTATTTTAACCGGCTTAAAAAAAAACAAATGGAGCAGGTTTTCAATTGTTTTACCTAATGTGCGTTTATTTAAAAATCATTTTGTTAATAGAAGTTATTTCTCGATATCTTTAAATTACGGTGCAAAAGTGCCCAAGTCAAAATTATACTTAACAATTTACATCAGGATCCTCACTAAATAATAATAAAATTCTGCAATTTCTGCCACATGTATTGACATTTTTTACGTTGTGTTCATAATAAAACGGTAAGTATACAAATCAACTCGTCGTATTCTGTAACGAAGAGAAAAGCTGTATCAAGTTGTTTTAGATTATGTGACGTTTTTGGACAAAGGGACCTTAGAAAGGCAGACATTATCAACGATGCGACACAACACCTAGATACGTCTAAAGCGTTTTATGCTACTATACTAAGTTACTTTTACCTTGAGAATGGCACATATAGCAGTTTTATAGCATTTAACATATTCATTGCCACTAAGTGCTACGGGTTACGCTCGTAGCGCGTAGCCACGTCTTTGCCGTATGGAGCGCGTAGTCGCTACGAACAGTGTACCCGACAGTCGGGTTCTTGGCGCTGAATGTGTTAAAGCAAAATAAGTACCTATTCGTCTTATTACCACACTGATTTTTCCCATGTAATTATCTCCCCAGGCACGAAGGCTGGCGCGGATTCTACAAGGGGCTTCAGCCGAACCTCGTCCGAGTGGTGCCGGCCACCATGATCACGTTCCTCACCTACGAGAACGTGTCGCACTACATGCTGCGCCGCGGACGGGAGCTTACTCTACCTTCCTAAATATACGAACTGACTGGACGCTCAACGTCAACGGCGTGCTCGTAGGTCGTAGGCGTCCAACTTGTGAGTGTGGCGATCGATCACCACTCGTGTTTCTCTATAAATCCTCTAAGGCATGAAGGCTGGCGCGGATTCTACAAGGGGCTTCAGCCGAACCTCGTCCGAGTGTTCCCGGCCACCATGATCACGTTCCTCATCTACGAGAACGTGTCGCACTACATGCTGCGTCGCGGACGGGAGCTCACACTGCCTTCCTAAATGTACGAACCGACTGGACGCTCAACGTCAACGGTGGACTCGTAGGTCGTAGGCGTCCAACTTGTGGGCGTGGCGATCGATCACCACTGTTTCTCTATAAATCCTCTAGACTCGAAGGCTGGCGCGGATTCTACAAGGGGCTTCAGCCGAACCTCGTCCGAGTGGTGCCGGCCACCATGATCACGTTCCTCACCTACGAGAACGTGTCGCACTACATGCTGCGTCGCGGACGGGAGCTTACTCTACCTTCCTAAATGTACGAACTGACTGGACGCTCAACGTCAACGGCGTACTCGCAAGTCGTAGGCGTCCAATCTTGTGAGTGTGGTGATCGATCACCACTCATGTTTCTCTATAAATCCTCTAAGGCATGAAGGCTGGCGCGGATTCTACAAGGGGCTTCAGCCGAACATCGCCCGAGTAGTGCCGGCCACCATGGCCACGTTCCTTACCTACGAGAACGTGTCGCACTACATGCTGCGCCGCGGACGGGAGCTCACTCTACCTTCATAAATGTACGAACTGACTGGACGCTCAACGTCAACGGCGTACTCGCAGGTCGTAGGCGTCCAACTTGTGAGCGTGGCGATCGATCACCACTCATGTTTCTCTATAAATCCTCTAGACTCGAAGGCTGGCGTGGTTTCTACAAGGGGCTTCAGCCGAACCTCGTCCGAGTGGTCCCGGCAACATGGTCACGTTCCTCACCTACGAGACTCACTACTATGTACATGCTTCGCCGCGGACGGGAGTTTACTCTACTTTAAATGTACGAACTGACTGGACGCTCAACGTCAACGGCGTACTCGTAGGGCTGCGTCTGGTGTACAACTGTAGAAAAAAGGTGTGGCGATCGATAGACAATAGATGTCGCGACGAACGGAAAGTCTAATGCTCAACAACTTTCAGCTAATATTATAACCTGATTAACCGGAATACTATTTTCAACTCCTGGTAATATTAGTTGTAAATTGTTGAGCAATACACTTTTCGGCAGTCGCGACACACGTGACATCTAGTATCGAGTAGCAGTACTGATAATTCCGCTACTTGACGCTACATGTCGACTACAATAATAATAGGCGTTTTGGTAACAAAGCTGATGTATGGAGTGAGCACTGTATGCTTACTTATTCCTCTATGCTAATATGGATTGTTTTGAAATGGTTTCGTGTTTTAGAATCCTGATGGTCCCCGAATTTACTGGCAATGAAATATGCATTTAAAATCTTAAATATTATTATAGCGTAATTTATAAAATAAGTATTCATTCATTACCTCTTATCACCGTCGAAAATATCCTATATTTTCAAGACTTGACATTTACGTTTATGTAGTGTTATTAAGCTAATGTGACGGTTAAAACTCACGTGTTTTTACTTTTAGTCACTCGCGCGATGTTTCGGAGAGCCTAGGTCTCCTGTATTTTTTCAAGCACCAACTACCATCGTAACGTTACTCGCACTGTTAGTGCTTGAAAAAGGAGACCTAGGCTTTCCGAAACATGTCGAGCGAGTGACTAAACACGTGATTTTAAACCGTCACATCAGCTTAATGTTAGTAGGTATGCCTCACGACAGTTTTAATTCGATTAGGTAGTGTTAGTTCCATCCAAATATCACAAATTAATTGTACAAAACTTAGGTAGTTTAATTGCAAATCTGGCTGTGTTTTTGTTCCTCAGTTTTAACAGAGCCGCTTCCTTAGTGTTGGCAAAAAGAATAGATAGTATAGAGGGGTCCTGTTTGTAAATTTTGTAGTCACTGTAAATTTACTGCCATCTATCGACACACGACTAAAACTCAAAATGAAAACGTATAAAGTTATCAAAAAATGTATATACATGGATAAATGATTTTATTATTTTTATATCATTTTGATCCATGTTCATTCACTGATATCTATGTGTTAAAATTGTTAAATATGAAACGGTGTCGTCACGCCATCTAGCCGAGGATAGGCTAAAGGTGTGTGCGGCATCTATTCGAGAATGACTTTTACTTGAATTCCGAGGCACGTTTTTTCCTTAGACTTTATTCGTCTTATACGAAGTTACACATGTCTTTGGTGTTGGTAAGAAATTAAGTCTAAGGGGTTTAAGTTACTTACGGCGTTATGTATAAACGCTACAAGCCTCAGTTAGCTATAGACCTTTTTACTGTCACTACCGTTTTGTATTTCACGCAAAAGTAGATCTTATTGGAATGTACGTTGGTTTAATTTTAATTGTGAATGCCGACTGTGGCGGTCAAATGGGATATATCATCATAAGCTTTGTGTATGACGACGATGGCGCCGCTTGCGTCACTTGACAATTACACAGGTGGCATTAATGAATATTGGGCTACATAACTTTTACAGTACCTACTACTCTGCTATACTACTCTGCTATCAATTTAAGTTCCCCTACTATCAGGTACTTTGGTCATAGGGACATACGTAGCCATTTTTATTTCATTTTAAGAATTAGTTTATACTCTTGGTTTATTTTGTATGGAAGTGAGTAAGGTTTTCATTTTCACCAAAGTAGAATAGTACATTTCCATGTATCAAGTTATTGTTTTTACAAATTTCAAGTGATGTGTAGTTTTATTAGTAAGCATGATTTTATTGAAATAAATGGTTATTAAATTTTTTTGTTGTTTGATTCAGTAGCAACCTCTCAACAACTTTCTACAACAATTACCACATACAGCTTAATAGTACAGTCGACCTTAAAGATATGTTTACATTTTTCGCCTTATTACAAAGGAGTAGGGTGCAAAAGTGTAAACATAACTTTGACGTCGACTGTACAAAATAAAACAATTAATGTGACAAAAGTTTTTTTAAAGCTAATAGAATGTTTTTTGCAATATAGCAACATTAACTTTAGACTAACTATATGTAGGTACATAACTAGACAATGATTTGATGAATGGTGAGACTTGAACTCACGCGACCCCTGGATCCAGGGGTCGTGAGTTCAAGTCTCACCCAAGACAGTAATTTTTCCACTTTTAAATTTATTCTAAGCTTAATAGCATCGTTCGCAGACGTTTCTGCTTGTTAAAAATGAAAATGATTTATATTTCTGAAAGTTTTAAGCACAGCCTATCCTTTCCATTACATAATAGTAATATAGTAAGACAATCCAAATCTAACTGATAATAAGGTAGGTAAAGGTGTACCTAGTGCATGATTGTTTTTCGTCGTATTTTCTCGGAAACGTTAGTATTTGTCATGCTACTTCAATCAACCTCAGTACCTACCTACTTTTTGTGACTGAACTAGCAAGACACTTTCGTACTGTACGTTTATACGTTTCGTACGTAAAATACGATGGAATAATCATGCACTACATCTGTATGCACAATGGAATCAATTAACTTCAGACTAATTACAGGTCCTTAACTATGTACCTACCTACTTAATTTTTTTTTGTAATTCACCCACGTGGTTTCGCTAAGATTAGAATCTTCTCAATTTTGTGGGAATAAGTGATAAAGAAATAAGAGATTTTTAGAAGTCGTATTTTCGAAATGTCTTGACTTGTATAGCAACAGCATTTATGTAAACTATTGAAATACAGTAATATCCAATCACAAGTGTTACCAGGGATTATAGAGAAGTGTTTGCAACCTCAATACTTCGTCTTCTTTACAATGTTGCAAATGATAACATTATATATAAATGCGTAACGCACACAAACTGCATTATTTCACTAGGTCCCTGTTTCTAATGCCCTAGGTTCTATATTGAAAGCAATATGTCTGCTAAGGGGTCATCCATTAATTACGTCACACGAATTTCTAGGTTTTTTGACCCCTCCCCCCCCCTTGTCACATTTGGTCACATTTGGCAAACCCCTCCCCCCTAGTGTGACGTCACATTTTTTCTACGAAATCGCCAAATCGAATTAAGTAAGTAACTAAGTATTATTAATATTTTATCAAAATATTATTGACGATATAAATATTATTAATTTTATAACCCAAAACTGCTTAGGAAAGAAAATTAAAAGAATAAAAACGATTATCGTTTTAAAAACTTGTTATTTAAATGTACAGCGAATAAAATAATAAAAAAAAAAATTCGGTCACTGATGAAGTTAAAGTGACGTCACAAAGTTTGTGTCTCCCCCCTCCCCCATGTCACAATATGTCACATTTTCTTGACCCCCTCCCTCCCCCTAAACGTGTGACGTAATTAATGGATGACCCCTAAGTCCTTCTGCAAACAAGTGAGGCAATACAAATATAAAGCTTGCAAAGCAGATTATTCTTACACTATCGCCATACCATACCTTAATGTTGACAAATAAACTAAGAAAATTTGCCGACTATTATAAATTAATAGTAAAATTGAAACTACCTTCTTTACCAATTTATTGAATTACTTGTACCTACTTCATAAACTCAGTAATCTTTCAAAGAAGGTATTTTAAAGTCACAGATAGCGACATGTGTTTTTCTTTGCAATGTTTACAGAACAAGTATTTTATTCCGAAGGTGTTTTAATATTGAAATGAAATGAAATAATATACTACGTTATGAGATTCGACGTGCAACCGTTGGGAGTAGCACGTTTCGCCGCCTTAACTTCGAGGGAAACGGAGAGATGTCTACGTCGAAAAGAACCTTTGGTGCTCATAAAACACCCAAACTGCCGCTCGCCGCAGTGTTCTAGAAGCTTTCGAATTTCGAATATGGTGAGTTTTTAAAACGGTACCAATTTTACAATGCCGAAAGCACGGAAAGCGGAGTGTTTTTTTTTAAATGTAGGTAAGTAAATTTTATTAGTATATACCTACGTGATTGTGTTTGTTATCGACATGATACAAGAGATGATACTTGGTTTAAATGTTTTGTACAGTCACCTGCAATAATATGTTACTCTTCGAAGGCCGCAAAAATATGTGACACACTCTTATGGCTCTACAAATAAGATCGTGTCAGATATTTTTGCGGCCTTCGAAGAGTAACATATTATTGCAGGTGACTGTACTTTGGACGCATTACATCCATGTTTGGACGCCTTTCAGTTGACATGCGCATGACGACTCATTTTGTAGAATGAAAATTCGTCACATAAATTCCTATTCAGCTCACTTCGTACGCTGTGGTCTATTTCGCTTCCCCAGGCACTTCGCATACCTGTAGCCTATATAATTACTTAGGTGTGAAGCAAGTGTTCTCGTATGTACATGTACGACAATACGTATGAAATAAAAAGGTACTTTATACGTAGCTACTTGACTAAGTCTGAGTGTATAATAGTTAACATAATTATGCAGTAAATCCTGTTCAGCCATAGACAAGGCGCGGCAGCGACCTACGATAACAGACAACAACTTGCCGAGGCTTAAAACTTGAGTACGTTACAATGTTACAATGAGTGTATTTACAATTACAATTAATCTTAAAATGTAGTTGAGGCGATGCAAAAAGTACCTAGGCACCTAAAAAGCCAAGACGGAGTTTACTTGTGGCAAGGTGAAGTCTCTATAAGTCTCCCAATCTTTCTCAGTCCGCGGCGCAGTTGCAAGTTTAAAATTTAATCTCGGCGCCCTGGCCTAGCTAGGCTATTCGAAATATAATAGGTATAACATGGTGAAGAGGATTGCCTCACGGCTCACGGCCCCCCTCTTTGACCACTAACTACCACACTAGTCATTTGACGCACTAACTCAGCTAACTACCAACGAACACTGTACAATAGTTATTTGTTTTACAAGGGGGCAAAGTTGTTAACCGCTCGTGTTAATATTGATACCCGAGCAAGCGAAAGATTCCAAAATTGAACCACGAGCGTAGCGAGTGGTTCGAAAAATGGAATCTTGAGCGTTGCGAGGGTTTCAAAGCACGAGGGTTAAATAAAATTTGCCCCCGAGTGAAACACAAAATTTTTCACCACACCAACTCGAAGCAAATATTAAGCCCCTTTCATAAACGTCTACTAAAGTTGACAAGCCGATAATAATCGTTTGTCCCTTTCCATCATACATATACGTCGGAAAGGGACAAACGATTATTATCGGCTTGTCAACTTTAGTAGACGTTTATGAATAAGGGGGTAAATGTAAAATATCAAAAAAATCAAACCAAATCAAATTCAAATGAATGTTATTAAATATTGATCATCCAAAATCATCATTTCAAAGTCAATTCTACCAGCAAACATAAGAAACCAACTCAAAATTTGCATTTGATTACTTTGCCTCACATGTAAACTACTGTCATTACTGATAGCAAAGTGCAACTTTGCTATCCGTTTTTGAAGTGCAAAGTAAGCCTTTCCGAGCTGGTGTGGTGAAATAGTTATAGGGGGCAAAGTTGTTGTTTAACCGCTCGTGCTAATATTGATACCCGAGCAAGCGAAAGATTCCAAAATTGAACCACGAGCGTAGCGAGTGGTTCGAAAAATGGAATCTTGAGCGCTGCGAGGGTTTCAAAGCACGAGGGTTAAACAAAATTTGCCCCCGAGTGAAACACAAAATTTTTCACCACACCAACCCGAAGCAAATATTCAATGTAAAATATCAAACAAAATCAAGCCAAATTAAATTCAAATAAATGTTATTAAATATTTATCATCCAAAATCATCATTTATAAGTCAATTCTACCAGCAAACATAAGAAATCAATTCTAAATTTACATTTGATTACTTTGCCTCACATGTGAATTACTGATAGCAAAGTGCAACTTTGTTTTTGAAGTGCAAAGTAAGCCTTTCCGAGCTGGTGTGGTGAAAAAGAAATAATACAATTCATAAAGTATTATTTTATATAGGTAATAAAATCCTTTGTTTGTACTCACCTACTTAAAGATGTAAAACGAAAACTACATTCCACTAAATTATCTTAATGTAAATAAGTGGCACGTACAATTATTTAAACGTAATTGTAGCGAGTAATCAAGACTTGTTGTTTTAACCGCACAATGACTCTGATCTGATAGGGATATAGTTATACCTATTTAACACTGAAAAGATTTATTACAACTATAATTATTATCAAGAGGGCAAATACGCAAATAGTATTGTACCAATAACTTTACTTTGCCGAGCATTGTAGATAAGCTCACTTGTGTCCTGGCTGTAATCAATTTAAAAAAATCTTATAAAGTTTTCGCGCCCTTATTTTGACATACGATTAGGTGCTTTATTAGGAACGCTCTTTATTTTTTGTAAACAAGTGTCGTAAAATATCGTGCCATTATTTATTAAATGCAATAGTTATTTCTTATCAGTAGCAGTGTGACTCGCGTTAGCGCTCGATCTTATTGTGAATCTGTTTTAATATGATAGAACAATTAAACAAGAGAGCTGTCCACGAACAGTTATTGGAAAGGGAGAGGTTAATGCAATTAAAAACTAAACCAAAAATCAACATGGAAAACACTAGGAATTGGCGATGGTTAGCACAGGTAAAAATATTTTTCATTTTATTTTTAATGTCACGATATCCAAAGCGCTGCAAAAGGAAACTTTATTGCTAGTAAATTAAGTGTAAATTTCAATGCATGGAATTAAAATTAGTTTGAAGAGGGAAAGTTGCCGGTCGACATTATTTATTTTATTTTGCGTTGTAAACGTTGTCATGCGAGACGCTTGGGAAGCCGACGGCTAATTTCGTCGAGTAGCTCAACAGCTCCGGTAGCCGTGATCGTCTAGTGGTTAGGACCCTACGTTGTGGCCGTAGTAACCCAGGTTCGAATCCTGGTCACGGCAGTGATGTCACTGTCGCGGCGGAGTTCACTTTTTGACTTTTGTAATTTGGACGTTAATTCACAATAATAATTATGTTGCCTTGCTGTTAAAATTAAATGTAAAACATAATTATCACTACTGTAAGATGTATTTATTAAACATTTTTTAAGCACACATACGGATATAGTGCATTATTATTTTCCATCGTATTTTCACGGAAACGTACGAACGTGTACGTCTTTTTATTTCAGTCAGACTCAGGACAAAAAGTACTGAGGTTGACTGAAGCAGCATGACAAATACGAACGTTTCCGAGAAAATACGATGGAAAACAATTATGCACTACATGTGTATATTAATAATTGTATTTATATTACCATCAACAACGCCATCTGCCGTTCCATAAATGCAGCAGAACAAACATTTTGACTCACCCGACTAACGTTTGCGATACCTTTACCGTATCACACTGATAAGAGATATAGCGATAATGTGTAGTAGCTCAAAAGTAAACGCATATCGTATACGGTGATACAGTATATCGATTTTTGTAGTTACAGTGATGACTGTGTGATTGTGCATATTTATTTTTAGTAGGTATCTGTCTAGATTTAGTAGTTGTGTAAATACTAATGTATTTTTTGAGAACTGACGCAATATTCAATCGTTTCGAGATAATGTGTTGTGACTGTGATGTGTTAAGTTGATCATTATATGTGTACTTTATACAGTGTGGTTATGTTGGCGGAAGACGCATTGGAAGTGGAAATTAGTGGGAGGATGAGTGTAAGTTAACTGCAATTATTTTTCTAGAACATTTTATTACTTTTCTATATAAAATTTTAGGTAAGTTGGAAATTAGCTTCTGGTCAATGTTTAATTTTAAAAAATTGCATACTAGGACTAGGTCATATTAACTTTCAATGACAGTTGATATCTTTAAATAAGTATTTTTAAATAAAATGCAAGTTATTTAGTTTAAAATTTAAATCATATAGGTAATGTGATACTAGTGATAGTATACATACTAAGGATAAATAAAGAAAGAAGAAGAATGAAGAATAAAGAATATTTATTTATATACCAGAAAAAACCTTATTAACAATTATAAATGTCCTGTGGCCCCACACTAGGCTATGCCTGTCACGTGGTAGCCGAATTCGTTATTCGTAAGCTCTAAAGGTTTAGTAAAAACTAATCTAATAGGTAAAGAAATTAATAAGTGGTTCAGTTTTGATATTAAATCTACACATGAGCGCCCCCCCATATAGTTTTTTTTTCAATTTTTTTTGACAATAGCTGTACACCACATAAGTTATACAGTCCAGTTTCAAATAGAAGACCTCGATTGACGGCTCGATTCGGAAAATGAATTAGATTTCTACTAGACTTCAACAAGTTACGATACGGATAATTTAAAGATATTTGTAAGATAAATATGTCAAATTTGACGTTTTCGCGATTTTGGAGGGTTTCTTGAACGATTTCGTCAAGTTATACGATCTAGTCGATATCTAATGTAGATCTAGTTGATCTCTAAATCGTCTCAAGATCTTGTGATTATCTCGAAATCCGAATAGGCCTGTAATACTCATGCGCACGAGTAGTCTTGTAAACGATACTTGATTGATATTTCCTGTAGCGTACTACGAGTATCGACTCCGTTCATCAAAGTATCAAGCCGTAAGCGGCTGCATTCGACTTGTTTCGATCACTACACGTGACATGGCAACCATAAACTAGTATGTTTTACTAGCTGTAGTGGTGAAGTCACCTGAGAACAGTCAAATACTTTTTTGAAGTAAAAACTTTAGCGGCGCTGGGCACTTTTTGAGGTGGGGAAAAAATGATAAACTCGAGACAGCGTAACGCGATCTCGTGACCGTAACGTTTAGATGGCCACTCATTTAGATGGCATTTAAATCAATAAAGAAAAACTCAATGACATTACATGAAAAAGGTTCTAATCTTGTACGGGTTGAAATACGAGGATCTCACAGTTACATTCTAAATTTATATCATTCAAATATAATTCAATAAAGCTACATCTTGATGAAATCGCAAATAAAAGTGAACTCTAGTACTGGGGAATAAAACTCAAAATATCATGACCAAATATATTTAGATGCGAGGTCTGCAAGGTAACTTTACAATTTGTATTCGAATTTTAAACAATTAACGCTACAAATTTGAATTTCGAATTTTAAACAAGCTCACTGATCAGCAATTTCGGAACTAAAGTTTTTCAATAGAAAGGAGGATGGGTCAATTATACATAGTGCTGCAGACATTTTGGACTAGTCATTGAGTTTTCACTTCTGTCGGCACTCCCGGAGTGCAACCCATTGTTTTTTTTTTTATAAAGTCTTAGGGCCGCCATACACGGACTGCTTTGAGCAGTCACTGCCAACAGCTTCCAGCGGTCGCCGTTGGGTGATCTGCAGTTTCAATACAAAATCGTCATTCGCAATACACGAACCGCTCAAGCAGTTGCAACTGCTTCGGGCGGTTGGCTGCGCGGTGAAATTTCATCATGCGGTCAAGCTGCAAAAGCAGTCCGTGTATGTTGATCACTGGGTTACTGCTCGAGCAGTCCGTGTATGGCGGCTCTAAGTCTGATTGAAGTGGCTGTAACTTATTCTTCTACCTACGCAGAAGAACCTATTATGAGTAGGCAGGTACCTATAATATGTACCTAAGCCTTAATTTAATTCCTTATATATTGTGTGATTATGAAGCCCAATTTCTCATTTTAAAAATACGTATACATATCATATTAAATACGTCGCTGCAGGTGCAGACGTGTTATACATATTTATCACACGAAAAACAAAATCAGTGTTCAATAGATTAATTAAGAAAAGAGAAGAAGTTTACCTATTCGCTATTTATTAGGAGCCAAAAGTTACCAATCAGAATCAAAATATGCAATGCTTTTCTCTCCTAAAAATATCAATCAAAGGTCAAAAATAGTGTAAACAGGTAAAATTCCATCAAACTACCAAGAAGATCCATATCAGGGACTTAAACCGGAAATGTTTGGACATAATCTCGTATAACTGGTTAAGATGTCTACGGACGAAACTATTTCTAGGTTTATGGTCAAAATACACGTTTGGTTAGTTTTTTTTTTGTTTTTAACTCTTCTGTATTTAATGACTTTAATGAGGTTATTTATAACGGTGTTTGTCACCAAAATTGTGACGGAAACAATAAAATATGTGAAGGGCTCAGCATCGAGTGATTTTTATGTAATTGTATTAAAAAACAAAATTGGTTGATTAAATTAACGTTATACTATATTAGTGTAGTAAATGAAGCAAGTTGTTGTATGGAGACCCATGCATTAATTTCTCAGTCGATGAAATTTAGCTTGGTTATTGTATAGTATGAGCCGAGACTAACATATAAATATCCAAAAAAAAACACTCCTAAGTTAGGTAAAAACACAAATCTGATTATATATTGAACCGAGTAATTCCTCAGTCCAAAATTATTTTACAAAATAAGTTATTTGTATCAGTATGTGATACTAGAAAAAAATCTAAAAGTTTTGTCAAACATAAGAATATTTTTTTATGATAATTCCTTTTTTTGACGCTCATTTTCATCGGAAAATTGCTCTGTCATTTTTTTCTTCTTATATGATCTTAGAATATAATTTGGCGCACGGGTTGACCTTGGTCCCGTGGGAGAGGGGCATGTCTGTTGTGGGACGCCACGTGCGTTAACACTTTTGCTGCTTCGCATGTTAGCCGCACCGTGCGTTCGGCTGGGGCAGCGGCTGAATTAGCGGCGGCTCGGAAGCGGGAAAAGTATGCGGTGTTAGGGAACTACCTGTTTGTCCCTCATGCCGTAGAAACCATTGGCTGTTGGTGCGCTGAGGCCAAGACTTTTATTGGGGAAGTGGGCAGGCGTTTGAGAGAGAGTGGTCATGACCCTCGCTCCGGGTCGTTCCTTATGCAAAGGTTGTCCATCGCGGCGAGCGTGATGGGCTCTTTTGCATCTGGAGGGGCGCGGGGCGAATTTGGTGAATAATTTTTGTGTTAGTTAATAGTTGTTAACTTGTTTGTTGATTTTTGTGATTTTCTGATTTTAAGTTTGTTATAAATTTAGTTGGGATTTATTATGTATTGTATCATTGTTCTGCATTTATTAATAATATTGTTTATATCTAATTTAATTGAATAAAGTAAATTTTATTACATATTTGGCGCAGTGAGTAAAAAAAACAAAAAAATGCGTACCCAAATGTATGTATTATAGAACTATTAAAAACTGAGAGTGGAAAATTTTTAGATTTTCATTTTGTATGTATAAAACGGCAATAAAATGGCATTCCAGTGAAAAAATTAGACTGAGTAATTTTCCGGTCCAAGACACGCCAACAATTATATTTTATTAATACTGGTATTTCTGCCGGGATATTTTTTTTGATATTTCATATATTGTTGCAATACGTTACGTGAATATGTCTGGTGAAGAAAGTTTGAACGGAGCATTTTTCCGTAAAAAGATATTAACGATTTAAGACTTTAGGTATTTACTTTAATTCTGTTATTATTATTCTTTGGAAATTTATACAATCCTTTTTATTTATTGATACTTTATCATACTGTAAAGTTTTTTCTGGCTGAGGAATTACTGCGGGGTCCACTACCTTTATTTACTACACTATATCGGTTAACGCAGAGCACACCAATCATAACCAGACATCGAAAATTTTATAGCATTTTCAGTGCAGCGGAGTGGTGTTAACGGAATTGGTATAAACAATTTCTTTCACGTACTACATATTTAAGTGTTCTTTATTACCAGGTAGTAATAAAGATACCTATATGGTAGGTAATATATTGTGGTATATAGGTGGTAATATATTATTAAAATATATTAGTGACAATGTCCTCGAATAAATTATGATTAACTTTCTAAATATTTTATTTCATCATTATTAAAGTTGGTTTTTCTTTTCTTTTTAATGGTTAATTTTATAGAGGTAGTTAGTTGTAGGCCCAAATGAATTCACTTTAATATATTTTACTTAGAAATAACGACTTTTATTTTTCCTTATAAAATAATTCTGCATGGGGTATCGTTACTCTTAAGGTTACTCTGTTATTATCCGATAACTGTCATATTTAAGATTCACAAATGATGACTTTGTACGCAACAAATTGCCGCTCAAAAAAATCAAATAATAATTGGATTCTGTTAGTTAAGGCTAAATTAAAATTTCTTATAAAGTGGTTTCATGTCACTGAAACCTAGGTACGCCACGCCTCGTTTCAATTTGCGGTTGTATTAAAAATACACGCTGTATAATCAACGGTTTTTTTTGACAGACGTTCATCAATAGCGCCATTCATGGTTTTGTCCGGAGGTAGTATAATCTATATCTAATTACAGAAATGATACATGCGATTAATTGATTATACCTATGACTCATTACGTGTTTACTTCTAATTGTTTATTAATTGATAACCATAAAGGACCGTTTATTTTTATCTCATAATTTCAAAATTATTCTAAATGTTGCGTTCGAGTGTGACGTATACTCACAAGGAAACATGGCGTAATGTGTACTACCGTGTTACCCTTCCTATGCATCGTCATTTGTTTCTATCCCTACCATGCCCCTTTGAACCTTATTTGCTTTACACTAATGCTTATTTTCACATAAATTGCAAAGTCAATGAGGTGTATCTACGGTCGATATCAAACGTACTGTCATATATGGTTGTAAGGATTCCCTTCCGCTGAGGAGACCGTAGAAATGCATAAATATCGAGCTATGAGCGGTTCATCAACTCCTATCTAAGGGTCAATAAGCAATGAGTGGGCTGTAGAAGCACTATTTTGACCACTTAACTGGACAGGTTAGATAGCAAATAGGATTTTGGTGACGTCTAATGCTCAATAAGGATATAAAAGGTCCAGGAAGCTATTAATTGAAAAACCAAATAGGCAACGTATACCTACAAATTTTTTGAGCCTGTTTGGGAACAAGGGATATACCATTAATTAATTAATATAAAAATAAACTTTAGGTGTTATGTACTCACGGACCTCACCGTTTTGGTATTAACTAGAAAACGTTTGTAAACGAAGAATTTGTAAGAAGAGATACCTATTAACTATTATCGAATCATTTCTGTTATTACCAGTGTAGTGCTTCTGAAAAACTACGTAGGAATGAACTTACAAAATTTTCGCAGTGTGCAAAATTCACCACTTCATTCTTAAGTAGTTTAAGCTACATTTATACGACGAAGCCAAGATATCAAGTTCAATTCACGCACCGTCACACGTAATACCGTATCGTGTTTCAGATTGTACATACGAAAGTTTCCTTTTGGAGGTGGTAAATGAACACAACCGACATTCCTATTGTCTGTAACATCATTAACGAAAGCGCTTCCGTGTCGGATCGACCTGTAAAGAAATCTCCATGTTTCGGGTAAGCGATAAGTCGTGATCAGTTGTTTTAGTTTCGTTATCTGCGCTCGTTCGTTTGTACAATGGCTTCTTTGTTGTTTACGTAATTATATCCACGTCCATTCCTATCTATCAGTCCGTGCGCGCCACGGGACTAACCGCCAGTTTCGGCGGCTATAACTCACTGAATTGACGCTTCCTACTCGGTGGCGATTGTTCCTATTGATCTATTCTAAAGGCCAGTTACGAAACCTCAACCTAATTCCCTTTCATAGGGCTAAGTGGAAGGCCTTGTCGAAAGTTTATCCGAGATTTGCGATCTAGTGGAGCGCGGCGGAGCCAGACCCGAGCTGGCCGGCAGTCTGCGCGCCGCGCTCGCGCCACCACCATGCGAGACGAGGAGTCCCCGAAGCCGCCCTCCCCCGCGCTCGCGCCCTCCGCGCCCGTGCCCGTCGGGCCCTCGCGCCTCCGCCGCACGCTACACACGCTGCGCTCGCCGTTCCGCTCCGGCTCGCCCTTCCACATCGGATCTAGTAAACGCTCCGGCTCCACTAAGTCCTCCGCCTCAGACGGCGAGATCGTTCGAGACGAGCGCACGATGCGCAAGAAAAACAAGAAGCTGCGCGCGGACGCGGCGAGCGACGCGTCCGGCGCCTCGCGGAGCACGGACGGGTCGCCGCGCGAGGAAAAAAAGAAAAAGGAGGGCGGCCTGTTAAAGCGAATGGGGAGTATCGGGAGGAAGCGCGAAGGAGCGGGATCCTCTCCCGTCCCGACCCCGCCTCCGGAACCGGTCGAGATCGTTCTGGAGCCCGCCCCGGAGCCGCCGCTCGCCGAGCCGGAACCGAGCACGCCCATAACGCCGGAGCCGCCGATCAGTCCCATAGCCGTGGAGCACGCGGTCGCAACGCGCCCCTTCACGAAAGCCGCGTGGAAGCGCAGCAAGAGCGTAATCGAGATGGAAAAGCCTGTCGAGCCTCGGGCCCCGAGTCCCGGGAGCGCGTTGCGGCGGCGCATCGCGTTCGTGGCGCAGGCCTCCGCGTGTTTCTCGGAGGACCACGACGACGGGGAGGGCGGGGGCGAGCCGGGAGTGGGGTCGCTGGAGGAGGCGGTGGCGCTCGCGCGCGTGCGGCTGGCGTCGGCGCCCGCGCACTCGCCGACGCCGCCGCATTCGCGCGACAACAACGACACCGAAGAGGAGGGGTACGCGGACACGATGCCGCCCTACGGAGACCTGCTCGACGAAGAAAAACCGGAGCCGCCGGTGAGTGTTGATGGGGCGCGCGTTGTGGGACGCGTCAGTGGGCGCGGGAGAGCCGAGCTATGCGCGCGCGCCATGACCTTCGAGGAGGCGGCTGACGAGTGCTACCTGAGCGTGTGCGAGTGCTGCGGCTTCAGCGCGGAGACGACCGTCCTGTACCCAGTACGTTACATTTCACGATAGTTTTCAGCGGACGACGTTCGGCGCGATGCCATTCGTGAGTACACGCCTGCTGTGTGTGCCTTGTTTTGGTAGTAATATTTCGGTTTGTTTGTGCAAGTGTTCAGTTGTTAGTTTGAGAGTCGGTTAGCTTTACACAGCGTTCAGTTATCGAGCAGTACTTATTTAATTAAAAGGGCATATAGCGAGTGCACTAGATCGGTACGTACTTAGCCTGCTTTAATTGACATCCTGTGGTTACATATATGACAACAAATTGTACCTAAGTGCGGAATTTTACCTTGATTTAGACACCCTTGGCATACCTAATATATACCTACTAGTACTTATAATTACTACACTAGTATTTTCGGGAATTCGCTGCGTCCATTTCTAAGAATGTGTTCGTTTCTTATTTGTACCGAAACAACCGATTAAAGTAGATAACAAAATCCTTACTTTTTCATGATATTTATTGCGGGACATATATTCCTATTCCCTTAAAGTTATTTTTAATATACATTTTATTCTTAATAAATAGGTAATGTTTACGATTTCGCTTCTATGAAGCAACTAATGAAACCAGATTATTATCATATTAATGACCGAACTTACTTAACGGAATTTATTAATGCTGATGTGTTTTCGACTGATTTTCCATAAGCCCAAATATTTTATTACAATTATGAAATCTAGACGGTATCAACTGCACGCATCAATGCATTTTTAAATACGATCAAAATTTTACTTATCAGTTATCACTACACCTTATAAAACAAAGTCGCCGCGTCTGTCTGTCTGTATTTTCGCGATAAACTCAAAAACTTCTGATCCTTCTAACCCAGACAAAAAAATCAATAATGTTTTTGAGAAATGTATAATTAGAAAACCAATTATTTGGTTCTGACGCAACGCTACATATTAGAAATGACTTACATATAGGTAAGTACCAAATTAGGTGATTACCTGAATTATAAATGTATCTAATTTATGAAGACTCTCCGAATTGAATAACCTCAAAGTAGCAATTGTGGCCAATCAAAAATGCATAATGATAATGACATTTAGTAGGTAATTTTTTAAAATTCATTTTTAGTTACATGTATCGAGCGCCCTCACAAAATACACCAAATTTCGTTAAAATATATTTTATAGTTTCAGAGTAAAATGGCTGTGACATGACAGACAGACAGAACCCTATAAACGAAGAACCAAATCAAATTTTGTACTAACAGTACCTACGAGTATAATACAAGCCAACGGCCAATGTCATTTTGAGACAAATTCACTGATATTCTGTGCGGAAAGAGAAGAGTCATGGAATGTATTGGGCCCCATACAATCCACGACTCTTCTCTTTCCGCACTCCGCACAGAATCTAGACGCATTTTACTCGTATTAATTCAAACTCAACCTTGAACCTAGCATGATACTCAAATGTTACATTTTAGCATGCATTTGACCGTGTTATACATTTGTAACCTTAACTTTTCAAGTCGATTTCCAAGACAAGTTTTTTGAAAAGTCACATGAACTCACGTGAATGGAAGATAAAATCGCAACCGTGTTATAAATCCCTACTGCAACTGGTTACTTTATCGCTTAACTTAATAAACTAAACAAATATTAGACCCTAAAAGTTTTTTTACTTCTCCCGTGTAAAGTCGAAGTTGGTTTTCAATAATTTTCCAAGGCGTTTCAATAACGCTACGCAGCATGTAACTTGAACTTATGGATAAACAATATCGTGACCACTAACTTCGTGCCTATGTATGCAAATTGCATCTTGTGGTTAGGTTAACTGTCCATTTATACATAGGCTTCATCTTGATATTCAAGTTTTCCATTTTCCGTTTATATTTTCATTACGGTACTGAATAATAGGTACCTATATTAATTTACTTATTTTTGTTAGATACCTTTTTAGTTCCTCAAGGATTTGGGATACATTTCGACCCATCGGGATCTTTTGAATAATTCCTTTAATGTTACCTACAAAATACCTCAGGGTACTCAAGAACTTTTATAAGTACCTAATGTTAGTCAATATTTTGGAAATGAAGGAAATCTAGATTGCTTAGTTTAAGACATAGAAATTTGTATTGTCTAAAATTGAATGCAAACATTTTCATTTAACACTTTTCATGAAAATATGCAGTTGTGTTATTTCTTCGTAATCGTTTTAACGATGACTCACGCTAGAACGGGCCGGGTCCGGGCCGGGGCGCCCGACACTTCTTTTTCTATGACAGGTGACGGTGATCAGTGATCACTGATCACGTGACTCTTTCCATAGAAAACTGAAGTGTCGGACCCCCCGGCCCAGGCCCGGACCGTTCTAACGTAAGTCATCCTTTATTCTTTGGCTTGACAACATGCTTGTACCAGTTGTACCACTGTCCACCCTAGCTAAAAAACGAGCAAATTTTTACCTGCTAATCGGCATATTTTATCCCATATTAAGTTTCGCGTAACTCCCTCATTTCAATTTGCCGGTAAGCCAGCATATGACAACCATGGTCAGTTGGTCACTTTCACATGAGCGGACTCGGAGGCCGCCGGTGAAGTGTGGCTGACACCCGATCCCCGGTTACAATGACGCCCGTGCTATGTAGGCAGTACCGATTGCTTTATTGGCTAGGGAATTGCAGGATATAAAAAAATATAAAACAAAAATGTAAACTGTTTATTTCAATATAAAGATCACATTACATAATATTAAACTTAGCTAGTAATCTTAAATTAAAATGATTTTTTGAGTAATATGAAGCGTAACTTATGATTTCGTTTTGGGAGTACAATAACGGTAGCATAGTCAGTAAGCGGCAATACAACGCATAATGTGCGTTTATAATGCGTTTACCTACCATCGGTCTGAACAGGATTCGTAGGAATAGGACGCCTAATTTATAGTCTGCTTTTCGGGATGCCTCACAATTCGGAACTTGAGGTTGTAAAGTGTGGAATGTGACAATGCCGACCTCATCCTATGCTAGAATTCAATGATACAATCGACACTTAAGCAATGTGCCATAGGGATCGTGCGCGTTGGAGGGTGTGCCTGTGCCATCTTGTGGGCTGGCTACATCGGAAGCATAAACGACATATTTACGCCTCGCGCCAAAAATCTGACGGCTCCTATGCTGCCCCCTATAGTTCATGCACGGGGCCTACGAGTATACGGTCCCTTGGCAGTTTACTCTCTCGATTGATTGATATGATAGGTACTGAATTTTTAACAATTTGAACTTATTAGTAAGTTAGGTACTTACCTGTTTGTAGAATGTTGAACATTCATATTCGTAATAGACTAATTAGTACAGGTAATACTTGTGACGAAATTAACAAATGGGTGCTACATCACCTAATTAGTTTCAACATTTATTTGCTTTATGATTATGACGCAACAATGCCACTGTCTCGTTGATCATTTAAATAACTCCTTAATTATCTTCCACTTGTTTTAGCTATCTAATTTTGCTAAATAATATGATATTTGGCTCAGGATTTACCTTTGTCCTAGTTGTATGTGAAAGGAATGTTACTTTGACTTGTGGTCGGTGGTTTTCGATGTCAGCTCTTATTAATCGAACAATAGTTTAACAGCAAAATCTTGCGGAATATTATGTCATTTATGTCACTGTAAACTTTGTTGGTAAGTAGGTATATATACTTAGAGTTTCGTCATAAAGAAATCGATCCGTCCGATCTGGTCCGATGTCTTGACCAATAGTATTGTATACAAACGTGATATAATACAGAGCTTTTCAGTCGCGTACCGTGTTTAGGCAACGAAGCTTGCTGAGTTGCCTAAGTAAGGTACGAGATTGAAAAGCTTGATTAAGTATATCACTATTGTATACAATACTTTTTCTACGAGTCAACAAAAATAATACTTTAAACTAGTAGAATCATATAGGTAAACAAACCAAAACTATACAGCTAAGATACGCGAGCAGCCGTGATAGCTTCATACTCGTAGCTCCCCAGCCGCGGCCCGGCGGGTTGGTCAACGACACCTTCTCGTAACTCATGAGGCCCTGGTACTTGCTCCTTGCTAAATTCAATTCTTACACAGTTTTTTTTTCGATTTTAGCCACCGTAGCCTATGGAGACTAACAAGTAACGCAAAGCGGTTTTCTTAGTCTATGGTTGTTCCTATATTATGGGTGTCACATGCGCGTTTCTGACTTATGAAGCAATTGTTCCTACAATACAATCTAAAATAAATAATTAATTTGAGCTATGGTTTTGTTTCGTCCTCTTGACCGCGGCGAGCTGTGATTGGTCAATTTCATTATAGTTGACTAAACTGTATCGAAATGAATATTATAGTTGAGTTGGGAGCCCATACATTAAAAGTACCCAAATGCAGTTTGGTATACGAAATCTTAATTCAAGAATTACAGTCGACGAGTAGAAATAAACATAAGTAGGTACTTAGGTCGTTCTAAATATATATTATCACATCTTTAAAAAAACTTGTCACTCAGTAGGTCATTATCATTTTGTAAGTATTTTGATCAAAGTATATGTTTAACGCGAAAGTACTGGAGATAAGTAGGTACTATATAAGTATATTTTCGGCCTCACTCCATAACGCCTTCCTGTAGAGGTTTTAACTTTAATCAAGTTACTGTTAATTAATTTACGATAGCTCGATAGGTATTGCAAATATTTTTTCCTGTGGAAAGTTAGGAGCACCAAGACTTTATTGATTGGAAATACTATCGCTCTAATCTTTTTATCCGTTTAACTTCACGGCTTGATCTACTTAACGAAGATAATTGAATTAATGTTAACAAGTTAACTAGCCTTGATAACATCTAACACCTTGTTAATGATAAAACCTATAATACGTATAACGTAGTTTAAGTGAAGTAGTAGAAATTTTCTGTAATAACAGGCGATAAAATAATTGAAATCAGTGTTAATCTAAATCCTTCTGAATCATTATTTATGATATAAATATTAGGCTACCGGAATTGTTACGTACAATTGAACTAGGTAATTTTTTATGAACAGTATTTTTTACAATAGTGAAAATAGTTAAAGAAGGCTATTCTAATAATACCTTGTAGACTCAATTCTGCCTACCAACCAGTGAATTCCTTTTACTGTAGATTATCTCATGCAATACGCAGTTTCTTATCTGTCACAATGTTATATTGTTCAATTACACAATCCATTGTGTTCGTTCTAATCACATGAAGGTAGTACCAGTTAGGTTAAACTAATGTTACTTTATCTTTATCATACGCAAAATAATAATTAATTACTAGTGGATTGCCGTAGATTGTATCCAGGCGGCTTAGCACGGTCGCGTTTTTATCCCTTGTCACCATGCCTGTCACGTTCTAACAAGTATGTAAGTGCGAAAGGGACGCGCATAGTGATAGTCGATAAAAATGGAACCGTGCTGAGCCCGCAGGCCTATAATTTTCACCGTAAACCGATAACCCAAAGGAACCACTTCGATCTCGGACCCCACCGCTGCCCATCAGTGAATGACAAACGCCTTATCTGTGAACGATAAGACCCCTCACTTCAGAAATAGCTAGCCATCCAAGCAGAACAGACCAGCTACCTTTAACAAGTTATTTTCCACGCGAATTAATTTACTATCTGTGCAAAATTATGCGACAATAAAAAAACAACTTGGGTGTTTTATAGTGCCATGATTGGTGTTCTAGTTTCGAATGTGGCAGTGCTTTTTAGTAGTGTGACTTTTGTTGTTCTCGATTTTTCCGTGGCTTGACAGTTTGATTTTTAGCTCGTTTGATTAGAATATAGTTGAGTGAATTTTGCTATTGATTAGTGATCGTTATGGCGCCAAAACCTAATAGGACTGGTGTAAGTTATTTACTTTTCTATTTGTGTTTACGTGCTTTGGAATTTAAACATCTATTTATTTAGTGGTTTACCTATTTTTCTGTACAGTCAGCAGCAGAAGTTGCTAAGCGGGCATAGTGTTCAAAATTACCTTGACGCGCTCTTATTCTCTTAACAATAAAGTCGCGTCAAGATTATTTTGAACACCTCGCCCGATTAGCAACTTCTGCTGCTGACTGTACTTATATAATAACGATGACGGAATTTGTTGACTAAATTCGTTAATATATTAACACTAACAGAGAACAGATATCTAATAGTAGGTAGGTACCTTGTGTATTAAGGGCGGTAAACAAAAAATTACGAGCGAGTTGGAATTGAAGCCTGAAGCCGAAGGCGAGGGCTTAATTAACACGAGTTCGTAATTCCGGTAGTCCGGTACAGACTTTCGTTAGTAATGGAAGATTGAGGTCATAACTTACGAAGACGCGTCTTCGTAGCGTAGTCACGGAGTCTCCGACCTTAGATATGTTTTTTCCTTATCGGAGTAGATACCTACTAATTATAATGTATTCCCGCGTCAACATTTGTATAAGCTACAGTAGATAGGTACTTAAAGGTATGTCAACATTTGTACCCCCTTCTCGTTTTTTGATTGTTTAGATAATTCACACACTTATACATATGTACGGTGGGATGGATTGTGTAAATAATAGAAGTCAATGTCAAAGATAGGGATTGATAGCCCGCTGATAGACAGACAGCGGAGGAGACTGACTAATATTAATGTAGAGGTTATGAGTTACGTCACATGAGCTAGTTTTTGACAACTGACTGAATCTTACTACCGCGGTAGCTTGGTCTTAAATACATTTCATTTTATTATAACGGCCTTTACAAACCTTACCTATAATTGCATGCGATTTTCTTTACATTGCGGCATTTGATTGATCGATTGAATTCGTTGCATGGGTTGCACCTACTTAACCGGCAATTATCTAAAATCACATGTGTTTTGTTGCAAGGTCTGTAGAGGCCTTAAATAATATTCCCTAGATTAGGTTCTAGATTAATCCTGTGTGTGTAAAGCCGTAGGTAGATCATATAATGCTAGTTAGGTACGTCCACTCCCGGTAGTATTGCATTAGATTGGAGTACAATACAAACGATGGCACCGCAGTTCCGCTTTAATTGATGTCAATCATCGCTTCATTAGCTAGAGCTAGACCAAGAAAAGTCTGCAACAATTTTGATAGCACACGCAGTGAGTCCAAGTGTCATTTAAACGTCATAATTTCATAGAAGTTGGACATTTAAAATAAGACTTGCTGATCATCTAACCCAAACGATGGTACCATATAACATTGCATTGTCCAATTGTCACGGAAGTTACATTATATCGGGAACTAGTTAAATTCTCGTTTGCATAATTTCCCCTAAACTAACTTAAGTACAAACATCGAAAGAAAAAAAAAACTTTGTGAAAAGCGTAAACTTATCCCCTTATTCATAAACGTTTACTAAAGTTGACAAGCCGATAATAATCCTTTGTCCCTTTTCATCATACCAATACGTCAGAAAGGGACAAACGATTATTATCGGCTTGTCAACTTTAGTAAACGTTCATGAATAAGGGGGTTAATCTTTAGAATTTCTGAAATGCTGCACATTCAAATGCGCAAGAGTAACGCCACATCTCAATCTACCTATAATTCTTCCTCACTCTCTAACATGTATCTGTCTTCCAGTCCCACGCCTCACCCAGCGCGGAGCGACGCGAGCACCTATACAAGATCCTGGTCATCGGAGAGCTAGGCACGGGGAAGACATCCATCATCAAACGATACGTCCACCAGTTCTTTAGTCAACACTACCGTGCTACCATTGGAGTGGACTTCGCGTTAAAAGTCCTGAATTGGGACGCAAATACAGTCATAAGGCTACAGCTATGGGATATTGCAGGTAATTTTTTATCTGCCTTAAATACCAGTTGGGTGAAGGGTAGACCTCCATCAACCAACGCTACGTCCATCATTTCTTCAGCCAATACTACCGCGCTACTATTGGACTGGACTTTGCATTAAAAGGAGATATGCAACGGATAGTTGTTTGGCCGGATACCAGATACCGGATGTTCGGCCTGACCATCGACCGAATATTCGGTATCCGGTCGGCGGAACTATACCTGCATTTTGTGAACAGTGAACTTTAGCGCGGACTCATTTCTAGGTTCGAAATGAGTGCGCGTACAAGTGATGGAATGTTTAAATTGTTTTAAAATAATAAACGAGTACGATTATGACCGTGACTGTTTCTTAAATCCAATTTGTTTACTCCGAAGTCAAGCAAAGTTACTATCCGGTATCCGGCCGGAAATTGTGGTCACTATCCGGTATTCGGCCGGATATTAAAATAAGGGCCGGATAGGCCGGATACCGGATAGTAACCGAATATCCGGTGCATCTCTAATTAAAAGTCCTGAATTGGGACGCTAATATCGTTATAAAAGGCTTCAGCTATGAGATTATACCAGGTTTGTTTAATCCACCCTAAACACATTCTAAAGTTTTTATTTAGAAACACGGAAACATATTTCTTACGCCCCTTTCCCTTGCCTTTCCCACATTCTTGTCTTTATACGAATTAACTTGCCAGATGCCTTGTTTCTTGTTAAGACTTTTTACTGTATTAACATTGGTACATTTTTGTAAAATAAGAATAAAGTGGGAGTGACAGTCGGTGACAGTCAAAGTAAAAGTCAGTCAATAATTATTACTTAATTAAGATTGGTAAGAATATCCTGAGGATTAAAACGATGGAAGATGAACTAGGGACTGTTTCTATCACTGCCTTCGGTATTATCGTTATTCTCTTCTTTCTGTTGAGCTTGTCCATCATTATAATGATTGAATAATCATCAGGTAAGCGTTTAATCAAGTCATTGGATTACAGTCTGAGCTAGAACCATAGATGTAAGTAAATTGAGGTAGATATGGTACCAGGCGCACGATCGTGAGCCATTAAATATGGGTCCGGAACCTATATTTAGTTAGTCGTATGGGTGACGCCAACCTGTCAAGTTGTCAAAATTGTTGGATCAAATTTTAGTTTTGTCAACTATGAACGTCACACGTCTACATAAATAAAAGGTCATTGGCTAGAACATATCTTAGGTTTAGCCTAAGCTAAGTCTAGAACCTGGATTCTGCGCTTTGTTCCTGAGAACTTTACACGGATCGTCTCCTTTTGTCATTAAATTGCAAAATAAATAGGATACCTAATCATAGTTTTTATTAGGACAGTTTGAAACTATGAGTTTGAAAAACCAATATGTTCATTGTTGCAATTATAGTCCAACTAATTAGCTTCTGGCGCGCCTTCGTCTGCGTAGAATGACTATTTCCGTGTTAAAAACTAACCTATGTCCTTACCCAGGATGCAAACTACGAGTAGGTATCTTTATACCAAAATTACTCTAAATCGGTTCAGTGGTTTTAGCGTGAAAAGGTAACATACAGACAGTCAGAGCTACTTATGCATTTATAATTATTAGTAGGAAATATTACTCTATGATAGGAATGCGGAGTGGAGTCCAAAAAAGGAAATTAGGTATATGTATTGTATACGTATACCTATTTTGGTTTCATAGAAAATTAGTGAGCCATTTAAAAACCAATTCATGACTTGTTCCCAGGACAAGAACGTTTCGGCAACATGACGAGGGTGTACTACAAGGAGGCGGTCGGCGCGTTCATAGTGTTCGACGTGTCTCGGGTGGCGACCTTCGACGCGGTCGTCAAGTGGAAGAACGACCTGGACACCAAGGTGCAGCTGCCGGACGGGTCGCCGATACCTTGTATACTGCTGGCGAATAAGGTAAGACAAGACAAGAGTGTACTACAAGGAGGCGGTCGGCGCGTTCATAGTGTTCGACGTGTCTCGGGTGGCGACTTTCGACGCGGTCGTCAAGTGGAAGAACGACCTGGACACCATGGTGCAGCTGCCCGACGGGTCGGCCATACTTTGTATACTGCTGGCGAATAAGGTAAGATAAGAGTGTATTACAAGGTAGTCGGAGCGTTCATAGTGTTCGACGTGTCTCGGGTGGCGACCTTCGACGCGGTCGTCAAGTGGAAGAACGACCTGGACACCAAAGTGCAGCTGCCGGACGGGTCACCCAACTCACCCATACCTTGTATACTGCTGGCGAATAAGGTAAGATAAGATAAGAGTGTACTACAAGGAGGCGGTCGGAGCTGCCTGATGGGTCGCCTATATCTTGTATATTCCTTTGACGTTTGACTTACCAATTATAAGATTTATCGATGATCAGTTAAAAACAGTTGCAAGCGTAGGTATGCAAAATAGGAGTCCTCTGATCTTTGAATTTGATCATTGACTCCTCTCGGGCTGAAAAAGCGGGTGGGTTTTGGATTAGAAACTTTTTGATTATTTAGACGCAAAGAACACCTAAAATCATCATACGCAAAAACTCAGCAATTTTACCTAATCTTAATCCGCGTATGATCCTTGCATTCCTTGCCCATTTTCTAATAGATATCCTTCACATTTGTCACCACACAAAATCCTATATAGAGAGACGCCAGCCCACTGAAGGCAATTATCTCAAAAACAAGGTTGCACTTGACATTTTGTCTAATCTTTTATAATTTTTACAGTGCGACCAGCAGAAAGAAGGCATCGTGAACTCTCCTGCAAAGATGGACGAGTACTGTCGCGAACGCGGCTTCGCGGGCTGGTTTGAGACGTCGGCCAAGGAGAACATTAACATCGAGGAGGCGGCGAGGTCGCTAGTCAACAAGGTAGGTTCACATTATAGGTACCTCACTCGACTATATTTCTTTTATTTTAGCATTAGAAAGAAGGTAAACAATCTTGACGTGTCTTTTTATCAAAAAAAAAAATTAAAAACGCTTTAAAAAATTAGTTTATAATATTAGGTACTTATGAAAGAAAAAAAAATGTAAAAGATCGTATATGATTTATAATTCTATCATAATTGCTGTGACTTATTTTTCAATGGTGATTTTTAATAAAAAGACATCTCAAGATCGTTTAACTTATTTCTAATGCTAAAAAAAAACGAACTAAGTATAGAACGATTTACTGGCCAGTCGACACCATTATAGCAATCGATAAAATAAAACTTAATTTACGTCCGTTGTATAACTATTTGTTTTTGTCCCATTTCACCCACAAGTCCCACGAAAACCCGTTTTTCCGTGATGTTTCCAAATAAACATGTTAAAGTTGGATATTTGGTTTCAATAGAATACGGTTGATTTTGAACTAGCCATGATTTTGGGAAGGGTCACCGCGCTCTGTTATCTTGGAAGTCATTCATTTAATGTAATTTATGGAACGATCTTGCCTTAGAATTTAGAAAGTATTCAATTCTCGGGATACATTAAGTACCTATACATTTAGTTTGTTTTTATATTATTTGTTAATTTAGTAAAGTACGTGTTGTTTTGTCACTCTGTGTTAAATTTTTAATATAACAAAATAATGTTTTGTAGGTAATAGCCCGTACTTGAGTACAAATAAACTATTTGAGTGCATAATTTAATTACATAATTTTATAACGATTAAAATACGTGTCCTTTCTAATGTAACCGTGATCCAATTAGAAGCCTATTCGAAGTTTAAAAATGCACGACACCACTCGCGCACCAAAGAGCTCAGACGAGAGGCATTATGATCAGGATAAAGATTATGTGAAGTTCGTATCATATCAATAATATAAAATCAAGTTTTTTTAGAATGGGCCACTATGTCTAGTTCACTTAATCATATGGTTATTCACACACTGAATATCGCAAACTCCAAAATCATGTTCCAATTATTAAAACTCTCGTACCATTCCAGATCCTCCTCAACGACAAACTCCTCCAAAGCAGCGACGCCAAGGACGGCGAGAAGTTCGCGCTGGACCACAAGATCGCCAACGGCGAGAACAGCCGCGACGGCGGCGGCAAATCCTGCGCGTGCTGACCGGCCGGCCATCTTGTTTACGACGGCCATTTTGTTTTCGTCTGCCATTTTGATTATAGTCTTGGTTTTACGGCCGGGATTCTTGGATACACAAACGGTCTTTTTGAATATGCAGTTCTTGGATATGCTAATGTTTATTATTTATGTATGATGTACATTGGGGCCTATTTTACCCTTTAAAATACAAAGGAACTAGGTCAGTGGGTAACAAAACTTTGAAGTTTTAAATTTAAAATTGAAATTCGGGCCTAAATAGCGAGACCGCGGGATTTGAAAGGGAGATTGTGGGGCGTCTCGAATAGCTACCTAACAGAGTTCATGTTATTTACATTCGATAACATTTATCTGGTTTGTTGAGGTAGGTATTCATCTACTTGGCTAGGAGACAGAATCAGTTATTTTAAATACACAAATATAATATCTAATAATAAATGTATTTTAGAAGTTAGTGATTTAAAAAAATACTGGAATTATATCCAAGCTGACTGCATATTGCTAAAAAGAATGCCAATTATTCAATGGGTCTAAATAAATATAGTTCTACTGAATTCGGAGAAAAACTGCTCATCACCGTTTCGTGGAAATCGTGAACCAATGTTATTTTTTAATCGAACTCTCTATTTATGATTTCATTTGTATTTACTTAACGTTTAAATATTTGACTTCATTCGGACAGAACAAATCATTGTTCTATAATACACATATTTTATTTGTCTATTCAGATAAAATATTACAAAGGAGGATTAATTTGTTTTTTATTTCATTTAATAACTACTTAATGTGCCTAAGGACGACTATGACTACCCATAGCCAAAAATAAAATTGTCAATCGATTTTGCAATTTAAGTATATAAATGTTTTCACAAGATTGTTTTTGAATTTTTCAAAAACTCGCCTCGTGCCATTTACGGCTAAAGTCATAGGTCTACATTATGTTATGTGTAATGATACCTACTGTAACATATGATTTAATATTAGAATAAGTATTACCTAATGTATCGAATGTTAAACTTGTGAGTGTGAGAGATGTTATTGTGAAATTAATAAAATATTTAGTTGAACAAATATGTATTATTTCGACTGTTCTCAATCTTTTCGTGGATAGCGGCAAAATATTATACCTACTTGTCTGTCTGTCTACAAATGTGCAAGTAGCAGAAAATTCTCAGAATTTTCGAGAATAATTCACAGGAAATTAGAGAAACTTCCATTTCGTATTTTCATTGTTTGAATGAGTACTAGTACTAAAGTGAAGATGGTTTACTGGCCGTATAATAAGTAAGTATGTACTTAGTTAGGTACAAACGTTAGTAAAGGGTAGAGGAAAATGCGGAGTGAGACACTTTAGTAAATCAATTCAGTATCAGTCCAATTCTCACGATCAACAAGCAATTGGAACTTTTAAAATGTAAGCGGCCTTTGACGAATCTATACTTAGCTTACTGTGGTACCTAATAGGTACCACAGTCTCAAAATTCAATTAGAAGTCTGCAATATAAGAAGTACTTACTTTATCTAGACAACTTTATGTATCTAACTTGGCGTTGTAAAGATTAACTTCTCAACTGCCAGCACATAGCACCGTATAATACTGCATGCATTGCCTGTTGCTATGCTGTTGCTGTATTATGTTTAACGATGTACAGTCGCCAGTCGCCGTCAGATATTTGTGAGCGCTCTAGCCGCACCAATATATCTGATATTGGTGCGGCTAGAGCGCTCACAAATATCTGAACACGCCTCTATTGTCAGGGCGTTAGAGTGCGTGTTCAGATATTATGAATACTTTGGCCGCTGCGATATATTTGCGGCGACTGTACCAAGTTGTACTTTTATGACAAAATGCGCAGGCCATTAAGATAAAAAACTGGACAAATACGTGCCAGTCGGACTCGCCCACCGAGGGTACCGTACTTTTTAGTATGTATTATAGCAGCAACAGAAAAACATCATCTGTGAAATTTTCAACTGTCTAGCTATCACGGTTCATGAGATACAGCCTGGTGCCAGCTGGGTCCCGTTTTTACCCTTTGGGTACGAACTCTAAACGAATGTCATAAAACATTCGCATGTACGCGTATTTGTTCGAATAAGGATCGTTTTTACGCCCCATAGGACGTATATACACACAGTCTACACACGAATCAACGATTGAAATTTTGTCAATAGGTAAGTACGTTAAGTCCATTCACGAAATAAGTATGTAGTTACTAGTTACTCGTAACAAAAAAAAATGAAAACCAAAGATGATGCAATTGAAATAAAACTATGCTTATTATGATGATTTCGATTATGTTATGAAGGCGCCACATTAAGTAAGTACCTATTTACTTAATATTTATTTTAGTCCAGGAATTAGAAAACTAGTTAACTACTGGTGATCAACTTTACTAATGGATTAAAACGTAACAATTTAAATTGAACTTGCTACCAAGGGAGACAACGTGGTGACCATGGTCTAATAAAACATGGTCTTCTATTCCCAGAGTGACACAGGCCTACGTCACAATAACATGGCCGCTATATATAGCGCTATCGCATATTATCATATAGCGCTGTCGCATGATGACGTAGGCTTGTGTCAGTTAGGTGACCTAGAAAAGACGGGAATAGAGTACCAGGCGGAGTATATTATTATACCATGGCATGGTGGTGACTGCCCTCCTGTACTTAGGTACAGTAGGTATTAGTACTTATATTAGTACAATCAAACATCAAACATCAACATTTATTCACCAAATAGGCCACAAGGGCACTTTTACACGTCATCATTAAATTTACATAAGTACAAGCAAAAATAATAAAATAACAATACGACCGGTCTGGCCTAGTGGATAGTGACCCTGCCTATGAAGCCGATGGTCCCGGGTTCGAATCCTGGTAAGGGCATTTATTTGTATGATGATACAGATATTTTTTCCTGAGTCATGGTTGTTTTCTATGTATTTAATTATTTATATATTACATATATCGTTGTCTGAGTACCCACAACACAAGCCTTCTTGAGCTTACCGTGGGGCTTAGTCAATTTGTGTAAGAAATGTCCTATAATATTTATTTATTTATTTATTTAACAATAAGTACATCCACATTTTTATAAAATAAAACTAACAATTCAAACTAATGTATTACAATTACTTAGAGATGTATATGGTCTCTCAATGTCGAATTACATAAAAAACATATAATATTAATATAAAAAAAAATACTAGTCAGAACTATATAGTTTATTAAATTATCCTTAGAGATGTATAGGGTCTCCAAGATTCAAAATCCTGTATAATTATAACACATTCATTGAAAGAAAAGAAACATGCGAGATCAGAATGAGGCGTCTCACTGTAATTAATAAAAATAAAGTTACTAAGTATAATAGCTCGTGTTAGCTTAAACAGACCAATAAAATAGGTACAGGTACCATGAATAAACTAATAAGTAATAAGCAAAGTATTCTGTGAAGCTATTATAAGCTACATTTACGAGTCACTTAAAGTACTAAGGTGCATTGGGAGTAGAGTTAGACCAAGAAAAGTCTGCAGCAATTTTGATAGCATATACGCAGTGTAAGTGTTATTTAATGCGTCATATTCATAGAAGTTTGACGTTTAAAATAATACTTGCACAGCGTGTGCTATCAAAATCGTTGCAGACTTTTCTTGGTCTAACTCTAGGTAAGATTTAAATTGTTTTTAATGAGGGGTAAGATAAAAAGTCGCCCGTAATGCTTCGGCATACGTAGGATTTTACAAGAGCAACATTTCATTGACTTAAATTGGATATTATTCAAATAAGAGTCACCCTCCGCTCATATGAGACATTCTCTTATTCACTTGATTTGTGTCACCGCGCATGGCGCGTAATATATGTATGTACCCAAAACAATGATGACTGACAAGATAGCCCAGGTTACAACATTTAACCTAGTCCTTATTACCTCACAATAAAGCTCATAATAACATACTTTGATTCGAAGGCATGTGGAGGGCAAATGAACCAAAAGCCTCTGTAAATAGTCTGTCGCGACTCGAGGCTCTTATCATGTTTGACTGATAACTAGCTTTCTGCCTTGGATTTATCTGGTATTTATGGTATTTTTAGCTTTTTATTTATGCATCTTTTTTTAAATTGTTTATAGAATCATAGAATAAGAAATACCCGTGTCTTAGTCGAGGAAACGTAGGGAATTCGAAATGTATTATGTTTGGTATACCTACATGTTTGCGTGGTTTCTTGTACCGTAGCCACAGAATAAATAATAGTACTACTAGTACTAGGACTTCCAAAAATAAGGAGAGTTTTTAAAAGATAAATAGGTACATAAGTTACAGACTATAATTTTATAGTTCTCGAACAAAATGTGATTCTCGGATAAAAATGCGAAAATATTGGTTGTACTTTTCCATCTGTGTTTGGATCCATCATAAAGCTCATACCACCATAGGGTAAGTAAGTACCTACAAAGTGCTCAAACTATGCGAGAAACACAAACTCATCATTAAAATAAGTTTGTTCCAACAAAGCTTTGATCTTGGATAGAGCAGGCGTTTCCAAACTTGTGCCGAGGGGTGGCCCTCGGGCCTCGGCCCGTGGGGCTTGGCATCGACTCTCCTACTTCCATAGAGCGCATAACTACATAAAATCTGTCTACAATTAAACCTCTATGACCAGCTAGATTGGCAACTGGATTAAGAATAACTATGCGTTGTTTTGACTATATTACTCTCCTAGTTTGTGACATTATTTTCTTGAGCGACACGAACGTACGAAGTTTATACATAATATTATTATTAGTTAATTCAAAGCTTCAATTTTAGGAGCCCGATTCAATTTGATGAAACAAGATTAAAGATCCAAGGATAGTCAACATAACTTAGGGTTTTATTATCAAGTTAGAGTCATGTTCGGAATGAGAAGAGTCGTGGAATGCATTGGACTCGATACAATCCACGACTCTTCTCTTTCTGCACAAATTGTAAGTCCTTGTTCTAGTTTCGATATCTAATTTTGACGAAATAACTAGCACATCTAACTAAAACAGAGAAAAGCAAATACCTAGGTATATGTGAAAGTTGTGAAACTATCAACTGTTTTAGGTAAATATGCTCTATCTCACACATAGACAAATTTACAAGCAGACCAGACACACAGACACACTCTACATCGTGCTTTGTATTATTGCGACATCTTTTTTGATGGTTCCTCGGTGAATCTGGTTCCATCGTAATTAGGCAGCAATGCATTTCTAAGTGATTTGTTAATTTCGTGGTAGTGACACAAATGGAGTGATTGATATGTGGTGTGATTGTGTGGCATAGTGCAATATGGATTTATTAAAGGTTTGTTTTTATTTATTTACTTATTTTATTTTAGAGCTAAGTTTATCTATCCACGGCTTTGAATGAGTAAAATACTATTTTTTACACTAAATTCGGACCCGTGCTACCTACTCTTAACTATTATTTTCCTGTTAAGGGTGTTTATGTATTTAGTAGAGACAGAATTTATTTAAATCCGTGCACTTGTAAAAACAATACAAGCTGTACAGGGATTTAAAAGAAATCTCACGGGTATTTTATCTATTTTTCTTTCAATTCGCATTTCTGAGATTTCTTATTTTTTTCAGAAAAATGGCGTAGATCATTTTCTTGGTAGAGAACTAAGGCTGAGTGTGAACAACCTCAACGTTTGGACTCCTGAGGAAAAATCATGGCTCCGACGGGTCACCAAACCCAGGACCATGATCTTAAAGGATGGTTAGTATAATAACTATTACCTCATACATCTCATAATACTAACCATACACAGATTTTAAAACAAATGTTGTCTCTCCTTAACTGTAGGTACTTGTCAGGAGAGATTTGAACGTAATTTCTGTGTAACATGACCTAAATGATGTATTTGTAATAGGTGCTAAAAAGCAATGAAAAGTGGCTCCATATCTTCCAGAAGTGTACAAAAACTTAATATGCAGTATATATTTTTATATCCAGAGGACGAAAAACTTACTCTTAATGTGTGACCTCAACAAAAACTCGAGCTAATTTTTAGTAAATAACAGTATCCTAGAAATGGAAAAAATTATGTAGGTGAATGTAGGTATGTGTATGTGAAAAAATTATGTAAATCGACCTAAAATAACACGTTCATATTTTTATTACAGTTACAGTGTGTATAGATCAAGGAGAATTCATCGCTATACTTGGACCGAGGTAAGAATTAAATTATTTTATTTGATAACCAAGGGCTCCAAATAACTACGAGTGTTAAAAAAAATATGGATACCACCCGGACCGGGTATTACGAAACTCAGCGGCGGTAGCACGGTCGCATTTTTATCGCTTGTCACCATGCCCGTCACGCTCTAACAAATACTTGTTGCATACGCAAGTGCGAAACGGTGCGGTACGGGCATAGTGACAGGCGATAAAAATGGAACCATGCTGCGTCCCCTGGATAGTACAACAGCAGCTACTGATGTGCCGTCGGAAAGTTTAAAAAAAGGCCAAGTTTCCACATGGAATAATTTCGAAAACTTCTTACAATTTTGTATAGGTAACGAAACTTTCCATTTCCAAATTGGAAACCTTTTTAATTTCTTGTAAAACTTTAATGAAATTTCCGAAAACATTTCCATATTTTTGGAAACTTCCCGCAACTTTCACATCTGTAACAACGACTTGTATTTCCAGTGGTGCTGGCAAGACGACGTTCCTCACATCAGCAGCCGGTAAATGCCGGCTGCCTTCCACTGGATCTGTGGCGGTAAACGGCACGAGTGTCACAGCGCTGAACGGTATAGCGGAGATTGTGCCGCAATTCGATGTGTTCATGGATGGTCTTACGGTCGCGGAACATTTGGTTTTTATGGTGAGTAAAGTGGAAATTTAAATATGATACTTATTTCATGCTCAGAGGGGCTAATGGTCCTTTTTATCGCCTTATGTCACCTCTCCGTTTTTGTGTTAGCCGAGAAATATTATACTGCCAAATGAAAAAACAAAAATTGCACAATTTCGTAGGTATTATAATCGTACTCAGCCGTATATTTAATTCCAGATAGAGATGAAGCTAGGCAGCTACAAGACGCCTAGTAACATATTGCTACTCAACACTTTACTCAGAGAGTTGAAGCTAAAAGCGCACGCGAAGACCAAGATCTCTTTTCTTTCAGGCGGACAGAGGCGGTTACTTTCACTAGCTGGGACGGTACGTGTAACCAAACTTTTATCTTTCTAAAGTATTCACGAAAGGCCTCTGTTTAACCACGTTGACAATTGTTGCCGACAATTCACCGTACATTTGTGGTCCCGCAGAAAACAGTGATACCACACCACACCGTTACTTACCTACCGAGAAATGTGCAAGGGAGATGTGTCAATTGTCAAGTTGGTGAAATAGTTACCTGGCATTTTATCTCACTTTCTCTTGACGCAATAGAGAGGATAATCTAATGCAATCCAGCTTGCCTTTTTAATTCATAAAAGTGAATAGAATCAAGGCATACTAATGCCATTCAGAAATCACTCTTAATAAATCCCTAATCTTTCCATTCTTCACTTGTAGCTTCTATCCAACCCTCGGATCATAATCTGCGACGAACCAACCACAGGCCTGGACAGCTACAGCGCATACCTCGTGATAAGCATCCTGAAACAGCTGACGGAGTCAGGCCGGATAGTTATCTGTTCCGTCCACCAGCCTTCATCAGATCTGTTCAGTCAGTTCAACAACATAATGTTGATGGCGGAGGGGCGGCTGCTGTTTCATGGGACGCAGGAGGAGTGTAGGAAAATGTTTGAGAGGTTAGTATGATGGGTCTGTCAGTCCTAGCACCTACCTAATGCTTATAACACTTCTAACGCTTTTTTTAACTAGTGCTTGTTACGAGGGACTTTATCAAAAAATCTTTTACTTTTACGATATACCAGCGATATAGCGAGTCACTTTTTATTGGATAATTGAACGTGGAAAATTAAAGTTGTCTTAATATAAATATGAAATTCTAAATCAGTGTCTGACCTACGAGGGACGATTTTAGAATTTAGAAGAGCTAGAAGAAATATACCTGATCGTTTCAATTACAGCATAGACTTGCACTGCCCGAACAACTACAACCCAGCTGAGTTTTACATCAGAGCGGTATCCTCCCAGGTGGAAACTAACCACGTGGGAAGGATCCTGGCGAAGTACCAGGACCACTTTCGGCGGTGCGACGAGACTGTTGAAACCAAAGCTAAATTCAGTGTGTAAGTATCAGTACCTGTCTATTTTAAATAAATTTTCTAAATTTCATCTTTCCTTTATTGTTCTCTATGTTGATACTTTCACGGAAGTTTAAGTTTAAAGTTTTAACTGTGTTTACCTATTTATTGTTATTACAGATTCCAAAGAAATTGGTTCGTGCAAGTATACTTACTGATTTGGAGATCATCTTTATCACTCAAAAGGACGTTTGGAAGTCACCTAATGCAATTACTTCTTAATATAGTGAGTACACTACTACTACCCTGCCTCTATGCGCACGCGTATTAAATATGCGCATATCAGCCGTAAAAGTCAGTTTGAATTTGGAATACGGCTTTTATATGACGTTAAAATTTAAAAAAAGTTACTCCTCGAGAAGGTTAAATATGATTAAACCAATCACGCTGAAGCAACAAGCAAAACGCTTAAACTTATAATGTGTAACGGTTATTTCTGTGTCACTGATCAATCTGTACCTTAAAATCTTTCCAGGGAATATCAGCAATGGTCATATCTACATGTTACATCGGCATAACTGGCACTACTCAGCGCGGGGTCCAAGATCTCCGCGGCTTCCTATGGCTGTTGAGTAGCGAAGTGTGTTACTCGCTCTCCTACACCGCGCTGTACGTGTTCCATGAAGACCTGACGCTGTTCAGGAGGGAGGTTGGCATTTATAAGGGCTCGGCGTTCTTCGCATCGAGACTGCTGGGGTTTGTAAGTATAGCTTACTTTTTCTATAATGACTTAATGAGTGTTTTAATATCTAGGACTTTAGCGGCTGACTCCTAGCAAGTAAACATAAACCGCCCGAAAGGTAATTGGCGAAATTTGCACCATAGACCATAGATTTAATCTTTAGTTGGCATAACCGGTTTTGATCTTTTTTTGAACGATTGGTGTGATCACCACGATCGTCAAGGTCGTATCAAAACCAGTTCAAAACCATAAAATAATTTCGGGCCCCGTTTTTTTTCTCGCCCGATAGGGAAATTTTAAAGGACCCCATAGTAATAATATAATAGGGAACGAGAATATTATGCCTCAATAAAAAATAAATACCTAACTAAGCTAACTAAGAATTCTTCCTTTATCTTCCAAATTAATATGACTCGCACACAAAAAGCGCCTTTGATATACGACTTAGAGTTGCTGTTTTTAAGACTTAGAAGGTCGTTAACTTTTGATCTGAACTCTATTCCGTATTTTGTATAGTCACAGTACAGACCCAGCAACCAAATTGAGATATAATTTTATCGGTCTTTGAACTTGCTGAAATGTACCTACCGAAAACCTGTTTTTCTTTGCCTTAGATGGTAAATTCTACCCACCCACAGAAGTGACCCATAAAATATACCTTACCTCGGATTCTTCTTAACATATGATCCGGCAGAAATTATGAACCTCGGACCAGGGACAAAAAACATAGAAGTGGAAACAAGTCGTTATGCCCGTAGACCACCGATTAGGGTGGAATCACATTTGTCAGTATCGAGCCGCATTTTATATATGAGAAATCGCACGTCAGTATGAAGATGCGTACGCATCAGGAAGCTGAAAGCATGCGCATCATCATCAAAATTTAAGAGCATGGCTCTTGTAGGTGGAGTATGCGCCAGTTTTCGCGATCCTCGGCCAGGTTTTTTAGGTCCCTGTAAGACACGCATACGCATGCGATATAAAATGCGGCCCGATGCTGATAAATGTGATTCCACCCTTAAAAGCCACTATGTTTAGAGACTTTACGAATACCTACTCAGTATGTTTGACTGTTCCAGATACCTCGCTGCGTCGTGTATCCCGTAGCGTTCATGACCATCGCGTCCGTGACCGTGGAGCTGCCAAACAAGATCCTGACGTCGCTCGAGCTGGTGTTGTCGCTCATCTGCGGAGGCATCGCTGCGGCTGCTTACGGTACAGTACAGATCGTCATGC
The DNA here is from genome assembly GCF_910591565.1 of Cydia splendana. Classification (NCBI taxonomy): domain Eukaryota; kingdom Metazoa; phylum Arthropoda; class Insecta; order Lepidoptera; family Tortricidae; genus Cydia; species Cydia splendana. The sequence continues at coordinate 20,880,296 of NC_085963.1, forward strand.
CATTAGCGACTAACAGTGGAGCCAGGATCATGACCACTTTGGAACTGGTGCTGTCTTCCTTCTGCGGATGCATCGCTGCGGCTGCTTACGGTACAGTACAGATCGTCATGCCATTAGCGACTGACAGTGGAGCCAGGATCCTGACCTCTTTGGAACTGGTGCTGTCTTTCTTCTGCGGAGGCATCGCTGCGGCTGCTTACGGTACAGTACAGATCGTCATGCCATTAGCGACTAACAGTGGAGCCAGGATCATGACCCCTTTGGAACTGGTGCTGTCTTTCTTCTACCGAGGCATCGCTGCAGCTGTTAATGGTACTGATTGATTGAGTAACCTGAACTCTTATAGACCAGAATATTTTTGAGATTATTTTTATGTTTTATCTTTTTTGGCACGACACACTTATTCACGAATTTTTGATATTGATTTTTGTCCTAGTTACCCCTTTGTTTGTCTTGATGGGTCGACCGAAAAAAATTCAGTGCGATTGCTGCTCTTAATACCAAAATTTGAGTTCAGAGTTCAGACAAAAATGTAAATGTAACAAAAGCTCCAAACCAGAAACGTTTTATTGAGTCTTAGCAAACATTAAAGAATTTGAATTAATAATGTTATGCTTTTGAAAGATCATTTTATGGTTAATTTCCTCAGGTCTTGGCATGGGTGCGTTATTCTCCTCAAGCGGCGTCATGGGTGACGTGATGCCGTGCGTGGACCTGCCCCTATCACTGATGTCAGGAGCTTTCCTGCGCATAGCCAGCTTGCCTGCCTGGCTGTTCCCCGTCAAATACATCTCCCACTTCTATTATACTATGGAGTCTGTCAGCAATATTTACTGGACACAGATTGATCATATTGGTGAGTAAAATAACATTTTACTGATCTTACGTAATAACTATCTAGGCTCTCTCCCACCCCGTACAAAAATAAGACATGGTCAAACCTCCTCTTTATTACGTTGCACGGGATATCAAAATGAGTTCAAATTGACATTTGAAAGTTCGAATCAGTATCCAGGAAAATTTAAATCTCTGTAGGTACCTATTAAGTAGCTAGTAGCTACCTAATACATAGCAGATAATTCTACAGAATAGCTTAAGGAATATATCAATCGCTCTTTTTTCGCGTTATTAGATTCCGAATGAGATGGGACGTAAAGAAGCTTTACGCAAAAGTCCTTTGTAAAAAGTTTGGTTATATAGATAATATATATTCGAAAGTCATGTTTTCTTAGATTGTCTCCCACGATTGTAATAGCAAAATGTTTTTCATTGATCCTGGAAAAAGAAAAATAAAGAGAATTAGGTACTTATAAAAGAACGATTAAATGAACGATTTGCGCTTAATAATTGCTTTGTGGAGGACGCTGGATGCGGGTCGCTTCCAACCGGTACGAATGGAGGTCCAAGGGGGAGGCCTATGTTCAGCAGTGGACGTCTTATGGCTGAGATGATGATGATGATGAATTGCGATGAAAAAGTAAGATTGGGGTAGCAACAGCAACATATTAGGGTCGAAACAGTTCGTGATTCTGAGTAGTATGTAGAAATACTTTATAATGAATAATGTCTTTTTAGATTTTCAGAGTGACACTCTTTGCAATTTTAACCATAGAGCCGTGACACTGAAACCTTATAATTATTTTAACATTCATGTAATTTTAATCTACCTTATGTACCTGATTGAACTTTAATTACGTAATAGAGTAAGGTAGGTAAGTTTAAAATGCCCATCCACGTGTCAAAATATGTTTACTAATAACTATTAACTACCTATAACAAGCACTACACTTTATAAAACAAAGTCCCCCGCCGCGTTTGACTGTCTGTTCTGTATATTCGCGATAAATTCAAAAACTACTGAACGGATTTTTTACCTATCAATAGAGTGATTCTTGAGGAAAGTTTAGGTGTATATTAGTGCTGCACTATACTTAGGGCTGATTTGATTTAGACGGCGTGCGAGCTCGCATGCGATTTTAGTTACATTGCGGACTGTTGGTTACGTGAGTTACGTCCAATTCAACCGACTGATCAAAAACCGCAATGTAATGAAACTCTCATGCGAGTTCTAACATCGTCTAATTGAGCCCTCGTGCGAAGCAGGAGCGGGTCGCAGTATCTTAATAAACTTCACAAAATAACTTTCTTTCAGATTGCCCAACAAACATGACCGCCTCGTGCGTTAACGACGGCATCTCCGTGTTAATAGAGACAGGCTACTCTCCCTCCTACTTTCTGCAAGACGGCATGGGGCTCCTCGCCTTAACGGTCGGCTGGAGCCTCGTTGGATATTATGGGTTATGGAGGGAAGAGAAAAAAGGATATGCTTATTGATAATGTTAGGTAATTAAGAAAATGAATGTAAAATTTAAATATTAAGTAGTAAAAAGAAATATTAAGTAGAAAAAGTGTTTTATTGAAAAAAAAAGTTACATGCGGATAGGAAATCTCTGTTACAGACGTAAGTACTGAAATTATTATACTGAATTTTTTAATGTTCGCATAGACCACCAGGAATAAAAAGACTTGAGGAGAAAAGATAAAAAAGTAGTTTATGTTGAATCATTTAATTAACACTTTATATTTTCAAAAGTTTTTCAATTTAAGTTCATTACAATGATACACTTGCGATTTTAAATGTCAAAATTGTACATACCTAATAATAATTTATGATGAACTTAAATGATAAGAGAGAATCCAGGAAAGTTTGGTAGCAGAACTGAGAGTTGTATGGTGGTCGTTTGACGGGTTAAAAGCGGTAAATTAATGATCAGCGATAATCACCATTCAATTAAATGTTTCCTATCTATGCTTGACGCCGCGGATGCATAAGAAACGGTAAGATATTTTAATGGGTGTAGATTTAAATTTATCTCCACTTATCTCTGAATTTCATTATTAATGAATCGGTACACTTACTTTTGTTACTTGGCCTGACGTTTCGAACGTGACGCTAAATTATAACCTCTGTGGTCACAGGCAAACAAATTAAGATTTTCAGTCCCAACTCAGTTTTAAAAATCATGAGTGAAAATCGTGTTAGTTTAAATCAACAAATTTTTATTCTTAAAAATTTGAGTAGGTTGCCTTACTATCAGATATATCTCAACGGCATAAAAAATAATAATTATTTATGTAGATATGTATTTATAAATGGTACCTACTTATTATTTTAAATATCCAATCTTATTTGGCACTGTTTTATCAATTTCTCATTTACATTTAAGTATTATCTTAAAAATACTATTTTTCTTTAGACATGACTATAAATACTATGCATGAGGCAGGGACAACGATTACTTGTTATAAGACATTTATAATATTATCCATAAGACATATTTTTACACCATAATGTAGTTCAATAACAAAGTTAGGTAATAAATAAATTGTTCTAAACATTAATATTATATAGTTGTGCTTAAAACATTCAATCAAATACTATAATTATCGTAATATAAAAGGTATACAAAAAATAGTCATGGACCATGGTATCATTAAATAACATTTTCACCACACCACACCCAAAGTAATCAAATGCAAATTTTGAGTTGTTTTCTTATGTTTGCTGGTAGAATTGTCTTTTAAATGATGATTTTGGATGATAAATATTTAATAACATTAATTTGGATTTGATTTGGTTGGATTTTGTTTGATATTTTACATTTAATATTTGCTTCGGGTTGGTGTGGTAAAAATGTTGTGTTTCACTCGGGGGCAAATTTTGTTTAACCCTCGTGCTTTGAGACCCTCGCAACGCTCAAGATTCCATTTTTCGAACCACTCACTACGCTCGTGGTCCAATTTTGGAATCTTTCGCTTGCTCGGGTATCAATATTAGCACGAGCGGTTAAACAACAACTTTGCCCCCTTGTAAAACAAATAACTATTTATTATTACTTTCTCGTACTTAATATCGTAAATGTTTCATTGATATAGAACAATAAAATATGAATTACCTAGCTACAAGCTAAAGCTATTAAAAATATATTATTTGTACTAAACACATCAAACTTATGAACCGTCAGATGATGAGGAAAGCGTGCGTACCTAACGGTAATATACCTAAATTAAATTAGTCTTAAACAAAATAAATGGAGGTTCTTCATTTATAGCCTTTATAGGCACTAAACTATTATCCTTGCGTTTTATATCGTATCTTAATCTTAAGGTTAATGTTGGTAATAAAACAAAAATGTAATAAATAAAATGTTTCTCTTACCACACTCAACCTTTTATTACAAAAACCCATTTCTGTTTTACTAGAAGTATCTCTTAGCGAATGTCGCTAAAGTTATTTTAGGCCGAAATTAGATATATAGCCTTGACTATCCCTTCAGATCTATAGAAAATAATATCTCGCCAAAATGGCTATTACGACGTTTTCTAGAGACATCAACTTTATGAGAAAACATTCAAAAATTCTATTAATACTTAAATTAGTACACAGGTGTCCCCCTACTCCTCTTAATTACCATAAGATAAGCTATAAAATGAGCTATACAATACATCAGACACAAACATACGCAGTTCCTCCAAAAGTTGGCCTCTTCAAATCCGAACCTATCCAAGACCTCCGGGCCAGTCTTAATGCAAGGTATACCGGGGATGTTGACACAGGTAATGGATTCTATAGAGTCCCATTGGAGGATGGAGATGGATTCGACGCCGTAGTAGAAACCGGAGACGAATCGGAGCCAGGAGAAGTAGGGGGAGGCGCTGCCGAGGTTGAGGTAGATGCCGGAGAACATGGTGCCGATTAAATCGAAGGGCACGGCGACTAAAGCTGCGGTCTCCATCTTGTCAAATACGGCTGAGAGGAAGGAACCTGGAAAACAGATATTGGTGTAAGTATAGTAAAGCTGTCTAGAAGATGTATGTCCTAGACTACTAGTGTTGGTTGGTCGCAGTGGTTCATTTATCCACTATTCCTGATATACACATGTAAAGCCTATGGGCAATCTCTTTGGTCCTATCATCCAATATTTTAAATCGGCTGCTATAGACTAAATTAAACAGGCCGTAGAAACTTAACAAAAGCTTCTCGGTAAACATTAATATTAAAACCCTTAAAATGACAAATTAGTAAATGGTCATCTTTTGTTACCAGCATTCAACATATTCCACAATTTATTCAATGCTGGACAAAAATATGTTTCCAGGATGTACTGCAGTAGCTCATTTGAGTGTCAATGCAAAATTTGTCGACACTTTAAGTAACGGCAACCAAAAAGGTTATATGGGTATAAAAATACTAATAAAATATACGTATATATAGTACTAAATGTACTAACCGTAAGCGTTGGCGTAGTTGGCACAGAGAACACACACGAAACAGAAGCCCAGCCAGCCCATAAACCCGCCATGCAGGCCGGCAACGCCGAACACCAGCGACGCAAAGAGCGTTGGCTCAATCACAGCGCGGGGGATCTGAAATAAAGCACATCATTCATCATTCTCTTGCCCTTGTCCCATTCACTTGGGGTCGGCGCAGCATGTCTTTCTCTTCCACACCTCTCTGTCGCCCGTCATTTCATCATTCACTTGCGTTCGTTTCATATCATCTCTCACACAGTCCATCCACCTTTTCCTCGGTTTTCCTTTCCTCGTACTTCCCTCCACATTCGTTCGTAATACTTTCTTGCCACATGACTTTCATCCCTCCGCATCACATGCCCGTACCACGCTAGGCGATTGCACATATTATGTAATTTAAATAAGCCCGCACATTACGGACTTATACGTGAGGCCTATATTACGAACTCGAATAATTCAATTTGACTTGTTTACCACTGCGCGCAAGATGTAATGCGAGTCGTGTCTAGGTCGTATCATATCAATAACTAATCAAGTTGAGATTTAAAAAAATCTGAATGCCGCCCTATTACAGACTTTTTAATGTCTATGAAATCCTGTATGGAAAGTTGCAAACACATTCCTAGTTGTATAGTAAGCGCCATTACGACATATCATTAGACATACAATAATCATTATGTTGCAACAAATGATTCATAACATACCAAATTCATTCATATTTTCAAACGTTGATAAGCCAGTAATTGTTTTATAATGGAGGCAGTTAAAATTGGTGATGATATCCCAACAAGGCTTCTATTGATTTATCCAACGATTTCATAAATTGCATCATTTAAGTCGCGAAGTTTAAGGATGCGGTTTTTCTTAATGATTTGCTCATTGTTCATATCAGTAGCTAAACTTTCAATCATATGTAAAGTTAGGAAAATATTAGCAATATTAAAAGCCCCCTAAAAAGGAATGAAACTTCTGGGCATCGTACAAATCTTTGGCCTTCTTATATCTTTCACAATACCTAAAATTCCTTTATTAACATGTTGCATTAAGAAAATATCCTGACTGTAGTTGCACTTGTAGTTGGCTGTCTTTACTAAAGCAGGTGATGAACACTTGATCAAAACCAACAAAACTGACCCAAAATATCATCTTCGAAAGATAATAAGGTGTCGGAGAGTACAGTCCACTCGCAGTTTCTCTCAGCAAGATCGGCACTTCACTTGGGAACGTGATGAAGACGGCGTAGATGAAGAGGAAGATGGTCTCCGTGATGGTGAGGTACAGCAGCCCCTCTACGTTCTGGATGTCGCGCTGATCCAGCTCCTCGAAGTGGCCCATGTAAGGGATGGATATAATTAGGCCGACGAACTGTGGAAGACAAATCATTGAACAAAATAGGCCTCAAGAAGAGATGTTATATATTTTCCAGCAATTTTGTCTGCGGCTCATGTTTGTAGCTTGTTGCGTCTCCTCTGTCACTGTCGACGTCGTGCCAGAATGTTATAACAGATGGCATTAGCTACCTTGAACGCAATTAGTTAGAAACCTACATCGCGCTTACGGAGTTCCAAATGTCAGTTACTATAAGTACAACTTCTGACTAACTCTCAGTGAACTTCGGTCCCCAGGCATATCACCAGCCTAGAGAGCTCTATTATTATTACTCCTCTCTATTTTTCCTACAAGCTCATGTCAATCGTGTTTTATTGCTAATATCTAAAAGTTGAAAAATCTGCGGGTTGAAAATGATAGCAGTATTTATTTACCAAGAGTAGTACGAATTCTGCTATCCATATTGAACTGTTGTGCTTTATTGTTTGAATGTTCCTCCACATCAGCCAGTAGAATTGAACGAAATAATTAACTTTGACTCTGAAACAAAAGATGACAAATGAATAAAAAGTACCTAACACGAAAATATAGGGTAATATTTAATAGCACTTGAAGAGATAATTAATACTTACAGAGTGACGTATCTGTCGAAATATTCATTCTGAAAACAAAAACAAAAATTTGTTAATGATTGTACTTATAATTTAGCCTGTGATTTGAATGTCTTATCAGTCTAGTCACTGATCTATTTTTCCGGTGATGCTATGCCAATTTACAAAATCAAACTTGATTGGCTTTATCTACTTTTTGAAAGAAATAAGAAATATTTTACACTTACTTTTCCATCTAAAGTCCCATTAAAATAATCTAGCTCGTCAGTCACATCTCCGACTTTCGCGTCAATCTCTGCCGCGATGTCCGACCTCTGGTATTCATCACAAATTTTCCGAATGCGGTCTCGGCTTTCGAACTCCTTGTCAAGTTGGATGCCGAGTAGAGAGACGTAGTATTCTGCCGCGTTGAAGCCTACGGGGCATTTGTAGCCTAGCCTGTGGAATATAAAAAACTCATGCAGTTATTGAACAAAACAAAAAAGAACTGAATAGGTACGTTACTAATTTCAAATTAAATAATCGCAATTGGCAATTTTAGTTCACTGGGCGAAATATGGTAGTACCCCAACAAACAAAATATCCTTATAAAATGAAATCTATATCTAATAAGGGCTAAACACTCATAGTTATTTTAAAATAGCATTAATTATGTCAAGGTACCTTTTAACGGCTCATTATAAGAAGATTTGGCTAACATTACCTTTATTCTTATAATTTGGCCATGTACACGTTAATATATCCAATTAATATGGCTACAATAAGGGTGCAAAATATTTTGTTCTTATAGGGGCTCATTATAAGAAGATTTGGCTAATATTACCTTTATTCTTATAATTTGGCCATGTACACGTTAATATATCCAATTAATATGGCTACAATAAGGGTGCAATATATTTTGTTGTTATAGAGGCTCATTATAAGAAGATTTGGCTAATATTACTTTTATTCTTATAATTTGGCCTTGTACACGTTAATAAATCCAATTAATATGGCTACAATAAGGGTTTAAAATGTTTTGTTCTTATAGAGGCTGGTTACATTGCTTTTTAGCTGTATAATATTCAAAGCAGTGTAAAGGCTTTTAATGTGGCCAATTATTCTTATAAATGTAATGCACAAGATAACTATGACGCTTTTTGAGTCATAGGAGCATGTTATTAGATACCTATCCGACAAAAAAATATATTCAAGAACAATCTGATACCAAATTATCAGCAGTGGTTCCATAGAGGATAATTTTATGGAACATGAGTATTTTGTTTCTCTTTACAATTTTGACAGAAAATGAAAGTTAGTTAAATATAAATATATTAGGGACATTTTACACAGATTGACCTAGCCCCAAACTAAGCATAGCTTATACCCATACCCATAGCTAGCTATGGGTACTAGGCGACGATATAAACATACTTATACATAGAAAACAACCATGACTCAGAAACAAATATCTGTGTTCTTCACACAAATAAATGCCCTTAGCGGGATTCGAACCCAAGACCATCGGCTTCGCAGGCAGGGTCACTACCCACTTAGGCCAAGAAAGGTACGCTCGGCTAGTATGGCGGAATGGAAATAATTAGTAATAGCTGAAATTTTCGGTGTATGGGACAGATAATAAATCTAGTGATTACGTCGACACATAATCCAAATAAATATATTACATTTAGGTATTTAAAAAAAAATGTAAAAATATAAAAAATCACAGAAAGTTTGTAAAAAATATTAATAACATTTTTTAAATTTATACTCATAGAGAAATATTTGCTTTATGACATTAAGCATGAATCACACAAAAAATAATTCTGTATCCTACATTTAAAGTAAGTAACCTACGGTTATTATTAAATTCAGTATATTTCCGTCCTCAAAAATGGTAATAGGCTATTTTTTCTCTCATTATTTCCAAATTACAATAAGTACAAGCGTTGCAATTTAATCGTACACTAAATAATACCGTATGGGAGGTTTTATGGGGTTGTGCATTAATTGCCTGGTTAAAAATGGTAATAGATCAATATCATATGGGATTTTTATTATGAGTTCTCCTTCATCGAATACTGTAAAAATCGGCTTGAAATATGATTCGTAACACAAAAAACCATCAAAAACGTTAAAGTTGCTTTAAAGTTGCCGCGCACGAGCCAGCGAGCTAACGCGATTGGTCGTTGCATGGAGCGGGGCGACGGAACGATGAAACTTCCATCGCCCCGAGCGCGAATATTTAAAAAAGTATTTAGTATATTTAATATTTACTCGGTCAAAACATATGTACCAGTGAACGTAAAAAATATGGGAGACTAGATTCGAACTAATTATCAGCTTTAATCTGGGCAAGAGTGCTGTAAATAAGAAAGTAAATTTTACGTAATTGCAGGCTTTCCGTCTTTGCGTGCACGTTAAATTTAATACAATAATAGGCCAATTATATAGGGCTATTATACTGACACACACCCAATTTGATAGCAGAAAAAGACGTGAAATTAAAATTTTCTTAGGGAAATCAAATCTTCGCGCCTATAAGTTTAAACTTTAGGTTTCAATAGCGGTCATTTAAGTACCACCCCTCACCACTAAAATGTAATTATCAAAAACGACAGTTGCTAATGTTCCCCAAAGTAAGCATTTCTAGTTAATGCTGCAATACAGTGGTACCGGGCACCTTGCGACGCAAGGCCGAGCAGGAATCGCAAACCTTAAAATATTTGCACTAATTAATTGAGTTAGGATTTTGTTAGTACTCTTTAATTGAATAGCAAAAAATATAAGTTATGCATTAGAAATACCGTTTTTATTCGATTTTTAATTAAGTAATTATTGTTAAACTTATTTTTACCGTGTGGTGTCGGTTAAAATTTCACTAGTAACATCATTTGGCGACTAGGGCAATAAAAGTCGACACCACACCCAACAAATTAACAAACAACAATAACCAACAAATTAACAAACAACAAAAATTTGCAGTAATATTCCAAAACTCGACTGAACGCAAGCGCACCGAACCGTGTCGCTCCCCTGACGCGACTCAGTGTCATAAAACGTAAGGCCGTGGTATTAACGACAGCGGATAGCTGAGCGGCGAGCGGTGACTGCAGGCGGCAATAAGGTGTTCAGTTAATGTTTTTATAATTTGAAATGACTTCGTTTCCATGTAGAAATAACCAAACAGACTTTAGAAGCATTTAATATTTTATTTGTGGCCGTATAAATTATGTTTTATTGGTAAATTAACTACAATTATTCATATTTGTGGATAAAACAATATACATACTATAATTAATACTAAATTAACATTAAATAAATACATTATTTATGACATAAAAATACATTGCGCGTATTTAACTACTTAGCACTGTTTAATTACGATACTTGCAAGCAAGTAGTAAAGTATATGGCTCCATCCTATCCTGTACCACGATATACAAGCGATAACATTTTTGCGACAGTTTTGTATAGATAATGGATTTGTCGCTAGAAAATTACGATATCGAGATAAAAGTCAGGTCTCTGAGCGCTATTGAAACCTAACGCTATACATGTTTTAAATTTGCCGCGCTTTTTCTAGTCAAGCTGAATGTGTTTCACTATAGAATAGTAATCGAATTGGTTCAGATTTAACGTTTAATGCATATAAATAACATAATTAGTAAATAACATAATTAGTAAATAACATAATTTTGGACTAAGTACATTATACATACCTACATGACATCAGGCTATGGTTTGGCGCACCGTGACCCTGAACGGCGCGGTAATGTGTTACGGCTGTTAAGTGAAGTCCAGACGGGATGATCAAATCGACCGATTTGATCAGAAATGAAATTGGGGTCAATCTCCAAATTAAGCAACAATTAAACAACTGTACCGATATTTGGAACCTCAGAATAATATACCCGGCCGGATACCGGATAGTAACTTTGCTTGATTTCAGAGTAAACAAATTGGATTTAAGAAACAGTCACGGTCATATTGTACATTACTCGTTTATTATTTCAAAACAATTTAAACATCCACTCACTTGCACGCGTAGGTACCTACTCATTTCGAACATAGAAATGAGTCCGCGCCAATGTTCACCACGAAACAGGTTAAAACCTGCACAATGCGCACCTAAAAACCGAAATGTAGGTATTGTTAAATTTAGTTTGTAGTTAATTAGTTTTTTGGTGTAAGTGTATGAACCAAGGTCTGAAATAAATGATTTTTTTATTTTTTTTATTGTTCCGCCGGCCGAAGATTCGGCGGTCGGATACCGAATATTTGGCCGACGGTCGGGCCGAATATCCGGTATCCGACCAAACAACTATCCATTGCATTTCTAATTGAGAGTGGCAACACTATCGTAGGTCGTATTGCCCTTTTCTAGCATATACGTCCCTCGCTCCTACACTCCCACCACACAGGCAGGTTGCTTTGTCAGTTATACAAGGCAAATTTTCAAGTCATTGGCATGCTGTTTTTCCATCTGGAAGGTCGTGAAGCTAAACTGCTGGTGAGTTTTTGAATTTGTACCTCAGTTTAGCTGACTATATTGAAATAGTTATTTATTTTACAAGGGGGCAAAGTTGTTGTTTAACCGCTCGTGCTAATATTGATACTTGAGCAAGTAAAACATTCGAAACATGGAATCTTGAGCGTTGCGAGGGTTTCAAAGCACGAGGGTTAAACAAAATTTGCCCCAAGTGAAACACAAAATGTTTCACCACACCAACCCGAAGCAAATATTAAATGTAAAAATATCATACAAAATCAAATACAAATGAATTTTATTAAATATTTATGATTTAAAAGTCAATTCTACCAGCAAACATAAGAAAACAACTCAAAATTTGCATTTGATTCCTTTGCCTCACTTGTGAATAAAATGAAACTTTGCTCTCAGTCTTTGAAGTGCAAAGTAAGCCTTTCCGAGCTGGTGTGAAATAAATAATTAAATTTTTCACGCCACTGTTCGGAAATGTGGCAATAGATGGTCTAAAACCAAGCTGGAAAGTAGGCAATAGCTGTAGCACTTGAACCACCACTACTACACTCGCGTGCAAAAGTATTGCATCACTTTGCATTTTTTCGTCCGCACCCAATATCTTTGTAATTCTATACCCGATTCTGAAAATTTTGGTATCAACTGAAAGCTTATAATGTAACGCATTAGAAAAATGGTAAATTCAATGAAATTTCGAATCTGAAGACTATAAAAAATCATAAAACTGAAAGTAGTCGCATAATGCTCCAAAAATAAATCCGGAAACTTGAGAATAAAAGTCATTTTTTTAATACAATATCGTTTATTATTATTAAATTAATACTTGGTATTGCCACCTACAGGCCTCCTTTCACAAACCAAGTGGTTTTTCATAGACGTAATTAATTTTCTAATGTGATCATGAGGAATAGCGTCCCACTCCTCCAGCAAGGCTCCCTTCAACTCCTCAACATTGACCAGGGCAGGATTCCGCTTTCGAACCCTCCTTTTTAGGTAGTCCCACACGTGTTCAATGGGGTTAAGGTCCGGGCTCATCGCTGGCCAGTCCATTGTGTCGATGCCCACTTCGAGAAGGTAGGCTGCGGTGGCCCTAGCGGTATGACACGGGACATTATCCTGCATTAGGATGAACCCCTCATCAAAAATACCGGCATAAGGAACAACATGTTCCTCCAGGATATCAGTGATGTACTTGGCAGCGGTCAATCCACTGTCACGGCCCCCGCCAGGCACGAAAACCAGTTCTGTCCGCCCGTCGTAGGAAATGCCGCCCCAGAACATTACGGATCCACCGCCATAGGCGACCCTTTCGGAGAAGAAACATTGAGCGAACTGTTCTTCTGGCCTTCTGTAGACTCTTCCTTTTCGGTCACATCCATTCAAACACATTCTACACTCTTTCAAGAAGAGAACTGGGGTTCATTGCTCAATGGTCCAGTCCTTGTGATTTTCAGTAAACTCTCTTTAGGCTGTACGGTGTCGCGCCAGCAATCTGGGCACCGCTGCGCGCCTCCTGGGTGTCAAGTTCGCTTTCTTAAGTCTTCTTCTTATTGTCTACTCACTGGCAGCCACTCCTCGTACCTCACGCTGCTGGATGGCAATGCTGGTCTGGTGTCGATCTCGGAGAGATGTTGTGACAAAGAAGCGGTCGTCCCTCTCTGATGTACACTCTCTGCGGCCGCTTCTTGGTCTTGAAGTAAAGGATCCAGTCCCCTGAAACCTCTGGTAAACTCTGCAAACTGCAGATTGGCTTAAATTCAGCTCGGCAGCTACTGAACGTTGGCTACGCCCCGCTTGCAGGGGCTGGATGATTTGGCGGACTTCAGCTTCAGTGGTTTCCATTTTTCCAGGTCTTTTTCACGGGAAAATACGCGGAGATATGTAACGATCGACTTCTGATAAGTGACTGATAACAACCCCTTCTCTACCCCCGTTTTATAAGGGTCAAGGGTAAAGCAACTCGTGTGCGTGATAACGTGAAACCGCTCACAAATCGGGAAAATGCCGATAATTTGAAAAATACTGGGCCGATTTCCATGTTTTTTTACTTTTCGTAAAGCTAAAACTTCAAGGAACATGATTACATTAAAATAATTTAGAGAAATTAACCAGTTTACAAATATATTGGATGCGGACGAAAAAATGCAAAGTGATGCAATACTTTTGCACGCGAGTGTACAATGTTTCATTATTATCATCATCTGTCATTGGTGACAGTTCGCTACAGCAATGAGTATAATTTAAAACATAAAAATCAATAAAAGGTCTTTTTTGGCGCAACTTTTTCCTTCAAAAATAAAAATAGGTTATTTATAGGACCAATTTCTTGTTTAAAAAAAAACGAAATGTCAAACTATTCATTCATTCAGTCAGTTCATTCGATTCACGCTTAAGGCGTTTTTTACTTTTGTAGCTGTTTGTGGTTTTTTTTAGCAAAAACGCTTCTAAGTTTAGAGTCCGTTTGAAGCAAACAACATAAAAACGCCTCTTAAATGTGATAAAAAAGAAAAAAAGCGGGATCGGAAAATTCTCACTGAATTGGATAGTACTATAAAATATAAGAAACACGTATCTACGCTCGCTATAAAAATGAGTTCTTCTAGTGAAGAAAATGATATTCTTACGCTGACGCCTACCGAAATTCAAGAGACAGCACAGGCAGTGGCTAGTAATTTGCTACCAGAGAAATCGCGGGCTAGTACTTATAGTTATCCAAATGTTTCCTTATTTCCTCGCAGTAGTCGTGAAAAGCACTATGTAATGCCTCGGCCGGAAACGCTAAAGATGGAGTCGTATTATTCGAGGGCCTCCACCAACGTGTCGGCCCTCAAACTCACTCGTCCATCTTTTAGCGGTTTTACAACGTACTATAGTTGTCCGTTAAATTATCTAGCAAATAAAAACGATCCGGAATAGTGATGTGAAAGTGCAAGAGGATATTAGAAAGAGAGATGCCTAAGAGTAGCATACCAAAATGAATACATGTGTCTTAGCTGTATATTGTATTGTTATAAATAATGTTAAAAATGCTTTATGTTGTTAATGTGTTCCAAATTGTGCTGCTTTGGCATTAGCTGTAAGGTGCAATTTGTTATTTGAATTAATAAATAAATACAATAAATGTTAATTTTACAAAATGTACCTATCAAATTGTATACTTTACTAAATATCTCTCTCCTCACAGGTGTTACAATAAAGGGTGTACGTACTACATTATTAATTAAACACTCATAATATAATTATATTACATACACATAATAAGTATATCATAGGATATGTATAATCACATTGGTTTGGCGTCTTCCCACCACCAGGCGATAACAAACATGTTTCAATATTATTCTTAGGTTCCGAATATCGGTACAGCTGTTTAATGACAGCATTTACACAAAAATAAAACGCTAATTAAATAACTTATCATATTCGGAACTACAGATGCAACGGATAGTTGTTTGGCCGCATACAGGATACGGGAGGTACGGCCTGACCATAGGCCGAATATTCAGTATTCAGCCGCCGAATATTCGGCCGGCGGAAATATTCAGGTTTTTCAGGTGCGCATTGTGGAAGTTTTGGCCTGTTTCGTAATGAACTTTCGCGCGGTATATAGGTCTATCACTAGGTACAAAATTAGTGCGCGAGCTAGTGAATGGAACGTTTAAATTGTTTTAAAATAATAATCGAGTACGATTATATTCCGATATCAAGCATAGTTATTTAGTACCCTTATTTTAGTATCCGGTATCCGTCCGGATATTAAAATAAGGGCGAGATAGGATACCGGATAGTAACCGAATATCCGGTGCATCTCTATTCGGAACCTAAATTTTTAATCCTGCATGGTGCAAATATGTATAATATTGAGACAATGACTTGAAAATTTGTCTTGTATAACTGACAAAGCAACCTGCCTGTGTGGTAGGAGTGTGGGGTAGAGAGGGAGGTATATGCTAGAAAAAGACAATACGACCTAGGGGCTGTCCATACATGACGTCATCTATTTTTGACGATTTGTGTCCCCCCCCCCCCCCATAAAATCATCAAAAAATCATGCTTCGAATGACACCGTTTCCACCTGCGTCATGCTACCATCATCCGATGTCCAGACCCCCCCCCCACCCCCAAATTTGAAATGACTTTTATTTATGAATAGCCCCCTACGACACTGTTGCCACTCTCAATATTATTTATTCTTAGGTTCCGAATATGGTAAGTTATTTAATTAGCGTTTTATTTTTGTGTAAAACGCTGTCATTTTAAAGCCGTACTTTTCGCCTTATTGCAAAGGAGTAAGGTGCAAAAGTGTAAACATATATTTCACGTCGACTCTTATTATACTATGTTATACTTATTATGGAACTTACTATGTTATACTTATTATGGAACGTAAACTATGCATTGAAAGAGCACGAAATAGTCAATATAATACGTTTGTTGAAAAAAAAAGTCTACAGACGCTTAGGCGCGAAGGGTTATTGTCTCATAGAAAATTTGAATTTCGCGCCTTTTTCTACTGACAAAGTTGTTGGATAGACGTTAATATCAAATTAAAGAGTGGGCCTACACACTTCGCTGTGACAGAATGTGAAAGTGTCACCAAAACTGTCAAATGACTACGATAATAAGTATTCCTTTTATAATGCCACTCCACACTATGCCATTCTGAAATTAAATAAGAACGATAGATAGTCATGCGCAATTTTTATTTTTGTAGTGGGTCATAATTGACGTATATAATTACGAATATAATTTGAACATCAACCAATAATATTGGATATGATATCAGTTATTTTTAATCAGCTATCATTCACGCGCGCGTTCATTTTGCTCAGACTTGGCCGCACAAATATTTGGTGCGAGCGAGACGCCCGCGCACGTTCGAATTGGCCTGTCACTTGTAGCAACTTGTAGGTAAGTACATACTTACCTACATACTATCCACGCGTCCTTGGCACGAACTCCCGCCACCGCCCGCATTGAAACTGTCCCCGCGCGCCGCAAGGAAATGTAATCCTTAGCATTAGCGCAAAGAGTTCAAATTTGGTAGTTTCATTTAGCGAATTTGATAAAATGCACATATTTATTACATTGACCATATTTTTGTGTGATTATGTATTGAATATCACTTTGAACGTTATCAGAACAAAGTCTGCAAGAAATTATATCTATAACCATTTTTTCTAGCATGTTTAAGGCGTAAATATATATACAAGTGATACAAATAATATTGATGTCGGATTCTCGGATAAATAGCTTAATGAGGTAGTTTTATGGTAATTCAATCAAAGACCTAATTATTACTTTTTTTTTATATCAAGTCACGACGTATATCCGTGAGGCCCCGCCATTTATTGAATGAGTTATTTTCCGTGTTAATATTTTGACTGATTCCATTGTCGACTCATTATAAATATTATTTTCGTCACGTTTACGAACTAAAAATACTATTACTATTTTTAACAAACAAGAACGGCTCTTTTTTTTAACTATTTTTTTTTACCTACTTCCGGACAGAAAGTTTTTTGGATTCGAAAATAAAGTATCTTAAAATGATCTAAAGAACAGGAATAAAAAAAAAATTGCCTATTACTAATTAATGTTTAACGTAAGCGTATCTTTACTGGAGTAACTAGGCCAGACCGGTCGTCTTGTTGCAATTGTTGCTAAATTTTTATGTATTCACGACCAATCACAACGTGTAATGGTAAATTTGGATGAGTCGGATGTCTACAGTTATAACTTCTTTGTGTATAAAATGTGTCCAGTTCCATGGCCATCTCATGTTATGTAAATTTTAAAAATTTGACAACTTCCGCGAAATACTACCATTGTATAATCTGCAGACATGGAAAATTTATATGAGTACATAGATAGGCATGGGCTTTCACTTGTGAGAAAGGAACCCTAACTATATGTAAAATGGCGAATCATAGGCAACACCTGTTGCTATTATAAAGTTTCAACTCTCATAGAGTATTTGTAGACGATGTGCTAATTCCTTTTGCTCTTATAATGGCCTTGCTCGAAACATGACAAAATAATTAACCACATTTTTAGCACAAAACCGCTTAAATACAAGGGCGCGTTGATAATACAACACACTGCATATCACATTTTATCATGAAATTGAATTCCCACACAGTTTTCATAATAAATATGCAAATATTTGGGTAATCTATATTTCTATATATAAAATTCAATTTCATTTCAGCAAAATGGATGACACTTGTTAATTTATTGTCAAACTGTTACGAAACAAGTAAATCACTAAGAAAAAATACCTATTGCAGAGTCATAAACGCACAGTTATAAATCCCAAAGACTTTTTAAGAGCCTCTGTTTTGCCGTTATGAGTTTTACTCCCTTAAGACGAAACAGGAGCTGAGTTTTAAATATTTTAGGTAAATATACCCGTCTCGCTAACGGAAGCGGCACCTAAAAGTAGTGCGATAAGGACAAGGCGAAAAATCCTGCGTAAAAATCTCAAAAATCGAGGATTCCTACTCCTCTGTTTCCTCCTTCAAAACTTAACCAATCGTAACCAAATTTGGAAATCTAAATGATTATGAAATTATCTGTGTCGGACCGTTGCTCTAGCTTCAAAAACCACGGAGGAAAACGAGGAGTACGTTTGTATGGAGAAATGACCACTCCCGTTGGCTCTTAAATCTGACGATAACAAAACGTGTATAAGGGCTATTGCCCTTATTAATGCTTTCAATATGATTTTGATAAGTATACTAGCTTTTTAAGAGCACTTCCCTTGCCATTATAAGTTGGACTTCCTTGTTGCGTGTCATAATAAAGCACGTACAAGATTAAGAAAGCTTACAATAAAGCAACTAGAAGGGGGATATAAGTCCTTATAATTTGTGCCCAAATGCACCCTTATTAGTGATAATATGGCTCATATAAGAATATTATTTTTGGCATTTTAAGCCACTACAGGAGGAATTTTTGTTTGTTGGGACGTAACTAGGTATTAGTTAATGGTTACATGATGGTGTAATTCATGTGAAGTTACACACAGATCAACTTATAATATAGGTAGGTACCTAAATAAAATAAAAAAACATTTTCACTTCTCATGCTCAAAAAGTGCACCTTTATGTCGTGCGTAGACGACATAAAATCGCATTTTATGCTCTAGAGATAAAAGTAAAATTTTCTTCTAAGACTAAGGTAATCGGTCTCAACAGCCAAACAGTTAATAGTAGATTGTACAACAAGGGCATAAGTGACCCATCTTTACCCGAGGCAATTTTTTGGTCTGAGCGAAGCGAAGACCAAAATAGTAGACGAGGGTAAAAATGGACATTTATGCCCTTGTTGTACACTCTGCTTTTCACTTCGATTGCGAGGAAAATATACAAAAAATCAAATATTTTAGGTTATTTTAACGTATTTATTCAAGACTAACGAAAATTGTTCTTGGGCCGGTCGGAGGCGCGGGGCACGCCGATCGGGAGAGCGCCGGTCGGGGGCGCGCCGGCAGGGCTGGCAGTTTGTATGGCAGAATTTGGACTTTATTGCTAAGTCAATAAGGGTCGTAATAGATGATTTTACTTTATGCTCTAGAGCATAAAATGCGATTTTATGTCGTCTACGCACGACATAAAGGTGCACTTTTTGAGCATGAGAAGTGAAAAACATATTGCACAATTTTACTGAGCAATAAAATTGTGTAGATGACAAAACTTGTTATATTACTTTATTTTTGCTACAATTTATTAGAAATCCGTATTTTCTGTCATTAAATTTAGTAAATCACATAAAATAGGAGTCGATTATCGTTCAAAAATGCTCCGAAATGTTTGACTTGGCAGGAAACCAAGCGTCTGAAACTCTGATCACATGTTGAAAATTAAAAAAATTTAAATTAAAAGTTAGTTGGCGGGAATTGGTTATGTATTATGTTCTTTCGCTTTACGACAATTTCGTGGTGTAAATTGCCGTGAAAAATATAATTATTTTCCTCGCAATCGAAGTGAAAAGCAGAGTGTACAACGAGGGCATAAATGTCCATTTTTACCCTCTTCTACTATTTTTAAAAATTACCTCGGGTAAAAATGGGTCACTTTATGCCCTTGTTGTACACTCACTATTAATTCAAATTATTAAATAAATAAAAAAACTATTTAAACTCCCGTAATAAAAGTATAATCCCAATTCGTTTGATAAATCGTTTTTTTTTTATTTAAGTCATGCCTTTATTCGTCGCTCAAACTAAAATTTCTTATACAAAATAAAAAGATAAATTAATTCGAAAACCTCAGAGTAATTTAAAAAATCCTCTGAAAGTATTTTTACATTGGAATTCAAGATTAAAGCATACCGCTAGAGCAATTCCAGCGTCGGATGTCAGCAATGGAAACATCGTCTCACTCAAACGAGATTTTTATTGATGTATATTTCCGACGAAAGAGGTCAAAACCAAATGAGCCGAGGGCCTACGTGACTTCTATAAGGTTCCATTGATTTCGAAATTCTATCAAATATTTGAATACCACTGTTAAGCAGCTTTAAGTTTACGACCAATTAAAAGTAGATTCGATGAAACTTTGAATTAAGTATTTAATGTTTGTATTAATAGACATTGACCATAAATCGGTATGTTGTTTTTATATTTAACATTTTGTCCTTTTTACTTATTTTACTAATTAAGTAGAGTTAGACAAGAAAAGTTTGCTGCGATTTTGATAGCCCACGCAGTGCGAGTGTTATTTTAAACGTCAATCTTCTATGAAATTATGACGTATACATTTAATAACACTTGCACTGCGTGGGCTATCATAATCACTGCAGACTTTTCTTGGTCTAACAATTAACTTCTTTGAAATAAATATCATTTTTGGTAAACATTTTCAGCAATTGCTATGGCGCGTTCCAACTCGGTACCCTAATTAATAAAAACGCATAAAAATGGCAAATTGATTACTTAATGAAAACAGGCAACTATTTAATAGTACGAGCGACATGTTTTTAATGTTGTAGGTTAATATACTTAATTACTTACTAAACTGCTTTAAATTTTATTGCGACTATGCGTTATATTATACTTATAGGGATAGTGTTTTCACTGTTTTCTATCTTTGTTGTTTTGTTAGTCAACTAACTAGGTTATATATCCTACCAAGCAAGTGTCAAGCATTAAACACATAGCGCTTTAAAGATTTCTTTAAATAAAGGAGAAAGGTATACCTACATATATATGTGTAGGTACACCTTTCTGTGTTATAACACAGAGCAGCAGAGACGACAATTAATACAATTAACTTAACCGTTTTACTGCCATTTGACATTAATAGCACAGCACTAAAATGGTGTATTGCCCAGAAAAGAAAGAATAGTTTAGTTTTATTTTGTTCGTGATGGTATAAAACGCTGGCAAAGGCATTAGGCACGACTTTGGCAAAACGGGTTATAAAATGAGAACCGAGATTTAAAATTTAGACTAGATACGAGTATATCCAATCCAGTCATGAGGAATGACGTTGGTGACCTGTAACTAGCAGAACGACAATCGACCTAAAGATAGGCATAGAGGTATATATAATATACATAAGAGCTATATTTAAATAACTGGTTTAAAATTGTAATATTTAGAAACACGTTACGAACGCATAAATATAATAATAGAATCTAATCTGATTAATTTTAGAACGTATCAGGTTTGTTTTTATTTAGAATATTAAGGTTCAATGTACTAATGATTTATTTAACGGAATTAAATATTTTATATATTCCCTAATTAGCTCCTTTATTTATTTGTTGTAACGTAAAACTCTTTGCTTTTTCGCATTCTTATGTTATTTCACTCCAAATTCTAAATTTATATTTGATGCTCTGAAGAGGAAAATATAATAATTACTGACGTGACGGCAGCTTTAGAAAACTGCAATTAAAAGACTAACAATTACCTAATTTTTTCTTTATGAGGTACAAATGAAAAAATAAATTATTCTCTAATTATTCCTGCTCCAAAAAATTCCTATTAAAGTTTTCCAGAACACTAAACTCAATATCCCACGTCATCAAATAAGTCGCAAGCGAGATTTCCCAGCCTATTCATCTTCAACAGTCTAGGTCTAGGCAAATTATTCAAGGGACTGTAATACTGGAATATTGCCCGTTTGCTGAAACGGTCGCGCAATTTCCGCCCTCAGCTTAGAACGGATCCTAGATCTAAATTGCTATTTTACCCTGAACGTATGCACCATCAGTCACACTGACATGTCAAAATACTTATGCATATATTATTGAAAAAATATAAGGTCCACCGATGGTTAGTTAAAAGGGGGTTTAAAGTTTAAAGCCAGGAAATTAGGAAACAAAATATAATAAACAAAGCAGTAATGTCGCAAAAGTAATTCCCTAATTAATGCAGCTGCAGACAAGGCTGGGAACCGGTTTTTATTCATACAAAAATACCGGTATTATTACGTTCTTTTTCGTCCTTTGGTTTATTATTTCATTTTTGATGGGTCAATCTAATAATACGAAGTCGTTACCTAAATACCTACATGATTCAGTCCTACGGAAAGAGCATAAAACTATTAAAAAAATTGTGATAAAAAAAACCGGTTCCGAGCCCTGGCTGCAGTTGCCATCCGAATGTAACCTTTATAAAACTCAATAAATCAATGATATAAGATAGGAAAATAAATTCGGTCAAGAAAAAGAAGCGCTTGAAATGCTCATGAAATGTTTGTGTAACATGTAACATGATTCTTTCTTCACCAAGGTTAATGCCCTTTAAGCCTATAATTTAAGCCTGTTTATGACCTGAAGGTCAAACCAAAATTACCGGTTGAAAAATACTATCATTAAAAAGCCTTGGAGATGAAAGAATAATTACTGAATCCTGACAAAGAGACATGAAAGCAATTTGAAGTCCGTTTTTTACAACGATCGAGACAAGTTTTCATTTATTTCTTCGGCTTTCGCTGGGGTTCTAAATACTAATAAAATTCGTTGAAATTGCAGGAAAGACTTTAATTGGATTTTTTGGATTGAAAATTATCCTTTATTGTAGTTTTTTTATGGAACTGGGGATAGATTTCAGAGGTTTTATATTTGCATATTTTCGAGCAATGGCATTGGAATCGAGAATTCCTAAAATTATTCCCGTTTTTATATAACTTACTTACGTAAACTCCCTTGGCTCAGCGACCCAAAATGAGACTTAGCCTCCGACACAAGGCAGCGCCACTTTTCTCGGTCCTGTGCGACCACTCGCTAATTCTTGACTCGAAGTTCGCGTAGGTCGTTTTTTATATAAGCCTAGTATAAAATCATTAACGAATTTTAATCGCGAATGATCGAGTGAGATTCGATATAACACACATTTAAAGTTTATATCGTTGTAGCACAGTTAAAATAAAATTAAATAATATGTGTTTATCGTCAGGAGGTTAAAAAAAAGTAGGTACTTAATATCAACTTTCAACTAACCGCTCTAGAGCTTCTACGCGTTAATTAAAACTTTGCGATAGAGACGCGGTAAAAGTTATCTTTATCTAGATAGCTTTTACCTTTTTTTTAGTTTCCGACCTTTTCCAACGAGAACCGGTTAAGCGTGAGTCGCAATAGTGTCACATTCCCTGCGGAAGCCACCCAAAAAGGTTACTTGACACCTACTGTTGGTATTAGGTTTCAAATGGTTATTTAATTTTAATCCTCTTAAGGACTTTTATCACAATTCACACTGTTCACAGTTGTCATCATTATTATTGATTTTTATTGTGTCTCTAGGTTAATTTTTATCTAGTTGCCGAACTGATGTACTTTAGATATTCGTAGAGCTACATAAAGCTGCTGTTACTGCTATATGTATTAAGATGTACGGTCAGCAGCAGAAGTTGCTAAACGGGCCAGGTCAGGTGTTCAAAATGAGGTTGACGCGACTTTATTGTTAAGAGAATAAGAGCGTGTCCAAGTAAATTTGAACACCTCGCCCGTTTAGCAACTTCTGTACCTGTGAACCTTTAAATGTATATTTAAATTTCACTTCCTAACCTACGTTCGAGAGGCTAGTTGGTGCGGAGCGCATATGACCAGCCACGTCCATGACTTATTTATCTCCTGAGCATGAACACTATTCCTACTGTAGTTTCATGAGTAGAATAAAAAAGTACTCAGGAAGCAAACACTAGAACAACAGAACTACTTCCCGCAGACAATAGAACTACTTACTTGATGGAACAATTCGAACGTTCCAGAAACCAGTTGGTGTACCGAGCATATGACCAGCTTCCCCCAGTAGCTAAACTCCTGTGCTGTGACGCTATTCCCACTGCGGCTTGAATAAAAAGATACTCACGAAGCAAAGAAGTGATCAGCCTGTTCAATAGTCCCATGAAACGCCGTTCGTCCCGCAGCTAATAAGACCACTTGATGGAACAATTCGAACGTTCCAGAGGCCGGTTGGTGTACCGAGCATATGACCAGCTTCCCGCCGGCGGCCAGCCTTCGTAGTCTCGCTACTACGGCGTTGGCGGCCCAGCTGTCAAGACCGGTGGTTGGCTCGTCACAGAAGAGGATGGGCGGGTCGTTTAGGAGCTGAAAGATATAAATAATGTTTGGAGGTGTTCATTTTGACATCCAATACATAAAACCAAATAGAATAGAGTGTTCTGTGTGATAGAGTGTGTGTCTCTTTGATAAAAACTAAAAGAGATTATTATCTCAACGGAAATACGTTAGTGAACTTTTGTAAGTCGATAGTTTAGCCGTTTTTACCCGGTAACAAAACCGAACAGTGTCAAATATAATTTCCCTTGTGGTTTTATGTACGGTTTTATCCTGTTATGAAAGTATTTCATACATATGTAAAACTTACAGTTTTTGTAAATAAAATTACACAATGACAAAAGTTTGTGTACTTTTTACAAGACAGGTGTCAAAGGTTTGATTGCCATTAAATATATAGTTTGTCAAAGTACTGTCACATTTCAATTATAGACAGAGAGAATCATACTATCTTTGTCTTACACTAGTACTAGCTCCCAAAAGCAAAGGATGAGTATAGTTTTCCTGGTTCTTACTGACTGACAAATTGGTTTGACCAATTACCGTCAATATAGCCAACTTTGCCCGCTTTTTTCGAAAAAAACACGAATTTCTCAAAAAAAATATATGACATCGTATGACTTTTTTTGCACAGCACGTCCATTGTAATCAACCGCGTCAGTTTACTTGAAGAAAAAAAATTAAATCCTGTTTTTACCCACGTCTTTGGCGTTTTAGTGGGAGGGCACAGATATCCGAGGTTGTGGCCAACATTGCCCACGTCAATTTGGTGCTGAAATACAGCTCTTATGATGTGATGTCTAAGAATCACAAAAAGTTTTTGGGAAATCCTACCATTCCCTGTTAATAACTTATCGATAAGTATGTAAACTTTTGAATAAATCGGGTGGGCAATGTTGCCTACCCGTTTTTGCCCTTTTCCATACAAGACTCACCTAAGCATTTTACAAAGGCTAGGGTTGTCACTTTAGAGAAAACCTGTTACAATAGTTTAATGGCCTAAAATATGAGTTTTGCTGTATTTTTCTTGCGTAAAAGGGATAAAACGTCTAAATAAGGGATAATAAGACCAATCAAAAAAAGTTTATATATTTATAAACTTACTTTAGTGTACAAATATAACCTTCTTTTACTTGCGAAGTTGGGTAAATTTGTCAAAAGTGACAACCCTAAGCCGTTTTTGGTGGTGGGCAATGTTGGCATCCATAGGTCTGTAAATTACCGGATTACATTGCCCACCGCCAAAACTTTTGTGTCTTTAGGCCTTTTTAGATTAAAAGTCAATGGACATAATCTATGCTTCATGTTTTATAACTGAAACCCGGAAATATTTGTCAAAGGATTCTCAATTTTTTTCTACATGCATTCATTTTTTAACAATTTTTTGCCGCCGAAACATACCCTATATTTGACAACTCGCTGAAAATTCCCAAGTCAAGTTGTGCACATGTTTGGTGTATAGTTTTGTCACAAATTTAACCTTTTTTCTGCTAAAGATAGCAGGGTGGCCATAAGTATTTTAAATTTTTCTACATTAACGAATTTGCTTAAAATTGTCGTTTTGGGCAAAGTTTCCTCTGGTGGCAAAGTTGGCCATATTCACGGCATAAAATTGATAATTTTAGTTCCCGTTTCTGCCACGACTCGTCTCTTTCCGCACAAACTCTATGATGATGTGAAAGACTACACCAAAGAGTAGTATAATAGATTTTTGTGTTTCATCATAATATAAATTAAAGAGGTCGAGTGCTCTGTGATAATGGCCAATTTTTTTACAGTTCGAAAAAAGAATCTCGTTTGTCTTGTCAGTTTAAATTTTAAATAAAAGTCTGCAAGCGAGTTGTCTTGAATTTTAGACTTTCGTTATTTGCAAAGCAATTATTTCGCTACATACAAGTAAGTTTCTACTATGTTTCCAATAATGTTTATTAGCAGTAGGTACAGTCAAGTGTAAAAGTATGGGTATAGACAAGTTACTCATAAAAATGTCCCATAGTTCTTAATTCGCTGACATAAGAGCTATGGGACATATTTTTGAGTATGATTTGTGCACCCATATTTTCACACTTGACTGTACGAGCATTCTGCGCCCTGTACGCCCTGTACACTCTTGGCAACGGTCCGTCATAATCATAACTGAGCTACGAGCGGTCGGGTTGAGCTGGAGCGAGGCCAGGCGTGGCGCGAGCTTGTGAAGGCCCTTTGCACCTCTGGGGTGCCATAGGACAACAGCTAATATAAGTATAAGCTAAGTAAATGACCCATGAAAGGTCTTAAATGTATGTTTGGTTTTTTGAAATACCATCATCAGGCTGTCCCAGAACAAGATGGAAGGGTGTAGTGCTGAAGGACATGAGTGAGTGCAAGCCGAGGACGATGTCGTGGACAGGGCGTAGTGGAGAAGGGTAAGCAGGAAAGCTGCCCCACCACCATGTGAGGAACGGAGACAGAGGTTATTTTAAATACCATAAAACCAGGACTTTAAAAGTCGACATGGCATAGAGTGACAAGAAAACGTTGATTCACCCATTTAATACCTTGATTGTACTACATATTACCTATAGGGTAGGTCAGCGGTCGGCAACCTTTTAGCAGCCAAGGGCCAAATAGTAGTTACCGAAGTTGACGCGGGCCGCACTTTGTTAATATTTATGCCTTTATCAGACATTGTCGTTTGTCAATATTACATACAAAATAGCCAGGGAGGCTCGCGGGCCGCAAGTGAGAGGTTCGCGGGCGGCACGCGGCCCGCGGGCCGCTTGTTGCCGACCGCTGGCACAGTATAAGAACAGTAGTGAATCTTCATAGAAATGTGCCGCTGCCGGCTTGAATGTGTGCGTGCGCGCCGGGCGCCGTGTACGCACGCGCTGCCACGCACACATTAGCATAATATACGGGGGAATACGGTGGCGGCAGTGTGGGCCGTACCGCGACTGTGATCGCGCGCATTCGAGTACGCTACCCGCCCGCTCGCATTTGTCTGCTCTGACGGTACGCCTTAATTTTTTTGATCATGACTATGAACAGAGGCAATAGTATAAGTAAGGTACTAGATTGAAAAGCTTGATTATATCACTATTGTATACAATACTTTTTCTACGAATCAACAAAAATAATACTTTAAACTAGTAGAATCATACAAACAAACCAAACCAAAAGTATACAGCAGGGGTCACCAAATGGCGGACCGCGGTCCGGATGCGGACCGCCGACCTATATAATGTTAATACATATTTAATAGACTCAAGTAGAAAAGGACCGCGATGGTCACATTATTTTAAAAAATCGGACCCCTGAAGAAACTAATTGGTGACCACTGGTATACAGCTAAGATACGGGAGCAGCCGCGATACCTTCATAATACTGGTACGCGCCCCGGCCGCCGCGTTGGTTGGTCAATGACACCTTCTCGCACTCATGAGGCCCTGGTACTTTCTCCGCGCTAAATTCAATTTTTAGACAGTTGTTTTCCCGATTTTGGCCACCGTAGCCTATGGAGACTAACAAGCAACACTAAGTGGTTTTCGTAGTCTATGGATGTTGCTATATTAAGGGTGTCACATGCGCGTTTCTGATTTATTACCCAATTGTTTCTACTATATAACCTAAAATTAATAATTAATTTGAGCTATGGTTTTGTTTCGCCCTCTTGACCGCGGCGAGCTGTAATTGGTCATTTTCATTATAGTTGACTAAACTGTATCGAAATGAATATTATAGTTGAGTTGGGAGCCCGTACATTAAAAATACCCATTTGCAGTTTGGTATAAGAAATCTTAATTCAAAAATTACAGTCGTACAGTAGAAAAAAAAAATAGTGTCTCAATAACGACTCCTCAAACCCGGACTTGTCATTCTTCATAATACCTACTTGCCCATGCTTCCCTAAAACCTTTTTACTAAATTTATACGTAAGGATGAGAATTTACTTTACTTTAACCGCTAACAATAAAGCGTTCCGAACATGCAGAAACCGGAGGATTTTTTTCTGTATCGAATTTATAATTTTTTTAATAACTGCCATTTCCTAATGTTAATATTTAAAAAGCGTTTTATGTATACTTCATTTATGAATTGATAGAACATTTCATTATATTATAATAAATAGAAACGTAGTGCTACTCATAATATGCAAATAATATTTAACTAAAAATAAAAGTGACAACCCTAAGCGCCAGCCTAAACCCGAGCGGCCTTAGATTCACTACTGTTCTTAGTGTACTGTGCCGCTGGTGTAGGTAAACGAAACATGAAGTCCGTCAGAAATCAGAGATGCTTTTTTGGGAACCATCGCAACGATCATCTCTGGTGTAAACTTCGTACAGAAAAGGTGTCAACTTTACTGCGTAACAGCAGCGTTACTGTTTGGAGTTGCAGGTTTAATGTTATACTTTTATGAGTAATTTTTTAATGAAATACAGGGTGATTCATGAGACGTGAGCAGGACTAATCCTGCACACTCAGTAACTGATAATTGATCGATCACAGTCGTATTTAAATGAAACAACCACACTTTTTCCTATTATTTAACTTTTTGGAGAGGGCAAATTTAATCCTCTACAATCATGGTCACCCTACAAGACCTAATTAATGAGCATAAAACCTCTTTAATTTTTGATTACGAAGAAAATAAACTGTCAAACTTGAGTGAGATACGAGTTTTCAAAAGTAACCAGACCACGATGACAGTGGTGACATTCAATTTGACACAGAATATCGGTAGTTTAGTATTCTAATTTTAGGGTGACCACGCATGTCGTAAATAAATTAATAACTTTTTTTTTCAACACGACTAGAAAATTAACGTTAACCTCACTTATACTGATACGAAAGTGTTGCTTATAATTTACGAAATGCGCAGTATTAGTCCTGCTCACGTCTCCTGGATCACCCTGTATATACTTAATATGAAAATAATCGATTTTATTTCCCATAACCTTACTATATTCGCTAGTTAGCACATTGTTCACACAGGCCACAGAGCAACATAGACCTACATGCATATGCATAAAGTTCAATTTCAGTTTTGACATTTCGGTGACGTGGCGTCCGAGTGACAGCTTTTGTGTTTGACACGGCGTCGAAAAGGTTAACTGATATTACCTGGACAGCCAAGGCGACTCGTTTCCTCTCTCCTCCTGAGAGTGCCTTCAGCTTGGTCCTGTTGCAGTTGACGACCCCCAACTCTTCAAGTAGCTGGTGGATTCTTCTAGTTCTCACTGCTGATGATGATCGCTTGTCCATCATGAGTCGAGCCTGTGTACATTTTAATAATTTAATCGGTAGAGTCGGACCAAGAAAAGTCTGCAGCGGATTTGATAGCCCACGCAGTGCAAGTGTCATTTATACGTCATAATTTCATAGAAGTTTGACGTTTAAAATAACACGTGCACTGCGTGGGCTATCAAATCCGCTGCAGACTTTTCATGGACTGACTATACCAAAATGTTAATTCAACGAAAGATTTATTGATTACAAGAGAAACGATTATACGATTAAGAGATGCGTTATTCATAAACGCCTTACTGTCCTGAATTAGCTATGAATCGTTCAGGTATCCTGTCATGGCACTTTTTATCGACTTCCACTATAAAAAATATTATTCTTACCATAAACTCCATATGTTCAATAACGGTAAGGTCGTCAATAGCCAAGTCTTCCTGAGGCACGAAGCCAGATATCTTAGCTATTAGATCAGCTCCCGCCAATCTTCCGTTCAGCATCAGGTATCCTGTCATCGCACTCTTGTCACGACGACTTATGGCCGCTAGTAGGGTGGTTTTGCCGGCTCCACTATGAAACAATAAATTATAAATATTATAATATAAGGCGAGGATATCGCTTAAAGGGGCCCACTGATTAACAGTCCGCTGGACAGTATCGGCCTGTCAGTTGTTCGGAACTGTCAAAATTTTGTTCTAACTTATAGGCCGATACCGTCCGGCGGACTGTTAATCAGTGGGCCCCTTTATAAAGGGTAGAATTTACAGTCGTGGCCTAGAAATAGAAATCTGACGGACGTCAATTTAAAAGTATAGGTACTTAGAGTTAGACCATCTGCAGCGATTTTGATAGCCCACGCAGTGCAAGTGTTATTTATACGTCATAATTTCATAGAAGATTGACGTTTAAAATAACACTTGCACTGCGTGGGCTATCAAAATCGCTGCAGACTTTTCTTGGTCTAACTCTAATTAAATTGACATGACCAACACCAATTCTGAGGGCCCGTTGCATCAATTACAATTGACGGATGGACGGTATTAACAATGATCAGTTAACCTTTTGGACGCTAATGACCGATATATCCGCACCGCAGGCCAACGCCAAAGACTGATTAATCGGTCACAAACAACAGAGCAACATATAGACCTGCGTACATATGCATAAAGTTCAATTTCAGTTTTGACACTTCGATGACGTGGCGTCCGCGTGAGAGCTTTTGTGTTTGACATGGCGTCGAAAAGGTTAAGCTTTATATCAGTGTTTTTCAAACTTTTTCTTGACGTGACCCCCTCAGTACGAACAAAATGTTTCGCTTATGTATTGTTTTAAGGTTGGCAGGCTACTCAGGGGGTCGCGACCCACAGTTTAAAAAACACTGATGCTTTATACTGATAATTAATAGACTTACCTGGAGCCCATTAAAGCTACTAAGTTTCCGGAAGACAGCACGCCGCTAACTGCAAAGGAAAAATAAGGTTAATATTTGAATACAATAATGGGCATACAAATATCAAACAAAACATTTTAACCCAACGTACGACACTTACGACAGTCAGTGTTGTTAATAACGCTTATTTTTAGGCTTAAAGACTCCCTCAAGACTCCCTCAAGGCCCTCAAGACACGTAAGTGTTGAAGACTCGACTATATTTGAGAATTGTATTTAAGTATTTATTTTACGCGTATGGATGTAACAAATCATCTTTGCCGCCTTTGAGGCGTTAAGCCTCGAGAGTCTTAAAGGTTCGAGTCTTTAAGCCTCGAAATGAGCGTTATTCACAACACTAACGACATTTCGTTTTTTGTAATAAAAAAATTCGCTTTCAAAGTCTTTATTAAGCCTAGGTACGCCACAGCATCACACTCATCAGTCGCATGCATGTTATTTTAAAAACGAATTGATTGAAATCTTATTTATAAAAAATCGGCCAAGACCATGTCGGGCCATGCTCAGTGTAGGGTTCTGTAGTTACCATTATGTTAGAATAGGCGACTACGGAACCCCAAAAATAGGCTTAGCAATTTTAATGCAATGGCAGGTCAAACGATGCACGTTACATATCCCACACATGGTTAGGTGTTTACATATAGAGTTTGTGCGGAAAGAGAAGAGTCGTGGAATGTATTGGGCCCCATACATTCCACGACTCTTCTCTTTCCGAACAGACTCTACTGTTTAAATCATATTAACCCTTCCCGTATATTTTCCTGAGAAAATCGATGGAATGGGGTTGGCCGGTCGAAGTATTTAGCAGATGGCGCCAGCATAATAGCTAGCCCTGTCAATCCCTAGAAATTTGTTAAAAAAAACCGGGCAAGTGCGAGTCGGACTCGCGCACGAAGGGTTCCGTACCATAATGCAAAAAACGGCAAAAAAAAAACGGTCACCCATCCAAGTACTGACCCCGCCCGACGTTGCTTATCTTCTGTCAAAAATCACGTTTGTTGTATGGGAGCTTGGGAGCCCCACTTAAATCTTTATTTTATTCTGTTTTTAGTATTTGTTGTTATAGCGCCAACAGAAATACATCATCTGTGAAAATTTCAACTCTATAGCTATCACGGTTCGTGCGATACAGCCTGGTGACAGAGAGACGGACGGGCGGACGGACAGCGGAGTCTTAGTAATAGGGTCCCGTTTTACCCTTTGGGTACGGAACCCTAAAAAATAATGGAATGCCCTGGATGCCAGCTCTTTAAGTCAAATCTCATAGAAAAAGGGGCAAGCTATGATGGCGCCATCTATGCAAACCTTTGACAGTTGCCAACCCCATTAGGGATTCAAAGTTACTTTTAGTTTAATGTTTTCTATCAAAATCGCGGGCACAAACTAGTTTTAACTAAATCCAAGACATTATGCTAAATGGCTCAGCTAATGGATGCATTTCGTCCAAATAGTTTCTTCTTGGAAACTCGTCGTTAGTAAACTGGTCCGGTTAATTTTCCACTAAACTGCGGTTGTGCAACTTGCCTTTTAGCATATAACGAGGTTGCCACTGGCTTATTAATTAATGAAGTGTTAATTGTAATAATTCGAAGTGCAGTAACTTATAAAACAAATATCAATATTTGGGGACAATCTTATGTACAGATCAACCTAGTCTCAAACTAAATAAATGTTGTACTACGGGTACTAAATAGGTGGCGATATATGTACCTACAGTCCTACATACATAAATAGATATAAATTCATATTTAAATTCATATAAAACTCGGGAACTGTGTGTTAAACGAAAATAGACGTAAATATGTATTTTTAAATATGTTCTCATGTCAGTGATGTATTGTCTTTATGAGAATAAATGTCTTTAAACCTCAACCTAAACACACAAGTAAATGCTCTTACCGGGATTCCAACAATAAAATAAGTACAGCACTTAAAGCACTCAAAAATACATCAAATATAATAATATAACGGTAGAATTAAATGCATTCAATAAATATTAGCTATGCCCGCAAAAAGTAAGCGGATTTGTCCATCCATTTGGATTACCCATTTGCAACGGTGGCTTAGTGTCAGTAGACGACCATTGCGATAAGGAAAATGCTCTAGCTGAAAATTCTTCACCGACTAAGTAGTGTCAGGTTGTCCGAATTGTCATTTAGGGATGACAAATGGTTTTTATCAGAAAATTAAGTTAAGTTAAAGAAAGCTGTCCCACCACTCAAAAACCGTACATAAAATTGGAAACAATTTTAGAAGTGGAGACCGATTTTTGAATCGATCGATTCGAGCGCTCGATTTCGTGTTCCCTTCATTACTATCTCCCCTGAATTTAAATTCTACTAATAAAATTGAAAACAAGTGATTCAATATCACTAGATTCTCAATTTATATCGCTCATATTTAAAAAAAATCCATTTCGCCGTATTTTATCGATGTTCGAGTGACGAAATAGAGCGATCAAAATTCAAAAATCGCCTCCCTGATACTTCATTGCGAGCCAGAATAAAGAAATTGAATGAACTTTCTGATTTCACATAACGTACCTCCATGTAAAACCTTGACTTCTTCATATATCGGCGACGACCAGATGCTGGTCTGATGTTTCTTCGTCCTATAAACAGAGAGATCCTTCCATGCTAATGTGAGGTTCCCAGGGTTGTCGCTAAGAGTTGATAGTTCATCGTCCTCCTCCCAGTTGACGATGGCGCCAGTGAGCACGTTGCGCGTGGGCAGCTTTAGACCCAGGTCCGTCATTGTGCGTTATTGCATTTGTATCTGTAACAGAAATTGGTGTAAGAATGTGGTCAATGTGCAATGTGGATATTATAGACGGACCACGCACAGACTTAAATCCTTAACCGTCAGTGGCAGATTTGCCCTAAGGCCCAGTAGCCCCGGGCCTAGGGCGGCAAGATATTAGGGGCGGCAAATTGTGACAAAAATTTCGCTAATGATAACAAGAAATAACTCAAAATGTAGTCAATATGATGGGTGCTGAGAAAAGGGCGGCTACAGGGTCTGGGGCCTAGGGCGGCAAAGACTGCAAATCTACCAGTGTAAACCGTTACAAGTAGGACCTTGAAAAGACCCCGGGCCTACCGCCTCATTGGCCCTAAGCGCCACTTGCACCATTCCACTATCCCGGAGTTAACCGGTTGAACCTAGAGTTACCATGGTTCCCAGTACAATTTGACACTGGGTTAACGGTTTAACGGCTTAACCCCGGGTTAATGGAATGGTGCAAGTGGCCCTAAGTTAGATTAAGAAAGGTTATTTTGTGTTTTTTTGTATGACAGTATCTATTTTCTTTCTGTCGTAATATAATAATGCCATTAATCCACTCGTCAACATTAGATTTCCTTTGGGACTCTGAACTTTAGAGCATTTAATAACTGGAGACGTCATGGCAGTCATTTTCTGTACGAAACAGTCTGCCGATTATTGCGGGGGAGGGGACGTCAAATGTATTGTACCTACGAGGGGCGTTCAAAATATTCTCGGTATTGATATCTTACAACCTCTTCTAAAATTTCTTTTGTTACTGGCCGCTAAGGTTTATTCATTGACATTAAAAAAAAGTATAATTCGAACCGAGATGTTCTTTTGTTTTTCTGCAATTGCTGAACAAACATGAACATCATGTGCGAATTGACAATGTTAACTAAATCAGAACATCAATGCGTCATAAGATTCTCGACAAAACAGGGTAAAAATAAAAAAACCATAAAAGAGGAAATGGATTGTGTTTACCGTGAGTCTGCTCCTTCTTTATCTACCATTTAAAAGTGGTCAAGCGAATTTTAGGGTGGAAGGGCTAGTATTGAAGATGACCCTAGACCTGGTCGGCCTGTAGTAGCTACTTCACAAGAAAATATTGATAAAGTGGAAAAACTTATATTGGAAGATGGTCGAGTGAAGGTAAAATCTATAGCTCAAGTAACCAATCTTTCTATTGGTATCGTACATGATATTATCCATGACCATCTTAATATGTCAAAAGTAAGTGCAAGATGGGTTCCGCGAATGCTGACTCGGCTTCAAAAAGACATGCGTGTAGCGTGTAGTTCCGATATTATTGACCTGTGCGGTGAAAATCCTGATGAGGTGCTGCAAAGAATAGTTACTGGAGATTAAACCTGGGTTCATCATTATGACCCAGAGAGTAAACAAGAGTCCATGCAGTGGCACATTAAGGGTTCAGCTCATCCCAAGATGTTCAAGGTCGTCCCTTCAGCTGGCAAGGTCATGGCCACGATATTTTGGGATTCTGAAGGAATATTACTAATCGATTATAAAGAAAAAGGTGTAAATATCACAGGACAGTACTACGCTAACATTCAACGTCAATTAAAGGATGCTATCAAAGAAAAGAGGCGAGCAAAGATAACCAAAGGTGTTCTGCTTCTGCGTGACAACGCCCCCGTCCATACTGCTCATATTGCCAAGGCAGCTATTGTTGAATGTGGGTTTGAAACTGTTACTCACCCACCGTATAGTCCGGTCTTAGCCCCCAGCGTCTTCTTTTTGTTCCCCAATCTTAAAAAGGATCTGCATGGAATATTTTTTTTCTGATGATGAAGCATTGAAGGCGGCAGTGGAGGAGCATTTTTACACCAAAG
This sequence comes from Cydia splendana, assembly GCF_910591565.1. Taxonomy (NCBI): domain Eukaryota; kingdom Metazoa; phylum Arthropoda; class Insecta; order Lepidoptera; family Tortricidae; genus Cydia; species Cydia splendana. The sequence goes on from NC_085963.1 coordinate 20,915,854, forward strand.
ACAAAAAAAATTTTTTATCGGGGATTTAAAAAAAATTGATCGATCTTTTAAGTGGATGAACATAGGGAGGGAGTATATTGAAAAATAAAAATATCAAACTTTTCGTACTTGTTTGTTTTCATTTTCATACCGAGAATATTTTGAACACCCCTCGTACTGTAATAAATAACCATGTCAGTCCATACAAAATTTGCACAAATGTGCAAGTTTTTCGGCAGAGGGGTAAGCTCTTAAAGGATACTCCAGTTGTTAATAAATGATCTAAGCTCTGAACCTATAACTTATCTATTAGCTTATTCTAGACACAAAATAGCTGCCTAGGACCAAATAATATCAAATTGTAACATAATTCATGATCACGATCTCATATTAGAGTAACGTGTTCAATGTTAGGCTATTTGATTACGAAGGTTAGGCTGACCCAATACTTGCGCATTGACCGATTTGTCTCGCTGCGACCGCAAAGGACATCTAGGCGATAATTGTGATACTGTTGTGGTTAACTAATGAACAGTTACAAGGGAATATTTAATTAACCTTAAATTAATTCCGTCCGTCTGTTTGTCACCAGGCTGTATCTCTTGAACCGTGATAGCTAGACAGTTGAAAGTTTCACAGATGATGTATCTATTTCAATTGCTGCTATAACAGCCAGTGGCGGATTTGCCCTAAGGCTCAGTAGGCCCGGGCCTAGGGCGGCAAGATATTTAGGGGTAGCAAATTGTGACAAAAAATTCGCTGATGATAACAAGAAATAACTCAAAATGTAGTCCATATGATGGGTGCTGAGAAAGGGGCGGCTACAGGGCCTGGGGCCTAGGGCGGCAAAGTCTGCAAATCCGCTACTGATAACAGCAAATACTAAAAAAAACCTCGGTGGGCGAGTCCGAGTCACACTTGTCCGGTTTTTTTTCTAAACGAAGATAACGTAATTAGGAAATCACGCAAATCTAATAAGTAGTCATTCTATCGAATTAATGCAGTCATCATTTACCCTGAGTATCAAAGTCTAATTAGAATTTTAACGAGTATCGATTTGTCAAATACCGGCGCCTGCGTCCAATTATCAGCGCAATCCGTATTCTACAGGTCAACATTATAAAAGCGCGCAAATGCGAGTCGGAGTCGCGCACGAAGGATTCCTTACCATTACGCAAAAACCGGGCAAGTGCGAGTCGGACTCGCGCACGAAGGGTTCCGTACCATAATGTAAAAAACGGTCACCCATCCAAGTACTGACCCCGCCCGACGTTGCTTAACTTCGGTCAAAAATCACGTAGGTTGTATGGGAGCCCCACTTAAATATTTATTTTATTCTGTTTTTAGGATTTGTTGTTATAGCGGCAACAGAAATACATCATTTGTGAAAATTTAAACTGTCTAGCTGTCACGGTTCATGAGTTACAGCCTGGTGACAGACAGACAGAAGGGCATAAGGACAGACGGACAGCGCGGAGTCTTAGTAATAGGCTAATAGGGTCCCTTTTTTACCCTTTGGGTACGGAAACCTAAAAATGATACTTTAAAATAGAACTTTAATTTAATTGTTATCTTTACATTGAGAATGGATTACGAATAAGTACTATTGTTTGCCGAACGGTTCACAATTGTGGTCAATTGATATGATAGGCTATTAGGCCTGCAGGATGTGACACCTTAAGAGCATTGCTACAGAATAAGCTCGTGTCAATGACTTTAACATGCTGTTACGGCAATGGGGCGACACTCCTCCTTTCGGGCTAGCGATTGACAACTATATTTATAATCCCATGATTTGACGTAGGCACTAGTTTTTACGAAAGCGCCTGCCATCTGACCTCCGACCCAGAGGGGAAACTATAAGGCCTTATTGGGATTAGTCCTGTTTCCTCACGATGTTTTCCTTCACCGAAAAGCAATGGTAAATATCAAATGATATTTCGTACGTAAGTTCCGAAAACTCCTGGTAATAGGTACGAGCCGGGGTTTGAACCTGCCACCTCCCGATTGAAAGTCGCACGCTCTTACCGCTAGGCCACCAGCGCTAAGCAAAATCAGGGGTGCGAAACTCCTGAGATCGGCCAAGCTCGGCTCCGCTCGACTCAGCATTGCTCCGAGCAATTATTAGGGTTGGCACCACTTGACTTCCTTTTGCGTGCACGACCACAGATAAGATAATCACTTGAATTTTACCAACCCTAAATAGCCGAAAGGGATAGTGCCATATATTAGAAAGGGATAGCATGATTCGACCCTGAACCGCTGTCAAACTTCGGTTTTGTAGGAAGTTTCCTTTCTGTACGGTAGTACTATTATTTATTCTGTGGCAAAATGTAAGTACACAGTAAACATTGGACAGGAGGAATACTTAATTACCACCCTTAAACATCTTTGGCTAAAAGCAACACAGAGTCGCGATTTCATTGCGTGTTTTTTAGGATGCATTATAAGCTTAATCGGGGTATTCCGATTTATCCCCGCCCCACGTGACCGCCGCCATACATTAGGTGGGGACTGGGACAAGGGACAACTGGGAATGATTTGCATGGAGCGCCTATTCCTATCTGTTCCCGGCGGGGACAAATGGGAATACTTTCACCGGTTAATTTGATCTAGGTTTTGCTCATAGTAAAAATTACATGGAGTTAGACTAAGCTGTTGGCAGCGATTTTGATAGCCCAGACTGTGCAAGTGTTATTTAAACTTAGAAGTTTGGCGTTTAAAATAACACTTGCACAGTCTGGACCAGGGCTCTCCAAACCCCGGCCCGCGACGCGTTCCAATCCGGCCCGTCGACATCCAAAGCGTCCGGCCCGCGGAAGCCAGGCTCCAGGGGTTCAGCCCTAACAGCAGCAACCAGATACAGCCCCCCCCCCCCCCCCCTCGGGCGCCGACGATGGCCCGCGCGAAAGTTTCTGAGGCGCAATATTGGTGACGAGATTGGTCATTAGTGAGTGAGTGATCTGAATCTCCATCGGTAAGGTTTCTTTTATTTGCTTGTTTTTGGGTCACGTTAATTAGGGGCGACATTTTTACGAGTTATTTCACTTGACTACACAACGTCTCAGCTACTAGGTACTAAAGTGCCTGGTTGTTCTGAAAATGAGCGCACCAGCATCCCGCTGACGTGACACATGCTGACGTGACAACCATTTTGGCGGGTATTAAGGTTAAATCACGCTAGACCGGGCCGGGTCCGGGCCGGAGCTTCCGGCGCCTCGTTTTAGTGATGCTTACCACGTGATCATCGATCAGCCGTCATAGAAAAAGACATGTCGGACGCCTCGACTCGGGCCCGGCCCGGTCAATCGAGAGTCATCCCTTAATTGATCCTGTTTATTCATTTATATGGTTAAATATATTTTAGTACCTATTTTGTTCACACCAAATTTCTATTTCTAGATGTATTAAAGTATTCGAAAGATAGTATACTCATATAATCTTGAAGCAGTAACTGTTTGCGGCGACGGGGCCGCTTTCCCCACCAGCGTGCTACGGTTACTGCGATCAGGTTACTATGTATCGACTCAGACTAGACCCACGCTGGCCTGCTAAACTAAATAGCAGTATCTCAAATGAAAATTGAATGCAAACATGTACCTTAAATTCTTTATCAGAAAGTTCAATTTACAAGATCATTTGTTTTTGAGATACCTCCAGCCGTGCCATGAACATTGCTGACATTTTTAGTATATCCTGTATTTTTTTTTACATGACCGGCCATTGACCTGTCTGAGATGATTTAAATATATTTTTTTGGCCAAAAAAATCATTTTACAAGCTTTTATCGCTGACTGTACTTTTCTTTCCACCGGCAACTAAGACCTACCCATCACGACAATTCTAACGACCGCAAATACAATTAATTTGCGTTGTTTTATCACAGAGTTCCCGTGGCCACCTGCCTCCATCATCAGATCAGCTCCATGTCATTCAAATATGGCATTGCCATCCGATTGTAGGTACCTACAATGTACGCAAAATTTCAGCTCAGTCGGAAATCGGCAAGTGGCTCGGCAATTTAGTTTTCAAGAGTTGACCCACACTTACATACTAACAGGGCAAGTTAAACGCACTTTTAAATAAAAGCTTGTAAAAATGCCGGCACTGAACATTTAACGGAACTATTTTACAACACATCATAAATTGTCATAGATACCTTAGATAAGTCAAGAAACACGAAAGCGGCATAAATAAGCGTAGTTTACGCATGCTGAATAAATGGTCAAGGAGGCGTATTCTGATCTTAACAACAGGTTATGAATTCGATCTGGATTTGTAATGGATATGATCTGTCAGTGTCAAAAGTAACATCTCTGAAAGAAATTTTGAGTTAAAAATATAGCTTACGAGTAGGTAAAGTAAACGTACTAGTGCTCCACATACGGATTGCAATCCGGTCCGGCGGATCCGGTAATCCGGCCGGATCCGGCACTTTTTTGGAGCTACCGGATCCGGTTAAAATCACCGGATCCGGACCGGATCCGGGAAAATAGAAAAGAATACCGCACACAGCACCTACTGTGCGTTTTAGGTGAGATAAAGGCGACGGATAGAAGAAAGAAGTTAAACAGAATAAAGAACGAATGAAAAAGTCCAAATTTAGTCAAATAAGAAGATATTTAATATGACGATGATTGAGAACAGAAGAGGAGTTCCTCTTCTTTCATGTTGGTGGCACAAATCGGCACGATACGACGATTACTTAAATACTTAGAAGTAAAAATTAAAGGATGGAGATGCCATGGAAGGCATGTATAACGACCGGTCTGGCCTAGTGCTGGGTAGTGACCATTCAGTGACCCTACCTATGAAGCCGATGGTCCTGGGTTTGAATCCCGGTAAGGGCATTTATTTGTGTGATGAACACAGATATTTGTTCCTGAGTCATGGGTGTTTTCTATGTATATAAGCATGTATTTATCAATATACTATAGGTACGTATATATATCGTCGTCTAGTAGTACTACCCAGCTAGCTAGTATCCATACTATCCATAGTACAAGCTTTGCTTGGGGCTACGAGTAAGGTCGATCTGTATAAGATTGTCCCCAAATACTTATTCATGGATTATTTATTTATTTATGATTTAGGCTATAAAACTATTTTTAAGCAAGATAATATTGGAGCGCATTTCATATAATTTTGGTTAAAAGTAAAATATCTGTTACTAGAATGGATGTCAAGCGTTAGAAATAATTCCATCAAAGAACAGTTACGAAAACTTGTCCTTTCAAGGAGTTCCAATTCCCATCCCATAATTATCCCATTAACAGCCTTTGGAATCTAATCTAATTTATAATTAGGTATATTGTAAACGTAAATTTGAGCAGAATGTGAATGATTAAATATAATAAAATTAATAAATGACTTAGATTTCAAATTTTGTTTTTAAATTGAGACTGACATTGTGACACTTTTTAATACTTAGGGCTCAATTAGACGATGCAATGTAATGAAACTCGCATGCGAGTTTCATTACTCATTACATTGCGGTTTTTGATCTGTCGGTGGAATTGGACGTAACCAACAGTCCGCAATGTAACTAAAATCGCATGCGAGTTTGCGCGCCGTCTAAATCAGCACTTAGTTTTATTTTATTGTTAAAAAGTTATTTCTTATTAACTTCAAATATTTGTTTTATGAATACATTTGTAACTTGTAACCTTTGTTTCTCATATAACGCATAAAACTTGAAAAATATGTCATTTAATTAACCTTAATATCCTTATACCTAACCGGATCCGGTCCGGCCGGATCCGGCCGGATTGAGGCCAAAATCCGGCCGGATCCGGCCGGATTGAAAATCAATCCGGTTTGCAATCCCTAGCTCCACATGCTAACGCCCAATAGATGACACCTCTATTGACAATGACTGAATGTATGAATGTATGAATGTTTAGATGACATGTACTGGGACCGCGTCGAGCACCAGTACGTTTACCTTACAGGTTCGTCGGTAAAGATTTCTAAGACTTTTTTGCAGTGATCCGGTAGGTGTTATGATATAGAAGGTAAAGGAGTAGACGAATTGCCTGATAGTCAGCAATTACCGTCGCTCATGGACAATTAAATATGGACATCCAATAACACCAGAGGGGTTGCAAGTGCGTTGCCGGCTTTTAAGGTGGGAGTAGGCTCTTTTTCTTGAAGGGTCGAAGGTTTTGTAAGCTCTAGATGTTTGTGAACAAATCTTCACAATTAAGTCGGTCGGTAGGTAATTAGGTACCATACCTACAAAAAGAACACGTGCTATCGCCAGATACTCCCGATACCCTCTCGGCCTTACGATCTAAACATCCCCCGGCTCCTTCAGTACCACACTTGTTTGCCCCACCTACAGCTCACCAGGCCTGCCTCCAAATCGAAGGCAAAGACGTTATTGACGCCATATTTTCTTTCAAAACCGGTTCGGCGGCCGGCCTGGATGGGATCTCGCCCCAACATTTGAAAGATCTTATTTCTCATTCCGTGGGCGACGCAGGTGAGCAGCTTGTCTGTTCCCTTACTAAATTAATAAATTTTATGTTTTCAGGCAAAATTAACACTGATATCGTCCCGATTCTATACGGGGCAAACCTGATCGCCCTAACCAAAAAGGACGGAGGGGTGAGACCCATTGCGGTGGGGTCTACTTTACGACGTCTGGCTTCAAAAATTGCGGTTAGATCATTAGATCAAAATTACAATCCCTTTTTGAACCAATACAGCTAGGTTTCGGCACGAAAGGTGGGTGCGAGGCAGCCGTCCATGCCCTAAGGACCTACACCTTTCACTCGATGATTGCGAAATTGTTATCAAAATTTAGGTTAAAAATGCTTTTAATTCGGTTAGTAGAGACACCTTGCTGACAGAAGTTAAGGACAAAATTCCGGAACTATACAATTACCTTTTCTTTTACTATTCAGACTCATCTAAATTAATGTACAAGACACATGAATTATCTTCTCAGGTTGGCGTTGATGGTTGGGGTTGGTTGGCTGTCAGCAGGGTGACCCTCTCGGGCCAGCAATTTTTAGTTTGGCTATAAATCCAATTATCAAAAATTTAAAATCAAAATTCAATGTGTGGTACTTAGATGACGGAACCCTAGGAGGCGACGTGAATACTGTACTCTCTGATTTGTCTTTTATTAAGAGTAGTTTCGAAAATATTGGTTTAGAACTGAATTTCAGTAAATGCGAACTCTTTATTCAAAAATCTTCTTGTACTTTGACCGACTTACAACCCAAATTTGACGATCTGACTCCCAATATCAAATCAGTAGACAAGTATTCTCTTTGCCTCCTGGGTTCTCCTATATTCGAAGAATCTTTTCCCGATTAGATTTCTAACTCCATAACTAAATTCAAAAGTCACACGGATCGCTTACTCGAAATTAGCCCTCATTATGCTCTGGTGATTCTTAAATTCTGCCTTTTTGTCCCTAAATTTACGTATGTGCTCCGCTGTTGTCCTTTCTGGAAACATCAAAATTTATTGTCGCCCATAGATGATTTGATCAAAATTAGTATAGAGACGATTCTAAACATTCAGCTAAGTGAGCCTTCCTGGTCTCAAGCGTCCCTCCCTATTCGGTTTGGAGGTTTTGGAATTCGCAAAATTTCCAGTGTGGCTTCCCTAGCCTTTTTGGCGTCCACTCATAGCACGTCTGGTCTCATAGGAAATATCTTAAGGGCTTTGCCGACAAACTGTGATATCGCGGGCTTTGAGGACGCCAAAAATGCTTTTAAAATTGCTTGCCCAGGCAAACAATTTCCAGACAACCCAAATTCACAAAGGAGTTGGGATAATGTTTACTGTGATTTAACTTACAAAACTCTCCTAAACAACTGTACAGGTCCAGACCGCGCGAGGCTTTTGGCGGTCGGAGCCCGGGAAGCCGGTTACTGGCTACATGCCCATCCTTCGCCCAATACTGGTACTTTCTTGGATCCGGCCTCCCTTAGACTGGCGACTGGTTTGCGACTCGGGGTTTCGGTGTGTACGCCACACATATGCTCTTGTGGTACGGACGTGGACCGACTGGGACACCACTTTATCTTGTCAAAAAAGTGCAGGCCGTTTTTCGAGACATGCGTCGCTTAATGACATAGTCCGTCGGTCTCTTGCCACCATCAATGTGCCTGCTCTTCTTGAGCCGACTGGCATTATCAGAGATGATGGCAAGAGGCCCGATGGAGTGTCCTTAGTTCCTTGGAGCTTGGGACGGATGTTGGTGTGGGATGCTACCTGCGTAGACACACTGGCACCGTCCCACCTCCAACGGACTACTGTAAAAGCGGGCGGACCGGCGGAAAGCGCCGAAATTCTAAAACGTAACAAATATAAGAGCCTCGGTAGAGAGTACCATTTTGTACCATTTGGAGTTGAAACTCTAGGTCCATGGGGCCCCAGCGCGCATAAGTTGTTCGCAGAAATCGCGAAGCATCTGGTTGACGTAACTGGTGACCGAAGAGCTGGCGGCTACCTCGCACAACGTATCAGCATTGCGATACAGCGAGGAAATGCCGCCAGCATCCTTGGTACAATGCTTGAAGGGCCTATTTTAGATTTAAGTTAGTTATTAATTTCGTTTAGTAGTACCACTGTATATATATTGTACGTTAGATTTATTACGTAAAGTATTATAACTTTGTCGTTGTAACATCGTGTGTGTGTTCGCAAACGAGGAATTCAATTAAGTTAAACTGATAAAGTAATAAAGTGAAAGTCGAGATAGTTAGGTACCTTAATGAAAATAGATAGGTATATTAAATTATTTTTAGATACAAGATATGCAAGACTAGCCGCATAACGCTGTTGGTCTAACTCTATTCACCGTGAAATAAAAATAATGAAAATTAAGTTGCAAGAAGGGTAGGTAGGTTAGTTAGCTATAGTCTTTTGAGAGTCTTAAAGAATGAACAAAAATATACACCAATATATTTGCACCCCTATTTTTGTTATACCTACTTAGTAGTTTTCATAAACCCGTATATTTTTTTACGAATATTATAAATTGCAATTTATCCACTTTGCCTACTGAGGCGATATTAATTCTCACGTCAAAATTAATCAGTTTGGGACGGGACGTGCCCAAGAAATGGAAGCACATGCATGCAATACCTACACTCGAAAAATATTACCCTCCCTTCCATCATTCGGGTAAAATTTAAATACATAGGTATATCGTTAGAGTCAGACCGAGAAAAGTCTGCAGCAATTTCGATAGCCCACGCAGTGCAAATGTCATTTTAAACGTCAAACTTCTATGAAATAATGACGTATAAATAACACTTGCACTGCGGGGGCTATCAAAATCGCTGCAGACTTTCCTTGGTCTAACTCTAAACAGTCACATGTATGAAAACAGCGGTACCGAAGCCTGTTGCTAATAGCCATTAAAAAAAAGACTTACCAATAACACAGCGGATTATTAAATATCCAATTTTCACACTATGCAAACACCAGACACTCACAACATTGAATAGCAAATTTATTTTAATTCGGGCTTTGACGTGCGTCTATAAGGCCGGGCCGCGAGCGACTGATGGATGGAGTTGGATATATACAATTACTTAGTTAACTCTATTTTACTATGCAACTATACTGTGTTTAGACTTATGCAATTTAAGCTTAATTGTAATTACTACTATTACTACTGACTGTCTGAGTTTCGTAAATTATTTGCAGGTTGCAATGGTCGCTCAAAAATATCTGGTCTAGTTACGAATGTTGGCGTTACAGCTGGGCTTGAAACCACATTCTTGTTTTTACAAATTTTAAGGTTTTTTCCTTTGAGATCGACTCACGCTTGACCTCTCTTATGTCTTCTTTCCTGTAATCTATGGATAATGAACTATTTCTGTTGTAATATTTTTCTTAAATAAATTCAAAATTATCTACCTTAAATTATAGAAAAATCGACTCTACCAAAATACGGCCAAGGGACTTAATATTAGTACCATTTCGTACCTTGTCACAGTGACAATGGTATGAGATCCCTACTAATAGTGACTTTCATATCACTATGTCCGTGTGTGTATATCACTGTGACAAGGTAAGAAATGATACTTACGTTACGGAAATTATTGTACCTACGGTCCGTCCCCGTGCAAACTTCTTTGCACAGAAGGTCCACTCTATTTCTCCACCCGATTGTACATCAGAACAGAACTACCTAAATGCCTACTTCTGCTGCGGGCTGTACCTAATGCCGGCTACACACGTAACGTAGTGATTAATCTGTGCAGTCCGATTTGCGCAGTTTTATCTACCGTGTGTATGACAAATCGTTACGATAATCGACGACGATTTGTCATACACACGGTAGATAAAACTGCGCAAATCGGACTGCACAGATTAATCGCTACGATTTATAGTTAACGTGTGTAGCCGGGGTAATTATGCAAGCTAAATAACTTTTTAATTTTACTATAATTACCACAAATAATAGTAAAAGTTTGTATTTTTTATGTTTGGACAGTTTAGTTCTTCCATCACGCGTCCGCAACAATGTAAGTAGCACGTGGACGAGGACATACCGTTATCTGAGTCTGACACGAAATACTTAAACAAAGCCTTTGTGCATGAGCAAATATTGAAATTAGTGTAATTCGTCACTGTATCAAACTGTCTGGCAAACCAATTTATTATCAGTAGAACAATGCGGCTGAAAAATATAGACTCGAAAGGACAATTTTCCATATAAATATTCAATTTCGCGCCTTTTTCTACTGACAAAGTTGGCTTGCCAGAGTTACTTAATATTAATGCTATTTGTATGAAAACTTTACATTACTAAAGATCGGCAAAAAATGTGGAGGTGGAGATAATCCGAGCGTTTTTTGTATTTATAATACACTACCTAAGGTACCTACCTTATTTATTTTACTTGCTTATTTTATGTGTTGGCATTTATTTTTCAATGACATGAGGTTCTTTAGTTCCAAATGTTCCAATAGGAAATAATGTGCTTGGTAGAGATGATTATTAAGTACATACATACCTAGCATAAAAAATCATTTCCATCGGTTTCAGTCATCCAGTCCATCGGTTGTAACTTTTATTATAAGCCACTAATTAATTAATTTGATTGTGTAACAATAGTATTTAACTAACTATTATAACTCAATTAAGATTAAAATCAAAAACGAAAAATTAAGAAAGCTAGCAAAAATATTGAATATCCTATGTATAAAATTGTAAGTTTTTCAAACATCGTTAATATTCCCGCCAGAAAAGCTGCCAGTTCGAACGGAAATGTAAGTTTAGTCAACCACCTTTTTTATAAAACGTATTAAATTAGTATTGTGTTTATATCAAATCGGTGTCGTCCATTGCCCCATTGAAAATATTTATTTTCAATTATTTCGTCGATGGAACCTTTTATAAAATGTCTAAAAGTAGGTTTTTAAACAGTATTCAATTAGCGGCGTTCCTGTCCGCCGCTTGTCAAAGCATTCAACTTTTTTCACTCATTTGTTTTTAAATGTGGAAACCCATCGTTTTGGACGTTGAGTGCATCGTTTGTAATAAAACGTTGCAAAAAATCAACCACGATCCGCGTGAGATATCAAGAGAAATGGGGAAAATTACTAATCGCCGGTCAAGGACTCCAAATTGGTCGCTTCAGGAAAAACAACATTTGCTTGAATTAATTAGAGAACGAAAAGAAGTCGTCGTAACGAAGAGTAACAATGGACCTAATTATTCAGAAGAAAAGGATGTGGCTTGGAATGCGATACTTCGCGAGCTTGCTATTAAGTTTGGAGATAAGTTTATAGGCAGTTCTACAAAGAAAGTTAAGACACAGTGGCAAAACATGAAAAGAATCGCCCGCGAAGAAATCGCATTAAATGGACCTGAATTACACAAGTACACGAAGCTGTCTTTGGAAGTGTGTGAAATTCTAGAATTATTGAAAGATGGTGTATTGAAAAATGTGAGTGAGCATGATAGTACACTTACCACTGATGTGGAAATAAAGGCTGAACGCATTGAGGAGTAAGTACATACCTAGCAATTGTTAACTATCTTTAGGAGTTAATACCACTGAGGGTTTTATTCTATACCTACCTACTTATGTTCTTAATTGTTTATTAAATAGTTTCACAGGTAACATAACTTTTCTTAATATATAGGTACCCTATCTCTACATTAACAATTAAAGTAGACTGAAGGAGAGATAGGTGACCTACTTAAATTTAGTAATCACCACTGAACTACAACACTAGCTTAAAATTATTTATGTCTACACATCAACTTAATGAGATTTTTTTTTATCACCACATAAACAAAGGAAGAATGTAAAATGACATTTTGGATATAAACTTAGGTTGAACTTTTTAGTAAAAAAAGTTCATAAAACCCACATCATGATTCATACCTGTAACATTAATTAACTATTTACTTTCAATTTCAGGGAAAATATTCAACCAGAATGCATTAATTTTACCAACAGCTCTACCGATATGGATGTTCAAGTGGTCAATGAAAACAACTTAAATTCCTTAAATCAATTTGATGTGACCGGTTCCTCTAGCTCAGATAACAATGATCTCAATGAACTGGTAATAGATGAATCCAGAATTTGTAATGAAACTAATGAAGAAAAACTGATTGAAGTAAAACACACAGCCTCTATGACTGACATATCAATGCAAGACTTAACATTTCTTAATCTCAATAAAGAATATTTCAAGTAAGAATCATATTGGAAATAATTCTGTTTATAAATAAACAATTTCCAGTTCTTAAGATAATTTTATATTTAATTTGTTTATTCTTTCAGATACACAGAGGAGGAAAAAGCTCTTAAGATAGAGTCACTGAAAGAAGAAAGACAGGTGGTCAGAGCAATGAGAGAGACGGCAGAACTGAATAAAATTACTGCTGAGCAAAGATTAAAACATGTTTTGTGGGTCAAGAAGCAAGAAATGTCGTAAGTCATTAATTTTGTACTGATACTTTGGAATTTGTATATTGGCGCGTCAATTACTTATCTGTGTCAAGTGAAGTGAAGTATGTTAAATGTGAAGCATTCAAATAAAGTTTATAAATTGTTTTGTATGATTATTAATATAAAAATTTGCTATTAGTTTCATTTATTACATTAATTATTAGGGTTTTTGTTTCTTAAAGTAATTTTTGTCCATTCGCTGCATTCGCGAAACGTGTTCGTGCAACATTCGTTGTCTATGGTATGGACTCTATGATCAAATATAATTGTCAGTCAAGCTGTCATTTTTGCACACTTCCACTTGCACTTGTAGCCTAAGAATACTGAAAAAGCGTTTATATTTTGCATTTTTTCGATTTATATTTTGTAATTAATCATGAGCTTCGTTGCTAAAACCAGAACTTCACTTTTGCCAGCCATCTTAAGAGTAAGGTAAGTTTTTTATGCCGGTGTCGGGTGCCGGGGTGCGTAAGCTGCCGCAGGTTACGCAATCGTCCATCAACATAATTAAAACATATCCATTTTGTACCAATATTATCGATTATAGCCCTAATTTACAATAGATAGTTCTCGAAATCGAGCGAACTCTTTTATACAAGTTGATTACGATGATATCATTTATTTGTTTGTCATCTTTGTCAGCTATAAAAATAACCTCAGTACTTCGTCGTTGCCACTGAAAGGTCAGTTGAGTCAAAGTTGTTGTTTATTTCTGTCAGTGCACCCACTGCAGCCCCAGATTTATCAAATCAATCATACTTGCTAGTGTCGGTAAACAGTAAACACTTTCTAGGAAGCCAATCAATCAGTCTTGCCAATTTGGACTCCATTCAATTGACAGTGTTTTTGTTGGCATACGCAGTTAGAAGTTTACGACTAACACAGGTGTGTGCCAAATAGTGTTAATGAATTATTTATTTCTTTAATTTTGCCGCTGATCATTATTGATAATAATTTACAAATACAGAGATTTAATCTATTGATTCTTAAACAAAAGAACAGAACATTTTTCTTTATCTAGTAGGCTGTGCATGATGAAATTAGTGTTAATTTTTATGCAATCAAACACATTATGAACAAGAGATTGTATTTTGTTACATTTGCTACTATATTAGAAAATATACTTTTCTAAGCGCCACTTGCACCATTTCACTCACCCGGGGTTAATCGGTTAATCCTGGAGTTACCACGGTTACCAGTACAATTTGAGAGGGGGTTAATGGGTTAACCCCGGGTTAGTGGGATGGTGCAAGTGATGCTAAGAGAATTTTTAATAGGCTCAATCTGCACCCTTGGAAGACAGGACTTTTATTTGGCTAGTCAACTCTCATGCCTTGCATTCATAAATAAAAAAAACTTATTTGTGGCCAGTAAGTTCCTAAACTCAAACTTATACATTTATTTAGCAAGCAGGCCTCTTTTACACACCAAGATATATAATTAATTACACAAATAAAGCATCATTCTCATAAAAACAATTTAGTCGCCAATAAAATTCATATATAACCATTTCTGTATTCCAGAATGTACTCTGGAGAACCCGGATCTGGTGCCGGCAAGGGTGGCGGTGGCGGTGGTGCCATCCGTGAAGCCGGCGGTGCCTTCGGCAAGATGGAGGCTGCTCGGGAGGATCAATACTTCTACAAGAAGGTAGTTATCTAGTTTCTTTCAGTTAAACGTTTTTGTTGTAAGTGTTTTACATTGTATATTTCATCTGTACAGATTAGACGTGCGCGCCGCCGCGGCGCGCCGCCGCCATAAGGAGTCAGCGCGCCGCCGCCGCCGCCGGTAGTTTAAAATTCGCGCCGAATGTTTTTTTATAAGACAGTATTATGCAGCGTTAAAATATGTAATAGGTTATAGTCCGATAAGAAATAGTTGAAAATTATTGCGGGCGTGACTTCCGACGTAACTCTCACATTTTTGACGTAGAATACTAACTTAAAGATGACAATAATTTAGTACGGAAAGTTTCTGGTTATATAATTTAATTTCTACTATTTTATGTCGCACCAACACCATACTAAGTATTTCTTATGTGGCAGTATGATTTACATAAAAATGTGTTGTATGTATGGGTAAAACGGGTAAAACACATTTATAAAGTATAATGTATAATGTCCAGTGTTTTAACCGTTATCGATTACACGGCACTTTTGCTAAGTCCAGTATGTTGGACATTGCCAAGTATGCGAAGAGTAATATTATCAAATCTGGTAGTTTTTATGGTAAATAAATTAAACAGAGGGATGTTAGGTGTTCCAAAACGTTTTAAAAAGTCATTACTTGTCGTATTATACTGTGTAGCTTTCAAATAGAGCTCGACGGCTAATCCTATTGTCTATTGTTAAGTAAAACCGCTCGTGCCACGTGCCACAACCACCTGCATAAAAAATACGTACTTCGGTTATACTGAGTGCCGGCGAGTCAAACGCTACAGAACCAGTCTAAAATATGTCATCGAGATGCGTAACAAAGGCGCGTTATCGGAGAGCGCACCTACTCTGGTTTTTTGAGCGTTGGACTAGCTCGCGCTCAGGTGCCAAATAGAATAATTAAGACCCTTTTTTGCAGGTAAGTAGCACGTGCGGTTTATAATAAATTGCGGTAATTATTCTATATTAATTTAAAAAAACATGATTTTGACAAAAAAAAACCTTATGCACATAAAGTGCTGTATGTATACTCGGCAACGTCCAAAGTACTGGACGTCTTTTCATTTTGCGGCGTATCTCTTTATTTACACCGAACCTGGCAACAATCTGACAACCTTTTTTCGAAACTAATATAAATATATTTTTTCATGTTTTTTCTACAATAAACGACCACATAATAAGATAATAACACCAAAAAAATTATACTAACACAGTTTTTTGTGATATTTTTTCCTTGTCGATTTAAGGGTTAAGCGTGGCTTTTCATTATACGTCTTAGACGTGCGCGCCGGTCGAAAAAAATCGGGCGGCGGCGCGCCACGAAAAAATCCACGGCGGCGGCGTAACGCCGGCGGCGTGGGATTTTTCAACTTTTCAATATTAATTAAGGGGTTGTGCACAAATCACGCGAGGTGTTTTCGGCTAATTTTTGACCCCCCTCCCCCTTGGTGATATTTGGTGAGGTTTTTGGCTACCCCCCCTCCCCCACATAACTTCACGTAAAGTTTTTCTATCCGACTGGTTAAGGCTACGCCAAATTTTCGTAAAATAGACTCGCTATTTTAAAGTGCGGAGTGAGGATTTATGTTTAACGAAACCGAGAAAAAGAAATCTACTCATGTGGTAGGTATTTTTTCTTAGTTTCGTTCACTGTAGAAAAATACACGTGAGGTCTCCTTATACCACCCCTCCCCCAACGTGATCTGTCGTGATTTTTTCGTGACTCCACCCCCCCTATCGAACCTCGCTTTATTTGTGCACAAACCCTAAGACGTATAATGAAAAGCCACGCTTAACCCTTAAATCGACAAGGAAAAAATATCACAAAAAACTGTGTTAGTATAATTTTTTTGGTGTTATTATCTTATTATGTGGTCGTTTATTGTAGAAAAAATATATTTATAATAGTTTCGAAAAAAGGTTGTCAGGTTGTTGCCAGGTTCGGTGTAAATAAAAAGATACGCCGCATAATGAAAAGACGTTCAGTACTTTGGACGTTGCCGAGTATACATACAGCACTTTATGTGCATAAGGTTTTTTTTTGTCAAAATCATGTTTTTTTAAATGAATATAGAATAATTACCGCAATTTATTATAAACCGCACGTGCTACTTACCTGCAAAAAAGGGTCTTAATTATTCTATTTGGCACCTGAGCGCGGGCTAGTCCAACGCTCAAAAAACTAGAGTAGGCACCTCTCCAGCGCACGCTCTCCGATAACGCGCCTTTGTTACGCATCTCGATGACACATTTTAGACTGGTTCTGTAGCGTTTGACTCGCCGGCACTCAGTATAACCGAAGTACGTATTTTTTATGCAGGTGGTTGTGGCACGTGGCACGAGCGGTTTTACTTAACAATAGACAATAGGATTAGCCGTCGAGCTCTATTTGAAAGCTACACAGTATAATACGACAAGTAATGACTTTTTAAAACGTTTTGAAACACCTAACATCCCTCTATTTAATTTATTTACCATAAAAACTACCAGAACATTTGATAATATTACTCTTCGCATACTTGGCAATGTCCAACATACTGGACTTAGCAAAAGTGCCGTGTAATCGACAACGGTTAAATTAAAACACTGGACATTATACATTATACTTTATAAATGTGTTTTACCCGTTTTACCCATACATACAACACATTTTTATGTAAATCATACTGCCACATAAGGGGTCATCCATTAATTACGTCACACGTTTAGGGGGAGGGAGGGGGTCAAGAAAATGTGACATACTGTGACATGGGGGAGGGGGGAGACACAAACTTTGTGACGTCACTTTAACTTCATCAGTAACCGAAATTTTTTTTTAATTATTTTATTCGCTGTACATTTAAATAACAAGTTTTTAAAACGATAATCGTTTTTATTCTTTTAATTTTCTTTTCTAAGCACTTTTGGGTTATAAAATTACTAATATTTATATCGTCAAAAATATTTTGATTAAATATTAATAATACTTAGGTACTTACTTAATTCGATTTGGCGATTTCGTAGAAAAAATGTGACGTCACACTAGGGGGGAGGGGTTTTGCCAAATGTGACCAAATGTGACAAGGGGGGGGGGGGAGGGGTCAAAAAACCTAGAAATTCGTGTGACGTAATTAATGGATGACCCCTAAGAAATACTTAGTATGGTGTTGGTGCGACATAAAATAGTAGAAATTAAATTATATAACCAGAAACTTTCCGTACTAAATTATTGTCATCTTTAAGTTAGTATTCTACGTCAAAAATGTGAGAGTTACGTCGGAAGTCACGCCCGCAATAATTTTCAACTATTTCTTATCGGACTATAACCTATTACATATTTTAACGCTGCATAATACTGTCTTATAAAAAAATATACGGCGCGAATTTTAAACTACCGGCGGCGGCGGCGGCGCGCTGACTCCTTATGGCGGCGGCGCGCACGTCTAATACGTCTTAGGGTTTGTGCACAAATAAAGCGAGGTTCGATAGGGGGGGTGGAGTCACGAAAATATCACGACAGATCACGTTGGGGGAGGGGTGGTATAAGGAGACCTCACGTGTATTTTTCTACAGTGAACGAAACTAAGAAAAAATACCTACCACATGAGTAGATTTCTTTTTCTCGGTTTCGTTAAACATAAATCCTCACTCCGCACTTTAAAATAGCGAGTCTATTTTACGAAAATTTGGCGTAGCCTTAACCAGTCGGATAGAAAAACTTTACGTGAAGTTATGTGGGGGAGGGGGGGTAGCCAAAAACCTCACCAAATATCACCAAGGGGGAGGGGGGTCAAAAATTAGCCGAAAACACCTCGCGTGATTTGTGCACAACCCCTTAATATTGAAAAGTTGAAAAATCCCACGCCGCCGCCGTGGATTTTTTCGTGGCGCGCCGCCGCCAGATTTTTTTCGACCGGCGCGCACGTCTAGTACAGATATTATGGTCGTTCTTGTCTATGTGACAGTATGATAAAATGGTGTCCGACACGTTCTATCTCACGGTGTTAAAAAGATACAGTTATTTTATCACATGAATAAAACCATCCATAATACGCCGGCTGGTCAAGAAAAACCTAACATTACTGTCATAACAAAACTTCCGTGAGACGCGGAAATATGAAATATATTAAGAATGGGTCACTCACGTATTTTAAGTCGTAGTTTAAGCACAGAATAAATAATAGTACTTTCGTACAGAAAGGAAACTTCCTACAAAACCGAAGTTTGACAGCGGTTCAGGGTCGAATCATGCTATCCCTTTCTAATATATGGCACTATCCCTTTCGGCTATTTAGGGTTGTCAAAATTCAAGTGATTATCTTATCTGTGGTCGTGCACGCAAAAGGAAGTCAAGTGGTGCCAACCCTAATAATTGCTCGGAGCAATGCTGAGCCGAGCGGAGCCGAGTTTGGCCGAAGTCAGGAGTTTCGCACCCCTGGTTTAAGTAAGTTTTTTAGCGTTTCTCGACTTAAAATACGTGAGTGACCCGTTTTTAATATATTTAATATTACTGTCATAGTAGTCACTACTGTCAACAGTAGGTTTATGGTGGACCAAATGATAATACAAATATCAGTTTTTATCAATGCAATTGAAATTGAAAGAAACAATCATTGCTATTAACAAAACTGTCAAATCAATAGAGAGATATTTGGTATGATGAAACAATATAAATATGTACTTTTTTAGACTTGGAAAATGTCTATAATTCAAAAACAATTTGTGTATGCTCCTCTCCATGATCACATAGGAGTGTCGTCTTGTCAATAAATTATTATTATTATACAATTATAGGCGAGCAGCTATTTAGCTGATGAGCCTATGTCACATAGTGCCAGTACTACATAAGGAAAAGAAAGGAATATTGGTTATATCAGATAAAACATAAATGTGTAGTACAAAGGTGAAGTGCGAGCGAGTTGGAGGGTCTGTCATCTTGTGGCCTGAATCGGAAACATATGTGCATATGTACATTGCCAAAGCAAGTGCTAGCATCTACCGTTCTCGTCGGTACGTTTCCTTGTGCATATTAGATTCTGCCATCTTGTGGGCTACATTGGAAAAATAAACGACACGTTTACGCCTCGCACCAAAAATCAGACGGCTCCTATGCTGCCCCCTATAGTTCATGCATGGGGCCTATAACTACTAGATAAATTACAAAATATTCTCTCAACTAATTTTACAATTACTTATTTCCAGCAACAGGAACAACTCGCCAACCTGAAAGGGCACTTGAGCAAGGAGATTGCGTTCCACCAGGAGCAGATCAAGCGCCACGAAGATGCCATCCGCCGTCACAAGGAGCAGATGGCTGAGGTGAAAGAATAAATCTGTGGTGAGGCGTCTCAGAAGGCAGACAACTCTTAGAGACATGACTAGTACTAACAACTCTTGGGAAAGATTACTGGCTTACCTGTATACAGATGTAGTGCATAATAGGGTATTCTCCTACTAGTCAAATCAGTTTCTTTTTTATAACTGTCAAAACGATTTGCTAATATGGAATTTATATGAAACATAACATAGTCACGTCACTGACAACACAACTCGCCTACTTTTTATATTTCTATCCGATTTATTAAATAAATATTGTTTAAAAATAACTGCTATCTATGTTTTCCTAATAATCTGGTGCTTTATTTCATGCATGGTGTGAAATAATTTATTTAAAATACAGTCAAATACCCTATTGTTTTCCGTCGTATTTTCTCGAAAACGTTCGTATTTGTAATGCTACTTCAGTCAACCTCAGTACTGAGACTGACTGAAATAGCAAGACACGTTCGTACGTTTCCGTGAAAAAACATTGGAAAAGAATTATGCACTACATCTATCTGTACGTGACTGATGTCATGCTATGTGTAAAACTGTAGACTACTGATTTATAATTACTCACTAATTACTATATTAACTGCAATGCATGCGAAATATAATCAATTGTGATTTCTGTTTCTATGTTACCCTTTTGCATCACTGTTGGTGGATTTTCTTTTATGGTACAAAACAAAAGGTTAGCATGAACAGAAATAAATATGTATGCATTTAGCATTTTATACATACTTTTTAAATAGTGTTTATCAATTTCAAATTTTAATAATAATAGTTGAATGCTAGTCATTATAAATCAGTGGTTACTATAGATCTAGGTTACAACTCATGTCTTAGACCTTTGGACATTATAATGTAATGTTGCAATATCTAAAAGGTTATATAATTATGTTTAAGGATGTTACTTATTTTTTGCTTTTATTTTGTTTAGCAGTAGTTTGTATGGAAGGATAACGCTATTACATAATTCTTAAATCTGCTATTGTGGTTTTATTGTTAGTAATAATTATTGAAAACTGCAATGTCAGGAAATATATGACCAAAAAGTAATTAATGTTAGGGTGTGGCGATATTGCGTCTCTCGCTATCCAAGGAAAATGAAAGACTCCATCACGAATATTCGCCGAATATGGCCGAATCATGCCGAATCCCTGCATGGCTGTCTGCCTGCACGATTACTTTGATTACAGTGCCATCTATTGAGCAGTAGAAGAACTTCGACGAACCGTGCTAAACGTTAGTCAACATTCAAAGTTGGTCGCGCTATCATGTGCCTTACTAGTCATCCTGGTAGCCACAAGATGGCGTTTAATAAACCTTCGTTTTATCGTACAATGAAGACAGATGGCGCTCTTATTAGCTCAAAAAGATTGGAAAAAAATGTAGTAGAGTCCGTCGTCCGTCCAAGATAACTCTGCACAGACTAGGGACTTGGCAAGCGACAGTGTGGACTATACATATTATACATAGTTGGTCAAACCAATTTGTCAGTCAGTAAGAACCAGGAAAACTATACTCATCCTTTTGGGTGCTAGTACTAGTGCGTAAGACATAGGTAGTACGATTCTCTCTGTCTATGATTGAAATGAGACGGTCTTTTGACAAACTATAAATATACGTCACATTCCTACGAATATATGACGTTTATAGTGGCGCCGGCACACTTTGTCGCAACAACAAGTTTGCGTTGAATTAGCTTAGTTAGAGAAACTAATAAGTAGGTAGGTACTTACAGTATTATCAATACTATTAAGACTGAAGTTTGAGAAACGATTTTTTCGTTTATGATATGACCGTGAGTCAGTCGGGTGAGAAGCCCCGACAGAGAACTATAGGAATTTTATCAATCAGTAAATAGTTCACACTATCGATACGGTTTTAACACCTCCTGGCACTGACTAATAACCGAATTTGTTTCACATTACATCTTAAAACTTATATAGATGGCATATTTAGTCTGCGAACACAAAACTTGTCAATCTTGGAGTGTCGGAAAGGGAAAAATTAAGCTCGGAACCGGTTTTTACTTCATACAAAAAATACCGGTATTATATATTACGTTCTTTTTCGTTCTTTGGTTTATTATTTCATTTTTGATGGGTCAATCTAATATTACGAAGTCGTTACGTAAACCCATGATTCAGTCCTACGGAAAGAACATAAGATAACGACTACCGTAGGCTCAAAGGGCGTAAGATGGCGTAAGGGACAAAATGGCGAAAATGAGTTATGAATGCAGTTATACTCAGTATTTTCATCTCTATCGAAGGGTATATTTAACGTCTCGATAACTTGAAAAAAAAAGTGCGATAAGCCCTATGAAAAATCAATGCTTGAACACAATTTTCCAACGCATTTTGCCGTATCTGCCAATTTAAAAAAATGCTGCGAGACATTTTGGCGTAACTCCCAACTTTGTGTACGATACGCCCTTTTGCATCGGAAATTTTATTAAATCTGTGCAAATTTTTTGTCAGTTACGCCTATATGCAGTAGACTTTTGAGTGCTAAATGTACGTTACGCCCACAACTAGTGGATATTTATACGAGTGTTAGAGAATTCAATGTAAGAGATACGCCCACGTACAGTCAACAACAGAGCTATGAATACAGGCAAAGTGCCAAAAATATGTATACACGACCTTAATATACAGGCAATAAAGTACTGTATACATATTTTTGACACTTTGCCTGTATTCATAGCTCTGTTGTTGACTGTACTATGTACAATTTCTAGTTTATAATAGTTGCTTTTTGTGTTTAAGTGGGATGACCTAGTACTTTCCTTGTCAAATTTTTTATCAAGTAAGAGTACTTGCATTACGGCATTACCTGCTCATGTGCTCATTAATGCTTAATTTATACGGTTACTAAAATTTGACAATTTAAACTGAACTAGTGGGTACTTTTTTCATCAGTTTTATGTAAATAATAATACATGACTATATCCAAATGATAATTATGGCGATTAAAGAAGGTTAGAGTCTAACCTTCAGTCAAGCTAACCGTTAGACTGATAACTTTTAGTTCTGTATGTGACTGGGCCATTTGCAATTTTGATTTAGTTGTAATATTAATACTTTTTGTTTAAACCCTAATTTATAGGATTAACCTTATGAAAGTTATTGTCTATAACGTTTGGATTTAAATCCATAGAAGTACGTAGGCCTGGCCATATGCCTTTTTTGCTACCTACTCTGATGTTATGTCATAAATAAACGCTTATTCATTAAGTTTTACTGAACAGACATGCAAAATGTCAAAACTACTATTGTACCTAATAGTATTATACCTAGTATATAAAAGTAAAATTTATGATCAAATTTAGATTACAAACAGGAATAACGCGTAGGTACATACTTACAGTAAAAGTATTTGTTATAAATTGTTTTGATATAAGTACATAAATAGATATAGATGGTAGGACAGCAGTGATTCTGTTGAAGGAATATAAACAAATAAAAAAAGAAAACATTGGATTTGAGGCTAAAAAAACGACCTTTTCCACGTTTATGTATACAAAATAACAAAAATAGGGAAAAATCTTAACAGTGAATACATTTCTATAAGTTTTTGAAAAATAAATTGTAAATTATAGTAAGTACTTAGAAGTATAGTGTTCCTTAAATGCAAGTTGCCAATATTGCAACGAAATTGTTGGATTTACGCCAAATGGTACTAAAACAGTTAAATTTTTTGTACATTACGCCCGTTTTTCTAATAAGATAAACTATAAAAAAGAGGCTTAAGGGACGCTTGTTGGATTTACGCCAAATGGTACTAAAACAGTTAAATTTTTTGTACATTACGCCCTTTTTCTAATAAGATAAACTATAAAAAAGAGGCTTAAGGGACGCCCTTCTTAAAAACAGTTGTGTTTTTTGGCGTAACGGACATGCTATTTTCGTAAATAAGCATTGTATTATAAGTTCAAGCAATCAGTTCAAAAGAGCTGAAAAAGTTAAGAATAAGCCACATACAGGCATCAGTTTATTCATACAAACAAAAAAGTTATGATTTTTTTTCTCAAAACAAAACTGTTTTTTGGCTCTCCTGAAAAATCGCGTTTTGTCCGTTAAGCCCTTTTGAGCCTACGGTAGTCGATAATTAAAAATATTGGGCTATTTTGGGATTTAAAAAAAAACCGGTTCTGAGCCCTGGGGAAAATGCAGTCATTGTAGATGATCTCCTAACCCTTAGCTTTATACATACTTACAGAGTACTTAACACATATTATCCATACATTTAAAGTAAATTTTAAGCGAGCTTTGCAAAATCTTATTTACATACATTACATACATAGGTATAATCAAATATAATCGATCACGCACCTATTTCCCGGAGGCAGAGACTTAAATTCTGACATACATCTTTCGCTTCCTTCACTTTCAAAACATTCCTCATACACCTCACCAGTTTAGGGTGCACTTGACCTGGCCTTTCTTCAGGATTTCTCCGATCTGGGCCATGTTGCATAACAAACTACAACTAATATTACAAGCGGAACTCCTTTTCTAATTTCACTAATTAAAAATGGAGTTCCGCTTGTAATATTAGTTGTAGTTTGTTATGCAACATGGCCCTGATCAGAAAAAGTCCGCTGAGGTCTACCTCTTTCAACTCCCGCTTCTACTTCTCCCTTATATACTCTCTTTGTTAGCCTTCTTTCACTCATCCTTTGCACGTGTCCAAACCATTTCATCTCAACATACCTTTCTCAATTTTTGTTACTACATCTTCGTTCAGTGCACACTTTTCTAACTACATATTTAATAAGTAAGGGTAGTAGGCGTATGAACGATTGAACGCGCCTACTCACATTTATATTTATATTTAAGAATATTAGGTACTTAGTCCCAATGGGATTATACTTGACCGAAACGACCTTAGCTGATTTTTTTCTTACATTTACAAAATTTAACGAGATTCGTCTAGACAGCAAACGTAGGGGCCATAGGAAGTGACTTGTAAAACTAATTGAATCGGTGGGGCGGGTAATTGATTTCTATTCGGATCGTGTGCATACATGGCGCTTTCGCCGTAGGGAGTTGTACCTACTGACGAAAAATAATTAAGTATGTGTCAAATGTTGAAAATCTTTTTTACACGGACGAAGGAAGGTTATTTGTATACCTACTCTGCGATTGCTATAGGTAATACATATGTGGCGTTCCATGCTTCCATGCCAAAAGGGTGCTTTATGCTCCATGTAAGGTGTATTCGGGTAATACCGAATGTCGGATAATTCCGAAATTAAGACGAAAATCACCCTTAATTCCATCATAATAAAAGTCTCTTTTCGGAATTATCCGACAGTTTTCGACATTCGGAATTACCCGAGTAAACCTTACTTAACTACTTACGTAAAGGGTCCTTTACAGTTTACGAAAACCTTAAATTTTTTGCCAAAAACTAATAATTTTTTTAACAATAGGTACGAATTATAATGGACAAGTACAAGTTTTAAGGCCACCCCACATTAGCGTCGGCTTCTTGTCAGCGCTATGGAAAATGGCATCATCGGACGCCGATGATTTTGCCATCGGCGCACACAGATAGGGTCAATCAAAAGAAACAAAGCCCTTAATTTTAATTAAAAGATTACCTAATTAATGACGATTAGAACAAAGTTGTAGATTGATCTTTCAACTAACGAATCCAACCCTCGTCACAAGACAAGATAAAAATTGCCTATTTATATCCATTTAACAATGTAGGAGATGAACGAGGGATGGTGTCGTGACAAATGAAGTTTAGTCTTTTTGTATGTGTAGAATGTGTTTTCTGTTCTTTTCGTTAATTCTCAAGACATTATTGAAATATCTACTTTACCTCTCGTGACAAATGATGGTATAATTATTTACTTATACCATAAGATAAGACAGTTCCTTTAAGTTTCTTTAGGTTGGGCTTCATTTAAAAAATAATCGAAGAAATGTGTTCGGTCCGCATTTTATTGTTAAGACCTACATTTCTATTCTGAACAAATGAATGTGCTATACTTCCAAAAAAAGTCTAAGTATAATCTTTTTAAGGACAGCTACTCCTTAAAAAACCGGCCAAGTGCGAGTCGGACTCGCGCACAAAGGGTTCCGTACCATTACGCAAAAAATTCACAGGACCACCATCACAGTCATAGGACCATCATTGGACGCGAGTGAGAGTATTAGTCCGTCTGCAAGTCTGCATAGACTTTGAAATACTTAATAACATTGTGAAACTACTATAAAAATATTTTTTATAGGAATTTGACGTTTATGGTTATACTTCCACATATAGCTGCTTTGTTACTGCACACCGTTGTATCCGGGGACCTTGCACTTTGAGACTATGCGCTGAAACTTGGCACAGTTGATTCTTAGCTGGTCTTGAGCAGATACAGACCGGGAGCCGTCGAGAGCCACCTCTCATTTAGTGAGCGGGGAGGGGGAAAGTTCGACGCTGCCGCGCTTCACTTGGAGCAACATTTCTCTAAAACTATACCTATTAAGGAATGTAATATATCATTTTCGGATAAATTAAGGATGAGGAATCTAGTTTCGGAACAAAAACAATGCACTTTCTAACAAAAAAAAAGCATAAAGTAGAAAAGACTAAAAAACGTATTTTCGATTTTTTCATAATTACCAAATTTTTTTTAAAGTGTAGCAGGAATCTGAAAACAAAAAATACAGTCGTAAAGCTACACTTATTACGTTTAAGAAAATATATAGTTTAATATACAAAACTGTTGATAAATGGGAGATAAAAAATAATATTAAGCGTGGGTCAGAGTGATCTCAATACAAAATATTATGAATGTGGGAAAGTTACTTATAATTTGTTCTACAATCGTTTATTTTTCTTGTTTTTTCGTAAATAACTCGTAAACGGTAGCCCACAGCAAAAAAATATCTTTTACGTAAATAATCTGTTTCAGATTTCTTATAAAATAAGTGCTCCTTTTTTTCGCTAAGGTGAATATTAAAAAAAATATTGAAGGGAGAAAATAAATACTAAGGTCCTCTTTTTTAGTCATTCGTAAATAATTCGTAAATAAAGCGAAAAAAAGGAGCACTTATTTTATAAGAAATCTGAAACAGATTATTTACGTAAAAGATATTTTTTTGCTGTGGGCTACCGTTTACGAGTTATTTACGAAAAACTAAAAAATAAACGATTGTAGAACAAATTATAAGTAACTTTTCATATCTCATGCTCTGAAAGTGGGTCGTTGTTGTTCTAAAAGGTGCGCAGAAAGTGATACGTTTATGCTCTAGCGCAGAAAAGTGGTGTACTCCTCTGCGTCCCCGTCCCACGAACAACTGGGTGGAAACAAAATGGAAAAATAGTGTCTTTATTTCCTCGCCTGTAACAATTGGTAATTGTTTAATTTTACTAATCCCACGTTGATCCTTTTTTTTATAAAAAACGATGAAAGTAAATTGTTAAAAACAAATTATTCTTAATTTCTTTCGTTGAATTCTATTTACTCGATTTCATAAGACTCGAACCAAAAGGAATACACCAAAAATATTTTTTTAAACCTTACACTTGCGTAAATGAGCAAAGGCAGAATCTTATACAGCCACAGTTAAACGTTTGTACGATATTAAATTGGTTTTTAAAGTTATTTAGCACTATATTCATAAAAATAAAATAAAATACAAGATAAAAATTTCTTATATTATTAATTACATTGTTATTTAATATTTAAAATACTTTTATTATGTTATTGCGTGGTGCGGCGTACCAAGGTCGCGGTGCGGTCCGGTAGTCTGTGGCGGCTTTTAGAACGAAAAAGTATAAAATTAAAAAGTATGAGGCAATCCCGCTGATTTTCACACTATAATGAACAAATCATTTTAAAATTACTGCAGTTTGTTAAAAAATGTGTGTTTTCGTAAATATTGAAATCTGAATGATTTTCGCTAGGGTTTATTAATCTTCACACATGTAAAGTCTCCGATTGCAAGTAAGTCCTAAGGAAAAAAATCATGGCCGTAGGTATATTGGGTACTTCAATTACTGATTTTGCGAAATTGCCTTGTCTTGTTTGGTTTCCTCGCATTCGATATGAAAAGTAGAGTGTTTAACTCGGGTGAAAGGCACCATTTCCGTCTCGGACTATTGGCGCTCTCACTGCGTTCGAGCGCCAAACTACCTCGACAGAAATGGGTGCCTTTCAACCCTTGGTTAACAATCTACTATTCCCACATTCATAATATTTTGTATTGAGATCACTCTGGCCCACGCTTAATATTATTTTTTATCTCCCATTTGTCAACAGTTTTGTATAATAAACTATATATTTTTTAAACGTAATAAGTGTAGCTTTACAACTATATTTTTTGTTTTCAGATTCCTACTACACTTAAAAAAAAATTGGTAATTATGAAAAAATCCAAGATACGTTTTTTTGTCTTTTCTACTTTATGTTTTTTTTTGTTAGAAAGTGCATTGTTTTGGTTCCAAAAAAAAATTCCTCATCCTTAATTTAACCGAAAATGATATATCACATGCCCTAATAGGTACAGTTTTAGAGAAATGTTGCTCCAAGTGAAGCGCGGCGGCGTCGAACTTCCCCCCCTCCCCCCCACTAAATGAGACGTGGCTCTCGAGGTCTCCCGGTCTGTATCTGCTCATGACCAGCTAAGAATCAACTGTGCCAAGTTTCAGCGCATAGTCACAAAGTGCAAGGTGTCGTGCACTAACAAACTAGCAAATACTCTCTGACTGCAAATGGATTACTTTTTATGGAAATTCTATATTTGTTAATAAGTTATATACTTACTTGTCAATAAGTTATACCTACACATAGGTTGGTTATATACACATTATTGAAGATCAAGATACTATTCCTGATCATTCTACTATAAAATTAACATGGAAACATTATGATATGAATGAATTCATTAATAAGGTGGCCATACAATTTTGCGCTGGATGTAGGTACCTACGAAAACTATAATATGTTGAGTTGCGAGTGCATGATGAAGAGACCTCGGGATAGCAAGAAAAATCCACAATAAAGGCCTCTACAGACCTTGCAACAAATAGCATGCGATTTTAGATATTTGCTGGTTAAATAGGATCAACGAATTTAAATCAATCGATCAAATTTCGCAAATTATCGCAAATCGCATGCGATAATCGTTGCGTCGCGGTGACGTTTGGGGAGGCCTAAGTATCAGTATGTCCGGGAAAGTGGCTTGGTTATAATGTATGTAAGTATACGTAATGCACAATGCTGAGAAAAAAATGAATGATCTTTTTGTGTACAGTGCATGTAGCTACATCGATCACAAGTTAGATAACACCTACATTATCCATATGTCGGGAGTCGGGACAGACCACACAGGAACGGTTTCCTTTTGAACGTGTTTAAATAAACAACGCTAACAATAGGGATTAAACTCCACAAGTCAAATAACGGAGGCGTGTTATAATTTACGTCTCGTTTATTATAGTGTTCGTTGTCCGTTAATTTCATAACTGGTGTTTGGTACTTAGGATTGTAATGTTCTTGAATGGCGACACGATTTTAATGCTGCTGCGCTAAGCTCAACTTTAACCTCCGATTGCGCTTAAGTGATTGCTTCTGTTTACTAGTCTTGAGTTAACATGATACCTAGGTAACTACGAATGATCTTTTAGTCTTTAGTCGCCGGTTTAAAGTATACCTAGGTAGCATATATTTTATTTAGACGCCGTAAAAACGTCGAGATTGATTGATCTTGTGCATGGCTGCACCCAAATTTTATAGGCGAGACAAAGTCTTCGCTGACTCGGCCACGTTTTGAGAATGGAGGAGGATCGCGGCGCTAAAAGGGCAGGGACGCTCGGTAGAGCCGGAGGCCGATCGGACGTCCCAGGTATCGCTGGGGCGATGCGATTGAAGCGGACTTGCGCGATCTTCAAGCCGATAACTGGCGGGAGATGGCACAGGATCGAGACAACTGGCGTGTGCTTACTCGTGTCAGTCGTGTCGGAGGCCAAGACTCATTTTGGTTCGCTGCGCCATTAAGTAAAAGTAAAGTAAGGTAGCATATTATAAGTCCCTAGTTATAAACTCAAGCTATTGTTGTCTGGAACCAGCGATATAATTTACTTAATGCAAACAATTAAGTAAATGAGACGACAGATAATTCTCTTAATAGGTACATATAAATGTCGTAACTTGTCGAGGTACCCTGGTGCAAGTGCAAGGACTTCTTATCAAAGGTAAAGAACCTAGAGCAAACCGTGGCAAAATATTCTCGACATTTTTAAATTTGCATCAAATTAGATCAGAAGAATATCCAAGCTGCCTTTGTGTAATCGCGTCAAAGGGCGTGCAACCCTACTTTCACGAGACAGTCAGCTGTTAAAGTTTCCACCGGCGTCTGGCGCCTTATTAATGCCAGATTTATACTTCCGGCGTCCTAGCCGCAGCGAGAATTGCTCTGAGAACTTGCAGTTTGCTTGGCACCGATCGACCGAACTACAATAAGAGTTTCGGTTGTTTTTGAGAATGGGCCGAACGTAATAAATCCGAGTGCGTGACGCGAAATAGAACTCCATACTCCATCGACCATCGGGCGACGACCGCGACCCCTCCGCGTGAATGTAGTCGCGAGCAAAATGGCCGCGCACGCATCAACCGACATGAAGCGAGCTCCAAGCGGCGCTCAGTTTACTACAAGCGTCGACGGTGAAAGTACGTCGCTCCGCGTCCCTTAGTGCCCGAGTGTATGGTGCTGGTGTATTAACATAACAGCTAATTGTTCTGTGTCGTGTGATTGTTGTGTGGTGTTCTGATACTGCCGTGCGACCTCCCCGGGTCACATTTGTTGTGATGCATTTGAGGATATACCTATGGCTGTCTTGTGTAGCCCTCGCAGGATACGTTCGAGCGACAGAGGTAAGGGGGAACGTCTTAAATGCGGCATTCGGCCGGCTTTTTGTTGGCAGACGGGACTGGTATTGAGTTAGTCCAGGCGACTTGCGTAACATTCAATGTCAACAACGTGAACAGTTAGCAACCGATGTGCCGCGATCGCGATAGTCGTAACACTCGTAACTTGGATTATTAACGGCGCATTCGCTGCAGGAACCTTGAGCCGGTATAAACTATGTAAGCAAAGGTAATGGTTATGCTTGGTTCCTGTTGGTATCGGCTGTACGATAGCTGGCACTGGCAGTGTAAACAGTTAGCCGAAGGGTCGCCCACGGTGGGAGAAAGCTGGCCGGCGTGCGCTGCGCCCATTCGCCTTGAACTCGCCGCAGTGGGCTTCGTGCACCAAAACATGGCTCACACGTGGTTTGGATTCGGACCTAAGCCTATCATCTTATCGGACATGCATTGTTGACAGATTATACTATCTATCTACCTGAGATTTATAGCAACGATACTTATGGTATTCCTAACCTACCTACCTACATAATTATAGGAACTGCCAACAAAAAATTGCGCACCGCTGTCTAGAAATGTATGTGTAGGTATACTGTAGGTAAATAAAGTTAGTAGCTACCTACATAGGTATAAGGTCACTGATATGATAAGGGGCTATTCATAAATTACGTCATTTCAAATTAGGGGGGGGGGGGTCTGGACATCGGATGACGGTAGCATGAAGTAGGAGGAAATGGGGTCATTTGAAGCATGATTTTTGGATGATTATAGGGGGGGGGGGGGGGTCAAAAATCGTCAAAAATCGATGACGTAATTTATGGACAGCCCCTAAGGATAACCCAAGATACTGTTTAGCAAACTTAGAACCATGTCATTCTTAAACGACAATGAGAACGTTGTTTAAAAAACTTTACTTTGACAAAGTCCTATGAGCAACATCAATGTTGAAAACTGCAAGATCGACAATTAATTTACATTTAAAAATTGCTTCGAACGACGGGTCATTCATATTTAGGGTTGCCATACGTCCCGTATATACGGGACTGTCACCGTATTTAAGTATCACGTCCCGTATTTTTACTGGTCCCGTTTTTGTCCCGTATTTTGTCGACGGTCTGGCCTAGTGGGTAGTGACCCTGCCTATGAAGAGTATGAAACTGATGATCCCGGGTTCGAATCCTGGTAAGGGCATTTATTTGTATGGTGATATAGATATTTGTTCCTGCGTCATGGTTGTTTTCTATGTACCTATTTAAGTATTTATTTATATATTATATATATCGTTTTCCGAGTACCCATAACACAAGCCTAGTCAATTTGTGTAAAAATGTCCTATAATATTTATTTATTTATTAATAGCGCTCTAGAACAGGGCTCTCCACCTCAGGTAAAAAAGTTTTGGAGACCCCTGCTCTAGAATACCACTGTCCCTTATCAGTTCCGACTAATTATGGCAACCCTATTCATATTTGCAAATCATGTGTTTTTTAGTCTTTAATTTCCAACATAGTAATATAGCACCTACCTAATATCCTTATCCTTATCCACCAACTTCCAGATAGCAAGAAATGAATCTGCATACAAGACCATATAGTCGGAAGGAATCATTAGTCAGCTCTTCGACAACCTAAGTTATCAAGCAATTCCTTCAGACGATGACCTTGTCCAGTCCTAGGGCCTTCCTGGGAACCATTCGCTTTAATGACAGCAATAAAAGTGGCAAGAATCACACTAAGAAATAAAACCTTGTTCTTTTATTTTTGTTTAGGTAGGTACAGGCATCAAATAGATAGTGGCAGCCAAAGTGACCAAATAGGTAATAGGTATTACAATTTCTCAAATTGACAATTCCGTGGCATTTTTACTTCGTAAATAGGTACTGTCCATAAGTGTCCGTAAGTATGATGTATTTGGCACTTTCAAATTGTCTACGAACTACAATTTCTCTCCTCTCTGTTCATACTTACCCGGGTCAAAATTATTTTCGTTCTCTTGTTTCTGACCACTGTCACGCTTGTATTTGTGTCTTTTATCGAATAAATAAAAAAAGTCTAGTGCTATTGCATGTGTTTCTAGCTGTAGATTATAATTTACAATTTCATCTCATACAAAAAGCTACATTTCTCATTTTTTGGGGACAAAAAACAAGACAACGAAAAGAATTTTGACCCACCCCTATAAAAAGATTAAAATATTCGCCAATGTAACGCTACCGGACCTTTGCCAGACAGGAGTGATCTTTTGTTTGCATGTATTTATGGCCCGAACATTCCTGCCCGTTTCCAACAATACGAAGATCAAATTACATTTGTAACAAAGAATACGAGTACCTGAATGGTACGGCTTGTAATCTGATTTTTATGATCTTTTAAATGGGGTTGTCTGTTGAAATGGATGTTTGGGTTTGGATCTTTATTGGTTAATAAAGCCTGTTTTAATCTTCACCATACGCCTAATACTTAATAAGGATCTTAAGCACCATAGGTACCAAATTTCTGTAAACACACTAGCTTTGCATAAGGTAGTGTAGGTAGGTATACCTACACTACCTTACTCGTACCTACCCTATCCGAATAATTTTTCAAGAAATAAAAGTTTCAGGAACAAATGTTTTTTAAATACACACAAAAACTTTAATGCTTCCACTTGATCTAGTTGTCTAGTAGATCGATCCATTCCATAGTAGTACAGGCCGCGTAGCCAAGATGCCGATCGCTTACGCTCCGTGGCGATCGAATCTTTCCCTTTACAGTTCGATTTTTTTTGATATCACTATAGTTTGTTCATGAACGAAATCTGAGTATTCGGCGTTCTAATCGTTTAACAGCATTTGTCTAATTACTTAGATATCATTCTCATTAGCCGTAGAAAGTTACATTCATTAAGCGCTGCCTAAAGTTAGCAACTTAGCGCCGGTCGTGGAAATTGCCCTCGAACGAATGGTGCAAAGTTGAATGAATGGAACATTATGAAACCATAACATAGTTCACGTAATTTGCAGATTCACGAACGTGGCGGAAAAACCGATTATACGCCACTAACTAACGAATCTAACGATTCTAATTATTCGTAAACTGTACACGAGATTGCGAATAGCGTTTGGTATATCGCCTATTAAAGTGTCTAGGTTGTTTGAAACTGCAACGTAATCGTGAATCGATCGCCGTCGGATCGTTTTAACATTCATTTGAAACATAATCATAATCGGGTTGAGACCCTTGGCCCGTGGGATTCCTAATACTCTACAACTTTTTAAAGAGCTATCAAAAAGACATCGACTTCACTGGTGACCGAAGAGCTGGCAGCTTTCTCGCACAACATATTAGCATTGCAATACAGCGGGAAAATGCTGTCTTTATCATTTGTCACCATGCCTGTCACGTTCTAACAAGTAAGTGCGAAAGCGACGCATGGCATGACACGAGGTGATAAAAACGCCATGATACCGCTGCTGGATAACTTTTTCAAATACATATAAAGAGTTCGCGTTCAAAAGTATCTGTTCTTTTGTTTAACTGATACGCCTGATAAAGAATGGTATTTTGTTTAGTAAGTATAGTATAGATACTTTTGACGCGCAGTTTGATCCGCTTCTATAGATGTACTATACTACATGACACTTATTACATATATGTAGTTACATATGTAGTTATATACTATTTATATCTGTGGTATGCCTGCGTAATTTAGTCACAAGCACGCAGCCGCCTGCCTTTCTAAACAAATATAATACTAAGGCCTAGACTACAAGCTCGACGTTGTATGTACACAAACACGCATTACTAGCACAAAATGACTCAGTGAGCAAAATGCGATTTTGCTCACTGAGTCATTTTGTCTCACTCAGTGATGTTACTTAGAGTGATTCAAAATTACATTCAAGTTACCTTTATAGTCAAATGTAATTTCAACATGCGGGGTCTAATACAAGTTCGATATACTTGGGTTCTATTATCTCTGTCCCTCTAGGTATGTTCTCACTGCTTAGGGTGAAAAATTTTGTGTACTACACGAGATCAAAGTTATTTACATCTCGTGCGCTTTTGAATCCCTTACTACGCTCAAGATTCTAAATTATATTATAGAATCTTTCGCTTGCACGGGACTCAAAATAAGCACTCGAAGAAATATCAAACTTTGATCTCTTGTTGTACAAATAACTATTTCCATCGTATTTTCTCGGAAACGTTCGTATTTGTCATGCTACTTCAATCAACCTCAGTACTTTTTGTACCGAGACTGACTGAAATAGCAAAACACGTTCGAACGTTCCCGTGAAAGAAAATACAAAGGAAAATAATTGGGGCATTATCTATGAAAAGGGACCTTATTGTCGATGGCGCTTACGCCACACAGCGTCGTAGCTAGTTTGTTAGTGCACGACACCTTGCACTTTGTGACTATGCGCTGAAACTTGGCACAGTTGATTCTTAGCTGGTCATGAGCAGATACAGACCGGGAGACCTCGAGAGCCACGTCTCATTTAGTGGGGGGGAGGGGGGGAAGTTCGACGCCGCCGCGCTTCACTTGGAGCAACATTTCTCTAAAACTGTACCTATTAGGGAATGTAATATATCATTTTCGGATAAATTAAGGATGAGGAATCTAGTTTTGGAACAAAAACAATGCACTTTCTAACAAAAAAAAGCATAAAGTAGAAAAGACTAAAAAACGTATTTTTGATTTTTTCATAATTACCAATTTTTTTTTAAAGTATAGCAGGAATCTGAAAACAAAAAATACAGTCGTAAAGCTACACTTATTACGTTTCAGAAAATATATAGTTTATTATACAAAACTGTTGATAAATGGGAGATAAAAAATAATATTAAGCGTGGGCCAGAGTGATCTCAATACATAATATTATGAATGTGGGAAAGTTACTTATAATTTGTTCTACAATCGTTTATTTTTTAATAATTTCGTAAATAACTCGTAAACGGTAGCCCACAGCAAAAAAATATCTTTTACGTAAATAATCTGTTTAAGATTTCTTGTAAAATAAGTGCTCCTTTTTTTCGCTAAGGTCAATATTAAAAAAAATATTGAAGGGAGAAAATAAATACTAAGGTCCTCTTTTTTAGTAATTCGTAAATAACTCGTAAAGGATGTCCAATAGCAAAAAATATTTTAACACAAGAATAATTAGCATAAAATTTCCTACAAAAAAGGTTATTCAAACTTTTTCGCTAGGATCAATATTTAAAAAGGGGACCTTAGAATTTATTTTCTCTCTTTAATATCGTTTTTAATATTGATCCTAGCGAAAAAGTTCGAATGACCTTTTTTGTAGGAAATTTTATGTAAATTATTCATGTACTAAAAATTGTTTTGCTATTGGCCTTCGTTTACGAGTTATTTACGAATGACTAAAAAAGGGGACCTAAGTATTTATTTTCTCCCTTCAATATTTTTTTTAA
This sequence comes from Cydia splendana, assembly GCF_910591565.1. Classification (NCBI taxonomy): domain Eukaryota; kingdom Metazoa; phylum Arthropoda; class Insecta; order Lepidoptera; family Tortricidae; genus Cydia; species Cydia splendana. The sequence continues at coordinate 20,952,034 of NC_085963.1, forward strand.
TATTGATGGTACCGAAAAACAGTAGTACTTATTTTATAAGAAATCTGAAACAGATTATTTACGTAACAGATATTTTTTTGCTGTGGGCTACCGTTTACGAGTTATTTACGAAAAACAAGAAAAATAAACGATTGTAGAACAAATTATAAGTAACTTTCCCACATTCATCATATTTTGTATTGAGATCACTCTGACCCACGCTTAATATTATTTTTTATCTCCCATTTATCAACAGTTTTGTATATTAAACTATATATTTTCTTAAACGTAATAAGTGTAGCTTTACGACTGTATTTTTTGTTTTCAGATTCCTGCTATACTTTAAAAAAAAATTGGTAATTATGAAAAAATCAAAAATACGTTTTTTATTCTTTTCTACTTTATGCTTTTTTTTTTGTTAGAAAGTGCATTGTTTTTGTTCCAAAACTAGATTCCTCATCCTTAATTTATCCGAAAATGATATATTACATTCCCTAATAGGTATAGTTTTAGAGAAATGTTGCTCCAAGTGAAGCGCGGCGGCGTCGAACTTCCCCCCCTCCCCCCCACTAAATGAGACGTGGCTCTCGAGGTCTCCCGGTCTGTATCTGCTCAAGACCAGCTAAGAATCAACTGTGCCAAGTTTCAGCGCATAGTCTCAAAGTGCAAGGTCCCCATACAACGGTGTGCAGTAACAAAGCAGCTATCGCGCGGCATTGTATTTACCTATATCGGAGCATCGCTAATAATGGCGTAAGCGCCGTTGACAATAAGGTCCCTTTTCATAGATAACGTCACAATTATGCACTACATCTGTAATTTAAGGGTCTGTAAGATACGAAATAAGAGAGTATACGTTCCTAACTATGTATGTAGTATTTTTTTTAAAGAATAAATGTTAGGGAGGACTCATGTTAGACCGAGCCGTGTCCGGGCCAGAGCTTCCGGCGCGGCGCTTACTTTTCTATGACATGACAGCCGATCACGTGATGCTTTCCATAGAAAACGATGCGCCGCAAGCTCCGGGTCGGACACGGCCCGGTCTAACGTGAGTCATCCTTAAGTCTCGGATCCTAACGATTGTATCTACTAAACAAACACGAACTAACGATATAGATATGCCATTTGCGAGCTAATTATTTGAGGTAGTTAATTAGTATTCTAGAGTCTAGAATCTAGACGTACTACTTAGATAGGATGTAACCCTAGCCTAACAGTGAGATCACCGGCACTGAGTGGCACGAGACGTGAATTGCCATTGTGTCCGATAATAATATGTTTGTCCGCTGGACCTTTTGGACCCTAGATAAGCGTACAAAGGAACTCGATATCATACCTATTTATAACCTTGCCTAGTATAATGGGTAGAAGTGTTTTCGGTGTTGTTACCTGTATACTGGTTTGATACTGGGAATCAGAGGTATTGTTGTGGAATTTATGTTACACCAAAAGTACTCAGCACTCACCAATTACCTGTTCGTCCCAGTAGCCGTAGAGACGTCTGGTTGTTGGTGCGCTGAGGCAAAAACCTTCCTTAGGGAAGTAGGTCGCCGCCTGCAAAAAAGGGACCTTGACCCGCGCTCCGGGTTTTTCCTGGTGCAAAGTCTGTCCATCGCAATTCAACGCGGTAACGCAGCGAGTGTGATGGGCACCTTTGCGCCGGGGGTAGCGCGGGGAGGCCTCTTTCAGTAGTTTTTATATTCCTTGTTTTATTTTAGATATATTTAGGGTTGTTAGTTTTAATTTAGTTTTATTCATAGATGTATTTAGTTCATAAGTTATTTATTTGTCCTTTTATTGTCTTTTACAATGAAATAAAATTTATGTTTATGTATTAGGTTTAGGTGTTTAAGTAAGATTTACAAAATTTAGATACCTTAGATGTTCGAGCTTTTTAGCTGTCACTGTGGGGTCAAGAACTTTTTACTACGAGTTAAGCGCGCGGTTGTTTTATGCGATAAACGCTGCGATAAACGCTGCGTTAAACGTATGCGATAATGGAATGTATGAAAAATGACAATGCGCTTACCGCTGCGTTTATCGCATGAAACAACCGCGCGGCGCGCGCTATAAGGTTATGCTACTTTTTTGTGTACATGATATAAAAAACTTACTTTAAAGCTTAAGCTTCGCACTTATCCTACAATAAAATGTGTCTACGTTTACCATAGCGCTTAACGCCAGTAGACTGCGCTAAGTTAGTACGCTAAAACTCAATTCCGATCATAAACTACTTTGTTTATGCTCGTAGTGCTCGTACTAACATGTGGCATCTATTAAGAAGTGATTTTGTGTTGGCGGCGTGTTATAAAACTGATCATTTACCTTGATTTTACTACTACGGGCATTTTTATCATTACGCCTACATCGATATTAAGTACACTCTGTTTCAAAGGTATCAAAGTTTACAATGCGATATCGTATCATTGCATCTCTTTCATTCCTGTGTGCCATATTTTGTGAAAGAGGAAGATGGAAAATTTCTCATTTCGAATGAAGGTTGTAATTGTGTCACAGTACTCAATACCCACGCAGTGTGTGGGATATCGAGCAATCGTGACTGAACTGCCATTATACTCGTAGTACTATTAACGTACTTGCAGGTAGGGCATTGTGTTAGTGGATGACTAATTATAATTACCTTACCTATTAATTAGATTGCCATGTGCACTGTTTTATTAAACAACTGTTTTCATAATAGCCACTTGCACCCCACTTACCCGGGGTTAATCGGTTAAACCGTTAACCCAGTGTCAAATTGTAAGTTTAAGAGCGGTTTCGCACTACGTCCGATCCGAATCCGATTCGAACCCGTGAAAATATGGTCCGTAGTAGCCGTAGAACTATTTCTATGGTAAGTTACGCACCGCACACGTTGAATCGAAAAGAAATCGGATGACGGAGTTCGGATCTAGTGCGTCACTTACCGTAGAAATAGTTCTACGGCTACTACGGACCATATTTTCACGTGTTCGGATCGGACGTAGCGCGAAACCGCTCTAACTCCAGGTTTAATCGGTTAACCCCGGGTGAGTGGAATGGTGCAAGTGGCGTATAGTGTAAAATGTTATTACACAAAACTTACAAACCATCGACTAAACATTTAAGAAACATCACGAAAGATTTCCAAACGCTTTCTCGTAACTTAAAATTTAACTCCCACGTCTAGAACTGCCTTGAGTTAACCGAAACCACAAACTAAGCAGTTAAACCCTGCCCACGCAACTTGCAGCTTAAGTGACTCTAACATTTCTGGTGAAACCAGTTGAATTCATGTTAAACCCGTATTAACACATTCATTGCCAAGAACACGCATGTGTGTCCATTTTGTACTGGAAACGGGGCGCCCGGCACCGAAAGTGTTAATGCAAACAAAATCGCTTAAAATCTACGTACGAGATGTTGGGAAATCATTTAATGTTCGCAGGCAAACGCAAAATTACTCGAGAGAAGTGACTTTACATAGAATTGTCCTTACGAGGTGACCCATGTTCATTTGCTGTTAAGTGTAGTCAGTTAGTAGTTAAGAAGTAATTTTAATCAATTTTCTTACATAGAGTCGAAACCACGCAAAATGTTCTTGCCATGCTACTTTAAGTTTGGAGCTTATAGGGATATGTATGCATTCTTACTGCCAAGTTTGTGCAAAGTTAGAGTGGTCAGAGTCTAAGGATCGGTTGCACCCAAAGCCCACGTGTATTGTTTAGGAAGTTAGTTTACTGCTGAGTGATGTTGATCAGTCTGTTGATTGTGGTTGGTTCAACTGGCCTTAAGTAAGGGTCGATTGCACCAAACCGTCTGTCACCGTTAAAGCGTTCGCTAAATTTTATTGTATGTGAAGTTTCATAGATCTCTGCTGCGTGACGTTGATCAGTCTGTTAACTGTGGTTGGTGCCTGGCCCTAAGTGTAGTGTATTGTAATGGACATCGTTCAAGTCTCATCAGCTATAACCTTAGTACATCACTGACAGTCTCACTCAGGAACTTTCTGACTTAAAGGTTGACTCACACCAGACCGGGCCGTGCCCGGGCCGGAGCTTCCGGCGCTTTGTGTTCTATGGAAAGACCAGCCGTCATAGAAAATGACATGTCGGACGCCTCGGCCCGGGCACGGCCCGGTCTAGGGTGAGTCATCCTTCAATCAATGACAGTAAAAAACTGACAGGTCATTAGATTGCATCTAATTAACTACGAATCAGTGTATAAAAACGCGAAAATGAACAAATCGTGAAGAATACCGGCAATAACGAAATTTGTCGGCGCAGCCCGAGACAGAACGTCGGTGGAAATAAAAGAGTGCAGCCCTGCATTCCGGACTCCCTGTGGTAAGCTACTGCCACCAGTTTTTCTGCAAACTTCAAATGAAATTCAACTCAGGCCCGCTGACGGCTTCTAAAATGCCTTCCATTCCAATGTATTTTTCCCCCCACGCAAAAAGAGGGGTGCTAAGGATGACTCACGTTAGACCGGGCTGGAGCTTCCGGGGCTTACTTTTCTATGATACAGGTGATCACATGATGCTTTCCATAGAAAACGATGCGCCGGAAGATCCGGCCCGGATACGGCACGGTCTAACGTGAGTCATCCTTTAAATCAATGACAGTAATAAGCTGATAGGTCATTACTGTCATTAGATTGCAATCTAATTAACTACGAATCAGGGTTTAAAGAACGCGAAAATGAACAAATCGTGAAGAATACCGGCAATAATGAAATTTGTCGGCGCTGCCCGAGACAGAACGTTGGTGGGAATAAAAGAGAATGCAGCCCTGCATTCCGGACTCCCTGTGGTAAGCTACTGCCACCAGTTTTTCTGCTACTTCACTTCAAATCAAACTCGACTCTAGCCCGCAGACGGCTTCTAAAATGCCTTCCATTCCAATTTCCAATGTATTTTTCACTCCCGACGCAAAAAGAGGGGTGTTATACGTTTGAGACCAATGTCTGTGTGTCTGTTTGTGGCATCGTAGCTCTCAAGCGGATGGACCGATTTCGATACGTTTTTTTACGTGAAAGCGAGCATGAAAAGAAATCATGCGATTAAAATTTGGTCTACGAAGTCTTATAGCCTGTGCACACCGGACGCGTCTGCGTAGACGTGCACGTGCGCGTTGTAATTATATAGATCTTTATGAGAGACGACACACCGCTTGCGTGACGGCTCCAACATTTTAGCGCACGTGCATGTCTATGCACACGCAACCGGTGTGCTCTGGTCTTTAATTCAAACATTAAAGTCGATGAGTAGAAAAAAGATGTTTATTTCTCGACTGCTGATATGACATAAAGGGCGAGCAGTGAGGGGTAAAAGTGTAATTGCAGGATTATGTCCGTTGTAGCCGGTGAATAACATTAGCATATCCAGAGGGGTGGTTTAAATACCGGGCTAATTTCTTCGCGGTTCTCAATATTATGACAAAGGAAGGATTATTCTATTTTTAATGGGCCCACTGTGACCGATTGACCATGACCCTTTTTATTTTTATTGTTAAGGGTTAGTTCCTCGAAAGTTAAGTGTTACTTGGGATAGTTAATATATTTTAAGGGGTCTTAAAAGGGGCTCTATTTGACTTTTAATGGACAATTGGAATGGGTTCATGTTCTTTTAACCCCTTTTAATTGTTAATGTAATCGTTAAAACTTGTAGTTAAGCATCTAAAAAGGCCAACCACTTTATCATTGTACTTTTATATCAGTTTACAACAACAAATTATTTTATTAAATTTGTATATCAATATCAGTGCGTTTTTGCCGCCCTAATTTCTTTGGACATGTTTTTGACGAAGCGTTTCGACATTTTGATGGCATGTAGGTATGTACATACTACGGGCGGTCACCGATGAGAAGGAAACGTATATAGGTATGTGCTTACAGGCCTGTGCACACCGGATGCGTGTGCGTAGACGTGCACGTGCGCGTTGTAGTATACAGATCCTTATGAGAGACGGCACACCGCTTGCGTAACGTGTGCGTGTGCGGCTCCAACATTTTAGAGCACCTGCACGTCACGCACACGCAGCCGGTTTGCTCTGGCCTCTAAAATGTCCTCTTTCTCAATTGCCAGCTTTCAAACCCAACCCTTTCGGAGTGATGTATGAAGCATATTAATTAGATGTACTCAGTGTAAGCAGCTACGTGTTATCGCCGAAATGCGATCCGATAACACTTGTTTAACGAGTTCACCGGCCGTGTTAGTACTAGCCACAACTCTTGACTGATCAGCATTGGACTTTATGTCTTTACTACAAGGTTTATGTTATGAATTGTCACTTGTGTGGATCCTAATATACTGGAGCTAAATATAGGTTAATAACAAACCAAATAAGTGGGTAGAGCGACAAAGGTTGACGGAGATTACGGTGAAGTGGGTAAACTAATATGATCACACGATTAGACTATACTCGTATTAAAATAGAATATTAATTAATCGATAGCTTGTTCATATGAGTTTGTGTACTGAAACTATAGTCCACGACCTGGACTCCAGGTGAATGCAGTTGATGGAAAGATATCATTTTTCGACTCGATGAGGTTGCATTTAGTTGATTACTCTAGTGCTAATTAATTGTCACTGTCTCTGTCATATAACCAGCTCGATAGCACCACAACGCTGCGTCCATACAAATATGTTTAAAAATCAGCAGTTCACTTCCCATAGTCACAAAGATTTTATAACATGGGTGTTTGTAATATAAATACAAAAGTTAAAGACATTACGACATTTACGACCCCTGCCGTTGATTCTCTAATACTCTAGGTTTGTAATATCACTTGTTTATCCCTCGATTTCGATAGCCCCTCAACAGCGAGACGACGAAGTGACGTCACCGACAGATACTTACCTGCCGGGGTGTGAAAATAGGCCGGCCGACCCACCCATTGTTCCCAGTTTTTGTCTCTGGGCCCGTTCGGCCCACCCCGGCAGCGTGTTTGGACATATTCTCATCGAGATCTCGAAGCCAGTGTAGCTTGAACCGTATCTAGCCGATTATAGTCCAGAACTTTTTTACTACACCAGCCCAATCCAAAGTATATAACTACATTTTGCCGCCGCAGGTCAGAGAGCAGGGATATCGTGTTTGCCGCCGGCCGAGGTTGCCGTCAGAGGTGGTTTTTCGGGCGGTCAACATGACAGCCAGCGTACGGAGCTGTGGACTTGTGGAGTGGTCTTGCTTGTAGCAGTATGTTCGTCATACTGTCAACGAACGGTAGCAGCAGTAGCCTGAGCAAAGTGTAAACACTAACAATATATAGTTTCGACTTCGAGAGTTTTTCGACCTACGAGCTGCCCCTTTTTTTGCACAAAAACTCAGCCTCACTGTGCAGAGGGGGAACGCGGCCAGCGTCCTGGGAACAATGCCACAGGCTAATTTAGGGCTAGATTTATGATTTATTTATTTTGTTATTTAATCTCTGTTTTATTAATAAAATTTGATTTGTTAAAAAAAAAAGTTTTGATGTGACAGGGACATAAGCATTGAGCAAATTGTCAACGACGCGGCGGCGTATAACAATGCGTGTTCTTATGCTGATGCGTCTGAGCTTTCTACTCTTTCGAGCTCTGTAAGCAATTTGAATGAGATATGTTCACAATCTCACCCAACTTTGAACTCTATCATAATATAACTTGACAACTAAATTCATAGCCACTATTCGCCAGTGGAGGTCCTTAATAACTGGTGTAATAATGTTTGGTTCTGTTTGTGAACATCACTGCGTTTCATGGAGTGGACTTTTATTTTTTAATAAATACCTTTTGACTTGTTCGTCATCGTTCGTTCGTCGATGAACTTGTTTTCGTGTAGCTACAATACGGTTCTGATGAGTCAATATGGATCTTTTTGATCAATTTTTTTTTTCAATTCATTCTCCAACATTTTAGCGCAAGCGCGCACGTCTGCGTACACGCAGCCACAGTATAAGAACAGTAGTGAATCTTCATAGAAATGTGCCGCTGCCGGCTTGAATGTGTGCGTGCGCGCCGGGCGCCGTGTACGCACGCGCTGCCACGCACACATTAGCATAATATACGGGGGAATACGGTGGCAGCAGTGTGGGCCGTACCGCGACTGTGATCGCGCGCATTCGAGTACGCTACCCGCCCGCTCGCATTTGTCTGCTCTGACGGTACGCCTTAATTTTTTTGATCATGACTATGAACAGAGGCAATAGTATAAGTAAGGTACTAGATTGAAAAGCTTGATTATATCACTATTGTATACAATACTTTTTCTACGAATCAACAAAAAAGTTGTTTTCTCGATTTTGGCCACCGTAGCCTATGGAGACTAACAAGCAACACTAAGTGGTTTTCGTAGTCTATGGATGTTGCTATATTAAGGGTATCACATGCGCGTTTCTGATTTATGAACCAATTGTTTCTACTATACAACCTAAAATAAATAATTAATTTAAGCTATGGTTTTGTTTCGTCCTCTTCACCGCGGCGAGCTGTGATTGGTCATTTTCATTATAGTTGACTAAACTGTATCGAAATGAATATTATAGTTGAGTTGGGAGCCCGTACATTAAAAATACCCATTTGCAGTTTGGTATAAGAAATCTTAATTCAAAAATTACAGTCGTACAGTAGAAAAAAAATATAGTGTCTCAATAACGACTCCTCAAACCCGGACTTGTCATTCTTCATAATACCTACTTGCCCATGCTTCCCTAAAACCTTTTTACTATTAAAGTTATACGTAAGGATGAGAATTCACTTTAACCGCTAACAATAAAGCGTTCCGAACATGCAGAAACCGGAGGAATATTTTTCTGTATCGAATTTATAATTTTTTTAATAACTGCCATTTCCTGATGTTAATATTTAAAAAGCGTTTTATTTATACTTCATTTATGAATTGATAGAACATTTCATTATATTATAATAAATAGAAACGTAGTGCTACTCATAATACGCAAATATATTTAACTAAAAATAAAAGCGACAACCCTAAGCGCCAACGCAAGAGTAGGCAAATAACTTGCCGAGCGGCCTTAGATTCACTACTGTTCTTAGTGTACTGTGACGCAGCCGGTGTGCGCTGGCCTTTATTCTTTATGAAATACTGATGGAAACAGTAACTGAAAAACAACGCGAGTGCATCCACCATAATAAACACACCTGTTATTTTATTAAATATTACGTGATTTAGCTCTTTTTGCGCAACTGATTAGAGTACGCGATATGATATTGCATTATCATATCAACACTGACATTAATTTAACTGCCTATACTACGAGTAGTACATGAAACAGGAGTGACCGAGGCAGGAATCAACATTGTGACATATTGAGGTTACAGAGTTTACAATGTACATTAGTGTATAAATTATACCCCACTTTCTAATTTCGGCATGAGGATTGAGGATAATTCACTAAATAAACCCTTTACAGAATTATTATCATTACAAACACTAATTCCTTGTACAAACAATAAAAGGCCTTATATTTTGAGATCGTTAGCAAACAAAGCCGGAGTTAAAACGCTCCACAAACATAATTTAAACTTTCATTAACCTCTCGGATTACCTAGTAACGTATTAGGGATGACGGATGTTACACCGTACCGAGTACGAACCGATTACGTTGAATATAACTTGTTTATAATACTCTGCAGTTTTTCTTTTCAATATACACGCGATTTTCCAGCCGAAAGACTGCGGGTCACGTCTGGATGAGATTAGCTCAGGACCGGGACAAGTGGCGTACTAGAAGAGAGGCCTATGCTTAGCAGTGGGCGATAAAGGGCTGATATGATGATGATTATACACGCGATTTTGACATATAGATGTCCCCGCTTACCCGTCAACCATTCCTGACAAAATGTATGGGGTTTGACATTGACCGTCAGTTTTGTGACGATTGCTCACCGGCCGTTAATGGTACACAGTTAAGTGAAAATGCCCATGTATAGGTAAGGCAGCAAGCATTTCATTTCGGCTTTGCGTTATGTAGTTATGTCACTTTCGTTTGCCGTATAAAAGAAATAGATACAGCACGAGGTGGCACGGTGGCACGGTACGGTGTAACGCGCATCCTTTACGCCAGATTCAGCACTTTTATTACAAATACAAAAGGATTTATGATCTGTTATCTTGTTAATGCTAGATAAGGATTCCCGTGGAGGCAGGTTTTGAAAATGGGGTTACACTGGCGTGCGCTTAATACCTCCACTAAGTACAGGTAGATATATAGAAATAAGTAAACAAAGTCGACAAAATTTATTACTGCGGAATAATTTTTACACGCCTTTAAGATACTGACAGTATAAGGTCCTGTAAATAGAATTTAGGGACGTTGGCTTGTAAAGGTGCTTGAAAAACTCGACTTTTTAAAATCAACTTGCAAAAATGGTCTAGAACTGTGTGTGGTCAAGTGTTTATCACTGGACTAAAAGCTATATACGATACCCTCTTCGACCCCAGACAGATATATGTCGCAATAATTCAGAATCAAGGCCGTTCGCAAATTTGCTCGGCGATAGGGAACGACCTTCCTAACGACTTGGATAAGACTTCTGAGAAACTTTTGAGTAAAACAGTCCACGTTTCAACTATGACCGGCGCTTGCAAAACCTGGTGTTATAAAACTTATAAATGATCTATGAATAGGAGATTAAAATACAAACTTAAGAATGCAGAATATTCTCTTCGGTTACCGCAATAGTTATTCATGCCATGAAATAAAACTATGTAAGTAAATGGATTATATCGCGTATAATGAATTTAAAATACATCCCGACGTCTTGAACTCTTTACAGCGTTCGTGGTCAACGGGTGACTAAAAAAATATAATACTCACCTCTGTCAAAATTTACATTGTGCAAACGCAAATATATATACATACAAAAATAATGAAACAAAATTTTTAAAATTTACTATACGCGATATAATCCGTTTATGTAGTATTTCTTACAATGCAGATTAAAAGTAGAAAGAGACGAATTCGAAGACCTCCACAGGATAGCTCCAAAACATAACACATCTTTATACAAAAATATTGAAAACAAAGTAGGGGAAGGTGACATTAGAGGAGCAGCTCGTCTACTTTTTTCGACAGACTGTATTGCTCCTAATAACCGGGGCCGATTGCATAACAAACTACAACTAATATTACAAGCGGAACTCCTTATTTAATAAGTGAAATTAGAAAAGGAGTTCCGCTTGTAATATTAGTTGTAGTTTGTTATGCAATCGGCCCCTGGAAACTCTTTCAGCTTTAAAAACCAAGCATCCATCGCCATCAACAAACCAAATCCTCCCCGATCCTCCAGATTTATCAACACCTCCCCTCACTACCTCTACCGATGGGGTCCTTAAAGCTATCATGTCCTTCCAGAGCGGCTCAGCTAGTGGGCTGGATGGGTTGACCCCACAACACCTCAAGGACCTCTTCGCACATAGTTCAGGCAACGACGGCGATCTGCTCCTCAAGTCACTGGCAGACCTAAGCAACCTTATGCTATCGGGAAAAATACCTACAGAAGTTACGAGCACACTGTACGGCGCCAACTTATGTGCGCTTTTGAAAAAGGATGGTGGCATCAGGCCAATTGCTTTGGGTACAACGTATCGCCGTCTTGTAGCTAAAATCGGCTGCACTGCTGTATCCCGCCCTCTAAGCGAGTACTTCCAGCCCACTCAATTGGGTTTCGGTTCAAAGGGGGGTTGTGAGGCCGCGGTCCATGCACTCAGGACTCATATAACGCAAACCTCTGGTAAGGTCCTGTTGAAGGTGGACGTGAAAAATGCTTTCAACAGTGTCGACAGAGCTGCCCTCTTAGAACAAACACGCATCAAAGTACCACAAATTTATAACTTTATTTGGCAGTGCTATAGCAACGCCTCCCAATTACTTTTTAAAGAAAACCATCTCTCCTCAGCCGTAGGCTGCCAACAAGGCGACCCGCTTGGCCCCGCGCTTTTCAGTTTAGCGATTCACCCAATAATAGCAAAATTAAATTCCAAATTTAATGTGTGGTACCTAGACGACGGCACCCTAGGAGGTGATGTAAGCGAAGTCCTAGAGGATTTTCGCGTTTTAATCGAAGAATTCCGCGGTATCGGATTAGAACTGAACTCTTCTAAATGTGAACTTTTCTTTTCCGATACAAGTCTAGACAAAGATTTCGTACTTTCTAAATTCCGTCGTCTTGCTCCTAGTATTCAAATTACGGAGAAAAGCTCACTTCACCTCCTAGGGGCACCTGTGTTGGACGAATCATTTTCAGATTTTTTAAAGAACAAAATTAAAAACCTCAACGAAGTTTCGGATCGCATGTCCAAAATTAATGCTCATGTAGCGTACACCGTTATCCGATACTGCCTTTTTGTACCAAAATTCACCTACGTTCTAAGGTGCAGTCATTTTTGGAAATTTCCCACTCTTTTAGAAAAAATCGACAAAATTATTCAAAATCTATTAATTTCAGTTATTAACATAAATTTGGACGACCGCTCATGGACCCAAGCTTCCCTGCCGATAAGGCATGGTGGCCTGGGTATCAGAAAAGTGTCTAGCGTATCGCTCCCTGCATTTCTGTCCTCAACAAATAGTTCACAGGTACTAGTTTCTAAAATTCTACAGTCCCCAATCGACCAATTAAACATACCTTTTAATTTAGAGGCTAGAAATGCATGGAGCGATTCTTGCCCAAACACTGACCTGCCCGATAATCCCAATTCGCAGCGTCGATGGGACGAGCCGCTTTGTAGGCTGGTACGGCATAATCTGTAGGTACCAAACGGCAACCAGCCTACATGAGCGCGCTCGCCTGCTCGCCGCTTTCGAGTGGGAATCCGGGCAGTGGCTCCAAGCTCTGCCTTCCATTTCAACAGGAACACTCTTGGACAACTCCACCTTCCGCCTCTCCGTCGCTCTCCGCCTGGGAGTGAACTGTGTTGCCCCACATCGCTGTCGCTGCGGTGACCCAGTGGACCGGTTGGGCCACCATGGTCTATCCTGCGGCAGAAGCGCTGGGCGTGCCCCCCGCCATGCCAGCCTTAATGATGTCATCCGTCGGGCCTTAGCCAGTGCGGGAGCACCGGCCGTTTTAAAAACCTACCGGCCTCGCCCGCGATGACGGTAAAAGACCCGACGGTATGACCCTAGTGCCGTGGAAGATGGGACGGCCGCTGGTTTGGGACGCAACCTGTGCCGATAGCCTAGCCTTGTCCCATCTCCACGGCACTGCAGTGAAGGCTGGCTCGGCTGCCAATTCGGCCGAGCTTCTCAAGCGGCGCAAGTATGCAACCATAAATAGTGGTTGCATATTTGAGCCGTTTGGGGTTGAGACTATGGGGCCTTGGGGGGAGAGCGCGAGATTGTATGAAATTATATTTGTTTTAACTTAATTGACTCGAATTTAATTAAATTGATTTTATTATTTTTAATTACCATTATTTGTAATTTTATCCAATTTATTTTATTTTGTTTTATTGTTTTAATTTAAATTATTTGTTTTTAATTAAATCGAATTTGTTTTAACCTAATTTAATTAGTTTTAAGTACTTATGTTGTGTGCCCTAGCAGGGCGTCATGGACTGACTTTATTTAATTATTTACACCTGTTTGCCTTTATGTACATGATTATACAATGAATAAATGAAATAAATGAAAATAAAAGAGTTTTCAGCGAATGTAGCCGCAGGTTAATTGAGTTGACGCGTGACCAGAGGGCTGGGTCATATCTAGCGCAGCGGATCAGCATTGCCATACAACGGGGCAATGCTGCCAGCCTTCTGGGCACGCTTGCAATAGACGGCGATCTGGGGCAAATTTTCTATTTATAGTTTATTTTTAAGCTTAGTTTTTAATTTTAGTTTGTATTTTCTATTTTAAGGCTTTTTATTGTTTAAAAAGAGTATTTGGCTGTATTTAAAATAAAGATTTCTACCCAAAGTAGAAATACAAAACCTGTATTATTGTTGCCAAAGAGCGATCTCTTTCACACAACGTCTGGATAGTGGAAATAACACACACAACCAAGAAAGATAAATATGTTAGGAGAGTTTTAAACCTAATTTTGCACCGCAAAATGTACGAGTAATATTGATTTCCCTAAATTATATGCCCATCAATCATCCTTTCAAAGAGAACAACTCGACAACCCAAAACTTTAATCCTCCAATAACAGACTATTTCTAATACCGCAAAGGGCCCAAATATTTGAGTTTACTGATGGAAAATAAATAGCAGCACGGACTCAAAAGAAATGTTGAAAGTTCGTTGTTTAGATTAAAGTGGACGGTGGCGGTGGTTGCTTTGAGATACTTGGCGGTTGGGAAAGTCGGCGTTTGCTAGTTTCGAGGGTTTGTTCAAATAACGCTGTTACAGGGGGTTTTAGAGTCTGTGCGGAAAGTGAAGAGTCGTGGAATGTAAGGGAGCCCATACATTCTACGACTCTTCTCTTACCGCACAGACCATATTTATTTATTCCAATGAATTTTAATGTCAGGATTAGACATAGAGATTTTTCTAGCACGAACGAGGCAATGCTAGTGACTACCTTCCGGTATTTAGTTTATTCTTGTTAATTTATTTCCAAATGTGGCCTTTGTATATGAAACTTATAAGATAGGTATCGATAAACTAAATATCGGAAGGAAGTCACTAGCGTTGCCTCCTTTGTGCTAGAAAAATCTCTATGTTCAATCAGGATATATTAAATATGTAAACTTAATGCAACAAACAATTATTTTCACTTATCATTTTCTCGTACACTTACGTTTAATATTTGGCCTGACGTTTTAAACGAAACGGTACGAATTCCCGTTTCAGTATTAAAATTATGTGCAACAAACAATGTTTGAAAATAAAATTATAATAAAATTATAGTTGGCTTCGATAACAGGAAGAGCAGACGACACAACTTTCAATATTACATTTTAAGACCATACAACAATACGTATTCAAACAGAAGATTACAACAATCGGAGGAAAATCATTGAAGAACGGTCAAGATTTCATTACTCTCAAGAGTGAAGAGAAAAGTTAGAAGAACTCATGTTTCTGTAGAGCCATTATAACCGGTTCTCTGAATCTCAAAAAAAGGTTCAAAACAGGAATGACTCATCTGAATTGACCCGTGGACTTCCGTTACAAAATCTAACAACACTGACAGTTGGCTTCCAGATGTAGCATGTTAATCATGTCCGTGACCGCGTACTACAGTTTACACCATAATACGCAATAAAACACAACAATACACTCATTACACAATATTGTTAAAACAGTAGCCGTTTATCGTATACAAACATCGCTTTGATTTCCGTTGTATGCTTTGTAAAGGCTGACAAAAAACGGTATTAACATTAAAAATCTAGAAAATTAAATGAAACCACATTGCATAAACAACAAAAACAGATTTTTATTGAATCAATATTTCTCGATTTGAAGTTTTTTGGGAACGCCATAAAAATATACAGGCGGCTCAAAAACCTCCACTTATAGCAACTAGGTACCTAATCAGATAATTTGGTTTGGTTCCATACAGTCTTTTTTTTGACATTCTGAACAAGAAATACATATCATTCAAAGTATGTAACTGAGAGGTAAAAAAACTTTTACCGACCACCTATTCCAACGAAAAATTCTATTTGAAAAACTGCATGCTAAACCATGTGCGGAAAAACTCCAATCAAAATCAACCGCATAACAGTTGCGAACGGAACGCACACTGGATAAAAATCAGAATCATTGAAGCCGTTTCTGTTCTTTATGGTATTAGTAAAGTTTCCACCACGTTTCGCAGGAACTTTATTTACAAAACTTTCCTCTTTATGACTATATTCTTAAGTGCTGGCTAACTCGGTTCACAGGATGTTTTGCTCGGATATTGTTGATTTGCGATTTGGCTCCATTGCCAATTTCGTACTTAAATTTTACATATGCATTATTCGGGGAATAGCAACGCGTGGGATTTTCTGATGTGGGTCATTTCTTAGAGTAAACAAGATGAAATTGTCTTATTAAATAGTAGGCGAATTGATATTAATCTAAAGGAAATATCTTATTGAAAAATTTTTGAAAGTTTCCGCGAGTGTCACATCTGTATCATGGATATTGCTTACAATTTACATCCTTTTTTAAGTTTTAAAAGTGTTCTTAAAGCTACAGAACCCTAACACCCGACGTATTACAGAACACAAGAATTCCGTACCCATTCCGTTCCCAGTCTAGACCCGAGTTAGCACTTCAGAGACAACAGAGCCTCTACCATCAGTTTTAACATTGACATAACGCTCACGTCTACGTAATTTACTTTCTGTACATCTCGCTTCCACTATTGCTCGCATATGCGAGTACGAGCGAGATGCATAGAAAATAAGTTACTTAAACGTGAGCGTTATGTCAATGTCAAAACTGGTGGTAGCCGTACAGCTGGCGCCCCGAGCGAGCGGTCAATTTGCAGTTTATATTTAGAACTTATGTGGATTTACGAGTATGTGCTTTCATGGTAACTGGATGGCCTATATACCTACACAAATGCTTCTAAATTTAACGACCTCCTAGCCTAGTCGGTAGTGACCCTGCCTACGAAGCAGGAGGTTCCGGGTTCAAATCCTGGTAAGGGCATTTATTTGTGTTTATCACAAATATTTGTTCCTGAGTTATGGATGTTTTCTATGTATATAAGTATTTGTATGTGTATATTATATATATCGTCATCTAGTACCAACAACACAAGCCTTATTGAGCTTACCGTGGGACTAGGTCGATCTGTGTAAAAAATTGTTCTATAATATTTATTTCTTACTGTTTTTTTCTACAAATATAAATATATTTTTTTTACTAGCCTATTCTGATTTCTGGTGTCCTACTGTTATATTATTAGGCAAAGGCCTCTCTCCTTGATCTTCACGACTCCCGATCTAGTGCCTCTTCCGGCCAGATGTTCTATAAAATGTATTTATTTTATACAACAAATATTATGTAAATAAAAAATATTTGCACATGTTGCATTTCTTGTAAACAAACAATACTTTAAATTACATTCATATGATACAAACTTAGAGCATTTAATAACTGGAGTCTCCTTTAAGAGTTTACCCCTCTGCCGAAATCTTGCACAATTGTGCAAACTTTTGTATGGACTGACATGGCTACTTGTACGTTATAATACGTACGATATAGCAATACATTTGACGTATTGCTATTTCGCCTCCCCCGCAAAAATCGGCAAACTGTTTCGTACAGAAAATGACAGCCGTGGCGTCTCCAGTTACTAAATGCTGATTAACAGTCCGCCGGACGGTATCGGCCTGTCAGTTGTTCGGAACTGTCAAAATTTTGTTCTAACTGACAGGCCGATACCGTCCGGCGGACTGTTAATCAGTGGGCCCCTTAAGAATACAAATTATAACAAAATTGTCAAGCGATCTAATCGATCGCGATTAGGTAAATCTAATGTTTATTCAATGCTTTTGAGTACTGAGGATTATTAGGTAAGTAGGTATGGCAATGTCATTGACTTATATGTAATTTTCTTGTACCGTAACCATGACCTATCTTAACATAACTATTTTGGCAATCGTATAAAAACTACCTACGTAATCAACTAAAAGTGGTCAGTCGACACTATATTTATCTCCTCTATTAACGGTTTATATTAAGATGATTTATTCTTAGAAATCTTACTCAATATAATCGTGCTGGCAGATGACAATCAAGACATTATAAACATATGGTGATGACACATTGTTATACAAACGTATATGATAAAACAGGCGGCACACATGGTAACGCTATTTCGCGTAAGACCTTATGAATCATGATTTCGTAGAAAATCGTAGAGATAAACGATAATTTTATGTACTATACTAAAATTAATACTTCTGTTGACATGACTGGAGCAACCGGCGTTTAACCTTTTGGACGCCAATGACAGATATATCCGCACCGCAGGTTCAACGCTAAAGACTGATTAATCGGTCACAGACCACAGAGCAACATAGACCTACGTGCATATGCATAAAGTTCAATTTCAGTTTTGACACTTCGGCGTCCGCGTGACAGCTTTTGTGTTTGACGCGGCGTCCAAAAGGTTAAAGTGTATCTTTAACTAACATTGAAAGTGGCGAGGCCATGTAAGGCGGTTCAGAAGGTCTTCACATTGGATGCTGTCCGCACGCCGCTCGGGTGTGCGATCGGGATGTCACTATATATACGTATATATCGCTATCTCGCTTACACACCGAAGCGGCGTGTGAGCATCAGTGTGAAAACTTCGTAAAGATACTTTTATAGAACCGAATAGATTGACATTAAATCTGAATTAATAATGGATTCAATACATTCCGATGTTCAACTAAAATTACTAAAACATTCCAATCTTGTAATGTTTTCGCGACTCAATTATATTCGAGATGCTCTCATGATTCGTGCATTGCATAATGGAACGAGAATGCACGCTGCAAGACGTTTATACATTTATATGCGGGTTACGATCCCGTGTCACGCGCAGTACTCTCATATTCTTATTTGTATATCGGTGGAAACATATATTATGGTGTTTATTCGATTGGCTGTATTTGCGCAAGTCTGTATCTCTTTTGTTTTATATATGTATAGGAAAGAGATGAAATAAGAATATTTAGGGAAAATACGGCGAAGAGAACAAGATCCTATGTATACCTACTTAAGTGTACCGTAAAACGGGGTGAGTAGGTTTCGCGGGGAGAGGTGGGTTATGAATGGGGAGAGAAGGTTTGAGAGGGGGGTGAGAAGGGATTTTAAGGCTAATGCTACAAAATAATGTATTCCAATTTAAAATGGAGCTATAGTAATACGCATTTGTATGAAAACCCCTCTCACCCCAAATACGAGGCACTACGGGGTGAGGTGGGTTTTCCTCTTTATCGTCAAAGTTATGAAATGGAACTACTCAAAATAAAATAAAAACTAAAATACAAACGTCCGGAACACTTATTATATACACCATTCACTTTTCATATGTAAAAATAAAATGTTATCGAGGTTTGAATTTCAGTTTTGACCCTACTCACCCCATTTTACAGTACTTAAACATGTCAATAGTACATGTTTAAGTACCGCCTTAAGTGTATGTAAGTTGCAGTGGTTTACCGCCTGTCAAACTTATGTGTAAGTAAGCCCAAGATGAAGTGAAATGTTTTGAGACCTGAAGTTACAGGGCAAGCCGGTGCGATTCGAGTCCCACGGTAGCTCCAACTGTTTAAAACGACGGCGACGGCCTTTTAAGATTAATGAAGGCATTTTCGATTCAATACTTAAGATAGCATCTAAATTTATAAATATAAGAATGAAATTGAACGAGGTAAGTTACCATATGAATAAAAGATTATCCTGACAATAATCTGATCAGCCTGAAAATCCTGACGATTTCCTGGATGATCCCCAACCTTGTTACATTCCTGCTCTCTCTCTCTCTGTTTTACAAGTTTTACAGCATAACCTTCCTTGTCCTCTGCCCAACTCTAAACCTTCTAGCTAGCTTCTAATGGTTATCTTATCTTATTGTTTTCATGTCATCGTGTCATCGACCCATAGGGATCTTTTGTGCAATTACCCCCTAAAAAGATCCGTCAACTACTTAAGAGCTTCTAATGGTTAGTTGACTTGCCAAGTCTTCCCGCAATCCTGACAATAGACCAAAAATCCTGACATCAGGGGGAATCCTGACGTATTGCACGTAAGCCTATCGGTATGCTAAACGTTCCTTAGCTAAATTGATATCTTTAGATAACTGGTCAGGCCAAGGCTCGCTCATTACGCGCGGCCGTAATGTCCAATTTGTATCAATGCAGATTGGTTCAATCCATTTGGTTAGACGCAATACGGGCCTAACTCGCCGCATCCGTCTTAGACAAGGACTCTGCGTTAAGGTGAAGCAGTCTTACGAATTTTTAAAAGCCGATGGGGCAGGGAGCCTAGACAATCGTTTAACACATTCATTGCCACCCAGCCAAACAAGACGTCTGCGCCAGGCCACAACAATATTGTCATTTAAGGCCGTTCCCTGAGCCAGAAATGTAAAAATACCCCAATAATTATCCTATTTTTCTAAGAAACGGTGATATTTGTAGACGTGGGAAAAATAAATATAATTCTTGATTATATTATCTTTAATAACACAGCTTTCGATACACGATTCATAACACTTCGCTCGATACAATTTATTCCCAAAGTAACCTCCAATTCGAATTTTTACTCCAACTTTACTCGTTTCTTTACTATGTGACACTATGAAACAAAAAAAGGAGAAAAATCAATCATAACTATAACAGTAATTTGACAGCTTTAGAAAAACGATAATTAGAGGCAATATTTTTAAAATAAATAAACATCAACTAATTCTATCGTAACAAAATATCGACTCCGGCCTGCATGCTCTATCTCCGTCCGTCTTTCGAAATGAGACAGTGATGGCTGAGCGCTCGTGCCAGACGGACCTGTACTAGGTGTCCCCAAAACAAATATAAGATTTACTTATAAAAACTGTGCTGTGTTGTGTGTCCTAGTGATATACCGTGTGCACCAAAACCTTTAAGTTATAATGGGTAACAAGCAATTGAATAAAAAGAAGACATCTCGAAAAAGACAACTCGGAAGATTCCAACGAACAATGGAACTAACGTAAGTAAAAATGTATATTTATTACACAGTGAAATACGTAATTATTACTTAATTTAATATATACTTGATCGTACTAATTAGTAATCCATATAACTTAAAACATTCTAGAATTTAATAATCGCTCCATCTACCGGTTAAACATTGTCATCAATTCATCATCTAAATAGCTTAAAAGGATATTGCGACGTTTACACCACGCGGCACTAGCGCCGCTGCCTAATGCACGGCAAAGACAGAAAACATTGCCGTCTATGTGTGCGTCTCCGTGAGTCGTAGTTACGGCTCGGCCACGACATCGAGCGACTTGCGACGGCGGGAGCGATAACCATAGGTTGGAGCGTGACACAGCGATCGGACCTTTCGCTCCAACCTATGGTTATCGCTCCCGCCGTCGCAAGTCGCTCGATGTCGTGGCCGAGCCGTTACGCGGTTGGGGTGTAGTGGGCCTTCCTATAAATACGAGCACACAGTGATACATGTAACGCACACAATTAGACGCATAAAGCGTTCTTTTAGCAATCCATCCACCTATCGAGGGTTCGAACCTCAGCTCGTGATTTGTCATGCGTCTAAACTTTTTACTTTTTTGTCTTTCTAGGAAAAGAAGAAAATTGGATAATTTCACAGCCGAACATGATACTATATCTTTAGACTACATCGAGTGAGTATAATTATTTGACTTGTGCTTTTTAGCCCTACCTACGTAACACAATACACTACTACAACTTATCTTTATTTACAGACTGCAAAATATGGAAATGGAATCTCCGATTTCATCAACCACTGACATTCAAAGTAACGAGTAAGTTCTAATTCTAATTGTGGCATTATCTATGAAAAGGGACCTTATTGTCTATGGCGCTTACGACGCACTGCGTCGCACGGCGTGGTATTTATATCAGAGCATCGTTAATAATGGCGGAAGCGCCATCGACAATAAGGTCCCTTTTCATAGATAACGTCACATATGTAGGTACCTATGTCGCGCGTAACTTCGTGCGTTGCGATAAATACCTACCTACTCAAGTACTCACAGCGGCGGCGTACGAAAAGACCTTAGTTAGATTTAGATACCTACTGTTTTCCTATCAGTGCAGATGCTTATATCTTTTTATGAATTGAATTGATATTCTCAATTATTTGGACATATTTTGTACTTATTTTCCTAGATGGCTATTAGTACTACCTACTTAGCAAATGTTCGCCGAAAACTAAATAAAATGTCGCCAATCAATAATATCGTACGAGATACATTGCCCTCATCAGTTATTTGATATTCTCCAAGAGGTACTTAATTTAAAAAAACCGGCCAAGTGCAAGTTGGATTCGCACACGCAGGGTTCCGTATAGGGTTGCCAGATGGTCGGGATTTGGCGGGATTTTCCCGATTTTTAGCATGTGTTCCCGATTCCCGACAAAGTGTAAACTGTCCCGAAAAACAGCTTCACGTTTTAAAACAATAATTTCAAGCTCCGAACTGTCGTCGAGCGAGCGAGCTGACGTAGTGCCAATAATGTAAAATATCGTTGTTTTTAATACAATTACTTTAATTTGAATTTTTTTTTTTTCCCGACTTATGTCCCAAAATCCCGAAAAATATCTATTGTTTCCCGATAATAGCGCCTTTCGATCTGGCAACCCTAGTTCCGTACCATTATGCAAAAAACGGCAAAAATCACGTTTGTTGCATAACTATTTATTTTATTCTGTTTTTAGTATTTGTTGTTATAGCGGCGATAGAAATTCAATCATCTATGAAATTTTAAACTGTCTAGCTACCACGGTTCATGAGATACAGCCTGATGACAGACGGACAGACGGACGGACGGACGGACGGACAGCGAAGTCTTAGTAATAGGGTCCCGTTTTTACCCTTTGGGTACGGAACCCTAAAAATGTACACTGATAGAATGTAATAGGGTTGCCTGAGTAAGTCCCGGAAATTAAAATCCCGGGATTTACCGATTGTCCGTACTTTCGTTATTCTTTTACGTTTTTTTTAATGAACTGGTAGTTATTTTATATTATACGTACCCTACACAATAGTAAATGATTTCCTTTTCTTGAGCGTGTTGACCGATTTTTTATTTTAATAAAACTAATAATCTTGGGCAATTATTTCCATTTTCAATTTCTCATTTACCTGTGATAGAGCATTTTTAGGGTTCTGTAGCCAAATGGCAAAAAACGGAACCCTTAAGGATTCGTCATGTCTGTCTGTCTGTCCGTCCGTATATACAGCCACTTTTTTCTGAAACTATAAGAACTATAGGTACTGTTGAAACTTGGATTTTCCAACAAAAATAGAAAAAATCAATACATTTTGGGGGTTCCCCATACTTAGAACTGATACTCAAATTTTTTTTTTGCATCAATCCCATACGTGTGGGGTATTTATGGATTCTTCAAAAAATATATTGAGGTTTTTGATATCATTTTTTTCTAAACTCAATAGTTTGCGCGAGAGACCACCTCCAAAGTGGTAAAATGTGTGTCCTTTAACTTCTAAAATAAGAGAATGATAAAACAAAAAAATATATATATGATGTACATTACCATGCAAACTTCCACCGAAAATTGGTTTGAACGAGATCTAGTAAGCAGTTTTTTTAATACTTACGTCATAAACCGCAATTTTATTATGTTACTTGCTAGATGTTACTATTTGGCTACTTTGTTGCTACAAAGTATTTGACGCCGACTGTACCTGTAACCAGCACAATGGTTTATTTACTTTCAAGTAGTTTTCTCCATTGTCATCACTTGTTATAATATAGGTACCTACATAAAAAATTTGAAATTAGTCTGTCTCACTTTTCGAAATAACTGCATTTCTGGAATGCTGCGTTTCGCGGGTCCATGATCAATTTATGAAATAGTAATGGACTAATTTATAAATTGAGTGATGTTGTAAAGAAATGACTGGCTGCTACAATTCTTCGACCGACAGTTTTACAGTACATATAGCCCTATAGGTTAACTGGAAGAGATCCCTCAAAGGGATAAGTTCGCCTTTGTACTTCTTGCTAATTGTATGTTATTTTTAATATGTCTTTTTGTACAATAAAGAGTTTACTACTACTACTAGCCCTTTAAATATTTGACATAGTTACGTAATGTGTGTGTGCATTATCGCACTAGTGCGGTAAAGTCCATATGTGCTGTAAAACATCATACATTTATTTAATTTTGGTTTTGACAGTGAGGCGACCGGCTCAAACATTTTGAACCCATGCATTGCACAGGTGGATGACACTTATCGGGTTCCTAGTATATTAGAGGAAGAAGATACCCATGAGGTAGGTGATTCATGCTAATTATGCTTATTGATTGTAGAGCAGAGAACAATTTTACCTTTTGTACTAACTACCTAGCTAGAATAACATTGTTTCAACTTCGTGTGCCAGAATTCCATCGTAAATTGATTTATCACACGATTCGTAGTCATTATACAGGGTCTTACTTCTATTTCTCTCGTTGGTTCTTTACCACCGGTGCTTTATATGTACAGTCGACGTCAAATATATGTATACATTTTTCACCTTATTACAAAGGAGTATGCTGCAATAGGTACATATCTTTGACGTCGACTGTACATGATGTGACAAAATGCTAACACATACAATATATTTTATTTTCAGTTACAAATATCGTTCAATGTGGAAGAAGAGCTTCCTGACAAAACCGTCGGTCGAAGAATTGTCGCAGTTAGTTACCATTCGATTCGATTCCTCACATTTTATCCAATAAAAGATTGTATGGAAACTATATACATAAACGCAATATTTCACCGACAAAATCGCAATTTTCTTGTTTTGTTCATACTTCAAGATGGACTCTTTGTGACCTTGACGTCACGGTCACATATCGTTTTGTTCGGGGCGTTTCGCGAGTGAAGTACGACTGTCGGACTTTGACTATCATTTCTGACTTTTGTATTCCTTTAATGCAATGGATCCCATATAGACTTTTGATCCTAAAGACAAACCTGATCGATTGATACCATAAATGAAAATTAGTTATCTAGCCTATTATCTATAAGTATATATGTTTTTCTTCATCAAATTATCATTAATTTTCATTTTTTAGATTGTTCCCTCTATAAACTCCTAATAGTCTACCTTGGTGCCAAATTTCAAGTTTCTAGGTCAGCTCGAAGTGGGTTAGGTTTTTGATCTATTAGTCAGTCAGTCACAAAAATGCCGGTTTTAAAACGTTAATTTATGAATAACTGTTAGAGCTACGTTTACGAAATTTTGTATTCTAGACAAGATAAGGGGCTTGAATAAATGTGCAAAATTGCATGTGAGTAGGTAAAAGTGGTAATAAAATTATCTATAGGAAGGATCAAGAAGTTGTTGCAGCCAGATTTAAGAATTTACCAAGGAGAGGACATGTCACTATAATATTTTAATTCATTTTAAAATGTCATTCAGATTATCAATAAGAGTTTCTTATACCGTATTCGAATTAAAAGAAATATTTTATTAATTACACAATTCTCTCTAGTTTTTGCTCGTATTTAGTATACAACTAACTAATTATTCGTATAAAATTATTTATCGTAGAAACACTCGTATAGTTTCAAAATAAGCTATTTTATTTTTTTGGCATTGTCAAACCCATTGACTATTTTTGTTTTGCTTTAATATATGGTCAGTCGTAAAAGTATTAGCGTCAGCAATGGATTTATATAATGTATTTCTTTAAAAAACATGATATTTCATGCTAAGTAACAGAAAACAGTCAAATATTGTACCGGAAATATTAGTCCCGAAAATCCCGAAAGTACCGGGAATTTAATTCTGAAATCCCGGTTCTTTGCTTGGCTCTAAATCTCGGGAATTCCCGGTACTTTCGGTACCGGTATTTCCCGGGAGCAAACCCTAGTATGTAAGGACTGTAGGTACTGTAAAACGTTGTACGATACATGTGCCAATAGGTAATTCGCAACTCGTGTCGATTCAAAACACTCCCTTCGGTCGTGTTCGAATTTATCGCCACTCGTTTCGAATTTCCTATTTGCCGCTAGGGTTGCCAGATGGTCGGGATTTGGCGGGATTCTCCCGATTTTTAGCATGTGTTCCCGATTCCCGACAAAGTGAAAATTGTCCCGAAAAACAGCTTCACGTTATAAAACAATAATTTTAAGTTCCGAAACAGTCGTCGAGCGAGCGAGTGACCCGTTGATAATATAGGTAGATAATGAGAAGGCATTTTTTTTTGTTTGTTCAAGATCTCAAAGAATTTATACTACTTTACAAGTTTTAATTTAGTTTCACCTGACCGTTGTCTGTCTGTCTGTGTGTAATCAAATCTTGCAAGTTAAATTTGATCCACTTCCCGGTTTCCGATTGAGCTGAAATTTTGCATACATACGTAAGTCGGGTGACAATGCAATATTATGGTGTCATCTAGCTGATCTGATGATGGAGACGGGAGGTGGCCATAGGAACTCTGTGATAAAACAAAGAAACCTAATTGTGTTTGGGGTTTTTAGAATTGTCTCGATGAGTATTAGTTGCCTGTGGGAAAAAAAGTACAGTCGGCGATAAAAGCTTGTACCAAAAATGAATTTTTTGCCAAAAACTTATTTATATAAAAATGTCTATGGGCCGAGCAGCTGACGTAGTTCCAATAATGTAAAATATCGTTGTTTTTAATACAATTACTTTATTTTGGATTTTCTTTTTTCCCGACTTAAGTCCCAAAATACCGAAATATTGATATTTTTTCCCGATAATAGCGCCTTTCTATCTGGCAACCCTATTTGCCGCACTTGTAAACGTAATGTAGGTAAGTACTATTACAATATGGTGCTACTTTACCGCATTAGTGCGATAATTAGCACATTACGTAACTCTGTCGAAAATTTAAAGGGCCATATTATGTACTGTAAAACGTTGTATGATACATGTGCGAATTACCTATTTTTCGCACTTGTATCGGTATGCCCTAATTTTTTAATAAATATCGATGATATACCTGCACAGTATACCTAATAAATAATGATATTATAGAAAACTTGCAGTCATTAATTTGTTTAAATATAAACTGTATTTACCCTTATAATTAAATATTATTGAAATAAGAGTTGACTTCATTAAAATGAATATTTAATTTGCACTATGTTTCATTTATTTTTCCAATTTAACTTTAACGCCATCTATGAGATGCAGCATGCTTTTTTTCAGTATTTAGTAATACGTTTTACAAATCAGTGTCCTGTTAGTTCATTTAAGTCGCTACTTCTTGCGTGGCGCTGTTGTATCGTCATTGTATCTAGGGGCGGGATGGGTGGCGTGAGGGGAGGCTCGATTGTAGATTTCATTTGGGTACGGGAACGGCCTTAAAGCAGTAACTAGTACCACGATCCCGACTATTGGGTCGTCCGGCCTGGGAACGAAATCATAAAATGCCCGATGGGTTTTCGGCACTAAATGTGTTAAAAAAACTGCCAATCAGTACATTTTAAGAGCCACCCCTCACTAGCTCCTCCCAAGCGTCGGCAGACTCAACTTTATGGCTGCTGCTCGACGCTACGTTGACGCAACTGCGTAGCGACGCTGTTTTCCACTGACAGGAGGCCGACGCTCAAAACACGCTAGTGTGCATGGGATGGCCCTTAAGGTTCTGTACAAAAAGGTCAAATCATAAGGGTTCCTTTACGGTGCGACATTGTCCGCTCGTCTGTCTCTACGCTATCGAGTGGAAATCTTAAATATTGATAGGTGAACATGGCTAACCTAGACTAGTAGACGCATTAAAACTGTTTTTACTAGTCAGTCAGTGTCAAATTGTACTGGTAACCATGGTAACTCCAGGTTTAACCGGTTAACCCCGGGTTAGTGGGATGATGCTAGTGGCCCTTAGCGAGTTAAATCGATCGCAAGGGTTAGGAAAGTAATAACATGTTTTTAAAACGATCTTAAATGTCTTACGTTTCCCGAACTTTTTCTTTATGATACTCCCTAAATGCCTTAATACAAAACAACGTGTAAATAAGTCATTCCTATTTCAATAACAAGTACCTATGTTTTGTTTACGATAAATAGTTTTGAGGTTGAAGTTGTTTAGCATATCCTCAGGGAGTATTGCATATATTTAGGATGAAATATACCTGACCCATCCTTCATTCCCACGTCAAGCTAAGGGCTATCTCAATTTACCAAATGTAATAGGTATTGTTTTGTTTTGGTTTTGTAACGTAAGGAAAATTAAGATATATACGTATATTTAAGGTATTTGTTGTCCTAAAATATATCGGGTGGACCAGAACGAAGGACTGGGAATTGTTCAGGCTATTACGTACTTTATATTACACTTATTAATCACGTTAATATTTCTAGCCGTTTTTGAGATACACAGGTTGTTAAACATTAGTGCGAAAATCTGTATGTTTCAACCCTAGCAAGTATAGATCCTATTGAATGACATGACATGTGTCAATTTCAAATTTAAATAACTTTGTAGGGTTGTCACTGATATAAAAATATTTCATTTTAATGATTTTGTTTTACTTTTAAATCCAGCTTTATGATTATAATAACTCGATTGTAAATCACTTAGTTAACACTATCCTTTCAGCTCAGTCTCTAGAAATGTTCCACCCTGTATACTTACAAGAATTTGAATAAGCAAAGTTCTGACAGCAATGAAAATTGCTACAGTTTGTATTTCTTAGTGTCCAACCGAGTTCGGTTTCGGTCGGAGGTTCGGTTTCAGCCAAAAAACCGACGAAACTTTCGCCCGCATCGAAACTGTATTTTCAGTAGTCTCCGACCAAAATTTCGGTTTCGGCAGGTTTCGGCATAAATATCAAGTTTCAAACAATAGAGCAAATTTCTGATATAGGTATCTAAATAGAAGAATCTAATACCCTTAACACCTAGATTACCTATATCACTATCTTAAGTGGGTGACGAAGATGTTGACAAGATTGTACACAATAGATTCCGCATACCTTGAAAGTTGTATGTAAACGACCTTAGGTCGAGATTTAAATTGGGTCAATCTAGTTGGAGGATGTGGGTTAGTGAAGCAGAGGTCAGTTTAGGGTCCTAGGGATAGTAGGTTTGTTGAGGTCATGTAATTGACCCTAATCATATTCAGTGGCTCCCTGTTACAGATTTATTTTGACTTCTTTTTTTGTATCGTAATGAGAAATACATTATATGCTAGGTATTTTATGCATTGGTTTTAAAAACAAACCTTTTTCTCATTAATAAAAAATATATTTGGCTAGTTATGACCCTCGAAACGAACGAACTATCCAGGACGAGTAAATTCTCACAGTTTAAAAATAGTTTATAGCTTATTTATATAAAAAAATATGATTGCAAAGGTATTGCCACGTAAATAAAAGTACTTAACTTTAACCTTTCATATAATTATGTGTACTGGTCAAAAACCGTGGGATTAAACCTCGCTTGTGCTGTAAGTATACAGTGTATACCTAGAGCGGAAAAAAACGTCACTCGAAAACATGCAAAGATGTGTGAAAATTTGGTCAGGATCCTTATAATACACAGACAAGACGTTAAATAATAAAAAGTATAACATTCATACAATAACACGGTAATTTCATGACATGCCTCATCTCATGGTTTTTTTTTCTAATTTTACACACGTGGTAATTCTTAATACGAGTGTATAGTTTCCAAAATAATGAATGAACCCGTTTTTCGTAAATCTTTCAAATATTTTAATTCCCTTTTCATTCCGCCTCATTTTCCCGTTCTAATCCACTAAGAGCTCTTTTCCACAACACGATAAATCGCTTATTCGATCGGTTCATTTCGGCGTTCTCTGTGAAGCTTCATTTGAGATAGTAATAGTTTTTGCGCGCATTGCAATTTTCCTGTGTCCTCTTGATCCGATAGATACTCTGAGATCTCATAAATGTGCCTAATATACATAATAGTAAATACTATTTATTTACATAATTAAATATACAGAGGTACTACAAAACATATACTAAACTAAATTAATACCTAGCTTAAATCTAAAATAGGCCCTTGAGGCATTGTACCAACGATGCTGGCGGCATTTCCTCGCTGTATCGCAATGCTGTTACGTTGTGCAAGAAAGCCGCGAGCTCTTCGGTCACAAGTTACGTCAACCAGACGCTTCGAGTGTAAAAAATGCCAACACAAAATGGTAAAACTGAATGGAACAGGACGAGCGCCTAAGTTTCATTAAGATTCTCCAGAGCAAAGTTAAATATTTAGCCCTCAATTTTTCAGACCTAAAAATACATGGAGTTAATATCGTACCTACTTATATGTTATCAATAAATGTGCATAAAAAAAAAGTAAATGCGAGGTAACATTCTCTAAAACACGCCTCATTACGCGGTCAGCCACCTTCTCTTTCTTAATTGTTATAAATAACCATTTAAACTGTCATTTAGAAACAATTAGTTTGCCTACCTAATTGTCTACTTCAATTGTGAATATTAGAAATAATTAACCTCCTTTCACTGGTTATTCATAAGTAATAGCATATTAGAATAAATAATAGTGCTAGTTATAGTTTGATTATTCTACACTCAATGAAAACGTGTCACTACGTATAGTGAACCGTAAAGTGTCATTCTATGGAACTTGCTAACTATGTAAACAAATCGCCATATTGAAATTGTCTCTGAATGATGAATTTACTAGTGACTTTTGTTTACATAGTTAGCAAGTTCCATAGAATGACACTTTAGGTAGTAACCGTGTAGGTATTAGGTAGTAACCATGGTATAATAATATACTCCGCCTGGTACTCTCTTCCCGTCTTTTCTAGGTCACCTAACTGACACAAGCCTACGTCATCATGCGACAGCGCTATATGATAATATGCGATAGCGCTATATATAGCGGCCATGTTATTGTCATGGTATAATAATATACTCCGCCTGGTACTCCATTCCCGTCTTTTCTAGGTCACCTAACTGACACGGGCCTACGTCATCATGCGACAGCGCTATATGATAATATGCGATAGCGCTATATATAGCGGCCATGTTGTTGTGACGTAGGCCCGTGTCACTCTGGGAATGGAAGACCATGTTTTATTAGACTATGGTTATTGTGACGTAGGCCTGTGTCACTCTGGGAAGAGAAGACCATGTTTTATTAGACTATGGTAGTAAATAACCGTAGTAGTATAAATAGAAATTTCCATACAAAACGAAAGCTTTCATATATATTCAGTTAGTTGTTTTTAATGGTATGTTTTCAGGAGAACCCATATAAGTAGCGTACCCGTTTCATGTTAAAATTACTTTATTATTTTAACCGTTACTTGAAATTATGTAAAAGCATCAACCGATTTTGATAAAACATGTCTAAGAACTACCGCTAGAAAACCTGCTTTCAAATTAAAAACAATCGCATCCAAATCGGTTCAACCGTTTAAGAGCTACATTGCCACAGACAGACACGTAACACCACTCCACCACGGGGGTTAAAAAAATTCTAAACGTAATTGGAACGCAGTGCACAAACACATAACTATCTCTTTGACTCCAAAAAGCCCGCGGCTACATTAAATTCATAATGAGAAATATGACAGTATATGAAAAAGTCACATTCAAATCTCCCCAGACAGAGTCTTAATACATTATGAGGTACCTGGTTGTGTTCACATTGCTTTGCCACAAAAGGCAGGCGAGTCGAGCGTTCTCGATAACTAGTGTAACGGACTTACAAAACCGTAAAACAATTCGCGCGTCAAACATTTTATTTTCAACTGATGCATTGTGAATTAAAAATCTATATTATTTTTCAAACTGGAAGGGTACGATGATAGGTGTCATCTCCATACAATTTATAACCTAAAAATGCCAAATGTCTCAAAATTGTCACATTGAATTGACATCTATCATCAGTATCATCGTACCCTTCCAATTTGAAAAATATTATAGTAGTTTCCAAACAGATGAACCGATTAGTGCGGTTAATCGAAAAATCTAAAGTCTTGTCTGTTGACATGATTATTAGGTAGCAATTTTAGTGGAAAGGCTTTTTTTAATACAAAAGAACTTGTTACCACACACTGCTTTAGCGTCGGAATCGATAGGGGTACCTACTTTGGTATTTAGTATATCTGATTTTCAGGAATTGTTTTGCGTTTTAAGTTTTCTTGAATATACTTTTTCACCATGGCACTGTGTGGGATCATACGCGAAAGAAGCCTAGTCTAACTAGTGTCATGAGAAAACTTTTATTCGCGATATTAGAATTGTCCCGTTGTAAGTCATATTCACCTTTCAAGGCAAAGGTTTCAAAAAACGCCCCTTATTTTTTTGCCTGAACCGTCTCTCTTGCTGCGTTCTAAACTGGTTGGAATACACCCGGCGACAGTATATTTCATCGCACGCAATCCCCCCAGGCTGCCATCTTGGCTTCGGTGTACCTAAATATCGTAACCCCAGTACAAAGCTACAAAGGAAAAATTCAGAGTTTCGATCATTTATTCCGTGAGGCGAGGTTATGTTCGTTAAGATTTACAAGAGTTGTCTATGTTTTTTTAAATAATTAATAACATGTTTTTGTTATTTCAGGTAAGAACCGGTTTTTAACAGTACATCGAGTGGTAAATATGAACTTTGATAAATATGAGTTTAAGAAGTGACGCTTAAGAACACTATTTTGATAATTCTGAGGCGGGATGAGGATTGCAGAGGCGGTGTGTGAATCGCCTAGGTGACTTCGTATGGCAACTGCAGCCGTATTACTGCTGCGATGTGGACGCGGCCGCTATCACTGTCTATTTCCTTCATAAAACGAGTAGGTCGCCGCCGCATTTTACTGTCACGTTCGAACATTCAATCCGTCACTCATTTTATCTGCAATTGACAGTGACAGCGCCCGCACTACCGCAGTAGGTAATTGTATTGTATACGGGCAATGACCTTTTATTTATGTAGACGTGTGACGTTCATAGTTGACAAAACTAAAATTTGATCCAACGATTTTGACAACTTGACAGGTTGGCGTCACCCATACGACTAACTAAATATAGGTTCCGGGACCTATATTTGATGGCTCACGATCGTGCGCCTGGTACCATATCTACCTCTTTTTACTTACATCCATGTATACGGGCAGGTTGCAACTCGACGACTAGCGCCTATTTTGTGTGACGGGAGTGGGGGGTAGGCTAGTCCTGCCAGCCCAACTGAAGGAATCCTATAAAACCTTTGATGTTTAGTAGGACCTCGGGAAGATTTCCCAGATTTGCCATAATAATGAAGATGCTCTTGCCATTCGAACGTCACCTTTAGCCATCGTTGTGAGTACCTGCCTCCGTTGATTAATATTGCAGACGCGATCAATAAGATCAACTCAGATGGCGCGTAAAGCTGATTACGAACCCTTCCCGTAATTTCCGGTAGGGACGTCACTTTTATAGCGTAAGGGCCGCGAAATTCGTGCGCTCGTGAATACAGAAAGCAGTCGAAATTTGAAAATTGATTGTTACGAAATTTGTTTTAGTATCAAAATAAAATTGGTAAGGTTTATTTATAAGGTAGATACAAACATTAAAAATAAAATAAACTAACTTATCTATAAAATAAAACTAAATTAAAACTAAAACTAATAAGTACTAAATAAAATAAAATTAAATAAAATTAAAATACGTCTAAGAAATTGGGCCCCTTTGGCATGGTGCCGAGGACGCTGGCAGCATTTCCCCGCTGTATTGCGAAGCTAAAATTGAAATATGTACATATATGTCTTAGAGCATTTAGTAACTGGAGACGCCTTGGCTGTAATTTTCTGTACAAAACAGTCTGCCGATTTTTGCGGGGGAGGGGCACGTCAAATGTATGGCTATTTGTACATGATGTACGTGACGTACAAATAGCCATGTCAGATACGTCAGTCCATACAAAGGTTTGCACAATTGTGCAAGGTTTTCGGCAGAGGGGTAAGCTGTTAAAGGCGACTCTGGTAATGAAATTCTCTCATATACCATGTTGAATTTATTAAATGACCAAAACATAACCTTTTTGGTAAAATACATCCAGGAAATTCAAAGGTCGGTCCCCAATCCGCACAAACTTTGCAATGACAGAGTGTGACAATGACCACCACAAACGTCAAATTACTATAAAATATGACGTTTATTATGGCAATTTATTATTTCGGAGAAGAGTGTTATCTTACGTCGTAGTCGATGCAGAATTAGCTTGGTCCGACTTTATTTTCCGGGTCCTTATATTTTATGCAGTCTGCAAAATTTTATAAACTAAACTCCTAATGCGTTTGCAGTTTGTAATGCACAAATTGCGTCCTCATGGGATCGCACAGATCACAGGCCCTTAGATGGAGCATATCGTCAGGTTACTCAGGTGACAATCAAAGCTACGAATTGCAAAGAGGGACTAAAAATCAACCTTGTACTGTTAGATGTTATTCAACGGCGCGCGCCTTGCTATATTTTTGCGCATCAAAAGCTTGCGAATGCGTTGGGTTGATCCTGTTCGCGTCTCCTGAATCACTCTGTATTCTGTGAGCGCGATACGTGGGCCAGACTGAAAGTTTCTGGATTCTGTTATATGAGACGACTTCTTTTTTCTAAGTGGCCAGTTCCAGGAATTTTCAGTATGCCCTAAGTATTCGTTTATATTCCCCAATGCTGAATCCATAGAAAGTAATCCACGTAGAATGGTCATTCAGGTCTGGTCTAAATTTGCCTTTCATGCGTCATTTGGTGTTAGCAGTTTCATGAGAAACATGTGGGTGCACCGCAAATCCATAGAGGAAGTTATGCATCCGTTTCTTGTCTTCGTTATTCATATGTGAAGGTTCCGGCGGATCTTGTCCAAGTTTAACTTCTGTACTATGTTTTACCATGTGTTTATTTATTTATACCTAAATATAATGTTTAGGTATATATTAATTTTTTAGTAAAAAAATAATTTTACAAAAAATTCTGATATGTAAAAACTGACCCTTGTTGAAACTTACGAGTTGCAAATCTTTGTAAAATTTTGTCCCGTTCTAACAAACACAATTGTCAAAATGAGGGATAAGGACAAACGATTATCAAGGGCTTGTTAGACTTGACAAGCGTTTAAGAATCTTCTTCCTCGCGTTGTCCCGGCATTTTGCCACGGCTTATGGGAGCCTAGGGTCCGCTTGGCAACTAATCCCAAGAATTGGCGTAGGCACTAGTTTTTAAAATAAGCTCCGAAAAACTCATTGGTACGAGCCGGGGTTTGAACCCGCGACCTCCGGATTGAAAGTCGCACGCTCTTACCGCTAGACTACCACGCTTATAGAAATAAGATATTGTTTTAACTTTTAATTCAAGGCAAGGCTGCATTACTTGTAGTTAAAATGAGTTAAAGTCACCAAGATATTCCGAATATCTCGTATCTAAACACTGATTTAAACTTTCACGATTATTAAACATTATCAAAACTACACAACGGGACTTAATCGCGTATTTAAGTTTTAAGATTTACCTCCGACGTTTCGAGGAGGAGGGGTCTGCTCCGAGACCACGGGGACAACGCCTTAAGACGAAACAGGAGCTGAGTTTTAAATATTTTAGGTAAATATACCCGTCTCGCTAACGGAAGCGGCACCTAAAAGTAGTGCGATAAGGACAAGGCGAAAAATCCTGCGTAAAAATCTCAAAAATCGAGGTTTCGTACTCCTCTGTTTCCTCCTCCAAAACTTAACCAATCGTAACCAAATTTGGAAATCTAAATGATTATGAAATTATCTGTGTCGGACCGTTTTGCTTTTTTGGATAATTGATATCAGTTTTGAATGCCACGCCTCTCATTGCGGCATAGTCAGTTAGGCCATTTTGGCCATTTTTGAAAGGCTCTAGCGCCTTAAAAAACAAAAATATCAAAAAAAGCAAAACGGTCCGACACAGATATTGACAATATTAATCTGTGTTGAAAAAATCATTGCTCTAGCTTCAAAAACCACGGAGGAAAACGAGGAGTACGTTTGTATGGAGAAATGACCACTCCCGTTGGCTCTTAAATACGCAATTAAGTCCCGTTGTGTAGTTTTGATAATCTCGTATCTATTCCATAGCCAGGAAAATATTCGTCTAACGCCAAAGCCAGGCAGCCAAAGTTTTTTATGTGACTCCCTCGTAACATTTTCCTTAATAGCTTAATAATTACAAGCATGACTGGCTTCGAGATTAACTGCCTCCAGACCTATCAATTAAGATAATTGACTACTTATGCTGCCTTCATATTATACATGTTTTATATCTATTACTTTAACAAAAATTAATTGAGATCACGAAACAGACCGACAATTTTCCCGCTTCGGGACACCGCACTGGTTATACATATTTATTTCGTTCTCATTATGTAACTAGCAACCCGCGGCTTCGCACGGGTATAATCCTTAACAAATGATGTACTTAAACCTTTTACCTTCCTCAAGAATCACTCTAAAAATCCGTTCAGTAGTTTTTGAGTTTATTTAAGGGGTCATCCATTAATGACATCACACGTTTAGGGGGAGGGAGGGGGTCAAGAAAATGTGACATGTTGTGACAAGGGGGAGGGGGGAGTCACAAACTTTGTGACGTCACTTTAACTTCATCAGTAACCGAAAATTTATTTAAATTATTTTATTCGCTATATAGTTATAAATAATAAGTTTTTGAAACGATAATCGTTTTTATGCGTTTAATTTTATTTCTTAATCATTTTTGGATTATAAAATTACTGATATTTCTTTTGTCAAAAACATTTTGATAAAATATTAAATAAATATTTGCCGATTGACGTGAAATGTGACGTCACACCATGGGGGAGGGGTTTGCCAAATGTGACCAAGTGTGACAAGGAGGGGGGGAGGGGCCAAATAACCTAGAAATTCGTGTGACGTAATTAATGGATGACCCCTTACCGCGAACATACAAACTATTACAAACAGGCAGACGCGGCGGGGGACTTTGTTTTCTAATAGCGGTCGGCAACAGGCGGCCCGCGGGCTGCATTCGGGCCGCGAAACTCACTCGCGGCCCGCGAGCCCCCCTGGCTATTTTGTATGTAACGACAATGTCTGTTAAGTCACAAATATAAACTGAGACCCGCGTCAACTTGGTGAACTACTATGTGGCCGTTGGCTGCCAAAAGGTTGCCGACCGCTATTTTATAAGATGTAGAGAACTAGAGATAGACTCGTAATAGACGCAAACACCAAATAATATATATTCTTATAAACGGAAAAACTTGCATAAGGGGCTGTCCATAAATTACGTCATCGATTTTTGACGATTTTGGACCTCCCCCCCCTATAATCATCCAAAAATCATGCTTCAAATGACCCCATTTCCTCCTACTTCATGCTACCGTCATCCGATGTCCAGACCCCCCCCCCCCCCAATTTGAAATGACGTAATTTATGAATAGCCCCTAATCAGAATGTGGCTTTTCGTGTAGAACGGAGCGCAAAAGAAGATTCTTTTCTAAGTACCTAGCTAGTCCGTTCTACACGAAAAGCCACATATTCTGATGAAGCAAGTTATTCCGTTTCCCCGTCACTCAACCTCCTAAACCTCAGTCTGGGCTTAGGTTTTTGCTGCCTCCCCTCCCCTAATAGCCAGATAATTACGGGCGTGACTGGGTCCTTAAGATTTAATTGCTTGAGGGCTATCAATTAGACCAGGCACTTTGAAGGGTAGGGTTCCGTGTTTATGTAGCCCTAATATGTTTGAAGATACGAGCGTTGTATAATGTTTAATTATAATTGAATATTAATTTCATAGTTATGGAGGTTAAAAATAATGAGTTCAAGTTCAAACCTCGGTCGTGTCGTACAGAGCAGAAAAACTTGTTCTCAAGAAAAACGTGCAAACCAGCCCGGGTTTATTACAGCAAGATAAAATTCAAATCAGATTAATTTCTAAAGTTTGAATAAGCCTGCTGCTAACTGCAACCCCAACGTTATCGGGTTGAAATGTAAATTAAATATTCCTTATTTTCCGTAAGATGGGTCAAGCCGGAGTCCGGAAACCGTCAAGTGATAAACGGAGCCTATTCCTCTTTTTAATTACGACCGTAAAAACACTTTTAAAAGCACCATCGCGATGTCATTTGTTTACAAGATAAAAATGATTAAATTTCAAAAAATCGTTAAAACGCCAATTTACCAACTTGACAATTAACACCTTTTTCAAGTTAAAACTTCTTTAGCGGCGCTGTGCACTTTTTGTGACGGGGAAAAAATGTTAAACTCGTAACAGGTGTCACGTGACCGTAAGACGGACACGTGACCTGATGAAAAACTTACAATGTCATTGAGTTTTTCTTTATTGATTTCAATGCCATCTAGTGAATTTTATAGTGAGTTTCCCTCTAACTGGTACTAATATAACACGAGTACTAACAGTGATGTGCTTAGGTGTTTCAAGTAATGCGACGAAATAACGCTAGATGGCGTTAACCTCAATTATACATAGTGCTGCAGACATTCATTGAGTTTTCACTTCTGCCGGCACTCCCGGAGTGCAACCCGTTGTTTGTTTTTGACAATTAACACCTAAAACTGACAATTTTCAGTACATTGTTGGGTTGGTAAGTAACAAAGGTGCCTAACGTCAATGTTTGTTTATTTAGTGTAGTAAATTAAGCAAGTTGTTGTATGGAGACCCATGCATTAATTTCTCAGTCGATGAAATTTAGCTTGGTTATTGTATAGTATGAGACGAGACTAACATATAAATATCCAAAAAAAAAACACTCCTAAGTTAGGTAAAAACACAAATCTGATTATATATTGAACCGAGTAATTCCTCAGTCCAAAATTATTTTACAAAATAAGTTATTTGTATCAGTATGTGATACTAGAAAAAAATCTAAAAATTTTGTCAAACATGAGAATATTTTTTTATGAGAATTCCTTTTTTTGACGCTCATTTTCATCGGAAAATTACTCTGTCATTTTTTTCTTCTTATATGATTTTAGAATGTAATTTAGCGCAGTGGGTAAAAAAATCCAAAAAAAATGCGTACCCAAATGTATGTATTATATGTAGAACTATTAAAAACTGAGAGTGGAATTTTTTAGATTTTCATTTTGTAGGTATAAAACGGCAATTAAATGGCATTCCAGTGTAAAAATTAGGCTGAGCACTTTTCCGGTCCAGGACACGCCAAAAAATTATATTTTATTAATACTGGTATTTCTGCTGGGATATTTTTTTTGATATTTCATATATTGTTGCAATACGTTACATGAATATGTCTGGTGAAGAAAGTTTGAACGGAGCATTTTTCCGTAAAAAGATATTAACGATTTAAGACTTTAGGTATTTACTTTAATTCTATTATTATTATTCTTTGGAAATTTATACAATACTTTTTATTTATTGATACTTTATCATACTGTAAAGTTTTTTCTGGCTGAGGAATTACTGCGGGGTCCACTACCTTTATTTACTACACTATATTGAGCCATCAAATAAACCTTGTCTTAAAAACTATCAAGAAAAGAGTATACTCCCATCTTAAATGCCGGCACCACACCTGCAACCCCTATGGGCGACAGTAATTGCTTACCGCCAGGCAATTTGTCCGCTCGTTTACCTCCTAATCCTCCTATATCATAAAAAAGCAGGACCCTGACCCTGACAGTGTCTGATTATTGACACTTGAAAAGCTGTAGAAATAATATAATAGTCCTTTTCTCTTTATTATAATTTATCAAATTATTTATGCCACGTAGTAATTGTAATAATGTAATTAACCGAAAAGTGATCTGATTCTGCAATTCTTGCAAAAATTGTACCAAAAAAGAAACTTGCATATTTTTATTATTGCAATAATCGCATGCGTTACTTCGAAAATAAAACAACAGGTTGCACTCCGGGAGTGCCGGCAGAAGTGAAAACTCAATGACATTGTAAAAGTTTTTCGATCAGGTCACGTGTCTGCCTTACGTCTTACGAATCTTACGGTCACGTGACCTGTCGCGAGTTTAACATTTTTTCCCCATCACAAAAAGTGCACAGCGCCGCTAAAGAAGTTTTCACTTAAAAAAAACAAAGTGCAATCGCTTAGTACAAAGTAGAGTGCTAATCGAGATCATGTGTGAATGGGTATCTTAGATTGTCTCATTTATCAATTTCACTGTTGCATGCGATTACGCTTACATTCAATCAGGGTCTAGTAAATAAAGGAGACTGACAAATTGATATAAAAGCATTTTGAACCCTTAGAAAAGGTTCTCCATCTCGCTCTATGCACCTCTTGTGCTTTTTATACCACATCGGTGGCAAACAAGCATACGGCCCGCCTGATGGTAAGCAGTCACCGTAGCCTATGGACGCCTGCAACTTCAGAGGTGTTACATGCGCGTTGCCGACTTTTTAAAAACCTGTACACTCCTTTTTTGAAGAACCCCATACTGTAGACCCTCGGGAAAACCAAAAACACGCAGAACGCAAAAGTCCAAAAGGGTGCATGCCGGCCGGCTCAATAACAGTCAACACAAAATAAAATAGAAAAGGTTTTAAAATATTATAACTAGATGGCGCCATTAAACAAGAATATGCCTATAATGCCTTTATTATGCTTTAATAGTACTGCATATGGTAGCTGCCAGGAAAGTCGTATTTTACGTTTAGAATTCATAATTAGGGGTTGTGCACAAATCAGGTATTTTCGGCTACTTTTTGACCCCCCCTCCCCCTTGGTGATATTTGGTGAGGTTTTTGGCAACCCCCCCTCCCCCCACACAACCTCACGTGTATTTTTTTTACAATTTTTGCATTGGACTAATTTTAAGATTAAGATAGTATTGTATATAGAAAATAATGTTTATTTTTCTATTTTCGTTAAATAGACTCGCTAATTTGATGTGCAGAGTGAAGAATATGTTTAACGTAATCGAGAAATAGTATCTAATCATGTGGTAGGCTTTTTTTTCTTAGTATCGTTCACTATAGAAAAATACACGTGAGGTTTCCTTATACCCCCCTCCCCCAACGTGATCTATCGTGATTTTTTCCTGACCCCCCTCCCCCTATCGAACCTCGCGTGATTTGTGCACAACCCCTTAGCAATAGGTAGGTAATAGACTTTATGCGTATAAAGCTAAAATAAAAAAAAAGCATTTGTATGGAGGTTGTCCGTCTTGAATACTTACTAGTCTCTTGATTCAATACGACGTAATCACTCATTGAGAAATTCCAGTTTTTAGTCGTTAAAAAACAATGAAAGTATCTGTCAAAACGTCCGTTTGCTTGAATCCTCTCTTTACGAGACGTTTAATATCGGTTTTTAGCTGTCGTCTGGTGTAACTTGACCTCCAGACTAGTGTTGAGTCGCTCACTCGTGAGGCACCTCATTTGTACCACTCATTTTGTTAATTTGTCGCAGTACTTCATACCGCAAAAATGTCTTACATCACTCCTCTATTCATTTTACTCATTTACTCGCGCGCATCACAAACACCTCTTGCCACACAAATCATTCACACACTTCAAATTTAAAAAAACTCTTATCCTTTCAATTTCACTCGCGACCTTCAAAACTCATACGCTCCTCATAACCTCGCAAGAGAGTCCCTGGATCGCGCGAGGCGCTCGAGGTGCTCGCCCGCTCGCCGACACTCAAAACTCAAATGAAGAAACGAGTAATGGACGTAATGGTCCACACTGTCAACTGCCGAACTACAAACCTTATTGCAACGACAAAAGGTCCACCCAGAAAAGCATTGAGTTTGTACCGCTCACCGCCTCTCTGTGACATGAACACCTCAATCCTTTCAAAATGAAACAATGAATTAGAAATACCCAAAGAGGGAGTGAGACAGACACGCGCCGTACTTCAATATCGCCTCGCGTCACCACCGAAAATACGTTAAAAATTAAACACGAAAGACAACAAGCGTAAGCGCTGCAAGCTTTCATACATCTTACGCCTTTTTGATCCTAACTTACGTGTCAAAATGGCGCGAGAAATCAGTCTCAAAACGAATTTCGACGTGTTGCTTCTCTGTCGCACTTGTAAATTCGTACGTAAGTGTAACAGGAAGGCAACATGACGAACTTGGTTCGCGGTACGCCCTCTGTATACCAGGCGGGCATTTACGAAGCTTGCTTAGAAACAGAAATCCCTTAAGTAACTTAAATATTATTGAAATATAATACGGTAGCGTACACAATTTATGATAATTTCAATAAGTTTCAAGTTTATTAAATAAAAAGTAAGTATAATTTTCATAGGTAAAATAAAAATGTAGATGTAAATTATACCGATTTGAATTTGCAATACTTTTTATTAACATTCTTTGTAAACGGCGTCGAACTGTCAAGTTATGATTATGACATATTTATATTTATTTTGTTCGTACTTCGTTCACTACCTAGTTAATTTTAGTTCTCTAATACCTAATACCTAGTGATAATTCTTATAATCATAACAAAATATGGACATAGTTTTTGCCAGTAAATATACCCGCGGATCTTCCTTGGTGCCTTTTGCATGAAAAAATGAAGTGTAAATGTAGCCGGTGCGGCAGGCGCGAATGGTGCTTTGTTTATTATCATATTGATGATATTACTGTTAAATTATCTGAGGTGGTAAGTAAGTCACTTCTATATAATAATGACTAGTGAAAATATTGAATTTGTTCTCCTTAGTTTGTTAAAAATGTGGTAGTTTTATGGTTAATAGGTACTTATGAAATATATCACTACATATTATAAAACAAAGTCCCCCGCCGCGTCTGTCTGTTTGTGGGTTTGTTTGTATGTTTGCGATAGACTTAAAAACTACTGGACGGATTTTCATGTGGTTTTCACCTATCAAAAGAGTGATTCTTGAGGAAGGTTTAGGTGTATAATTTGCTAACCCGTGCGAAGCCGGGGCGGGTCGCTAGTGATTATTATACTTAAAATTATATCAAGTAGCAAGGAGGAGGTCTAAACAATCTAACAATAAAAAAGAGCTACATTAGAACAAGTTTCATAAAAGCAGCAAATTAAGTTAGGTACTTTATGTTCTTAGTTTGATTCTAAAATTATCTTTCTCCTAAAAGTTCTATTCTTAACCTCCAGAATTGCACTCCAATTAAATATTACTACTTATTTATTTATAAATGAAGTGATGAATACATAAATATGTATATACATTAAATATTTTTGTCGCCGTTGGAGTTAATGGAATAGTCGACGCTGAATATATGCTAGTACCTCACCTCATTTGAAGTAAGACATTGTAACACCTCATTTTAGAAAATGAGGTACTCATACAAACTCATTTTAAATTGATGTCCTACCCATCACTACTCCAGACTCATAGAAATTATGTGTAATTGTAAACTGTACGTGTACTGGTGATAGTGTTGAAATAGTGGTAAGCTCAACCGTTATATCACTGCAAATAAAACCGGGCAAGTGCGAGTCGGACTCGCGCACGAAGGGTTCCGTACCATAATGCAAAAAACGGCAAAAAAAAACGGTCACCCATCCAAGTACTGACCCCGCCCGACGTTGCTTAACTTCGGTCAAAAATCACGTTTGTTGTATGGGAGCCCCACTCAAATCTTTATTTTTATTTTGTTTTTAGTATTTGTTGTTATAGCGGCAACAGAAATACATCATCTGTGAAAATTTCAACTATCTAGCTATCACGGTTCGTGAGATACAGCCTGGTGACAGACGGACGGACGGACAGCGGAGTCTTAGTAATAGGGTCCCGTTCGTCAAAAATCGTCAGTCGGTAATGTCACGGTGCAAAGACGTGCAAACTTTAATCGGTAGATGATGACTAAATTTGTTTATTATTTTTATGTGTTTTGGGTGGCTGTGCAGTTCCTCAACTCACTAAGGGAGGGATAGCTGACGTTAACGAGGGTTCATTAAACATCACGCTCAATTTACGGGATTTTAGCCGTCATGGAAATCTGTTCTTGGCCCGCGGTCTAATAATTGAATAGTGTAGTAAATAAAGGTAGTGGACTCCGCAGTAATTCCTCAGCCAGAAAAAACTTTACAGTATGATAAAGTATCAAAGAATAATTTTCCAAAGAATAATAATAATAGAATTAAAGTAAATACCTAAAGTCTTAAATCGTTAATATCTTTTTACGGAAAAATGCTCCGTTCAAACTTTCTTCACCAGACATATTCATGTAACGTATTGCAACAATATATGAAATATCAAAAAAAATATCCCAGCAGAAATACCAGTATTAATAAAATATAATTTTTTGGCGTGTCCTGGACCGGAAAA
This sequence comes from Cydia splendana, assembly GCF_910591565.1. Lineage (NCBI taxonomy): Eukaryota > Metazoa > Arthropoda > Insecta > Lepidoptera > Tortricidae > Cydia > Cydia splendana. Next base: position 20,995,853 of record NC_085963.1, read on the forward strand.
GTGCTCAGCCTAATTTTTACACTAAAATGAAAATCTAAAAAATTCCACTCTCAGATTTTAATAGTTCTATAATACATACATTTGAGTACGCATTTTTTTTTGGATTTTTTTACCCACTGCGCTAAATTATATTCTAAGATCATATAAGAAGAAAAAAATGACAGAGCAATTTTCCGATGAAAATGAGCGTCAAAAAAAGGAATTCTCATAAAAAAATATTCTCATGTTTGACAAAAGTGTTAGATTTTTTTCTAGTATCACATACTGATACAAATAACTTATTTTGTAAAATAATTTTGGACTGAGGAATTACTCGGTTCAATATATAATCAGATTTGTGTTTTTACCTAACTTAGGAGTGGTTTTTTTTTTATATTTATATGTTAGTCTCGTCTCATACTATACAATAACCAAGCTAAATTTCATCGACTGAGAAATTAATGCATGGGTCTCCATACAACAACTTGCTTCATTTACTACACTATGAACAGTAATGCCGTATTTGTTGCCATGTTAAAGAAGCCTATTCAGATAGTAATGCCTTGTTATCTAGCGGTTAAGGATATGATCTGTTAGCTGTCAAGTAATATTTCTTCAACCAGAAATGTCATTGTTGACAATAGGTATATTTTAATATATGTAAAAAGTTTTTTTATTCCTTTTATTGCACGAACGAAAACCAGAAGCTACAATAGCGTTTCTTTTATTTTTTGCCATTTTTATATATCGTGACCTTTTTGCCACTTTTGTGTTATTTCTAGCCAGGATCGCGAGCCCTTTTCATCCTTGTATGAGAAAAAAAGTGTCCTAAAATTTCCATACATTTTTCAAACTTTTCCTTTTTGTTACCGCCATACAAAGTATATGGGGAAAGGTAACACAATAGGAAACAACTCTGGGACATTTTTTTATCCCACTAGGATCGAAAGAGCTCGTGATTCTGAGTAGAAATAACACAAAAGTGGCAAAAAAGGTCACAATATATAAAAATGGCAAAAAATAAAAGAAACTCTCACAAAATCGTTTATCAAATATACATGTGCGTACAGCAATTTTAAAATCACACATGCAATTCACAGAGTAACGTCCCAGCCGCACCAGTTGACTGAAATGACCCGACATTCAGTCTCGTTTGTCAACGTCACGTCGACGTAATGGAAATTTTGTGTCAACTGGACGCTCGCCGTGATTTTATTATCTGTGTTATCAAATTGTGGATCTGTTTAGGCAGTATGTAATAGTAGATTGTTAACCAAGGGATTAAAGGCACCCATTTTTGACGAGGTATATTTTGGCGCTCGAACTTAACTCAAGTTAAACACTTTCACACAAAACGTAAATCCCTTATTTTTTATAAGTTTGCGTCAGCCTGGAGTCATCATCGTCCCATCATCATCATCATATCAGCTTTTTATCGCCCACTGCTGAGCCCTATGCTATGCCTTTCTTTGCCTGGAGGCGTGGAAGGCTGGAGTACTGGAGACTAGGTACGGAAAAGTGATAAACAGTTATTTCTTTTTTTAATGACGTCTGTAAAAACACTTTGAAGAACACCATCGCGATGTCATTTATTTATAAGATAAAAGTTATTAGAATTGAGAAAAACTTGACCAAAAAAAATCTAAGAGTCAACATCTATTTTTCATTCATGTTTTCAGAAGGCTCCTATTTGAGAAGTGTAAAATTGACTCACGCTAGAACGGTCCGGGTCCGTCCGCCTAGGAGCCTCGTCTGCCAACAAACCGTTCTGTGGTTTGGCAGAAGAATGTAATGTATTTAGATGTAAGTATATTAAGCTTGTGAATAAACGCTTTTTTTATTTTTATTTTTTTTTATTGACGGTCTTTCCTTTTAATTTATCATAATCTTTTTTACAGTAACTGTATTTGTTGACGGGGGTTTGAACCCGCTCCTCTTTCCTTTTACTCAAACAAAAAATATGACATAAATACATATATTCACTTTTACTTTTTAACACCGAGAAAATTGAAGTGTAAATGCGATTGAGGCAGTGTTTTTTTTTAATATGGATTTTTAACCATCATTTTCACTATTGCATGCGATTGTGTAATTCGTACATTATGCTTACATTCAATGCAATGTTGCATTCTAATCATTGCGAAATTCCAGTTTTTACTCACTAACAACAATGAAAGCTGTCAATACGTCCATTTGCACGAATCCTATCTAATCTCGAAACGTATCGTCTCGATTATTAGCTCACATCTGATATATCTTGACCTCCGGATGCATAAAAACTGTGTGTGATTGTAAACCGTACTTATACTGGTGGTGTGTTCAAATGGTGGTAATGTCAGACGTAAATATTCACTACGATCACAAAGTATACGAACACAAATCTAATGAAGAATTTATACAAATGGTATTCAGTAGGCATGTAAATGATATAACGCACCTAATTAACTGTAAAAGAATCGCCCATAATCAAACAATTATGCAACATTGTTGCCTAATTAACGAGGCCTATTCAGATAGTAACTTCTTGTTATCAAACGGTTATGGATATTTTCTTCAGCTGTCAACAGTGACATACAGTGAGTTACAACCCCCGGCGTACAAAGAGTGGTGTTTTTTAGCACGTGTACCTATCTATAAGTGCGTTTTTTAAATCAAAATTCTAAAGACATGTCTGGTTAACTCTCATTTAAGGATGACTCACGCTAGACCGGGCCGTGGCCGGGCCGGAGCTTCCGGAGCTACGTTTTCTATGGAAAGCATCACGTGATCACCGGGGCTCGGGCGTGGCACGGTGCGGGCCCGGCCCGGTCATAGCCCTGACGTCCCGGAGCCTCCTGACAACCCGGAGACTCAATATTTCTCTTCGGGTGGTATTCTAATTGTTTAAGATTTTTGTCCAATATGCATTGCGTCTCACTCTCTCATTAAGCAAAATGTGAGACGTAAATACACATTGGACCAAGATTGGCTTCACAATATGCATGCCCGGCTGTGTCGGAATATATTTGCCAAAATAAGAAGGTTGCAAAACGTCATAAATTTGTTTGTTAAATATGATGGTATAGCTAATTCATTACTTGGTCGGTTTATATTAGGTACTTGACCTCATAGCCCTGACGTCCCGGAGGCTCCTGACAACCCGGAGACTCAATTTTTCTCTTCGGGTGGTATTCTACTTGTTTAAGATCTTTGTCCAATATGAATTGCGTCTCACTCTCTCATTGAGCAAAATGTGAGACGCAAATACACATGATTAGACAGATGGAATACCACCCTTCACAATATGCATGCCCGGCTGTGTCGGAATATATTTGCCAAAATAAGAAGGTTGCAAAACGTCACAAATTTGTTTGTTAAATATGATGGTATAGCTAATTCGTTACATGGTCGGTTTATAATAGGTACAGGCGTCTTTGATATAATATACGTCAAGATTATATAGGTTGGATAATGTCTTGATTTATTTTGTGAAATATGGAGGTACTATGAAGTATTTGAACAAATTAAATTATTTTTCAGAAAATATTTTAATTTGTTTTTATCAAGTAGAAACACTACTATATAAATTATAAACTGAAATAAATGTCATATACTAAGAAAAAGTGACCAAGGCCTCCAGTGCCCCAGGCTGGAATCGAACCAGCGTCCTCTGCTATCGCGGCAGGTGCCTGAACCACTCGGCCACCGGGCCACAGCGACATTAGTCAAATTTTCCAAGTATATGCACTTCCTACTGAAGGCTTGTGGCGCCCCCTAGCCATCTCTAAGGTAGAACAGTATGGTTCGAACCTTCTATCTGGATCATTCTCATGATGATACCGAGCTAGCGAGAGAGATGGCGCTGCCAATCAATACTATGAAGTATTTGAACAAATTAAATTATTTTTCAGAAAATATTTTAATTTGTTTTTATCAAGTAGAAACACTACTATATAAATTATAAACTGAAATAAATGTCATATACTAAGAAAAAGTGACCAAGGCCTCCAGTGCCCCAGGCTGGAATCGAACCAGCGTCCTCTGCTATCGCGGCAGGTGCCTGAACCACTCGGCCACCGGGCCACAGCGACATTAGTCAAATTTTCCAAGTATATGCACTTCCTACTGAAGGCTTGTGGCGCCCCCTAGCCATCTCTAAGGTAGAACAGTATGGTTCGAACCTTCTATCTGGATCATTCTCATGATGATACCGAGCTAGCGAGAGAGATGGCGCTGCCAATCAATACTATGAAGTATTTGAACAAATTAAATTATTTTTCAGAAAATATTTTAATTTGTTTTTATCAAGTAGAAACACTACTATATAAATTATAAACTGAAATAAATGTCATATACTAAGAAAAAGTGACCAAGGCCTCCAGTGCCCCAGGCTGGAATCGAACCAGCGTCCTCTGCTATCGCGGCAGGTGCCTGAACCACTCGGCCACCGGGCCACAGCGACATTAGTCAAATTTTCCAAGTATATGCACTTCCTACTGAAGGCTTGTGGCGCCCCCTAGCCATCTCTAAGGTAGAACAGTATGGTTCGAACCTTCTATCTGGATCATTCTCATGATGATACCGAGCTAGCGAGAGAGATGGCGCTGCCAATCAATACTATGAAGTATTTGAACAAATTAAATTATTTTTCAGAAAATATTTTAATTTGTTTTTATCAAGTAGAAACACTACTATATAAATTATAAACTGAAATAAATGTCATATACTAAGAAAAAGTGACCAAGGCCTCCAGTGCCCCAGGCTGGAATCGAACCAGCGTCCTCTGCTATCGCGGCAGGTGCCTGAACCACTCGGCCACCGGGCCACAGCGACATTAGTCAAATTTTCCAAGTATATGCACTTCCTACTGAAGGCTTGTGGCGCCCCCTAGCCATCTCTAAGGTAGAACAGTATGGTTCGAACCTTCTATCTGGATCATTCTCATGATGATACCGAGCTAGCGAGAGAGATGGCGCTGCCAATCAATACTATGAAGTATTTGAACAAATTAAATTATTTTTCAGAAAATATTTTAATTTGTTTTTATCAAGTAGAAACACTACTATATAAATTATAAACTGAAATAAATGTCATATACTAAGAAAAAGTGACCAAGGCCTCCAGTGCCCCAGGCTGGAATCGAACCAGCGTCCTCTGCTATCGCGGCAGGTGCCTGAACCACTCGGCCACCGGGCCACAGCGACATTAGTCAAATTTTCCAAGTATATGCACTTCCTACTGAAGGCTTGTGGCGCCCCCTAGCCATCTCTAAGGTAGAACAGTATGGTTCGAACCTTCTATCTGGATCATTCTCATGATGATACCGAGCTAGCGAGAGAGATGGCGCTGCCAATCAATACTATGAAGTATTTGAACAAATTAAATTATTTTTCAGAAAATATGTGGTATTATCTATGAAAAGGGACCTTATTGTCGATGGCGCTTACGACACTAACATCGATGAGCACTAATCGTAGTAGTTTAAAATTGGTGATTCTGGCCCATTTTAGTTATTTTGATTTCCAATTTAGCAATTAAGTTTCTTTGATTACTGGAACATTCAATGTTGCTGTCTATCCAATGCGGAGGTCAATTTATGTTATGTGACGCTGATGAACTGATCAGTCATCGGGTTTAAGGTCCCTTTGTAGTTTTTTATAAATAACTCGTATACGGTGACTTGTAGCAATAAATGTTCTGACACATAAGTAATCTACATCAAATTGTCTACATTAAGGCGCGGTGTGTAGTAAATGCACTTTTTTGTCACCATATTTACAGACTTTTACAAGGATTTCATGCATTATTTTCTAGTATGTATAACTTCAGTCCTTGAACTACGTTATTGCTTGTCAGAAACACGACGGCTCATTATTTTCTCGATAGAATCTTAAGTTGAAAACATGCCTAACACTGTCTTTATTTCCTTATGTTAGAAGTACTAGGACGAAATTGTATATGAAACTTACTTCAGTCGATAGCTTTTAAGTAAATCTTCATTATTGCTTGTCCTTTTATCGATACGTTAATTTTTTCATTCATCATTTGATGAATTCAACATTTTGCCTACTAAATTACACCCTACGCGGCAATACCTTGCGCCTATTCCTCACGCCAGTACGCCCGTGACCACTGTCAGCGTCGGACCTGTGCTAGTTTAGCGGACGTTTCATAAAATGGGTAATCACAGTATAAATATGCAAATATGTTATACACACAATGTTTTTCAACATACTTACGAAGAAAAGCAAAATAATTCTTAAATACGGTGACATTTCAGACATTCGTCCGTCATACTGTCATTTTATAACAAGTTGGGCAGCAAAGGCACACACCCATCTAACCAATCCGGAATTCAGTCACGATTGATAAATTGTGTAAACATATTTTAAAAGGCTATAAAATTAATCAAATTGAATAATTTAGACTGGTCACATTTTTGTAAAAATCGATTTCTACTGGCAAAACATATTACTTTTTGGCAACCGGGTTTTTTAACCTAATTAGACCCCGCTGAATCCGAATTTGCCGGTTGCTTGATCGAATTCTTGACTGGAAGTGAGATATGTGATATTAAAGGTCCCTTTTTTAGTTTTTCGTAAATAACTCGTAAACGGTGACCAATATAAAAAAAATGAACTAATAATCTACACAAAATTTTCAATAAAAAAGATTCAGTACATTTTTAGCAGGGATCAATATTTAAAAAGATAATAAAGAGGGAAAGTTAATTATAATAAATTCTAAGGTTCCTTGATTTTATTTTTTCGTTAATAATTTGAAAAGTATGACTCATAGCAAAAACAAATCTTACACATAAATCATCATCATCATCATCATCTCAGCCATAAGACGTCCACTGCTGAACATAGGCCTCCCCCTGGGATCTCCATACGTGCCGGTTGGAAGCGACCCGCATCCAGCGTCTTCCGGCGACCTTAACAAGATCGTCTGTCCATCTTGTAGGTGGACGTCCTACGCTGCGCTTGCTAGTCCGTGGTCTCTACTCGAGCACATTTCGACCCCATCGGCCATCTTCTCTGCGTGCAATGTGGCCTGCCCATTGCCACTTCAGCTTGCTAATCCGGTGGGCTATGTCGGTGACTTTAGTTCGTCTACGGATCTCCTCATTTCAGATTCGATCACGTAGAGAAACTCCGAGCATAGCCCTCTCCATAGCTCGTTGAGCGACTTTGAGTTTTGAGATGAGGCCGATAGTGAAAGACCACGTTTCGGAGCCGTAAGTCATCACTGGTAACACACATTGATTAAAGACTTTCGTCTTGAGGCACTGAGGTATGTCGGACGAAAAGACATTACGTAGTTTCCCGAACGCTGCCCAACCGAGTTGGATTCGGCGGTTGACCTCTTTCTCGAAGTTGGACCTACCTAATTGGACTACTTGTCCTAGGTAGATGTACGAGTCAACAACTTCGAGTACCGAGTTCCCAACAGAGACTGGGATGGGCACAACATTGGCATTTGACATAAGTTTCGTCTTGTCCGTGTTCATTTTCAAGCCCACCCGTAGTGAAACTCGGTTGAGGTCATCGAGCATCATGCTGAGTTCCTCCATCGACTTTGCCATGACTACGATATCGTCGGCAAACCGACGGTGAGTGATGTATTCGCCGTTGATGTTGATGCCAAGTCCTTCCCATTCCAGGAGCTTGAAGGCGTCTTCCATTACGGCAGTAAACAGTTTCGGAGAGATAACGTCTCCCTGCCTTACGCCTCTTTGCAATGGAATCGCCCTCGTGCTCTGCTCCTGTACTCGGACCGACATGGTGGCGTTATTATACAAACACTTCAACACTTCGATGTACCGATAGTCAATATGGCATCGCTGAAGAGAGTCAAGCACCGCCCATGTTTCCACCGAATCGAAGGCTTTCTCATAGTCCACAAACGCTAAGCATAATGGCAAGTTATACTCTTCGGTCTTCTGTATAACTTGCCGCAGCGTATGGATGTGGTCTATGGTACTATAGCCTTTTCGGAAACCGGCTTGTTCGGGAGGCTGGAAGTCATCAAGTCTGTGTTCGAGACGGTTCGTGATGACCCTTGAAAACAGCTTATAGACATGGCTCAGAAGCGTGATGGGTCTGTAGTTCTTCAATAGGTTGTTATCACCTTTTTTGAAGAACAGCACCACCTCGCCTCTATTCCATGTTTCAGGCGTTATGCCCTCGGACAAGGCGGAATTAAAGAGCTTCTGGAGGACTTTAAGTACCGGTGTTCCACCCGCTCTCAGAAGCTCTGAAGTGATTTCGTCTTTGCCCGGCGCCTTGTTGTTCTTAAGCTGCTTCAGGGCCATCCTAATCTCGTACAGACTGATGTCCGGGATATCTTCGGTATAATGTCGGGACAGCTTGGCTCTTGGATCTCCTACCAAGCTGTCAACGGGCTTTGCGATCGAAGTGTATAACTGTCCATAGAACCTCTCGATCTCACCTAAAACCTCCGCTTTGCTCGACGCTATGCTGCCATCTTCCCGTTTCAGCTTTGTCAGCTGGCTTTGCCCAATAGACCCTTGCTTTGCTTGCGTTGCTTTGTCCTTTGCGAACAGTTTGGAGCCTTGGTTTCGCTCAATAGTCTCTTTAATACGGTTAGTATTAAAGAGACGCAGATCATGTCGCAAGGACTTAGATATACGTCTATTGAGCTGCCTATATGACTCCGCGTCATCGGGAGACTGCAACTGTAGCGAGCGTCGTTCAGCCATGAGGTTTAAGGTTTGCTCGGTCAATTTCTGAGGTCTATCTTTACGGCGGTAAGAAAGAAACCTAATATTTTTCGGAATTGAAGAAAACAATTTACCATATTCTGAACAGGAGAACGCCATCATATCATTTATCGAAGAACACTTCAAAATTGAACTGGACCGCAGGGACATTCAGGCATTTAGAAGATTAGGCGTAAAAAAGGACAGACCCCGCCCCATAGGGGTAACATTCTCAACCCTTGGTACAAAAATCAATATTTTGAAAAACAAGAAAATGCTCAACAATACTGGATATTACATCACTGAGGACTTCCCACCAAACATCTTAGAAAAAAGGAGAGAATTACAAACTCAACTAAAAATGGAAAACGCGAACGGGAATAAAGCCTTCATCAAGTATGACAAATTAGTAATCGTTGGAAAATCAATAGACACAACATCCAACAAAAAAAGGAACCTCCAAATATCACCAGAGAACAATCAACGCCAGAATGACTATAGAACACAGGTTTCAAAGAAAAATAAAACCCAACCTATGCATTCACCATTACAAAGACCACAAAGTGTATCGGAGACAGTTCTAAAACCAGGAATATTAAATTATTTAGTAAATAAAAATCCAAACAACAAAGAAAAACAAGACACGAACTTATAGAATTAGTACCCTACCCCTCCTCTACACAGAAATTACTTCACAAAAATCAAGAATAGAAAAAACAAAATACATCTTCCAACACGGCTGGTCACCGGGGAAGATTATGACCAAAACCCTCCAAAGAACAAAGGAACACACACCGAATACAGATTGCAACATACAAAGTCAGAACACTTTCGTTAAGTATATGATTGATTAATAGAAATAGAAGAATCAAGAAAAGAAATCAAGTACAACATAACAGGTATATCGGAAGTGCGAAGAGTAGGAAAGTCAACAGAAGAATACAAGAATCTCATAAGCGCAAGACCGAATTAAATAGGCATCTTTGGAGGAGGCCTTCACCCAAACTGGGGTTCTTGCAGAAACAACAATTAATCATATCTACCCAAATATAAATACTAAATTACTAACATACTAGAAATTAAGATGTTTCCAAAATGTTATATAATAAGTTACTGATTAACTAAACAACCTATACTTACACTATTGTTTGATTTTATTTTGTTTTTTTTTTTTTCATGCAAGAAATAATAAAGGCTTTTTTATTTTTTTTAATCTTTACGGCGGGGTCTAAAAAACTTAGACCCTACTGTGTGGACAGTTTCCACTAGCCCGTCGTTGATTTCGTCCACTGAAGCCAAGTTCTCTAGGCAAGCAAAGCGGTTAGAGAGCTCGAGTTGAAAGCTTTCGGGGTTTTGAACATGGGCTCGAGTAGGTCGGAGCGTAGACTTCATCAGGCTGGACCTTTCAAGTTTAATATTGATATTCAGTGTGCCTCTTACGATTCGGTGATCACTACCGGTCTTTACCCTGTTGATCACACATAAATAATAAACATAAAATTTCCTACAAGAAACATGTAGAACACTTTTCGCTAGGATCAATATTTAAAAAGACAAAGCAGCCGGTAAGTTAATTACAATCAATTTTAAAGTCCCTTTTTAGTTTTTTGTAAATAACTCGTAAACGGTGTCCCATAGCAAAATAGGTTTTATGAATAAATAATCTACATAAAATTTCCTGCAAAAAACATCTGAACACTTTTCTCTAGGATCAATATTTAAAACGATATTAAAGGAAGAAAGTTCATTACAATCAATTCACATGTCACTTTTTTTTAGTTTTTAGGGTCCCGTACCTCAAAAGGAAAAAACAGAACCCTTATAGGATCACTCGTGCAGATTTCAGATCATTTATTCGTAAATATCACATACATATTTATAAGTCACACAGTAGGTACACACAGTTCATAATTAATTAATTATTTACATTATGCATTAAGTATATTATCTTAAAATTATTTATTACATTCCTTTGTTTTTAGTAAACATACCTACAGGTTATGATTTACATATTAGGTATTTGATGTGTTAGGGTCAACGGGTTGGTCATTTGCAGAAACTCTGAGACAGTGTAACATGCTAGGTCCATTAATATTGCCTTCAGTTTTTTCGAGAATGCTGCGTTGCTTTTAGCCTCTTTTATGTTTAGAGGAACATGGTTATATATGCTCGCCCCGGCAACACTGAGCGCTGCACGGGCCTTCGCCAGCCGCCGGTTCGGAGCTATTAGCAGCGGTTGCCTACGTGACGTCCTATTTAGTGTTTGGTAGTTATGTAGGTTCTCGCGTATGTAGTCACAAGCTGTCAGTATATATATACTTGGCAAGGGTAAGATCTTATGATTTTTAAATATTTCTTTCGCCGGATGGTCGAGTGGTTTCCGATCAATGATGCGTAAGGCACGTTTCTGTAATTTAAAGAGTCTTTCCCAGGTGGCCGACGTGGCCCATAAGTCAATTCCTTTGATTAAGACAGAGTGAAAATATCCAAAGTACGCTTTACGCAGGTTATTGGCAGACAGGGTGGGCGCGAGTCTGGACAGGGCATAGCATACCGAGGACAGCTTGTCGAACATGTGGTCGACGTGTGCGGCCCACGTCAGCCCGGCATCGATCATGTACCCTAAGTACCTTGTCGTGTCAACTTGGGGAACTGTGATATCGTTCACTTTTATATTTATTGGGTTGTGTGTCTTTTTTAATTGAAAATGAATTATATTAGTCTTATCGACATTTAGTAACATACCATTTGCCGTAAACCACTCGGCCATTTGATGCATTACATGGGCAAGTTTCAATTTTAAGTTGTCGAAATTATCGGCGTTGACTATGATGCAGGTGTCATCGGCGAACATCACGTACTCGGGGTAGGGACAAGCGGTTGTGATATCGTTTACTAAGATCAGAAACAAGTTATTGCCCATCACGGATCCTTGAGGAACAGCAGAACATCCTATCGGTTCCAGAATTGACTTCGTATTGAGCACGTATGTAGCTTGCCTTCGATTGCTTAGAAACAAGGCAACAGCGTCATGAAAACTTCCACTGAAGCCGTAGCGGGAGAGTTTGGCTAGCAAGAGTGAGTGGTCGATCATCTCGAAGGCGCGCGACAGGTCGCAGAACACCGCTGCGACCTGTCGCCCGCCCTCCAGGTGTGCCAGCACCCGCGTCACAACATCGCGCGCCGCGTCCGCCGTCGACCGCCCGGGTTGGTAGGCATATTGCTGCCGGTTTAATAGGTTATTAGATGTAATATGATTCATTATCCTATTGCTCATCATTCGTTCAAATATTTTTGAAATAACTGGTATCAGTGATATCGGACGGAAATGTTTAGGTAGGTGCATTTCACCTTTGCCTTTGTAAACCGGCTGTACTTTAATTTCCTTTAGGCTATCAGGATATATTCCGGCGTGAATGCACTTATTGAATAATAATAGGAATAATGAGATTACAACCGGAGGGAAGCAGTCAATAATTTCAGTAGACATGTCATTATTGTCTTTGGATTTTTTGCGTTTAATTTTCTTACATGTTATTAAAATTTCATTCAACGTGAATGGTTCAAACACGTAGGGTGCAGGCGGTGCATTTTGTAGGTATTGATCTAGATATGCGAGCGCGGTGCGAGCGCACGGGTTTGAGTTGTTTACATTCGCATCAATGTAATACCTGTTTAGCTGCGCGGCGGCAGCGGCCGCGCGCTGGCCGACGCTGTCGCCCGCAGCCTTACTAACAAATACATCAATTGCACCGCCCTTGCATTTCATATTTTTGCCCGTCTCTGCCGATCTTACCCGCCATACACTTCTACACATGTTATCACCATTACTGTTCGATATCAGGTTGTTAATAAAATTACTACGTACTTGTCTCAACGTTGTCCAGTAGTCAGATTCTAAACTTTGCAGCGTCAGCCGATCGGTGCGTGACTCAGTGCTGTCAGGTTGCGAGTGCGATGATAAAACCTGTTTAGTTTTGTTTATCTTTTTACGTAAAGTTTTTACAGCTTCGTTGACCCACACACTTACAGTATTTTTTACTAAATGTTTTTTTATAGGAAAATAGATATCATAATAATGTTTGATGACATTAATTAAGAGTTCAGTTGTTTTGCTAGGGCAGTCACTTTTATTAAGAATTTGATCCCATTGATAAAAATTTAGACACTGAGTGAAGTCATTTTTTCGTTGAAATGTGAATGATCTTTTGGAAATGTGATTTAATTGAGTTAATCGATTATTTGAAATGTCAACAATTATACATACACAGAGATGGTCAGATAAATTCAAGTCATAACACGATACAGATTTAATGTCATTTCTATTTATATTGCTATATGCGTGATCGATACAGGTCTTTGATGTATTAGTTATCCTAGTAGGTACATTTACTAGTTGCTTAAACCCAAATTGATGTACTGTATTTAATAGGGATTTTACATTACTACATTTAGGTATTAAATCAATGTTGATATCACCAGTTATTATCACCTTATAATTTTGAATAAAATTAAGACTTAAAAGTTTATTTAGCATAGATAGGTATAAAGGTACATCACCGCTCGGGGGTCTGTATACACACACGATGACGAGGTCAAGTCCGATGCACTCCACAGCACAGATCTCGAACTGGGATTCAATTCCGAGGTCCGTGACTTATTTTCGCTCGATGCATGGGATTCCGGTCCTGACATAGATACAGTTCCCTCCACCGTTCTTTGTTGATCGGCAGAATTGGGCCCTCAGGTTGTAGTTTAATATGTTAACAGAATCTATTTGATTAGCCTGTAGCCAGTGCTCAGTAAAACAAAGCACGTCAATTTGATCACTTATCTGTAGTTCAGATTCAATTTTATACGTTTTGTTTGCTAGTCGATTTATGTTTTGATGTAAAATCTTCATTTGTACGGTGTTATGCAATGGTCTTTTATCATTGTTTAGGTTTGCAGGTGAGGGCGTCCTACTAGTTGGCATCTGCATTGGGAGCTCTTGACTCCCTGGGTCGGAGAAAGGGCCGCCATCGGTTATGCAGGTGTTTAAGGGCCATGCAGATGCCGTTAGGAAGTTGTCATAAACATTTGTAGGTATGCCTATCTTGAATGACTTGTAAGTATTTCTTTTCGATGGTATAGCTTCCACGGTGTACTGGACATCATCACAAATACTTCTTAGGTGGCTAATAATGTTTTCAGGCGTTGAATCGTACTTGAAGTAGCACCCGTGTAAGTATCTAAGCACTTCTACTCCGGCGACCTCGGTGTTTTTTGCGGTCCCCTTTATTGATACGGGAGCAGGTTTATGACTGCGCCGACGTTGGTGACGGCTCTTTGGGGGCTCCCAACCAGGCTCTTCGGGCTGGGTCTCTTTGTTAGAGGGCTCGGTAGACGAACTTTCACTGTTTGTTTTCGGTACAGGGTTATGTGGGGTATTATTCACGTGTTTACTTAAATCATCCGTTTGTACAATGTCATTCACAATTTGGTCACTTTTTGGTTTGATAATTTCAGCATTTTTTGCGTTGTCATTTTGTATTGTCATGGCGGTCGGTATGCGCTGGGACTCCGGTTTTGGTAGCTGGTTCTTTTGTTTGAAATTTGACGGTTTGCTTACAAGCGCAGCCAGCTTCTCTTTCGTTCGGATGGCGGAAGCGCGCGTTTTACGCGGCGCAGGCGCCTGCGTGCGAGCAGGACGGCTAGTCGGTGTCGACACCGCGCTGCATGGTGTAGACGAGGCGCTGTTGTTTACGCTGTTATTGGACAGATCGGTTGACCTCACAGTATTTTTGATCGGTAAAACTGATTTCACTTCACGTATTTCAGCAAATAAGTCGTCTAATTTTGCACTTAACTCCGACACTTTGTTTTCGATCGGTTTGATTAGGTCTATTACCAAGTTTTGCAATGTATTCGTATCACTTTTCTCCATTTTGCCCGTTAAAATTGCAAAATTTACGAGCATCCGTTAGTGACGTTTGGCCGACCGCGCACGACTGTCTGTCTGTCTGTCCGTCTGTCACAGCCCATTTTCTTCAAAAGTACTGGACCAATTAAGTTGAAATTTGGTACACACATGTAAATTCGTGACCCAAAGACGGACATCTTACGTAAACAAATGAATTTTAAACATGGAGGCCACTTTTTAGCCAAGGGGGGTTAGTTAACATTAAGAACCTATTTTGCTATGGGCCACCGTTTACGAGTCATTTACGAAAAACTTAAAATAGGGACCTGGAAATTGATTATAATTAACTTACCCCCTTTAATACCTCATTAAATATTGATCGTAGCGAAAAAGTGTACAAAACCTTTTTTGTGGACAATTTTATGTTCAATATTTATGTAAATTATTTTTTGCAACTGCCCTCGTTGCAACCGTTTACGAGTTATTTACGAAAAAAAAGCGACCTGTGAACTGATTGTGATTAACTTTCTTCCTTTAATATCGTTTTAAATATTGATCCTAGAGAAAAGTGTTCAGATGTTTTTTGCAGAAAATTTTATGGAGATTATTTATTCATAAAAACCTTTTGTGCTATGGGACACCGTTTACGAGTTATTTACAAAAAACTAAAAAGGGACTTTAAAATTGATTATAATTGACTTACCGGATGCTTTGTCTTTTTAAATATTGATCCTAGCGAAAAGTGTTCTACATGTTTCTTGTAGGAAATTTTATGTTTATTATTTGTGTAAAATTTGTTTTTCTATGAGTCATACTTTTCAAATTATTAACGAAAAAATAAAAACAAGGAACCTTAGAATTTATTATAATTAACTTTCCCTCTTTATTATCTTTTTAAATATTGATCCCTGCTAAAAATGTACTAAATCTTTTTTTATTGAAAATGTTGTGTCGATTATTAACGTTTAACAATTTTTTTTATATTGGCCACCGTTTACGAGTTATTTACGAAAAACTAAAAAAAGAGACCTTCAAAAAGTGATTATAATTAACTTTCCCGCCTTAATATCTCTTTGAATATTGATCCTAGCGAAAAATTGTACGGAATCTTTCTTGTAGCCAATTTTATGTAGATTACTTATGTTTAAGAAAATTTTTGCTATGCGCCACCGTTTAAGAGTTATTTACGAAAAACTAAAAAAAAGGGACCTTTAATATCAACTATCTCACTTCCAGTCAAGAATTCGATCAATCAACCGGCAATTTCGGATTCAGCGGGGTCTAATTAGGTTAAAAAAACCCGGTTGCCAAAAAATAATATGTTTTGCCAGTCGAAATCGATTTTTACAAAAACATGATCAGTCAAGTATACACTCATATTGTATACATATAATTAATAATTATTTAGGTACACTCACCGACCTCACCGTCTTACCTACCATTTTTAGGGTTCCCTAGCCAAAGGGTAAAACGGAACCCTATTAGTAAGACTCCGCTGTCCGTCCGTTCGTCCGTCCGTCTGTCAGCAGGCTGTATCTCACGAACCGTGATAGCTAGACAGTTGAAATTTTCACAGATGATGTATTTCTGTTGCCGCTATAACAACAAATACTAAAAAGTACGGAACCCTCGGTGGGCTCAGTGGGCGAGTCCGACTCGCGCTTGTCCGGTTTTTAATTTCATTAAGTACTCATCAAAATTCGAATTTACTAATAAATCTTTTTCAATATTAATTGCCGAACTAAAAATCTCGGAACTGACGATTCAGAATACCGATGTCGTCAGAATAAGGACGTAGACGTGCTGCGCGGGAATGGTGCGGTGCGCCGCGCGGGGCGCCCGCCTGCCCGTTCTACCACTCGTCTGCTTCACCCCCTTGAAAACGTAAAACTCGAGTATAAGAGCGCCTCAAATATTCTATACACTTTTTCGCTAGGATCAATCTTCTTCTCCTTCAACCTAGCGTTTTAGCTAAGCGTCCGGTCTTCAGCATCCTCTGGTGTGAGTAGATTTTAAGTAGATTACTTATGTATCAGAACATTTTTTGGTACAGGCCACCGTTTACGAGTTATTTACAAAAAATATTAACAATTGATCATATTTAACTTTTTACCTTAAATATTTTTTTTAAATACTGATCCTAGCGAAAAAGTGTATAGAATATTTAATGTAGACAATTTTACGCAGATTACTTATGTATCAGAACATTTTTGCTACAGGTCACCGTTTACGAGTTATTTATAAAAAACTACAAAGGGACCTTTAAACCCGATGACTGATAAGTTCATCAGCGTCACATAACATAAATTGACCTCCGCATTGGATAGACAGCAACATTGAATGTTCCAGTAATCAAAGAAACTTAATTGCTAAATTGGAAATCAAAATAACTAAAATGGGCCAGAATCCCCAATTTTAAACTACTACGTTTTGTGCTCATCGATGTTAGTGTCGTAAGCGCCATCGACAATAAGGTCCCTTTTCATAGATAATACCACATATTTTAATTTGTTTTTATCAAGTAGAAACACTACTATATAAATTATAAACTGAAATAAATGTCATATACTAAGAAAAAGTGACCAAGGCCTCCAGTGCCCCAGGCTGGAATCGAACCAGCGTCCTCTGCTATCGCGGCAGGTGCCTGAACCACTCGGCTATTGATGTTACTGCTTGTAAAAATGATTCAATAATGAGCATGTAGGTTTATATTAAGATACTAGTTTTTTCTCAATTTCCCACTTATTACTTAGATACTTTTTATATCGTACGAAGTTCATAGAAATATATACGACAATAATGTATCTATAGTTGGTCAAACCAAATTTGTCAGTAAATAAGAACAAAAAAACTATACTCATCCTTTTCTTTTGGGTGCTAGTACTAGAAAAGACAAAGATAGTATGATTCTCTCTATATATGTTTGAAATGAGACAGTCCTTTGACAAACTATAAAAACCATTTTTATTCATTCAACTGATCTTCTATAAGTCTGCCTGCACAGAGTAGGTACAAACATCATATTTCAGTGCAGACCAGACTTAACTTGGTTATTGTATAGGCTATGTTTAGTCTTTGTGTTTAGTTGTGTTGGTTAGTTTAAGTGTTGCCAGAGTGCAGCACTAGCATGTATTGTAAACCATAGAGTAACTTATACATACTATGTCTTAAAAGGCCACTCCGCACTCGTGCGCGAATCGTGGCTTCGCGCCGCGATTCGCACATGAGTGTGGAGCGGGCTAAACAGTTTTTTGTCAACTTTTCAGTATGACATTGATGCATCAAGGTGATTTGTTTACAAATGGCCTACCGCAAACGCGATAATCGAAATTTCGTTATCTGCCTCTGTCGATATGCAGAGAAGCAGATATCGAGTGATTGAGAGGCAGAAACCAAAATTCTGATTTTCGTGTTTCGCAGTAGGTCCTGGGGTTAGTGCTAGTAACGCCCCATACGCAGAATTTTCCGTAATATTCCCTATTTCCTGCCTAAAATTACCCAGAGGCACTAACTACTGAAATAATACAATAGAACTCTTCGTATATTTTATTGTTCTTATATTAATGATTACTAAAGGCTCCTCTACACGATGGGCCAGCGCAGGTCACTCCAAGGGACGCAGCCATGCCATGTAGAATGAAATAGCTATATCACTTGCTCCCTCTAACGCATAAATGCGTCCCTTGGAGTGGCCGGCGCTGGCCCATCGTGTAGAGGAGCCATAAGGGTGGTATTCCACCGTCCTGTCCAATTTCTCTGTCCAATGTCATTGCGTTTCACTCTCTCATTAACCCTTAAAACGTTTCTGTCACTTTTTTAGTACAGGCACTAAATGTGGCGCCAAGTTTAAACACTCTAGAAAAGGAAGTACGTTGAAGAAAGTGCAAGAATTATACTTTTTTTCCTAATTTAAGACAATATCAGACAAAATTCGGTTTATGCGCAGGCGGCAGTTGAATAGTTTTTATTTACTTACTTATTTTATTGAGAGCGCACCACCGACATTCTTAGTGCTGTACTGTATTCGCTGTGGTCGAAAACAGCTTGTAGATAATTATCTTATATCGATACTTTAAATTTTTGTTACATTCTCGCAACCATTGGATATTTTTCTCTTTTAAACTCGTTTTTCATGCGTTTCTGAAACTGAACAAATCTGAACTGAACACATGAACACTGAAGAACGTGGGATTGATGGGAGAAAATAATGTCAAAACCCGATAAGCTGAAAAATCTACATTTGTAGAATGATGAATGAGTTGGGTATCACTACAGTTTGCTGATGGCTATCTAAATATTCCATAATATCAATATCCAATGAGGAAAACGGGAACTAGTTTGTTGGAGAACCGGTCATTCCCTTTCCTCTTAATAGCTTAATATGCTTCGGCACATGATTATACATATTTATTAGTAGGTATAAGCATTGTATTTCCATATCTTACCTTAAGCAGAGAGCCAAACGGTGACTGCTGGATATTGGTTTCTGAAATCTTGTTTTTGTTTTACCAAACGTTGTTTAATTCTGCCGTGAACGGCTTCGAAAGAGTCTTCGGTCATAATATGTAAATAAAGCTCTTTACATCATGTTGTGTATTCTCATTTTTTCGAACGCGTCGACCAAAGTGGATGTACGCCCCATTACCTAGAGTATGCAGTAGCCTCTTCATCACTCATTAAGGCAGCCAGGGCCAATATTTTGATTTTATTATTTCCTTCCATATCCGCTTGCTTCCGATCGAACCATTTTTTTCAATCTGATTGACATTTATTATGACATTTGTCATGAACAGTCAGCCCGGACGTCCCGGTCGGCTCGGATAGTGCTGGGTAAGCTCGAGTCCTTTGAGTCCTCTGCTTGAAGACTCTACTCAATTTTCAGACTCTTATATTTAAGTTTAAACTCGAGTTCTTTTCAACTAGATAGAGACCCAAGTCTCTTGTAGAGACTTGCCTACTTTTCAGAGAACTCTCGTTTTTTTACAAAAAAAATCGAAACACATTGTCTTTATGTATAATTTGTAGATTACATAAATCATACAATAACGCTTAATTTCTTTACTGTTATATAGGAAAAACCTATAAAATTGTTCACGGAGTCTTTATTTGGAGGCTCGAGTCCTTTTAAGTTGCTCTTAAAAATACTACAAAGAACTCCACTCGGGAGAAGTTTTTTAAGCGCAGAGTTTTGTAAAAACGAGCTGTTCTCAAATTCAGACTCAAAGGACTCGAGTTCTTACAAACACTAGAGGCTCGGACTTTGCTCGGACAGCACTATTGTTAATGTAATATACTAGTGTCGGGTGGGTCTGACGCCCCGGTCCCGGAACGGCCCGGTCACGGTGGCGCTCCTGACAGCCCCTGTGTCGGCTCGCTCCGGCCCGTCCCGGTCCGGCCACGGCCCGGTCTAGCGTGAGTCATCCTTTATAGATGGGTATATCGCGAATATATTTAATTACCTTTATTTACTGACGTTTCGACACAGGTTTCAGTGGTCGTGGTCGCGGCGGTTAACAGTGAAACCTGTGTCGAAACGTCGGTAAATAAAGGTACTTAATAAAATAAATTCGCGATAGACCCCGTCTATAAATGTGTGTTCAAAACGCGAAAGTCTGGTTCTTATTTATTTGGTAGAAATAAGACAATTGTGTAGGTTTTTTTTTATTTTAAATAGGTACTTTTTGGTATTCATTTGAGCGAAGTAGTTCATCTAGCTCATTAAAATGTAGTAATATAAGTTTATTAAACTATTTATACTAAAATTAGCGTTTTCCTTCATTTCAGGTAAGCATTTTGAAAGTGTTGATTGTACATATACAAACATCCACAATCACATCGAAGACTAACGTATCTCACATAAAAAGTAAGTACCCTAGTGTCTAATAAGATAAAGCTTTCATTGCCACAAACGCACAAACTTTTATCACCAATGAAAGTTGGCTAAATTCTTGGGTTCCATATATAATATAACAATCGTATCATGTGTAGAAGCAAAGTCAGTAACATAACATCCACAGGTAAAAATGTGGATGTTTCTGACTTTTAGGCATGTGTTGTTCACGAGTGAGTGATTTAAATGAACTGTATCATTTGACTGAACTCACTCACTCTTCAACTCAGTGCAGATTCAACTCGCTCATTTCGCTCAGTAGCTTATCTATCTCAGTGTTCCTTGCTCGCTCTTTCCCACTCATGATTCGAATGAGCCGGCCGAGCGTGACGAGCGAGTGAGACGATGCGAATAGGTTTCGGAGCGGTTCGGAAGAATTCGGAGGGTGTCGGGATTGTATCGCGTGATTTTCCATCTTGGTCGCACTTATCGTTGTGTGTATCTGATTGATTGACATCTCTCTCTATACTCACTCGTGAACAATATAGCTTACAGATCCACTGATCGAAATGAGTGATACATATCACCGCGAGCGAAAGATAAAGATCAATCTTTTCAACTCGGTGAAGCGTTTTGCGCATCTCTATAGGCCCCGTAACGACTAGAATGTAAATAAACAAAAGTTCATTGTCGCTGTTTTAAATACAAATTGTTTACTTACCTATTTGGTGAGAAATAAGGAACCTACAGTAAGTTACACCAAAATGGATGGCATTCAGCATGGTGCCCTTTTACAGGGTAACTAAGAGAAAAACACAATAAAATATTACAAACCTAAGTTAACATGTAATTTAAGACTTAGTATGTGATATTAAAGTACAATTAGGGAGGTTTTGCTTGTCATTATCGACTCGAGATAAAAAAAACATCCGTCACGTTCGTATAAGGGTGTGCAAATGATGGATGACATGTGTGTGGTGTGTGTACATAGGTAAACGCAAAATCACCTATGATTGATCGTTGGTGTGGATTTTGAATCAAGGTTTGCCGTTTTCTGGGTGCTGTGTTCCGTACACAAATACTGGCAATATTAGAGCTTTCTACCACATTGTCTGCTGATGTCCCGTTAAAATGTATATAATTATTAATCGTTTAATTGTAGGTATTATACGAGATCCTCACAGAAAATGTGACAAATAATAAAAAAAATGCCTTGAAAAATAATCAGCGATGTAAGGCACAAAATAAAATCTCATTTGTCGTACAGCCGGGCTAGTTAGAACATGATTGGCGCGACAGTATCTCGCGGCGAGATAAACTACCCGTTCCTCTTTTATTAACATAGTTAGCCAATCATGTGCTAGGCCTACAGGACATTAGTGAAATGCTTCATACGGATGAATAATACGGACGCACGGACACGGTCCGTCTTAAAATCCATCAAGCCGGTCTGTTCCGAGAGGTGCCAAAATAAAAAAAAAACACGCGAACAAACACATATAAAAACATCATCGGTAAACTAATAAATATGTCATGTAATAAATCAATAGAACATGGAGGCTTATTCTGATTGTAATAACAGGTTATGAATTTGATCTGGCTTTGTTATGGATATTATGATCTGTCAGGGTCAAAAGCTTCTGTTAAAGAAATGTGAGTTTAGACAGCAGTGACGAATCATATCCATAACAAATCCGGATCAAATTGATAATCTATTATTACAATCAGAATACGCGTTGAATTCCCAATATGGACAGCAGTTTACTTCGATATGTTTAATGCTTGAGCTCATCGAAAAAAGTGAATCGCTCATCGCGTGCGTTAACGCGTGGCAAACGGGGGCAGTGTCCGTGGAAAAAACTGAATCGTGGTTATTGTGCGGCCGACGATAAACTGTCACGTTTTTATATCACGCGACATACGACCGTTCTGGCGCCTAATCCGTCACCGATTCGACAATTCACCGTACGCTGCTGGTCCAACAAGTAAAGTTTGACGATTTCCTTACCGAGAAATGGACAAGAAATTGACAGAGCCAGGTCAACAATTGTCAAGTTGGTGAAGTCAATCGATGCGTTAACAATCCTACAGGTTACATTCCGATTACGACTGCAGCAGCAACGAGCGATGTTACTATTATTGTGCTTGCTAAAATAAGTGATAAAAGACAATAAGCAAGGGCGATAGGGAGACAGATAGACAATAGACGAATGGGCGATTAACGACGTTGGCGGTATAATAGCCTTCTGTAGGGCTAAGATGGTCCGTTTTTTATCATCTGTCATCATGCCTGTCACGTTCTAACAAATATGTAAGTGCGAAAGTGACGCATGGCATGACAGGTGATAAAAATGCGACCATGATACCGCTTCTGGAAGAGTAAAGTAGGAACAATTATAAATCAACTATTCATCAGTTTTAAATCATCAACAAAATAGTCATGGAGAATACCTCATTGGCAAAAACGTCAGGCGGTCGGGCCGTATCTCACAAACTTATAATTTATCGAACTTCAAAAGTAATTCCAGCTAACTTCACGCTCAGAACACTTTCGTTTTGTTTTGTTTACTTGTTCACAAATACCAGACAATAATAAACCTTTATATTTTATGTATGGAAATGAGTTCCAGAGAAAGCACGTTCCATTTGTATTTGATGTTATTAGGCTTTCGAGTCCATTAATTGTACGATTCCATCAGAAAAGAGTAATTTTCTGATCAAAAGGCTTACATATATATTTATTTGATAATGAGCTTTTAAGCCGAGCCGCACAAGGCTCGTATGTATGTATATATACTTTTTGACAAATAAAAACACGAGAAACACAGTTACAGAGTGAATTAAATACAACAAAGGCGAACTCATCCCTCTTAGTTGTACCTGCGCCCTGAAGGCGAGGCAAAATTATGTAAGCTTAGTCTTCAATTTAAGTTTCGTGTGGCATAAACGATTATCATTTGCGTAGAAATCTTGTTCAAGTATTTTTCTAACCAAATATATATTAGGTATACACATTTAAGGGGCAATGGCTATAAAGCCGATCCGGACCAACTTGATTATCATTTACTCTAAAAAGTATTTTTAAACCAGATTCAGTAATGGTTCATTGGTATACCGCTTCGAATACACAAAAAACTAAAGAAGAAGACCAAATCGATTTAAGTACCTCTCCCTTTTTGATGTCGGGTTCCATACAAAAGCATCAAGTTGAAAGCGGTCACAGCGAAGCAGTTATAATAATATGTAGTAGTCATTAAGTAAGAAGAATGCGGGGACCACACGCAAACCCATGTTTTGGGACTCGTGGGTGATGTCTCAACTAATTTAGGCCAGAGATGCCGATTTCTTATATTAAGTAGTTGAGTATTAAATTAAAAATATATTGTAAGTTTATTCTCAATACCGGCGTATTTTTGTTGCATTGTCAGTAAAGTAGTAAATCTTGAAGCATTTTAGATCATCAAAAGCATGCTGACTGTAGTCTTTAATTTTTGCTGGTATTCATTACATTCGGGACCTCTCCGTGGTACGGTATCAGCAGGCCATTCACCCGATTTTATTTAACATTTTTTAAAGCAGCTACGACTTTAGCTTCCTAAATCACCTCTTCCAACATAAACACTGAAAAACGAAATCCTCTCGCTATTTTCGCATTGCCGATCCTCCCACACTTTCTCTCTTATCCTATAGTTGTATGTAAAAGCGGGACAAAACACCGCTTTGCCTATTGTTACGGGATGAAAGGAAAGTGATTAATCGACCCTTCGAGTGAGGCATTGTGGAGATAAGTGTCTTCTCGAGCCGTATTTTATAACGGGTTGGTGTAGTTATCACTATATTTGTCATGCCGTAAAATGTGCCTACTTTGCTCCTTGCTCCACACTAGGGCTGATTTAGACGGCGCGCGAGCTCGCATGCGATTTTAGTTACATTGCGTACTGTTGGTTACGTCCAATTCAACCGACCGATCAAAAACCGCAATGTAACTAAAATCGCATGCGAGTTCGCGCGCCGTCTATATCAGCCCTAAATGAGCCCATTGTGCTCCAAAAGTTTTTAGTGCTTACCCCTTTTTCCAGTATATGAACATACCTGCAACCTAAAATACGCAGGCGCTGATAGGTTTAGAGATTAACACAAATAGGTTTTTGAACTTCTTGGAGGCGGGAAGCCTCTCACGATGTCTTTTTAGGGTTTCTTACCCAAAGGGTAAAAACGGCACCCTATTACTAGGACTCCGTTGTCCGTCTGTCTGTCACCAGGCTGTAGCTCATGAACCGTGATAGCTAGACAGTTGAAATTTTCACGATTGACGTATTTCTGTTGCCGCTATAACAACAAATACTAACGAGTCGGACTCGCGCACGAAGGGTTCCGTACCATAATGTAAAACACGGCAAAAAAAAAAAACGGTCACCCATCCAAGTACTGACCCCGCCCGACGTTGCTTAACTTCGGTCAAAAATCACGTTAGTTGTATGGGAGCCCCACTTAAGTCTATATTTAATTCTGTTTTTAGTATTTGTTGTTATAGCGGCAACAGAAATACATCATCTGTGAAAATTTCAACTGTCTAGCTATCACGGTTCGTGAGATACAGCCTGGTGACAGACGGACGGACGGACGGACGGACAGCGGAGTCTTAGTAATAGGGTCCCGTTTTACCCTTTGGGTACGGAACCCTAAAAACAGAATAAAATAAATATTAAAGAGGGCTCCCATACAACAAACGTGATTTTTTCGACGTTTTTTGCGTAATGGTACGGAACCCTTCGTGCGCGAGTACGACTCGCACTTGGCCGGTTTTTTTTCCGACATGTGAATTAACTAGTAAGTAAATTTTTTACATACCTACATGCGCCGTACGTAATATTATGCTGTGTAAGGCAATCGTAAAATGTGTTTGTACTAGACACGCTATATGTAAATGCTAATGCCGGCGGCGACTAATTTCGAATACTAATCAAGTTGACGGTGTCATACTATCATGTAGTTCATAGCGATCGGTAACAAATAACTCTTGATCGGCGACGGCTTGATAGGTAGGTACTCTTGATAATGGTTGCCGTCACACGTTGCGCAGTTTGCAGTGACATTTTTTTAGGCCAGTTGGGCTAAGATGGCCGGCTCTTTATCATTTGTCACCATGCCTAACAAGTATGTAAGTGCGAAAGTGACTCATGACATGACAGGTGATAAAAACGCGACCATGATACCGCAGCAGGACCGCTAGCACGGTCGCATTTTTATCGCTTGTCACCATAACTGTCACGTTCTAACAAGTATGTAAGTGCGAAAGTGACGGGCAGTGACAGATGATAAAAATAGAACCATGTCGCTATAATACGTGCATAGCGTTGTCGCATTCTAACATCGGAGCGACGTGCGAAATGCTATTGATTGATCCCGTCTATTTATTGCTCACGTTTGCATCCATCAGATTTCGTTTCTCCCTTTCCTGTTTATATTCATTATACAGTTCATCCTTTCTTTATCGCGATCTGTACATGACAGCGTGATAAAACGGTGTCCGTCACTTTCTATCCCGCGGTGTTAAATAGTGACAGTTATTTTATCACGTGGATAAAACCATCCATAATATCTGGCTGTATCTCTACTTGTGCCCGACGATGGCGACTCCTCCAACTGTTTTTAATCTGTCACAATCACAATCTGCAATAACTTTTTACACAACTACTTAAGTGCGTAAAAATATCTGACAAAATCTTTTTTGTGGAGTCATAAGATAAGAGCAAATAATACAGGTGCAGTTTCCTATAATATAACACACTTTTTTCGCACGCCTTTTTATGCAAGATATTTTTTCAGGTGAATGTAAACTAACTTGTAACTGTTTGGTTTGAACTTTTCTACAATTCCGTGGTGAACTTTTGACCTATATAAGTCAAAATAAGTTTTGAATTTCAAATGTAGTCTTAATCTGTGACGTATTTTTTTTCTCCTTGACGTCTGACCTCGGCGCTGCCAAATCTAACCACATTAAAACAAAAGAAGGCGTATCCGTCCGTCTTTCGGACGCCAAAGCTCATAAAACGAGTAAATATGTAAATAACGACACGTGTTTTATGAGGAGCCGCGCCTTGGCCGCGTTCGTTTTTATATCGCCATTACTTGTACGCCGTCGAACGTGTAGGTGTGACAAATTGTTGTTTAGATTTAGTGTTGCAACGGCGCTGACAAGTCTTTCCGTGTCAGTCGATAAATCGAATACCGTTAGTGTTGTGTGTCGACAGAGTAACATCCCTAGTTCGCAAAACGTTCAAGCTGATAAACAAGACCAAGTGCGGGTAGCTCGAAAGTTTCGATTGGCGTTTTCTGTCGATAATTGTCATCTCGGCTAGGTTGTTGACGTGTATTAAAATATACTATAGCAAATTAATGTCTCGACTGTTTAGATTATTGCAAAGGTCGAAGGTAAGTGGCTAATTCAAACCACTCTCACTTTGCTTAGAATAGGAAATATTATAGCCTTGGGTGAGACTTGAACTCACGGCCTCTGGATGATACTCCAGCGCTCTGCCAATTGAGCCACCAATACCTCATCCATAGCCAGCGAAGCTTTCCACCATATGGGTCTAGGTCACTCTCACTTTCTACGTTATTTGGACAGAGCAATATGAAATGTAGCTCCTTGTCTCTAAAGCTTTTATAGCCTGTTTTACGATAACACCGACTATGATTCTTGTTTCGTGTCCTTAAAGTCCAATTTCGACCAATATCAACGCAGAAAGATGAAATATCTACTACCTACTCATATCAGTTTCAACGCGGGAACAGAGGTCGAGAGAACCACATCTATACGTTCATTTGATTTATATGACGTCTAAATGCTCCTAATAATTCATAAAACAGTTCACCTCGACTTTAACCTTAATCCCTAGTATAAGTTGACCCAGAAATCATTAACAAGTCTGTGTAATGCAAGATCACTATTATTCTGGCTGTCCTGAAGTAACAAAGCCACATCGCTAGTATAATCTGACCCCGAAATCCTTAACAAGAGTGAGTAATTCAAGACCAATCCTGTACTGGTTTTTCGGTAGCAACAAATTTGGTATGCTTTTGTAAATATTAGCCCTGGAAAGTGAATGGTCATGCGCAGGCGGTTTCGAGAAAGATGTACGTTCTAAAATGTCTACTTACAAAGGTTAGGAAAATAGTACTACACCTCATAGTTTCTTACTGCATTTTTCTTTTGAATGACTATTCTGGTATCAATATTTACTCGCAAACTGAACTGTTTGAGCTTACCGAGCGCTTCGTTTCAAGCAGACCATTGTTAGAGTGATTTGATTAAAAAAACTATTCATAATTAATTAGAAACAACGGACAAAAAATATTTTACTATGTTTGTTTAACAAACCACGTTCAAAATTCAAATATACCTTTTAATGAACAAATCTAAAATCCGCAATTATCTTGTTACATCTTTACAAAATCTCAAATATCTATTTGAGATTATAAAGATTAATAAAAACGCTTCTTGCATGGGCCGTTTTTATAAACGGTGCACGCGCCACGTATTCTCTTTGCATTTAGAAGTTTCTGGGATACAATATATAGCAGGCAAAGAGAATGAGCAGGTTTATTAGGGTGGTATTCCAACTGTCCAATTTCTCTGTTCAATGTGCACTGTGTTTCACTCTCTCATTAAGCAAAATGTGAGACGAAAATACTCATTGGAGCAAGTTAGTGGACAGATGGAATACCATGCTTAGAAACATTGCATTTTCATGGGAAGATGACTTTCAAAAAATGCATGCATGTTGATAATTGGAGATCTAGAACCACTGGTTTTCCTTAAGCTATATGCTCGTCAAGTCTTGGTACTAGCAACATTAACGTCATTCGGCATATTGATGATGTTTGTTATACGGCATCGTAAATTGGGATATAATGTTCGTACAATCGTTTATAGGCCACCTGGGTCCCCATTCTATGAATATAAAATTCGAGATGAAGTAAAGTCGGTCGTCATAATGAGGCAAAAAGCAACTTTTTATGATATAGGAGGTAAACGAGCAGACGAACTGATGGTAAGCCATTACCGTCGTCCATGGACACCTGCGACACCAGTAGGATTGCAAGTTGCCGGTCTTTAAGGGGCTACCCGAGGTTTTGAATCGTATCTCCTTTTTTTGCACTACAGATAGAATTATAAGACAAACGGTTATCGGTTCTTCAATCTTTTATCTCCGTTTTGGTCTACCGGATTTTGAAAGAAATGAATACTTATTTTTTATGATTTTTTAAAACATTGTCTAAAAAAACACTTTTTTCGTATCTAGTTTGCGGTGAAGGATCTTACATGTACGAAATCTACATATTTGGGTTCGTCTTTGACGTGTCCAAAATTGTCTAGGGTTTTAATTTTAAACTAATTAACACAAAAGTTATGGCCAGAAACCAGTTTTTTAGCGTAAAATTGTTCAACTTTAATGCCAAATATCTCGAAGACAAAGGAATCTGAAGTAAATATGGGATAATATATTGCTTAAAGCTGTTGCTGTTAATATGATAAGCTACAAAAAACATTAGAAAACTAAGGGAAGGGAAGGTCATTGGTGTGGGATAGCCCACAGATGGGAGTACCTACGCTCTTTTTTTGAAAGTTTGAAGGAAACACCGCGGGCGACAGTTCCTTTCACAGTTTAGCTATGTGAGGAAGGAGATTTCTGGATAAACGCACAGTTGACAAGTGCCAACCATCTAAGTGGTGAAGATGGAAATGTTGTCGCGTAGAGCGATGGCGGAGAGAAGCGGAAGGGGTTAATCTGAACAATGCCTCGAGGAGGCAGAGCGAGGCTACATCTCTACGCAGCGCCAAGGAGTCACGCTGATCTGAAATACCCTGACAGTCGAAAATTCGAGTCTGTCTCCATTGTATGCGGTCGAGACTAGAGGGAGAAGCTGAGGATAAGTGGGCGGACAGTTGAGGACTGCCAACCATTTATGTATGTATGTCACTTTATTGCACATAAACAGGTTTACATAAAACGGACAAAACAAAACAAAAATAAAAATGTTATGTACAAAGGCGAACTTATCCCTATAAGGGATCTCTTCCAGCGAACCTTAAGTGTTAACCTTACCTATATAAGTGTTGAAAATGGACTCGTATTAAGTTGTAGTAATATGATTAAAGGCTGACCTGACTCGTGTAAATTATTGGTTATCAACTATCAAGTTATAACGAAATTTGTATATCAACTGGCGCCTGCTACATTGGTGAAATTAGACGCGTACCTATTGTATTACACACATGCTACCTTTATAGATACCGCGCTTTTTGTAGCGATGCCGAACGTCATTTTATTACACGCTTTTATTTAACTGGCAATGTTTGTGTGTATGTATGTTGGGGTCAAATCTTTAAAGTTAAATTAGACCCACTTCTTATTATTTCATTGAGCTGCTTCGCATACATATGTAAGTTGGGAGACAATGCAATATTATGTTAACATGTTGAGTTGATCTGATGATAGCGTGTGGGTTTGTTAGAATTGGTGCTATTCATAAACGTCTGTTAAGAGTCCGCAGCAAGCTCGGCCGAATTTCACCTTCGCATACAAACGGTGTTACGTTCTCATTTTAAAACCACGTGTTGGATTGTAATGAAACTTTGCACATACAATGACATGAGGTATCTAGTCCTGTAATTAGTTTATATGTGACGTTCCACGGTAAAAGGTACCTTATGAGGGTTTCTAGTTTCGGAGATATTAAATGTTTTGTAAAGAGGTGAAAAAATGCTCATTTTTTTTTTATTGTGTGATCTGAAACCTTAATGCGTAACGTTTGTTTACCTGTTTTTATTTTTGTTATAAGTTAGTTATAAGCCTAGTAATGTCGTCTCAGAGTTTAGTAGAAAAGGTACCTTATGGAAAAAAGATTGAAAATTCCCAAAAAAACTA
This sequence comes from Cydia splendana, assembly GCF_910591565.1. Lineage (NCBI taxonomy): Eukaryota > Metazoa > Arthropoda > Insecta > Lepidoptera > Tortricidae > Cydia > Cydia splendana. Next base: position 21,026,203 of record NC_085963.1, read on the forward strand.
GTCAATACGGGAAAAGAAGTTTGGTAGAGAACTGTATTAGCATTCTGCAAAACTAATTTGATAATTTCAGTTCTGGTTGGGGCGCCTCGCAAATATTATAACCGTACATAGACCGACATCACAAATCCAAGTAGACTGCTATTATACCAAAGTTACTCTCGTCAAGTCTTTCTTAACTAGAATAATCTTCATTTGGTTTGGTCGCATGCAGTAAATCAGCCATTGGTTTGCTGAAAAATGCCAATACCCGACGCATTACCTTATGGAATATCTGAGGTCATTGAACCTCAATGCCGCTTATCTTCAATAGCAACCGAAATATATTATTGATAAGAAATAGACGATTTATACCATCTTAACCCCAAAATATTATTAGTTTATCCTAACTGTTCCATCATCATCATGCCTCATCATGTAACTTGACCACAAGGTACCTTTTCATTACATACAAATTATTGGTCTTTTTTAAGATTATTATGACGAAGAACTAATTAAATTGGGGGCAGTTTAATGTAAATTAATATTTTCTATTCATAAAAGATAAACTATAATATGATTGATATTTTGTAGTGATGTATTATTAGATTTATTTCCATAAGGTACCTTTTCGTAAATGTATGGAGCAAATACTGTTATTGTTATGTAAGTTTAAAGTGGCATAAGGGGTTAAATATAGTATTTAGTTGGGGTTTTAGGATTTATTTCATTTGAATGACAGAATTTCTTTCATATGTGCTCAGAAAAATTGATTGTGTGTCACATTAAAAGTAAAAATATTCAATTTTGTGATTTTATATGAAAAAGTCAGAAAATACATTTTCACCTCTAAATCGGTATTGTTTTTTGCTTAAACTGTCTGTCAGTGTCGTTTTCTAATAGATAAAATTTAAATCTTGAGAGCTCATTGCAATCAATCGTGAAAATGAAATAAAACTTTATTTTCAAGAGATTGGTTAGTATACACATAAATCAGTCGATATCAAAAGTTTCTATTTGCATTACAGAACAAGTCGCAATATTTTTTTAATCTCAGATATATAAGGCATTATTATTTGTAGTCAACTATGTAACTTACTTCAGGAACATAGTTTTTTAGGCGGCTAAACTTAAAACTTCTCTATCGTAAAGTTGCTCATTTCACAACATTATTTTCAAAAAATCATATCTCTGTAACTACGCAACCTAGAAGGTTGATCTTTTGTGTTATCGATAGGTTATTTATTGTAGATTACTGGGGTATGCATAACTCCATACCCGCCATAAGGTACCTTTGACCGTGGGACGTCACATATATTTAGCTCCAGTTTATAAAACAAACGAAATATAGCAAAAACAAGTGTAATTTCTTAACTATGGTATCTGAAGCTACATAAATTAATTACAGGACTAGATATACCATATCCTATAAAAAAGAACAAAGTTTCAGAGCAATCTAGCTAGTCATTTTAAAATGTGAGCATAACTCCGTTTGTTTGGAGAACCGAGCTTGCTGGGGTCTCTTAGTCTGACAAGCCCTTTCTGTGTTTGTGAGAAAGGGACAGAATTTAACAAAGATTTGCTAAGTTTCATAAACACGGAGGATCTTTCTCTTACGTTTATATTAGGTAATTTCACCGCCACATGCTTGCAAATTTGACCATCTGTGTCCATCGCCTTATACGTCGGACATCTTGAGACAAAAGTTGCATAACTGCCGAATTGAGGTTACTTGTGTTTGCATCGTCGGTCAGCATCTGTTTACTGTCTGATAACTAGCCGCGAATTCGATATTAAAGTAGGTTAGAGAGACTGAAGTCTTTGATAGCAGCTTGTATTAATACCTATCCATCTCCATCATAAGTATTTTTAATGATATAGGAGGGAACGAGCAGACGAATCGTCGATGGACACCTGCAAGACCAGAGGGGTTGCAAGTGCGTTGCCGGACTTTAAGATGGACTTTAAGTGACAGTATTTTCTCAGCTTCGCTGTGCGAAGCAGGAAGTTTCTGGAGAAACGTACAGTTGTTGACTGCCAACCATATAAGTGGTGCGGTTTGAAAATATGAAATGGTGATAACCTCAAAATCACACACATGTAAGCATGTAACATATTTATGCCATCTGGTATATTTATACCATAGGTACTTACACTTTTTATTTCAGATTAATATTTAATTTTGTTGATAATTAGCAACAGAGAGGTAAAATATTTGTTTAAAGCTGAGCATCATCAATTCGCCATTCATCATTCTAATAAAAAACACCTATTCAAGATTGTTGACCCAAATCGGCCCATGTTAATGGACTCACCCGTCAATCAATTTGGATGGTACATAAAACATCGTCGTAAAACCATAATGATCGAATCAGTGTTGTCTGTCTGTATATTAAAGCTTTTAAACTAGCCAGTCAGTTCAGTGAAGTGAGTGCAAATTGTAATATATTTGACCGAGACAAGTCTGCAACGATTTTGATAACACACGCAGTGCAAGTGTTATTTTAAACGTCAAATTTCTACGAAAATAACATATGTTTGCTATCAAAATCGTTGCAGACTTATCTTGGTCTAACTCTAAATATGTTGCAAAAATCAGATCTACCTATTCTATAGAGGTAAATTAGTTAAATTGTGTGATGGACTAATTACCTACCTAACCCTTATACTATACCTAAGAACTTATGTAAAAAGTAATGAAATAAACGCATTTGTATTTGTATTTTGTATTTGTGTATCGAGTCCCATACAATTGCAGATATTCAAAGGGGTCTCTTTGTTTCCCATAAAGTTTTAAGTCATAATGTATTGTTAGTCATATTATCATTAGTCATAAAACTGAAACCGTTAACTTTTCAGGATTTTCGTAAGGTTATTCTATAGATAGGTTAGGTTAGGTTTGTTTTATGGCAATCCTGAAAAGTGGCGCGTTTCTGAACCAAATAAATTATGACTAACGAAAATGCGGGCAAACAATACATTATGACCTAAAACTTTTTGGGAAACAATAGAGACCCACTAAAATAACATAAAAAGAACAAAGAATTAGTTTTAGTAAAATGAAGCAAATATTTTCAACCCATATTTTACTTTACCCTGAACCTACTCCAGCTTAAGATACACAGTAATTCAATATCTCCTAGAAATTACGCGTTCTAAGTGTTTTATAATTTGATTGCGAAATCTGAAGCCCCGAATTTTGTTAAATATTCGATTTAACTTTTCTGCCGATTAGGCAGTAGGTACAATTTTAAGTCGTCTAAGGTTAACCAATTATTTATTTAGTTATTTATTACACAAGAAGTTACAACTTTTTTGTTAAGGACAATGCTCCACAAAACTACATTTTGTTTGACTGTGGAGTCTCACTATACTGTACTTAATACTTCATTAAATTTAAATATTAGAATAGCTTTACATTAGCATTATAAATAGCTGAATTAAGAGTCTCAAGAACCTAGCCGCCGCCATACAATCGAAGTAGAAGTTTTACATACAATTTTTTTTGTGTAACAATTTTTCGAGCGTATCTTTGATTGTGCGGGAGTGGCTTTTAGGCGATGGGCTCGTGTGATACTTAAAATAACAATGTCCTTGTTTAACAGATTAGGATCTGATATGGTAATCTGTTATCATCATCATCATACACTTAAAATTGCGTGCATGTGACGCAATTTTAATTACCAATACGAATAACGAACTGTAATGTTTTCCGAAGTTATTTTCTGCGTACTTTTTAAGATAGGTATCTACATATCTATAACATGGGCTATAAAACTACTTCACTTTCATTTTACTAAGCTAACTATAAAAAATCTGCATTTACGTGTTTGCATGCAAACATGAATTGTGTGACACCGATTTAAACTTTCACGATTTTTACTCATTATTATTACACAATTAAATATCGCAGGTTGAAAAACAGTGCGGTTACCATCAGTTTATCACTGACATAAACGCCGTCGAGAACGTAATTTACTTTATCTACTCACATATCATAAACTCTCTATGATGCCTTCAAAATCCGTAAATAATGGCCCACGTTACGATAAACTGTTTTGTTACAGCAAATTTCTTATCTGTGAAAATGTGGTAATAGCTTCATTACTATATCAAAATCGATTTGGTAATGACATTCAAATTTCGAACATCTCTGAAAAAAAAAGCAATTTGATTTGACCCCTATTCTAATATCAGTCGAGATGACGTTTTATTCGAAATCAAATGACAATTGCATACAATATTGACAAATCTCGCTTGTAAGTTGGTATCGGACGATATGGTAATCGACCCCGACTCTAGTTTGTCTTTGAATTAAAAAAAACTACGGATGCGTGACATGCGTGAAAAAAGTTTTCATTTGCCGCCATTTGACGTACAATTTATCTTTTAATTAGTTTGTAAGTAAAAAATAATTTGTTTTGTTGTTTTTAAAGTAACTATAACAAAAGTTTCGTGTAAAATGTACGATAAAGATATTTCGGAGACGCCAGCTCATATCCGCGAGTTCCGCCAGAGAGGAAAGTGCCCCAATGTCGGCTGTAATATGAGGTTAGTGAATATATCATAGAAAGTTTATAATATGTGTGTAGATAAAGCAGTGTATGTAACTGTACATAATTAGGCATTAAAACACTCGTGTGATACTATTATGAAACTCATTTCATTCGTTTCATAAACCCACACTCGTATTTTAATGCCTTTCATTATGTAGCAGTCACATAAACTACTATTCTATACATCACGTTTGCACTAATATGCGAGTGCGAGCGAGATGTATAGAAAGTAAATTACGTTCTCGACGGCGTTTATGTCAGTGACAAACTGATGGTAACCGTACAGAACATCGTGAGTGTTTGTGTCGATCCGGTGACATCCCTAGTGCGCAAAACGTTAATAGTACATTATTGTCGAGGCTCGGAAGTAGCTACTTGCAGGCTGAGGATTCGTTTTAAACGGACGACCTTGGGAGTCCGTTTAATTGAATCCGAAGCCAGCAAGTAGCCTTCCAGCCGAGTCATATATAGTGCTTTTCTCAAAAATGGTGCAACAAATATAAATATAATAGGAATATTTTACAGAAGCAACGTTTTTACATATATATTTTCACAGAAAAAGTAGAAACAATTGAAAAAGTTTGCTTTGCCGCCTTTTTATTTTTTAAATTTTAAAATAGAAGTGTATTTTTCTGCCGAAAATACGCCAAGCTATTTGAGGCAGCTAAATAGTCGCGATACCAACATTATAATAATATTACTAATCATCTGTTTGGCTGTTTAATGGGCCTGTGCCTTCATTTGTTATGGCCATTTAAACTTTTAAAAAGTTTGGAACTCGACAAATAATGGAATTTGTATGCAACATTGCAGTCCCAAAATCGAGACTGCAATGTTTTTAACTTTTTAATTTTTGACTGACCATAAACTTCGCACGTCGCAACCAAATTTTTATACGGCAACGTCGACTTTGCCGTCCATTTTTGAGAAAAGTTAATAAACAAGACCAAGTGCGGGTAGTTCGAAAAACTCGCGCGCCATAAGATGTTGATGGCAAGCCAGTCTTCTCCGAGATCACGGGGACCTCAAAACGTCGGAGGTAAATTTATAACTTAATGTTACGCGATTAAGTCCCGTATAAGATCTGTGTAAGATAATCTCTAAATATAAAAAAAAATACATATTATTCCTGTTTGCTCAATCCCTATTATTAAATCCAATGTTTACAGAAACAATATTTTGCTGAGAATATGTTATTAACATAAATTTTACAAAAGACCAAGTCGGACAGACTCATATAATATGAAAAGAATCCTAGAAATCTTTGATATTACTTTACGTGAGTTTACTTCACAGTCGTACGTGCATATTTGATCTAGAATACCTAAACTAGAAGGGAGCCTTGAGGTATTCTGTCTTCCATTGTATGAGCAACAATGTACCATCCCGAACTAGGTACTCTAAAAGATTAGATGGTATTTCTAAAATCTCTTATAGTTACAACCAAAGAACTAGAATAACTGCAGAAGTCTGACTAGAACTCAAAAAACCGGCCAAGTGCGAGTCGGACTCGCGCACGAAGGGTTCCGTACCATTACACAAAAAACGGCAAAAAAATGTTGATTGTTGTATGTGAGCCCCACTTAAATATTTATTTTATTTTGTTTTTAGTATTTGTTGTTATAGCGGCAACAGAAATACATCATCTGTAAAAATGTCAACTGTCTAGCTATCACGGTTCATGAGTTACAGCCTGGTGACAGACAGACGGACGGACAGACGGACAGCGGAGTCTTAGTAATAGGGTGCCGTTTTTACCCTTTGGGTACGGAACCCTGAAAATGGTCACACGTATAGGTATTGAACGGCGAGCGACTCAATAGGGATGATGACACATGTTGAATTTTATAACAAAATCTAGTAAAATAGATAGCAAATGAGCAATTTATCACATATTGTGGATATTCAAAAAAAATATGGAAATAATACAAAAATACAGCACCTGAAAGTTTCAAATTTTAAGTTTTTTTTAACTTCTAAAAACGAAATAAGTAAGGATACCATTCGATTCCTCACATTTTATCCAAATAAAGATTGTATGGCAACTATATACATAAACGCAATATTTCACCGACAAAAACGCAATTTTCTTGTTTTGTTCATAGTGTTCATACTTCAAGATGGACTCTCAGTGACCTTGACGTCACGGTCACTTATTGTTTTGTTAGGGGCGTTTCGCGAGTGAAGTACGACTGTCGGACTTTGACTATCATTTCTGACTTTTGTATTGCTTTAATACAATGGGTCCCATATAGACATTTGATCCTAAAAACAAACCTGATTGATTGATACCATCAATGAAAATTTGTCATGTAGCCTATTGTACAGAGCCCCTAGTGTACATTTCATTCGATGGCGTGACGAGCGTTCGCGTTTGGGTTATGTCTATTTTTGTATGGGATTTTGAACAGCGCGCCAAGCGGGACGTGATGGGGGAAACTCAAAATTCCATACAAAATGACACTTAACGCAAACGCGTACGTCACGTCGCGCTATCGAATTAAATTTACACTATGGCTTCTTTCTGTACGGTTACCATCAGTTTGTCACTGACATAAACGCCGTCGAGAACGTAATTTACTTTCCATACATCTCGCTCGCACTCGCATATTAGTGCAAACAGGATGTATAGAAAGTAAATTACGTTCTCGACGGAGTTTATGTCAGTGACAAACTGATGGTAACCGTACTGGTCTTTATGTGGAAGTTAGGATAGGTGACTGATATTCGTATACAATACAAATATGGGACGTTATCTATGAAAAGGGACCTTATTGTCGATGGCGCTTACGCCATTATTAACGATGCTCCGATATAAAATACAATGCCGCGCGACACTGTGCGGCGTAAGTGCCATCGATAATAAGGTCCCTTTTCATAGATAATGCCCCATATGTACTCTTTACTGTCTTTACAGCATGTACACCTAGTAAGGTTAGTGTGTAATGTTGTATTTGTATGTACCTATACAAATCCAGTGATCCTCTGTATTTATGTAAATTCAGTAATTTACATAAATACCTACAAAGGTAAAACACCTTCCTTGCACGCCTTCTTATCACTAAGAATAAGAACATATTCGTGACTAACTATTGACACAGTGGACTTTCTATCCGTTCGATTATTAATTTATTAATATCATCATCATCATCTTCCTCGCGTTATCCCGGCATTTTGCCACGGCTCATGGGAGCCTGAGATCCGCTTGACAACTAATCTTAAGAATTGGCGTAGGCACTATTAGTTTTTACGAAAGTGACTGCCATCTGACCTTCCAACCTAGACGGGAAACCAGGCCTTATTGGGATTATTAATCTATTAATATGCCGTGATGATAAAATTCACATCACACAATTATTCGCGTCATGTCATAATTTGGTCCGTTCACGGTGACAACAGATTAATTACTATTAACGCATGTTTATGACCGATATAAAAAATCCTCCCATGACTAATTTCCGATTCGAATTTATCTATTGCGTTCATTCATCTAGTTTTGGTACGACCTTGTTAGACATCTCAAGTGCATCAATGAGTGCGAGCAAGATGCCTTAAGGTCTCTCCAGATATATCGAGGCGCATTCGGCAAACGCCGATAGGAAAAAGCTTTATGTCTGCGCAATGCGCAAGAGCGAATAAGTCGTCGTTTGGCGCTTGCCGACGCGTCGGCGGCTTTTTTACTCTTATTGCGCAGATATAAAGCTTTTTCCTATCTGCTTTTACTAAATGCGCGTCGATATATCTGGGGAGACCGTAAGGCTGTGTTTTCACTGAGGCGGAGATGAGAGGAGACGTGCGGGAATCAAGTTTTTTTTTCTTAGCCCGTTATAGTGTCCCACTGCTCTCCCCTTGATCTCCACACCTCCCGTTGTGGTGCTTTTTCCGGCCAGTTACTGATGAAGGTGTCTAAGGGTAACATTTCATTTCTGACCGCAGCTGCACTACTAGTACGAACGCGTCGGTGTTATTGTCAATTTCCATAGTAAAATGAATGGTAGTGCTGCTGTCGTTGGAAATGGACTGTCACCTTAAGTCGTCCCGTCATCTCCGTCTGGGCCTGCCACGTCGGCTCTTTTGCGGCATCCACTTCGTGGCTATACTAGCCCACCTATCCGGATGCATGCGGCAGACGTGACCCGCCCAGTCCCACTTCAGCCTATTATTATTTTATTTTAAGGCACGATTTATATGGCTCGTGCAGATTGAATTTAGGCTTCTCCCTCGAACTTAGTGGTGCGTGTGGCATTAGGCATCTAATGACATCAATAACAGATTATAAGACCAAAATCGGCCTCCTAGGCAATTGCGTATCGATCAACATACAATACAGTTGGAAAACTCTCACACTTTTTATCCTGCATCTCGTTTCTGCACACACAAACGCCATGTTTTAAAGGAGGATGCATGTATTGACCAAGTGATTTCTCCAAACAATGGAAATCTTAACCGGTTTTGCAATTGTCTTGTTTATAATTTCAGTATGAATGTTAGCGTTACATTCTTGCCTTTAGTGACTCAAACGACAATTGTATTAGTATTAATTAACTGTGTATAAGTAGAAACGTCTGCAAACGATACTACAATGCTTAGAAATATTTAAAGGAAAAGTGGAAGAACAGACAGTAACCTTAGACACCTTAGAGATGGCCAGAGGGCCCCGTAAGCCTTTGAAATATTACACAAGTTGGGCATTTTTCTTTCTTATATGACATATATGAGTTTATAAAATAGTGCTCTACTTGAAAAAAAAAAAACAAATTAAAATATCTTCATAAAATAATGTGATTTATTTTCTAATAGACAGTAGGTAGGGGTAGGACGACGATACATATCTTTCAATGAAATAACGTCATGAACACACAGCGTACACAAAACGCTTGCAAATTTGTTGAATAAATGATAGAATATTGTCGGGGCATTGTGGACATTAATAAAGGATAAATAGCTAAGGAGAGCAACGAAACAACCGGCTTCCAGAGAAAAGATTTTATGACAACTAAAACAAAAGTTTTTTACATATAATAAAGTGACAAAATCATAGACAAAATGTATAAAAAATATAAAATTTAGTCCTCGTCACATTCAACCTTATAGACGTTATAAGTGTTATAACGTGTCTATAGATTGTTCGATCTTATCGCAAAGAGCGTAATATATTTCAATCAATGCCAATTGCAACTACCCTTATCAGGGAGAGGATAATTGGATGGTAGATAGCATCAACATGTAACTGATGTAACGCTCAAGACTTGATTGTTTTAGAAACCTTTCACAATAGGTACCCTAACAGTAGTATGAAATGGCTAGTTATATAGGTAGCCGAAGGACCTGACGAGCAAAATTTTATATCACTTAGTTGTAATGCCTTATGCACTTACTTATTTGTTTTATATAGGTAGGTACGATACAATAAAGTGTTTTACTGCTACTACTTAAAATACTGACAGTGACAATTGACTTCTAAACTGTTATAAATGTCATATACCTACTAAGAAGTAGTGCATGATCACGGCCTCCAGTGCCACACGCATGAAGCGAACCAAAAAAAAATTGTTCTTATATGTACTTCTAATAATCATAATCATAATATTTTTATTCCAAATAGATTCTTACAGATCATTTTACAATAAATGGATGGAATGTAATGGATTTGAATTACTATTCAATTGACTTATTTGACGATCACTGTCGATATCGCGACATTTCGGATACCGATCGCAGCTGCTCTACTCCTAACTCAACTCCTAAATGTCAAAAATCCGGACAGTGACATAATTTTTGACATTTGCGGCAGTAATGCAGTCGGCAGTCGCGCTGCAATGCTGCCGCAGCAGTGCAAGTGCGGTTGGAATCTGAACGTCACCTTTAGCTAACTCTGGTCCGATTCTATCAGCTTATATCGAGTAGGGCAGTGTGAAAGCGCGCTTATTCGTACAACAATAATGGAGCAATACTAACAGCATTGTGCATAACAAATGGGATTGTTGTATCAGTAATATGTAAGTTTATTTGCCCATATCGGTCCGTAGTTTGATCATTTGTTTTAATTTGTGCACAATTTCCGTGTGTTTAGACCATTTATGGCATTCAGTTTGGCGTTTGTGCTCATAATAGGCAATCAGTGAATTTGACTTTGTTCATAGTTTAAATATATTTGTACTTACTCGTAAAAGAAATAGTGGCGTAGCTGTTAGTGTAATATACAATACATTCTACACGGTGTAACATGAGGAAACCGAATTATTTTAACAGTGTATTCCTTAGTTACTTACTTACTTAGAGACAAAAATGTCCTATAAACTTTTTTGAAATTCGCCTAGTTTCAGAGATAATATTATTTAAAAAGAAAACAAGTTTCGGTTGTTACATAGTGTAAAAGGCCTTTTTGATGGTGATGTTGCTGCTATGGGACGTAGTCTAAATATCCTTATTGATAAATGTCAAAAAGTGACAAGTAACACTTTGCAAAAAGTAGGTTTTACGAAAAAAAAATGTAAAAATCAATTTTAAATGACAAGTTTACCAATAACATTTATTTTTTATGTACAAATACATTCAAAAAATTGAAAAAACAAAACAAAAAAAAATTTTTTGTCGAAATTGACCTAAACTCGTATTAAATTTTTTCTTTCTTTTGACCTCAGAAATGCGTGGTTAAAATTATTCGGTTTCCTCATGTTACACCGTGTATAAAAATAACAAATATGACATAAGGCTATTCCATCAGTTGTTGTACTATGTATATTCTGAGTTGAACTGAAGTAAATTTAGGACGTACACTACGGTGAGGTATTTCGGTATCGGACAACGACATTCTCTGGATATATTCACAGCGACCTCGGCTTTTCACGGGCATTCACAATGTCTATTTATGGCAATACAGTCGGATCAGTAGGTACATTGTTTCTATTTATGCCCTTCGTTTTAAAACGAGTTAAAAGCTACATGTTTGGGAATAAAACTACTGAAGTTTTGTCTATGAATATAAATAGTTTAAGGGAAAACTGGCGCATTAAAAGTTAATTTCTATCTTATATAAATCATGTTCTTAATTAAATAGGACCAAATGGCGGGAATAAGGCCTTGCATGCACAGAAGTGGATCAAAAGCCCATAAAAAAATTATATAGCACATTATACAAATACAAATTATTTATTGTTTGAATGTGAGTGGTTATAAATGGTGGTAATGGGGGTTATAAAAAGCGATGCGCAGATTTTGACACAATTTGTTTTAACTATATCAACCACAGCTAATGCCCCTACGTTTGATTTTTTTCGAATTTTTAATTATTATAAAAGTTTTTTTTACAATAATGAAGTAATCGAAAAAAATCAAACGTAGGGTAGTTCAGTGAAATTAGCTAAAATTACGGCATAATTAATAGAAGACTTTTTTTAATTGGGATATGTACGTTGTCGACCGAGGCTATGTTTCATCAACTCTCCCCTCCCCTCCCCCCTCTGCGTCACCCCCCCACACCCCCGCTAAGGGTCCAAAAGCTAGTTTTTCTCAATTTTTAAGAAAACCGTTCAAGCTACAGAAAAAGGGTGTAGGAACGAAGTGATCCTTATTAAATTTTGTATTTATCTCTTATACACACTATATTTCTATCACTTATAGTTTTTGAGCAATACGTCACGGAAGATGCTATTTTTAGCATTTTCAGTGTTTTTTTTTCTTCTAATGACTTTTCTCAAATAACACTTACGATATCTTTCACGCTTTTAGGGTTCCGTACCTCAAAAGAAAAACCGGAACCCTCATAAGATCACTTGTGCGTCTGTCTGTCTGTCCGACCATTCCTCCCCCCCCCCCCCCCCCCCCCCCTTATCTCTGAAACTACTGGGCCTAAAATTTTGAAAAAATACACAAAATAATACTTTAGGAAAACCTATTACAAATGTGCAGTCAAGCGTGAGTCGGACTTATGTACGGAACCCTTGGAACGCGAGTTCGACTCGCACTTGACCGGTTTTTTTTATTTAAGTAAATAGTTAATATGTTATTTAAAATGGGTATTATTTATTGAAAGAGTTTGTGTATCTGGGAACCTTGTTCACTAGGGACGGTAAGCATGATAAAGACATTGAAAGGAGAGTGAATGCTGGAAATCGTGTGAATGGGGCACTTAACGCTTTTATGAGCAGCCAGAAGGTGTCGCAAAAAGCACGGTTGGCTGTTCATAGAGGGGTGTTGGTGCCTACACTTATGTATGGTAGCGAAAGTTGGGTATGGCAGAAGAGGCATCAGAGCCACGTGAATGCAGTGGAAATGAGAGCGCTGAGAAGTGTGTGTGGTGTGAGATTGCAAGATAGAATTAGGAACAGTGTGATAAGGGAAAAGTGTGGACTGAATGTTGATGTAGTGACTAAAATTGAGAAAGGTATTTTGAGATGATTTGGACATGTGGAAAGAATGAGCGAAAGAAGGCCAACAAAGAGAGTGTATACGGGAGAAGTGGAAGTGGGAGTTGGAAGGGGTCGACCTCGGCGGATTTTCTCTGATAAGATCGGGGAAATCCTGAAGAAAGGCCAGGTCAAGAGCACCCTAAACCGGCGAGCGTGTATGAGGAATGTAATGAAAATGAAGGAAGCGAAAGAGGTATGTCAGGATCGTAGCAAGTGGAAAACCGTGGTCTCTGCCTACTCCTCCGGGAAATAGGCGTGATTATATTAATGTATGTGTTATTTATTATTAAACTACTTCATTTGACGATCCCATGCCATTTTTAAAATACATCGCCTTCAAATATTTTCAATGTCAGCTAATATCGTTATTAACCACTTGTCTGTATATGAAACGGATCCTGACCGAAATTTATAGGTACAGCACAACCGAGGGTGAACCCACGACTTTTGATCACCACACACATCTTCTTCCTCGCGTTAGTTGTCGCTTTTCGGTGAAGGAAAACATCGTGAGGAAACCGGACTAATCCCAGTAAGCCCTAGTTTCCCCTCTGGGTTGGAAGGTCAGATGGCAGTCGCTTTCGTAAAAACTAGTGTCTACGTCAAATCATGGGATTAGTTGCCAGCGGACCCCAGGCTCCCATGAGCTGTGGCAAAATGCCGGGAACAACGCGAAGAATATGATGAACTTTTCATGTGTGTGGTGGTCAAAAATCGTGAGTTCACCCTCGTTTGTGTTGTATAAAATTCGGTCAGCGGGCGCAGCACGGTTCCATTTTTATCGCCTATCACTATGCGCGTCCCTTTCGCACTTACATACTTGTTAGAGCGTGACAGGCATGGTGAGGCAACATAGAGGTACAATATTAGAGAGGAAACGGGGGAGGGGCCAAATGACCGAACGAGATACACTTATAGAACTTTCAGTAGGAGTAGCAAGAAAGCGGTACTATTGCTTGTCCTTGTCACAGTCTCACTTTCTGTTTGTTCCCCACCATAAATTTAGTATGGGTTATGGTGGGCAACAAATAAAATTTTTCATTTCATTTCATTTCAATAACCCGACCGAAATACGTAGATTTTTGTTTTTGGTATATTGTCAGGAATGTTAAAACGTGTTTTTAATATTGTCGCATTGCGTATATTTTGTCCCTCACGGAGGCACGCGCACATCACTTCTATAGGCTACCTTTTATGTGAGGCAAGCTATAAAAACGCGACCGTGCGATCTGTTTCACAGTAAAGTGGTTAATAGTAACGATGTTCGGTGAGCTTAAAAATGTTTGAAGACGATGTATGTTCAAAATGGCATAGCATCGTCAAATGAAGAAGTTTAATAATAAATAATACACCATTTTAAAGAACATATTAACTATTTATTTAAATTAAACAAAATTTGGCGATATCGTAAGTATATTTTGAGAAAAGTTATCTTACAAAAGAAAAAAAACGTAAATTCTTAAAAAAGCTGCATACATGGTGACAGATTTCACAAAAACTATAAGTGATAGCACTATAGTGTGTATAAGAGATAAATAGCAAATTTACTAAGGATCACTTCGTTCCTACACACTTTTTCTATATCTTGAACGGTTTTCTTAAAAATTTAGAAAAACCGCGTTTCGGGCCCTTTGCGGGGGTGTGGGGGGGTGACGCAGAGGGGGGAGGGTTGGGGAGGGTTGATGAAAAATAACTTCGGTCCATAACGTACATATCCCAATTGAAAAAAGTCTTCTATTAATTATGCCAAGTTTTCCATATATTTTTTTCCAGAAGCAACGTACTAGGGGCATAGCTATGGTTATTAATACCTACATCAAGTTATGAACAAATATTTTGCATAATGTCAATATCCCGAGAGGAAAATGGGGGCTACGTTTGTATGGAGAAACGGAGAAAACCGTTTAGATAGAATCCTCGAAATGTAGGTACCATATCGGAACACGCTTAGCTACAATTGATGAATATGTAATTTTTCCAAGTCATACGGTTTCTGTTACATGTTGCGTACAGTGTTAAAATATACGCACTTTTTATAATCGCAACATAGCAAGCTTCCTCATGGTCAGTCAGGCACGCGCATTAAGCGTATAGCTAATTAGTAATTACCTACGGACATACGTTCGATTATGAGGACTTCCTATGTGTAGCTTCCTTGATCATTCTTTTACTGTGCGCCGACAAGGAAACGTGGGGACGCGTGTTTACAGAGTAAAAAGAGTAGTTTCTCTAGGCGCGTGGTTTTCCAATGAATTTAGACTTAGTGACATTTCTTAATAACTGAATGGAGCAAATTTTTACGCTGCACCCTTGCATGCGGCATACATTTTTTTCGGTACTTGAGACTCGAATGAGTAAAACGGGAGATATTTGTACCAGAGTCGTTAACTATTATTTTATTCTCCACAGTGATGCTAGTGACCATTTTCTAAAATGTGTTTAACCCCATTAACTAACTGTATAGATTTCAATTTCAAAAAATCCTAGTCTTCGGCGACGGGGCAGCCCTACCGCAGCCCTGGCCCAGAACTCCACCATTAACCAACCCTCCTCATATATGTATTTTTTTTCTTGTTGTAGTTTAATTAAACTTGCTGTCCTCAATTTCAGTAACATGCTTAAACCACTGTTTATTAATGTTGATGTATTTTTGTTTCAGGTATGTTTTCGTCTTGCTTGGGTTATTTATTCATTTGACGCACATAGCGTACAAGTTAATAAAATAACGTCTCACGCTCCTCAGCAAAGGTGGGTTCATGTTTGTTGCTGAATCTTAATAATACTGAACCTACCGGAAATATTTGTTGTCATAAAATCATATATATATATTAAAAAAACCCGACGCAATGAAACGGGTGAACAGATTTTGATTTAAAATGTCTAAAAACTAGAAAATCTGCTTTGATGTACGATCGTGATTTTGGCTAGGTCCCCGATGACAAACGAAAAATTATTTATTCAATGGAAATATTTCAATCTTCAACTCGTCGAGTTTCTATATTCAATCCATATGACAGATGTTTAAAGAGATTGCGTTTTCCTTAGAGAATAATAACTAATCAGCTAAAGACAGCGTCTCCAGACAGATAAGCGTGCTTGAAGCCTGGTCTGCGGATCCCAGACAGAAGGGTAAACGATATCCCAGAATAATGGACCACATTAGTCTCTTAGACCATTGTTCACTCAAGGCGTAACACACGGGGAGAAGTTACGTCGCGCACCGCTGCGTTGTACCATCGAGTTTTGCTGAAGAACGACCCCACACCCCACGCACTATCTAATCTGTATCTTTAGGTATTTAAATAAAAGTATACAAATCATTTGTACATTTTCGGGTACTGTCATAGTCTAATAAAACATGGTCTTCTCTTCCACGAGTGACACAAGCCTACGTCACAATAACATTGCCACTTTATATAGCGCTATCGCATACTATCATATAGCGCTGTCGCATGATGACGTAGGCTTGTGTCAGTCACGTGACCACGAAAAGACGGGAAGAGAGTACCAGGCGGAGTATATTATTATACAATGGGTACTGTTATAACATTTATTGGTTAACCAGCCAAATACAAAACCGCCTGAATCAGTCACTGAACGACCTGACTTTAATCCACATTATATGATCATGTCATGTTTTCATCTACCCTCAACTGGCTCAAATGGTTATTTGAGGATAAATTTTGTTTACTTTTATTTAAATACCTAAAGATACATACTATAGAGCAGCATTACCCATTGGTGGGTAGTGATCGAATATTGAGTGGGCCCTGAAACTGCTAGGGAATCTGAGCATAACCAATAAAGTTGTATGCCCTTTTTAAGACGGCTATAGGTGGGTCCCGAATTTGGCAGTTAGGTGGGTCGGAGCCCAGTCAACTTTGGGAACCACTGCACTAGAGTGTCTCTTGAGCGTCGGCGTCTAGTGTTATGCAAAATTGTGTCGCTGCGCAGTTGCCCCAACGTTGCGTCGAGCAGCAGCCATAGCCATGTTGACTAGACGCCGACGCTCGGGAAATGCTAGTGTGGAGTCTCTCTTATTAACTTACTTGACTTGACTGTCTCTTGAAATGTCCAAAGGTCTTTAGAGCAGAGGGTATCAAGTTATCAACAATGGGATGCCATCTTCTTAAGGGCTTTGATACGCTCTAGGTCCTATAACAGCCCTCGCTTCTACAAACGATATAGTTCACCGTCTTCTTTAAATGATAACGTTTACTTTTGGTGCGGAGATTCCAATTCAATGCTAACCCCAGTGGTCAGGGCCTTTTGGAGGCTGTGTTCAATCCAATTCTGGCTGAACACATTATTTGGACCCAAATTGACTACGAGTTGGTTATCGCAGCAGGAGATGTGGAAAATAAGAAAGGAAGTTTAGCCTAGAAGTCGGGCACACGTAAATACTAAAGGCTCCGTCACACAGGCGCGTGAGAGGGACGCGCCACTTTTACATATGAACCGCTCACGCCGCGCTCACGCCCCGCTCTGAAAACGTGCCTGTGTGACGGAACCTTAACTTAAAAATACACCTTCAACGTCATACATTCAAACGCGGCTCGCCGCACCGCACTGCACCGTGTGTTTTGTACCTAACAGGAACAAAATGAATGGCACTACTTAATGCCTTTGAGACTGTAGCTGTCTATCGAATTCAAACTTTATTGCTTATTGATAAGGTACACGTTTGGTTGCAGCCGGGGATTAGCTAGATTGATATAACTGTTTCGCACTGATAAAAAAATATCCGTTTAGTTGGAATTTACGTCTCATGAGACTTTCAGCATTAAGTAACTTTTAGCTATAATAAACTTAACGAAAAATTCTACTTATTTTAAACATTAACATATGCGGCATCGAAAATTACAGGCGAAATCGTTAATTGTTAATTAACCAGTCAATTTTGGCGAAAGCGTTATTTAACGGATGATTAAAAATATTTCAATTAACTGTACTTTCGGAATGGAGAGGACGAAATGAGCCTTTTATTTTAATTAATCACCTATTTTCATTAAATGCGGTGACATTTGGATTGGTCATTATATATGTAATACTCGTGCAGATTTAATTAAATTACTATGTGATGGGATTCCTTTAGGAATACCTTTCATATTTATGTTTTTATTGATGTATTTACATTTACTGTAAATTAATGGAACACGTTGAACATGTAGACATGTTTTTAGCTATGGACAAAGCATTGGAAAATAACACAATAAAATTATATAAAATAACAATGAAGAACAAAAAGAAACATAAAATATAAAACAGAATCTAATAAAACTACAACTAGATATTTACAATCTCAATATTAAAATAACGTACCGTACGTACGTGACGTATTAAGATGGTGTATCTTACGGTATCTGACGATAAATTATCGCTCCGTCTGTGACAAGCTTTTTACGAATTGACAGTGACCGGACTACCTTTTTAAGAGTTTTCTGCCCCAATGTACCGACATATCGGATTCAGAGCACGCGTATCCGCTGCATCTCGAAGGATGCCTGTCCGACGTGCGTGGGCTTAATCATCGTTAAAGATTCCGATACTAATTGCGTTGCGATCAAGTGTCTGCTCATTCTACTTCTTCGTATGACAATAGATTGTCACTATCATTGACGCTGTTTATTTCATTTGTACCTATCTCTTTCTAATATTAGTTTTAGTTTGATTAAATTTCATGTTGAAATTGTAATACAAATAACGGGCGAGCGGGGAACACAATTACATACAATTGAATAAATGTGAAAAGCCCAAGGCCTCAAACCAACGTTCAATTTATCTAAATTGTCGATCCTTAAATCAGATCCTTTTAGAAAGCCTATCTAACATTCAATAAGAAAACATATAAATCGACATGTTATAAATAGGTGCTGGCCGTTGACTGTATTTATCGATATCGATGAAATCAAATCAAATATCAAGTATTGCGCCTTAACGCCAATCCAAATGTAAAAAAAAATATTGGAGTTCTTACTCGACTTGACATTTTCGTTTGGAGTTAACAATTAATAATTGTCGTGGCTACGTTTGGTGATATTAAATTGGTAGGTAACTATTGATTTAACCAAATGCTGGACTTTGGAACATTGACGTTCTATCATCAAGTAGCGTCTTTAAACTAAAATAACGCATTAATCGTCACAATTGTTTATCAGAGTCTAGAATAATTTAATTTACTAGAGATAGACTCTTCTATTGTAACAATATAGTCATAATAGGTATCTAAATTTTTCGTCTATATCGCTTATCGCTTATCACAATTCCAAAGTACCACCGTCTCAGTCTCAGGAGAACTTTATAAGTGCTATTTAAATCGGTTATAAACGCTCCAGATTCAATTACGCGAACTAGGTGGAGAGAAAACCGTATTTCATATTAAAATAAATGTATATTTCTTTTCCAAGTATACTAGTTATTATCCAGCCATTATATTTTTGAAGGGATCTTATTACGAGGCTTCTATATTTGGAGCTTTTTAATGAGATCATAATGAATTTAATTTGTAGGTACAATTTCACAATAGGTTGTTTTAGCCTGAAATGTTTTTATTTACGTGTAATTTATATTATTTATTAAAACCGAATGAAATAAACAAAAACAAACAATATAATATTATAGAGACATATGTTAAAGGTCACGAACATTTAGTTATTCTTATTCAATATTTTCAAGACCTTAAAACATTTTTGAACATTAATCACATTTAAATAAAGCCTAAAGTACCTTAACTTTATGTAATGTTTCTTTCATGTCCCTTTACCATGTGATAGGTACTAGTATTTTGTATAAAACGGTTATACCCCATATCTCTTAAATCGCTATCGCTATCTTTACCGAGCATGATTTAATAAATAACCCACAAAAAGCCTCTCAAACTATGTTTTACTACCACATAAATAGCTATATTAATATCTTCGTAATCCTTTGCGATGGCGAGTGGCAGCGTCAGATAAAGCACACTTATATAAAAGGACACATCTTAATAGCGAATGCTCGACGCTTAAGCCTTTTTGATGGCGGGTAATAGAGTACTTATCAAGGGCGTCGTGTCACTAACCCGACTGACACTTCCCGACAATCGGTTATCCTTATCCCACTAATAATGTATTGTTGGAAAAGTGGACGGTGTCTTTCTTTTCGAGCTCTTATTTAGCCGCAAGTTGAAGCGTCGTCAATTCTTACTTTGTACGAAAGTTTAGTTTATTGTACGAAAGGTTTTATGAAAAACAATAATGTTTCGTTTGCGTTGCGTTTGGATTGGTTGATTGGATCATTAATACTTTAAGCCCAGATATTTTATTTCAACTCCATTATAAAAATATCACGTTATAACGGAATATCACGTTATAACGGATAAAAAAGTCAGGTCTACAATATTAATTAGTGAGTTCATTAGGTTTACATAGGTGAAAGCCATTTTATTTACATTACTCTCCAGGCCAAAGTTCTCTTCTCTCTTCTTCTCTGTCGTATCGTTCTTGACAGAGCGGTTCGTGATCACGTTGACGGTAGAGGTGGACACAGCTCTTCAGCAGGCTAAAGTTACATACTCGTATCAAATAGACGGTACTAATAAACAAAAGAAAAACAACAAGTAATATTATACGAAAAAGGACTTAAAAATATCGTAGACGTATATCGAATTATCGATAATTCTATTCCACGATGTCGATTATTCAGTGCGCATCTCTAATTATCGGAATTAGTAATTCAATCAAATGATTTCATTTAAGGCCGACAGCTCGGGCGTCCTGGCTCCGAATTTAATGGACTTTTTTATAAGATCTATAAAACACTTAAGTAATTTGACACGCGTTTTAGGAAATGCTCTTTGGGGCGGGCTAAGCTCTTTAGCTTTTAAAAAGTTATTGTTTGTTAGGTTTTTGGTACTTTAGGAATAAGTAGCGGTTTTTATAAGTTTCGTAGAATCGGAAGAAAACCGCCACGATACGTAGAAGGCCACCTATGCGATGGACTGATTCACTGATCAAATTAAATCTGCCATGGAAATACCCCTGAACGCGTTTGCCAGAATGACCTCAAACCGCGGAAAATGGCGAGAAATCGTGCAGCAACATCTGTGCATGATGTCAGTTGACCATGACACTCTGCAAAGAGTATAACGACAAAGAAGACAGAGAATCGGACGGAGTTAATTTTGCACAGATTTAGCTGTGACGAAGTCTGATAGTGCCACCATAAATGTCATATTCCTATGTAAATATGACCTTTGCATGTCCACACTTTGTTACTTCAACGTCGATGCAAATTAAGCTTACTCGGATTCTAGTACAGTTGAGTTCACAAACATCGCTATAAGCTAATAACGTTCCAAAAATGGGGCATTATCTTTGAAAAGGGACCATATTGTCAATGGCGCTTACGCCGCACATCCACGCTAATGTGAAAAATATTTAACTTCATTTAAGAAATACGAGTATTCTACGATTTTGGGATTTTGAACGCGCGCTATAAAATCTCAAGTATCATAACTTAAATTCATAAAATTCCGCCGCTAAAACCCTGACGTTGAATATAGATAAGTAACAAATTAATAAAAAGACGTCCTTGTGAAAACTGATGCTGTGTTCCCATTTCCCCTATAGGCTGGGCGAGTGCGGGCGAGTCCAATTTTCGGGCACCACTCTGTCTAATGTGATCTCTAGTAACCGTACCATGAGTCACTGACGGTGTCAAAACTGACATATACGCTAACGTCTACGTAATTTATATTCTATATATCTCGCTCGCTTTAATATGCTAGTACGAGCGAGATGCATAGAAAGTAAGTCACACGTTCTCGATAGCGTCAGTGCCAAACTGGTGGTAGCGACACTGATTTCAATAAAATGTAAGAATATCCACTTCCACAGGTTTTGTTATTAACTTAATAATAAAATAAGGGACGTGAATGACACCCCTTGAAATGAGCAGTGTTAAAACCTCGGAACTTGAAGAGTTTTGGGGCTCTAATAAAGAAAAGTGTCGCCATTTTGCCCGCGGGCGAGTCCACTTAATAAGCTGGAATGGTTTTTCGCACTTTTTGACTGACTTTTAAAAACTGGGGGGTATTATTGTTTTTCGGCTATACATACCTATAGAGTAATAACGGCAAAAAAGGTGAATGAACAAATGTGATTTAAGATTAAGAGTCACAAGAACCCACCGCCAAAAAACCGCCCCCATACAATTGATGTAAAGCTCTCATTTTAAAACGACATACATTAACACTAATTTCAAAATACCGCTCTCATTACATCTTTCTCTTGATCTCAACTACCTATTGCACCAATACTACTTATGACATCCTCCTCCTTGCTTCGTTCTCCTCAGTGCTGAGGGTCGTGAACTCCTAGTGGAGCACATTTCCATACCAGCAGCAGGAGCGCTAATTTCCAGCCTATCCGATCCCTTGCGACTTCTAAGGCATCACGGACCTTCATGGATAGCGATTTGCTAACCTGGTCGGACCATCGCGTTGGACTGCGGCCCCTTCTCTTTCCTTCCACCGAACCAGTGACATTAGCTTTTCCAGGTTGTTACCAGTCTTCCTGGCTATGTGTCCGAAGAATTCAAGTATACTCTCCGGAGACATGTGGTTGAGATCCTGGTGGTTACTCCGAGATCCTTGAGTATAGAGGCGTTGGTGACCTTATGACATATGCAACTAGAATATTGAAGTGATTCCGATTGCATTCCTTAGCAATATAATTTTAAATTTTCGTATTGGTATCTTTATAAAGCGGTATTCGAATAAAACTTCTAATAAACGAATCCTGGACTATAATTCTCCAAGCTCCAGAGAAGACGCGAAAATAGACTCCAGGGAAAGTTTGTGAAAAATATTAAAGTCCATAATTAAATTAGTCGCTAGAGCAACACCCCCCACATAGATACGGGGGTGGGGGCACGACTGATCGATACGACGTTCGGTAATATTGGAACTGGTATTTTACAGTCCGTGATAAAGTTATGATAACTCGGTGTTAAGAAGGCGCAAACCAGGAAATTAGAAGGCAACAAAAGATAGATCAAACAAAGCTTTTTAACATTTACCTAAAAAAATTGGTACTTAGAAAACACTGACTACTTTTCCGCGAAATGAAAAAAAAAGTCTAATGTATGCGTCATTGTTCCCTACCAGCCAGTTACAGTAACACGGTCGCTAATGTTTCCTTTAGCCGAGTCACGCCGATAATCGAGTCAGTCGAGTCGGGCCGGTGTTGAATAACTTATGAATTCGATTCAACCTCATCGATTCCTGTGTGGTTCCGAGTTACGCGCGAGTTGGCGGCTCAACTACAAAACAAGTGGAACTCCGTAACTACAACACTTAGCCGACAGTGGGACTTATCATCCAAGAGAGACCGTCCGGATTATAGGGACGGCCGCATTAGCGAGTCTCTACTGTATTTTTAAGAAGAAGGTCAATCAAAGGGATTTTACTATTACACTTAAGTAAACCAATTTTTAAACAAGCAGATACGTCTGCGAGCGATATTCCAAATTTTATATTAAAGGAAAAAATTTAAAAAGTTACGCTGTCCGGCAGGACTATACAGTTAAGTAATTTGTTTTTTATTTCTCTTGCATATTTGAGCAATGGAATAAGTTTTTGGCAAAAATTTCATTTTTGGTTCAAGCTTTTATCGCTGACTGTACTTTTCTTACGACAGACAACTAATACTCATCGAGACAATTCTAAAAACCCATAACACAATTAGGTTGCGTTGTTTCATCACAGAGTTCCTATGGCCACCTCCTGTCTCCATCATCAGATCAGTTCGACAGTACCATATTATTCTATTGTCATCAGAACTACATACAGCTTCCAATTTTCATGACGCTACGATCCTTGGAAGATGGTTAAATTAGTTACCTTAGATTCCATTACATAGTTAGTTACATTATACATACAGGTCGACCTAATAAAACCTTGTTAAAAATAGACGTTCGATATTTGGAGTCGCGATAGTTTCTTGGTTCGCCTGAGCGGTATAATCGGCAAGCGATGGGAACCGCATCAGTAACTTGGACTGGCTAATACTGGCAACACTTATCTGTTCCGTTTTAAAAATGGAGTTTCATTCAGTTCGAATTTTGAAGTTAAATTGGCAGATGAATAGTGAATGGATAAAGTTAAGTCAACCACGCTTGTCATAGTCAAGAAGTTAGCGTTAAGGTGATATTCCGATTGTGACTACAGCGATGATGTAGCAGTAATTAAGAAACGGGAAATGCTGCCAATTATTGATAATATGAGTGAAGGAGTTGAACTTTCTAATCGCGACAGCAATGCGGCAAAGACAGAAACGCAAGTTATGAAGGAAATTAACTGTAATATCGCGCACTTGTAACTGCTGCTGTGGAACTCAAAAAGTAACCTTAACTTAGTAAAGCTTCACTTTTACAGACTTTTTTATTGTCTGGGTTTCAGAATATTAAATTACTAACCCCGTTACCTACCTATCATCATCATCATCATCATTTCAGCCTATATACGTCCCACTGCTGAGCACAGGCCTCCTCTCATGCGCGAGAGGGCTTAGGCTATATAGTACCTACCTATATTAGATCTAATTTAGTTAATTCTAAAATACAATGGATTTATTTCGCTGCATTTGTTTTTGACTTTGGTTACACATATTGTTATCAAAAGTCAAAATAAAATAAATGATAAACATGTTTTTTAGGGTTCCGTACCCAAAGGGTAAAACGGGACCCTATTACTAAGACTTCGCTGTCCGTCCGTCCGTCCGTCCGTCCGTCCGTCTGTCACCAAGCTGTATCTCACGAACCGTGATAGCTAGACAGTTGAAATTTTCACAGATGATGTATTTCTGTTGCCGCTATAACAACAAATACTAAAAACAGAATAAAATAAAGATTTAAATGGGGCTCCCATACAACAAACGTGATTTTTGACCAAAGTTAAGCAACGTCGGGAGTGGTCAGTACTTGGATGGGTGACCGTTTTTTTTTTGCTTTTTTTTTTGTTTTTTTTTTATATAGTACGGAACCCTTCGTGCGCGAGTCCGACTCGCACTTGCCCGATTTTTTTTAGTAATTATATTTCATTATCAAACTGCACTCGGGACTTAATCGCGTATTTAAGTTAAGGCCGTTCCCGTACCCAAATGAAATCTACAATCGAGCCTCTCCTCACGCCACCCGTCCCGCCCCTAGATACAATGACGATACAACAGCGCCACGCAAGAAGTAGTGACTTAAATGAACTAACAGGACACTGATTTGTAAAACGTATTAGTAAATACTGAAAAAAAGCATGCTGCATCTCATAGATGGCGTTAAAGTTAAATGGGAAAAATAAATGAAACATAGTGTAAATTAAATATTCATTTTTTGCTTTTAATGAAGTCAACTCTTATTTCAATAATATTTAACTATAAGGGTAAATACAGTTTATATTTAAACAAATTAATGACTGCATGTTTTCTATAATATCATTATTTATTAGGTATACTGTGCAGGTATATCATCGATATTTATTAAAAAGTTAGGGCATACCGATACAAGTGAGAAAAATAGGTAATTCGCACATGTATCGTACAACGTTTTACAGTACATAATATGACCCTTTAAATTGTCGACATAGGTAGTTACGTAATGTGCTAATTATCGCACTAATGCGGTAAAGTAAAGCACCATATTGTAATAGTACTTACTTACCTACATTACGTTTACAAGTGCGGCAAATAGGAAATTCGAAACGAGTGGCGATAAATTCTAACACGACCGAAGGGAGTGTTTTGAATCGACACGAGTTGCGAATTACCTATTCGCACATGTATCGTACAACGTTTTACAGTACCTACATACATATGGCCCCTTGAATTTTCGACATAGTCACGTAATTGCTAATTATCGCACTAGTGCTGTAAAATAGCACCATATGACTGTAAATCAAATTTATTCATTTTAGAGGGTTCCATAGGTTCGTGGAATCACTCAGTCAAGAGTCAAGACCTTTTTTCTCAGGAACGTGTAAAGGTCTCAAATTGAAATTATATCAAATAGGTACTCGGATCTACTTTATTGTCAAATATATTAGCTTTTTTTCTGGTATATTGCAAAAATCTGAATTAATATCAAAATACCGGTGTTAATATTGAAATCCCGGGATTGACATGCAATATCGGAAATCAATCCCGGGATTGAGAACGATCCGATATTGCATGCCCTAACCAAGTTTCAACCTAACAACGAATAATACATCCCGGGATCCGGATATTTCGATATTGGTCCTTCTCAATACCGAAAATGGAATCTTGAGCTTTGCGAGGGTTTCAAGTAGGGCTTCCAAATACCGGACTCTATTCAATACCGGTATTAATACCGAAACTGTCGTCATTAATACCGGGATCCCGGGATCCCGGTATTGACTATAAATTGCTTAATTTTTTTGAGTTTTATTTAAAAAAGGCTTAACATAACACCAGTTATGTATGTCCTTAGCTTAGGATATTAAACAATAAACGCCATCTACAATAATTATCATTTCACCCTCCAGGTTGGCAATCATTTTATCCGCCTTGTTGACTTCACCAGTCAAATTTTTAGTTCAACCTAATAAACCAGCCACTATATTCAAATTTGCCGCCAAAAAATCTTTGATATAAACTTTTTGATATAATTTTAAGAACTTATTATATTAATATTATATCGTGAACATCAGAATTCATCACCAAATATTTATCTAACGCATATGCACAGATCTTGTTTCAATACATAAGGTCGTGCTGCCAGTTAAATGCGTCTGAAGTGTAGTAATCTTCTTGATACAGCCGAATTCAATGATTTTAATAGTTATTATAATCGGCACATTTTCCTTGTTTTTGAAAATACCGGGATCCCGGTATTGCATTAAAAAATACCGGTATTGAAAAATGCGTTTAAACAGACGGGATCCCGGTATTGCGGAATCCCGGGATCCCGGTATTGGAAGCCCTAGTTTCAAGGCACGAGGGTTAAACAAACCACTTCACAAATTTTGCACATTTATTCAAGCCCCTTATCTTGTCTAGAATACAAAATTTCGTAAACGTAGCTCTAACAGTTATTCATAAATTAACGTTTAAAAACCGGCATTTTTGTGACTGGCTGACTAATAGATCAAAAACCTAACCCACTTCCAGCTGACCTAGAAACTTGAAATTTGGCACCAAGGTAGACTATTAGGAGTTTATAGAGGGAACAATCTAAAAACTGAGAATTATTGATAATTTGATGAAGAAAAACACATATATCGATAATAGGCTAGATGACTAATTTTCATTTATGGTATCATTCGATCAGGTATGTCTTTAGGATCAAAAGTCTATATAGGATCCATTGCATTCAAGGAATACAAAAGTCAGAAATGATAGTCAAAGTCCGACAGTCGTACTTCACTCGCGAAACGCCCCGAACAAAACGTCAAGGTCACAGAGAGTCCATCTTGAAGTATGAACAAAACAAGAAAATTGCGATTTTGTCTGTGAAATATTGCGTTTATGTATATAGTTTCCATACAATCTTTTATTGGATAAAATGTGAGGAATCGAATGGTATCCTTATTTTTGTAGTATTTGGAAGTTGAAAAAAAACTTTAATTTTGAAACTTTCAGGCGCTGTACTTTTGTATTATTTCCATATATTTTTTTAATATCCACAATATTGTGATAAATTGCTCATTTGCTATCTATTTTACTGGATTTTGTTGTAAAATTCAACATGTGTCATCATACTTATTAATTTAGACTTATTGATCAAAAACCTAACCTACTTCCAGATGACATAGAATTTGATATTTGGCAGGTAGACCATTAGGAGTATACTGGTATAGAGGAAAAAATCTAAAAACTTATTATATATATCACACATTTTCAATAACTATCAAAATTTAAATATTTAGAGCATACAGGTTGCAGGTTATCAACAGGGTTTGAAAAAGTAGGAATAGACAAACATATACTAGATGAAGCCATGTCTTGTCCTATTTTATCGTCTGGCTTATGATTTTCCTTGTCTTCTTTTTGGATTGGGTTCCGAATCGGTAACCCACGAGGGTGTCTCGGGTCTATCAGTTCTGGAAGTATACACCGTATATAAAAATCTTTTAATTTCAATTCCATCTTCTCTGACCAAAACTGATCATCCCGGACAATTATTTCAGTTTTTAGTTTTTCTTTCTCACTACTCCAAACGGCAAACAAACATTTACTCCTACCTGTAATATGGAGCTGGCCTTGTATTTGATAAAACCATGGGTGTTTTTTATTAACTTCTTCACCTTTTTTGGTTCTCTTCCAAAAGGTAACTTTTTTACATTTTATGGCTTCGTCAATGCCCATTCGGTGGGCTGTGATAGGACATTTTATTTCTATGATCATGTCATCTCCACAAAGGCCATCTGGTGTTGCACCTAGAAAAGGCAACTCAGCGTCAATGTGTAGACCACATGGCCTTATGGAGAGATTGTGTTCTTTCTCCAATTGTTTAAGAGCCATCGTTTCGTTCTCTTTGCCGTGTTTTATTGAAGACACGTGATCGATGTTGACTTTGTATAGCAGATCCTTTACAAAATTTGCGCAGTTGGTATTTGGACGTCTATTGATCACTTTTCCAAAATTTGACGCCGTTAGCAGTGTGCGTCTAAGCTCTAACCATTCCCCGCTTTCTGCTTGTAGAACTGTATTTTGTTGAATTTGTTCCCTTTCTTCAGAGGTTTTGTTTAAGTCGTTTAAGAAATTCTTTTTTAGGGATTCAAACACGTCTGGTTCGATGTCTGGTTTCAATGACTCTGGCCCATAGTCTTTGTCGGTAGTTTTATTTTCGACACGTGTATTTAGACGGAGTTTTGCCTTAGCATTTTTTTTTCTTTTCATATTCTTGCTTACGCGTTCACGTTCTAGTCGTTTTAAAGTACCCTGTGGACTTCTTCCGGCGTTCATTGATTTGTATAACAGAGATATTGATTTTTTTTCGTTAAATGATACCGCAGCTGCTAGACATCTCGTGTGGTAAGAACTTTTTTTGGAAAAGTTTATCCTTTTGCCGCCGACAAATTTGGCTATTATGCTGTTATATCGTTCCACAACGTTGCTGTCGACGTCGTGTATCAAGCTGCGGGCATGACTAGCAACATATTGTGTCAAAAAGCAGATTTTCTGCCATAAAGCGCTTGAAGACAATTTTTTAAAGCGATTCTCAACTTCACCTACTTTGTGACAAAAATATGGTCGACACTTGGAATGGTCGCCGAATCCGTGATGATGACTAAGCAAAATGTCTTCGAAAAGAAGTTGAACATCTGAATTTGTTTTATGTTTAGCCATGGCTTTGCAGATGACTGCTCTCGTGCCTAAAATAGTATTTCTCGATATAAGCCCTCTTAATTTTTTCTGATACTTTGTTTCAGTAGTAAGGTTTTTTAATTTATTACAAAAATTTCGTAATATGTGATTACGGCACTCTACTTTTTCGACGGTGACATCTGAATACGGACGTGCTTGTAAAATTTTTGCGTAGGTGCTGGCGTCACCGTCAGAAATTAATCTTTCATATATTAAACCATGCATTTCAATGGATTTCTTGAATCCTTCGACAATGATGTCGCTCTCCATACTTGTTGAAGAACCACTGAAATTTTTATAGCATGCATGCTCCGGAGTAGTTGTTTCTTTTCTTTGTGCATAGGCGCAGGTGCTACAATATTTATTTTTAATGCCAAGATATAAAATTTTTCCTGTTCTTCTTCCGATGATTGATGCGGCACCAGAGGATGCGTTGTAGTTTTTTTTATACGAACGCTTGCTCCAGCAGCCATCAGCAACTACGTCTATTTTCGGAATCCCATTCTTTACGCGACCTTCTTCTAATGCCAATTGTTTTTCTTCTTCAGCAGCTTTATGCATTGATTCTGTTGACAAAAAAACAATGGGCATTAGAAGGTCGCGTAAAAAATGAGATTCCGAAAATAGACGTAGTTGCTGATGGCTATTGGAACAAGCGTTCGTATAAAAAAAACTACAACGCATCCTCTGGTGTCGCATCGATTATCGGAAGAACAGGACATTTTTTATATCTTGGCATTAAAAATAAATATTGTAGCACATGCGCCTATGCAAAAAGAAACAACTACTCCGGAGCATGCATGCTACAAAAATTACAATGGTTCTTCAACAAGTATGGAGAGCGACATCATTGTCGAAGGATTCAACAAATCCATTGAAATGCATGGTTTAATATATGAAAGATTAATTACTGGCGGTGACGCCAGCACCTACGCAAAAAATTTACAAGCACGTCCGTATTCAGATGTCACCGTCGAAAAAGTAGAGTGCCGTAATCACATATTACGAAATTTTTGTAATAAATTAAAAAACCTTACTACTGAAACAAAGTATCAGAAAAAATTAAGAGGGCTTATATCGAGAAATACTATTTTAGGCACGAGAGCAGTCATCTGCAAAGCCATGGCTAAACATAAAACAAATTCAGATGTTCAACTTCTTTTCAAAGACATTTTGCTTAGTCATCATCACGGATTCGGCGACCATTCCAAGTGTCGACCATATTTTTGTCACAAAGTAGGTGAAGTTGAGAATCGCTTTAAAAAATTGTCTTCAAGCGCTTTATGGCAGAAAATCTGCTTTTTGACACAATATGTTGCTAGTCATGCCCGCAGCTTGATACACGACGTCGACAGCAACGTTGTGGAACGATATAACAGCATAATAGCCAAATTTGTCGGCGGCAAAAGGATAAACTTTTCCAAAAAAAGTTCTTACCACACGAGATGTCTAGCAGCTGCGGTATCATTTAACGAAAAAAAAATCAATATCTCTGTTATACAAATCAATGAACGCCGGAAGAAGTCCACAGGGTACTTTAAAACGATTAGAACGTGAACGCGTAAGCAAGAATATGAAAAGAAAAAAAAAATGCTAAGGCAAAACTCCGTCTAAATACACGTGTCGAAAATAAAACTACCGACAAAGACTATGGGCCAGAGTCATTGAAACCAGACATCGAACCAGACGTGTTTGAATCCCTAAAAAATAATTTCTTAAACGACTTAAACAAAACCTCTGAAGAAAGGGAACAAATTCAACAAAATACAGTTCTACAAGCAGAGAGCGGGGAATGGTTAGAGCTTAGACGCACACTGCTAACGGCGTCAAATTTTGGAAAAGTGATCAATAGACGTCCAAATACCAACTGCGCAAATTTTGTAAAGGATCTGCTATACAAAGTCAACATCGATCACGTGTCTTCAATAAAACACGGCAAAGAGAACGAAACGATGGCTCTTAAACAATTGGAGAAAGAACACAATCTCTCCATAAGGCCATGTGGTCTACACATTGACGCTGAGTTGCCTTTTCTAGGTGCAACACCAGATGGCCTTTGTGGAGATGACATGATCATAGAAATAAAATGTCCTATCACAGCCCACCGAATGGGCATTGACGAAGCCATAAAATGTAAAAAAGGTACCTTTTGGAAGAGAACCAAAAAAGGTGAAGAAGTTAATAAAAAGCACCCTTGGTTTTATCAAATACAAGGCCAGCTCCATATTACAGGGAGGAGTAAATGTTTGTTTGCCGTTTGGAGTAGTGATATGATTTTTTTCATTAAATTATGAATAATTTTCAGTTGAAAGATTTTTTCCTCTATATACTCCTAATGGTCTACCTGCCGAATTTCAAGTTTCTAGGTCATCTGGAAGTAGGTTAGGTTTTTGATCATAAGTCTAAATTAATTATCGATATACGTGTTTTTCTTCATCAAATTATCAATAATTTTCAGTTTTTAGATTTTTCCCTCTATAAACTCCTAATAGTCTACCTTGGTGCCAAATTTCAAGTTTCTAGGTCAGCTGGAAGCGGGTTAGGTTTTTGATCTATTAGTCAGTCAGTCACAAAAATGCCGGTTTTTAAAAAACAAACTGATAAATTGGTTCCCATTGGTGAAAAATACTTTAACTACGTTAAATTCCATACCTTCTAATACACGCTCCCAATGCGCGCTACAATTATCGTGGCATTCAGCATAAGTTTTGTCGGATATCAACGGTAGGTTTATGGCAGACAGCATCTCTTGCAACTGTGAGTGTCCGCAACCAATTGCAATAGTGCCTGCAACAGCACATTGGTTTACTCCCAAGTAATTTTCTCCACAGTCATCACTTGGTATAGAAAATTTCTTCTTGCATAGTTGACACCGAAACATAAATTTTGATGTTAGCCCATGTTTTACTTCTCCAACCAACTGCATTTCTTGAATACCGCATCCTAAGGGTCCATGATTGCAAATCGATTGTAATTTTGTAAAAAAATTACTAATTGCGACAATTCTTCGACCGACGGTTTTGTCAGGAAGCTCTTCTTCCACATCGAATGATATTTGTAACTGAAAATAAAATATATTGTAAGTGTTAGCATTTACAATTTGTCACATCATGTACAGTCGACGTCAAAGATATGTACCTATTGCACCTTACTCCTTTGTAATGAGGTGAAAAATGTATACATATATTTGACGTCGACTGTACATATAAAGCACCGGTGGTAAAGAACCAACGAGAGAAGTCGGCTGCCCTAAGCAGAAAACAAGTAACCCAGTTTTGACAAATTTTTGAGGAGAGCAAAAAAACGTAATTTGTCAGTTTTGTTAGATATTTGGTCTAAAATGTAACATCTGTTTATACCATTATGTTAAAGGCGATAAAATTAAGCTTATACAGACTTTATTTTTTGTTATTCTTGTATATTAAACTTTGTACAGGCATAAAATGTTTTCTGTGTAGTTTACTGCCCGAAAATCTCAGAACGATTCTACACAAATTCAAGTATCTCGTGTTTAGCTTGGAAATAGCAAGCACTTTAGCTTCTTAAATACTAAACATATTTGGCTCTCAGCTCAATAACTTTTCCAATTTTCATGCAATTCTGAAGGAAATAGTACCAAATGAAAGCTAATAACATATGCTACCGAAAACTGATTTTTATTTCTTTCAGGTTTATCGACTTCAAAATCCCTGTTAGATAATAAAACGGTTGAAAAAAAAAATATTTTTTTATATATTTTGAAGTTCTTTTCTATTGGAAAATAGACTTTTTTTAAATTAGTGATTGATGTTGCCATCCTCGTACCTTCTGACACATGGTTATGGGTACCTATTTCATCGATTTTATTTATGTTCAGAGATTATTTTGTGATACGATGACCCATTCCTTCAACAAACCCTCTATCTTCGTAGATGGGTGGTACCTACAGGATCCTGCTTCCGAACTTTTCTTTTTTAGGGTTCCATACCTCATAAGGAAAAAACGGAACCCTTATAGGATCACTTTGTTGTCCGTCCGTCCTCCGTCCATTTGTCTGTCAAGATCCTTTATCTCGGAAACGCGTGGAGGTATCGAGTTGAAATTAAAACCATATACTCAAGTCTACATTCCCTTAAAGATGTAGAAAAAAATCGAACATCTACATTAACGTAAAAATAAAGATACGGTGGTTTATGCCAAAATACGTAAGTATATTTCGACATTCTCAAGGGATTCAAAATTTAAAGGGTACCTAAGTAGGTGGGTAGTAGGTAGCTAGGTCAACGAGAAGTCCCGTTGCCATAGAACTATGAAATTTGGCAAGTAATATTGTATTACATTATAAGTACAGGGAATAATCTGAAAACTATATTTTTATTTGTAAAAAATAAAAAAATCAATAACTAAATTTTAGTGTTTTTACATACCCCGCACCAACTATGCTTCTCTGTTTGGCCTAAAGGTTGACTGGTAGAGAATGCCGTGTAGCATTAAGTCCGCCTTTTGTCACTGTATATTTTTTACTGTGCAATAAAGTTTAAAATAAAAAAATAAATAAATAAATTTGTAAGGCTCGGTGGGCAAGTCCGACTTGCATTTTTTTATAGTCCTATTTGACAGACGTGTTTGATAGGAATGAGGTAGATGCATGGAATGGTGAGAGCTGGTGAGTTCATAAAAATCAATATTTGGGGACAATCTTACACTGGATGACCTAGCTCCAAATTAAGCAAAGTTTGTACTATGAGTACTAGGCGACGATATATACATACGTGTATAGATAAATACATACTTAGGTACATAGTTACGTTATTTACTATTTACCTTTACTTGTAACAAAGTAAAAATCTAATTAAATCCTTCAAGTCAGTTTTACCTATTTCTTATAAAACCATATCGATCTGAAATTTTGCTGATATACACCTATTAATATGGTAAGTAATTGGTGGATCTCTTTAGTGGCTAGAGTTAAACCAAGAAAAGTCTGCAGAGATTTTGACAGCACAAGGTCAATCTCGAG
This sequence comes from Cydia splendana, assembly GCF_910591565.1. Lineage (NCBI taxonomy): Eukaryota > Metazoa > Arthropoda > Insecta > Lepidoptera > Tortricidae > Cydia > Cydia splendana. The sequence goes on from NC_085963.1 coordinate 21,060,503, forward strand.
AAGTCTATTAGTAGAGTTAGACCAAGAAAAGTCTGCATAGATATGATATAACACTGGCACTGGTGTGCTCTCAACATCTCTGTAGACTTTTCTTGGTCGAACTCTACTAATAGACTTCTCGAGATTGACCTCAAATGATTTACTTTACCACATAATAAGTGTCTTTATAAAAATTCAAATTTTGGCATCATTCCTGGATTAAATATTTCCCTTTTGGTCAATTGAATACAATCAGTTGTTGTTTGTTTCAATTTTTTTCCAAAACCTTTGGCACGGATACGGCATAATTAAGATTTCCTCTTTCTTTGGCGTATTCTAGTGTTCTGTTTTCATTACTGTAGAGTCTACAGTGTAGACAATACAGATAATTTTATTTGTTTTAACAACACTTTTACTTTAAACTTAAATGTCACAGACTTTTCACCTTTGACAGGAATATTGCTAAGCAAATTTGTTTTCTATGTATGTCTTTAAACAAGGTACCTTTTGTATATGTAACTAATTTCTGACCTAAATCGCAGATTGTGATAGGAGATACTTGTTTTACCATTGTAATAAACTAATTCGCAGTTACGAACATCTACGCTAAACTCAAGTATCTCGGTCATCTATATGAATTACAAGTATCTCTGTTTAGTTACTTGTCTTTAGCGTAGAAATGGGATATATACTTGAATTTAGCGTAGAATACAGGGTCAAAAAAAGATACTCGGATTTTAAAAACATGAATATTTTGAAAACTACACATTATTTTACAATTATTTTTTTGGTGAAAGATGCGCCTGAAATTGTAGATACCGAAAATCCAAAAAAACCGTTTTTGAAAATTTTCGAGTTACTTGTTTTCTGCTTAGGGCAGCCGAAGTAGAAGTAAGACCCTGTATAATAGACTACGAATCGTGTGATAAATCAATTTACGATGGAATTCTGGCACACGAAGTTGAAACAATGTTATTCTAGCTAGGTAGTTAGTACAAAAGGTAAAATTGTTCTCTGCATACAATCAATAAGTATAATTAGCATGAATCACCTACCTCATGGGTATCTTCTTCCTCTAATAGACTAGGAACCCGATAAGTGTCATCCAGCTGTGCAATGCGTGGGTTCAAAATGTTTGAGCTGGTCGCCTCACTGTCAAAACCAAAATTAAATAAATGTATGATGTTTTACAGCACATATGGACTTTACCGCACTAGTGCGATAATGCACACACACATTACGTAACTATGTCAAATATTTAAAGGGTTATATGTACTGTAAAACGTTGTACGATACATGTGAGAATAGGTAATACGCAACTCATGTCAACTTAAAACACTCCCTTCGGTCGTGTTTTAATTTATCGCCACACGTGAATTTCCTATTTTTCGCACTATTTTTTATCATCAAGTGATGATGAACAATAACTTTCAAAATTTTTATGTAGGTACCTATATTATAACAAGTGATGACAATGGAGAAAACTACTTGAAAGTAAATAAACCATTGTGCTGGTTACAGGTACAGTCGGCGTCAAATACTTTGTAGCAACAAAGTAGCCAAATATTAACATCCAGCAAGTAACATAATAAAAATGCGATTTACGATTTATGACGTAAGTATTAAAAAAAACTGCTTACTAGATCTCGTTCATACCAATTTTCGGTGAAAGTTTGCATGGTAATGTACATCATATATATTTTTTTTGTTTTATCATTCTCTTATTTTAGAAGTTAAAGGGGGGGGGGGGGACACATTTTACCACTTTGGAGGTGTCTCTCGCGCAAACTATTGAGTTTAGAAAAAAATGATATTAAAACCTCAATATCTTTTTTGAAGACCTATCCCCCCCCCCCCACACGTATGGGATTGATGCAAACAAAAATTTGAGTTTCAGTTCTAAGTATGGGGAACCCCCAAAATGTATTGTTTTTTTTTTCTATTTTTGTTGGAAAATCCAAGTTTCAACAGTACCTATAGTTCTTATAGTTTCGGAAATAAGTGGCTGTATATACGGACGGACAGACAGACAGACATGACGAATCCTTAAGGGTTCCGTTTTTTGCCATTTGGCTACAGAACCCTACGTAAAAATGCTCTATCACAGGTAAACGAGAAATTGAAAATGGAAATAATTGCCCAAGATTATTAGTTTTATTAAAATAAAAAATCGGTCAACACGCTCAAGAAAAGGAAATCATTTACTATTGTGTAGGGTAGTATAATATAAAATAACTATCAGTTCATCAAAAAATACGTAAAATAATAACGAAAGTACGGACAATCGGTAAATCCCGGGATTTTAATTTCCGGGACTTACTCAGGCAACCCTATTACATTTTATCAGTGTACATTTTTAGGGTTCCGTACCCAAAGGGTAAAAACGGGACCCTATTACTAAGACTTCGCTGTCCATCCGTCCGTCTGTCATCAGGCTGTTGAAATTTTCACAGATGATTGAATTTCTATCGCCGCTATAACAACAAATACTAAAAACAGAATAAAATAAATAGTTATACAACAAACGTGATTTTTTGCCGTTTTTTGCGTAATGGTACGGAACCGTGCGTGTGCGAGTCCAACTTGCACTTGGCCGGTTTTTTTTAATTAAGTACCTCTTGGAGAATATCAAATAACTGATGCGGGCAATGTATCTCGTACGATATTATTGATTGGCGACATTTTATTTAGTTTTCGGCGAACATTTGCTAAGTAGGTAGTACTAATAGCCATCCAGGAAAATAAGTACAAAATATATCCAAATAATTGAAAATATCAATTCAAAGCATAAAAAGATATAAGCATCTGCACTGATAGGAAACCAGTAGGTATCTAACTAAGGTCTTTTCGTACGCCGCCGCTGTGAGTAGGTAGGTATTTATCGCAACGCACGAAGTTACGCGCGACATAGGTACCTACATATGTGACGTTATCTATGAAAAGGGACCTTATTGTCGATGGCGCTTCCGCCATTATTAACGATGCTCTGATATAAATACCACGCCGCGCGACGCAGTACGTCGTAAGCGCCATAGACAATAAGGTCCCTTTTCATAGATAATGCCACATTAATTTTTATTTTTCTATGGATAAATAAAGTCTATTAGAATTAGAAGTTAGAACTTACTCGTTACTTTGAATGTCAGTGGTTGATTCCATATTTTGCAGTCTGTAAATAAAGATAAATTGTAGTGTATTGTGTTACGTAGGTAGGGGTAAAAAGCACGAGTCAAATAATTACACTCACTCGATGTAGTCTAAAGATATAGTATCATCTTCGGCTGTGAAATTATCAAATTTTCTTCTTTTCCTAGAAAGACAAAAAAGCAAAAACTTTAGACGCATGACAAATCACGAGCTGAGGTTCGAACCCTCGATAGGCGGATGGATTGCTAAAAGAACGCTTTCTGTGTGTAATTGTGTGCGTTACTTGTATCACTGTGTGCTCGTATTTATAGGAAGGCCCACTACACTGCAACCGCGTAACTACGACTCACGGCGACGCACACATAGACGGCTATGTTTTCTGTCTTTGCCGTGCAAGGCAACGGCGCTAGTGCCGCGTGGTGTAAACTTCGTCGCGAATCGCGATATCCTTTTAAGCTATTTAGATGATGACAATGTTTACCGGTAGATGGAGCGATTATTAATTTTTAGAATGTTTCAAGTTATATGGATTACTAATTAGTACGATCAAGTATATATTAAATTAAGTACTTTATATCACTGTTTAATAAATATACATTTTTACTTACGTTACTTCCATTGTTTCTTGGAATCTTCTGAGTTGTCTTTTTCGAGATGTCTTCTTTTTATTTAATTGCTTGTTACCCATTATAACTTCTTTATCACTAGGACACACAACACAGCACAGTTTTTATAAGTGACACTATATAATATATATTTACAATGAAAGTCCTGTAAAATCTTATATTTGTTTTGGAGACACGTAGTACAGATCCGTCTGGCACGAGCGCTCAGCCATCACTGTCTCATTTCGAAAGAGGGACGGAGACAGAGTTGCAGGCCGTAAATCGATATTTTGTTACGATAGAATTAGTCGATGTTTATTTATTTTAAAAATATTGCCTCAAATTATCGAAATTCTAAAGCTGTCAAATTACTATTATAATTATGATTGATTTTTCTCCTTTTTTTGTTTCATAGTGTCACATAGTAAAGAAACGAGTAAAGTTGGAGTATAAATTCGAATTGGAGGTTACTTTGGGAATAAATTCTATCGAGCGAAGTGTTATGAATCGTGTATCGAAAGCTGTGTTATTAAAGATAATATAATCAAGAATTATATTTATTTTTCCCACGTCTACAACTATCACCGTTTCTTAGAAAAATAGGATAATTATTGGGGTATTTTTACATTTCTGGCTCAGGGAACGGCCTTAAAAAAAACAGAGAACACACACAACAGAGCAGAGTGCAGTTTGATAATGTTTAATAATCGTGAAAGTTTAAATCAGTGTTATATTTCATTAATGAAATAAAATTAGTTTAACGATTTATCGCCGCCAGTCGCTATTAATTTAATCGGTATTTTTATATTAATATTTATTAAACACATATTAATACATTTTAAATTGATATACACTTAATTATTATAACACATTCCTTAAATATAAGCTAATTAATCAGATTGGAATGTTCTGTTCATTAAATTAAATATTTTAAAAATTTAATAATAGGAATATTATACAAACCAATTAAATAAAGTAAATTTTAAATGTATTTGATTAAAATCTGACACTCGTCATTAATCTTGGTCAGGAAATTTAAAATAAACAAGACCTTACATTAAGAGCGCCTAAAAAATATTTAGTAAGCAACGAAGACATTTCTAAAAGGCATTTTCTAGTAATGCGGTGCACTTGATAAGGGGAAAACGACGCAAAAAAATCTCACCACCAGCCAGGCAAAGTTACCATACCACCTTGACGAAGGATAATAGACTTAAAGCGTTTGGAATAGGGGCGGGAATGAGTGCAGATAAAAAATTGCACCCTCGTATTCTGTAGTTCCGGGAGCGTTGCCAAGTGAATGTGGGAAAGGCGCAGACATATAAATAAATAGAGGTTGCATTATATTATTTGAGATATTTTGACACTAGACAAGACACACAATGTTGTTTGTCAATAACAATTGTTATTGTAACAAACAGGCCAGTTCGAACGTCATCATGTTATTTAGTTATAGTGCATTTAGCTCGTACTTGATTCAAATATCATTCTGATGTCACTGTACGTTTGAATTGGCCTTAAAGTTTAGAAGTATAATGTAGAATTGTAGAGTGAAAAGTGGTGTGTATTTAGAATCCGTTTACATATAGAGTCTGTTCGGAATGTATGTATTGGACCCCATACATTCCACGACTCTTCTCTTTCCGAACAGACTCTATTTGATGACTATTGCGATTTGTATTCCTAAACTTAATTATGTTTGTTAACGTCATTACAAGGTTTACGTGATGAGCAGAAGATGCGAATTCAGTTCTTTTTAGGGTTCCGTACCCAAAGGGTAAAACGGGACCCTATTACTAAGACTTCGCTGTCCGTCCGTCCGTCCGTCCGTCCGTCCGTCCGTCCGTCCGTCCGTCCGTCCGTCCGTCTGTCACCAGGCTGTATCTCACGAACCGTGATAGCTAGACAGTTGAAATTTTCACAGATGATATATTTCTGTTGCCGCTATAACAACAAATACTAAAAACAGAATAAAATAAAGATTTAAATGGGGCTCCCATACAACAAACGTGATTTTTGACCAAAGTTAAGCAACGTCGGGAGTGGTCAGTACTTGGATGGGTGACCGTTTTTTTTTTGCTTTTTTTTCGTTTTTTTTTTTTGCATTATGGTACGGAACCCTTCGTGCGCGAGTCCGACTCGCACTTGCCCGGTTTTTTAGTTTCTTGTATCGATTATACCAAATGAATATAATCATGTCATACAAAATATATTTTAGGAGTTCTATAACAACTCTATCCAGCCTTTGAGACAATTATAATTGGACTGGACCACAAATCAACTATACATATAGGTACTCTGTGAACGATTGATTGGCGCTCGAAATAACTGGTTCGCTTGGGAGGTCTAATCAGGTATTATGTCTGTAACTCGAACGCACATTTTCGTCTGTTTTTCACATTGCATGCTAGAATGGCCCTTGAGTTGAAAAATATTTTTTCAGGCAGTAATGTTAAATGGCCTACTTTTTCATGTTCGGTCTCTCGCGCTAATGTAAAGGCTTTATGATTTGTTTTCGTTGGATGTCCTTTTTAGGGTTCCGTACCCAAAGGGTAAAAACGGGACCCTATTAATAAGACTCCACTGTCCGTCTGTCTGTCACCAGGCTGTATCTCATGAACCGTGATAGCTATATAAACAGTTGAAATTTTCACAGATGATGTATTTCTGTTGCCGCTATAACAACAAATACTAAAAATAGAATAAAATAAATATTTTAATGGGGCTCCTATACATGATTATTAATTTATTAGGTATATTTGATTATTGATGAGGAAATGGATATTCCGATGTAATACTATCTACTTCTTTTGTTACTTATGCTTTTTTTTGACATTTAGATTTTATTCTAGAAATTCTAGACTAGTATTTTTTTATACAATCTTTTTAATGCTTGACGATCCTTTTGTGAAATTCTTAGTGTTAAATTTGATATGTAGGTATAATAATCCAATTTTATTATGGAATAATATTAACATCAATAAATTGCTCTGATAATTAGATTAAGATTAATTACGATTCATAAGAGCTTGTTGCTTGTTGCTAGGCCTACATGAATAAAGTATATTTTAATTTTTGATTTTTTTGATTTTTGGTACGGAACCCTTCGTGCGTGAGTCCGACTCGCACTTGGCCGGTTTTAAATTTTTTTAATATAGTTCTGCTGGTCAAGTGTTAATACTGGTGTTGTTTGAATGTACATGAATTATGTATATTATCTTTATTTTCTATACTGTCGGACTTTTAGGATTCTATAGAAAGTACCACAACTTGAATTAGTTAGGTAACAACAAAACGCGAGTTTAGTGACCGCGCATCTCATACTAGAGATTTTGCAACCATATGTATGTAGACTTAAGTACTTTTTTATGGAAATAAATAGTTTTTTTTTTTCACACTTGGACAGCTACAAGCTACAATTGTGCATATTGAGAGGTCCGACTAACGTTGGTTATTTGTGACCAAGTTTCTAAGGGTTGTGAACCTCTTCTGCATAATCTCTGCTTGTGTGCTAAAGTGTTGCTTGACCTTTTTGTCTCTTAAGAAACTTTGATAATGACTAGGTTAGAGTCAACGCACAAGAATTTTTTGCTTGTTAGTAGGATAGGTACTGTCGTGGAACTATTAGGAACTATGGGAATAAGCTTTGAGTTCAAATATTGTATTTCATCAGATTAGAATTCATTACACCACATTTACATAATAATATAAAGCCCTAGAGGTTCTAAATAGTGTACAAAATGATAACAAAGTTTACTATGAATATTATACCTAGTTTTGAACTAGGTTACATTATCTATTATGGGTTCCAATCATGCACAAAACGTTTTTAAACTACATATGTATGTCTGATAGATCGATTTGTCCACTTATTAGAATATTTTTTTTCTTAATCAATAAAAAATATTTTGTTAGTACGTGCCATGTCATGTTGCCAAATGCCAATAATAAACTAATTGCCATGAAGATATTTTCCTTCGACGACATCTTCATTCATACTACCAAGTCCGAACCCAAAATACTCCGTAACGAAAATAACTACATAATACAAACTCCATTAAATTCAAGGCCAACAAACAACCATAACGTCCATACCATAACTCTCAATCGTCATATCAATCCAAAACGACTGAAATCGTTCCACAACTCTTGGACACGTCGTATGTGCGTCATATGGACGGACGTACGGCGCGGCGGTGACGGCGGTGTTATCAAAACGACACATATAGTTCCACAACTAGTGGACATACGTCGTTATAACACTGCGGCGTTGCCTAGACGCACCGGTTGCCAAAACGTTTCATTGATTACATGTGTGTCCTGTTTTCATTCAAATAAATCGATGGTAGTTCTGATTCCCGTCGCTTGCCGGTTGTATAGCCAAGCCGATGTAAACTGTGACCAAATCCTCTCGGTAATGATTTTGAATTTCGAGAAACGGAAATTTCGGTCCCGATACTGATTTTATAAAGAATACCAGTCCAGGAAGACACTCTACAGATCAGAAAGCCTACCGCGGACTTCGAAAATCGACTCTTCTATCGCTTGAATATTTTACAAAGATAGGCAGAAGAGGCAGAAGAGGAAGAACGAAATTCCGATATTCGATTCTTCTTCGCGTGTGTTATTTACGTACCATTTTTTTATTTGATTAGACTTCATATTTGATTTACTTTTCAACTTACATAGTTCCTGAGAGACTGCCCTCGGCTAGCGACAAGAACAAGAGAAGCCAAGTCACGTACTGCCAACATAACCGAACTAAGTTTAGCTCCATCTGGCCTGTTATACATTTCTAATCTGTGCCCGGCCATTCTGACTTTGTGGTTGGCCCGCTTGGACGCTTTAGGAGGCCGATCCTGTAGTAGCAGGAGGTACTGGGTTCGAACCCCGGTAAGGGCATTTATTTGTGTGTTTATCACAAATATTTTTAATATTTGTTTGAAAAACTAATGATAAGTATGTTATATTTAAATCGTTTGTTATAAAAAAACCCACAACACAAGCCTGAACTTACGGTGGGACTAGGTCGATTTGAGTAAAGTTGTCCTATACTGTTTATTATTATTTATTTTACATGGTTTTTTAACTTATTTTGCGCCGCTGCGTTGATTGGTATGAACGTGAGCCGCTAACGTTGATTGGTTATAAGTAACGAATTTGACGCGAGAGATATCAGATAACACGTCTTAAAGTCGTATCAATATAAAATCATAACCTTATCAACTTGATGAAACGGAATCGGCCTTAAGGTCGATTTCAATTCAAATTGTTCAGAAGCGAGTTGGTTGGGATTGGAATGACTATTCAATTGCTGATTTAAATGGTTCATTTGTGTAACAAAAGTGAAATAAATGAGTTTAGGATCAAGGTTCAAGAATAAGTTTTCAGATTCAAAATAATGAGGTTTTTTCCTAGAATTTAATGCTAATAATTAGCATGGTTTTGTCGCGCGAGTGTCTGACTTGAACCGTAAAATGTGACGTTCCACCGTCGCATAGCACCGCAATAGTATTTGAGCGGCGATAGGTATCTTTACTCGTGGGACGTCACAAATGAGTTTAAGTGTATTAAAGTATTGGTTCGATCATCATCATCCTCGCGATGTCCGGGCATTTTGCCACGGCTCTTGGGAGTCTGGGGTCCGCTTGGCAACTAATCGCAAGAATTTGCGTTGGCACTAGTTTTTACGAAAACGACTGCCATCTGACCTTCCAACCCCCTCTGCGGTTGGTAAACTAGGCCTTATTGGGATTAGTCCGGTTTCCTCACGATGTTTTCCTTTACTGTTTTCGATGTTTGTAAAGTATTGGTTCGATATTGGAACCAAAATGTCAGCGGTCACTCAGGTCAGGATCGATATAGTTGGGTGTGTGTGAGTGTACACAAGTGAGGGTTGGTGTTGGTAAACAATGTCAAGGACAATCGACAGCAGTGAAACTACATAAATTTATAAAGAATTATACCCTATTGAGTCGTGTATAACCTTAAAGAACAGTATAAAATATGTCGAAAAGAAAATACACGAGTTACCATAAAAGGTTAATTTGTCGGGATCTTAGTTTTTTAAGCTTAATCCGTCACAGACCACAGAGCAACATAGACCTACTTACGTGCATATATGCATAAAGTTCAATTTCAGTTTTGACACTTCGGTGACGTGGCGTCCGAGTGACAGCTTATGTGTTTAACAGGGCGGAACACAAAGATCCCGACAAAGAACCTCCTTCGAAATATTGAAGCTGGTAAAAAAATAAATGGTGGATGTGACACCGCACGTGCTTTGCACCCACCCCACGCCACGCCGATGTCACCCGCATGACGGGTCACATTCCAAATTGCAGATGTTCGAATTCCGAACGTCGAAATAACGGAAATCCCGGAAATCTGACAAAATCTCGGAAGTAACCCCCCATTGTGTCACGTGGGCCACATCATTGACGTGCATAGTGTCTAATGTGCGATAACGATAACCAATTCTTAAGAGCCAACAGGAGTGGTCATTTCTCCATACAAACGTACTCCTCGTTTTCCTCCGTGGTTTTTGAAGCTAGAACAATGATTTTTTCAACACAGATTAATATTGTCAATATCTGTGTCGGACCGTTTTGCTTGTTTTGATATTTTTGTTTTTTAAGGCGCTAGAGCCCTTCAAAAATGGCCAAAATGGCCTAATTGACTATGCCGCAATGAGAGGCGTGGCATTCAAAACTGATATCAATTAGCCAAAAAAGCAAAACGGTCCGACACAGATAATTTCATAATCATTTAGATTTCCAAATTTGGTTACGATTGGTTAAGTTTTGGAGGAGGAAACAGAGGAGTACGAAACCTCGATTTTTGAGATTTTTACGCAGGATTTTTCGCCTTGTCCTTATCGCACTACTTTTAGGTGCCGCTTCCGTTAGCGAGACGGGTATATTTACCTAAAATATTTAAAACTCAGCTCCTGTTTCGTCTTAAGAAATGTAAATTATACAATTTCATAACTGCAGTGGGGTCGCTTTTTAGACGACTTCTCAAAAAAACGAGTTTTTGTTTTCAGGGTTCATCTTTGTACGAGGGACATAATGAGCAGACATCGTAAATTTTATAGCATTTTTGGTGCAGCGGAGTGATATTAACGGAATTTGTATAGATAAATCCAACTGAAATGGTAAATTAAGGTTAATATTAACGTAATTAACGCTAATTAATCATTAGGATTGAAATTGTTTATACCAATTCCATTAACACCTTAACACCACTCCGCTGCACCGAAACTGCTTTAAAATGTACGATGTCTGATAATGAGTCATGACCTTTCGCAAATTCGCAGTAACACATTGATTTTTTCGTGACCGAGGTGTATTAGGACTTTTTGCGCCATTTCTCTGATCGCTTCGTCCACAACAAAAACGTCACAGGAACCTAAATATTGTGCAACCGCAAATATTCCCCACACAAAATAAACAAGAAAATGAAGTGTGGCCGGATTTAGATGAGCGTCATACGCTGCCAACACTGTATGTACTTTCAACAGCAGAAATTGCTAAGCGGGCGCGGTGTTCAAAATTACCTCGACACGCTCTTATTCTCTTAACAATAAAGTCTCGTCAAGATAATTTTGAACACCTGGCCCGCTTAGCAACTTCTGCTGCTGACTGTACGCCGTTCGGGTCCAGACTACACCAGATAACGGAACGCGGTTGATATAAATAATTTATATTATTGATGATTATAATACGTCAATTAGGACCACATTAATAATAGCTTTCAAAAACAAATAATTAGCAGTGTTGTGTCGAGAGATTTAAATGATTTAGGCAATTATGTTATGAATAATAATTTGATTTATCAATTTAATTTAATTGACTGATATTGTGGGTGTTGATTAGCGTGTTTAATATAATTATTATAATTAACGATTGTTTTTAATCATTAAAATATTATAGTCACTGATTTTTCTGAAATGAAATTTAGCACTTAATAAGGCACTTAAGCGTACTTTTTATATGTACTTATTGACGCATGTAGGCAATGAGTCTAATTTATGTTTATTTATTTTTTCAGGTAAATGCAGTTTTAACAGTTCTTTTTTCGAATGGTAACGTAATATACTAGACGTATTCGGGTAAGATAATCCTTAGATAGTCTATTTACTGCATTCAACTTTTCTTCAACACAATTGAAGGGGCATAGGGGCGAGCCCATTAGAGCGCACCTATAAAAACATCTTAAAACCGATACGTCAGAAAACCTTTTTTTATATACGCTTTTAAAACATTCCACACAGTCCACACCGATTCATTTTGAAATAGAGAAAGACGTTACTATAGTCTGTCAAGCCATTTCCGTCAGTAGAAAAAAGCGGCAAATTTTAAAAATGTAGCCGTGCCAATTTCGCGCATTTTGCTACTGACAAACTTGTTTGACCGACTATATTAATAAAACCGGGCAAGTGCGAGTCGGACTCGCGCACGAAGGGTTCCGTACCATAATGCAAAAAAAAAAACAAAAAAAAAGCAAAAAAAAAAACGGTCACCCATCCAAATACTGACCACTCCCGACGTTGCTTAACTTTGGTCAAAAATCACGTTTGTTGTATGGGAGCCCCATTTAAATCTTTATTTTATTCTGTTTTTAGTATTTGTTGTTATAGCGGCAACAGAAATACATCATCTGTGAAAATTTCAACTGTCTAGCTATCACAGTTCGTGAGATACAGCCTGGTGACAGACGGACGGACGGACGGACGGACGGACGGACGGACGGACGGATGGACAGCGAAGTCTTAGTAATAGGGTCCCGTTTTACCCTTTGGGTACGGAACCCTAAAAATACTACGTTAAGGAAAAGAGGCCGGCGTGTATTGTCACTTAAGACATTTATCAACAAAGCTCTTATATAAATACGATATATAACGATATTAAGCGCCTTAAATACAATTCCCTTTTCCCTGAACCACTGAATGAGCATGCACATGTATACGCTGTTTTAGATAAGGACAGCATACGCCATTAAACACGCAATACAGACGTTTACACTAATTGGATTAGAGTGCATTGTCTTATTGAGTTTTAATGATCGTGCGGCGGCGCTCCTCTATTCTCATTGATGCGCGTACACACGCGAATGGGATCTCAATTTATTTTGCTGAAAGGGCTAGTATCCAGGCCATAAAAAATAATTTGACACTATTCGCAGCGTAGGATTGATAGATACCAATGCTGGCGCCATCTGTAATGGCTCCTCTACACGATGGGCCAGCGCCGGCCACTCCAAGGGACGCCTTTTTGCGTTAGAGGGAGCAAGTGATATTGCTATCTCATTCTACCGCATGACTGCGTCCCTTGGAGTGGCCGGCGCTGGCCCATCGTGTAGAGGAGCCATAAAATTCGAGGTATATTCGAAGTATTTCGGCACATTGCTTCACTTTGTCATTGCAAATGTCATGCAGCTCGTTCCAACGCCTGTGTGTGCGTGTGTGTGTGTTTTTGCTACTTGCAACAGTTGCTACTTGAGTTTAGTGGCAAATGTATGAACTCGCAATAAACACTAATCAATGTGTAAACAGGCCCCAATGTGCTGTGTGTGTGTGTGTGTGTGTGTGCGCGTGTGCGCGTGTGTGTGCGTGTGTGTGCGCGTGTGTGCGTGTGAGTGCGTGTGTGTGAGTGTGTGTGTGTGTGTGTGTGTGTGATGTGTGCACGCCGACTTCCAACTGCAACGTCGCGTCGGCGTGCAGTTCCCATACAAGTTGCAGTCGGGTTGCAGTCCGTATGTACCGTACCGGCCCTAAAAGTTTTTTATAACCGATTCGCTCGCCTGAAGCGGTCGAGTCATTACTTCAAAATGTCTACTATAAGTCAGATCTTCGATTACCTAGGATTGTTCTTGATGTTATGGTCACACTTCAGCTGGTTATCTCTATGAGGACATTAGGAAAAATGTTACGATGTCTGTGTGCATAGTTAACCTAGTTCTGCTGGCTGATATGAAATGAACCGTAAATATAAAGTGGTGGTCATAAAAATCACAGTGGCACTGCACTCGTGCACTGTCAAGGGGTCGTCCAGAAATCATGTGATCGTTTAGAGGGGGGGTGGGTGTAAGAAAAATATCACGAACGATCACGATGGGGAAGGGGGGTCAGAGAAGATAACACGTGTAATTTTGTTTTCAAAGCGGGAAAGACAAAAACAACAATATTACTCAAAAATTTAATTAGATCAAATAATCCGCTCTATTTTATATATGTATTTACCCAATACAAATATCATAATTATATATCACGTGATCTTGTGGCGAAATATGATCACATGATTTCTGGACGACCAAGATTCCATTTTATGTTGCATTTAAAATTTGTTAATGAGTTTAATTTCATATTTAATCCAGAGGCCGTGAATAAAATTCAAGTCTCACCATCGGCAGTAATTTTACCACTTCGTTTTTGCTTGTTAAAAAAATAATTATAATTCCTTTGTAAATCTATTTTCACCACACCGACGCGAGAAAAATACTAACTATAAAACATCAAACAAAATCAAACCAAATCAAATCCAAATGAACGTTACTATTATTAAACATATAAATAGTCACTTCCACCGGCCAACATTAGGAAACAACTCAAGAATTGTATCAAATTACTTTAAGTATAACACTTTAAACTCGCGTTTTGTACACATATTTAATTACACAAACGCGATATAATTTCATTTTTTTTTACCTTAAATGCCGACGTTTCAGCTCAAAACGTTTCGACGTTTCAAATTACTTTGCCACACTTGTGGATAAAATGCAACTTTAATAGAATTACGAGCTGGTGTGGTGGAAAATAGTTTCATAGTAGGAAATAACAAAAGTAGGCAAAGCTGATAAAATAGGCGTTGGTTTGTAAACATCTCAATCAAATTGACATTAGGGAGGCGCCGCGGCGAAACCGGAAACCCGATCGATACCGCAATTGTTACCGGTCACGGGGCCTGGTCACGCGAACCGGGCTTACCCTGGATTAAATAGTGTAGTATAAAATATACAGTTGATAGTAAATTGAAGGGAGAGTTGAGGCAAGGAGACGGAGAGAGGACCAAGGAGAACGTACAGTCAGCAAAACTATTCGCTTAGCACCCCTGCCACAGAATAAATAATGGAACATGGTACCTACAGAAGACTCACTCTCTAACAAAACGCGTCTGTTACAATCTGGATAGATATGGCCGCTAGGTGGCGACAGCGCCACGTGCGGCTTATGGCTAGCCACCAAAATTGGTGTGGAACGGATGTACTTGTAGCTACCTGTAGCAAAGCGACGAAATCGCGGAGTGAGCCACGCCTGCCCCTGCATACAAACATGTATGCAGGGGTGCCAAACTAATAGCTTTGCTGACTGTACAAGTGTACTGTATTACTGTAATGTATGTATGTACATACATAGATCAAGTAAAGGAAAAACTCAACGTCATGTCGTATTATGCTGTCAAGGAGAAGGCAGAGGACCGACACGCATGGAAATAGCTCCACCGCCACCGACATCAGTCTGACTCTTAAATATATTAATGTTTACCGTAAAATATGCCTATTTTGCTCCATTTGCTTCAAAATCCGAAATTATTTGTTATTAAAAGATATCGTTTAAAATATATTTCTAAATTTATATCAAATTTCGAATTTCTTCTTATGACCGCGTCTGAGTTCTGCGTGGAAAGATGATGATGCTTAATGTCCTTCCCCGGGCTACAAACTGTCTCCATACCAAATATTATCTAAATTGGTTCAGCCGTTTAAGCATGAAGAGTTATCAGAGGACCGACACACAAAGTTACTTTCGCATTTATAATACTATTAGGGATTTAGGTAAGTATAAATATTTTTTTCCGTAATATTTTTATCTGTATGTGTGATTCCATCATTTCTTCGCTTCTCTACAGCTACACATTTCAAGACATACAACTGTTTCAGGTACCAACAATAATATAAATAAACCTCGTAATAAATAATTGACGCAAGTACAGTCGACGTGAAAGATATGTTTACACTTTTGCCCCTTACTCCTTTGTAATAAGGCGAAAAATGTAAACATATCTTTGACGCCGACTGTACCCACCTCCTACATATTCTGGCATACACGTGTATCCCACACACACGCGTATAGTAATTGTATTTGTTAATAAATATAGCGTTGGGCCGTCTCATGGGTATTTTACTATATTGTATGAGATCTTGGGAGCTTTTTTTACCTTGTCAAATATTTACACGAGGTAAAGGAATAATGTGAATATTGTAATAAAACTCCTAACTCGTGTAGAACACGTGTAATCCTCGTATTAACACGATTAAATAAAGAACAGTGACTAACAGCACAGAATAAGTAATAGTACTACCGTACAGAAAGGACACTTCCTACAAAACCGAAGTTAGACAGCGATTCAGGGTCGAATCATGATATCCCTTCCTAACATATAGGGTTGTCAAAATTCAAGTAATTATCTTATCTGTGGTCGTGCACGCAAAAGGACGTCAAGTGGTGCCAACCCTAATAATTGCTCGGAGCAATGCTGAGCCGAACGAGCCGGGTTTGCCCGAAGTCTGGACTGTCTCCCCACTGACAGTCCAATTCGAGTTTTAGTTATTAGATCTGTTTCCAATAGGATACTCATCTGTCAGTGTGCGTGCTACTTTAAACTTATAGACAAAACGACATAGATAATTGATATTGTAAATGGAATTCCTTTCCCATATAAATTATTTTTCACATTGTTACTGTAATATCATTTCTTTAATAATATATATGTTATGACCTTATGACATCATACGATATAGATATATATATTTTTTTCAATAACTAGTATTTTGTATTGTTTGCAAGTTTGATTGTGATATTTGTAAGAATATTATTAATGTCAAAGTATGCACGCAGCATGTTATTATTTAGGTTAGGCATTACATTAAATTTGTACATCCGCATTTGTGGATAAAACATAGTGATCGAAATGTATTAAAAGTACCACCTGTATTTATTACCTATGTTATACAAATAAATTTCTGATTTCTGATAGATACCTTATACCACATACCACTATGCTTGTCGAGTGGATATGACGTCCAACTTTCAATTCGGAAGTCGCGGGTTCAAATCCTGGCCCGGGCTCAGCCCGGTCTAGCGTGAGTCATCCTTTAGTCCAAATTCAGCCGTACTTCTGCATACTGAATTGTGCTAATAAAGCCAAATAAACATTTTGAGTTGCAATTAAGCCCCAGTACAGATGTCAGCCAGGTAACTGGTGTTGCAAATGGCAGTTCCAACTTCGGCCGTTAACTGACACCCTTTCCGTTCAGATTATCGATTCTGACGGATTTTCTGTCGTCATTTTGACTGGCAGTTTGAAAGTAAAACTCGAAGATGAATTGTGGAGTTCATTTTACGATTGGGTTGGCACGTGCAAGCTTTATTGATTTATTTTATTTCAGTACCTATATACATTTAGTTAGTAATTTGACTAATTTGTTTTAAGTAGTTTCAAAATGTTCTGATATCATAAAAAAGCATGATTGTGACTTCTTATTATATATCGTGTAACATTAAATATATTAAAAACGAGTCACTCACGTATTTGAAGTCGAAAAACGCTCGACATGTATCGACATGCGGCCCGCAGTCTGCGCCGGTCCGTCACCGTCAACGCATGCTCCTGATGATACTTCTCGGTACGGAGTGAAACATGTCGAGCGTTTTTCGACTTAAAATACGTGAGTGACCCGTTTTTAATATATTGAATGTCTGTGTCTCACGGAAGTTTTGTTATTAAAATCGTATAACATTTTTTAACAACGAAAACTAGTACGAGTATACCAGACAGATGCTTATATGTAACGGAACTGTCCATGCCGAGTTCCAGGTAATGTAAGCATGCCCTTCTAAAATGAGATCGTTTTCCGATTGTATGGGAGCGGCTTTTTGGTGGCGGGTTTGTGTGTTTCTTAATTACACTGGTCATTAGGCGATGCACTTGTTAAGCGATGTTACGAACGATTCTGGGACGGTCGAATAGAATGGTATGCCCATAGAGTCTCAGGTCAATTGACGCAGTGCGGCTTTGAGAATCAGTAAGTGAGTTTACTTTTTTTTGTCACACCTATGTATTTACTCGTTCTTATCATTTGATGTTGGTCGGTGAATGAAAATGTGAGGAAATCCGCATACGCATTTTTTAAGAATGTAATCTGACGGTAATAAATAGACAAAAATAGTAGCAAAAACCATAAACAAAATACGTAAAAAAGGTAAATTTATACAAAAAGGTTGTGCAATCTTGCACAGCATTCAAACGTATTAGTGAAGTCCCCAATACACAGAGGTCTAAGTATAGCACAAACCCTCTTGTCCAGCGAGCTGCAAAATCGCATGGACATATTATGAATGGAATTCATTCATAAAGTTATCATGCACTTTTGCAGCTGGGTGTACAATGAGTGGCCTGTGTCTAGCACAAGAATACGCTGAAAGAATTAGTACATTGTAGGAGAGGACGGAAAACCGCTAAAAGATGGACGAGTGAGTTTGAGGGCCGACACGTTAGTGGAGGCCCTCGAATAATACGAGTCCATCTTTAGCGTTTCCGGCAGAGGCATTACATAGTGCTTTTCACGACTACTGCGAGGAAATAAGAAAACATTTGCATAACTATAAGTACTAGCCCGCGATTTCTCTGGTAGCAAATTACTAGCCACTGCCTGTGCTGTCTCTTGAATTTCGGTAGGCGTCAGCGTAAGGATATCATTTTCTTCACTAGAAGAACTCATTTTTATAGCGAGCGTAGATACGTGTTTCTTATATTTTATAGTACTATCCAATTCAGTGACAATTTTCCGATCCCGCCTTTTTTTACTTTTTTATCACATTTAAGAGGCGTTTTTCTGTTGTTTGCTTGAAACCGACTCTAAACTTAGAAGCGTTTTTGCTAAAAAACCACAAACAGCTACAAAAGTAAAAAACGCCTTAAGCGTGAATCGAATGAACTGACTGAATGAATGAATAGTTTGACATTTCGTTTTTTTTTTAAACAAGAAATTGGTCCTATAAATAACCTAAATTTATTTTTGAAGGAAAAAGTTGCCCCAAAAAAGACCTTTTATTGCTTTTTATGTTTTAAATTATATTCATTGCTGTAGCGAACTGTCACCAATGACAGATGATGATAACAATGAAACATTGTAGTAGTGGTGGTTCAGGTGCTACAGCTATTGCCTTCTTTCCAGCTTGGTTTTAGACCATCTATTGCCACATTTCCGAACAGTGGCGTGAAAAAGTCATTGGAAATATGTCAAGTGCCAAATTTGATGTTGCCCAAATTTTCTATTTGTCGCGACTAAATTGCTCTACAGCAGAAGTGCCTTAGTAGTTGGGATTCCAAGCAGTATTTATTTAAACTTTATTGCACAAACAAAGAAAAATGTACTAATGGTGGACTTAATGCCAAAAGGCATTCTCTACCAGTCAACCATTGGGTCAAAAAGAGACACGACAGTATGTTCGACTTTTAATTTCTATTAGTCCAAAATGTATATTTTTTTATTTAGGTAAAACGATTTAGGTAAATTTCATAGAAGTATGACGTTTAAAATAACACTTGCACTGCGTGTGCTTTAAAAATCGTTGCAGACTTCTCTTGGTTCAACTCTAGTGATGTAAAGTGTCATTCTATGGAACTTGCTAACTATGTAAACAAACCGCCATATTGAAATTGTCTTGAATGATGAATTTATTGTCTCTGAATGATGAATTTACTAGTGACTTTTGTTTACATAGTTAGCAAGTTCCATAGAATGACACTTTAGCGTTCTTACTGTCAGTAGACTGTGTGATACAGCTCATAATTGCGGCAGGCTCCCAGGAATGCAATATCCCTCGCCAATATTCAAATATCGAGCGACGCGCGACGCTTTGCCGCTTTAATTCGGGATCATTAAAATATGTGACGTTTTCAATGGAATGATACAACATTATCGGTTGTCGATAAGATTGATTTCAAATTGAACCTTTAAGGAAATAGCGCCTAATTGACAACCGACAATAAGTACACTTTTGGTTGAAAACGGCACATAGGTATATCTGCACAAGCGAGTAATATACAGATATGTATATTAAATCATAGTAATTTTATCGGGTGTATCGCGAATTTATTTTGTTACCTTTATTTCCGACGTTTCGCGGCGGCAACCATAGGTGGGAACGAAAGGTCCGATCGCTGTGTCTCATTCCGACCTATGGTTGCCGCCACTGCCGCCGGTCGCGCAATGTCGTGACCGAGCGCAGAGACTACCGCCAACATCGAAAAAACGTATCTCTTTCTCTATCGCTCTTGCATATTCGAGCGATAGTGAGGCAGATATTTCGAATTCCGTTTTTCGCGGTATAGGGCCTGAGGTTACCCTAGTGGTCGCTATTGATAATAATTAATATATGTGTGGTGGATGGCTTGATACATTTTTTGTCGGGTAGTAACATAAATCTCTGTTTTGACATTTTGCTGGGACATTTTCGTTACGTATGTGTTCATATTTTAAATCAAATGTCCAACCGATCCAACAATATACGGATTAAACTCGATTCAATCGTTTTACCATCACGCTATTATTAATTGGGCAGTTAGAATTAACAATCGGGTGTAAATGTAATCTGGGTAATGAATCTCACTTTCCTATCCACCACAGATCTTACCTACTAGATGGATCATATGATCTTCGTTTTACTCTGGTAGGCTTTTTGCTCTTGTCGGAGGAGGCGGCTTTAGCACAAGCCTATTAGATATATGCAAAGTGAGTAGAGCACAAACTAAATGGGAAGACGCATGTGAATGGAATGGTATGACAATATGGGAATTTGCGTGGGCTAAAATTTTGATATACTTTGATATGTGTCAACTAATATGTCCCATAGCAGCCAGTATCGTGAATAGAGTACCTTTTAACCTGTTATATTATTTACTAGCGACCCGACCCGGCTTCGTACGGGTAAACCTTAACAAATTATGCACCTGAACCTTCCTCAAGCACTCTATTGATAGGTGAAAACCGCATGAAAGTACGTTCAGTAGTTATTGAGTTTATCGCGAACACAGAGACATACAGAGAGACGCGGAGGGGGACTTTGTTTAATAATTAGTTGTGTCTTGTTATATTGTACTTGTATATCTGAATCCTTTGCATAGGTCTTTTGTAAAACAAAGCTTACCAGTGCATTGGTTTTTTATCGATTGTTATAGCTAAAGTCAGACTGAGAAAAGTTTGCAGGGATTTCGATAGACCACGCAGTGCAAGTGTCATTTTAAACGTCAAACTTCTATGAAATTATGACGTGAAATAACACTTGCACTGCGTGTGCTATCAAAACCGCTGCAGAGTTTTCTTGGTGTAACTCTAGGTAAGTGTTCTGTCTAATAAATAAAGAAACAAAGCAATTCCAATTAAGTATACGAGAGCGATTACTCAACAGCGTCACTTTACACCTGTGCGGCGTGCGTAAATATATCAATAAAATGAACCCCAGTCCAGCGATTTTTAAATACTTTGCGAATTCTAATAGAAGCAATCTATCCAATCCGCTAATGCGAGTAATGACGAACCCGGGTATTAATCGGGTTCCAACTGGCTCGATTATTCATAAAAACTGAAGGGTTCGGATTTAATCATTGTATAAATTATGATAAAAGCGTACTCGTAATTAATTTGAAGCGAAGGGATTAATAAACTTAAGATGGTTGTAAAATAAAATAGATTTGTAAAAATCTGCTCCACTGACTACTGACTGTTTTCATCGTCATCTCCTCCCTCCCCCTCCTCGCGTCGTCTTCTCCTTCTTCTTCGCGTTGTCCCGGCATTTTGCCACGGCTCATGAGAGCCTGGGGTCCGCTTGACAACTAATCCCATGATTTGACGTAGGCCCTAGTTTTTACGAAAGCGACTGCCATCTGACGTTCCATTCTTCCAACCCAGAGGGGAAACTAGGCCTATTGGGATTAGTCCGGTTTCCTCACGATGTTTGTTTTCCTTCACCGAAAAGCTGGCAAATATCAAATGATATTTCGTACATAAGTTCCGAAAAACACATTGGTACGATACGAACCGGGGTTTGAACCCTTGCGTCGTCTTCCTCAATATTGAGGGTCGGTTGACGGCTTTTCATCGTGAGCACCCCTAGTGTAACATTCTATAGCGTGACGTGACGTACGCTTTGCGTTTAGTGTCATTTTATATGGGATTCTGTTTCCAAAACGTCCCGCTTGGCGCGCTTTTCAAAATCCCATACAAAAATAGACATAACGCAAACGCGGACGCTCGTCACGCCTTCGAATGAAATTAACACAAGGGGATACTAATCTTACTGTAAATATTTATATTTGTCGACTGTTTCCTTGGTTTTAGAGTGAAGGTGGCTTCTATGGGTACAATGGCAGGCGATTTTGTATATTGTTAATGTATCATAAGCTAAATGCAAACACCAAACATTCATAGACACCTATCGTTTTCTGCCGCAAATGTGCGTCCTGTGCTTTGGCTGTTTGCCATCATGTCAATTCTTGCCAGTGCCAAACATCAAAACAAACAAATATACCTGTATTTTTGTGTGTTTTGATACATATTTGACACGGTAGTGTGTATGTGTATAGTAGGTATAATTATAATTATCTACTTATTGTACTTCCACGAACTATTCGTCCCGTTCCTAGAATCGATCCTAATTTCCTAAACATAATTAAGCGGCGAGGTTATACCCCGTTGTAATTGGGTCGGATTAATCATTCTTGTTTATTCATAAAATCGGCCAAGTGTGAGCGGGGGGAATTTTTAATCGGATTTTACGAAGTTTGGTGTCGAACATTGGAAATGTATGGAAATTGAGTTGATCCCTGTTAATGATTAATTACACGAATTTGAGATCGATTCATATCGATACCTTTTCTTCTTACATATAATGATTTTATGGAAATCAATTTAAACACCACCGCCAAATAACATTTTCCTTTTTTTAAATTTTAACCTTGTTGTATAGTAAATTTTGATGAATTCCGTTTGTTCGAGAAAGCAATGTAACAAAAGAAATACTACTTTATCTGTCTAATCTCTCTATCTATCTAATACATTTAACCGAGCAATTCTTATTTATTTATATGTTTATATATTTATATATATATGTATATGTATATGTATATATATATATATATATATATATATATATATATATATATATATATATATATATATATATATATATATATCGGGGATCTCGGAAACGGCTCTAACGATTTCGATGAAATTTGCTATATGGGGGTTTTCGGGGGCGATAAATCGATCTAGCTAGTCTTATCTCTGGGAAAACACGCATTTTTGAGTTTTTATATGTTTTCCGAGCAAAGCTCGGTCTTCCAGATATTTTGGTTTATGGATGGTTCTAATTATATTGAAACGAGGCTGACAAGGCTTGAGAATAACTAGAACGTTAACGTTATTGACCAAAGAATTTACTAAACTCTCACAAAAATTGCAGAGTATATTTGCCCAGAACCAAGTTCGCCATAACGATCAGAAAACAACGAAGAAACTCGCCCGCTAAAAGCTCCAAGCTATTTTCGCAACCAAAATTATTATCCCAAACTCAACCATAACACATGAAAGTCTTCAAAGAGCTTAAAATTCAAGTTCGTGGTTCCTTTATTCTCAACATTCCTTTCACGGACATTACGGGCCTAGCACGCTCTTAACAATGCTTATTTTCCCTACATTATTCCAGTAAAAAGCTGGTGAGTAGGCGTTTTTGTGACCGTGCTGGCCCTGCCGCTTGTATGAGCATTAAAATTTCAGCAATACACCCTTTTTACGGCCAAGTTGGTCATATATTCCGTGTGTTGACAACCCTAACAGATCGCAGGGGTGCCACATTAGAAATGTAACGTAATTTATCGCTTCAAAGCGACAGTTATGGTGATTCTGTGGTTATGGAAACATGTTATGATGGAAATATACCTTTTTACGTGCTTTTGGCTTGGCGTTAGTTCACACGGTGTGTTTGTAAGTAGGTACGTACCGGTCGCACATTTGGTTTAGCGTAGGCAATACAATTTTCATACGCTTTTTAATGGCGTAAAAATCTGGCTCATAACTTTTTTACATAGAAATTGATATAGGCTCGGCTGGACAAAAGGGATGCTGCCTGTATTTCAAATAAATTATTTCGGACCATGCACGAAATAAAACTCCAGAAAAATATTAGAAAAACCTAGACCGCAGTCATTTTCCAACACAATTTCTATTTAATAAATCCGAAAGAACTATAAAGAGTAAGGTAACTTGACCGTGGCGTCATTGTTCTGTATTTCATAGAGATTCCATAGTGGCTAATCGTTTTGACAGTTCGAAAAAAGAAACTGATTTGACTAAGCAAGTTACCCTAATCCGGCCTTTTGTTTCTCTTTATTCAAAACTCGTAATTGCAATAATTCAAACAGTTAAGCATCAAGATATCATTTTATAAATGCCAGTCGTCATCTGAGTTATTCCTTCAATTTATTCATGTTAAACGGCTACTCAACTAATAATAGTCTAAAAAACACACAGCGTATCCAACTACGAGTTAGCGATACAAACTCAAAGTGTATTGATCTGATGAAGTGAAGATCTTGCCAATAATTACTATTAAGTAATTGATTATTTAGCGAGTATTGTACTGAGCACGCATTTACACGCACGAATAAGCACGGTTTACTCGTAAACAATACAGGGTGGCTAAAAAATAAGTGCATTCCCGTTGCCAGGGAGGTTTAGGGATTATACTGAGCAAATTTTACTACGGGACCAACCCCGAAATCGCGATACGAATGAATTTCTAGTTTTTTGTACATTAATTTATTATGGCCTCAAATGAGTCATTCGTTCATGTGTCAAATGATTACATTGTTTTACTAAAAATCCTGAGCCACTTGCACCATTCCACTAACCCGGGGTAAACTGGTTAACCCTGGAGTTACCATGGTTACCAGTACAATTTGACACTGGGTTAACGGTTCAATCGCTTAACTCCGGGTTAGTGGGATGGTGCAAGTCACGCTTAGGGGGTTAGTGTGCGCACGATACGTTTGTATACGCATCAATGTGTAAGAATTGATATTTAGCGTTTACCTATGTATGTATTACGATCTCATCAGGCGTGGCTCACTCCGCGATTTCGTCCCGTTGCTACAAGTACATGCGGCCACACCAGTTTTGGTGTCTAGCAGTAGTACCTATGTAGTTGCTTGCGCTTGTATCTCTCTTGTTAGAGAGTGACCCTTCCATACTTAGTATTATTATTTATTCTGTGATTACCATAGGACATTATTTGCGTTTTTGCATCAGTCTGCTTTTTACTTGCTTCTTAATGTATTCGCTAATATG
Organism: Cydia splendana; assembly: GCF_910591565.1. Taxonomy (NCBI): domain Eukaryota; kingdom Metazoa; phylum Arthropoda; class Insecta; order Lepidoptera; family Tortricidae; genus Cydia; species Cydia splendana. The sequence continues at coordinate 21,085,642 of NC_085963.1, forward strand.
CTTTAATTAACAATCTCATTACTTATTCCTCGCGGCTACACTGTTCTAGTAAAAAAGTGTTGCAATGAACATAAACAAAGATCTCACTTTTTATCCACTAATGGGCATCGATACCGATTGAGCGGTATATCTTCTTGCAAGTTACTGTCGCTTTCAATAACAATAGGCGGGATTTAAGTACATTACGAAATTAGTGTCATGCATGTTGAAATCAGTTTCACGAAAGTAGCATGCATATATGTATAAACTCTTTAGGGCCACTTGCACCATCCCACTAACCCCGGGTTAACCGGTTAAACCGTTAGCCCAGTGTCAAATTGTACTGGTAACCATGGTTACTCCAAGTTTAACCGGTTAACCCCGGGTTAGTAAATGGTGCAAGTGGCCCTTGTTGTACAAAAAATAATTATGGCAGAGGATAGGCAGTACAAAGGCGAACTTATCCCGTTAAGGGATTTCTTCCAGTTAACCTTTAGTAGTACCTACATAGTTTAATAGCGTCGTGAAATAATTAGTGCCGTGAAATTCACAGTATCGCAGTGACCATTGCCCCATCAGCATCGAAGCTACACGTCCGCACAGCGCAGACACTTTCGCGACACTAAGTTTTCACGTCGCATTTACACTGCGAAATTAGTTGTATGACACTAATTTCACCAAAAAATCGCGTTGGGCACGAAATTGATTTGCTTTCATGAAATTAATGCATGCATTACGAAAATATTAAATTACCTACACGTGAAACTGTAGGTAAATCTAATGACATGAAATTAACTTCACGCCACTAATTTTGTAATGTAAATCCCGCGCTATTCGTAGGAAAATAGCATCATGTCTTGTTGGTATCTCAATTCACTGTTATATGGGCCCGATTCGGATTTTGAATTAGACATCTATTAGACATCTTTTAGACATCACCAAGATACGATAACGATATGTTTAAGATCTAACCTGTCAAATTGACATTTGCGCGATTCTGGAGATACTGTTGAACGATTTCCACAGGATATGACTTAGAGATCCAATTCACATCTAATAGATATCTTACTCTATCTAACGTAAAAGTGACATTGGTTGCCCGAATTGCGCTGCAAAAGAGAACCAGTTGATATTTAAACTATAACGTATCTAGAATGGATCTAGTACGTGTCGTCTCTTGTGAATATCTTGAAGTTCGAATACGGCAGTATTTCTGTATTAGAGTCAGACCAAGAGAAGTCTGCAACGATTTTGATAGCACACGCATTGCAAGTGTTATTTATACGTCATGATTTCATAGAAGTTATCAAAGCCGTTGCAGACTTATCTTGCTCTACTCTAACTTGTTTCTTCTTATTAGCTTTGCGAATGTTTTGATATGAAAATTGGTATTTTCACTGCACTTTCATTTTTAACAAACGGTCTAGGACAAAGCTTGAAATCTCTAGAACAGTCCTGGAATTTGGTAGGTATGTATCTTAACCATTTATCGGCAAAGTAGGTGCCACACCGCGGGATTCCTAGTAGAAATCTAAATATGGACATGACTCAAGTGCCGCGATCTTCGTCGAAAAAGTAATTTGAGTATTAGAATATTGAGTGTTATTTATTTATAATTAGACTTTTAAACATTGAATAAACGCATAAATTGTATCATTATTAATTAAAAACATTGATACACTTTCACCGAGTATTGTTTCAATTTCCCGTATAAATAATAAGATTGTTAACAAAAAGTTCCTTTCATGTCCAGACCATCTGACTTATTTCTCTTCTGCTGAAGTACAATAGGTACATTGACTACACATTACAGTACATTATATATACATGCCACTAAGCTGTAATATTGTTATTTTCTCTAAACAAACCGACCATAATTCAGGCAATACGGCCATTGTTCCACAGATTAGCTGAACGTTAATAACGAACTTGCAAAATGCCGTGTCACTGACTATGATGAATTGCTGGAATTTTAACTATCTAATTAATTATGAACGATAAACAAATATGGCTGGGGCACTTGGGGCAGTGCGGCTTTACTGTGATTTATCGGTTTTGTATTTGGTAATATAGATCGATTTCTGGGGATATTGTGTGACCTACTCTATGAATGCAAATCCTATGTTCTGTGTGAAATTTTGATTTTTAAGGGAGTTGTGGAAATCAAGGGGAGAGGCTTTTATATTCAATTGTTTGACATGTTTTTCTTTGTACATGACAATCCTTATTGGGAGACACAATTAGTTTTCTTATTTTAAATTTATAATGTAATTTATGACGATTATGATGAGAAAAATAAACATAATTTTGACGAATGTAGCAAATTTATAGTGTAATTTTCATCTTGAAATAAGAAAATCTAAAAATCTAAATCTTTGACCAGCAGTGGGGCACAATGACGCTAACCACTTCCTACCATCAAGCTAATTGCCACCAACGTGGTATAAAAAAACTCATTATAAAATAATAGGAACTCGTAATTAATTTAATTAAAGGTCTCCGTCTTAATCTTACTCTGTTTCTGTGTCTGACAGTCCACACTCCACATTCCCGCACAATACAAGATCCCACATCCCACTTAGCAACGCAAGTTCACATTAAGAGGCACTTGTCTTCTAGAACGCTGAATAGCGATTCGCAATTGTTTCCCAAACGTCACTCATATGTCACGTACAGATCTCACCGCATAGTGGTATAACATGTTACTTTGCGAATTGGTAGGTATCAGTAGCGGCGGCTTCATACAACCCGATTCCCACCGGCTTGCCTAAAATTTATTGCTACATATATATCCATAACGAAAACACTACGTATTACCTTGTAATCGATAACACGATTTACTAAAGCTTCACTATTGATTAAATTTCAACTAATCATAGCGGGCGCGCGGGCGACTAAGTTTAAGCTTGAGTATTCATTCATGAGCCACCACACACATACGAAAACTCACGCACACGCTCATAAAGTTCGCTAAAGAAAGTCCGCGTATTTACGCATCAAAATAACACGGTTTTGTATCGAGTTATTCATTTAAATAAAAACCTTAAACGTAACATGATAAGGTTTATATTGGAAAAATGCACGCACACAGTCAAAGTCCGCGAGTGGCGTAAGTGCAGCACCACAAGTACCACAACGGTGTGCTGCTTCATTTGAATTTAAACCTTAAATACAAATAGGTAAGATTTATATTGGAGTGTAATGTTTCACAATTTTGAATCGAGTCGCGTTTGCCGCTCGTGTGGTTAATGTTGCCGTACCAAAACATTGAATTGAATTAATGGGTAATTTTTTTTTGTATTTTGCTATCATTAATACCAAATTTTCAAAAAACCTTTAAAAAAAGAAATTTTATTACAAAATCTAAGAATATTATGGAGTCGCAAGTTTAGTTAAGGTAATTTGATAACGAGGGTTTCTTCAAAGAAAGTACTGTTTATAAATTTGTAGTAATAGGTTTTGGAAGTCCGTAGGTCGTGGGTGAAAATGGAATAATATTATGACAACACTTCCGTTCCGGTTATTGCCAAGATTTGTTGTTATTGTTGTTTTTATTAGAGTTTTATAGGTTTTAATGAGATTTTACTTAGTTGTGTGCATATATTTATATATAAAGACTAAATCAGTGAATTTTTGAGTGTTATTAGTGTTGCGTATTGTTCGTGCAGGTGTTTCAAGGTCAGTCCTTGTTTTTATTAGGTCAATCTGTATGTAACTAATGTAATGGAATCTAAGGTAACTAATTTAAACACCTTCCAAGGATCGTAGCGTCATGAAAATTGGCAGCTGTATGTAGTTCTGCTGACAATACAATAATATCATACTGTCGAACTGATCTGATGATGGAGACAGGAGGTCGCCATAAGAACTCTGTGATGGAACAACGCAACCTAATTGTGTTAGGGGTTTTTAGAATTGTCTCGATGAGTATTAGTTGTCTGTCGTAAGAAAAGTATAGTCAGCGATAAAAGCTTGTACCAAAAATGAAATTTTTGCAAAAAACTTATTAGTTAGGATTGTTAGGAATTTAGGAGTAGGAATCCGCTTTTGTCATACACGACATACACTGTTTATGTGACGTCAGTGATGACAAGTATGGCAAAGGTCACTAACTGCAAAAGAACGAACTCAAGGACACACCTAGCGCTTTACTTTACCTTCGCTTATCATGAAAAAATAAGTACATAATGTAGGTGTTTCATGTAGGTGTTTTTTTTTGCTCCGAGTTGTCTAGAGAAAAATTCCACGCGCCGCCACTGGTAGGTATATAAAGTTAGCTACATTTACAGAATTAACTCATACCTAATAAATAATAATACACGCCTGCAACTGCCATTCACGCGTGTATTTCTTGAAATAGCCGCGTTGTTGTGTCATAAAATTGGTTTTAGGGTAATTCCGGGGTAGATGGCCAATAAGGGAGAGTTTGCTCATCGAAATATTTCATGGTTCTGATGGCTAGATGTCGCTAGTTCTTCTTTCGTACGCTTCACGTCATGCTTGGGAGCAAGAATGTGGCCAAAATTTTGTGGGAAAAATTGTAAAAGTACGTAAAATCCTTGTGACTAGTGCAAATATTTCTTAGAGGGTTCATATTTTACATGCACTGAAAAAAAAACCTGGTACTGGTAACCAGAATCTGGTTAGCTGTACTATATTGTCTTGTTGTATATGTGACGACAGGACACTTTTAAACATAACCAGACCATTCTTGTTAAATTAAATTTGTTAATTCTATGAAGTGTATAGTAGTGGGTATAAGACTTTTAGTAAACCCAACTAGCCGGTCTGTTAATGGTTACTAAATAATACAGTAACATATACGTTCCTGTCCTGTTGTTATAACAAGGTATTCATTATATTTCATCGCTTCATTCTTCAGATATAATAAATAACCAGGTAGTTTCTTTAACTTGCTAGGCAACGTAACACGATTTTCAGAGTAAAATAAAGTTTTTTATTTTTAAAAGTAAGTGTATTGACTTTTTTCAATCCCCACTCCTAACCAACCCAACAAGTTCCAACCGCCATGTTCTGTCCTCATTCCTTTTTCGTGCGTGGCAACGAACACACCTTCGCAAAAATGCCGAAGCCTAAGCGTAGTACCCGCGAAAAAATCGAAAGATATAAAAGGAAACTTCATGATTTAGAAGTTAAAAGTGACGATAAAAAACGTCGTAAACGTCAAGTTAGATCTTCAAGTGAGTCGGATGTCAGTGAACAAGGTAAGTAACTCACAATTTATTTTCATAATGAAAGTGCAGTGATATTTATTATCTACCCTCTATTAAGTTGAATAGTGTCGCGGATAACTGCGAGTTATCTGTGACGTCGGGATCGACTGCGAGTCGATTTCGATTATAAAATAGTGCACATATGTGCTATACACTCATACATTCAGTATTTTTGTCACGGTTAACTGCGAGTTAACTGTGACGAGATCAACTGCGAGTTGATTTCGATTAATGTATTATACAAATACGTGCAATCTATAATAGATATACACGTTCACCACGGTATTGTCTGCGAGACAATATTTGTTGGTGGTAATAATAACCTTATTAGGTTCTAAGAATGTTTTGCTTATCTTTTTAGGTGAAAATCACCTACAAAACCTAGACCAAGAGCTAGACGTTGAAAATATGGATTACGATCCTGGCGTATATGAAGAAGGGACTCCTCCAGAGGAAGCGCCCGTCCCGGCTGTGCCCGCCATACCGGCCGCACCAGCTGAACCGGCCGCGCCGATACTGGATCAAGTTGACGCTTCCGCGCAGCCCGCGCCTCCTGCCACTGATGCCACAGAGCCGCCTCTGGACCCCACGCTACTTGCAGCGCTTGGCGAATCCACCTCCGATACGCCTGAATACGGAACAAGTGTTCACGATAGTCTTGCTAATTTATGGCTACCTATTCTGAAGAAAGGTTTGGCAAAAGAGAATAAGGACACACTCCTTAAGGAATATTTAATTCCTAATAATTGTAAATTATTACAAGCGCCTAAGCTTAACGCCGAGATATCGGCCGCTGTAACAGAGGTAGTACGTGGACGTGACAAAAAATATGTCGCCGTCCAACAACAACTCGGTCAAGGCATAGCAGCTGTAAGTCAGGCCATGGATGTCCTTTTAAAGACCGAAAACAAAGTCGAAGCCCTCAAATATTTGAGTGACGGATGCCGCATACTCTCTGATGCGCATAATTTCTTTACAAAAGACCGAATAAAGTTAATTACGCCAAGCTTAGAGAAAAATTTTCTTCACGTAATTCAAGACGCCGAACGGGATGAATCCCTATTTGGCAATACTTTATCTGAAAAGATTAAAGCTAGTAAGGCTATCGAGCGTCAAGGTCAACAAATCAAAAAGACTGTCAGTGCACCAAAGCCTGGCACTTCTAATTCGACGAACACTCGGGCCTTCACAACACAGGGAAACTGGTCCGGTCCTCCCCGTTATTCGTCGAACAGGGGGGGGCGAGGAGGGTATCGCAGGACGAATCCGACGCGTCGCCCGTACGTCAACAGACCTGCCCCGACGCGGCACCCAGCGCCGACCAAGTCGCAAGCGCCAGCACAACAATAGCCCAGGTACATGCTGGTCGATTAGCACATTTTTACAGTTGTTGGTCTAAGATCACAAATAACCCTACAGTTTTATCCTGGATAAAACACGGATTAGAAATACCGTTGTGTAAGGCTGTGCATCAGCCTTTGGTACCTAAAAATGTTTTGACGCCAGAAGATACAAAAGAAATGAGTACAGCAATTAATAAATTAATTAGCTTAGGAGCCATCAAAAAATGCGATCATAGAAATGATCAATATATTTCTAGTACATTTTTAGTACCAAAGCCTAATGGCAGTAGCCGTTTTATATTGAACTTGAAATCATTTAATAAATTTGTGACAAAGTCCCATTTTAAAATGGAGGACTATCGAACTGCCGCTAAGCTTATACCACAGAATGGCTTTTTAGCCACTATCGATTTAAAAGAGGCATATTTACTTATACCTGTTCGTGAAGCAGATCGAAAGTACCTCCGTTTTCAATTTGTACCCCAGGGCTCAAATGAAATTGAAATATACGAATTTACGGCCATGCCTTATGGGTTGTCTGTAGCACCCAAGGTGTTCACAAAGATTATGAAGGAGGTTGTAACACATCTAAGAAAACAGGGATTAAAATCTGTTGTTTACTTAGACGACATTTGTTGTATAGGTGATAGTTATGACGAGTGTTTAAATAACGTAAATGCTACGATTAACTTATTAGAAACTTTGGGTTTCATAATTAATAATGACAAAAGTGTATTACAACCTTCACAAACTTGTAAATTTCTCGGATTCATTTTTGATTCACGAAATTTGACTATAGGATTACCCCATGAAAAACGGGACAAGATTTACCGTTTAGTAACCAAATTCATGAAGCTACCCCGATGTACCATCCGAGAGTATGCTCAGTTGATTGGTGTTCTCATCTCCGCTTCCCTGCCACCAATTATGGTTGGTTGTATACAAAATTATTAGAAAGGCATAAATTCCTAAGTCTCAAAAAACATGACGATAATTACGAGGCCAAAATAAATCTTCCAGAGGTTATCTTGGATGATTTATGTTGGTGGAAGGATAATATACATACAACTTTGGCACATATGAGAACGTCAAGCTTTAAGTTAGAAATTTACACGGATGCGTCGAAAACCGGATGGGGTGCTGTATGCGGTGATGTTACTATTGGAGGGCATTGGAAGGCCGCTGAGAGCGAACACCACATCAACTACCTAGAGCTTTTAGCAGTGTTTTTAGGTCTAAAGAGCTTTGCAGTAAATGAATCAAATTGCTTCATTTTGTTAAGGATAGACAATACTACTGCAATCAGTTATGTAAATCGAATGGGTGGAATTCAATTTCCATATCTGAACGACCTAAGCAGACAGATTTGGCAATGGTGCGAGACGCGTGGCATAATCTTGTACGCATCATATGTCAATACAAAGGACAATCGAGCCGACGAAGCGTCGCGAAAGTCCAATCTCGATACTGAGTGGGAGTTGTCAAATCACGCTTTCCAAACCATTGTTAGGCGATTTGGCCAACCCGAAATAGATATTTTCGCGTCTCGATCCAATACCAAATGCGACAAATTTGTATCTTGGTTCCAAGAACCTGATGCTTTTGCTGTCGATGCGTTCACACTCGATTGGAGTCAACAGTTTTTCTATGCATTCCCACCATTCTGTTTATTACTGAAATGCATCCGAAAAATTATTGATGATAATGCAACAGGTATTTTGGTTTTTCCATATTGGCCCTCTCAGCCTTGGTTCCCAATGCTGCAGAGCCTATTGGTCTCAGAAATCTTATATTTCAATCCGAGTAAAGTATTGCTTCGATCTGATTGCAGACGACCCCACCGCTTGCACACCAGCCTTACCCTGGCTGCCGCGACGCTATCAGCACGGCCTTCTCCCGCCGCGGCGTTCCACCAGAAGCGATCCCTTTAACTTTAGCTTCTCTTTCGGAGAATACAGTAAAGCAATACAATGTATCCCTAAAGCTCTGGTGGGAGTTTTGTAATATAAATGGCTTAGAACCACTAAATCCGTCAATAACGACAATACTCATGTTCTTGACAGGTGAATTCAATAAAGGCTGTTCTTACGGAACATTAAACAGCCATCGTTCGGCGTTGGCTCTCTTACTACCGAACGTTGGTTCTGATGACCGTATCAAGAGATTCTTCAAGGGTATATTTAGACTAAAACCTAGTTTACCTAGGTATCATAACACGTGGGATCCTCAAGTTATCCTTGATCTAGTATCGACATGGTATCCTAATACCGAACTTACCCTTGAGAAATTAACTAAAAAACTCGCAATCTTACTCGCGATTTGTACGGCCCATCGAGTACAAACGTTCTCATTAATTAAAATTGAAAATATACAGATCACAGATAATTTTATCAAAATTTCAATACCTGATTTGATAAAAACCTCTGCGCCTGGTCGAGAACAGCCTATATTGAATATACCTTATTTTAAAGAGAACTTAAGCATTTGCCCTGCCCTGACTCTCAAAGACTATATTTTGGTAACACAAAATAAGAGAGTCAGGAATCATGGCGCGCTATTACTGACATACAAAGCTCCCCACAGAGCAGCCACGAGTCAGACTGTGGGCCGATGGATACGGCAGGTGCTAGCAGCGGCGGGCGTGGACGTGTCCATATTTGGCGCGCACAGCACGCGACACGCGTCCACGTCGGCCGCGAGGACCGCCGGTGTATCCATAGAGATCATACGCAAAGCTGCTGGATGGACAGCCAAGTCCCAAACATTTTCAAAATTTTATGATAGGCCGTTACAAGACGGCAACAATTATGAGTTTGCAAAAGCTGTGTGCTTCGGTCGTAATATATCTGATTGACCTATTAATCATTAATTCATATTGATTGATAATTTTGTTAATTAGTAACATAAGGATATGTTTAATACTCATTTTTTGCAATAAATCAGAGTGATTGATTACAAAGTGGTTTTCAATTAATAAAATACCAACAGAACGCAAAACTTGCTTCTCTAAAATTCTACCTGGTTATTTATTATATCTGAAGAATGAAGCGATGAAATATAATAGATGATCAAACGAACTTCTTGAAGTGAAGTTCGATCACTATTATGTGAATCGCTTCATTCGAAGATATAATCAGCACCCTCCCTCCCGTGACGTTGTCACATAAGAACAAGAGATTCTTATAAACCCATATACAAGTTTTGCTCCTCACTTAAAAGGAATGAGGACAGAACATGGCGGTTGGAACTTGTTGGGTTGGTTAGGAGTGGGGATTGAAAAAAGTCAATACACTTACTTTTAAAAATAAAAAACTTTATTTTACTCTGAAAATCGTGTTACGTTGCCTAGCAAGTTAAAGAAACTACCTGGTTATTTATTATATCTTCGAATGAAGCGATTCACATAATAGTGATCGAACTTCACTTCAAGAAGTTCGTTTGATCATCTAGTATATGTAACTGAACGATTTGTGCGGTGTACTGGTTTTATATTGTTCACGTTACCAGAACGCACTGTGCTAATGGGGCTTCTAAGCGAGCCATATGTTCACTGCAATATGTGGCCGGCAACTATTGGTGTCCTCTTACTCACATGTTAGAGAGGGACACTAATAGTTGTCGGCCACATATTGCAGTGAACATATGGCCCGTTTAGAAGTCCCTTCAGCACAGTGGGTTCTGGTTACGTGAACAATATATAACCAGTACACTGCTCTTCTAGTAAATACAGACAAGTTTTACACACTTATTTTTTTTTATTTTATTGATCAAATAAGTAACACAGCATTACAGTAAAACCAAGGCACTGTGACACTACAAAAGAAAAAAACATTTTGTCTCCACAAAGAAAACAATAGACACAAAAATGACATACAAATTAAACATTGGATTTGGGCGACGACGTAACAGCGTGGCTCCGTAGCGTCGTCTGACTCGGCGTAGGATTCGGCAGGTTGCCCCGGAACCGCCGAAACACCACACCCTTCGGCCAGAAGTCCGCGCTTGCGATGGTGTCCTGCAGAGGCCGCGGCACGCGCACTACAAATGAACTGAAGTGCACATAGTGACGCGACTGTAGCTGGTGCACCCTCAGCGTGTAGCCAGTCTTCCGGCGGACGTACTCCACCACCTCGTCGGCCCCGGCGGAGTAATGCAGGCGAGACACGTAGAGCGCCTTACTCGGTGTCGCAACTTGTAGGCCAGAATTAACCGGCTCCGCAGTGCCACAGAGTTTTACGAGGCGCCCTGCGCGCCTTGCGTTTCCTTTCCACCAGTTTGAATCCCTCCTTATCCACATCGGTGCGGGAGGACTTTTCCTTAATCGGAGCCCGCACATTTCACTGTGTCAGCAACACGCACTTATACTATACACTTGTACTAGTTTACAATAAAATTATGGACAGGATCTACGTAAATAAAACATCGACCGGCCGGAACGTAAGACGCTGGCGTAATGGCTGCCGTTCTGTGAATTGCGCAATTCCTTTCTCCGCCCCCCGCCACCCGCGCTTACACCGTGGTGTTGGCACAACTGTTTGATTCGTTCAGACTACAATGCATTATAGTAACCACAACATAATAACTTGTAACGTGTACACTCGTATCTTTATTTTTACATATCAATAGTTAGTGTTACGATGCATATATTAAACGAGACAAACGTTTAATATTTACAACACTTGCATCTTTACATATACAACGAAATTGTAAGCAGTACTAAATTGCATTTAACTAGAATTAAACAGTGATGTTTAAAAAACAAGTTTTACACGATACAACATTTTTTGTCATTACTACCGGATTTTAGTAGGTATAACTATATTTTTAATTACTATACGTTCTGGTAGTATTGTAGAAAATTATTTTTTTCGGTGTGGTGGTGATGCTAGTGTCTTATTCTAATGGTGTCATTTGCTTTTAGTGCAAAGTATACGGTTGTAGTTTTGTTCTAACCTAAATAAGAATGAAGGTCGAGTATCAACTTGTTTTGATTTTAGGCGTGGTCTTCTCTCGCGGACGAAAAGGAGAGATGGCTGGTTCAAGTTGGGGTATTATGGCCATATGGCCGTGAAGGCACACAGTGATGTATCTATCACGGATTAGGTATTCCAAAGGTTATCAAATATCAGTGACGATGTCCCCCTATGCAGGATAACGAATAAAAAAGGAAAATGGAGTTCATTTAGAAAGATACCTATTGCAGGTCCGGGAAAAAATATCACGAGCCTCTTCTCCTCCATGATAGCATTGAGTGCGCTGTTTGCTGGTATTCAGTGGCCTAAACGGGGTTTTGAGAAGAAAAGGGACTAGGGAAATAAAAATTAAAAATAATATATACTGAAATGAAGAGTAATGTTATGGCCGTCTCTCCTGTAATGGTATGGTCATCACTCCCGGACACCTCGGGAGAGATGGCCAGTTGTAAATATTTTTGGAAACATTTTTTCAAGCTGATCGCAAAAGAAATATTTTTTGTTTGTTTCATATTCGAAAGTCAATTGATCAAAGTTTATGAAGAAACAACGATTTCTTTATCGCACAGTGCAAATGTTATTTTAAACGTCAAACTTCTATGAAATTATGACGTATAAATAACACTTGCACTGCGTGGGCTATCAAAATCGCTGCAGAATTTTCTTGGTCGAACCCTATTTCGTATCTTATGAGTGTATTATTTATGCATTTGTTGACGTGTTTCTATTTACGTTTTGTATAACTGCGCGGCGCGGCGGGACGCCATCGCGAATTTCAGGGCACTCATTTATTCATAGTCTTCTCAGGGTTGTCAATCTACAGAGCGATTTTAGAAGTTTGCACAGGCTTGGTAAGTTTGCCTTCTAAATGCTAAAATAAGATAATTCTGGAACTTTTGGGATCAAGGCTTAACATTCATAAATTTTAATGAGTTTCTGCCTCCGAAGGAGATTGGATAAAAATCACGAAATTATATTAGAACTCTTTGATTTCACGAGTTTGAGAGTCAAATAAATATGTATTAGCAATATTTCACCTTTTACATTAATTATGTGATTTTACATTTTACCTCTATTTTTTGGCTAAGGGATTAAAGAGAAGAAATCTTGATATTAAAGGCCTGTGCACACCGGGTGCGTATGCGTAGACGTGCATGTGCACGCGCGCTTTGTAATATACAGTTCCTTATGAGAGACGACTCACCGCTTGCGTGACGTGTGCGTGCGCACACGCAGCCGGTGTGGCCTGACCTTTAGTGCCATTATTAACTAATTTCCTTACTCTATGTTCGGAAAACACGTGTAATAAGCTAATCAAGTGGCAACCCTGAAGAAGAATAACTTCACGCATCGCATAATGCGATTTGTATATATACAGTTAGTCATAAATATATATAGTTACAACCTTATTCCATTGGGTTAAGGTGGAGAATTGTATACATATTTACGTACTGTATTTATGTACTCCATGCATGTTTGATGGCAGAGCACAATGAGCCCTCAACCTTCCTTTCCATATCCCGTCGCCGTCAAATTTGGTGACACTTTGTGCTTTGTTTTTCGGCTTTCTTTTGTTATTTAATGCCCCGTTTTCTTAGAAATTTACACAAGTTGTTGACACTTAGAATAGGTGGATGTTTTATTGTTTTTATTTTTATTTAGAGAACATTAATCTCTTGAGTCCGATACAAAACAGACGTCGTAAGGTAGACCGTATTGTGTTAAGACACAGGTACAATATCATCGGGTCCTTTGGTCATTATTAGCTGTATTGTATTAGTGTGTTTATTGGCCTAAGTCACTTTACGAAATCAGGCACCGGACAGTATCAATATGATAGAAAATAAATGTCGGTTCTCAATATGGTTCTTTTTTTTTTTTTTTTTTTTTGATTTAAAACATTTATTTACATACAATATATATACAGTGGTACTACTAAACGAAATTAATAACTAGCTTAAATCTAAAATAGGCCCTTGAGGCATTGTACCAAGGATGCTGGCGGCATTTCCTCGCTGTATCGCAATGCTGATACGTTGTGCGAGGTAGCCGCCAGCTCTTCGGTCACCAGTTACGTCAACCAGACGCTTCGCGATTTCTGCGAACAACTTATGCGCGCTGGGACCCCATGGACCTAGAGTTTCAACACCAAATGGTACAAAATGGTACTCTCTACCGAGGCTCTTATATTTGTTACGTTTTAGAATTTCGGCGCTTTCCGCCGCTCCGCCCGCTTTTACAGTAGTCCGTTGGAGGTGGGACGGTGCCAGTGTGTCTACGCAGGTAGCATCCCACACCAACATCCGTCCCAAGCTCCAAGGAACTAAGGACACTCCATCGGGCCTCTTGCCATCATCTCTGATAATGCCAGTCGGCTCAAGAAGAGCAGGCACATTGATGGTGGCAAGAGACCGACGGACTATGTCATTAAGCGACGCATGTCTCGAAAAACGGCCTGCACTTTTTTGACAAGATAATCCGTGGTGTCCCAGTCGGTCCACGTCCGTGCCACAAGAGCATATGTGTGGCGTACACACCGAAACCCCGAGTCGCAAACCAGTCGCCAGTCTAAGGGAGGCCGGATCCAAGAAAGTACCAGTATTGGGCGAAGGTTGGGCATGTAGCCAGTAACCGGCTTCCCGGGCTCCGACCGCCAAAAGCCTCGCGCGGTCTGGACCTGTACAGTTGTTTAGGAGAGTATTGTAAGTTAAATCACAGTAAACATTATCCCAACTCCTTTGTGAATTTGGGTTGTCTGGAAATTGTTTGCCTGGGCAAGCAATTTTAAAAGCATTTTTGGCGTCCTCAAAGCCCGCAATCTCACAGTTTGTGGGCAAAGCCCTTAAGATATTTCCTATGAGACCAGACGTGCTATGAGTGGACGCCAAAAAGGCTGGGGAAGCCACACTGGAAATTTTGCGAATTCCTAAACCTCCAAACCGAATGGGGAGGGACGCTTGAGACCAGGAAGGCTCACTTAGCTGAATGTTTAGAATCGTCTCTAAACTAATTTTGATCAAATCATCTATGGGCGACAATAAATTTTGATGTTTCCAGAAAGGACAACAGCGGAGCACATACGTAAATTTAGGGACAAAAAGGCAGAATTTAAGAATCACAAGAGCATAATGAGGGCTAATTTCGAGTAAGCGATCCGTGTGACTTTTGAATTTAGTTATGGAGTTAGAAATATAATCGGGAAAAGATTCTTCGAATATAGGAGAACCCAGGAGGCAAAGAGAATACTTGTCTACTGATTTGATATTGGGAGTCAGATCGTCAAATTTGGGTTGTAAGTTGGTCAAAGTACAAGAAGATTTTTGAATAAAGAGTTCGCATTTGCTGAAATTCAGTTCTAAACCAATATTTTCGAAACTACTCTTAATAAAAGACAAATCAGAGAGTACAGTATTCACGTCACCTCCTAGGGTTCCGTCATCTAAGTACCACACATTGAATTTTGATTTTAAATTTTTGATAATTGGATTTATAGCCAAACTAAAAATTGCTGGCCCGAGAGGGTCACCCTGCTGACAGCCAACCTCGGAAGATAATTCATGTGACTTGTACATTAATTTAGATGAGTCTGAATAGGAAAAGAAAAGGTAATTGTATAGTTCCGGAATTTTGTCCTTAACTTCTGTCAGCAAGGTGTCTCTACTAACCGAATTAAAAGCATTTTTAACGTCAATTTTGACAACAATTTCGCAATCATCGAGTGAAAGGTAGGTCCTTAGGGCATGGACGGCTGCCTCGCACCCACCTTTCGTGCCGAAACCTAGCTGTATTGGTTCAAAAAGGGATTGTAATTTTGATCTAATGTGTCTAACCGCAATTTTTGAAGCCAGACGTCGTAAAGTTATATATTAAAGTTATATGGTTCTTAAATTTTATATGACGTAAGGGCATTACGTTCTTCGGCATATTTTTTAGGGTTCCGTACCCAAAGGGTAAAACGGGACCCTATTACTAAGACTCCGCTGTCCGTCCGTCCGTCCGTCCGTCCGTCTGTCTGTCACCAGGCTGTATCTCGTGATCTGTGATAACTAGACAGCTGAAATTTTCACAGATGATGTCTTTCTGTTGCCGCTATAACAACAAATACTAAAAACAGAATAAAATAAAGATTTAAGTGGGGCTCCCATACAACAAACGTGATTTTTGACCGAAGTTAAGCAACGTCGGGCGGGGTCAGTACTAGGATGGGTGACCGTTTTTATAGATAATGGTACGGAACCCTTCGTGTGCGAGACCGACTCGCACTTGGCCGGTTTTTTTTTATATTGTACTCGTTGATATGGTTTAAATAATTATATTTTTTTTGTTTCAGGTAAGTGTCACCAGTATGATCATTATGAATGGAAATTCTAGTGTACCTTTTCGCAACACACAAACAGGCATTAGTTATGTTATAAGGTAGTTACAACACTTCTGGGCCAGAAAGGTTAAAATTACTACTTCTATCATTACGCCTCTACGAACCATTTTCACTACATACCGGGAAAACCTTGCTATCGGCTACAACTTAGAGCTACGAGCGTAGGGCACGACATTAGGGCAAAGAATTAAAAAATCTTTTAACCCTTGACAAAATAATCTGATTATAATCTGGGAGACCGAGCATTGCTCGGAAAACATATAAAAACTCAAAAATGCGCGTTTTCCCAGAGATAAGACCTCGCCAGATCGATTTATCGCCCCCGAAAACCCCCACATAGCAAATTTCATTAAATTCGTTTAGAGGTCGTCCCGAAATATATGTATACAGGGTGTCCCTAGCCATTGGACAAAGCCGAAATATGCATATGCATAAAGGTATTTAGAACCAGTATACAAAGTATCATAACAATCGGTGTAGCGGTTACGAAGAAATTAACAAATTACGATTTTTTTACTTCGGAGCAACCTGTATGTGTTAGTAGCTCCTGAGGTAATAAATAGTATGAAACCTTCTTCGACCGTTTTGATTATCTTTTTAATTTATGACATTAATAAGATTCTGATGACTTGTCAAAAATTATCAAAAGCACTGCCAATGATTAATACAGTATGTTTCTTTTTGTTCTCGATTATTGGAAATAACTTTTGTTTGATAATTTATTTTTTTATCTTTTGTTCTAATTAAAAAAATATTACCGTTAGAGCATTTCTTAGAAGTAACCCTACGTGGGCTTTCAGGGTTTGTCCAATGGCTAAGGTCACGCTGTATATAAATAAACAAGAATTGCTCGTTTAAAGGTATTAGATTTTTACAGTAAACAAATGTGCAGATAAAACATGCAACAATAATAAAAGCTTCAAATTGAAACAGATTCATAATGGCCCCGCCTAAGTACTCATATTAAAACACAACACACCTAAAAACCTCAAAGCCCCCGTAATAACAGTGGTGGAATTATTCCTTATGAATATTTAAGTCTATTTCATAATTGAGCGAATCTCGGTGTTGTTACAGGCGCGCTTGCGAATCCCGCGATAATGAGTGGAGAGTGGAATAAGTGAAAAAATACTAAATTCTACGTGAGAATTTAGCAATTTTCGCTCTAGTTACGACTTAAATATGTTTATTTGTAGGGTTCCGTACCCAAAGGGTAAAACGGGACCCTATTACCTACTAAGACTCCGCTGGCCATCTGTCCGTTCGTCTGTCTGTCTGTCACCAGGCTGTATCTAATGAACCGTGATAGATAGGCAGTTGAAATGTTCACAGATGATGTATTTCTGTTGTCGCTATAAGTAACAACAAATACTAAAAACAGAATATAATAAATATTTAAGTGGGGCTCCCATACAACAAACGCGATTTTTTTGCCGTTTTTGCGTAATGGTAAGGAACCCTTCGTGCGCGCGTCCGACCCGCACTTTGCCGGTTTTTTATAGAACTAGCAGTGCTCACGGCGCTGTCATGTTAGAATTCGGTGTGTGTCACTTTGTAAGCTTACTTAGGCACCTATGTGACCCAAGATGAAAGTTACATACATGCTGTAAGTGAGGCATAAAAGTTCCGAAAAATGGGTGTTTTTTAAGAAGTTATTGCTAAAAGTTAAGAAAATTAAAATTAAAAATACGACGAAAGAGTCATGACGCCAAGAAATACTAAACAAATTGACCTATTTGCAGAAAAATGCGAAAATAGCGGTGATAATCTAGTGGTTATCTCCTTTCATAGGTATGTACATATGTGGTGGTCTGGTGGTTAAATATCCTGGGCTCAAACTTCGATTGTGCTGTATAGAGCAGAAGTGCAAAATCGTTATCGACTAAAACGCAAAAATTATTATAATTTCGGTCAAGATCCTTATTATACACAGATAAGAGGTTAATATAGATAGAGCACACAGTAAATGTACTGGTTTTATCTAAATTTGATTTGCAGACGCAGCTTAGATTGGCCTCATGTCGCGCCCCTATGATTCTATAAACAGAATGGCCGTTTTGATTTCTCCTATTTTTGCCGCGCGGATATGCGGAGCAAGGGTTATCTGTTGTAGAGACACAGAATTACATATATATTTAGATATGCTTATCTTATGTAGGCAAACATACACTCTTTGAGAAGCAGTAATAATACGTGCTTCATACATGTATGTAGGTGTAGGCAAAGTCAGTATCAAAAGTAACGAAACATACTACGCGTCTAAAGTATACAATATACTTTTTCAAGAAAAAAAAAACACTGGGGAAAGTTGAAATGGTAGCGGGATAAGATCGATATAGTTTCTAGAAACGTGTATATGAACGTTATTAATGTTCGGCAATAGATAGGTTTTCGAACAATTTCAGTCTACCAATTTAAAGTCTAATTTGTACCTACTTTAAACGATGTAAATCGATTTGCACTTGTAACGCGTAAATTTTTCGCAGTCGGCTCATTTCCTTCTCATTTATCATCCCATTTTTTTTCTTATCTCAGCCAAAACACGGCTGGCCATTGGCAGGGGTTTTTACACCCTACGGGACTAATTTCCTCTCTGGCACCGCGCCAGGTCATGGTCGGGTACGTATGTCACATGTATATACGTAAAATAATAAAACGCTTGTGACTAAATTATTTGTAAATCAACCTTAGTGTCTAGGGATGAAGGTTCAACTTGTAATGACAGTTATTGGGAATTATGATCAGCTACAATAAGTCTACGTAGGTATTAGGTATAGCTTCTTAGAGGCCGAACAGCTTATCTGCAAATAATTTTAAATAACGTACACCTTTCGTAGTTATGGGACATATCATTCCATATGTGATATTACAGTAGGTATATGTATTTAATGACTAAAAACGTTACGTTTGTAGAATTTATAATAAAACTAATATTTTAGTATACCTACATAAATGGTACGGTCTGCCTGCGACCAAGAATGCGATGAATGGATGTTGCAATACATCATCAGGAAAAATAAAAAAAATGAAAAATTAGTGAATATCTTGTTGGCTTAAATAAATAAAACCAGATGGTAGTTATGTCACATAAATGTGACATATTAGTGTTTTTATAAAGGCTTAAATATAAACGATGTATGTTCATATCACCTTTCGTTTATACAGTAGGTACTACCCTATTGAGCAAAGAGGGCCTATACAAATGAAATATAGCGGGGCGTATTGACTTTTATTTATGTTCAATGCAAGATAACGGTTTGTTAGGTATTTAGCGGTTGATTCAGATATATATACCCTAAAAACCCTCCCTTCTGCGGCAGTATGATAAAGGATAGCTTAAAGGGCTTATTACCTACACCCCGCTGAATTTAGTGTCTCACTCAAGGGAGCCGGTGCGGGAGCATTACCCTCATTACCCTACAATATATTACTGTGACTCGTCAGTGACTTACGACTACATTAGGAAAGTGTTCCAAGCATAGACTCTGCAATGTATAGCGTTTACGTTTTATAAGTAGTTTATTCGTATCTCGCGGGCGAGATACTATCGCGGCGCTGCCGTGCTAAGCCCACTGTATAAATCTGGGACCTAATGTAGAAAAAATACTCTGGTATTCGGTATTTACCTGTTGTGCGCATGTGCACACTTTCTTTTCGTATAAAATCTAAATAATTCTCAGAATCCGACTTGAAGACATCGAATCTTTTTTTCCCATCTTTTCTTATTTGTCACATTGGCGCAGATCGGAGGCGGAGCGGTTGTGCTGCCTGCGCCCGCCTGCCCGTAGCCGTAGGTAACTTATCCGCGATCAAAACGCTTTCAATCCACCGACCGCGCTCAATGTGACAACACCGCTTTGCTACCGCGCCGCTCCGCGACCGCTCCGGAACGCTTCCGCGTCAATGTGACGAAGCCTTAACACTGCAGCGCTGTTTTTCAGCCCAGACCAAGATACAAATTAAAATAAATTAAATTAGCTCCGCACTTTACATTTCACTAACACAATTCTCAGACCTAGCCACTAACATCACTTTCGTCAATTGAAATAAAGCATTTCGGTCTTATACTGAATTAGTACGTATTAGCTAAGTACTCTGTGGTTCAAATGGGCACACAACACAAGGAAGTAATAATTCTACCGCTGTATTATAACGCCTGCCTTTGTCTGTTTGCACCAGATGTTCAATTCGTCATAGTCTCGTTAATTTTGTTCTTTCACAAGTGGCCCACGATCGCCGAAAACAAATGACAACATGACAACGCATGTGGGTAGGGGCGCGATGCGACTTGTCTTAGCGACGGCTCGTGACGTCGCCATGATAAAACTAATCCCGTGGAATTTATCCAAAGTCGTCTATTCATTATTTGGATGTTTTTCAATATGGTGGTGAGCTTCGTGTCGCATCAGGCTGTCAAAGAGAAGGCAGAAGACCGCCAAACATGGAAATTGCTCCACCGACTAGTCTTACTCTTACATATTTGATGATGATGATGATGGGCGTGGTATGTTCATACAGTAGATAAACTCTCCTTTCTCTAACGTACCTAACATATTAGCAGCAAAAGGGCTTTCAAGGTAAATTGAAGTATGTTGATGAAATCACGAGGGTCATGTGGCAGCTAGCCCGAACCTCTCGAGACATGAAAGGATACCTAAATCGGTAATTTTAGTGATTGTTCATTTATAGAGATGACCTTTTGAGATGGTCTAGAAAAGGTCAGATTGATAGCATTTAGGTACAGTCAGCAGCAGAAGTTGCTAAGCGGGCGAGGTGTTCAAAATTACCTTGACACGCTCTTATTCTCTTAACAATAAAGTCTTAGCTTAGCAACTATCGCTGCTGACAGTACGTAGTAGCACGTTAATCTAGTTTGAGCTTTGTTTACCAGCATGATAAAAACTTGATACAGAATTATACAGGCTATATGAAAAAAATTACCGGAAGAATAGGAAGTTTTTTACGGTTGACAGAAGTGATAGTTATTTGATAATGTATAACCATCAGGCGTAGCTCACTCCGCGATTTCGTCGCGTCGCTACAAGTACATGCGGTCACACCAATTTTGGTGTCTAGCAGTAGTGGTTGCCGCGCACCGCCAACGGACGCTTGCTCGCGCTTGCGCCACCTTGAGGTCATAGAGTCTGACCAGCGAGTCGTGGCACAAAAAAACGCGGGAATTTCAATAAAAACCATACCTGGCAATAAAATTACTATGAAATTAAATGACAGCTTGAAACTGACAGCTTATTTGATAGAAAAAAGTTGCCATATAAAGCATTTAAAAAAATAGATTGTGACACGACTCGCTGGTCAGACTCTATCTATCGTAATAGACGCGTTTTGTTAGAGAGTGCACCTTCTGTACCTAGTACTATTATTTTAGGTTACAAATACGGTGACGCACCGTAACTTGTGCTGCAGCAAAAGCTGAAGAAGTCACTATCAAGGTTAAAAACGTGACACATGAGTCACGTCGCTGCGTTTTCCGTGCGTCAGCGTATTTTGAACAGCGATGTGATTGATCCTATAAGCTTACCATGCCCTTCATTATATTGATTTAAACTAACACGATTTTCACTCATACTTCGGGGGGGATTTTTAGGGGACAGGGGATTTCGTCTTTGTGGAATCCAGTGATTAGCAAATGTAAGGGTGAAAAAACATGCCATCACATACCATCGGATGTCTTGAGTGTTGAGTGTAGGCAAAGTGACAACCCTAGCGTACAAGTGTATATAGTAGTATACCCTATAATGGACACGGAACCAGTAATGGGACAAAAAACACAATTCCTCTTAAATAAGTATATAAAAGTAGTTTATAAACACTGGATATATTTTTATCATAAATAAGAGTCCTAGAGCTGATTATGTTTGAATTTTTATTAAATTCGGTTATTTTTTAAGAAATGTGCGTCAACCCAAAAGTTGTCGTGCCACTGAAAAATAATATCACTAAAAATTCTTAACAACTTCGCTAAGGGCCACTTGCACCAACCCACTAACCCGGGGTTAACCGGTTAAACCTGGAGTTACCAAGGTTACCAGTACAATTTGACACTCGGTTAACGGTTTATCCGGTTAACACCGGGTTAGTGGACTGGTGCAAGTGGCGCTAAGAGAGGTGAGTTAATTTATTAAATTTTAATTAATTAATACTTGATGAAAACTAGAATGTGTTTTGTTAATTGCATTTACCATGAGATAAGGTATACAACACACTATGTTGTGACTCCACAGATGTAAAAAAATAGTGGTATTTGGCCCAATCCCATTATAGGAGCTGTAAAACTGCATACCTCCTATGATGGGACAATTGACATGATGATGCTTGCCATGCCATAATTTCATGTTTGAAACAATACAGAAGTAAAATGTAGTTACGAAATATGTCAACCAGGAGGTATTCTCGGACTTAGGATAAATTAATATCGTTTTTCCAAACTTTTATTTAACTTGCCTTGTTAGTTAGTGTGGGTCAAATCTTGGTAGCTGAATTTGACCCACTTTTCGATTTCCGATTCAGTTGAAATTTTGTGTAAGTACGTAATTAAGTATGCAAATCGGATGATAATGCAATATTATGATAACATGGACTTGATCTGATGATGGAGACAGGAGGTGGCTATGGAAACTTTATCGCAATAAACCCTAACTAATTGTGTTTGGGTATATTAGAATTGTCTCGATGAATCTAATACAATAATAATTGGCTGTGGAAAGAAAAATACATTCAGCGATAAAAGCTTATACCAAAAATTGATTTTTTTGCCATAACTTATTCCCATTTCTATATTTTATACTGATAGAGCAAAGTCCATTATAGGGGGCCCATCACTGGATCCACGTCCATTACCGGGGGCCCATTACTGGAGCTTTGGTGTCCATGACTGGAGAAAAAAAGCATAGTTTTAATTTGTTAATTATGTGGAAACTCATTGCAGTATCTTTGATACAACACGCCTAAAACATGAAAGGCGGATAGGACTTTCATCTTTTAACACGCTAAGCGGAGGACCATTTACATGTACAAGGGAAATATCATAAATACTCCAAATTTCCTCTTAAATGTCCCATGACTGGTGCTGTTACTAATCAAGATCAAGTGCGGGTAGTTCGCAAAACCCGCGCAGCAAGAAGATGTTGATACAATTCCTCTCCAGTCTGCCTGTGACCACGAACGTAACGTCACGTTCGAAACGTCAGGCCATAAATAAACGTAAGTTTTACGCGATTAAGTCCCGTGTTAGTTATAAAAGTATTCCCTTCATTTTCGGCAAAGTTCGTCTTTGACGTACATTATATTTACTTACATTTGTACAATATTGTTTAGATGTAATTGTTTTCTAAAGAACCTACCTCTATCTATAAGTGACGCGACCCTCTTCAGAAGTCTGTCTGTCCTGTTGCGAATAAAAAGAAATAGAGCTTGTATTCGTGCACGTTAATGGTGAATATTTTCTTTAGACACGGACGGACGGACGGATCCGGGAAGGGTTTCGGCGACAGTTCTACTCACTATTTTATCCGCGAGGCATTTATCAAGTGTAAAAGCATTGGGGGATTCTCTAAAAATACAGATTTTGTACATATTAGGAGGTCGGGTTTCCCGACCCATATCAATGAACTTCTAAGGAACTGGCGTGCGAAATACCTATCAATTGATTTACCAGTCGCTATCTGGTAAAGAAAAATGTCGTAAGAAAGTCGGCTTTGATCCCCTTCAGGTTAAAAGGTCAGATGGCAGACGCGGACCTCAAAATTCCCTACGCAGTCTACGCACTAATTGACAATATAAGAGTTTTTCATACATAGTTGTAGTACCTCGGCGGCGATGGCGGGATAGCTTGGACTCCTTTTTGAGAGGCTGGCCAGATATAGCAAAAAACAGAGACGAGTGGACAAAGAGGGGGGAGGCCTTTGCCCAGCAGCGGGAGTAGCGGGACACAGTGGGCTCTGCATAATAATAATAGAGTCAGCAGTGGCTAAGCGGGCCATGTTCCAAATCGTCTGCACATGTTCACAAACGGATTTAAAAACAAAAGTCATACCTTATCTTATTTGTGTATGACTCGCTTACAAAGCGAGGACGGCGACGTCGACGTGTGATCACATCTGTTACCATAATGTGTCAGGAGAGCATCTTGAACATCCTTAACGCAAAACTGTCACTACACGCTTATAAATTTTATAACGAGCTTGTTCCACGCAGGGTTGCCACGTCAGGATTTCCCCTGACATATCAGGATTTTTGGTCCTTGTCAGGATTGCGGGGGAACTTCGCGAGTGTCAGGGTTTTTGAAACCTACCTACCAACTAAATACTAGAAGCTAGCTAAGGTAGAGGAAAGCGAAGATTATGTTGTAGTATTAGTGAACCAGACAGAGAGCACGAATGTATCAACTGCCAATTCGGACCAATTTTAGGTTCAAAAATATACCTACAAGTTTTCATGGCAAAAAATAGTGTTAAATAAAGTTGAAAGATAAAAAAAAAGGACCTCAAAATTTTAGACCACCTCATCTCGAAGATAACGGAGTTCTAATTAAAGAGACCATGTAGGGTTTCGGGAAATGACCGTCCAAGAATTGTCAGGATTTTTAGGCCGGAGCCCCACTGCTGCGCACGCTACATCCACGGCCCACGTTTTAATACAAACGGCCACGAATTTTTGTATAGGAACGTGGGTCGTGTACATAGCGTACGCAGCAGTGGGGCTCCGGCCAGGGTGATGTTCGGACTTGTCAGGATATTTCATCTTTTCACATGGCAACCCTAGCTCCACGTGTATTTTACGGTTCGTCACTAAAAGCATGTTCGTGTAGCGTGCATCAATAATGCAGCTCATTACTTCACCTCATCACGCGCCGTTTCATGGAATTACCCGGTTTATTTTTATTTTGCACTCAGGTGTAGAAATAGGAACAGGTTAAGAAAGGGTTTAATCCCCAATCCCGGTACATTTATTTGTGTGTTTATCACGAATTTAACCCTGGTTTATGTACCCAATGTGTTATATGGTTCTAAATATACAGGGCGTCCCTAGCCATTGGATAAAGCCGAAATGTACATATGCATTAGGGTATTTAGAACCAGTATACAAAGTATCATAGCAATCGGTGTAGCGGTTACGAAGAAATTAACAAATTACGATTTTTTTACTTTGAAACAACCTGTATGTGTTAGTAGCTCCTGAGGTAATAAATAGTATGAAACCTTCTTCGACCGTTTTGATTATCTTTTTAGGGTTCCGTACCCAAAGGGTAAAACGGGACCCTATTACTAAGACTTCGCTGTCCGTCCGTCCGTCCGTCCGTCCGTCCGTCCGTCCGTCCGTCCGTCTGTCACCAGGCTGTATCTCACGAACCGTGATAGCTAGACAGTTGAAATTTTCACAGATGATGTATTTCTGTTGCCGCTATAACAACAAATACTAAAAACAGAATAAAATAAAGATTTAAATGGGGCTCCCATACAACAAACGTGATTTTTGACCAAAGTTAAGCAACGTCGGGAGTGGTCAGTATTTGGATGGGTGACCGTTTTTGTTTTTGTTTTTTTTTTTTTTGCATTATGGTACGGAACCCTTCGTGCGCGAGTCCGACTCGCACTTGCCCGGTTTTTTTATTTATGACATTAATAAGATTCTGACTTTTGACAAATGTCATCATTGCCGCACATTTTCAAACAAATTGTCAAAAGCATTGCCAATGAGTAATACAGTATGTTTCTTTTTGTTGTCGATTATTGGAAATAACTTTTGTTTCAAAATTTTTTTTTTTAGCTTTTGTTCTAATTAAAAAAATATTACTGTTAGAGCATTTCTGAGAAGTAACCCTACGTGGGATTTCAGGGTTTGTCCAATGGCTAAGGTCAGCCTGTATATCTATGTCAAACTATTATATGTATTACGTCTCTTATCATGTACCTAAAGATTGTAAAGTTGTAAACATACAAACTTAATCCATAGAAAATCTAGATATCGTAATGTCAGATGTTTTTGAGGTGATCCGTTCGTTACTGAGGTTATTGATGAAAATCTTATTGGAATAGTTATTTACGATACAAGTGCGGAAAACAGGAAATTCGACACGAGTTGCGAATTACTGCTCCGACACTACTGCAGCGGCCTGAACGCGACGGTGTTATTGTCAGGATGAATACACTTTATATCGTCGTATTGTATCCACGGCACACGTCATTAAGCTTGCCGTGGAACAAGACCGATTTGTGAGAGATTGTCATATCGTGTTTATTTATTTATTTATACAATAAAGGTTTACTTGGAACGCTTTTACATGTTTATATTTTATATAGATTAATGGCTCTATAACCTGTTTTTTTGTGATTTATTAGCTTTTAAATAGAAAATATAAGCTTTTTGCGTTATAACTAATTGACTTCTTTTGTCGGGGACATGATATTCACTGATAGAGAGGGTTTTAATAAACCATTAAAAACTGAATTTGAAGTCAACAATCACACTGTAAGTAAATAAATTCGTTCGATCATAACACATATCATGAATTATTTGCGATGTCATATAAAAAAAATGTATGGATATGAGCTGGTGATGTTTGGTACAATTGGCACACCCCTACTTCATACTCTCTCTTTTAGAACGTTTACGTACGACGTATATTTGCACGCGTTTCTTTTGTTTTATTAAAGCTATGAATACGAAGTACTAACTTCCTTATGCTCTTAACAGGCGGTTGAAATTTGTACTTTATTCTCATGGAATAAAGTTGATATTAGACCTGTTTTACTTACTAGGGGTAAATTATTGACTTTATAAAGATGATTTCGACAGGAAACCAACTTGACAGGGTTTTGGAGCATTGAAGTGCGATGGAAGGAAACATGAAAGTATTTGATCGACTTTCGGTTGTTTAAATTCAGCAAATGTCTTTATTTGTGCGCAATTCTGTGGATAATGCTACCTTCAACGTTGTTGTAATAAATAATATTAATATTTGTTTTTGCGCAATAGAAAGAAAGAAGAAAGAAAATACATTTATTTACGTAAAACCAAACCAGTTAAATTACAAACTAGACATAGACCAGATGGACGTTAAAAAGGACCCCCACTCAGCGTAATTACTGATATGAGAGTGACTGCTTACCGTCAGGCGGGCGGTATGCTCGTTTGCCACCTACATGGTATAAATATATAATTTTTTTAAGAGGTCAGTCGAAAACGGCCCTTCATTACACCTATAGAACAGAAGTGTTACTATATAGCTTCTTCGAAGTAAATCCCCGGTTGAGTGCTCTGAAATTGAGTGAGCTGGTATTTCGTTGTATTTAGGTACTTACTTAATGTTGTACCCTGCCCCTCTCAAATTGTGTGAATGTATTGTCACTTTGAACAATTCTAGTTTCCATGCCATCTTGTTCCAGATACCTACAATGGAAAATACTTCAGACAACTTTTTTTTTATAAAAAATCTATACATCGCTTTCAAACCCTTGCCTGACTGTAGGATTTGTAGTAGCATACTTTTTGCCATTATCTGCAATCCTCCAATTTCAGATGTTGCTAACGTGCTCTCCTAAGCTTATAACTGGTAAATTGTACTGTCGTAAATCCTACCCTTTCCTGCAATAAATAAGGTTCAAATTCCAGGACAAAAAACGTAGGTCCTACAAAGTTAACAAAGTCGGCACTCGATATCAGAGGTGAAAATCCAATCGCTTGCCGTGCGCGGGCGATTCAAAGCAAACGTTATAGCACAGAATAAATAATAGTACTAGGTACAGAAGACTCACTCTCTAACACAACGCGTCTGTTACGATCAGGACAGATATGACTGCTAGGTGGCGACAGCGCCACGCGCGGCTTATGGCTAGCCACCAAAATTGGTGTGGAACGGATGTACTTGTAGTTACCTGTTACAAAGCGACGAAATCGCGGAGTGAGCCACGCCTGATGTTAGGCGAACTAGTATAAAAGCGTTCTTTAAGTACGCTTTACCTAGTTTTTTTTTTAATATACATACATATAGGAGGAAAAAGTGGGACTGGGCAGGGCTCGTCTGCCGAATGCACCAGGCCGCTGGACCAAACCAGCTACAGACTGGGTCCCACAGGACTCGGGGTAGAGGAAGACCAAAACGGAGATGGCGGGACGACCTTGACACATTTTGTAAAGAGTAATGCATAGTTTGGATCTAAGTATCACCTAAATACTGGTTTGCTCGAGAACTCAACTAACCCGTTCGCGGCTAAAATAAGAATATAATATATACAGGCCACGTAGCCAAGATGCCAATCGCTTACGCTCCGTAGCGATCGAAACGTAACTGTCACTGTCGCACTAATATGGAAGAGTGATAGAGAGACATAAAGCTTTTCGTTGTCGAAGCGATAGCGATTGTAAGTGGCTAGGCCGGCTGGTCAGAATCGCGTGCTAACAGTCAGTTCCGATGTCGCTTTGATGGAAAAGCGCTTCCTTCGCGTTTTCTATATTCAATTACGTAATTCGTCGCGAAACGATAAGACGCCTGAAATTCCCGACTCCAATTACCGTAATAGCCCCCCTCCCCCCAACCCTTCAGATAGGTATCTGTTATTTGCAAGCGAAATCCTATTCCTCAGGCGTTTGAATGAAGTCGTGCTTATCGAAAAGGGGAGATTTTATTAGTTTTAACACTTTGAATGTCACGGACTCCCCTAGCGACTTCGATTAAAGTGCGCAGCGTGAAATTGCTGCTACGAGCTACTGCCTAGCATTCGCAGTGTTAAGAGGTTAACCTTTTAGATGCTGCAGGGTAATTTACGTAGGTGGCATATGTTAAGGACTGCGGTTGAATAGAATGAAGTTTTATTTTGTAAAAAATTACGATATCTAATTACCTTCAACCTAAATAATAAAACTGGTTTTGCCACCACTTCGTAATCTTTAGGGATACCGTATATGGAGGTCGCGGGGCTTTAGTACATCTGGCATTCCAATTTATCTAAGATTCAAGATTTTGCATTCCATGAGCCATAGATATACGACAGAATTTTCTATGTTCGCGAGGTTTTCACAATGAACTAATCTCGATTAATAACGGCAGATTCGAACTTTAAGATACGTCAAAATTTTTTTAACTTTTTGACGTACCTATCTTAAAGTTCGAGTACAAGCGAGATGCATAGAAAGTAAGTTACTTAGACGTGAGTGAATATGCCAATGTCAAAACTGGTGGTAGTGGTACAGGCCGTAAGGTGTTCTGCTTTTACTGCTGAATTTACTAGTATAACGTAAACATTTGCTTTCAATACCTAGATGCTCACATACCTACAGGTGAATGTTGTCTGATGGAATGGACTGCCCTTTTCGATGAAATGACCGACTTGGACATCAATGGACAGCAATTTACTTGATTGAACTGTCCGATGGTCTCTGGTATTTGGTGGTTACTGTATTCTTTAGATATTGTTTATTTTGGGAAAGAGTCAATGTTGATTTCAATGATATCAAGATAGGAGGTATTATATTGAGAGTTTCAGTTGGTTTACATTCTTTTGATATAACCCAAAACAAATGGGTGAAGAATAAATTTGTGACCTTTTCCGTTCTTTGACTGTTTGATATATATATTTTTTTTTTTTAATTTATTGAGAAAACCAAACAGTCATATAAACATATCAAAAATACAATACAAGATGTACTGCAACAAAAGATACAATAAAAAAGACCTGGAGGTTCATAAATTATAAATTATGTTAACTGTGTAAGTACAATTATAACTACTGCATATTAATACCAGATAGAAAAAACTGCTATCAGTACTTAGGTACTAAAACAACTTACGTTTAACTATGGTTTTTAGACTAGATATCGAATTTTGAAAGCAATCTATTTCGGAGAGATGTTTATTATAGTAACTAGGAACCCGTCTGAAAAAGGTATGCCTGGAATAGTTCTTGACAGAAAAACTAATATGAAACAGCGATCGAGGGCGTAAGGGGTGATGCGGACAACTGAAAGTAACTAATCTTAGGAGATTAGGACAATTAATAATATTTTTAAGAATTTTAAACAAAAACATAACGTCCAAGTATATCCTACGGTTAAAAAGGAAAGGTACACGAAAATGTTTTGCGGCCAAGGTAGAATTTACAAAATAAGTGCCTGTTCTATAACTTAACAATTTTAAGAAAATGTTTTGAATTCTCTCCAAACGGTCAATATGGACTTGATACTGAGGTGTCCAAATTACACTCCCGAATTCGAGGATACTCCTAACAAAAGAATAAAATAATAATTTATAAGTATTTGGCCGCTTGAACGGTTGTCCGACACGAAGAATCATTCCTAACCTTTTATATGCACGTTTACATAAG
The DNA here is from genome assembly GCF_910591565.1 of Cydia splendana. Classification (NCBI taxonomy): domain Eukaryota; kingdom Metazoa; phylum Arthropoda; class Insecta; order Lepidoptera; family Tortricidae; genus Cydia; species Cydia splendana. The sequence continues at coordinate 21,115,888 of NC_085963.1, forward strand.
TTATCAATATGCTCGTTAAAGTTTAGTTGCGAGTCCATAGTGACACCTAAGTCTTTAGTGGAAGAGACTCGTGCTATGTTATTACCAGATAAATTATAATTATATACTATCGGATTGTGTTTTCGATTAAAACTTATAACAAAACATTTTTCTGTGTTTAAAAACAAATGATTATTAGAGCAATATTGGACAAAATTATCTAGATCTTTTTGCAACAATAGGCAGTCCGCTTCCGAAGACACAGCTTTATAAATCTTTGTGTCATCGGCGTATATAAGGTGTTCAGAGCTACGGAAACAGGCCGCCATATCATTGATATATAAGATAAAGAATAAAGGACCAAGGTGCGACCCCTGAGGTACTCCAGAGGGGATGGGGAGAAAACGAGATGTATAACCTTTTAAGGCCACAGCTTGGCTACGATTAGACAGATAAGATTTAATCCACCTCAGGAGGTCACCGTGTATACCGAGGTCGAGTAGTTTCATGATCAAATTATTATGATTAATTTTATCAAAACACTTCGAAAAATCGGTATACACGGCATCCACCTGGCTGCCAGAGGCTAACTTGTTAATAATAAAATCAGAAAAGGTAAGTAAATTCGTTTCAACACTTCTACCTTGGCAAAAACCATGTTGACTGGGCGCGATATGTTGGCAAAAAGCAGCTGCAATTTTGTTATAAACTATTTTTTCCAAGATTTTTGCGAAAATATTTAATTTACTAATTGGCCTATAGTTTGTCACTAGGTGAGCATCCCCGCTTTTGTAAATAGGCGTAATCAGAGCTTTTTTCCATACCATTGGGAAATGACCACCTGACAATGATATTTTATAAATCTGAGTTAGAGGTGCTGCTAACTCTTGGGCACACATAATAATGAAATAAGGATGGATCATGTCGGTACCACTACCCTTCCCAGCATTTACTCTCTTCAATAACCCATAAACACAGTCCTCTGTGACATCTATACTACTAAGATCTATGAGTGAGTCTTCAAGTACAGGTAGGCAGTCGGGAGAAACGGAATGATCAGGAACAAAAACTGAGTTGAAAAAGTCATTGAAGTAATTACTTATAGTGAGACCATCCTTGGATGTATCATGAAGGTAACACATTTGATCGGGTACAAGATTACTTGGAAATTTAGATTTCATAAAAGACCAAAAATATGATGGATTACTGTGAATTTTGTCCTCGGTTAGCGAAATATATTTTTTATAACACTCAGTAGCCATCTTATGCTCCCTGGATCTTAAGAGCGCGAACTCCGCTTTATCAAGGGGATTTCTATACTTTTTCCATCGCTTATGTACCGATAGTTTTTGTTTACGAATCTTTATTAGTGATCTGGAAAACCATGGCGGGTACCCATTTTTCGAATTAACACATTTATGAGGAATATAATTTAATATAAGTCTATTTAAAACCGAATAAAAATAAGAGACAGATCCCTCAACATCCATATTTAGTAAGCATGACCAATCGGTTTCGGACAGTTCCTTACGGATAGAATTATAGTCGCCACGGCGGAAAACCGGCTTAGTTGTATGGTTAGGTTTCAGTTGAGGTAAATAATTTAACAAATTGAGAGCCAGAGATATATGCAACGCCTTATGCTGTGGATCCTCCGGCGTAAGCGGGGATGAACTAGCACTAACCTGACAACTTACGTTAGCCATAACGAGATCAAGCACTCGCCCATTTATATTATAACACGAATTAAATTGACATAATCCAGTCAAAGCGATGAAATCGGAAAGAACGATTGCAGTTGCGTCAACACTGGACTCCATAGTAAGACTATTTGAGTCTGGGCATAGGGACCAACAGGCATGAGATACATTATAGTCTCCTACAAAAACAAAAATGTCATCAGGGTTTGCGAGCATTATCCTAGCGGCATTATCGAAAAAACAGCGTAATGAATTGATATGGTTATCATTGTGAGGAAAATAAACACACGCTATATGTAATAGCGGCCCAGCCGGTCGGCGGCGGCGGCCGGGCGGCGCGGCGCGGGAAGGGTGGAGCGTAGCGCCGGCGCAGGCCCGCGGCTCCACGGTGAGCCATATCTCCTCGTGCCGCTGCGCCGCGCACTAGAGATGGGCGAAATGTGTCAGTAGAGGGAAAAGATTGATATATATCTTTTTACCACTGGGATATGTATCACTCTTTTATATCTTTATATCCGTGTGTATCAGTTGTCCCGCTCGTAACTGTATCGACACTTACTGACTTTACGTCATCTTATTTATGAGAGAGAGACAGAATTGTTATTATAACGTGGCGACATTTTCATTTTCATTTTGTATCATGATGGATATAGATTGGTACATTCACAAGGAAGCTTGATTTGGTTCGTATTGTCATGCGCAAGAATATATTTGCCTAATAAAATACCTTATTTCTTTTTGTTTACATTTTATTAAATGCAATGCAATTTAACTCATTAACCGAATTAATAACTCATCATTGCAATTTGCATTGCATCCTGCGCGAGCGAGAAATACTATACCTACTATCTACTTCTCGTTCCCGCGGAATAGCGAATGACGCGTCCGAATCCGCCTGAACTGGACGACCGCTGTCGCTCGTTCGTGTTACTTCGGTCGACGCGCGACCGAGTCATCGCTTTCGCTTTAGTAAATCGTTGCCGAGGGAGTGAGCGGTACGGATATACTGATACATTCAGATTCGTAAAGACAAGAAGAGTGATTCATGAAACGAGAAAGATATATATCTTTTTTATCTATCACTCCTGAGTTACCCATCTCTACCGCGCACCACTCGTCCCGGCGCGACACGCTGAGCCCGCGCCTCGCCGCCACCAGCACGCCGCCCCCTCGCTGTGTAGAGCGCCCCTCACGATCACGCCTGTATACTTCATACCTGCTATCAAAGTATTCACTACTGAAGAAGTCAGGATTTAACCAAGTTTCGGATAGACAAATTAGATCATAATTAGAATTAATAACACAAGATAAGAAAGCATGTGATTTAGTCCGCAACCCCCTTACGTTCTGGTAATAAATTGAGATGTTATTACTACTTATGACTGTAAAACGGCGCACACGATGAATTGAGTCCACATCCGTTTCTCGCAACTCAAAACCCACTGTGACTGAAATACTACTTAGAATGGACATCAAATTCTCGCCATTTTTAAAGGGAACGCCACTGATTTCAATGTTATTGAGTCGGCAATACTGGTCCCTGTCACGCTCATTGGCTCTTAGTGATGCGAAGTCAGTCTCCAGCTGCTTTAATTTCACTTCGATGGACGGAAGATGGTCAAGTTTACTTTCCGTGAGGGTAAGCCGCACGTTGAAATCCTCCAGCCGGGTTTCCATCGAACTGAGCTTTCCCTCAATGCTGGTAATACCTTGATTCGCCTGGTCTAGTCCGTTTTGCATTTTTTGCAATTGTGTCTTGAAGCCCTTAACCTCCTTAACTAATTCAGTTAAAGGGTCATTACTGTCCGGCTGACGGCACGAGATACACCGCCAACTTGCTTTTTTATCCGCGGTCATTCTTTTATAAGTGTTCTCCTGTACTCCAGAGCACCGAAAGTGATAGGATCCTCCACATTGTGAACACGGCACATCACCATCACCATTAAAAACTTCACCGCACTTATTACAGAGAGACATCTCAACGACAAATTACCGGACGACCGTAACGGGCAGATAATATGGTTCAAAGTTGAATGGAGCAGTTTAAATACGCAGTTAAGTGAGTTAACAATAAGAAACATAACCGGTCGCTCGCGCGGTCGATCGCTAACTATTATATATGTATTAAATTCTGTTGCCTCCACTTTTAAGATTGTGATTTGTATCGCTTCTTTTTTGAAGTGTGCAATAAACAGTTTGTATTGTATTGTAAATTCATTATAATTACTGTGCTATATAAATTTAATTTTTGAAACAGTAATATAAACACTAACGAGTCTCTCTCTTTCTATCAACTTCTACAGTTAGAAAAAAACGCACGTTTTATTTAGGGGCTATCCATAAATTACGTAAAATCATGCCTCGAATGAACCCGTTTCCTCCTACGTCATCACCATCATCCGATGTCCAGACCTCCCCCCCCCCCTAATTTAAAATGACTTAATTTATGAATAGCCCCTTAGCACGTGTCTTTTTAATGTCTCTATCCTAATTTGATAAGCTTTCAGTAACGGAACAGGACCCTGCCCTACTTCCGGGTTCGAATAGACGAACATTTCTCGTCCAACTATTCGAGATACTCAGCTTACGCCACATTTTTGTACTACTAATATTTACTTATGTCATATGTAAGGTGCTTCAGGGTAGCCTCGGCTGCGGGGCAAATGAGAAAATCTCATTTTTTCTTCTAAACTAAAGCATTTTATACTCTGAAAATACTTCGCTTCGCTAACTAAGGCTGCTTGGTAAATATTGTTAGAGTTTAAAGTGCTTCTGGTTTAATATTAATATATCATTAACGAGTGACCAGGAATACATGATAGTATTGTGTAAATCTGAGACAATATTAAATATCGAATGCATAATTGGATCAAATCGTCTGGTTGACGTAACTGGAGCCCGAAGAGCTGGCGGCTACCTCGCACAACGCATCAGCATTGCGATACAGCGAGGAAATGCCGCCAGCATCCTTGGTACAATGCCTCAAGGGCCTATTTTAGATTTAAGCTAGTTATTAATTTCGTTTAGTAGTACCACTGTATATATCTTGTATGTAAATAGGTAAATGATTTTGATCATTAGATACTAGAACTAACAACGTATTTTGCTCAACGCATTAGCATTGCTATATATACAACGTGGCAATGCGGCCTTTTGGGCACACTGCCCATCGGCAGTGACTTGGGGGATGTTTTTTATTTATAGGCTCTGTATTTTAAGTTTATTTAGAGATAGCTTGTATTATTATTTTTAAGCTAATTTAATGTTTTATATTTATGTAATAGTGTTGTAATAAATAAAAAATAACTAACATAAACACGAATAAACTTAAACAAGCGGGCATTGTGGCAACACAAATAGGTTCAGGCTCAGCGATTAGCAAGAAACTTGTTTACTATTAAACAACTTTATCTCAGCACGCCCACTGCGAACATAATGTACGTTCACGTACAGACAAATTACATTTATACTACCTTATTCTTATTACTATAAGGTCTACAATGTTTAAGTGCTGGAAGGTACAGTTAAGTTTGTGCAGTGAAAAATATATTGGCAAAGTTTGGGAACTCACACGGGCCCGGGCCGACCCCTTGCGTTTACTTACGGGGGTCAATAGTGTACGAAGTTGTAAATCAAAGTAATAAATAGTTTAAGTAGTTTGGTACAAACATTTGTTCAAAACATAATGTACAGAATTCGACTCCTGTTTCGTATAGAGGAAATAAATCGTAAGGGAGTGTCGGACATTTTGTTCATTTTGTGAGCAGATAATTGTTTACTCATCCATTTAAATCAAAATTATGAACTTAGCGTGTTGTTGACGAGTGTACGGCCCGCATGAGAGAGGACATATCTACATATGGATTATTGCAGACCAGTGAAGCATGTTGCATATCTCATGAATATTTTTGCTTTTTTGACAGCATAAGCGGCTCTCTCTTCATCATTACGGTAATATTGTGGCGCCTATAAAGGATGGCTCACTTTATACCGGGCCGTGTCCGGGCCGGAGATTCCGGTGCTTATACTTTTTTATCACATGACAGGCGATCACGTGATGCTTTCCATAGAAAATGATGCGCCGGAAGCTCCGGCCCGGACACGGCCCGGTCTAACGTGAGTCATCCTTTAGCCGCACTCAGAACTAAGAACACTTACTATAAATTAAAAGATCACAAGTAAATATTGTTTATCATAACACTGCAAAAAGTATAGCAAATTAATTACATGTGTTGATAGCTACGCGAGATGTTATTTATGTCGCTTTAGATGAAATGCTCTAATAAAACATTGTTGCACAGCATTTTAAGCTGACCATAATATATTGGGTGACGAATTACCTTTTTATTTATTATTGAACGTACCAATCGCCGCAGCTAAGCAGCAACGACGACAACTCAATTTATCAAGGATATTTACATGGGCATACTAGGCATAGCCCGTTTTCTACAGCATTGTTTCCCGCTGTATACCTTGCTTTCGAAATCTGAATGTATATGATACCTTCTTCTTCCTCGTTCCCTCATTGCTGAGGATCGCGACCACATGTGATATGTCTCCTTTCTGTGCGGTCATAAGCCATGTGGACTGCACGGTACAAACTGCCACCAGCCGACCTCTTGATATGGTATTGGTACCTTACCTACCTACTCATAAATATAAATCATGCCGTAGGTATAAACATGTTAAAACCAAATAGAAAATAATGTCTACACCGCCGAAGGGCTTTTTAAAATCGGAAAGCTTTGTCGACACAAACCGTACAGTATGTTCTGCGGTTGACAGTGTCTTGCCGCGAGGCTCTATGTACCGTTTGCTGCTGTTTCAATATACTTAAGAAACCTGTATCGGAAATAAAGTTATATTTTATAAGCTTGTATTGAAACAAAAAGTGCCCCATTGCAATTAAATAATGCCGTGATATTAACAAAGCGCTGGTAGAGAATGCCGTGTGGCATTAAGTCTTTTTTACTGTGCAATAAACTTTAAGTACTCATATCATATGAAACATATCCTGAAATAAATGTTTTTTAATTTAATTGTCAAACTAAGAGAGTTGTGGGGATCAAGGGGAGAGGCCTTTACCCAGCAGTGTGACGTTATAACAAGCTACTTAATAAACAAATTTTCAATTTTGGTATCAATACCTATTTCCCCAGACGCTAGGCAAAAATTTGACCCTGGACTAAAATCGAGCGCGTGTAGTATTTAAATGCCGTTAACGTAATTAAAGGTATTAATGACGTTGGAGACGAGAAATAATAGTAGTCTACCTGGTACTGTAATTTTCCGCCCACACTATCAATTACATGTAACCACTTATAACTTCAAGGTTTTGGTTCGATTCTCAATATAAGTATTTTAATTAAAGTCTTCGAGGACTAGGGTAATACTCAACATACCACATATAATTAAAAATTGGAAGGAAAAGTAAACACTAAGTATTTCATATTATTTCAATCACAACACTGTTGATAGAAATGTCATGTCATTCATTACACTGGTACTGAGGTCAATTGTGTTATAAATATTGAACTATCCCTATCCCGCATAATGAACTATCCCTGTCCCTTGAGACTATTGCGTTTTTAAACATGAAATAGTTCTCGCCACGGACTCGCATTAAAATTGAAAAAGTTATTCAATCTCGAAGTGAAGCCAATGGAATAACATATTTGCATCACATGCGTTTGCATTACCATTCGTTTGAGTATACTTCTTGTTCTTGGACCTGGAGGCGTATTTAGAATAGCAGAATAGGATACCAAATCAAATATGAGTGCGTCTGAGCTCGTGACTTCGTGAGCAAACAACCCGACGGCCGCGGAACGCACGCTCCGAGCTTACGCGCTTGACGATGACACCGGCCGCCATACATTGGTTAAAACTATTGTAAGGCGTTCGAAGAACGAATGAAACGAATGATGAATAAAGGAAATTACATACATGCAAGTAAAAAATATATTGACATAATAGTTAGTTCTAAACTTAAAAAAAGTAATGTGAGTTTCATGTCGTATTTTAATGTTTATTTGGACTTAAAAGTTACACATTTATTATAAGTACTATAATCTGTACAAAATAATAAAACACATTTGTCTCTACTAAATATAATTATTAAATAATAGCTAGGTACTCCATATAAAAAATATCGGTCATAGGATAGGATTCTGTTACGGTAGATCCATCATTCTGTTACGGTAGTCGAAGCCCTGAAATTGAAGTCAAATTGGTATCATATTTTATGTATAATATGTTTCTGAATAAGCTTCTCTGTGAATCCAAAGGCAAAGTCTAATGCAAACGAAAACTTATCCCGGATATAGCTTCAATGTAAATTTTGTTCCGTGTGGATACTATTGTTTGACTTGTTCCTATCCGGGTATTGGCGTTCAGTACCTACAGTGTTATTTCATCATCATCATCAAATGCCTTCAAGACCATACGCATAGTGTCAGTTAGGGCGACCGCAGACCTATCGCTGAACATACCCCCATGTATGTTCAGCGATAGGTCTGTCAGGTCCAATCAGGTAGGTACAAGTTGGAACTTGGCGACGTGTCACGACTGCAGACGGTATTCTATTCTATGTATTTTTATGAAATACCATTCGAAGTCAGCGACACGAAGTCAGCTAGGCGTCGCCGAGCGATACGTCACCCGACCGCACACATACGATACACACGGCAACCATAAACCATAACACATATAAATAACAAACGGGTGTATCTCGCATGTTGCTGAGAGACAGTATTTCGGGCATAAAAGCCGCAACATAAAACGGGGTGACATGATGACATCCCTTCGGCGCCTGTGATTTACTAGATGCATGCTCGTTTAGATACGTTACACAATACAATACAAAAAGCGCTGGCGGCCAAGCGGTAAGAGCGTGCGACTTTCAATCCGGAGGTCGCGGGTACAAACCCCAGTTCGTACCAATGAGTTTTTCGGATCTTATGTGCGAAATATAATTTGATATTTGCCAGTCATTTTCGGTGAAGGAAAACATCGTGAGGAAACCGGACTTATCCCAATAAGGCCTAGTTTCCCCTCTGGGTTGGAAGGTCAGATGGCAGTCGCTGTCGTAAAAACTTGTGCCTATGTCAAAATCATGGGATTAGTTGTCAAGCGGCTCTCATGAGTGGCAACATGCCGGGATAACGCGAGGAAGAAGGACACAATACAATACAAATACTCCTTCTTCTATTTAATAATAAATTAATATCAAAGTTGAGAATATGATAAGTCTTAGGTCTCCTGCATCAAACTTCTTGTATCCTATGTGCAAGTTTCCCTATCTATAAATCTACATGCATCTTTCTCTTATTGTGAATATTGGTTTACCGAGACCGTCGTTTGTTTTATTGGCAACATCCAAGCTAATTTGTCTTTTTTGTTTCAGGTACATCGCTAAGTCAATATGATACGTATGCCAGCTTCCGTAAGAGTTATTTTCCTTTGCAGTCAGTTTGTAACGGGGGCTATGAAAGGAATATTGCTACATTTACTTAAATAGAAGGTCCGTAATTTTTGCAGCAAACACAACGATGTGGAGCCTATAGGAAATGTTGCATATCTAGCATTTTTCTTTGCAAGTGATCATATCGCCAGGTGACACGCAAAACTCACTAATTACTAAAAAAATATTAAACAAAAATCAACCTTATTTATGTATTAGTATGGTTCACTATGGCTATTAACTTGTGGTAGTAATTAGTGAGTTTTACTTGTCACCTGACGATATTTCTATTGGACTTCTTATTTTGGATCGGTGTTTAGATGGCATTAACTAGAAAACTAACCTGGTGAGACGACATACAAAAGTATCAGTATACTTATACCCGAGTGACCCGTTTTTATTTAATTCACGTTTGTTATTTACGTTCAATAAATATACAATCGCGAATTATTGAAACTGAAAGGAAAAACACCAAAATTGAATAAAAATTTCAAACTGACCATATTATGTATTTGGTAAAACTATTAATTAATATGTCGCAAAAAAAAAACCAGATATTATAAAGAACGACATCATCACAGTCGACATCTTTAAATTATAATCTGCGTAGACACTAGGCTCACTACTGAATTATTTACACAACCTCGCACACGTGTCCGATTTCATTTGAAAAGCTACCATACTTGAAGGGAATAGAGTGCATTTCCATTTGCTGAATGCTTTGGGTACAAGCCGTACAAGGTATAGAATCGTATGCCTTTTAAAGGTTGTTTGGATTGGCTATCTGATGTCAGTGCAAAGGCGACTGAAGCTGTATTTGACTGTGAGTTCCATGAATGGGCCGGACCATATGACACTGGAAATGATGCTTAGTCGAAGCATGTCGAAGTGACTTTGTTCTTGGCAAAATTGACACTGCGCGAGTATGTACTAAGAAAATATTCTGTAGATGTACAGAATTCACAGATAGGTGCCTAGCGTCGTTAAGATATAAAAATATAATTTCATTAACATGCCCAAATCCTGTGTTTACATACGACACGCATACATTCACAACTCGAACCTTAGCGATGATGTTTTAAACCCGATAAGTAAGTACATACCTATGTGCGCGTACGAAATAGGCTTGTCAAAAAATCACAGATTTTAATCATAAAAATCGAGAATCCAAAAAGAGATCTCATGCACTACCTACAAAGCATAATAAATCTAATAGGTAATGTTATAATCCAAAAAGAAAAATGATATAAAAATATATACAAATATTGAATGAACACGTGTAGATACATTTTATATTATACAATAACGTACCACAAAGCAATAAGAACGTATGAAAAGTAAATATTACCCCAGTTATTGCATGCCATGGCGTTAGCAATGAAAGAATCGGGCGTACCCGTGGTAAGGAATCACGCAATATGAATGTTTGAAGCTTTTTACCTTTATTTCAAGGTAGATTTTATGGAAACTATTTTGTTTACTTCTTTTGACTTCTCTATTTGTATACCTGTAAGGCCCGATTTACACACATTTGCTAGTTGCGTGATTGCTTTTAGTAGAAAATGTATCAACTTATACTTAACACTATTACACACTATGTATAATAATCATACCACTATCGGGCCGAATAGAGGTATAATAACCATATTTAAAAAAGTTGTATGTAAGTAAGGATGTGTGTTTAAATTTTTTCTCATCAATCCACAAGTCCGAGCTTTTATTATAAAAAAAATCTTCACTGTTTAAATAATACAGAGAATAGAAAAAAATACAACATAAAGTAATAAATATAATAGACATCATGTCGGGTTACAGTTTATTGGACCATAAAACAAGGTTCTTCTCTAAGACACGTAGGATTGGCTTCCAAACTACCCATATAAATCACAACACTATCCGTATGTCACTCTATTCCTTAGGCAAACTACACGACCGATCGCAACGAATATGATAAATATTTGACACGGTTTACGAATCCCTACTAATATTAAAAATTCAATAGTAACTTTAACTGTCTGTTAGCACTACACGCTTAAACCGATGATCGATTTCGATTAAATTTTAAATGGAGATATATCGAGTTCCGGAGTCTCCGATGTCCTCATCGGTCATAGAGTTCTATCACGGAAGTCGCGGACAGACGCAAAGTGAAAATTGCGTTAAAGACATACGGTAAACTTCCTCAATATTGCCTACCAAACATTGCCTGATTCGCCTTCCTTTCATTATTATACACACATTTGGTATAGAGAGTCACTTTGTTGAAATCTTTTAATCTGAGGTCAGACTGTACCTAAGTATGATAAGCTCACGCTTACTGAAGCCTTCGTTCCGACCGTTAGGATTTGGTTGCCATATAGTATTACCAATTTAGCAGGTGTTTAGTACCTCCTCGTAGTCGTTTAGCGTTCGAGCAGCCTTGAAGGCGTTTATTTGACTTTGGCGTAAACTTTAAAATCATTTCTACTATTTCATATCTTTATACGAACTTCTAAGTTGTACACAAGTTCTTTTTTTATAAGATCGACACATATCCGGTTATGATTATGAGCAATAAAGAAATTGTTTGTTGTTAAAGAAAATACTTATGAAAGTTTTAAAATAACTTTTACTGAAAATAAATACGAATCTAAATGTCGGACAGATGCATAATAGTGAGATAAATTGCTAGTATTTTTGATGCACATTTTATACGACTCATGGGGAGCTCTTAGAGGAGTATCAGGAATCATTCAGTAAGCCTCGTGCAGATGTAGAAATTAAAAATACCACTCGCCAATCAGGCACGAATTTTTCAATTAATTTACTGGTCTAATTCATATTTCTAACGCTTTCTTTAATAATAACGATAAAGTATCTAAGATTAGACAACAAAGTGTCTTAGTAATATTGCCCCATAAAAATGATTTCATTCCAATATGTTGAAGCATCATTAACTTCGGTAATGAACTTTCAAACACGCATCTAACTCGCGATCGTACGACAAAGTACGGCCAAGTTTGTCAAAGGTAAAGTTCGCTCATCTCGGCAATCGTCCAACTTAGTGCCGCCCTGTCGTTCTCACTGGACGTGTTTCTGTGATTATCACTGCGCAGTGCTCAAGTCCAATTTTTAGGTGAACTAGTGTAATTTGACCTTACTTGAGTAATGAATCTAATTGCGTTGCTGGTTTTTCTGTATTTTTACTTCGAGTGAGGTATGCAATGATAGTTATTTGTTTTAAAAGAGGATAGTTGTTGTTTAACCCCTCGTGCTAATATTTAAACCCATGCTAATATTGATTGTTTTACTGCGGATGGCTAAAGATAAAGATAAAGATAAAGATTTTTTATTTGCAAGAATACTTATTCTAGAATACAAGGTGATGTTTTGTTATGTGGTATGTACAGTATTCAGTCGCACACAACGACATGCAAATTTTCCAAAAAAAAATTTTTTTATATATTTACTAATTACTACTAAATATTGTAACCGATTGAAATTCAAATATTAAATGTCATAGTAATTAATTAGTTAATAATAAAAATAGTTTATATTAAATACTTTCATGCAAATTATATTCTAAATATTCCTTCACGCTATAGAAACAGTGCTCTAACAAAAAACTAGTTAATTTTTTCTTATATTCCATAGCGTTTAGTAGCTTTATACTGTTGGGCAAGTTGTTGTAAAGAACTATGCACATATTGTACGCATTCTTCTTATATATATCTAAGTTGCATCGAGGTTGGTGTAGAAGATTCTGATATTGAGTTCTCTGGCTTGAGAAGAATTCAGATCTCATTTTAAACAAATCGGGACGGTTTTTTACAAGTAAACATGCTTTTTTAATATACATACATGCTAAAGGTAATATTTTTAATTTCTGAAATAGTGGTCGGCAGCTATCAGTTACCCAGGCTCTCAATATTGCACGGACACATTTTTTCTGCAATATAAATGCTCTTTCGACATCTACCGAATTTCCCCATAGTAATAGCCCATAATTTAGCACTGACGATACCACACCGTGATAGGCTGTGACAGCTGCCTCAAAGTTAACAGTATTTCTTAATTTTCGTATCGCAAAGACGAACCGATCTAATCTACTACACACCGCATTTACATGTTCCTTCCAGTTTAGATGCTGGTCAATGAATAATCCTAAAAATTTAATATTTTCACATTTTGATATAGATAAATTATTGTAATTGATATTTAATTGAATTGGATTACTATTATATGAGTAGAATTGAATAAAAAATGTCTTTGCCAAATTGATATTTAAATTATTTGTACATGTCTAATTTTTAATGTCAGCTAGTGCATTATTTACGATATTCTCATATGTCTCAACTTTCTCACCCCTTATGAGTAAAGTTGTGTCATCTGCAAAAAGTATACATTTATGCGAGATAGCCCGAGGTAGATCATTGACGTATACCAAAAATAATAGGGGACCTAAGTTGCTCCCTTGAGGAACACCTAGTTGTACTTCACGAAAATCTGAACGATATCTAAGGACTGGAAGGCGCTCCCGCCTTCTGTATTCTCTGAGAAATATGAACTATGAACTGTCTCTTTAAAGCAAGAGTGAATAGGCTATTACTGAACCGGTGAGCTCCATCTTAGGCCCTGTCTTCACTTTCCATCAGGTGTGACTAGGGCCAATCGCCGATCATTTTATTATAAATAAAAAAATAAAAAATGAACCACGAGGGTTACCTAATCAATCAATATCAATCAATCAATCAATATATATATATTTATTTCAGACCAAAATTACAGTCCATAATATTTTAATAAATAAACTTTGCCACCGAGTGGAACACAACAATTTTCATACTCATTTTAAAACTATAATTCATTTATTTTCCCGGTTTTCCCGAGGGTCTACAGTATGGGGTTCTTCAAAAAAGGAGTGTACAGGTTTTTAAAAGGTCGGCGCGGTCGAACGCGCATGTAACACCTCTGGAGTTGCAGGCGTTCATAGGCTACGTTGACTGCTTACCATCAGGTGGGCCGTATGCTTGTTTGCCACCGATGTGGTATAAAAAAAACTTTAAAACATTACAAATCAAATCCAAATTAACGCATTCAAAATCATCACTTTTAAAGTTTACCAGGGAGCCAACACAAGGGAGCTACTCAAAATTTGCATTTGATTTCTTTGCCACTCTTGTTGATAAAATGCAATTTTCCATCAGTTTTTGAAGAACAAAGAGAGCCTTTACGAGCTGGTGTAGTTAAAAAGCTTTTATTCTGGATAGTCTGAGCGATCGACTCAGTAACGATGGATAAGATGTTTGAACAACGCCATTGGATAAGTTTGGAAGACATCCATACAAAGTTTGTACAAGTTTGAGGCATTTTAATGGTTCACTAATCATACATACATACATACATACATACAATCACGCCTATTTCCCGGAGGGGTAGGCAGAGACCACGGATTTCCATTATACAGCAACAAACTTTTGCATAATTTCTTATAAGTAAGTTTTCAAGTTATTTTGGTTCAAATGTAAACCAAACTCGAAAGCTTTCAACAATTCCTAACACAACCAAGTTACGTTTAAAGGAACACCTATCTTTGAAAATTACAACAATATCGAATAATTTCGTAACGAAAATGTAATTATGTTTGTGTAACACGACCTCATTTCAAAATTTTGCCGAGAATAGTACATTTCGATGCTAGTGCGGAAGGTATGTCATTACTTCACGAGTACCGAGATATCTTGCCACGAGCCGCAGGCGAGTGGGAAGACTCGGGACGAGTGAAGAATGACATTTCCGCACGTGTATCGAACGACGTTTTTTAATACAGTTGCGAAAAAATAAGTAAAACATTGTTAATCGTACACTAAACAAAAGTGGTAACAGTGACAGCTCGCTTAGACGTCGTCTTTAAGTATATTATATCTATGGGCGTTTGGCAGCTATTCCGTTCCATTCAGACACCTTATTAAGAACGGAATTTTCAATATTCAATATTAAAAAATAAACGTGTTATAATGATGAAGAGGTAAGTATTAAAATATGAAATATGTATATTTTTCATATTCTTACATTAACAGTAGGTTTTTATGCTGATTACGACGTTTAAAGGAAACTAATATTAACACTCATCAATAAGTAGTCGTGAATTGGAACAAGTATAAATTTAAAAAAATTGGAAAAGTAAAAAGCACTAGTTCGACATAACCAACTTTCCGCACGCTAAACAGCTACGTAAAGTAGCACTTTGTGAGCAACTGTATTAAAAAATACATTTTATTGTTTCGCTAAGCGCATCGAAGTACTCCAAATGTTGTTGTTATCGCTACAGAATTTGGAGCAAAATCGAAATCGAATTACTTATTATTAGATTATAATTCTCTAGAATATCTCGTTTACCGGAGGCTCGAAAATTAAATCAACTTTATTTTGTATTCGGCGTTTACCCGTATACATCTAGGTCTACCCAACACTGGGAGGGTAATGTCAGAAGTGATGATGCAACACCTAACATTACCCAGCCAGTGCTGGGTAGACCTAGATGTGTACGGGTAGACATGTCCCTAAGATTCCCACGATACAGGCTGAGCCTAGTGTGGGGATCACTGCACTGCCTCTCTTGGAATACTAATTCTAATACTAATGGACTCGCCGGACGACCAGCGCCGACTCTCGGGTCAGCATTATGCTGAGGCGAGCCCATTTCGTGGTAAACAATTTGTAATTATGTTTGTATTAAGCATGTTACTTCTGTTTGTACACTAAGTTTATCACGAAAAATAAATGATTTATGATTTTATGATTTAATTCTTGAAATAAATATATTTTGACATTTGAAAGGATCTGAAATACAACCCCAAAGAGGATAAAAATTTAGAAGAATAACATAGTCATACATTTCGTCACCACTTTGAAAAAATCACTCAAAGTTAACGCAGTAACTCTGTATGCATCTCATACATAGTTACCACATTTTTCTTTTGATTGACAGATCAAGATAAGAGTTTTTTTTTTCAAAGTAGTCACGATTTCTCTTTTGAAGTGAAATGTGTTCCTAGGCATGATAAGAATGGTCTATATCTGGTCTAAGCAATCTAGACTCTAATTAATAATTATAATTATTAATTTACCAATCTTTAAGATCTGTGTCAACCTCATTTCAAAAGGCTCTGTATCGCAAACAGTTATCAAAGTTACCCTCAAAGTTTCTTAATTCAAGATTCATGCGAATCGAACTTTGCGCTAAGATCAAAGCCGGTGATAGTTACGCTATTTACTTTCGAATTTCGTTACATGAGCATGAGGCGTACAAATACAAAATAATATAAGTGCGATTCTGATTCAATTTTTTAACGCTTTGATCTTGTTTTATACGACCCTGATTGGTAAAACGCGAAAGGTTCGGTGACAGGTGTCATCTCAATATAATTTCGGGAGATTTGGCATATTAAGATTATAGCTGCTTTGTTACTGCACACCGTTGTATGGGGACCTTGCACTTTGAGACTATGCGCTGAAACTTGGCACAGTTGATTCTTAGCTGGTCTTGAGCAGATACAGACCGGGAGCCGTCGAGAGCCACCTCTCATTTAGTGAGGGGGGAGGGGGAAAGTTCGACGCTGCCGCGCTTCACTTGGAGCAACATTTCTCTAAAACTATACCTATTAGGGAATGTAATATATCATTTTCGGATAAATTAAGGATGAGGAATCTAGTTTTGGAACAAAAACAATGCACTTTCTAACAAAAAAAAGCATAAAGTAGAAAAGACTAAAAAACGTATTTTTGATTTTTTCATAATTACCAATTTTTTTTAAAGTGTAGCAGGAATCTGAAAACAAAAAATACAGTCGTAAAGCTACACTTATTACGTTTAAGAAAATATATAGTTTAATATACAAAACTGTTGATAAATGGGAGATAAAAAATAATATTAAGCGTGGGTCAGAGTGATCTCAATACAAAATATTATGAATGTGGGAAAGTTACTTATAATTTGTTCTACAATCGTTTATTTTTCTTGTTTTTCGTAAATAACTCGTAAACGGTAGCCCACAGCAAAAAAATATCTTTTACGTAAATAATCTGTTTCAGATTTCTTATAAAATAAGTGCTCCTTTTTTTCGCTAAGGTCAATATTAAAAAAAATATTGAAGGGAGAAAATAAATACTAAGGTCCTCTTTTTTAGTCATTCGTAAATAACTCGTAAAGGATGTCCAATAGCAAAAAATATTTTAACACAAGAATAATTAGCATAAAATTTCCTACAAAAAAGGTTATTCAAACTTTTTCGCTAGGATCAATATTTAAAAAGGGGACCTTAGAATTTATTTTCTCTCTTTAATATCGTTTTTAATATTGATCCTAGCGAAAAAGTTCGAATGACCTTTTTTGTAGGAAATTTTATGTAAATTATTCATGTACTAAAAATTTTTGCTATTGGCCTTCGTTTACGAGTTATTTACGAATGACTAAAAAAGGGGACCTAAGTATTTATTTTGTCCCTTCAATATATTTTTTAATATTGATGGTACCGAAAAACAGTAGTACTTATTTTATAAGAAATCTGAGACAGATTATTTACGTAAAACATATTTTTTTGCTGTGGGCTACCGTTTACGAGTTATTTACGAAAAACAAGAAAAATAAACGATTGTAGAACAAATTATAAGTAACTTTCCCACATTCATAATATTTTGTATTGAGATCACTCTGGCCCACGCTTAATATTATTTTTTATCTCCCATTTATCAAGAGTTTTGTATAATAAACTATATATTTTCTTAAACGTAATAAGTGTAGCTTTACGACTGTATTTTTTGTTTTCAGATTCCTGCTACACTTAAAAAAAAATTGGTAATTATGAAAAAATCAAAAATACGTTTTTTAGTCTTTTCTACTTTATGCTTTTTTTTGTTAGAAAGTGCATTGTTTTGGTTCCAAAAAAAAATTCCTCATCCTTAATTTAACCGAAAATGATATATCACATGCCCTAATAGGTACAGTTTTAGAGAAATGTTGCTCCAAGTGAAGCGCGGCGGCGTCGAACTTCCCCCCTCCCCCCCACTAAATGAGACGTGGCTCTCGAGGTCTCCCGGTCTGTATCTGCTCATGACCAGCTAAGAATCAACTATGCCAAGTTTCAGCGCATAGTCACAAAGTGCAAGGTGTCGTGCAGTAACAAACTAGCTATTATAAATTATGTAAAGATGACACCGGTCACCGCACCCTTTATGTTTGAAAAATATACTTGGTCAAGCAGATCTTGTCAGTAGGAAAAGGCGGCAAATTTGAAAAATGTAGGCGCGAAGGGATATCGTCTCATAGAAAATTTGAATTTCGCGCCTTTTTCTACTGACAAGATTTGCTTGACCGTCTATACTATAGTGTCATTTCCATGCAGGATTTCTTCGAAGACCAAGCTTAGCCTCGATTATGTGATGTGATGTAGGTATAATGTGATGAGTGCAATATAGAACTTGTATAATAATGATAAATGTTAAGATAGTCTTCCTTTTGTAGTTGTAAGCCAATATTCACCCACTGGGTAAGAAATGTAAGAATATGTATATGTAAAATGCTACACCCTAGTAGGGTCCATGTTTGTACTTATTAGACATTAAACACCTTTGTAAAATACCATGGATGCATTGGATAAATGATTATGATTATTAAGCAGTCCGCTCCCACTTATTTATTTGTGTGCGTGAGATGCACTGGTAATATTATAAGAAGAAGACCACTTTGAGCTTACATTTTGATATCAACATGATGTCATTTTGTTATCATTCGCGCGTGCATTGCGATGATGGACAATCGAGCCCGAATATGTTCGGATTGACTTAAAAGTTGGAATGCTTCTCGAGCTATTCGGCCATTTTCTGCTACTGTAGCATAAGTTGTCTACGTGCTACGGCTCGCTACGCCGTAGCAACACAGAATGTACTACGTACAGAATTCTCAATTGGCTCGATTCGGGAAATGAATTAGAGATTAACTAGATACGATATAGTAAAGATATGTGACGTTCCACGGCAAAAGGTACCTTATGGCGGCCGGCGCCGTGATTCGGGAAATGAATTAGAGATTCACTAGATATGAAATAGAGAAATTCACTAGATATGAAATAGAGAAATTCACTAGATATGAAATAGTAAAGATATGTGACGTTCCACGGCAAACGGTACCTTATGGCGACTGGTGCTTACGTCGCATAGAGCCGCAATAATATTGGAGCGGCGTTAATAATAGCGTAAGCGCCAACCGCCATAGGGTACCTTTATCCGTGGAACGTCACATATCTTTACTATATCGTATTTAGTTAATCTCTAGTTCATTTCCCGAATCGCGCCGAATGTCTAACAAAAGCGATTTTTGACAGCGGCTACGTTATTTTTCTCCTTAGCTAGATTGTATCTAATTCCTAGTGATGTGCTGTCGGAAAGTTTCCAAAATGGCGAAATTTCCACATTGAAATATTTCGAAAATTCCTCATATTTTTGTATTGGAATCGAAATTAACGATTTCCAAAATGAAAGCTCATTTGTTTCCTGTAAATAATTTCTGAAATTTCCGAGATATTTCCATCTTTTTGGAAACTTGCACACCTGTACTAATTACTGTTCGAGGCAGTAGTGACCCGAGGGCGCCCGAATAGGTAATTGAGTCATATTATATACCTACTCCATGTCATATTATATTCCCACAAGGTGGACTGACGACCTGGTTAAGGTCGCAGGAGTCCGCTGGATGCGGGTGGCGCAAGACCGGTTATTGTGGCACTCTTTGGGGGAGGCCTATGTCCAGCAGTGGACGTCCTCTGGCTGATATGATGATGATGATGATGATATACCTACTGATTAGGGATTGCAATCCGGTCCGGCGGATCCGGTAATCCGGCCGGATCCGGCACTTTTTAGGAGCTACCGGATCCGGACCGGATCCGGAAAAATAGAAAAAAAGATCGCACACAGCACCCACTGTGCGTTTTAGGTGAGATAAAGGCGACGGATGGAAGAAAGAAGTTAAACAGAATAAAGAACGAATGAAAAAGTCAAGATTTAGTAAAATAAGCAGATATTTAATATGACGATGATTGAGAACAGAGGAGGATTTCCTCTTCTTTCATGTTGGTGGCACAAATCGGCACGATACGACGATTACTTATATACTTAGAAGTAAGGATTAAAGGATGGAGATGTTATGGAAGGCATTTGTAACGACCGGTCTGGCCTAGAGGGTAGTGACCATTCAGTGACACTGTCTATAAAGCCGATGGTCCTGGGTCTGAATCCCGGTAAGGTCATTTATTTGGGTGATGAACACAGATATTTGTTCCTGAGTCATGGGTGTTTTCTATTATAGTATTTATCAATATCCTATATGTATATATATCTTCGCCTAGTAGTACTACCTAGCTAGCTAGTACCCATAGTACAAGCTTTGCTTGGTTTGGCGGAGCTACGAGTAGATTGATCTGTATAAGATTGTCCCCAAATATTTATTCATGAAATATTTATTTATTTGTGATATAGGCTATAAAACTATTTTCATGGAAGTGAAACGAAAATGAAAGCAAGATAATATTGGACCGCATTTCATATAATTTTAGTTAAAAGTAAAATATCTTGTTATTAGAATGGATATATTCAGCGTTACAAATAATTCCACCAAAGAACAGTAACTGTACTGTTCTTCGCAACTGTTGCGAAAACTTGTCCTTCCAAGGAGTTCTTCAATTCCCATCCCATAATTATCCCATTATATAGCCATCTGAGCAGGGCAGGGCCAGATAGCCTGGAAAAGCTCCTTATTACTGGCTGCATGGCAAGGAAGCGTAGGGGTGGACGTATGGCCACGCGTTGGGCGGACAGAATAACGTCAGAGACAAACGCCACATTGCAGGCTAGCATGCACTGGGCCCAAGACAGAGCGGCTTGGAGAGCGCTGGTGAACAGTGTCCACATTCGTCACGTGCCTCAGCCATGAGGATACGACAAGGAAGAAGAATTATCCCATTAACAGACTTTGGAATCTAATCAAATTTATAATTTTATTGTAAACGTAAATTTGAGCAAAAGTGACTTAGATTTCAAGTTTTATTTTTAAATTGAGATTGACATTGTGACACTTTTTATTTTATTGTTAAAAAGTTATTTCTTATTAACTATAAATTGTTGTTTTATGAATACATTCGTAAAAATACCCTTTGTTTCTCATATAACGCATAAAACTTGAAAAATATGTCATTTAATTAACTTTAATATCCTTATACCTAACCGGTGGCCAAAATCCGGCCGGATCCGGCCGGATTGAAAATCAATCCGGTTTGCAATCCCTACTACTGATAGCATCATCATCATCTTCCTCGGGATGTCCCGCTTGGCAACTAATCCCAAGAATTGGCGTAGGCACTAATTTTTACGAAAGCGACTACCATCTGACTTTCCAACCCAGAGGATTGACTAGGCTATTATATGGGGATTAGTCCGGTTTCCTCACGATGTTTTCCTTCACCGAAAAGCGACTCGTAAATATCAAATGATATTTCGTACATAAGTTCCGAAAAACTCATTGGTACGATCCGGGTTTGAACCCGCGACCTCCGGATTGCAAGTCGCACGCTCTTACCGCTAGGCCACCAGCGCTTTTCCTACTTATATACCTACTGATACCGCAAAATAAGTTAAGAAATAAACAATAGCGAAAAGTGTCCGGAACCATTGCCAAGTAACGTTTTATGGCTTAACTCTCCCATACAATCCACACCACAACAAATAAACTGTAAGGGAAGCGACAGCACCCCAGGGCGCCATGGAGTGGCTTTATTGAGCTGACTTTCACACGTACTTTACTAACCATAGATGGACCTTAATGTCTTTGAATTAAGGTTTAAGATTGGTTAGTTATAAGTGCGGATGATGTTACGAGCGAAACAGGCTATTTAGAACTTTATTTACTAGAGGTTTAAGTCGATATTACATGTGGGTTTGAATGTACATATACGAGTACGTGCGATGACTTGACTTTTGAACTGACTGTGTAAAAGAATTGTTGCAAACAGACAGTGTTATTCCGGTTTTAAAGTGCGCTTGGCCACTCTTCTTCAAAATATTTGTTTGCCTTTTTGAGTTAAGTTGAAAATATTTTTACATTGCATATGGTCCGTGCGTATGTCAAAAGTTTAAAGGGCCATATGTACTGTAAAACGTTGTACGATACACGTGCGAATAGGTAATTCGCAACTCGTGTCGATTTAAATCACTCCCTTCGGTCGTGTTTTAATTTATCGCCACTCGTTTCGAATTTCCTCTTTTCCGCACTTGTATCGTAAATAACTATTAGGAGGACTATTTCATCTTTTTTTTCCATTTTTGGATGGATTTTATTGTTTTTTTTTAATATACTATGTTTTCTGACAGCGGCCGAACAAAGTTCAATATCCCAAGTAAAAAGTTTGATGTTGAATGTGCCTTCATTATTAAAAAAACCGGACAAGTGCGAGTCGGACTCGCCCACCGAGGGTTCCGTACTTTTTAGTATTTGTTGTTATAGCGGCAACAGAAATACATCATCTGTGAAAATTTCAACTGTCTAGCTATCACGGTTCGTGAGATACAGCCTGGTTACAGACGGACGGACGGACAGCGGAGTCTTAGTAATAGGGTCCCGTTTTACCCTTTGGGTACGGAACCCTAAAAAGCTAAAAGTTAAATGAAAAAAGTATTTTTCATTTTAATGCTTGCATTTGCAGAATCACGGCGAATTTATGAAAATTAAGCCTTAATCTTAATGAAAACGCTGAAACGCTCATGAAACGAAGGTTTGCGGTGTACAGTCATTATAGCGCCGTATGTAACTGTTACTTTTATGCTACTGTTAGTTAATAAGCTTTTAGTACCTTCATTTTTTGTGGCTTTGTACATGGAATACAGTTTTAGCCTAAAGGGCACGTTATGCGTTGCTTCAACTTCTTGTATATTTTTCTTCTACAAAAATGTTTACAGAGCAATTACAATAAACATACATTCATCAGTTTTTTCTTCAATTTTGCAGAGCTTCAATGAGGATTTTTTGGAACTCATCCCTAGTTTTTAAATAAACCTACATCTATACCAATGTAAAAACCCGTTTTTTTGTGAAAACTTTTATTTTTGATGTACAGCAGCAAAAATGCATACCCACTTTATGAATGAATTAGTTTCATAAGCGAGCACTTTTGCAGCTGTGTGTACCACCAAGGAAAACCGTTTTCATAATATTTCCAACATTAAACTCTACAAAAATTCTACGTACCCAAGGTCCAATTCATAGTCATTCATTCATTCATTCATTTCATTCATTCATTCGTTCATTTCTTTTCGATTCGAACGTCACTGAACGGCTAAGGTCCGGACGGTCATCGGATACCGCTCAAAAGGTCGTCAGCTGTCGCGGCTGATTGATGTACGACGGAATTTATAACGGCCGCTATCGAGAAACCATCAGGCGATATTACGGTACGGTCGATACAACTGGCCAGTGCCAGTGACGGAATATACGGTAGAGATGCACAAAACGCTTCACTGAGTTGAAAAGATTGATTCATATCTTTCGCTCGCGGTGATATGTATCACTCATTTCGTTCATTTCGCTCAGTGAGAGATGTCAATCAATCAGATGACATAAGTGCGACCAAGATGGCGAATCACGCGATACAATACCGCCATTTTTTCCCGACACCCTCCGAATTCTTCCGAACCGCTCCGAAACCTATTCGCAACGTCTCACTCTCTCACTCGCTCGTCACACTCGGCCGGCTCATTCGAATCATGAGTGGGAAAGAGCGAGCAAGGAACACTGAGATAGATGAGTTACTGAGCGAAATGAGCGAGTTGAATCCGCACTGAATTGAAGAGTGAGTGATTTCAGTCAAATTATACAGTTTAGCATTAGAAAAAAGGTAAACAATCTTGACATGTCTTTATATTGAAAAACACTTTTGAAAAATAAGACACGGCAAATATGAATCATATACGATTATTTACATTATTTTGCTGTCATAAGTAATAGTTACTGATTTTTAAAAATTTAATTTATTTATTTATTTTATTTATTATAGAATAATATTTTTGCCCACTTTTATTCACCTTTACGCACCTAATCATTTGTAATTTACGAAAATAGTTGAGTAGGGTAAAAAAACGGGGGCAAAGTTATTCTATTCTATTTATCTGCTATATCGAAGCTGTCGATATGTTGTTGACTTCGAAAAACGGTCCAACTGACTGACACTTATATCTGACACAAAATAACTGAAACTTATCCCTTCTCCTTAAATATACGCCGCCGGCAGCATTGAATAAATATTACCCAATAAGTGCCTACACCATCCGCTATTGAAACTCCGTTTGCGTTTTCGAGACAAGCTCACAGTCACTAGTAACTAGTAATGTATTTAAACTTCATTACAGCAAATCTATTGTAGGTATCGTCAAAATGTACACTTTTAAAAGGAAATTCGAATTCAATTCAGAAATAGTCTCCGACAGGCCTTGTAAGAGACATTTACATACAGTAACATGTCGGCAAAATAGTAGAAAATAGGCCGTTCAGTATTCAGAAAGAGTTTCTAGCTATGCCTGGAATAATTCGTGTCAGTTATACCAATATTTCGTTTTATTTGATATCAAGGTACTAACATTATTTATTTACAAGTAAGATTGTTTTAATTTAATACATAATGTAAGTACTATAGGTACACACTACACACTTAAAAGTAGGAAAACTTGCTACAGGAAATTCGAATTCAACTCAAGAATAGTCCTACATAGGGGCTATTCATAAGTTACGTCATTTCAAATTAGGGATTTTTGGATGATTTTAGGGGGGCGGGGGTCAAAAATCGTCAAAAATTTATGGACAGCCCCATATCACACAATCGTACATTTGACATTTTTTAATTATATACGAGGCAAAAAAGCAGATAATCTCCCGATGGTAAGCAATTACCGTCAACATGGATACTTGCGACACGAGAGGGGTTGCAAATGCATTGCCGGCCTTTAAGATAGGAGTATGCGCTTTTATTTTGATGGTCGTATCGGCCCGGAAATGCCGCGGGTAAAGATGACAGTCCATTTCCAACGACACCACTACCATTCATTATACGAGTATGGAAATTGACAATAACACCGACGCGTTCGTACTAAAATGAAAGGAATGCCATACCAGAAATCGAATGTTACCCTAACAGGTCATTCCACAGTTTAGTTCTGCGAGGAGGAGGAAGAAAGTTAACATTAAGTAACATGTTTATGGCAAAATACTGGCAGACCGAATTCCATGTCAGTTATATTAAACTAGTCACTAACACTATTAACAAGTGATTTAACACATCGTAAAGCGCACTTGCTCAGGAAGCTAGAATTGAAACCAGAAATGGTCGGACATGGCGGAGTTGAGACATTTAAAGCGTCGGCAAATTACGAGCGGCGCTGCCGAGAACTAGGGACTAGCTTTAGTCACTTTTCGAGCTATTGTTCAAAACTTAACACATTTGCCTTTACAAAGCGAGAAAACGCTGGGATCGGCTACGAGCGTAACGCTGCGAAAATGTTGGTAGTGAATGTGTTAAGATTTTAACTTTTCGTAGGGTAGTTTAGCCGGTTGTCGGCCAGTTAAGCAAAATTTCGAATTCACATGTATTTTATGAACAATATATTCGACCAATCTTTGTAATTTTGTGATTTTTAGACTAGAAATATAATACACTTACCATGTTAGTATCAAAATCCGTTATTAATTACAACGTTTTGTTTATATAATTAAAAATATGAAAAAGTAGCAATTTAGCTGGTTTTCGGACACTTTTTTTGGTTCTCGGCCGCTTGTTAACTAGTTGTCGGCCGCTGTTATTTATGTTTTTAAATGACTCTTATTTCACTATCAATAGGAATTATTTTTGAATAAAACAACAAATATTCAGTGGTACAATGTATTACATTAAGGAACGGTAATGGGAACTTTTATGGTACCTACATCTCGTAAAGAGTTTTCCAAAACATACTCAAAATATTAAAATAAGACATTTTGTAGCCTAACTAATAGCAGCGAGCGTTAAGTCCGGAGGTTTTTATGGGTCGGTAACACCCTTGAAGTTACAGGCATCCATAGGCTACGGTAACTACTTATCACCAGTAATATTTACCATTCTCTTTTCGGTGAAGGAAAATTTCGTGAAGAAATCGAATTCATTCCAATAGACACATAGGTGGAAGGTCAGATGGCAGTCATTTTCGTAAAAACTAGGCTCCTATGAGTCGTGACAACGCTAGGAAGATCATGAAGACAATACATTAAAATAACGAAAATTCTTCGACGCTGATAGTCAAAACCTCATCTTCTTTTTGAAGCATCTTGTTAATATAAAAATAGTGTAAAAATTATTTATTTTTCAAGGGCCGAAAACAAAATAAATTTTACTTGTTTCTCGGCCGTCATAAGTTAGCTAGGCCGAAAACTAACTTTTTATAATCCTGTTCTTGGCCGCCAAATACAAAAGATTTTAAAGCAGATTTTAACCAATTATTTGTTAATAAGCATGGGGCCGAGAACGAACTACATGAATTACTTGGATACAAATAAGTATTATTTGTAATATTTATTTTGTTGCCTGTCTTTTAATAGGGAAGATAATCAATTAAAAATTACGTGCCTCAATCCTGTTCTCGGCCGGGCGGCCGAGAGCTAAATATCTTTGCGAAATTGCATTTAGTTACCCGACCATCAAATTTAATTGACTTATATAAAAAAAATCGTACATTAAAATCATAATAACATAAATTCAACTTATCCACAATGCACATTAACATCAACATGGCCAACCCACGAAAACAATATTTTTACTTACCTTGAAAAAATATTGAATCACAATTTTTTTTTACAAATTTGTCCTACATCCACACTTGCTAAATTGCTTTGGTGCACTGACGAGCCAATCAAAACGTTATCAAGCTAACAAATTTAGGATATGTCAATGTCAACTTAATTTATCCAACTACCCTCATTTTTTCAATAAATACGGTAAAGTTGTCATGTTATTACAGTTTTACTACGTAGTGGCCGAGAACCGGAGGTGGCCGGTAAACCGGCTAAACTACCCTATGTGTGTGGTGGTCCAAAATCGGGAGTTTATATCTCGGTTGTGCTGTAAAGGGCAGAAAAAGTCGTTCTAGAATAAATCGTAAAAAGATATGATATCGTCTTACTTACATCCTCTTCCTCGTTTAAAGGTATTAGATTTATACTATAATACCTTTAAATGAGCAATTCTTGTTTATTTATATATATATTTCAGGGATCTCGGAAACGGATCTAACGATTTCGATGAAATTTGCTATATGGGGGTTTCCGGAGGCGATGAATCGATTTAGCTAGGTCTTATCTCTGGAAAAACGCGCATTTTTGAGTTTTAATACGTTTTCCGAGCAAAGCTCGGTATCCCAGATATTATATATAATATGATGTCTACATAGAAGTTAAATATTGTTCACTAAACACATAAACATTCCCAAATCGGAAAAAGGGTAGTACAACTTTAATTAAAATGTCTCTTATAACCTACTCGAACTTTCAAACTAAATTCAAACATGTCATAATAATACACTGTAAAAATAGCCTTCCAAATATGTAAGTTAACTTGGCAAAAGTGAGGACAGGCGAAATGTGCAATTGCAGTTGAAATGCCGGCGGTGCAGCGAGCTGTGCAGCTAAACGGTCAACGGAAATATTCACGGCGGAAACACATGTCAACATGTATGCTGCAGCTTAATCTAGGATACGCTGGCTTATTTGCGGATTGTGCTGGGTTTGACGTATCAAAATAAAATTAGGTTTTCTCGAGTAACTACAGTATGACCCTTACAAGCTTTTTTAAAGGGTCGGCAACGCGTTTTTAAGTGTCATTTAGAAAATCGTTGTAACAACAAAATTCTGCCCTGCTTGAAAACTCATGCCATTGAATCTTGTTCTTCAATAAGGTCTTTATTTAAACGATATTTTTCATGTAAGTACTGCATTTGCGATAAGCAGGGCAGAAAGATGGTGCGAATTACCAAATATGTATACATATAATAATACACGATGATGATGATTGAGACACGTATTAATAAATAATAACATTAACAATTAGCATGCATGACAAACGGAACGGCCTTAGCACAAGCTGCGTCAGCGATTACATTACAATATGACCGCGCAGCGCTGATTTTCAGTCCGTCCTCCATTCACGGAAGTTTTGGGTGATTTAATGCTTTTTTTACTAGTTCTCTTGATACTTTCTATTTTAAAGTTATGTACAATGAAACAGCAATGCTCAAAACCCAACGAGGCCGTTACTGGAGCTATAATCTTTATGGCTCTCAGAAACCTATATTTCCTCTGACCGCCAGAAATACGACGGACCGAAATGTCCACCACAGTATAGGAAAAACAGTAAGCTGTCTTGGAAAGCGTCACCAGATACAAATTTTGAATTACCTGTCAAATTGCGAATACTTTTCCCGTCATATAGCGGCCGTCTCCATGCAATAATACGGCTAAATTTGGATGGAGTAGTATTTTTCGCACTGAGAAAAAAAACTAACAAAAACACACTTAGAATTACAAAAATAAAACTTAATCCGGGGACAAGGAGAGTCAACTAATAGGAACAAATTGACTTTTGCAATTTCCATTTAGTAGGAAATACAACTTCTATATTTGTAATTTGAAGTATGCTAGAGTAATTTCAGAAATTTGGTTTTGTTATTCCGAGAGGTGCTTTAGCAATATCGGAGGTGATGACGTCATGGGTGAAAACTAACCGTTTTGTAATTCTAAGCGTGCTTTAGCAATATCGGAGACCATGACGTCATAGGTTTTACTAAACTGTACTGCGATTCCAAGCTAGCTGTTGTTATTCTAGAGATAATGACGTCACAGGCAAAAACTAAACTGTTTGCAATTCCTCCGCCCCTAGCAAACGGGCGCCGCGAGAGCATGTCGCGCGCGTGGTAGCTACCCGTCTCTATTTCTGTCTGTATGAATAAAAAAGCGTTTGGTAGTACATATATCTCTGTACTAAAGAGGCACTATAAAAGCCTGTCGAGATATTCTACCCATTCCTTTCTTATTCATACAGTCAGAAAGAGACTAGTATTTATTACGCGCGCAACATGCTCTCGCGGCGCACCTGTGCTAGGGAGGTTGGAATTGCAAACAGTTTAGATTTACCTATGATGTCATTATCACTAGAATAACAACAGCTAGCTCGAAGTTGCAGAACAATATATTCCTGTAGACACCAACTACACAGTAGGTCGCGGGTTAATATGTCCATGGCCCACAATATATCCTAAATTTATTATTTAACTTAAGTATGTTTTAAACAAAGAAGACACGAGACACGCCCGCCCGACATCCGACACAATACTAACTCTAACCAAATGAACGTAGCAAGTAGTAAATTTTACTAAAATCACTAACATTCGTTTCGCTGTGTTGGTATTACAAAACTCGTTTAGTGATTGGTACAACAATGAACATAAACACAACAAGTCTATCTACTAAATACCAGTAAACTTTGTAATGTCGCTATAGTAACAACTGAATTGTTATTTTAAATGGGGTAATGTTATTCCCGCGAACTCGTTTTTTAGATATTACAAAACTATGTAAGTGAGACATTTACTAAAATCATAACTTGAAATCACAGATGCTTTTTTCCAAAAATCACAAACTTTACTAGTAAAAATCGGAGAATTTTAGTAGTAATAAAAATGGATTGTAACAAATACTGAACTTTGTTTAATGCTCCATTTACTAAAGTCTGTTTGCTGAAATTAGATTTAGTATTACTGAGCTGTTTGTAGAAATAAATAAATTTTACAGAAATAGTGAAACTTCCATGATTACTACTAAAACTTCATTTTTTCCCCCAGTACAGAACTGTTTATTAATTCCTGGTGATGATTTTTCTCTCAGTGCGGCCGCATTCCTAATAAACGGCCAAACTTCCTGACGTCTGGTAACCCTAGTTTTGGATCAGTCCCACTGATCGTGCTTACTTATATATAGATAATGATGCGGTAAGAATTAACTGCAACGCAGATGGCGCTCTCTTGAACTTCCTGCCCTGCACAGTTAAACTGTAGAATGAACTATCGCCCGCAGCAGGCGTGGCTCACTCCGCGATTTCGTCGCTACAGGTAGCTAAAAGTACATCCGTTCCACACCCATTTTGGTGGCTAGCCATAAGCCGCGCGTGGCGCTGTCGCCACCTTAGCGGCCACACTGAGAGAAAAATCATCACCAGGAATTAATAAACAGTTCTGTACTGGGGGAAAAAATGAAGTTTTAGTAGTAATCATGGAAGTTTCACTATTTCTGTAAAATTTATTTATTTCTACAAACAGCTCAGTAATACTAAATGTAATTTCAGCAAACAGACTTTAGTAAATGGAGCATTAAACAAAGTTCAGTATTTGTTACAATCCATTTTTATTACTACTAAAATTCTCCGATTTTTACTAGTAAAGTTTGTGATTTTTGGAAAAAAGCATCTGTGATTTCAAGTTATGATTTTAGTAAATGTCTCACTTACATAGTTTTGTAATATCTAAAAAACGAGTTCGCGGGAATAACATTACCCCATTTAAAATAACAATTCAGTTGTTACTATAGCGACATTACAAAGTTTACTGGTATTTAGTAGATAGACTTGTTGTGTTTATGTTCATTGTTGTACCAATCACTAAACGAGTTTTGTAATACCAACACAGCGAAACGAATGTTAGTGATTTTAGTAAAATTTACTACTTGCTACGTTCATTTGGTTAGAGTTAGTATTGTGTCCGATGTCGGGCGGGCGTGTCTCGTGTCTTCTTTGTTTAAAACATACTTAAGTTAATAATAAATTTAGGATATATTGTGGGCCATGGACATATTAACCCGCGACCTACTTTGTAGTTGGGGTCTACAGGAATATATTGTTCTGCAACTTCGAGCTAGCTGTTGTTATTCTAGTGATAATGACATCATAGGTAAATCTAAACTGTTTGCAATTCCAACCTCCCTAGCACAGGTGCGCCGCGAGAGCATGTTGCGCGCGTAATAACTACTAGTCTCTTTCTGACTGTATGAATAAGAAAGGAATGGGTAGAATATCTCGACAGGCTTTTATAGTGCCTCTTTAGTACAGAGATATACTACCAAATGCTTTTTTATTCATACAGACAGAAATAGAGACGGGTAGCTACCACGCGCGCGACATGCTCTCGCGGCGCCCGTTTGCTAGGGGCGGAGGAATTGCAAACAGTTTAGTTTTTGCCTATGACGTCATTATCTCTAGAATAACAACAGCTAGCTTGGAATCGCAGTACAGTTTAGTAAAACCTATGACGTCATCGTCTCCGATATTGCTAAAGCACGCTTAGAATTACAAAACGGTTAGTTTTCACCCATGACGTCATCACCTCCGATATTGCTAAAGCACCTCTCGGAATAACAAAACCAAATTTCTGAAATTACTCTAGCATACTTCAAATTACAAATATAGAAGTTGTATTTCCTACTAAATGGAAATTGCAAAAGTCAATTTGTTCCTATTAGTTGACTCTCCTTGTCCCCGGATTAAGTTTTATTTTTGTAATTCTAAGTGTGTTTTTGTTAGTTTTTTGTCTCAGTGCATATCTGTCCTGATCGTAAAAGACGCGTTTTGTTGGAGAGTGAGTCTTCTGTACCTAGTACTATTATTTATTCTGTGCCCGGAGTATTTCCGGACCGATGCGCCCCCAAACCTTCAAGAAAAGAACGTACTCCAAACTTAAAGACCAGCAGCGCACTTGCATACCCTCTGGTGTTGCAGCTGTTCATGACCATGACGATAATTGCTTACTATCGGGCGTTTCGTCTGCTCGTTTGCCTTCTCTATAAAAAAGATAGACTACTAAACTCGAATCTACTAGTACTATTTTACAACGGGCTGTCCCACGACGCGACCTGATAATAAAAGTTACTGTCAAGTGCCGCATCCATAAAATCTGGACCGCTCTCGAAAAATAGCCGTCAGATGCTTGAGATACGACGTCTGGATCATGAAAATGTATAGCGGCCCGATTCGAACTGTAAGATACGTCAGTTAATAGATCTAGAAACGATCTTCTTCCTCGCGTTATCCGGGCATTTTGCCACGGCTCATGGGAGCCTGGGGTCCGCTTGACAACTAATCCCAAGAATTGACGTAGGCACTACTTTTTATGAAAGCGACTGCTATCTGACCTTCCAAACCAGAGGGGAAACCAGGCCTTATTGGGATTACATAGTCCGGTTTCCTTCACCGAAAAGCAACTGGTAAATATCAAATGATGATTCGTACATAAGTTCTGAAAAACTCATTGGTAAGAACCGGGGTTTGAACCCGCGACCTCCGGATTGAAAGTCGCACGCTCTTACCGCTAGGCCACCAGCGCTTATTAATAGTTAATAGATCTAGACACGATATGGATTAGATATGATAGTGTCAAATGTGACGTTTCTTCAAACAAAAACGTCACTATTGATGGCTCCTCTAGACGATGGGCCAGCGCCGGCCACTCCAAGGGACGCAGCCATGCGGTAGAATGGGATAGCAATATCACTTGCTCCCTCTAACTCATAAATGCGTCCCTTGGAGTGGCCGGCGCTAGCCCATCGTGTAGAGGAGCCATGACACTGACACATCTAATCCATATCGTTTCTGGATCTATTAATTGACGTATGTTAAAGTTCGAATCGGGCAGTAGGTAAGTAGTAAAATTGGCTGAAGTCGAATGGAAGCGATGTTTGCTTTTATTGCGAATAGATGGTTTTCGCTTTATGATGAACACAAAATTTAAGTCCAATAAGTGAATAAAGTTTTATTTCTGTTATATTCCAGAATGTTGTTAAGGGCCCAAGTAACATTCTTTTGTGAAATAAAAATAAAGTTTAAAAAAGAAAATAATAAAATAAAGGCTTGCATGCACAAGAAGTGTACCGTAGACTGGGGTTACTATGATTCGTGGGGTAACATTGATCATCTATTTTAAACTCGAAGGATAAAAAGGCCAACTCACAAGATTTCCGATGTCAAAAAACAAAGTGAAATTCCAGCTTTTCTCGGAAAAATATATCATCTCACCCTCTTATATAAACAGTATGGCGGAAAACGACGCAAATAAGGAAAGTCTAAAACACAAATTGGCACGTTTGTTACTTTTTTATCTCCTCTCTTGACCTGCGACCTAATTCTGAGATTTATTTCAACATACACCTCAAAAAACAGCAAACGTAACAAAGTTTGCCTCTCATAGTAACTCTTTGACGTTCGAATTTGAACTTTATTCGCATGAGTATTAGATTGTTTTTGATTAAGCAGTGTTATCCCTGAGGTTAATCGTACAAAGTTGACATATGTTTTGACGTGCTGCTATCTTATTGACCTTTGATAGCAATATGAACCGTTGGTGACAAACATGTCGTAGGAATATTCTAAGAATTTGATCATTAACATATGTATTAAATATTGTTTTGCAAAATACTTTTCCTTATTATCATTTTGAATGCAGTGTTATCTCAATTAGCTCGGAATATTAACCTATCGAGGACAGATGGACAGAGCGAGTCACTACTTGGATAGGACCGCCTGGCAGAAGACACCACGGGAAATCTCAGAAAGTGACGAACTCAGAATGTGACGTCCTCAGAAAGTCACGTCCTCAGAACGTGACCTAACTCGAAAGTTACCTCCTAAGAAAGTGACATACTCCGCCTAAACCGTAGAAAGATGGGTAGACGAAATAAAGAAAATAACAGGCAATAACTGGATGACCACGGCAAAAACAGAACTACATGGAGTAAAATGGAGGAGGCCTTCATTCGCTGAGAGGTCCTTGATAATCCCTATACGTCGTTTAATTTGCATGTATTTGAAGTGAAAACTTCTTTAGCGGCACTGTGCAATTTTTGTGATGGGGAAAAAATGTTAAACTCGTAACAGGTGTCACGTGACCGTAAGACGTAAGACGGACACGTGGCCTGATGAAAAACTGTTACAATGAGTTTTTCTTTATTGATTTAAATGCCATCTAGTGAGTTTCCCTCTAACTGAACTAGAGTACTAACAGTGATGTGCTTAGGGGTTTCAAGTAATGCGACGAAATAACGCTAGATGGCGTTAACCTCAATTATACATAGTGCTGCAGACATTCATTGAGTTTTCACTTCTGCCGGCACTCCCGGAGTGCAACCCTTTGTTTTTTTTATGTAACTTTTATTTTTAAGGAAATAAGAGTCTAAAATAAATAAACGTATAAACCATTAAGAAGGGCACGTGACTAAAAGATATGGAGCGCGTAAGTCTCTTAAGGAGAGACGCTATTCATTTCAACCATAGAACTTCATTAAACTAATTAAGTAGCTACCGCCCTTGGTGCTCCAACACGATGTTATGCTCGCTAGGATGCACCACTCCGGATGTCCTATAATTACGGGACTTACCCTCTAACACTTGACGCTCCGTTCATTTGAACTAAGATGACTTACTGCCGTATTCGAACTTCAAGATATTCACAAGAGACGACACGTACTAGATCCATTCTAGATACGTTATAGTTTAGATATCAACTAGTTCTCTTCTGCAGCGCTATTCGGGCAACCAATGTTCACTTTTACGTTAGATAGAGTAAGATATCTATTAGATGTGAATTGGATCTCTAAGTCATATCCTGTGGATATCGTTCAACAGTATCTCCAGAATCGCGCAAATGTCACATTTGACAGGTTAGATCTTAAACATATCGTTATCGTATCTTGGTGATGTCTAAAAGATGTCTAATAGATATCTATTTCAAAATCCGTATCGGGCCGTTAGTTTACTTAACTTAGGCATTGGTTTGAAAGTCTTCCACTATCATCTTAAGGAGAGAAGCTATTCATTTCTACCATAGAACTTCATTAAACTAATTAGTTTCTTAGTAGCTACTTAATTAAGTAGCTACCGCCCTTGGTGGTTCAACACACTGTTATGCTCGCTAGGATGCACCACTCCGGATGTCTTATAATTACGGAACTTACCATGTTCGACGTGTTGCCACCCTGTTACACTTACGTACGAATTTACAAGTGCGACAGAGAGGCAACACGTCAAACGTAGTTCGCGGTAGGCCCTTTCATTTTTTCATTTATTCACCATAAAGCTTCGAGCAACACGGAAGGGAGGCGGCATTCGCACTATTTCCCCTCTGCCGAGGTACAAGATTCGCGCGTCAATCTAATCTAGCGCGGGTAATAAAACTAGTTGCACTTGGATTTTTCACTAGACCGAGTCCAGACGCGCGCGTGAACACTGCTGCACAAAAATGCCTGTTTGCTCGGTTTTTTGTTATAAAAAGAGGTCGGGGGACATCAAATTTACAAAATGAAAGTGTTATATTTCACATGTAATATTTTTTTTTACATATCATACGTTTAATTACATTCAAACACAATTATTATATTTTAGTCTCATGTAATTGTTGGATTTATCGATTTTGCTCGCTCAGTACAAATTGCGGATCGGTTGAGCGACAAATCCGACTTCTCATCTCTCAGAATACAATAACATACTTCAACGAAAATGTGTTAGTGTGCGTGTTGTGACACTTGTCACTCGTCCGTACACAAAAAGAGATCGAGGTTTGCAAGATTTGTCTTTGACGTGTGTCATTTTCTATGTATTTGTGTCGTCATTACAGATTGGATTTTGTATGTAAGTGTGTGAGAAGTGCGACTGTGTGCACCTTTCCCCCCGCGAAAAATGGCAGAAAGATTTGTACGGTGAGATATCGCTTGGGCCCCTCCCTTCCGATGTGTCGGAAGCCGGTGTTGCTCGAAGCCATAAAGTAATATGTGCATTACATGGTATGTCGTTACAGGCAATCGAATACTTAAATTAAGTACAATACATTACAATAAATAGAAATTAATATAAAGCAATTGTTGTCAATCAAAATAATTATAAAATTTCCCTTCAATAGCCTATTTAACATTATGCAAACTTATTCATGTCAATATTACAGTTTAAATATTCGGCCACAGAGTAGAAGGCACGCTTCCTGAAATAATTCGATATTTTATTTCTAAAACTATGTATTGGCTGCCTCCGCTCTCCTGTATTACAACCAATGCTGTTGATTTCCTCACATCTCCTTTCACCTCCTCTCATCATCACCTTAGTGGAAAGGCGGCTACTAAGGATCCTTTCAGATAAGTTTTATAATTTAGACGGCACGGCGACATAGAAAGTTATTTTTTTACTATATTTAGTACTTCCTTCACCGAAAAGCTAGTGGTAAATATCAAATGATATTTCGTACATAAGTTCCGAAAAACTCATTGGTACGAGCCAGGATTTGAACCCGCGACCTCCGGATTGAAAGTCGGGCGTCATATCCACTCGGCCACCACCGCTTGCTTTATTTAGTACTTAGATGTCTTTCATAGACTCACATCACATGTCTCGCTCTTATGCACCGACTATGACCGAACAAATGACATGTCATTATGAACGTCATATTCTCATTTACACAAATGATGACACTTTGTCCTTGCAAATGGACAAAGTGTACTCATTTGTGACTCTTGTGTTCGACTTTATTTGTTTCATCTAATAGATAAGTGGTCTGCGCACGACGCCCAAATTCAATGAGAGACACGGCCCATTTTCAATTCCAAATTCGAATTCCTTCATTCAAACCGTAGGAGTAAATTGGTCAACCGGGTTCGGGGTACAAAGTGCCTGTTACATTGGCACTCGAAAATGTCGAGCCATAGACTAGGAAATTAGGAATCCTCTAGACGGAGCTTAGAGGAATTATTTCATGAAACCGATGCTGCCAAAAATACAAGGGTGCGGGGGACGAGGTGAGCGAGTCCCGCGCCGTGATTGGTCCGTTCAAAGACACGGGCGTCACACAAAGACACTTGACTCGAAAATGGAGTAAAACTACCGTATATTTGTGGTAGAGGGGGTAGCGCTACTATGCTCAGTCTGGAGGATGTCTTGTCTATGTGTCGAGCCTATGTCAAGTAGGTTTGGTTTTGAATCAATATTACTTTAAGTTTAAAACTCTTATACTACTGATACTGTAAACGAGAAAAGTAAGAATTTATGTAGGTACTTATATCTGGTTGTCTGTTACCTTTATTCAAAATTTCAAACCGTGGGAGTAAATTGGTCAACCGGGTTCGAAGTAGAAAGTGCCTGTTACATTGGCACTCGGAAATGTTGAGCCTGTGTCAAATCAAGTACCTTTGGAGTTGAAGCCATATTGAACTGATTAGGTTAAGCTCTTAAGGTTCCGTCACACAGACGCGTTTTCCGGGCGGGGCATGAGCGTTTTATATGTAAAAGCGGCGCGCCCCGCTCACGCCCCGCCCGGAAAACGCGCCTGTGTGATGAAGCCTTTATACTACTAACCCATATTTGCCCATTGGGTCGTTTTCGACTCACTAAATAAAAACCGCCGCTACTCTTTAAAATTATCACGAACCTGTAACTTCAAGGAGAGAGCTAAAACAATAAGGGCATAATACATGGGCTTAGAAAAATGAGAATTAATGTAAATGAGTATCTTGACGACCAGTCTGGCCTAGTGGGTAGTGACCCTGCCTATGAAGCCGATGGTCCCGGGTTCGAATCCTGGTAAGGGCATTTATTTGTATGATGATGCAGATATTTGTTCCTGAGTCATGGTTGTTTTCTATGTATTTAAGTATTTATATATTATATATATCGTTGTCTGAGTACCCACAACACAAGCTTTCTTGAGCTTACCGTGGGGCTTAGTCAATTTGCGTAAAAATGTCCTATAATATTTATTATTTATTTTATTTATTTATTTATTTATCTGTTACACTTTAAAAAAATTGTTTGAGAGTTGTTAATACAGTAAAATTTGACACAAAGATTGGTTAGATTTTTTTGACCTATATTCGTTTTGGTCCACAGAGTTAAAGCCCATTATGTTCTATGATTGGCTTACACCTTTAATAGTTTTTAACACGATCAAAACAATATTATATTGTATAAAAATAGTATTGTAAGTAAAGCGTTTTTGTATTTTTTTTCCTTAAATTGTAGGTATTCCGAAAACCTACATAAAGACACTCTAAACCGAAAGATTTGTACAAAAAAAATGCGAAACATTTCCTCTAAAGCAACCTTGGAATGAAAATAATTATAGCAGATCGTATTTCAGCAACGGTGGCTGTATACTTGTATAGCCACCCTCCTTGATCCCTTATTAGGGCGCATTAACGTTATAAAATGTGACAGTCCCAGTGAAGGCGTTTTTAGGGTTCCGTACCTGAATGCCAATAGGGTTGCTCGCCCCTAGTCCCTACTGATAATCTTTATCTGTTTTGCAAGGGGGCAACGTTGTTGATTACCCCTCGTGCTAATATTGATATTCCAAAATTAAGGTTCGAGGAGTGGAATCTTGAGCGTTGCGAGAGTTGCAAGGCACCAATACGAGGAAAATATAAACTGTAAAACATTACATCTCATATCCATATAAACGTTATTAATTATTTAGCATTCAAAATCGTCACACTCTACCAGCTAGGGAATGCAAATCGGTTATTTTTTGTATGGAAATAACCGCGGTTTCGGTTAATAACCGATAATTTCCATACAAAAAATAACCGAAAATAACCGATTTGCATTCCCTACTACCAGCCAACATGAGAAAACTTTGCCACTTTTGTGAATAAAGTGGAACTTTCTCATACCTTATTGAAAAATAAAGAAAGCCTTTATGAGCTGGCGTGGTGGAAATAAAATGATTTCGCAGTTGCAAAATCAAACGACACCCTACTCTCACACTAACTTCATAGAGTTTATTTATAGTCACACTTTATTTGACGTTTTTATTTAAGTATAGTTGTAAAATAAAATATAAAAATGTTTCAACAAACGTAAAATAATGAAAACTTTGTATTAAAGGGAATTTGATATTTATGGAACCCTCCGTGAACGGGTCCGAATCGGACTTGACGGTTTTTTTGAACCGGGTCTATATACAGAGGGAATTTGTGTTTTGGGAAATTGAATCAGCATTAAGGCCCTTTTTGTTATTTGGTGTCGACAAAGTGTTATTTTTTTACCAAGTGTTATGACGTGTTTTTGAATATATTCTACCTAAATATAGTTACCTGCATCGTGTTCTTTTTAAAAGTCCGTTCATTTCAAGGGTGCATTCATGAGCTCAAATTAAGTAATTTTCTCAAAGATTAATTCCATTTTGGATATAATCAACTATCCGGCCAATTCGAACTTGCACTGTCATTAAACCGATATTAGAATGACATAGGAATCATATCAGTTAGCTGTCATTCGCGCGGGCATCTCGCTCGTACCAGGCGTGGCACACTCCGCGATTTCGTCGCTTAAGTCGCTTTGCTACCGGTAGCTAAAAGTACATCCGTACCACACCAATTTTGGTGGCTAGCCATAAGCCGCGCGTGGCGCTGTCGCCACCTAGCGGCTATACCTGTCCTGATCGTAACAGACGCGTTTTGTTAGAGAGTGAGTCTTCTGTACCTATTAGTAGGTACTATTATTTATTCTGCGCTCGTACTAATATTTATCAATCAATCAATCAATCAAAGCATTTATTTTCAGGCTACTAAGGCCCATAGATACATACCTTACAAACTAACATATATATACAATAATAAAAAACTTAAATACTAAAAAATCATTTTCGTGACGCAGTTTTCTGTTGCGGCGTCACTTGCTCTGGTGTAGGATTCGGCAGATTCCCACGCAGGATGGCTAAAAAATTACTGCATTCCCTTTGCCAGGGAGGTTTGGGATTATACTGAGCAACTTTTACTATGGGACCAACCGCGAAATAGCGAAAAAAATTTGGCTGTTTCATACATTTTGGCTGGTCTATTTTCTATGGGAGGGTACATTTTTTTCGCGATTTCGGTAAAAGTTGCTCAGTATAATCCCAAAACCTCCCTGGCAACGGGAATGCACTTATTTTTTAGCCACCCTGTATAATACATACTTGTGCATCGCGCTCGCCCCAATTCATGTTGAGCGAGCGAGTCGCACGGGCGAATGATAACATAATGACATCATTTTCATATAATTCTGATGTCAAAATGTAAGTTCGAATGGGCTTGTAAGTCTCATAATTGGCCCGCGTGTTATGATAAGAGCTAGAGGAACATGAATCAACAGTAGCCCACTCAATATTAATTGACTTAATAATTAGTCTTGTATTAATTCCTCGTTTATGAGATCCCAATCAAACTGTTTCGTGTAAACTCATTTATTCATTACATTACCACGCAATAACATAATTGCTAATAGTCATAATATTGATTTTAACTTAGGATCAAATGTTTCACTGAATTGAGTAACCATGGTTAAATACCTACCTAAATGCA
Source organism: Cydia splendana (assembly GCF_910591565.1). NCBI lineage: Eukaryota > Metazoa > Arthropoda > Insecta > Lepidoptera > Tortricidae > Cydia > Cydia splendana. The sequence goes on from NC_085963.1 coordinate 21,156,488, forward strand.
TTTACCTTTTGACGCCCTTATTCATAAAACTTTACGGGACTGATTTAGTTTAATTACGTTTTATCCCTGTCTTACGAATACATAAGTCAAAATGACAGATAAGAACAAACGATTATTAGCTAATTGAGATTTGTAGCGCTTTTATGAATAAAGGGGTTAAACTTTATTGCACAAAACATAAAAATAATGTAGAAATGGCGGATTTAATGCCTAATGCTTATCGTTTTAAATTATTATGTCCATAGCCCAAGATGACTTTTATGAGTGCCAAAGTAACCTGCACAGTGCACACTTTCAAATATGGTTCATATTTGCTTGGCAGTACCAATGATGTTGGCGTGAGTGGAACATCTTTGTATAACACTGATTTAAACTTTCACGATTATTAAACATTATTAAACTGCACAACGGGACTTAATCGCGTATTTAAGTTTTAAGGTTTACCTCCGACGTTTCGAGGACGGCGTTGACCCCGTGGTCTCGGAGAAGACTGGCTCAAGTTGACATCAACATCTTCTAGCCGCGCGAGTTGTCGAAATACCCGCACTTGGTCTTGTTTATCAGTTTGAACGTTTCATCTTTGTATAGATAGACCACTTGCAGGTGTTATATTTTGTTATCTTTCAGTATCATGCAATTTCGTGATGGTTAAATTGGTACAACTTAATTGAAGAAAGATAAATAAAGAAGGTCCACATAAACGTTGTTATTTTTAATTCGTAACTAACTTTCACAGCTCGGTGGTGGGACGGTGAATGGCTGAAACCCGAAGAAAATACTATAAGGTAAGGTGGGGTAAGACTAACATAGTTTATTTTTCTCGGGGCAAGACAAACAGTACGAGGATGTGATAGTCTTATCCCATCTTACCTTATGAGCATTCGAAATGGTGTGACAGTTTTGCGAGTGACCCTACATCCATTTATCTTCATTGTATCAAATTAATGAAAACAAAAACCGCTCACAAGCATAAAAACAACTCGTACTTTTAAAACAAAGAACCGCCGAGTCAACAATTGACGCGGCGCATACTCCAGGAATCGTCACGATACAATTAAGAAAGTTCCCGACAAGGGGTGATCCAGGGAACGTGACAGGTGTACTAAGTGGGGGGAGGCTTAGTGAAATGGGGGGTGAAATATAGGTATTGTGGAGGAATTTAATACAGTTTCACTGAGCTTAACTTCGCATATCTAGGAGACGGACCATGCTTAGGTACTTTGTACATACTTTGCTGTAACAGAGTGGTACAAAACAACGGTATAACGTTATGAAGGTTGGGTTTTAAAAAAACACTTGTGCCTATTTGAAAACGGTTTTCATCAAATAAAAAATATCTGTGGCTCTTAGTGAAAAGGGGTACAAGTCATTGGGTACAAGTCTCGCGCAGTTAGGTTAAAAAGAGTAAGGTGCAGCGGGACAATTTCGACTGCGGGGTAATTTTAACTAATCTAAATATCTTCCATGTTTTACATTATTAACTAGAGTCACACACAACACACACTACACATCTTTTTCACTATCTGGACATATATGACACTCTAGTAATAATGTAAAACATGGAAGATATTTCGATTAGTTGAAATTACACCGCAGTCGAAATTGCGCCTTATAAGTTCCATATACGCGAGATTTGTACCCTTTTTCACAAGAGCCTGGCCACAGTGTAGTAAATCTTAATCTTTAAAGCGTCCACTGGCTTAAAGTAATTTTCTTAAGAAAACTACTTTAATATTAAAAAAACAACAACGTGCGGGTAAAGTCATAACTAAAACATTTCTACAGAAAGGAACAGATAAGCAGGCTGCCGCAAATCCAGGGCAAATTCTGCAAAGGAAAAATGCATTATGATAAGACTCATACATTTATAAACATTATGAAAGCCAGAATGAGTTTACGGTGTAGAACTTAACGAGCAGAGCATGATTTTTAGGGTTCCGTACTAGACATGTGCGCCGATGGCAAAATCATCGGCGGCGGCGTCCGATGATTTTTTGATCGGCGGCGGCGGCGTGATCGGCGTGCAATCGGCGTGGCATAATTTTTGATACTGCATAAGGACGTGGCTGTAGAAACTCTACATTAAAGCCTTCTGAGTATTTACTAGGCTATCTAAAACATATTATGAGTGATTTCTCAATTATTGCCGAAAATTATATCCCATAATTTCACTTGGCAACCATTTCTTACCAACCTAACGGTTAACAATGGTATGTTTAAATATTAACATAAAAAAGACACTTTAAAACGCCACATTTTAGGCAGTATAATAACTTTATAAGCGTTATACAAATTAAACACAAAAAGATTTCTTTATAAGTTAAGTCGTAAGTTAAAAAAGACTGTATTGACTTTTCCCAGCCGCTGTTGCCTCACCTATTTAAGATTTGTTACGAACTAACGATGAACTACAAACTTAATACATTTGTCTGAACTGAAGTTTATCAGAAATGTATATTTGAATAAAGATGTCGTTGTTTTTGTTTTCGAAAGTAAACGTCTCTGGCAGGTTGATTCACTCAACAGAAAGACTGTCTGTCACTGTCACTGTCTTAGAAATGTCCCGTGTCGCATAGCACTTGAATGGAAAAACCAGCGTCTCTTCAGACCTACATACTGCGAGCCACTACCCAAAAATTTGATTGATAAACGAGCCCTCTGACAGAAAATTTAGAGTCTCTTGAGAAACTTTTTATGAGATAATACATTGCATTTCATAAAAAAGGTTTATGAAATATTAAGGTTTACTTTGTTTTCTTTGTTAGCTTAATGATGACCCTTGGTGATTTAAATATATTTGGTGAAATATATATTGTGAAGTAAAAGAAGCTGATAATCACCATAAAATTACTAAGTATCATCATCATCAGTATTTAAGAGCTACGCTCTTGTCGGTGGAGTAGTCGCCATTCTTCTTTTTGCTGGGCCAGTCTTTTAACTCCCTCGTACGACACGACAGAAACTCTATCTTTTATTAATTTCTTGACTTTATTTCACTGATTAAATTGACAATCAAGACTATCAAGAGACTAATAATGTAAAACAAAATGCGTTCTATAAAAAAGCTGTGTGATAAAATATCAAATATCAATAATAATTATGTCCTGTGATAAAACAACTAGATCTTTTTTTAAATTAACGCTAAATCGTCATCACAGCTAACACCGCAACAACAAAAATGATGCTAATTTGTTTCACTGGCAAATGAAATAATCGAAAAAGCATAAGGATATTTAAATTATATCTCTGACACTATCTACTCACTACGCAACATGCAGTAAGACACGATAGGTATCAAAAATTTCCACGCCGATTATACGCCGGTCAACTTTATCGGCGGCGGCGGCGTGGAAAAATCGTCGGCGGCGGCGGCGCGGCGGCGCGGCGCACATGTCTATTCCGTACCCGTACATACATACATACATACATATAATCACGCCTATTTCCCGGAGGGGTAGGCAGAGACCACGGATTTCCACTTGCTACGATCCTGACATACTCAAAGGGTAAAAACGGGACCCTATTACTAAGACTCCGCTGTCCGTCCGTCCGTCCGTCCGTCCGTCTGTCACCAGGCTGTATCTCTTGAACCGTGATAGCTAGGCAGTTGAAATTTTCACAGATGATGTATTTCTGTTGCCGCTATAACAACAAATACTAAAAACAGAATAAAATAAAGATTTAAATGGGGCTCCCATACAACAAACGTGATTTTTGACCAAAGTTAATCAACGTCGGGCGTGGTCAGTACTTGGATGGGTGACCGTTTTTTTTTGCATTTTTTTCCCGTTTTTTTTTCATTATGGTACGGAACCCTTCGTGCGCGAGTCCGACTCACACTTGCCCCGTTTTTTATGATTTTTATTATTATTGGTTCATTAATATACCGCCTTCCTTACTGTTGTATATATACATTAAGTAATATAAGAGCTGGCAACTCAGCAGCAGTCTCCCGCCATTATAGACAGCATCTGTCAATGTCATGTTCTGTTCGTGAGTTCTAAAATAAAGCTTTTGCATATCGAATATTATCTGGTCGTGTTAATTAATTACACCAAGTTAATTAGCGATACAACACTTGCAATATCAAAGAGATTGAGGGAAGAAAAGTTGGATATGTAGTTTTGATTATCGATTAAAACATAACCACACGTCAAAACTTGCCAAGACAAATGAAATTATTATTTCTCAATATTTAAATTCATAATCGAATGTAATGGGAGACCTTTTTATAGGTCTCTGGGCGGCTGGAGGGTAAACATAGCTTATGTAAACTATACGGCGATTTCCCACAGATAACCGTCAGTTGCGTCCATCAATTTGTAAAAATGTTTGTGCAGTGTATCGTTCTATATATAATATATTGCCATTTTCCTATAAAAATTGACCTTAGAACTACGCTTTTATCCATTAACAAACGTTATACATATTTTAAGTAAAACCCATTGCGGCTCGGCCACGACATTAAGCGACTTGCGACGGCGGCAGCGATAACCATAGGTTGGAGCGAGACACAGCGATCGGACCTTTCGTTCCCACCTATGGTTGTCGCTGCCGCCGTCGCAAGTCGCTTAATGTCGTGGCCGAGCCGTTATAACTAGATGTATTTCGGGGTCTTAAGACATTTTGCCATAAAGGCGGTACGTTCACGGCGAGTTAATTATTGTATAAATCATGCTTTTCTCGTAGCACAAGATCTTTCTCGTAAGCAATTTAGTTTTAAGTGCCTTTTCACGCTGTAAGCTTATTGCTCACGACTGGCAGCTTTAGGCCAGACAGAAAGGCTTTGGAATGACAATAAGTTTGGCGATAGGGAGTGTACGTTACATGCGTATAAAACCACCCCAATTATTAAATAAAATTAATTTTATTACGTTGCAACAAATTTAATTTAAGAAATGAGATCTTTCTTAATTGCTCAATTTTCATTAAATGTCAAGCAAACTTTAAAATGAAGAAACTCGATCACAAAATTGGTAAAAGATTAAATATCACCCATGGCGAGGAACAACACTAATAACAAACACAATACATTATAGCAATATAACACATTATACTAAAATTTATTTAGCAATATGTATATTTGAAATAGTATGTTGTTCAACATAAAAAATTATGCGTAATATTAAATTTTTCGTACTTTTTATTTTTCTTGCACCTATTACTACTTGTTCTCTGTTTGGCCCGAGGGTTAACTGGTAGAGAATGTCTTCTGGCATTAAGTTCGCCTTTTGTACAATTTAAGTTTAAATAAAATAAATTATAAATAATACATTCTTATAACTCTATACAAATAATACACACATTGTTGTAACTCGCCCAAACCAAACATTAAATGTAAACTCCCTAACATTGTTAAATATTTTTCCAATAAAGGCCACCATTTAAACATAAATTCCTACTGGGACTCAGACAAAATGTGTAGTCCCGTACAAAAAGGGACCTAACATCTTTAGTCGCTTACGCTATTATCAACAATGCTCCAATATAAAAGTCACGCTTCTTGTCGTAAGCGCCAATGGCCGCACGGTTCGTTTTATAAGGAATGACACAAATAGCGGTTAATTAAAGGAATTAGTGCGCGGGGGCTTATCGCAACGCCTGGCACTATCAATAATAGCATTATTGTAAGCTCTGCTCCGCTTTATTGCATTTATTTTACGAAACAAAAGGGTCTCCGCGCTTTTATCCCTTTGAAAGCCAGTGAGATGTGTCCATGGAGTCAGAAACGCCTACTTATATTGTACAGCGTTTAAAATGTCTTCATGCTTTCAAGTGAAACCTTAATAAAATACATCTAATGTTGCCGCGACTGGTTTTATTAAAAGTATTGATTGATACAATGCTTGTAATGTTGACTTAATGATAAAACAATGTGTCCCATAATTCTAGACATCAATATATGTGATCGATTTATCGTGGAAATAAAAGGACGTCTTTAATGGTTAAAAGTTTAAGCGACAATTAAATGCTCAATAACCCATACGTATGGTTAACATTGTCAGTTGGTATAATGTCGCATAGCCATTTGTTATTAATAAATATTCTTGATGCTCGTTAATATTATCGTTCCATGTTTATGAATAAGAATTGATAAATCTCATTAATGCAAGACATTTGTTATGAATGAAAATGGTTTTGCTGAGCTCAATAATGGCGCTTATCATGTCGGCACTTCGTTTAATTGCATTTATTACTTGTTATTAAACACGTTTATAGTTTACTAGCTTTTGCCCGCGGCTTCGCACGCGTAGGAGAGTTTTTTTAATAATCTATGTACTTTAATGGTTTTAGGTATTTTGAATGTAAACAAACCGTTTAAGATGATAATTATTTTAAAAACGATGTTTGTGTACTGTTCAATTATTAGAAGGTATTTGTAATCTTATAATTTTGTAGCTTAAAAAATTTACTTTAAGGGATTGAATTCTCATAAGTCTGGATCACGTGTGGCTGTAAATCAGCGTGTATGTTACAACCTTCTATGCTATCTTCGTAATTAGCATTCCCCACCAAGGGCCATAGTTCACGTCGGCTACGTTATATTTTAATTTTGATCCCATTTTTGTAATTTTTGTAATTAGCGTCCCACAAAACCATGGAAATGATACCCATATTGATATTTTGAAATTTCAACCCCATTGCACCCCCACCAGGGGGATAATTGTTCACTTCGGCTACGTTAATTTTAATTTTGATGCTATTTTTGTTATTAGCGGCTCAAAATACTATGAAAACGATACCCATATTGATATTTTGAGATATCAACCCTATTGGGGACTTTTCCCCCTCTTAGGGGTTCAATTTTCAAAAAACCTGAAACACGTGTTTACTCATTTATCTTTAGGAATACTCCTGTGAAATTTGGAATAAAATAGTCTAACTTATCTTGTTTCCCCATACAAACTTTGGACCCCCATTTCACTCCTTTAGGGGATTAATTTTGAAAAATCCTTTCTTAGTGCACCCCTAGACCTTATAAGGAATCTAGTTGCCAAATTTGGACTTTCTAGACCCAGCGGTTTGGGCTGTGCGTTGATTTAAGTCAGTCAGTCAGTCAGGTCTTTCACGTTTATATATTTAGATAATGCGGAATATTGATAATAAAATAGGACACTTTTGATCCACGTTTAATTATTCAAGGTCTTATGGTAACTCTTTTAAATATAGTAATATACCGGGTGTGGCCTGTAACATGAGCAAAAAATTAAACTGTAGGCTGTACTCCTCATACTGACCAACATTTGTTCAACGACTTTTAAAAATAACGTGTGGTTTGATTTTTAATACACTTTAAAGTTTATTCTAAGACGCAATGTATTGCGAATTTTGTTATGTTTATGGCGTGACAAGCAACGTCAATCACAATGATATGGCGTGGCGATGGCGTCCGTTGAAGATAATATTTATTTTGTATGAAAAATAGGGAGTCTAAATACTTCATAATTTTTAAAAGTTGTTGAACAAAAGTGTCACGGTTTGAGGAGTACAATCTATGTTTTAATTCTTTGCTCGTGTTACAGGCCACACCCGGTATAAGAAAATGATTCAGCTATTTTCATTACAAAAAGCATTGTTTTGCCTTTCTAATGGTTTGATTGCTTAGATAGTTGTAGATAAAGATGTCAGTTTATCCCCTATTATGTTTAGGCCTCAATGCCCAGGACAACTGTACATATGCCATCATAACTGAATTATCATATCTACATTGCAAATTTTGCGAATATCTTTTTAAATAAGGCCTGAAATGTATACCTAATACGTGTGTATTTTTGGCATGCTTCCAATTATAGGCTTACTCAATCGTGTTTCAAGTTTGTAGTTGTGAATTCTCCAGAACTTGGTGCCAATATTTGATACTTAGGACGCCAATAAATGGGTACTTGGGTAGTTGGCCTTATTTCCTTAATATGAATCTGTAGACTGCTATTTACAAAACAATAACTTCTGTTTTCATATGTTCGTAATATCCGTAAAATACCGATTTTTGAACGTAACAAAATAACGTGGTTAATCCGGGAAGCCGGAAATATGTCATTTTACATTTAGCTAGCGATATAAAAGTTACCATAAAATGGTTTTAATAACGATCGGCCCATTGGCAAGCAAAATACAAAACGGCGGCCTTTTTTATATGATTGTAAATGTTACCAATATACGCCATATGTATCTATTATTTTAACACAAGTAGAATTATTACTTCAAGTACCCACATACCTACACTTTGTAAGTTTTCCACGCAATGTTTACCCTTATTAATTGCTCTTAAGTGTAGCTGTATCGCAGCAGGCTTCAGTGCCCTTGTCAGATTGTTATGGCTTCGGCCAGAGTTACGACACTGATAACCACTTACACCCAACATCCTTTCCAATGTGTATGCAACCTTATTACACTTGAAATAAAGTTCAATTTTGTAAAGACGTGTAACGTTGGTAAAAACAATCGATAGTGTTTACAAGCGGCCATTTTGATCGGTCAAATTTAATGCGACCTGGTAACCTCTAATATTGATTGGATGACAGATCTAGTAACTAGTAACTTTGACCTTTGGCAACATTAAAAATGCAGTATGAATTACTTACTTGTGTAATTTTTAAATGTAATCATATTCGTAATATAAGGTACCTGCACCAAATAAGGCCCGGTTCTTATGCTTGCTAACTTCCAAAATTTCATACTTTTTAAGTGAGAATAGGTTCAAATTATGCATCTATCGCATAGAGGCCTTATTTAGTGCAGGTACCTTACTACGAATGCTTAGGAAAAAAGAAAAAAAATTAAAAAATCCATGTCTCGGGCGAGATTGGCGACTCCGGGATACAAGTTGGTTTTTCCACTTCTCTAAATATTGTGGTATCGCTTGCAGACGTTTCTGCTCAATTTTGCCTTATCTCTCCTTTGCACTTTTTAGGGTTCCGTACCCAAAGGGTAATTACTAAGACTCCGCTGTCCGTCTGTCTGTCACTAGCTGTATCTCATGCACCGTGATAGCTAGGCAGTTGAAATTTTCACAGATGATGTATTTCTGTTGCCGCTATAACAACAATCACTAAAAACATAATATAATAAATATTAAAGTGGGGCTCCCATACAACAAATATGATTTTTTTGCCGTTTTTTGCGTAATGGTAAGGAATCCTTCATGCGCGAGTCCGACTCGCACTTGGCCGGTTTTTATACACTGAGCAGCGAAGTCACTGGTTCAGCAACAAACTTTTCATCTGCGGTGAAAACTCTTCTTAAATTTGCACTTTAAACATCCCTCACTGTGTTGTAGCTGTGCTTAAAAATAAGCATTAAATGCAAACTTGTTTCATTTAACTTTATAATTTGACTTTTAAAATCAGCACAGGTAAAATTTAAATTATACTTAACTGTGGGAGAGGCCATCATTAATGCATATTTATGAGTGGGGGCCAAAAATCTCAACACACAGTCATTAGTAAGGCATTACTTATGTTGTGGCGTAAGTTACAAGCGGTCGACGCGGCTCTACCCTGCGGATTGCATGTGAACTCCTAGGATTCACTATCCTCTCTACGCTGATGCCCTGTCCTACATGGCAGACCTTAATGGACGCGTGCAGTTGACCATTGCACGCTCCTGCTTATTACTTAACACCACAGATGAACAAAAATCATACTTATTTTCTGTGCCGACTCGACAGAGTTCCTAGAGCTGTATATAAGTAATGATACATCTTCTGAAACTCTCTGAAGTCGTCACAGAAGGCTTCGTAGCTCATAAACTATTGTAAAATTAGGTTCGTACATTTTCCGTTGTCCGTTCATACCCGATCCCCGTGCAGCCCCAATGGCCGCATGCGGTTGACAGAGTATTCCGCTTGTTACGTAACACTATGACCGAACGATAACCGTGAATCTTTTCTTTGACGACTCCAGAGAGTTCCTAACGATGTAATGGCACATCGAGTCGTTACATATGGCCTCAGAGCTCAAAAACTATCGTAAAATGGGTTTGAAACATTTCCCGTTTTACGCTCATTTCCGATCCCACAGCCCTGAAGGCGCGCGTGCGGCTGACGGCGGCACGCCCCTTATTACTTTGTTGCGAATGTTAGGCACTGCGCCAGCAACGCTGTAGTGGTCACCCTGCTACAGTCGCGTTCCGTATGTCGCCTTAACCTGCTCTCCGCTCATGCCCGATCCCACAGGGCAACCCTAATGGGCGCGTGCGGCTGACGGGGGCACGCCCCTTATTACTTTGTTGCGAATGTATTAGGCATTGTGCTGTAGATACCGTCTTTGTTGCCGCGTGCTTTGATTGGCTGGAGATATTTTCCTAGTTGGGGTTCCGTACCCAAAGGGTAAAAACGGGACCCTATTACTAAGACTCCACTGGCCGTCCGTCTGTCTGTCACCAGGCTGTATGTATCTCATGAACCGTGATAGACAGTTGAAATTTTCACAGATGATGTATTTCTGTTGCCGTTTTAACAACAAATATGTACTAAAAAGTACGGAACCCTCGGTGGACGAGTCCGACTCGCACTTGTCCGGTTTTTCATAGATATCGAGTTGGTTGTGAAAGGAAGCCTTTGATTTGAACTTGGAACATGATTTCGAGATCCAATTATAATAGATATTTTTTTAGTCTTTGTTAGTTCAAGAATAAACCTTTTATATTATGCTTTAATATAAAAGGTTTAGTAAATGAGTAGCTCTCAATATGACGAATTATGTAACATACAATTTGGCGAAAATATAATATGAAAGGTTTTTTTGGTAAGGTCGACACGTATAAGCAGAGAGTTATTTAGAATTATTCTCAGAAGACACCTCTGAAACAACAAAAACACCTTGGGTATAAGTAAAACAGACGTCTTTACGGCCCCGACACTATCTAGACACGCGGCAGCGTGTCAAGCCAAGTTCAAGCAAAGGAACTGGCTAGCCAGCGCCGAGTGTATCTTTACACGAACCACTTGGTGCCACTTTTGACCCTTCTATAACTCAAAACATATTTAACGTAAACACATAAAACTACGTGTGTTTAATTATATCCATAAGGACATCTAGAAGCCTAAATTTCATGAAGCTAGCTCAAACGGTTATAAAGATATGAAGGTCAAAAAGTCGTAAATTTTGGGACTGACTGACTGACTTATAGTACCTAAACCTAACCTACTTCCAGATGACCTAGAAGGATGAAATTTGGAATCCAGCTCGGTTATTGTGTGTAAGCGTAGGAAAAAATCTAAAAATAAAAAAAAGCTAAAAAATAGGGGGGGTCCCCATATAAAAAAACCATTTTTTATTGTGACTGACATATAAGTACCTAATCCTAACCTACTTCCAGATGACCTAGAAGGATGAAATTTGGAATCCAGCTCGGTTATTATGTTTAAGCGTAGGAAAAAATCTAAAAATAAAAAAAAGTTAAAAAATAGGGGGGGTCCCCATACAAAAAAAACATTTTTTATTGTGACTGACATATAAGTACCTAAACCTAACCTACTTCCAGATGACCTAGAAGGATGAAATTTGGAATCCAGCTCGGTAATTGTGTGTAAGCGTAGGAAAAAATCTAAAAATAAAAAAAGGTAAAAAATAGGGGGGGTCCCCATACAAAAAAATATTTTTTAATTGTAGCGTTGGAACCGTTACAAGCAGATATTTGAAACTATCCCAATATATGTATTAATATATTTGCTATATAAAAGAAATATAAAAATAAAGTTAAGTCAAAAAATAAGTGGTGTCCCCATACAAAAAACTTGTAATACGCGCTAAACGACCGGCCAACGGTGTGTCGTTGGCGGCGCGCGGCACCACATAATTAATACAAAGAACAGAAGTGAAAAAACATGCGGCGGAAACACAAGAAAAAACATTAAATCTCAATACCTGCCTTGTTTTCTTTACAAAAAGTATTGATATCCCATCAAAAACATAAATGTAAAAAAGGAGAGCCAAGTTCAATACAAAAATTATGCTTGGCTGTGGGGTTCGCCGCAAAAAGAATGGAGATCTAAATGAGTGCCAAGTTCTATGCAAAATCCAAATATGTATTTATAAGAACAAAATAACATTATAAACAAGTATTAAACTCTATTTCTTTGCTTTATTGGATACCTATAACAATTGCTGTTATTTTAAAAAAATGTGAGATCTTAAAGTAGGTTAGATTTGGCTTGGCTAGTTTTTATCAGAATTACAATATATATATATATATATATATGTTGAATAACTTTATAAAATGACTGATGTAATGAAAACTGGCCAAGTCAAATCTAACCTGCTTTAAGATCTCACATTTTTTTTAAATAACAGCAATTGTTATAGGTATCCAATAAAGCAAAGAAATAGAGTTTAATACTTGTTTATAATGTTATTTTGTTCTTATAAATACATATTTGGATTTTGCATAGAACTTGGCACTCATTTAGATCTCCATTCTTTTTGCGGCGAACCCCACAGCCAAGCATAATTTTTGTATTGAACTTGGCTCTCCTTTTTTACATTTATGTTTTTGATGGGATCATGAATACTGACATTACTTTGATTTGAAGGAATGACGTTTTTAGTGATAGTGTAGGGATTGTCATGAAGGAATGACGGAAAGTAATGAAGTTTATTTTAATAATTTCCGTCAGTATTGGAGTTATGTCAAAGTAATGATACTAGAAATGACATTACTACTGACAGTGAATTGATTAGAATGATGGAATCAGAAATGACAGAAAGAATGATGGACGATAATGAAGTTATTAAACATTTTTAATATTTTTGAAGTAATGACAAAATAATGACATTATACTGATAGTGAGTGGAGCGTATACACGGTGTAACATGACGAAACTGAATAATTTTAACAGCGTATTCCTGATCATATTTAGAGACAAAAATGTCATATAAACTTTTTTGAAATTCGCCTAGTTTAAGAGATAATATAAATTAAAAAAAAAAACAAGTTTTTATTGTTACATAGTGTAAAAGGCCTTTTTGATGGTGATATTGCTGCTATGGGATGTAGTCTAAATATCCTTATTGATAGATGTCAAAAAGTGACAAGTAACCCTTTGCAAAAAGTAGGGTTTACGAAAAAAAAAGTAAAAATCAATTTTAAGTGACAAGTTTACCAATAACATTTATTTTATGTGTACAAATACATTAAAAAAATTGAAAAAAAAAAACAAAAAAAAAACTTTTTTTTGGCGAAATTGACCTAAACTCATATTGCATCTTTTCCTTCTTTTGACCTCAGAAATGCGTGGTTAAAATTATTCGGTTTCCTCATGTTACATCGTGTATAAGAAGTCCTACCTACATACATAAGGGGCTGTCCATAAATTATGTCATCGATTTTTGACGATCTAACCTAACCTAACGTCATCCAAAAATCATGCTTCTCGAATGACACCGTTTCCTCCTACGTCATGCTACCATCATCCGATGACCACCCCCATGAATAGCCCCTAAGTTGCCTACAAAAAAAACTAAGGAAGTAGATACTTTAAATAACACTTTATTATTTAAACGTGAAAGTCCAACTCCAACATTTGAACTATTTTTTCCATATTTCAAAGAAGTATAATTGTAATAAATGTGGAAAGTTGTGCTTTATGTGAAAACTTCATCGTTAGGCTAGTTGATAAATATGCTGACGGTGCAAAAATACTGCATAGTCATTGGATTGGATAAATAAATCGATTTGACGTACCAAAGTAAAACACGATGTTTTTGCTTATTATTAATTTCAAAGTTTAGTTTATTAGAAGGTATTTAAAGCGGTGGCCGAGTGGATCTGACGTCCGACTTTCAATCCGGAGGTCGTGGGTTCAAATCCTGGCTCGTACCAATGATTTTTTTGGAACTTATGTACGGAATATCATTTCATATTTACCACTAGCTTTTCGGTGAAGGAAAGCATCGTGAGGAAACCTGCATACATCCGCGAAGAAATTCAAAGGTGTATGTGAACCCGCATTGGGCCAGCGTGGGGACTATAGCCTAAACCCTCTCGTGCTTGAGAGGAGGCCTGTGCCCAGCAGTGGGGCGTATATAGGCTAAATTATTTTATTCGCCCGCCATGATTGAAATGGAGAAATAAAATCTAACCACGTGTGTGTATCAAATAAATACTGGACCCAGTAGCCCGCTAAATCCATTCAAACGTGAATATATTGTATTAGCTAGTCTGCTAAATAGCTGCTTTGTTACTGCACACCGTTGTATGGGGACCTTGCACTTTGAGACTATGCGCTGAAACTTGGCACAGTTGATTCTTAGCTGGTCTTGAGCAGATACAGACCGGGAGACCTCGAGAGCCACGTCTCATTTAGTGGGGGGGAGGGGGGGAAGTTCGACGCCGCCGCGCTTCACTTGGAGCAACATTTCTCTAAAACTATACCTATTAGGGAATGTAATATATCATTTTCGGATAAATTAAGGATGAGGAATCTAGTTTTGGAACAAAAACAATGCACTTTCTAACAAAAAAAAAGCATAAAGTAGAAAAGACTAAAAAACGTATTTTTGATTTTTTCATAATTACCAATTTTTTTTTAAAGTATAGCAGGAATCTGAAAACAAAAAATACAGTCGTAAAGCTACACTTATTACGTTTAAGAAAATATATAGTTTAATATACAAAACTGTTGATAAATGGGAGATAAAAAATAATATTAAGCGTGGGTCAGAGTGATCTCAATACAAAATATGATGAATGTGGGAAAGTTACTTATAATTTGTTCTACAATCGTTTATTTTTCTTGTTTTTCGTAAATAACTCGTAAACGGTAGCCCACAGCAAAAAAATATCTTTTACGTAAATAATCTGTTTCAGATTTCTTATAAAATAAGTACTACTGTTTTTCGGTACCATCAATATTAAAAAAAATATTGAAGGGAGAAAATAAATACTTAGGTCCCCTTTTTTAGTCATTCGTAAATAACTCGTAAACGAAGGCCAATAGCAAAACAATTTTTAGTACATGAATAATTTACATAAAATTTCCTACAAAAAAGGTCATTCGAACTTTTTCGCTAGGATCAATATTAAAAACGATATTAAAGAGAGAAAATAAATTCTAAGGTCCCCTTTTTAAATATTGATCCTAGCGAAAAAGTTTGAATAACCTTTTTTGTAGGAAATTTTATGCTAATTATTCTTGTGTTAAAATATTTTTTGCTATTGGACATCCTTACGAGTTATTTACGAATGACTAAAAAAGAGGACCTTAGTATTTATTTTCTCCCTTCAATATTTTTTTAAATATTAACCTTAGCGAAAAAAAGGAGCACTTATTTTATAAGAAATCTTAAACAGATTATTTACGTAAAAGATATTTTTTTGCTGTGGGCTACCGTTTACGAGTTATTTACGAAATTATTAAAAAATAAACGATTGTAGAACAAATTATAAGTAACTTTCCCACATTCATAATATTATGTATTGAGATCACTCTGGCCCACGCTTAATATTATTTTTTAATGATGAAAATTTGATTATGTAAAATGATAGTTTATAAATTTTATTTTAATTTTTATATTTTATTGTTAAATTTTATTCTTTAGAATGACTATGATTTATGATTATTAATGATTATGTGAATATCTTTTATGCATGAATTAGTCTTAATTTATTATTATTTATTTCTTTGACATTTAATATTTCTTGAAATTAAAATTAGGTATAAGTTAAAATCCTATATTGTACACCCTAGCAGGGTATCATGTACCTACTGCCAAATGTAAGACCAAATGTACAAATGAACATGATTACAATGGAATAAATGATATGATATGATATGATATGATATTTTTTATCTCCCATTTATCAACAGTTTTGTATATTAAACTATATATTTTCTTAAACGTAATAAGTGTAGCTTTACGACTGTATTTTTTGTTTTCAGATTCCTGCTATACTTTAAAAAAAAATTGGTAATTATGAAAAAATCAAAAATACGTTTTTTAGTCTTTTCTACTTTATGCTTTTTTTTTGTTAGAAAGTGCATTGTTTTTGTTCCAAAACTAGATTCCTCATCCTTAATTTATCCGAAAATGATATATTACATTCCCTAATAGGTATAGTTTTAGAGAAATGTTGCTCCAAGTGAAGCGCGGCGGCGTCGAACTTCCCCCTCCCCCCCACTAAATGAGACGTGGCTCTCGAGGTCTCCCGGTCTGTATCTGCTCATGACCAGCTAAGAATCAACTGTGCCAAGTTTCAGCGCATAGTCACAAAGTGCAAGGTGTCGTGCACTAACAAACTAGCTAAAATCGATTGAAACAAATCGAGTTGACCGCAGCCGGTATTAATTGCGATTTTCCTTGTTCCAGGTAATTATTGAACGAGAACGAATGGAATTGATTCTTTGTCGCTAAACGGGTTAACCGCACGTTCATGTAGGTAAGTGATTCGGGTGACGACGATTTATAGATTACTGGGGACTTGTCCCAGAAAATGAAATTGAGAGACTTGGCAGTAAGAATGCATAGGTATGTTACCGTAAAAACCCGTTTTAGTGGAAATACATAAAGTAAGTTTGTCGGTATGAAACCTTAGCGTTGTTTAACTCTAGTTGCCTAGATTTTTAGCCTGAGAATCGAAGCTTTAATTGGCTCAGTGGTTTGTTAGATTAAGTACAATTTGAAGAAGAACAAGAACACATGAAATGAATGGTGTAGTTCATTTTTTATCGCTAAACGGGTTATCCGCGCTCCGCGCGCTAATGAATGTACGTGATTGGGGTCACAACGATTTATCGATAAATTTAAAAATGTCCTCGAGCATGAGAACAGTTTAGAATGATTCTCAAGCCTGAAAATCGAAGGCTTCAGTTGTTCCATTGGTTTATTTCTTAGATTTCATATACTTAAAAGATAAACGAGAACGAATGGAGTACAATTATTCCTTTAAAACAACAATATACTTTATCGTTAAATGCTGCGGCCGGGTTGACCGCACGTTGATGTAGGTAAGTGATTCGGGCGACAAAGATTTATGAACGTCTGTGGAAATGTCTCCGGAAATTACAACAGTTGTGTATCTGTCCTGGCCAGATCATAGAATCTGATTGAAATAGAATTGATCACGTCATGGTGAAGCTAGGTTAAGTTTGACTTTTTTATGATTTGGGCAACCGAACATTTCATAAAATGATTGCCACGTCATAAAATGATCAACTCTAAGATCTGGCCACGTCACATCTTTATATTGCGCCAGTGAACTCATTAGTTGGCTATGGAGACGTATTTGAAATTATACAATATCAACTTAATTCGTTATTTACACTGCGATTCCAGTACCTTGCGGTGCGTGCGAGATGCACTGTAAGTCATGTAATATCTTTTTTCTTAGAGAATAATGTTTGTGTAGATTATGTAAGGATTTAATTATACACTACTAACATTCTGTCACTGACAACTTTAGTACGAAATTTCGGACCATATGCTTACGGAATGTTCCCGCATAATCTTAATAGTTGGTGTCCGCAGTGTCACCGGGCTATTAATTACTCGTGACCGCATTAAGAGAGATTAATGGTTACGTAACTCGTGCCCCCGAACTATTAAATCCATGCTTCACTGTATCGCGCCACTGAACTTGCTTGATTTTATTGTTAGACAGATAGATTGGGGTTTCCAACAGATTTACTTTCGGTTTTAGGATAGAATGGATAGTTTTATTGACTATCTATATCAATACTTAGTACTAGTTAGCCGAGACGAGAGACTCCAGCCTGCTTGACGAATATGTTGTAATGGGTAAAGTAGGATTGTCATCATCATCAATAAAATGATGGTTCAATAGGATTGTAAAGGAATATTATTAAAACATACATAAGAATTGGTAACTTCGTACAATACAATTACGATAGAGGTCGACAAAGTCAATAGAATTAAAAGAAACTATGAATATAGATGTAGTAGGTAGTAATAGTTGGGGAGACTGGAAGAAACTCGCGAGCCGCAGTTTTGCGACCACTTCGTGGTCATGGAGTCTACGCAGTTTGAGGAATTATCCCATAAAATAATAAGATTTGTTGTCCCTAGTATCACCACTTCCTGGCAGTTATCTACTGGTCATGGAGTCTACGCAGTTTGAGGAATTATCCCATATAATCACAAGATTTGGTATTCATAGTGTCATCGCGGTATTAATTACTCCTGACCGCATTAAGGCAGATTAATGGTTGCGTTACGCGTGACCCGAACTATAAATACGGATTACTGTATTGAACTTTTAACTTTGTTTTTTGTTTCATTGGCTGTAGTGGGTGCGCTACGCTCCTTTAGTTTAGCCCTATATAAACGCTTGCATTATGTTATTTAGGACAATATCTGTAGATCTATACTCCAACGTAGTAGTTTCATTTAACGTCCAACACTACATGGCGACCCTGCCAGGATACAAGGCAGGCACGGCATCCTTGGAGATATGACCATGATTCGGTCGAGTATCAATCGTGGAGACTCCTTGGACACATGGAAGGTTATGATGTAAGGATGTGTTATTACCCGAATGACGAAGAAGGTTTAGTTTTTTACACGCCTTTGACTCTGTAACTAAAAGACGGAAGAGTCGTAAATAAACCCTTGTTTACACATAGGAGGCATAATGCCAGGAAATTAGAAAGAAACAATAGATATGGCGCGCCGCACGAAACTTGCGACGGAATATCTGGCGATCACGCGGGTTTTAACTTTTTACCTCAATCTAACAGTTCAGTTTAACAATATACTTGTTAAATCTCTCGACTAATATCACTAAGCTATTTATATATTTTTTTTATTGCTGGGGTATGCAGGGTAAGGATATACAATTGAAATTAAATAAAAACTGGACATGTTTTCATGGATGACCATCGAGCCAACTTTAACCTTTTAAGAGCCAACGGGAGTGGTCATTTCTCCATACAAACGTACTCCTCGTTTTCCTCCGTGGTTTTTGAAGCTAGAGCAATGATTTTTTCAACACAGATTAATATTGTCAATATCTCTGTCGGACCGTTTTGCTTTTTTTGATATTTTAGTTTTTTAAGGCGCTAGAGCCCTTCAAAAATGACCAAAATGGCCTAATTGACTGTGCCGCAATGAGAGGCGTGGCATTCAAAACTGATATCAATTAGCCAAAAAAGCAAAACGGTCCGACACAGATAATTTCATAATCATTTAGATTTCCAAATTTGGTTACGATTGGTTAAGTTTTGGAGGAGGAAACAGAGGAGTACGAAACCTCGATTTTTGAGATTTTTACGCAGGATTTTTCGCCTTGTCCTTATCGCACTACTTTTAGGTGCCGCATCCGTTAGCGAGACGGGTATATTTACCAAAAATATTTAAAACTCAGCTCCTGTTTCGTCTTAAGGACACCTACGAGTAAACAGTTGGAGTCTGCCCTTGCAAACATAAACCCAAAACACACAAGTGCTTAACTTTAATAAAATATTTATTCGCAAAACTTACATAAACCGGATTACCTACAATACGTATAAGTAAACAAGGATCCAATATAAAAATCACGTCCTCGCACCTGGCTCAGCCATGTGCTTATCCCGCTCGGCGGAGCGGAAAGCAGATAAAACGCGCCGCGGGCGCCATCGGGCGCCATGCTGGTGCGGGGCGCCATGAGGCGCCACGCAGTGCCATGTGCGGCGAACAGGCGTGGCGTTCAGATTTTGAAATCTCGACGCGAATTACTGTTATGATACCAACACCAATATGCGCGGTCGATCATATCATATCATAAAAAAATCAGGTCAGATGAGATTTCTGAATATGTATGTACCGCTCTAGAAATTATTGTTGATTGTATATGTTATGGTAATTTAAAAACGACAAATGCACGTATGTATTTAATTTCAGTAGATCGATTCGAATATCGGCCCGTTTCGAACTTTAAGATATGTGAAATATTACGGCTAGACACGATAGGGATCAGATGTGACAATGTCAAAAGTCACGTTTCTTTAAAAAAACGTCACTTTTGACACTGACATATCTAATCCATATCATAGGCTAGACTAGACGTAATATTTGACGTATCTTAAAGTTCGAATCGGGCCGTATGTACCTACTTATTACGTATAGTTGAATCATCGAGAGCGTGGAATTGCATATGTAGTAGTATTGTTTGTTTACAGGCATTCTATATTTGAATTTTCTATTTTCTTGTACTATCAGCATACAACCACTACAAATGCAATTCCATCTTCTCGATAATTCAACTATACTAGAAAAGATGCGAAATAGTTTAGTGCGCTGCCCTTATACAGTGATTTCCTGAGAGTTTTACTCTTAACGCTTAAACCGCTGAACCGATTTAGATGAAATTTGGTATGAAGTCTGGGGGAAGGACATACTTATGCTAGTATTTATCATGCAGGCGAAGTTGCGTGAAGAACCTAATTCAAGGTTGTTAGCATTTTAGCTTCTGAATATGTTCCCAAACCGCGTCAGCTTTAAAGCGTTAGTACGGTTGGATGAATATTTCATAAAACAGACACTGGCGGGTTCGTATTTTTAATATTTTAACAATGGAAGCCATTTAATATTATAAAACGCCCGGAGCGATACTGCGGTTCATCACTTCATCAGTTTAAAAGTCGCAAAATAAAAGCTTTTTAATTGATAGCGACTGTTTATTTTCAATAGGGAGTATTACTGCAATGTTCTGCCGCCAGAGTGCAGCACTAAGCTAGCTAGTTAACCATAGAGTAACTATATACTGTGCCTTAAACTGTTTTTTTGACAAGTTTTCACAGACAATAAAATATGACATTGATGCATCAAGGCGGTTTGTTAACAAGGGCCTAGCGGGAAACGCGAAAATCGAAATTTAATTGTCTGCCTCTTTATCGCTCGAATATGCAAGAGTGATAGAGAGGTTAGATAACGAAATTTCGATTTTCTTGTTTCGCGGTAGACCCCGAGATTGTGGTGGATTGTGGTAGTAGCGCCCCCTACGCATTCCACACAAAAAACAATTGCGTTATATTAAGTAATTACACACTATTACTACATAAATATGTGCGCATCTATCTACTTTCGAATGTTTATTTGCGCTAAATTGATAGTAAAACTTTGTTTTATACAGAAATCACGCAACAAAATGCAATACCAAAATAACGTTTTTGACATTGGAAATGTCTTTTCGTTCGCTCCAGTATACGGTCCGATTTCACGAAAAAGTGCGATCCCCTTATATCTCGGAAAGTTGTGAAGATATGATATTAAAAAATAGGCTCAAAAGACGCATAATCACGAGAGCTATAAGGTGCAAAAATAATTATTCGAGAAAGTCAAAAACAAAAAAAGTTATGGTCGAAATAGTGAAAATAAAATTCAATTTTTTCCGAATTTTTGATTTTGGTGCTCGATAATTTGGAAACGAAGAATGATATCAAAAATTTGAGAAAAACGGCTCTGCACAATTTAGTCAGCTACAATTTGAGCCTAAAACAAAGACGATCGGGTTAAGGGTTTGCCCTGTAGCTTAACCTTAAAATAGTCAAAAAGTCAGAACGACATTTTTCACAGGACATTTATGACTTCATGTTTCGCAGAGTTCGTTATCGGTGTTTGTTGTGAATTATCGGGATTATGACGGCAGAATAACACTTGCACTGCGTGGGCTTTCAAAATCGCTGCAGATTTTTCTTGGTCTAACTCTATCTATCCTGTTTGAGACGGGCGTAGATAACGCACTATTCGACAATCTATTCGAAATTCTTGTGGTGGTGGAAATAGAAATAGAAATAGAGATAGAGGGCGAGGGAGAGGGAGAGGGAGAGGGAGAGGGAGAGGGAGAGGGAGAGGGAGAGGGAGAGGGAGAGGGAGAGGGAGAGGGAGAGGGAGAGGGAGAGGGAGAGGGAGAGGGAGAGGGAGAGGGAGAGGGAGAGGGAGAGGGAGAGGGAGAGGGAGAGGGAGAGGGAGAGGGAGAGGGAGAGGGAGAGGGAGAGGGAGAGGGAGAGGGAGAGGGAGAGGGAGAGGGAGAGGGAGAGGGAGAGGGAGAGGGAGAGGGAGAGGGAGAGGGAGAGGGAGAGGGAGAGGGAGAGGGAGAGGGAGAGGGAGAGGGAGAGGGAGAGGGAGAGGGAGAGGGAGAGGGAGAGGGAGAGGGAGAGGGAGAGGGAGAGGGAGAGGGAGAGGGAGAGGGAGAGGGAGAGGGAGAGGGAGAGGGAGAGGGAGAGGGAGAGACACAAAATAAAAACTTATAGAGAGAAACATAAAAAAGAAAAAGTGCCACGAAATGGTCTCACCTCAGCATGTTGCTGGCGGCTGCTAGCAGATAGCTGATGCTGAACCCTGGCAGTACCTAGTGGAGCTCGGGTTTAATACCACATAAACACACGCTGTTTTGGTCATCGGACTCGTCTCGATGAGCACTTAGGAGAGTAGTACCCAAGATACAGCTGATGCTGAACCCTGGCTGTACCTAAAGGAACTCAGGTTAGTTGCAACATAGGCACACGCTGTTTTGGTCATCCGACTCGTCTTGATGAGCACTTAGGAGAGTAGTACCCAAGATAGAGCTGATGCTGAACCCTAGTTGTACCTAGCGGAACTCAGGTTTGGTGCAACATAGGCACACGCTGTTTTGGACACCCGATTCGTCATGATGAGCATTACCCAAGATAGCTGATGCTGAACCCTGGTAGTACCTATTGGAACTCAGGTTTGGTGCAACATAGACAAACGCTGTTATGGTCATCTCTCGTCGCGTCAAACTGCTGTCAAGAAAATTTCATATCTTGCAGCAAATGGGCCGCTGCCGATCACCACTTCTCGAGTTGACTACGGATTTGCCGTGTAATAATTTTCTTGTACTTTGAACATTAATATATCCTGCTTATTAATCGAAAAATGAAATATGTACCTATACTTATGCGCCACGGCGACAATTATTCAAACTTGGATACGCGTGTGGAAATTTTGCAATTTGTTTGTTCACATGCGTTATGTCCAGGATACTTGTGTTAGTCTAAGAATAAAATAATTATCATTCAACGTTGTAGTTTTATTTTGTAACTTTTTCCTTATCCAGACTTTCTCGTCGCTCAGCGACAATATTTTTTCGAATTCCGTAGATTCATTTCCAATGTGCTCGATAGTCGTGTGAGGCACGAAATCTGTGAATTTTTGCGTGATTTCTGTATAAAACAAAGTTTTACTATCAATTTAGCGCAAATAAACACTCGAAAGTAGATAGATGCGCACATATTTATGTAGTAATAGTGTGTAATTACTTAATATAACACATTTGTTTTTTGTATGGGAAGCGAACCACCTTAAGTTAGTTAAAGTCAGCAGTAAAAGAAGCTAAACGAACGAGATGTTCAAAATAATCCGCACGCAACACAATAAATTACGTGAGATAATCTTGAACACTCCGCCTGATTAGCTGCTTCTGGGGGTCTAGCCAAGACGACAATCGTACATCGACAAACGCCAAACGAAAATAAAAAAAATGTATTGGAATAACAGATGCTCGCCAGTAACTGGCCACCAGCCAATAACTGGCCACCCTAAACTAAAAATGAATTCTATTCACCTATAAACAGACTTCATTTTAGTATTTTTAGTATAAGGTTTCAATAACTGGCCAGCCTTCAATAACTAGCCACCTTATAATAAAATATATTCTGTTTATAGGTGAATAGAATTCATTTTTAGTTTAGGGTGGCCAGTTACTAACAGGTGGCCAGTTACTGGTGAAATACCCTATTTAAGTTTCGTTAGCCGTCATCTACCAACGATTGCATTCTTGGCTAGGCCTCCTGCTAAATGACGATAACGGTATTTGTTTATGTATCTCACACATCGTAGGTAGGTACTCTAGTTCAGCTTTACGGTATTAAGCCTCAAAAACAGCCCTTATCACGTGATACCCTTTATCTACAGCCCGGGAAGCTAACCCTATTCACGCCGCGTGTAATATCCTGTGGGTGGCATTTCGCAGCACAGGTGTTATATGAACCATGGCTACAGTAGGCCAGACATTATCCAACTAAACAAGTACCTAACACTTTAATTAAACTCTTGCGTTTTGTACACATATTTAATTACACAAACATCACACATTGATATTTGTTGGTTCGTCAGTCTTTCCGTGACCACAGCTGAAACGTCGGAATTTAAGGTAAAAACAGTGAAATTATATCGCGGTAGACCCGTTTGTGTAATTAAATATGTAAACAAGTACCTGTTCATTCATTTATTCATTCATTTATTCCTTTATAAAACATAGTTTTACATGTCAATTACAGTATTTCATATTTACAACTATTTACATCTAAATTACATAACATAACACAACACAACACTGTATTAGTACTATTAGTAGCTCTGAGCAGTCTGAGCTGTAGACCTCGCGACCCCAGGGGTTATAGGTGTATATAGGGGCGTAACTGGACAAGTATTTAGCTATGGGTCACACATATTCATTTGTTCTAAGTATTCTATAGGGATGGACCGACTAAAACCAAAAGTGAGTATATTGTAACAAAATATCGTGTCAACAACAAGAAAATGAAACACTATTTTCTTATAAACATGTAAATGTATGAACTCGCACTTAACACTAATTTAGTAGTAGTAGTAGTAGTAGTAAACTCTTTATTGTACAAAAAGACATATTAAAAATAACATACAATTAGTAAGAAGTACAAAGGCGAACTTATCCCTTTGAGGGATCTCTTCCAGTTAACCTTTGAGTAGATGAGAGGAGAAAGTGAAAAGAGGGTGACAAATGCAGCAAAATGTAATGTGGGTGTTAATGTGTAAATTGGACCTGCGGGACCTCTATTCTCTCGAGTACTTCTAAGGGCCACTTGCATCATCCCACTAACCCGGGGTTAAACGGTTAAACCGTTAACCCAGTGTCAAATTGTATTGGTAACCATAATAACTCCAGGTTTAACCGGTTAACCCCGGGTTAGTGGAATGGCGCAAGTGGCGCTAAGTGACTACATTTTAAAAAGTAGGTACATTTAAAATGGTGCTGACAACAACAGCACCAATTGAATTTTAGAATTCTCATCGGTATACTTTACATCTGTGACTGTAATTCTATTCATTAATCATTCGCTCCATACGCCTTCTCACAATAAATTGTGTGTGCCTATCTAAACCTATTGTGTGTGCTTTCTCCACTGCGCCGTACCAAGAGTCACGTGGTATGACAAACCGAACTGTAAGTAATAGGCGAATTTGGGTGAAATACGGCTTGAGCCTATCGCTCGCTAGGGTTGGCAGGATTATTTCATATTTATGGCGGCGCCGGTGCTCCGACATATGCTATATTTGCATGGTTTTCACTACTTATGGAGTATGCTTTATTCATGGCAAGTTTGCACTACTTATGAAGCATTCCATGGTGTTCTTTGTGTACCGTCTGTGTTTAATTTGTGTTTAGTGTTTAGGTCGTGTGTACCCATCGCAGCATCAAAACTAACGAGCCGATGAGTCTACTGGTTGGATCTATAGAGAATGAAGGGATATAGCAATTAGCGAGTCACATTCTTGTAATTAATTGGAACCAATCCTTAATACCTAAATGGAAACATAACTTCAACTTCCTACCCTTTGCCCCGGCTTACTTGCCTCGGCTCATGGGAGCCTGGGGTCCGCTTGGCAACTATAATCCCAAGAAATATTAACGAAAGCGACTTCCATCTGATCTTCCAACCCTGAGGTGAAACTAGGCCTTATTGGGATTAGTCCGGTTTCCGAAAACCGAAAAGCGGTTGGTAAATAATTATCAAATGATGTATCGTACATAAGATCCGAAAAACTCATTGGTACGAGCCGATGTTTGTAACCGCGACCTCCGGATGGAAAGTCATACGGTTTTACCGCTCAAGCCTTGCTCAAGCGGAACGTTTTGGATACTCAAAATTCCATACAAAATGAGACTCAACGCAAACGCGTACATTACGTCACGCTATCGAATGAAATTTACACGAGGGGTACAGAAATTCACACGTAATTCATATAGTAAATTACGACTGCTGAAATCCGTAAATCCCGATATTTTCCCAATCATGCGTTATTTATTAATGATATTCATAATTCTGTCGGCATGAATAATATTCACAAAAGTTGTTCTCATTATAGTGGTCAGTCAAAATGGGATTATACGGCTTTTCTTTGTCCAAACATCCATTGGATAAATGCAAAATAATCCGAATTCAAATAAATGAATTTTATGGAAAACGCGTTTCTGTAATTCATTGTAATGGAATACCTATATAATAGTTCGTTATTAATAGTTCATGTAGCGAAACGCTACTGGCCGTTTGTAAAAAAATAAAATGCATATTTGCGATTATTTTGAATTCAAATTTTGATGGAATGTTCGAGAAAGAAAACTTTGAACTTGTTTTTTGGCAGATGGTTTGTGGATTTGGTGTCAAAAAGTCGCTGGTGATCCGGGCTGTTTTTTTAAACTAGATTTGCAACGTTTAACGTTTGACCACTTGGATAATTAATACGAAGTGTCGAAAGTGCGCGTTAATCGACGAGAGGAAAGGCTCCTCGTAGACAGCTGGCCACCTAAGCCGTGCGTGAGTCGGCGTCCGAAGAGGAGTGACTCCTCGTAAACTGCTGGCCACCAAAGCCGTGCGTAGGTCGGCGCTAGGCACTGGTGGAGCGAAGAAACCTCATCTTTATCGTCCGGTCTGCTGCCATACGCGCTCGCCAGGAAGCGAGTGGCTTACCTCGTCGGCCTGCTTGAAGACACCATCTTGTGCGCCATCAGTGCTGTACAAGTAAATTTCCTACCGGCTGCCGGCACCCTTGCGTGTGCCTCCACATTTGTCCCATTTACCTTTTTTCCCCCTGTACTTCAAGACCTACTTGAAAATTTTAGCGTTAGTTTTCCAATTCTAATTTTTATAACCACCTAATTATTTGTTTTGTATTTTTGTGCCATATTTTTGTTTCGCCATTTGTTAATATCTGTGATCCGCATACCTCTTCTTCTTCTTCTTACAAATCCTCAAAATTCAAAAAGCCTCGTTGGACGGGCGGTATAAACAAACGGTTCAAAATTTAGGTATCATTCGCCAACTTGTCAACCATCATCGTTCATAATATTCGCCACATTAATACATTTTCTTCCTTTCCAGCTAAATTCTCAGCCGTATTTCTTTTTTTACCTTTCATGTTTACCAACTATGCGGAACGCAGACAATTGGTTTAAAACGATCAAAATAGTGTTTTTAGTGAATTTTGTGAATAATATTTTTTTATACAGGGTGTTACCGGAAATTGATTTTTAAATAAAAAGTTTTCAAATTATACGTATTCAGTGAATTATATTTGTTTTACTGCATTCAGTAAAATAACAGAAAAAAATACATCTACTTACATAGCGTAGCTTTACGTAATTACCTTCATATGGCTAAAGAATATCAAATAGAGATCATTAAAACAATGTTTCTAGAACAATAATGGGTGAATGACAATGGTGAACTAAATGACATCATTCTGATATTTTGATATCAGTGTACGTAAGAAATGGCCTGTAAGCCTCTTAAGGCTTTCTCTCCTACTTAACTTACTAAATTTACAATAGAGCGGTTTTCCAGCGAGTCGAAATAGACCCAGCAGAAGACTTGTAATGTTGTGAGCTTGAAATCTTGCAAATTCTTGGTATCTGACTCGGTAGAAATTTAGAGTACTTCCGTAACTCAGATGATAATGTAATAATATGCTAAATTGGAGATGATCTGATGATCCAAACGGAAGGTAACCAAAGGTACGCTTCGATGGAAAAACACAAAGACATCGAGTTTAGGCTCATTAGAAAGGTATTGATGTACATGCAAATTAGAAGTACATTCAGCAATAAACAAGTCATATTTTTTACAGTAACTTGTTCAAAACGATGTTCTCTCCAAGTTCAAAGTGCAATTTGCAATATCGTGCAACTTTACTGATGATTAAGAGAACGGCGGCCATATTTCATAGTTAAGCGAGTACAAGTTGCCGCCGGCGTTCCGGAACTTGCACTTTAAACGTGAAATTATAAGCTTTAATTTTCTTAATAAGAACTGACGTAAATTGGTTTATTATTACTGCAACACAAAGAGTGGAATTTTGTTTTTAAACTCGGGATAGCGTTACTAGAGTCGGACCAAAAAAAGTCTGCAGCGGATTTGATAGCCCACGCAGTGCAAGTGTCATTTATACGTCATAATTTCATAGAAGTTTGACGTTTAAAATAACACTTTCACTGCGTGGGCTATCAAATCCGCTGCAGACTATTCTTGGTCTGACAGTACCAATGATTTCAAAAGTAAAGATAGGCGCGTTCATATCATTTTGACAGAACATTCTCGTTCGGTGTGCCTGGGTGGAATGCTACAACGCGCTTCGTTGATAAGTTCGCATCACGCGCGCGTCGCTACTAGTTGCGTTAGACTGCACGATTGGCTCGAATTCATGCGTGATATCCATTCTCATGCGTAAGGCCCGTCTAAGGCACGAAGTAATATATAAGTCAATGGTGTCTCCCACATAACCATATATGTATTTATTAAATAATACGTAGTTATGTTACTTAAGTTATATAACAACCACTGATCTCATCAAAGGGTTCTTTTCATTCTTAAAGCAGACCTGCGTCTATGTTCTTGGGTAGGTTTTCATAACCCTACCTCTCTAACACTCCTGGAGTTACTAGCATCCATTGCCTACAGTAACCGCTTACCAGCAGGCGTTTCGTACGTTTGTTTGCCACCGACGCGGTATAAAACATCCTCGACGTCAAGAATGACGTTTCATTCCGCCGTGACGTCCGAACGTGCCGTGCGTTACAAGCCAGGTGAAATATGGCGGACGCACGATTGATAGCATATTGCTTCTAGCCAATATACGAACTTCAAGTGTGTGGAATACTAATATTTAAAGGGTTTTCCATTTTTTACACCGTGTTAGAGCAAACATATTCGAAGATACGTCAAAAATTTGCTAAAGATACGATATGGATCGGATATGTCAGTGTCAGAAGTGACGTTTTTGTTTGATGAAACGTCACTTTTGACACTTGGCGTGATTCGGGAAATGGTTTAGATATTCACTAGATATGAAATAGTAAAGATATGTGACGTTCCACGGCAAAAGGTACCTTATTGCGGCTGGCACTTACACTATTATTAACGCCGTTCCAATATTCAGCCGGGGCACGCGCCGACTGACGGCTCGATTCGGAAAATGAATTAGATTTCTACTAGACTTCAACAAGTTACGATAGGTACGGATAATTTAAAGATATTTGTAAGATAGATATGTGAAATTTGACGTTTCCGCGATTCTGGAGGTCCTCTTGAACGATTTCGACAAGTTATGACTTATATATCCAAGTCACATCTAGTCGATATCTAATGTAGATCTAGTTGATCTCTAAATCGTCTCAAGATCTTGTGATTATCTCGAAATCCGAATAGGCCTGTGACATATCTAATCCATATTGTATCTAGACGTAATATTTGAGGTATCTTAAAGTTCGAATCGGGCAGAATACGTTTAATTGCAGGCTTGATAGGTCTGAAAATCTTTCCATTTTTCCTGTATTTTATGAGTGCGTACTGCGTAGCGGTATTAAAAACTCCGCTACAAGTGCTACGCGACCACTACGCCCGTAGAGCTTCTACGTGCTACGCCAGCCTTGTGAAAATGAGAGTCTATTCACTCAATGTTAAAAATCAAATTCAATCTAGATATGTGTTTCTTTCTAACAAAATGTGGCTTGCACGTGTGCAACAGAAAGGCATGATGCAATAATATTCAACTCGATTTTAGGGATACGAGAATATAGTCAAAGTTTATTTTGCAGCGCCCGAACGTGCCTCGGGGACAATTCGAATAATCGAAACTATAGTTCGTCAATTAATCGGCGACCAATCGATTGCAAGTGCTCTCGTCGGAATCAATTATTCGGACATTAATCGACAATGCTCGATCAAACGATTCATTTGAGTACGATCGAGTATTTATTTGATTTCCGATTCGATGTGATGGAATCATTTGGGGCTGATTCGAACTATGAACATTGCAATTTGTTTTGATGTTGATTTTTGATTTCATAATCATAATCATTTATTTAATCATGAAGGATGGCTCACGCTAGACCCGGCCGGGGCCGGGCCGGAACTTCCAGCGCTTCGTTTTCTATGGAAAGCACCACGTGATCACCGATCAGCCGTCACAGAAAATGACATGTCGGACGCCTCACTTTATTAACCGGTGAAAACTGCATGAAAACCCGTTCTGCATTTTTTGAGTTCATCGTGAACATACATACACACAAACAGACAGACGCGGCGGGGGACTTTGGGTGTGGTGATATCGCATTATGTCCAGCAAAAAAAAATCCGCTCCAGTCTTTATACTCAAAATAAATCTTGTAAGTATTAAAGTAAATCAGTCTTCCATACCTTCCAGTATTTTCAACCTATTCATGCCCCGTCTTAATTACATACTCCACGTAGCAAATAAATTAAAATACCACACGAAAAATCCTAAACCCACCTAAACCATACACAATAGGCCTTTGCTGCTTTTCAATATGCGAACTTGTGTTAAGGGCAAAAAGGTTTATTTTGAAGGTTCAGGTGTAAAATCGATAATATTTGGGCTCATCAAAGGCCGTTCGTGCATGTGTATTACGTACACTTTGCCGCAAGTACTTATTTTTATCAGGCCAATTCTAACGTACATCTGACATTAAACCGATATTTGAATCATACTGCCCGATTCGAACTTTAAGATACGTCAATTAATAGATCTAGAAACGATATGGATTAGATGTGTCAGTGTCAAAAGTGACGTTTTTGTTTGAAGAAATATTCTTTATTCCTAAAGATGCATGTCCTAATACACTTTTAATCGAAGCGGGGCTCCGTCTAGTTAAATAAGTTGTGGAGGAAATGTTTTTTGAAGTTTCGTGCGTTAGACTCTTTAAACTAAGGTCAGCTAAATATAGGACAAATGTCGTTAGAAATTTCGCAATTTATACCTACATTTTAAACTTAGATCAACTGGACGTAAGAAAAAAGGTCGTTACGTTAGTATAATTTCGTGCTCTAGCATTATTGCCATTATTGTACTTTAGATGTTTAAGGGTAAGACTAAAACGCCTCACAGCCAAATCAAAATAGTATTTTGGGACCTCTAGGAACCTTTTACCATGAACTGGAAACCTCTTCCTTATTGTTAAATCAGTAAAAAACCCTGTTTCCACTTAAATCTGTCCAAACTTATATTCGGCCCATTCACGAAAACCCGAAATGTGCGTAAACCCAACCCAAGTAACAGATAAGCCGAATGCATTCCTCTCACGTCCACATTACTCTATTGAATAACACACTAACACCCTTCGGAAACTTAACCTACTTACTCCCTTTTTCCTTTAGACAATCACTACACCGGACAGCAGGCATATAATTAAAAAAACTCTTAACTCGTTCTAATAAGGTGTATTTTAGCTTGTGTTGTGGTTTAGTGTACTCTGGGGGTTTGGTTCGGCTTTGTCGATATATCAAAGCGTGAGACGTGTGCGTAGTGCCTGTTTATTGCTGGTATTGTTACAGTTTCAAAATGGCGTTTGTCAGTCCTGTTAATCTTACATATGAAGGTAACGTAAAAATATTTAAATTATTTACTTATAAAATATAAGCTCGAAAAGCTTGATGCACTCGTAGTTCTAGAAAAGTTTTCGCGAGTTTTTATAATTAAGGTGACATGTAGATATCAACTGCCTTAACGTGACAGTCCATTTCCAACAACAGCAGCACTACCATTCATTTTACTATGGAAATTGACAATAACACCGACGCGTTCAGTACCAGTAGTGCAGCTGCGGTCAGAAATGGAATGTCACCTTTGCTCTTTCGTTCGTTCGGCGCCGCATTTCGGCCGTGGTAATGACTTTAAATTCGTGTCTCACATTTCAAGGAAATTGACAGTCACAGCGCCCGTGACAATGCCGCAGCAGTAATATAGCTGACATCATAGAGCATTAGGGTAACATTCCATTTCTGACCGCAGCTGCGCTACTGGTACTGAACGCGTCGGTGTTATTGTCAATTTCCATAATAAAATGAACAGTAGTCAGCTGTCGTTGGAAATTACCTTACCGTATTACGTACCTTTAGGTACTGCTGCAGTATTGCAGCGCGACCATACTGCAGACTGCATTACTGCCGCAAACGTCGAAACCGAAGTTGCTGCGTGGATTTTTGTGTTTTTAGGGTTCCGTACCCAAAGGGTAAAACGGGACCCTATTACTAAGACTTCGCTGTCCGTCCGTCCGTCGGTCCGTCCGTCCGTCCGTCCGTCCGTCCGTCCGTCCGTCTGTCACCAGGCTGTATCTCACGAACCGTGATAGCTAAACAGTTGAAATTTTCACAGATGATGTATTTCTGTTGCCGCTATAACAACAAATACTAAAAACAGAATAAAATAAAGATTTAAATGGGGCTCCCATACAACAAACGTGATTTTTGACCAAAGTTAAGCAACGTCGGGAGTGGTCAGTACTTGGATGGGTGACCGTTTTTTTTTTGCTTTTTTTTTGTTTTTTTTTTTTTATATGGTACGGAACCCTTCGTGCGCGAGTCCGACTCGCACTTGCCCGATTTTTTTTTACATAAAGAAGCATAGTTATATTCCCCTAATACTATTTTATGTTACAACAATATCTACGTTTATTTTCGATTTTTATTATCGAAGGTACACAATGGTTGTGTTTTAGTCTCAAAGCAATCACGCGTTTTCTTATAAATCATTCCCTAAGGACTTGGAATGGAGTAGGGGAGGAAGTACGAAAGTTCGTCAAAGTCGGATATTATGTTTGACGATGAGAACTCCCGTGGTATTTTTGAAAGAAGAAGGATGATGCATAGTTACAGTAAATCGTTATTATAACAAAAGTCGGTATCGTCTTGGGTCGTCCCATTCGTTTTTCGTCAAGTTCTTAAATTAGTCCTATTCTGCTTTCGTCACTCATTCTACATTGAAAGCCACCGACGATTGTGACGAATGTAGAATGGGTGACGAAAGCAGAATAGGACTAATTTAAGAACTTGACGAGAAACGAATGGGACTACCCAAGACGATACCCAAAAGTCCCTGTTATACATTCAGATTTCGAGATAATCACAAGATCTTGAGACGATTTAGAGATCAACTAGATCTACATTAGATATCGACTAGATGTGACTTGGATATCTAAGTCATAACTTGTCGAAATCGTTCAAGAGGACCTCCAGAATCGCGGAAACGTCAAATTTGACATATCTATCTTACAAATATCTTTAAATTATCCGTATCGTAACTTGTTGAAGTCTAGTAGAAATCCAATTCATTTTCCGAATCCAGCCGATAGTTTAAAAAAACTGTGTTGTGAAGTATTTTAATTTAGGCAAAATAAATTCGCTAGCCAGAAAATAACTAGCATAGCTACTCGTTCATTTGGAACTGTATAGCCGGCGGCAATATCCGATATCAATTGTCGGCGCTAACCAGCTTAATCGTATCGCGAGAAACCTCACGACCTCACTCGGACTGTCAAAATATCCGATAAGTATTACAGTTATATCGACCTCCATTCAGAACTAACCTCAAGAGGAAATAAAACACATCAGTTGATGTCATTCTGATATCAGTGTATCTACGTTCGAATTGGCCTGTTTTTTAGATTTTAAAATCTCACCTTGATTTGTAATAATTGTTGTTTTGACACGACCAGTGGGGAGACACTCCTGACTTCGGGCAAACTCGGCTCCGTTCGGGTCAGCTCCGAGCAATTATTAGGATTAACCCAACTTAACGTCCCTTTGCGTGCACGGCCACAGATAAGACAATTACTGGAATTTTGACAACCCTAAATAGTCGAACGGGATAGTGTCATAAGTTAGAAAGGGATATCATGATTCGACCCTGAATCGCTGTCAAACTTCGGTTTTGTAGGAAGTGTCCTTTCTATACGGTAGTAGGTACTATTACTTATTCTGTGACACGACTTCCAGCGTATGTCACGGATATCAATATCCCACACTGTGTCACGTCAAAGCCTGTGCAAAGTTAGTTTAGCCGGACTTTAGTTGCCTAAAATGCAGCCATTTTACAAATCCAGCGCGAAAACAACACGTCACATACGTATTTCGAGTTGTTTTGATACATGGAAGTTTAAAATTGGACCCGCCGGGGCGGAAGCCGGGACGTTCGCAGGTGCAGTCCGCTCTGCAGGGTATAGCGGGAAAGTAACGGTTTTTACTTAGTATTTACTTGGTACAAAATACTTTGAAGTATGTGTTGTCAGTAGGTATGAAAGAGCTTTAAATTTTATATACTTAAATAGTACCAGGGTCCAGGAGTCGTCAATAAACTTCACTCCACAGGATATAGCGGGAAGTAACGGGGATTTTTACTAATTATTTACTTCGTACAAAATACTTACAAGTGTTTCTATACTTTCTATTATCAATAAATATACTTTCTATTATCAATAAAATATGAAAGAGCTTGAAATTTTATATAAACAGAGCCAGGAGGTGTCAATTGACTTTGTTTTTCCCTGCAAAATGTATCAGGCAAGTAAAGTAACAGTTTCCAAGGATAATTCATGAATTGTACTACTTACCTAAATACCAAAAAAATCGTATCAAAATGCTTTACATTTTTATTCAATATTTCCCCCGTACCTACACCTACTGCATTACTGAATGTTTTATGAATGAATGCGTGTATTCATTGAGGATTCATGCAGACGGCATTAAAGCGTGAAGTGAGACAAATTCGTTTAATACAATATGAATATTGCTAAATCTCATAGAAAATAATCTCAACATCACCCAATGTAAGGACCACCTATTAACCACAAACGAAATTGTTGTTCCAACTTGCTATGTATTTAAAACCGAGTATTATAACAGGTATATTTCCCCCGTACCTACACATACTGCAGTAGTGAATGTTTTATGAATGAACGCGTGTATTCATTGAGGATTCATGCAGACGGCATTAAAGCGTGAAGTGAGACCAATTCGTTTAATTCAATATGAATATTGCTAAATCTCATAGAAAATAATCTCAACATCACCCATGAAAGAAGCACATATTAACCACAAACGAAATTGTTGCTCCAACTAACTATGTATTTAAAACCGAGTATTATAACAGGTATATTTCCCCCGTACCTCACATACTGCAGTAGTGAATGTTTTATGAATGAACGCGTGTATTCATTGGGACGCGTGCAGACGGCATTACAGCGTGAAGTGAGACAAATTCGTTTAAAAGGCAGCGAGTGGATGCAGCCTAATTGTTAAAGGATCATTTTTTATATATAAACAAGTGACTGCCCGCGACTTGGTCTGCGTAGAATTAGTAAATACTTACTAAATATTCCATTTCAATATTTAGTCAGTTACATCCCCATTTTCACTCTTTTAAGAAACGATTTCGTGATAAAAAATAGTTCCATCCTCATTTCTACCCTCTTAAGGGATGATTTCGTGTTAACCTCGGGACTCGAACTATTTCTATACCCAATTTCATCTGAATTTCGGTTCAACAGTTTAAGCATGATGCGGTAACAGATAGCCAAACATGAAGAATAACCCCCTTATTCATAAACGCGCTACAAATCTCAATTAAGTAGTTACTAATTGTTTCTCTTTATCTGTCATTTTGACTTACCTATGTATAAATTTGTAAGCAAGGGATAAAACATAATTTTCACTTCTCATACTCAAAAAGTGCACCTTTATGTCGTGCGTAGACGACATAAAATCGCATTTTATGCTCTAGAGCATAAAAGTAAAATTTTCTTCTAAGACTAAGGTAATCGGTCTCAACAGCCAAACAGTTAAAACATATTGCACAATTTTACTGAGCAATAAAATTGTGTAGATGACAAAACTTGTTACATTATTTTATTTTTGCTACAATTTATTAGAAATCCGTATTTTCTGTCATTAAATTTAGTAAATCACATAAAATAGGAGTCGATTATCGTTCAAAAATGCTCCGAAATGTTTGACTTGGCAGAAAACCAAGCGTCTGAAACTCTGATCACATGTTGAAAATTAAAAAAAAAAATTAAATAGTTGGCGGGAATTGGTTATGTATTATGTTCTTTCGCTTTACGACAATTTCGTGGTGTAAATTGCCGTGAAAAATATAATTATTTTCCTCGCAATCGAAGTGAAAAGCAGAGTGTACAACAAGGGCATAAAAGTCCATTTTTACCCTCGTCTACTATTTTGGTCTTCGCTTCGCTCAGACCAAAAAATAGCTGCTTTGTTACTGCACACCGTTGTATGGGGACCTTGCACTTTGAGACTATGCGCTGAAACTTGGCACAGTTGATTCTTAGCTGGTCTTGAGCAGATACAGACCGGGAGACCTCGAGAGCCACGTCTCATTTAGTGGGGGGGAGGGGGGGAAGTTCGACGCCGCCGCGCTTCACTTGGAGCAACATTTCTCTAAAACTATACCTATTAGGGAATGTAATATATCATTTTCGGATAAATTAAGGATGAGGAATCTAGTTTTGGAACAAAAACAATGCACTTTCTAACAAAAAAAAAGCATAAAGTAGAAAAGACTAAAAAACGTATTTTTGATTTTTTCATAATTACCAATTTTTTTTTTTAAGTATAGCAGGAATCTGAAAACAAAAAATACAGTCGTAAAGCTACACTTATTACGTTTAAGAAAATATATAGTTTAATATACAAAACTGTTGATAAATGGGAGATAAAAAATAATATTAAGCGTGGGTCAGAGTGATCTCAATACAAAATATGATGAATGTGGGAAAGTTACTTATAATTTGTTCTACAATCGTTTATTTTTCTTGTTTTTCGTAAATAACTCGTAAACGGTAGCCCACAGCAAAAAAATATCTTTTACGTAAATAATCTGTTTCAGATTTCTTATAAAATAAGTACTACTGTTTTTCGGTACCATCAATATTAAAAAAAATATTGAAGGGAGAAAATAAATACTTAGGTCCCCTTTTTTAGTCATTCGTAAATAACTCGTAAACGAAGGCCAATAGCAAAACAATTTTTAGTACATGAATAATTTACATAAAATTTCCTACAAAAAAGGTCATTCGAACTTTTTCGCTAGGATCAATATTAAAAACGATATTAAAGAGAGAAAATAAATTCTAAGGTCCCCTTTTTAAATATTGATCCTAGCGAAAAAGTTTGAATAACCTTTTTTGTAGGAAATTTTATGCTAATTATTCTTGTGTTAAAATATTTTTTGCTATTGGACATCCTTTACGAGTTATTTACGAATGACTAAAAAAGAGGACCTTAGTATTTATTTTCTGCCTTCAATATTTTTTTTAATATTGACCTTAGCGAAAAAAAGGAGCACTTATTTTATAAGAAATCTTAAACAGATTATTTACGTAAAAGATATTTTTTTGCTGTGGGCTACCGTTTACGAGTTATTTACGAAATTATTAAAAAATAAACGATTGTAGAACAAATTATAAGTAACTTTCCCACATTCATAATATTATGTATTGAGATCACTCTGGCCCACGCTTAATATTATTTTTTATCTCCCATTTATCAACAGTTTTGTATATTAAACTATATATTTTCTTAAACGTAATAAGTGTAGCTTTACGACTGTATTTTTTGTTTTCAGATTCCTGCTATACTTTAAAAAAAAATTGGTAATTATGAAAAAATCAAAAATACGTTTTTTAGTCTTTTCTACTTTATGCTTTTTTTTGTTAGAAAGTGCATTGTGTTTGTGCCAAAACTAGATTCCTCATCCTTAATTTATCCAAAAATGATATATTACATTCCCTAATAGGTATAGTTTTAGAGAAATGTTGCTCCAAGTGAAGCGCGGCGGCGTCGAACTTCCCCCCCTCCCCCCCACTAAATGAGACGTGGCTCTCGAGGTCTCCCGGTCTGTATCTGCTCATGACCAGCTAAGAATCAACTGTGCCAAGTTTCAGCGCATAGTCACAAAGTGCAAGGTGTCGTGCACTAACAAACTAGCTAAAATTGCCTCGGGTAAAAATGGGTCACTTTATGCCCTTGTTGTACAATCTACTATTAACTAAATAAGTCCGTAAAGTTTTATGAATAAGGGGGTTATTGTCGCATTTATAATACCTATGGGCCCGATTCGGATTTCGAAATATTTTTCCTATTCTTTCTTATCCTATTAGATATTTTTATTCATCACCAAGATACGATAACGATATGTTTAAGATCTAACCTGTCAAATTTGACATTTGCGGGATTATGGAGATACTCTTGAACGATTTCAACAGGATATGACTTAGAGATCCAATTCACATCTAATAGATATCTTACTCTATCTAACGTAAAAGTGACATTGGTTGCCCGAATGGCGCTGCAAAAGAGAACTAGTTGATACCTAAACTATAACGTATCTAGAATGGATCTAGTACGTGTCGTCTCTTGTAAATATCTTGAAGTTCGAATACGGCAGTATGTTTGTATTGATGCAGACATAACTTGGTTTATCTATTACGCTGGCAATATTGTGTAGGTACAAATCCATGTTTTACGGCATATTATTATCAATTTGTAATAAAATACGAAGCTTACATATTTTTAATACTTCTGTATACCTTATTACATCTCAAAGAAAATATTGGAGTACCATGGGAGTACCTATCTTATATCGTACAATTTTACAGTCTTTAACCACTTATAGCGAAAAATAAATTCAATCAACTTAACAACAGTAACATTGTAAAATATCCAACACCTAAATGAAATAATAAGAAGCTTGCGGCAAATATTGGTCCGACCATCGTTAGAGTCCGCTAGTGTCATAATAGAACAAAACCCACCAATTTAAGAAGACCCTCTCCTCACCTGAAAGTACCTTTAAAGAGAGGTCTTGCAATATGGTTTGCTAAAGTCGCGTCCAGTTTATAAAGACCTATCTTTGCCCTGTAAGGTAAGGGAGCAGTAGAAAGTGTTCATAGGTCTTTAAAGCTGGTTCAGTTAAAATGGTTATCATGGACATTAAAGGATAAATACCGGTTAGTGTTGTAATGAAGGAAGCGCTAATGTGGATTTGGGTTTTTTATTGTGGGTTCGGGGTGGTGCTTGAGGTAAATGTCGAGTTTTAAGTACTTGGGTATTTAGGCGTGTTATCGTTTTGTACATATTTGTAAACATGCATGTATGTATGTACTTATGTATACACAATATTCATGGACATTAGACAGACAAATATGATAGAGAGACGGATGTGTTGTTTTTATTTTTGGAACTGTATTCGTTCTACGTTTGTTGGGTATGTGTTGTTTTGGTTTGGTTCTGAAATACATATTTTATGTTTAACATTTATTTAAGACGAGAAATATGGTTGTTCCTTCAAGCTATTCTGGGATTTTTTCAGACACACGCAAAAGAATATCAACCGATGCTGTATTACATAGTCTAAGGTTGTCTGGAAGAGATAGCTCTTTAGCGATAAGTCCGCCTGTTGTTACCGCTGTCTTCATGTATAAAGGATGACTCACGTTAGACAGGGCCGTGTCGCCGAGCTTCCGGCGCATCGTTTTCTATGGAAAGCATCACGTGATCGCCTGTCATGTCATAGAAAAGTAAGCGCCGGAAGCTCTGACCCGGACATGGCCCGGTCTAACGTGAGTCATCCTTTATGTGTCTCTGTATCTCTGTAAATATTTTTTGAGGTTGTGCAATAAAGAGGATTTGTATTGTAT
Source organism: Cydia splendana (assembly GCF_910591565.1). Classification (NCBI taxonomy): domain Eukaryota; kingdom Metazoa; phylum Arthropoda; class Insecta; order Lepidoptera; family Tortricidae; genus Cydia; species Cydia splendana. The sequence continues at coordinate 21,196,211 of NC_085963.1, forward strand.
TGTATAATGTATAGTGTGAGCTAGGATTATACCTATTTACATTAAACAAGTCCATTCTAATAAAAACTGTTTTTTGTTACAGGTACGTTTTGCTATTATCTATTTACTACTTAAGGCGGAATGTCCAACTATTTGTACGTACAACACACAATCACACCAAAACACAAGAAAATACGTCATTTAATTCTCCTCTATTCGTGCATCGTAATAGAATTTACGATAAAAGGTTCGTGAAATAAAATAAAGCGCCTGCTCTATTAAAAAACCAATTATTCCGATCCGCATGTTCGCAATAAACCTCGTTACTCGCGTATCGCTGGTTGACTGGCAGAGATTACTGGGTGTAAAGCCCTATTATGCTTTATCAATGATGTAAACCAAGAATTATGGGGTGTTGCAGCTTTATTTTTGTCGTAGAAAATGGAGATTTGCGTAATAATGTAATATTTTTTATTTACCTGCAGAATAGGCCTGATGGCAAATTTTGAAATCCCTTTTATTATTGTCGGTACACTTGTATTGGTTCCGAAAAACACAATATTTCAGCTATACTCATAAGATTTAACATAAATAATTGCATTTTATTATAGCTAGTTTAAAAGTCGCGCGAAAACGCCTTGCACGACATTTGTGACGTCACCATTTAGTTGGTGGTAGGGTGGTAGACATTGTTTACATACTTACAGTTACAAATTTCCCTTGAATCCGAATGATATTGTTAATGATATTGTTACACAAAAACTCTCACACGGTTGCAATTTAAGATGAATTATTTAGATCCATGTAAATTTTGAGTGAAAATCACCGAGCGCCGGTTTTACTTTTTAATTTTTAATTTTTTCTAGTTACGACAGCCAACATGGCAATGCTAGTCCCATTCAGCCAAATAATTAAAAAAGTTTGTTGCTGAAATATCGTATTATTTAGCATTTTATTTAGAAACATATATCACATATATATTTTATTTACAAATAGATATCTACTTTATATCGTGTAATAATATTTTTTGGACGTAATAAATGTTTAGTGGCGAAATAACATTTTTTTGCACCTTCGAACTCTTTGGTGAGAACGTATGGATTTCGGTCAATGAGGTTGTCTATGTTGCTCTAAGAAATATGTTATGGATTGATGACGTCACTGTTTAGAACGCTTCTGATTGGCGTTTCAGTAATAATAGCCGATTGGAGAATTTTGCACTTTTATTTTATTGAATATATTAATAATCCTTCAGTTTATACTGAGATTGGGCCATTTTTTATAATCATATTAAAGGTAACAAAGAAACATATATGTTCTTTGAAACCATTATTTCCATGATTCTTTGTTAGGGATCATCCATTAATTACGTCACACGTTTAGGGGGAGGGAGGGGGTCAAGAAAATGTGACATATTGTGACATGGGGGAGGGGGGAGACACAAACTTTGTGACGTCACTTTAACTTCATCAGTAACCGAAATTTTTTTTTAATTATTTTATTCGGTGTACATTTAAATAACATGTTTTTAAAACGATAATCGTTTTTATTCTTTTAATTTTCTTTCCTAAGCACTTTTGGGTTTTAAAATTACTAATATTTATATCGTCAAAAATATTTTGATAAAATATTAATAATACTTAGGTACTTACTTAATTCGATTTGGCGATTTCGTAGAAAAAATGTGACGTCACACTAGGGGGGAGGGGTTTGCCAAATGTGACCAAATGTGACAAGGGGGGGGAGGGGTCAAAAAACCTAGAAATCCGTGTGACGTAATTAATGGATGACCCCTTACTTGCAACAGGCCTATTGCGAACCGAACCATCTGACGAAGCATTTGAACGCCAATTAAGATACTTTTTATTGGATAAACCATTATACTCTGTAAAAGAATATATGGAAATGACATCTAATATTATGAATTGATTTTAATATATGATATAATTGTTATTTTTAACCGACTTCAATTTCATAGAAGGAGGAGGTTCTGTATTCGGTTGTGGCTATTTTTTTTTTTTTTCTATGTACGTTCACCGATTACTCCGACATCCGTAGTCCGATTTGAGTAATTCTTTTTTTGTTTGAAAGGAGCTACCTCCGAGTTGGTCCCATTTTAATTTGGTTCTGTTCTGATGATGGGATCCATGAGGAATTGAGGGAACTCCTCAATTTTTAAAGGCACATGCATGGTGTTTTGGGCGTTTTCTTAAGCAACTCGAGCATTTTCTCCCGAAAACCACTAATTTGATGAAGTAGACCTGATGATGATGATTATTTTGATGATAATGATGATGATTTCTTTAAATGTAAGTATGTTCACCGATTACTCCGGCACCTGTGATCCGATTTGAGTAATTCTTTTTTTGTTTGGAAGAAGTTACCTCCAAGGTGTTTCCGTATTATTTTTGGTTCTGGTCTGATGATGGAATCCATGAGGAATTGAGGGAACTCCTCAATTTTTAAAAGCACGTGTTAAGTGATTTCGGGGTTTTCTAAAGTAACTCGAGCATTTGCTTCCGAAAACCACCAATTTGATGTACTGCAACTGTAGCCTTACCACGAGTTTGACATTGACATATTCGCTAACGTCTTATGCATCTAAATGTAACTTTTTATGCATCTCGCTCACACTAAGGTTAGTACGAGCGAGATGCATAGGAAGTAAGTTACACACATGCTAGCGAATATATCAATGTCAAACTCGTGGTAAGCTGGTAAGGCTACTGATCGGGGGTTAGGGTTAGGAGTTAAGGGGTCAGAGATTAACGGGTCGGGGAATGGCGGTTGAAGGGTTGCTGGTTCAGGATCGAGGGGTTCCTGGATCAGGGGTTGATGTGCTGTGAGGTTGAGTGATCGGGGGGCTGAGGGATTGGGTCAGTGGCGGGGCGGGCGGATGGATTTAGTTGACAGGAATTATAATTTCCCAGACGGACTCGAGAAAATTCCTGGTTCAGGGTCGAGGGGTTCCTGGATCAGGGGTTGATGCGCTGTGAGGTTGTGTGATCGGGGCGTAGAGGGATTGGGCCAGTGGCGGGGCGGAGGATGGATTTAGTGTAGTAGTGACAGGAATTATAATTTCCCAGACGGACTCGAGAAAATTCCTGATTACATACATATTTATTAAAGTAATAGGTACACGAATTTAGTGTTAAACATGATCTTGTTTTTCATTCATGCGTCGCGCTCTTAACAATGCGTTAAAACTAAAAATGGAAAAATAAAAACTTTTTACAAAAAAAAGCAAACCGACTTCAAAAAGGATGAAATAAAATATTATCCTTTTTGAAGTCTATGCGTTACCAACTGATATGTTTGAAGTCGGTGCCAAGCCAAGTAGTAACAATACCAGTCAAAATAATCAGCTCTATGGCTATAAATCCCATTAGAACTGCACTAATAACTATTACAAATGTGTAAGTAATTTTGTCTGCCTCTTTGTCGCCTTTTCAAGGCTAAACAACTGAACCGCTTTAGGTGAAATTTGGCAAGAAGGTAAATTTCTTAAATTGTTTTATATTTTGAAATGTAGTCCTCTGGATAAGGGACGGGAAATTACTCAGTCCCAATCTCACACTTGCGTGCTATAGACTGTTCGAGCATTAGTAAGAAATGCTTTTAAAAAATACGACGAAAAAAAATGCTTTGGATTTCCACTAATGTGCCGACAAACATGGTACAGACTGCGCCAAGAAGGTTTGATCGTGTGTTCTGAGGTGTGTTTTTAAGCCTCCTCCACACTCGTGCGCGAATCGCGGCGCAAAGCCGCGAACGCGAGTGTGGAGTCCTGAACGCAGACCTGCGAAATCGACTCCACACTCGCGTTTGCGGCTTCGCCCGCGATTCACGCGCATAGTCTGGAGGGGGCTTTAGATACAATCGACGTCAAAGATATATTTACACTTTTGCACCTTACTCCTTTGTGATAAGGCGAAAAGTGTAAACATATTTTTAACGTCGACTGTACCTACAGAAAGTACGTTCATTGTCGTCGTGTAAGGCAATCCAACGTAGGTACATCCTTATCGAATCGCACCAAAATCATGGTATGCTTCAAAATTTGGCTTGGCACCGACTTCAAACATATCAGTTGGTAACGCATAGACTTCAAAAAGGATAATATTTTATTTCATCCTTTTTGAAGTCGGTTTGCTTTTTTTTGTAAAAAGTTTTTATATTCTTATATTGTAATGCCTTGTACTTTTACTTGACGTTAATTACGAGATATCTAGGTATAAGTAGCCATGTTGCTATCTTTCCCGTAATTCCGCTATTATTTGAGTTTGTGATGAATTTATTTTGCTATTGATATTTGATGATGATTTTAATCTGTATTGAAATTAGTATAAAATAAATAGTTGACTATAAATTCGTATAAATTATCTTGAAATAATTTATAATGTAATTTCATATTATGAAATAAATAAATCTAAATCTTTATCAGATGAGTCATTTTAGTGTGAGTCTAAATTCGTAATATGTACAGAAATATCTAGAGACAAACCTTAATTGAAACTGGACCGTGTAAGCAACATTATTTGAACCGCTCCAGTGCCACTAGACAGACGAATGCCGAGAGCAGGCGGTAGACCGCAGAGCTAACGTTTTCATTGCGCTGGGATGTGTGATACTTACAATAAATAAGCATAGATACTTAAATTTACTCTTTTAACAAATATTCGTAATATGTGCAGAAGTATCTAGACACAAACCTTAATTGAAACTGGAACGTGGAAGCAACATTATTTGAACCGCTCCAGTGCCACTAGACAGACAAACGCCGAGAGCAGGCGGTAGACCGCAGAGCTAACGTTTTCATTGCGCTGGGATGTGTGATAGTTACAATAAATAAGCATAGATAAACTTACTCTTTTAACAAATATTCGTAATATGTGCAGAAGTATCTAGACACAAACCTTAATTGAAACTGGACCGTGTAAGCAACATTATTTGAACCGCTTCAGTGCCACTAGACAGACAAACGCCGAGAGCAGGCGGTAGACCGCAGAGCTAACGTTTTCATTGCGCTGGGATGTGTGATAGTTACAATAAATAAGCATAGATAAACTTACTCTTTTAACAAATATTCGTAATATCTGCAGAAGTATCTAGACACAAAGCTTAATTGAAACTGGAACGTGGAAGCAACATTATTTGAACCGCTCCAGTGCCACTAGACAGACACACGCCGACAGCAGGCGGTAGACCGCAGAGCTAACGTTTTCATTGCGCTGGGATGTGTGATAGTTACAATAAATAAGCATAGATAAACTTACTCTTTTAACAAATATTCGTAATATGTGCAGAAGTATCTAGACACAAAGCTTAATTGAAACTGGAACGTGGAAGCAACATTATTTGAACCGCTCCAGTGCCACTAGACAGACACACGCCGACAGCAGGCGGTAGACCGCAGAGCTAACGTTTTCATTGCGCTGGGATGTGTGATAGTTACAATAAATAAGCATAGATAAACTTACTCTTTTAACAAATATTCGTAATATGTGCAGAAGTATCTAGACACAAACCTTAATTGAAACTGGACCGTGTAAGCAACATTATTTGAACCGCTCCAGTGCCACTAGACAGACGAACGTCGAGAGCAGGCGGTAGACCGCAGAGCTAACGTTTTCATTGCGCTGGGATGTGTAATACATACAATGAATAAGCATAGATAAACTTACTCTTTTAACAAATATTCGTAATATGTGCAGAAGTATCTAGACACAAACCTTAATTGAAACTGGACCGTGTAAGCAACATTACTTGGACTTTATGATGTCATCCTTCCATCGCATCTGGATCGTTTTTGGTCGGTCCTAGTAAAAAAAGGCACTCGCTGCAAAAATTCAATATAAAAATTACACTTTTGCGTTAGTCCTCTCACAAAACAGTATAAGTAGGTATGCCATCATTCTCGACATCATCAGCTATCGTAACAAAACAGACGAAATTAAAAAAAAAAACCGGCCAAGTGCGAGTTGGACTCGCGCACGAAGGGTTCCGTACCATTACGCAAAAAACGGCAAAAAATCACGTTTGTTGTATGGGAGCCCCACTTAAATATTTATTCTATTCTGTTTAGTATTTGTTGTTATAGCGGCAAGAGAAATACATCATCTGTGAAATTTTCAACTGCCTAGCTATCAGGGTTCATGAGATACAGCCTGGTGACAGACAGACGGACAGCGGAGTCTTAGTAATAGGGTCCCGTTTTTACCCTTTGGGTACGGAACCTTAATAATTACACTTTTCCAACACGAAATTAAACGTTAGTGCTTTAGTTTGGCCGCTCAGCTCAAGTACTTACCTACCCCGCGCCATGATTGGTAGACCGCAGAGTTATTTACACTGTAATTGTACTCGTATGTTCAATCATGTAATTTTAACGTAGCCTCTCCGAAAACTTACGATAAAAGGAATTGCATTTCAAAGCCTATCCAATAGGAAACGAATCGTTTTAGTGCTCGGGTCTGCTCAAGTGCCCTACACGACCATGATTGGTAGACAGCAGTTGCGCTGTGATTGCGTTGGCGCTTCTAATGCAAGTTTAGTGGGAAGTGGGTACCTAATACCGCACGGTAGGATTTAAATCGTCTGTAATCGTAGTTCGTTATAATTATGATTGGAGGTAAAGTCTGACGGTTGTTTATACCAGAAATAGCACCACCACCAATAGTCACTTAATCAGTCGACTATGCTTGGTGCAACCCGCTCTTTATAATCAACGTGAATGTTTTAGTACCTAATCGTTTTTAGATAGCTAACGAAATCGTTGTGTATAAGACAGTGTGTGATCTAAATCTGAAGCTTACTAATCATCATCATTCTCTTGCCCTTTTCCCATTCACTTGGGGTCGGCGCAGCATGTCTTTCTCTTCCACACCTCTCTGTCGCCCGTCATCTCATCATTCACTTGCGTTCGTTTCATATCATCTCTCACACAGTCCATCCACCTTTTCCTCGGTTTTCCTTTCCTCGTACTTCCCTCCATATTCATTCGTAATACCTTACTCGTCACATGACTTTCATAATCTTAAGCTTACTAATGTTTTCTAATAATAATTGTTTGAAAACAGAACACATTTTAATTTATTCTCATCCTGAATCAACAGTTGTTTTATCTTACGCTCTCGATTGTAGTAAGAATTATCTACTTATCTAACTGGCCAGTTACCTACTCTCAAGTCCTAATCGTAAATAGAACGCCTTAGCTACGCGGTCCACCACAGTCTAGTGGCTCTTCAATGGACGGAATAAACGTTGCCTTCCTAATGGCGCGAACTTTTCGATCGTAAAATTTCTACAAATATTATAACGAACTGTCATATGGACCATAATTCGACGGGTGAGGTATGGTAAAATTATGTATCACACTGGCTGGTAAATTCTTCATTCCTAGTCGTAAATGGAACGCTTTATAGCTCAGCGGTCCACCACAGTCTAGTGGCTCTTCAATGGACGGGATAAACCCCATTGCCTCCTGAGTGGCGTGAACTTTTCGATCGTAAAGTGCAGGAGAAGTGTGAAAAATAACTTTCATTTAAGTTTAAATGGTAAAAAAAATCGACTTATTTGTTAAGAGTAGGTATGAAGGTATTTTTTTGAAGGTTATAAAGGTACCTACTTGATGGTAAAGGTCTAGAACACGTAGACTTTGAAAGTATAATTAGCAGGCATTACGTCATGTACGTTCCATGATATATTTTGTTCCATACGACAAAATTTCAATACCTACTTGATTCTATTGTCAGCCGACAATTGCTATCATGTACCAAGATTCATCTACCGTGTATTAATTTTATTATTTATAACCAATATTTCCTAAACAATTTATATGCATATTTACATGTTTTGTAAACGTCACACTTGACTACAAAAAGTTAAACACTCCTATGAATATTCTTACAGCAAATAGTCGTAATGCATGTTTGAGTAAACAACTCTCCGACTTCGGGCCCAGGAGAGTAATCCGCTTGTAGAAAGAAGTTTCTGCTGTTTGTTCTAGAAAGTTAGCACGAACTGAAATATAATATGTTAAGGGTTAATTGGAATGTATAAACATATGATGGTCTCTAATGTCTCTATGACAGTTTCTTCAAGTATCTTTTATTTGGGCTTAAGGGGCTACCCCACGCCAATGACCTTCGATCTGAACCCCTTAGTTTTCTAATGTTTTTTGTAGCTTATTATATTAACAGCAACGGCTTTAACCAAATATAGTATCCCATATTTACTTCAAAGTTCATTATCTTCGAGATATTTGGCATCAAATTTGAACAAGTTTAGGCTAAAAAACTGGTTTTCTGGCCATAACTTTTGTGTTAATTAGTTTAAAATTAAAACCCTGGACACTTTTTTCGAGACTTCAAAGACGAACCCAAATATGTAGATCCTTCACTGCAAACTAGATACGAAAAAAGTGTTTTTTTAGACTATGTTAAAAAAAAATAAGTATTCATTTTTTTCAAAACCCGATGGACAAAACCGGAGATAAAAGATTGAAAAACCAATAACCGTTTGTCATATAATTCTATCTGTAGTGCAAAAAAAGGAGATACGATTCAAAACTTGTCAAAAATCGATGAAAACCTCGGGTAGCCCCTTAATTTAAAAACTAATTGTATCAATATGTTTTTACCGTATTTTTATAGAGCTTTTAGTTAGGTACATGTCCAGAACTCCAAATCACTCACATCAGATTTACTCTCTGTGCCTCAAAAGCAAATTCTATAAAGAAGCATACAGGGTAAAAATCCCAAGAATTTATAGACACGTTGAACGTCGTGAAGCTTTTGTATTACAATCTCACAGACAAATGAAAAGAAATGTAAAACAGATTTACACTTCTTTGTAACACGAGACAGAAAAGTTCACTTCAGTATAATCCAATCCTGCAAAATCTTTGTTGTTAACGGTTACGTCAAAGAAAACTAAACGCGATGAAAAATAACCTTTTTTTAGGGATAAATAAAAAGTTGTTATAGACTCAATTGTACAGTCACCTGCAATAATATGTTACTCTTCGAAGGCCGTAAAAATATGTGACACGCTCTTATGGCTGTAGAAATAAGATCGCGTCAAATATTTTTGTGGCCTTCGTTGTGTAACATATTATTGCAGGTGACTGTACAGCGCGCATGTTGACAACGTCAAATAATATAATGCCGCGGTTTTACATATAAAATTTTATTATAGCCCAATCAAAACTTTCATTGACCAAACACACCTGTTTGTTAATTGCGGAAAATTGTGTATTCAGTATTCAAATCTAGGGGGGGTACTTATATTTATGGAGAAGGGTTAATTTGCAGTCATATATATCATAAATGTCAGTCATATGGACCGTCTTCGAAGTCAAAATGTACTGAGAGCTACGTCTATATATGTATATTCCGTCGACAATGTAATTAGATAATGCGTAGTGATATGATGCAAGACTGTATTATTTACTTGGTCTCTGAACAAACCTAAAACTTTCTGATACTGGAATCCTGCTACAAGACTTTTTGAATTTAGTCTCTTCTTTACAATCTTTTACGTTAAAGCAATGCAAAATGACCTTTACTAGTTTGAACTTAAGAGCGATTGAAGCAGCATATATTATTTTTGTACCTTGGTACCTTGCTAGTGCCTTGGTTCAGCGAAAGATATGGCATTGTAGAGGCGAGAAATGACACAATATTGTCCTTTTGAGAGTGTACCAGGAATAATGTGGACTGTGTAGAGAAAATGCCAGATTTTGCATACAGAGTGGATGCTTTCTACTCCAGAGAAGGGAGGTAAAATTTTCTATCCGTCGAAGCTTTCAGAACCCGATTCCCAACGGGTTTTGTGTCTTAAAGTATTTTAGGGGGTACTTTTTGGAAAATTTTACGGCAGGAACTCTTGGGTTGGTTTTGGCATTTGTTTTATACGCTAGCAGAAATATTTAAAAATCCCAATTGTAACTTTCACGATTTTTACTTATTTATTTACTAGGACTGGATTTTATTCAGATTTTTGGGTCTTTTTTACGTTCTTAATACGTAGGGAAAAGGGAAACATTAAAAAATCATTTTTTCGGAGGTAATTTTAAAACTTCAAGCAAAATTTTAAACAGAAGTATATTTTCAGAGCAATTGTGATAAAAGGTAAAAAAAAAACCCGCGCGGTGGTTATATCTTCCGTCGCAAGACTCGCAAGTTTCGCGCGACGCTCCATATCTTTTGTTCCCTTCTAATTTCCTGGCTTTACGCCCACTTAACATGTCGTCGCAAGTAATGACTAAAAATATGTGACTAAAACCTTGAAATTATTACAGAATGTATAACTATTTCAGCCATTTTGAAATAACATTGCTACAAAGTTACACCGAGCTTTATCCAAGAGAACAAAAGTTCCTTAACCCCTATCAAATGTCTTTATAATGCAAATGCCTTACACTCAGACGTAGAAGATTTAATTTGCCAAGTGTAGTGAAAGCGAAATGGGATATGATAATACACAGACGAAATGTTTCTGACAGTTTTAGTTGAAAGATTTCCCAACTATAAAGTTGACTAGACTAGATGTTGGAATGAAACTACACAGCGAGAGAAAAATGTTTTAAATTAAATTATATTATGATACAATTTACCTTTCCTGTTGATTCCTTGGAGGATTTTACCGTTATTTAGAATGTTGGAAATGTTTATTTTTAGACTTCAACAGCGCTGCGACTGATGCAGCATTGATGTACCTGCATTATATTACTGCAAGAAATGATTTCGATAGGAAATTATCTTACATTTCCACATACCTACATATGGGTATTTTAGATACGTAGGGAACACTAAAAAAAAGATTTTTCGTTCTTTAAATATGTACCTACCTCATATCCTGGAGATGCCACTACAAAGACCCATGTATATTTTCGTCGTGTGTTCCACTCCACTTAGCGTTCGAACTAAATCTATCTTACGACCTGTTTTTAAAATGATTAGTGTTAAGTGCGAGTACATACATTTGCAACTAAAGTAATAAAGTAAATGTATGAACTCGCAAATAACACTAATCAATGTGTAAACAGGCCCTTAAAAACAAGGCGCTTTTCTCAACTTCTATCGTGTAAAATTGACTTGATAAGCCCAGAACATCGAATTCCAAGACACGGCCATTTGACATTTGATTGGGGTAAGCAAATGAAATTTGAAAACGACGCTCGAAGGTCGTGATCCATCAGGAGTGGTCACCCCATTAATTTCACTGACAGCGGCCATTAGAGTGTGGCGAGTGATTTATACACTGGCTACGATATTTTGAACGCTAAAGAAATGGACATTTTACTAGCTTAGGCATTGCTCTGAGAATTGTGTACCTGCTAATTATAAACAAACCCCAGGTGTACGTAATCAATGACACAAATAAACGTTTAATTCATATTTTAGACAGATTTGCCAGACAGAAGTGTCATGAGACAATGGCCTTTTATTTTGTAGGTGGAATTAAAATTTTCTTCTTCAGATTATACAATCTTATGAATTTGAGAAAGACATCTGTGATAATGATAATGATAGCCATAAAAACTCCCAACAAGAAAGTGAAATTGGATAAAATACATTTCGGATCTTGTGCTTGCTACTGATTGAATGATTAGAGAATTGTAATCATGGTAATGAAATTGGTAAGATTAATTAGTGAACCTTAGCTAATTACGAATACTGACACATTCGAACTTAAACTGTTGTGAGACATACTACTAACATTGAATAATTTTACGGTTTAGACTCACTTGATTCATACTTGTTAAATGTCGCGCGAGTGACTAAAAACAAGTGAGTCCAAACCGTAAAATTATTCAATACTGACACATTATCAAAGATAATTACTACACATACTCGTACTTAGGGACCTTATTTGGCTAATTAATACACTATGTGGTACTTAAATAATGTAACGGAGGGTCGTTTTGTAAAACCTGCGTAAATTAAAAAAAAGTCTTGCTTAACAAACGCGAATATTTTCAAACTCATTCCAGCTCAAGAGGTACAGGACAGGAGGTTATGTTGCTGCACATTTTTTTTGTAATCCGTTTGTATTCCCTAGGCTTCATCCACGTAGAAACCGATTTCGATTCGTTAATTAAAAAAGAAAAATTTAAAAAAATATCTTATGTTTTAATTTCAAGGGCCTGCTACGGTTTCGGTTGTGTGTAGTCTGTCAGTATCTAAGAAGTAAGAACCTATCTGAATTGTTACTCGGACATAATTAAAACAAAACAATAGTATTGCTTTGTACGCCATATAATAACGTGCTAGGCAATTAGTGCTACCCGTTATACTTACAATGTCTGTTGTGTATATGTCGTGACCAGGTCTTATAAATGACCATTTCATGATGTGGCAAGGCAATCATTTAATGAAATGATCAATCAGGATAAATTCAAACCTAACCTAACCACATCCTGAAATGATCAATTTTAAAATGGCATTTCATGAAATTATCAAAATCTATGATCTGGCCACGACATAGGTAATAGGTATATACATAAACGTAATAAAACGCTGTTTTTTTTATTTAATCTTATACTACAGGCGCAATAATTAAATAAATAATTTCATATTAATCTTCATGCGTCGTTTTTCTCTCTTTCTTCTTCTCTTTTTATAACTGATTTTTTGTCGCCTCTCATGCCCACATTAAAATTCACATTGAATTTCTTAAGACAACAAAAGAATATTACAAGACATAATATCAAAACAATAGGTATCATGAGCCTGGGCAACCAAATAAGTATCTGCATCCACACCGAAGGTGGTATAAATAGTTTCATATTATTTTTTGGTTCTTTTATTGTCTTCCCGTCACTGTCTGCTTTTATTGTCGTTGGATCGTCTACGTAATCGTCATCATCGTTCGGGTGCTCTTTTCTGAGTTCTTTTTCGCTTTCTGAATGTAAACGGGCTGTGTTCCTGTAATAATAATAGTTTACACAATAACATCTAAAACTTCTAACCTAAGTCAAGAATTATCAATTTTTTCCCCTCGGCAGCATTGTCAAGTTTGACCAAAGGACCACTACAATTTTGCTCTAATACTTAATTGCCCTCTTAATCAGGGTAAGAGCTTTGAAGCGAAATTGTATCTTATGATTAATAAAGTTGTTAAGCCCACCTCAGATCTTCTATAATGTCATTGTAAACGGTTTCCATGACATCCGACGCAAGAAGAAAGTCTTGATGTTTAAAATCCTTTCTTTTCACTTCTCTCGTTGAAGCCTTAGCCATATCCTTAGCCATATTCTCGATATCTTTAGGACTCACAAACTCATCATTTGAAGCATAAACTATCATAGTTGGAGCAGTTATATCACTTAAATTGTATATAGGGGCTTGTTTGATTTGGTAGTGATTCATATTTCCTTCTTCACCATAATCCCATCGGTTGAAGGTTTTGTATTTGATGTTTTGAGCTAAATGCGCTAGTAGCTTGATAGAGCCGCCTCTCGTTTTATCCTTCGAATTGTTATTTTTTTCTAGGCCCTGTGAACATATTAAATTATGTACAAGTGTAAATAGTATATAAGTTTTTAAATTTTCTATTGAATACCATTAATTCGTCAATTTTCAACTCTTCGCATATATTTTGATATTTTTTGTCGCCGAGGCAGTCATCGACTGAGAAGTTCTTGTTATCATCTTTCACAGGGGGAAATATTTCTGCTTTTCCACTTTTTATAAGGTCTTCCTGTAATAATTCAAATAATTATTAATAATTCACATAACACTATTAAGTGTTCTCTTGGGTTTAAAAATATGCGACACCTATATTTTAAAGTACTTACATATATTTCCTTAAAGTTATCGACATCCTTCGTAAATTTCTCATTAGGGAAATAGTTCTGATACCCAATAGGTGCCATTAGGTGCGCTGTTTCAAATTTATTATTAAATTCCGGCTTAATTGAATTCAAAATCAAAAAGGCAGTGCCACCTAACGAATGGCTAATATAATGAACCTTTTCTTTGCGTGTATCATTTAAAACATAGTCTACTATTACAGCGATGTCATAGAAACCAATTTCATCGTAACTGAAGTCGAAAAACTGGGTTCTTTCATCAGTTTCTGATTCAAGGTACAAATGACGTCTGCCATATTTATTACCACGTACATTGGCGAGCCATACATCATAACCAAGATCTTGGAGTATGAAAGCTGAAAACACAGATTGACACAGATGTTTAAGCCTTGAGAGTAAGTGGGTTGTTCTAATTTATTGTTTTAAAGTACTTACCCAGAGAATGTTCAGTGTTTTGTCTGACAAACCCGTCCGAAGATTGGTACAAGCCAGGAACTAGTACGACGGGAAATTCTTTATGTTTCGCCTCATCAGTTTCGGAAGTAGTCCTGAATATGTTCAGTATGTAACCATCGCAAGTGACGATATCGTATGACTTTAGAAACCTTCCTTTATCACTGAGTGCTACTAGGTTTGCCTTTGGATTCTGCAAATTTGAAATAAATATGACAACGAAAGGAAGAATTGGATTTTTTATATACTTACATACAAAAATAAGCTCAACATCGATATTACATTTTACATTTGTAATATAATAACTGTCCACCAAAAAACAACTGTAATATTAGTATTTCAGTGCAAGCGGTTGTTGAACCTAAACGCATGAGTATTGACAAAAAATATATTGTGACTTACTTCCATTAATTTAAGTGTTCTTGTCTTCGTCTTCTTCAAATGCCTTGTGTGTTGGGTAAAAGTACTATTACTGTCGCTTTTATTTTTCGCTGATTCTTCCCCTGAGTTAAACGATGAAACCATTTGGAGACACAACAACAAAACAATGACGGAACGTCTGTGTAAAAACATGGCGAAGACTTGGCGGTCGGCGTCTGACTACTTAGCCCTATTAAAATTAACGTTATCTTTCGTTTAGTTAGTCTAATAGCTAATTTGTTCCTAAATGAAAGAAATAGGTTTTACTCGCCCTTTATTGAGTTGGTAATGATCTGATCACGATGATTTGATTGAATTTCTGAGTTTGAAAATTAGTAATGA
Organism: Cydia splendana; assembly: GCF_910591565.1. Classification (NCBI taxonomy): domain Eukaryota; kingdom Metazoa; phylum Arthropoda; class Insecta; order Lepidoptera; family Tortricidae; genus Cydia; species Cydia splendana. The sequence continues at coordinate 21,211,224 of NC_085963.1, forward strand.
TATTAGAAACTAATGAGAAAATTTTAATTTTCCATCATTACTGGTAGCAATTACAAAACGAATTCAATGAGAACGTCTATAAATGACATGCCATAAGAGCGATTTTGAAGTCGCAAACATCACAATGCTTCTAAAATGTTGTCTCATTTTGATTATTTTTCTTAAAAACATTTCATGTGACGACATGGCACCCGAGGCAAAAACGACAAATATCAAGAAACCTTTAGATAGTATGAACGTAAGTCAAGACATCAAGATGTATTTTCTTTTTCTTTTACTTGATAATTGAACTCAAAATATAATGTCAAGATTCACGTTTTATTACGTTGCAGAATCCACTGACAAACAGAGTCAAACTAACCAATGACACAGGAAGGTATCTTAATGAGTACAACGTTGTGACCAATGATCAGTACATATTAAAGGTATTTAGGCTGACTTATGAAAATTACGAAGTAATGTCTGAAAAGTACCCGGTGCTACTGGTACACGGTTTGTTTCAATCTTCGGACAGATTTCTGCAGCAACGAGATAATCAGTCTTTGGGTGAGTAAAATACGAGTACTTTCCATAAAATACAGTCAAACAGTGATTCTATTACATTTTATATAATATGTCATATCTAATAAACGTTTTCTCGTTGCGTGCACGAAATATCGGTTTATCGAACGATTATATCGAAATCTGAATCTAAATATTGAATTATCTTTCAGCCTTCAAACTTCAAGATTTCGGATATGATGTATGGCTGGCTAACTTTCGAGGCAACAAATATGGCCGAAGACACACATCCTTCGGAGCAGAAACTAAAGATAAAGCAATATTTTTCAACTACTCCTACGAGGAAATCGCTGTACAGGACATTGCCGCTACTGTAGATTTCATTCTCGATAATACTAAGCAAGAAAAGATACATTACATCGGCTATTCATTGGGAGGGACCATCTTTTTGGTACTTAATTCTATGAAGCAAGAATACAATAATAAATTTGACACAGCGCATCTCTTGGCTCCATTTGGGTACCAAAACTATTTTCCTAATAAAGATCTCGAAGTTGAGGCCAGTCGCTGTGACGAAATATATGTAAGTAGAAATGCTGTTGTGTTCTAAGATAATAAAGTACAACTTGTTATTATATCATTATTATTTTGATTCTTCAACAGGAAAAACTTTTAAATGTTAGCACTCTGGAAATATTTCCATATGAGCTTTCCAGTACAGACATTCTCTTTTCGGCAGAACAATGCTTTGGCAATGATACTTATCGAAATATATGCAATTTATTGAAAATTAATGAAGCCATGGTAAGGACAGCAACTCTTTTAAGCACACATATTATTTAACCTCTACATAACTAAAGTATCTGTGCTCTAAACTTTTCTAAAATTAACTTGCTTATAACCAAACTTAACAATAATTAAAAAAAAAATTATAAACTTATATTGAAATACCATGTGCATCAATAAGAATATTTCTACTAATATTAATGACGTACTTACAGGGCATACAAAGTCAAGGCAATAAAATAAATGAAACGAGGGGTGGATCTATCAAACAGATAGTGCATTTAGCACAAAATGTTAAATCTAAAAGATTCAGTCGATGGGATTACGGAGAAAAAGAAAATGAAGACCATTACGGAACCAAAGAACCACCTAAATATAATTTAAGTCTCATTACTGTTGAAACTAAGATAATTTTTGCACCGTACGATGAATACGTGAGTCCAAAAGATATTGCTGACATGGCAGCAAATATGGTTAATGCTACAACAAGAGAAATAGGTAGGCAAGGTATTGCTGATATGCCTCCAAATATAAGTAATGCTACAACAAGAGAAGCACCTGGGAAAGATATTACTTATATGCCCACGAATATGGGTAATGCCACATCAAGAAAAGTAGAAATTGAAGATATTTCTGGTATTACTACAGATACAGTTGACGCTCAAACAAGAGATGTAGGCAGGAGTGGTATTACAGATATGCCTACAAATATGAGCAGTGCTACACCGAGAGAAGTTACTAGTATGACTACGGAAGACATTGACTCTACAACAGTAGAAGTAAGTGAGAAAGGTATTACGGATATGCCTACAGATATAGATAATGCTAAATCACGAATAGTAGAAATTGAAGACGTTACTGGTATGACTAGTATAGGTGACGCTGCAACGAGAAAAGTAGGTAGGGAAGGTAATGCGGATGTGCCTACGCATATGAGTTATGCTATATTGAAAGAAGTAACAAATGAAGATGTTACAGACATGACGACAAATACAGTTGAGGCTACAACAATAGGAGAAAGAAGGAGAGATTTCAAACACCATGACTTCATTGATGCCCCAGACGTGATGGAACTTGTATATGATAACATCATTAATGACTTGGAGAAGTGAGTATGTAATAATATCATTGTTTTTTAGCGAAATGAAGGGAGAAAATCCCGGATAGATGGTCTGTCGCACAACTGAACGATTATAATAAATTGAGCATTAAAAATATTCTTTGAATTACAGATCCTTGCGATGTGTAGAAAATACAACTTATACAACTTCCTCACGCTTATGCAAAAGTAAAGGGGTATCGCAAGCATGCGATAATATTACTGAATAAGGGCTGATTTAGACGGCGCGTGAACTCGCATGCGATTTTAGTTACATTGCGGACTGTTGGTTACGTCGAATTTAACCGACCGATTAAAAAGTTCTCGCATCGTCTAAATGAGCCCTAATGATAATAAAATAACAGATGCTTAGAATATGTTCAATATTTAAAAATTATACCAGATTTCCATAACAGTTAATTCATTATTACAGGAGATCAAAACACAATGTTTCAATGGGAAAGCAAAATATAATAAAATTAAGCGACGACAAGACGAATACCAACGAAGAAGAAACAGAAGACCAACAAGTCAAAGAAAAATTGCGGACAACAAACTGGCTGATAGTAGCTTTGATTCCAGGCCTCATTCTCTTCTCACTGTTACTTTTCATGTGTTTTGTAAGATCAATTGATTTCAATTGTCATATGGAAATGTAAGTTGCGAAATACATATTTAGAATCCTTTACAAGTTTTACTCTGTCTGATTTTAGTTATTCAATGAAAGATGGAGACTTTGGTCTAATTGATTGGATGCTGTTTATTTTTATCATCTTGTCCAAATAGATCAATTAAACAGTTGTTTCTCGTTGACTGGTTAACTGAATAAGAGCCTAAACTTCCCTGATACAACCCGTTTGATAAACATTAAAAAAATGGATATCACTATCAACACTTCAATGACTTAAACCCTTATTCATAAAACTTTACAGGCCCGATTTAGTTAAATTATGGTTTATCCCTTTCTTACAAATGCATAAGTCAAAATGGCAGATAAGGACAAACGATTATTAGCTAATTGAGGTTTGTAGCGCGTTTATGAAATACCCAGCTGCAAAAGTGCATGGACACTTATGAATGGACTTAATTTGCCTTAAAGACAATTAATTATTAATTTACAATGTTGACGATCAATCCTCTTCAAAGTCAATGTCAACAATAAGTATACACTTTTTTCACTTTATTTCAATGGAATAGGGTGAAGAAATGTGTACATATGTAGGACTTGCAACAGTTCGCAAAGACAGACATTCCCGAATGAATATCTGTTATACAGTTCAATGCACTATCATTAGACTGGAAGTTCGATGGCCGCTGTATGGCAATTAGACTGAACAAGAGTGAGCTTTAGACAAATTTAATTAGTTTTTGCTAAATATCTTGTTTGAATAGATAGTGAAAGCTAGGCTTTAGAGCAGCGGTCGGAAACCTTTTAGCAGCCAAGGGCCACATAGCAGTTAACGAAGTGGACGCGGGCCGCACTTTGTAAATATTTATGACTTTATCAGACATTGTCATTTGTCAATATTACATACAAAATAGCCAGGGAGGCTCGCGGGCCGTAAGTGAGAGGTTCCATGGGCCGCATGCGGCCCGCGGGCCGCTGGTTGCCGACCGCTGCTTTAGAGGATGGCTAAGATTATAAGCCTTTCAAAGATTGCATATTGTCAGGACATTATGATGTGTGCTACCATAATCACCTTTTTTTTTGACGGAGTGGGAATGCGTTTATGCACGTTGTGTGGGACTCGCCGCTCCTTTCCCCTCTCCTGGCAAGAGAGCCCCACTAAATCCACCCCGGCGTTTCACCCTCTCTGCCGTTCGTGAGGGCGCACTGGGATCGACTGGGATGACATTTCACCACGGCGCCCTCCGGCAGCCCCGGCTTATCGCCAGGGCCCCCTCACAATGGGGGAGGATCAGAAACGCTTGATCCCCCCTCCTCCGACGACGTGTATGTGGCCGTGCAATACGGTACCCGCTGGCCCTACTGGGGCTCGACGAATGCTAAAGGCCTTGGGTACTAGTAGGCCTTCGTCTCTTTTTCTTGAATATATAACACATACCGTCAACCGAGGTAAATAGGGATGGCTGGGGTGAATAGGGACGAAACTTAAAATTTGATTTACACGACAATTTCCTAATTACTTCTCACACAAATTGGATCATTCCAAATCTACGGATATTTTCAATCGATTAATACAGTTGTTGTGGGTATTTTTTACGATATTGTCAGGTAAATCACATTTTAAGTTGTGTCCCTATTCACCCCAGCCATCCTTATTCACCCCGGTTGACGGTATACATATATTTTAATTAAAAAGTGAGAAGGCTATTACTTCACCAGTTACTGATACGTACATTACATCTTAAGATCCAGCCATCACAGTAATCTAATGAGCATGAATTACGATTTAAGTACTGAGTACAGTTTTCCTTTGATATACGTGACATTTTAGGCAAAAAGGTACCAGGACAGTATCAGTTATAAATTAATGGTTTAATTGTAAAGCATTTAATTCTTTAGGATCAGTTTTATTTGGCATTAAACCTTAGACACCCTGCCATTTGTCACGCCGTCTCTTACTAATATTGAAGCTTGTATTATAAATGTAATGCTTTTAACAAAAACTTTCTTGTTACAGGTATGTATATTCCACTGCTGGGCTGCTACTTATGGCTTATGTGTCCGTGCGTATACGTAAATGTGTTAAAATACTGCGTACCTATAACGAGAAGTCGGAACAGAAAGGTTTTTGAGTATCTTGCCGAACTGGTAGAAGCAGAGCGGGAAGAATTCCTTGATCGGCTTGTAAAATATGCCCAAGTATTGGTCAAAATATAAACTAAAGGTTTTGCCAGATTTTGCGAACATAATGCGTTGACTCGTGAACGGCTCGCGCCTGGCGCGCGAGGCGCACATTCGCGGCTTAGGCTACCTTTTCAGGAGGCAGAGATGAGAGGAGACCATAATTTAGCGGAGCGGAGAAGAGATGTGGATCACAACCAATTCTATTGCTTGATTCCCGCACATCGCCTCCCATCCGCTCTCTCTGTACAGGCTACCATATTCGCTAGATCTGAACGCACCTTAACAAAGCAACCCGTTGTAGAGAAAATCCTTGAGCGCTATTTATCAGATTTGTACACCTGAATTAATGATGATGAATTTGAGGTTCTTCTAATCAACTGCAATGCCAAGGAGTTCAGATTATTAACTAGGCACTAAAGATAATGAAGTGATTATCTTTCTCAAGCCATTAATTACTATTGAAACACACAAACGATCCGAGCTTGCAGGCAAAATGATGTTGCTGAAGGACTGTGTCATAATTTTGATTTTGACCCCCAAATGTATTTTATTGTGTGGCGCAGAACAATTACAGAAGGAAGAGCCTACTGTCACTAGTATAGATAAAAGTACAATTAATTCGCCAAATCAGACTGAACACAATGAAACTGTAAGTCAATGTAAACGCCCTTTATATAGTCACCATTTCCTTTCATAGTTAAATTAATAAATAGAATAATAAATATTGAATTATCAAGTCAAATTATTTTGGAGAGCAATTTTTTACAAATCAGACTGTATTGGGGAAGACGATGATTTAACGCACGATTTGTCAAATACATCTGTCCGCTAAAATTACCTAGTCCTACCGCTGCCTATACTGAAAATCGAAATTTTGTTGTGTTTCTAAGCCCTATCAGTCTTGCATATTCAAGCTAGAAAGGCCGAAATTTCGATGCGGCTGACACGTCCACATTGACACGTTCAAATGCGGCTTATCGCCAGGGCCCCCTCACAATGGGGGAGGATCAGAAACGCTTGATCCCCCCTCCTCCGACGACGTGTATGTGGCCGTGCAATACGGTACCCGCTGGCCCTACTGGGGCTCGACGAATGCTAAAGGCCTTGGGTACTAGTAGGCCTTCGTCTCTTTTTCTTGAATATATAACACATACCGTCAACCGAGGTAAATAGGGATGGCTGGGGTGAATAGGGACGAAACTTAAAATTTGATTTACACGACAATTTCCTAATTACTTCTCACACAAATTGGATCATTCCAAATCTACGGATATTTTCAATCGATTAATACAGTTGTTGTGGGTATTTTTTACGATATTGTCAGGTAAATCACATTTTAAGTTGTGTCCCTATTCACCCCAGCCATCCTTATTCACCCCGGTTGACGGTATACATATATTTTAATTAAAAAGTGAGAAGGCTATTACTTCACCAGTTACTGATACGTACATTACATCTTAAGATCCAGCCATCACAGTAATCTAATGAGCATGAATTACGATTTAAGTACTGAGTACAGTTTTCCTTTGATATACGTGACATTTTAGGCAAAAAGGTACCAGGACAGTATCAGTTATAAATTAATGGTTTAATTGTAAAGCATTTAATTCTTTAGGATCAGTTTTATTTGGCATTAAACCTTAGACACCCTGCCATTTGTCACGCCGTCTCTTACTAATATTGAAGCTTGTATTATAAATGTAATGCTTTTAACAAAAACTTTCTTGTTACAGGTATGTATATTCCACTGCTGGGCTGCTACTTATGGCTTATGTGTCCGTGCGTATACGTAAATGTGTTAAAATACTGCGTACCTATAACGAGAAGTCGGAACAGAAAGGTTTTTGAGTATCTTGCCGAACTGGTAGAAGCAGAGCGGGAAGAATTCCTTGATCGGCTTGTAAAATATGCCCAAGTATTGGTCAAAATATAAACTAAAGGTTTTGCCAGATTTTGCGAACATAATGCGTTGACTCGTGAACGGCTCGCGCCTGGCGCGCGAGGCGCACATTCGCGGCTTAGGCTACCTTTTCAGGAGGCAGAGATGAGAGGAGACCATAATTTAGCGGAGCGGAGAAGAGATGTGGATCACAACCAATTCTATTGCTTGATTCCCGCACATCGCCTCCCATCCGCTCTCTCTGTACAGGCTACCATATTCGCTAGATCTGAACGCACCTTAACAAAGCAACCCGTTGTAGAGAAAATCCTTGAGCGCTATTTATCAGATTTGTACACCTGAATTAATGATGATGAATTTGAGGTTCTTCTAATCAACTGCAATGCCAAGGAGTTCAGATTATTAACTAGGCACTAAAGATAATGAAGTGATTATCTTTCTCAAGCCATTAATTACTATTGAAACACACAAACGATCCGAGCTTGCAGGCAAAATGATGTTGCTGAAGGACTGTGTCATAATTTTGATTTTGACCCCCAAATGTATTTTATTGTGTGGCGCAGAACAATTACAGAAGGAAGAGCCTACTGTCACTAGTATAGATAAAAGTACAATTAATTCGCCAAATCAGACTGAACACAATGAAACTGTAAGTCAATGTAAACGCCCTTTATATAGTCACCATTTCCTTTCATAGTTAAATTAATAAATAGAATAATAAATATTGAATTATCAAGTCAAATTATTTTGGAGAGCAATTTTTTACAAATCAGACTGTATTGGGGAAGACGATGATTTAACGCACGATTTGTCAAATACATCTGTCCGCTAAAATTACCTAGTCCTACCGCTGCCTATACTGAAAATCGAAATTTTGTTGTGTTTCTAAGCCCTATCAGTCTTGCATATTCAAGCTAGAAAGGCCGAAATTTCGATGCGGCTGACACGTCCACATTGACACGTTCAAATGCGGCTGGCCCAAATAACATTGTTTCATTAAATTTACAGAATGTACCATCAAAACTCACCTTAAGATGGCCCCCTACTTCATTTGACGTACAAACAAGTGATGGTTTCTTACTGAAAATATTTAGACTGTCCTCTGAATTTAGCAATGCAGACACAGAATGTTGTCCGGTGCTACTAGTTCACGGGTTGTTCCAGTCTTCAGACAGATTTCTTAGACAAAAACAGGAACAGAATCTAGGTGGGTTCAAAACGTTTTATGAATCAGCGGTCAACTCGTTAATTTTTCACTCACTTGTCAGTTGTTATACGTATAATTTTGAGGTTTGAGAGTTTGTTGCAATTTTTTTATTTCGTGTTTTTCTCTAAAAATGACGACCTCTTTTCTTTCAGCTTACAAACTGCAGGATCTCGGATACGACGTGTGGCTCTTTAACGCTCGTGGCAACAAATATAGCCGAAGGCACGTCAGTTTAGATCCAGAAAAAAATCCCTCTGAATTTTTTAACTACTCCTACGAAGAAATCGGCTATTTTGACCTCGCCGCCACAGTAGACTTCATACTCAGTACGACCGGGTTCAAGAAATTGCATTATATTAGTTATGGATTGGGCGGAACTTTCTTTTTAGTCTTAAATTCGTTATTGCCGTCGTACAGTGATAAATTTGATAGGGCGTTTCTGATGGCCCCAGTTGCTTATAGCGGTCGCATGCCTAACATCGCTCTTCAAAAGCAGTTGCTTCTTCACGAAAGACTTTATGTGAGTATAGCATCTGCCTGCAACATCCTTTGCGTTAATGTATTTTAATGGGAACGAAATAAAAATTTGATACATATATTGGAGCATTTATCCTCCAATTTTTTTATGTGGTTGCGATTTTTACTAGAAAAACATTACGTTTTCAAAATCTAATAAGTTCGGTCTCTTAGGGCTGTTTTGTTCAGAATGCAAAGTTGCAAAAGTTTATGGTGTGGCATCAACCATAAGTATTTCAACGCAAGTTTATTATGTAATTTCTTCAAAAAAATTAGCATATTGTGCTCAATAAGTAACTCTCAAACAGGCAAGCCAACAGGAATCGGTTTGTATAGAAGCTTGGACACTGGCACGAAGTCAAGTCACATCAAATTTATGTTCTAGTCCCGATTATTTACATCTATTTTAGATTTGAAGGGTTTTAAGCTTAACACCAATAAGTCCAATAATCTTTAAAAATGCACCGCATATTACTAGGCCCTGGGAGTATTTATGATAGGTTAGGCTTATTTTATAGGTATGATATCATGATATGACAAACATTAGTACTTGTCACACCTACGAAATAAGATAGGCATATATTAAAACCATAATATTTCAATCACAAACTGCCAGTACTACTAACAGTACCGTAATATTGTTATATATGGATATATTTTACAGAGCGATCTTAAGCAAGCAAAAGTTTATGAACTATTTCCATATTACAATGATGAGGACAACATGGAATTCATGCCATCGATGTGCTTGGGTTCGAAAAATTATGAACTTATTTGCAATAAAATGCAAATTGCTAAAATCATGGTAAGAACATTAAAACCCCAAACTACTTTTTAGATAAAACCAACAAAGACCTAAGAAACCACCCAAGAAGAAGCAGTAACCGCCAGTGCTACAGTCAACTCCAGCAGTAGGTATTACTGCAAAGCCTGCAGTGTTGACCAGGGCAATTTCACTGTCAATTTCTTTTATAAATTGATTTGCTGACTTTGTCTACTATTAGAAAATTCAGGCCGTTACTGATTTTATCAATTAGGAGGTTTTATAGATATAATATAAAATTTCTTGTTGTGTCAAAAGGATGGAGCGAAAATGATATCCTAATTATTTCCGATAATGCGTGTGCATGGAATAGGGGATGCAGGGTAAGCATCTTGTGATATTTCTATCTACAGCCAAAACCGCGTGCTCTAAATTTTACCGTAATTCTATTAGCAAAAGACTGAATTTATGTGAGGCGACTGAACGGCAACCTATGGATGCACTCTACAAACTGAACCGTGTAGTTATATGTTCAATTCAGAATATGATAGAAAGTACAGTTACTGCTTGCTGTCAAAAACCCGTGATCCGGGTGGCTTAGGCCGAACCGTAGATTAGATTCTTCCTTGGTTGCTTTTTCTTTCATATATGCCATATATTTTTGGGTCTAGTTCTACTTTTGAAATATGGTCTAGTCTTCGGAATCTCCTTAACATATTTATTCTCGCTAATATTACAGCATTATATTCACAGGATCTAAATGATACCAAAAATTCTAAAGAAGCTACGAGAGGTGGCTCTATCAAGACTTTAATTCATTTTGCACAAAACGTCGAGAAGAAAAAAATTCTTCGTTTTGATAACGGAGATAATAATAATAAAGAAGTGTATGGGCATAGAGGAAATCCTCCTGAATATGCTTTAAAGGCTATTACTGTTCTTACTGTATTAATATTTGCGCCAACCGACGATATGATCGACGAAGATGACATTTATGAATTGGCATCGAATATGACTAATGTTAAACTCAGGAAAGTGGAGAGACCGAAATTTAAACACGATGACTTTATCGCCGGGCATGATGTAATGCATGACGTTTACAATAGCATTATAGAAGATTTGGCGGAGTAAGTGTGTTATATATCTAAGTTTTAATAGTCCTTCAAAAGGAATTCAATAGGTAGTAAATTAATCAGAGGACGGGAAAAGTAGTAATTGCTGACGAGGCATGGCTACAGCTGAGGCAGGAATTACCTTTTGTCCGGCTAGGCATATAAGTACCGGTTAGAAAAAACGTTACCTACCAAACAATGCAAGGAAATACGGTAAAGTATATTTTAATATTTGTTACCCTGCCTGGGATAACATTAATTTAGTACCTAATAATGAATGGCAGTATCAATTTGCTCCCTGGGTTTGTTTTACTAATCATCTGTTTAAATTGTCATATTTTAATGCCCTTGTACTAGTATAGTAAAATGATTTAAAAAATAATGATATTTATGACCAAAACCATAAAACGAAGAAAACTAGGACTCATGGAATTTTGATCAAATTGTAACATGTTTACAGGAGTAAAAGGCATGACACACCGGATCAGAAGAAGAAAACTAACAAGAGTTTCTCTTGGTGGATCGGACTAATAATTTTTGGTGTGGGGCTTGCCATAGTCATATTTATATGCATAAAGCTCTTTGGTAGATAAAAAGGCAATGAAAAGAAACAAATAGTCGAAAATACATAGCACTTATGTATATTTAGTTATTTATTGTAGTTACCTTTTGTTAAACTAATAATGGAGTAATAAAGTAAGATGAACAAAAGTGATATGCTTTTAATTACCCTATATTATCTTTAGTCCTTATTATTTAGGCTTTTTAAACAGGATGGCCCAAAAATACGTAGACAATTTTTTTTACTGCGACATATTGTAGAAAATTTTAACAAAGGAGAATATTATTGAGTTATACGTTTTGTTATACTTAAATGATTGTAGTAAATTTGAATAACATATTGAAAAACACATGTACCTTAAAAAATCTCAAAAAAGAATCGCATTCTTGGGCCAGATACGGCGAAGTAGTTTGGCGCTCGAACGCAGTGAGAACGCCAATAGTCCGAGGCTGAAATGGTGCCTTTCTTCTGAGGTAAACACTCAACTTTTCATTTCGAATACGAGGAAAGTAAAATACTTACATGTGTTTTTTTAAACGTGACAATTTACCCAAAAGTTTCATTATTTATGGAATGGGGGGTTGAATATCAGAATTTAAATTGTATAAAAAATCTATTTCAATTGCTTATCGTACAAAACATTTAAAAAATCGTACTTGGATCGTAAAATGCTCTAGTACAGAAACGTATCATTTTCTGCACACGTTTTAGAACAACAATTCCCTCTTTCAGAGCATGAGAAATGAAAAATAAATTGCGTGGTGAGTGCGGCTTTTACCTAGCAGCGAACGTATTTCTACATACATGATGAATTGATGATGACAAAGAGTGTTCGGTTAGGCGACGATGATAGCAAGATAATAGTCTCTTATACCATTAATTACTAGATGAAAAATTAATGAGAAAACTCTCATTATTACCCCATTAATTGTACTAATAATTAACCGTTTTAAAGTCAACACATGGATATCGCTCAAACGTTTGTAGACTCTTGAGCAAATGATGTTGCTAAAAAGTTGTGTCGTCGTAATATTCATTTCAACATTTAGAAATTTATTATTATGTGACGCTGAAGAAATTAAGGTGGAAAACACTACCGTCACAAGTGGTACTGGAAATCATACAAAGAAATTTTTGTTAAAAATGCCTTTGAAAGTAAGTACCTACTTATAAAATGTTTGGGGTCCGTGCTCTATTAAATTTTTTACATAAATATTCTAAAGAAAACTTTTGGTTTTAAAGGATTATCGAAATGCGACAAAAAATGAAGTAAAAAAGGTAAAACTCAAAGATGGAAGATCTGCGACTGAACATGACTTCGGAAGCATGGACGGATACTTGCTAAAGATGATTAGACTTTCCTCAGAACTTCCAACTAAGAAGTGCCCGGTCTTACTGGTCCACGGTATGTTTCAGTCTTCTGACAGATTTCTCAATCAAGACAAGAGTCAGTCTCTAGGTGAGTTGTCAATCTTTATTAATAGGTACTTCCGTGAAAGAAATATTAAAATAAAATAAAAGTATAAACAAAATAATTAAACTAAACATTCAAATTAAAACTAAAACTAAACTCTAACAACTATATAGGTACACATATTTACAAAATGTGTGTACATTAATTAACAAAAAAAGAAATTAAAAATATGGCCTCTTGGTGTTCACAAAAATATATAATTTGATGCTTAGTAAAGGTCCAATATTTTCTAAATACATCTAAACTTAGTGACTCTGTGAGGTGTACCACACCAGCATAACTTCATAGAACCTGCTCACAAAATTTCACGAGATTCAATTGAGAATTGCGACCTGTAGAGGAGAACTTTCGAAGATACGGAATCATTTTTGCCCAAGTTGAAACAGAGACCTTCGCAAACGATTTTTTCTGTAGACGTTCATACTACAATGTAACAAATTTCTTTCAGCCTATACACTTGATGGTCTAGGATACGATGTGTGGTTATTTAACGCACGCGGCAATAAATATTGCCAAACTCACGCCACTTATGCACCGCATGCGCATAAATCCGAATTTAACAATTATTCTTATGAAGAAATCGGCTGTTTCGACCTTGCTGCTGCTGTGGATTATATTCTTAAATTGACCACGTTTAAGAAGATACATTATATTGGCCATTCGTTGGGAGGAACTTTCTTTTTGGTTCTGAATTCCTTGGTGACCGACTACAATGAAAAATTTGACAGGGCGTTTTTAATGGCTCCACTCGGGTATCACACAACAATTACTAACACGAATCTCCAGAAAGACTTGGACGATCCTACGTCGTTACATGTAAGTCATTAAAATTTGCAAGATGCCTAATCTGAAATTAAAGTAAAGTAATATTTTATCTACATAGGTAGCGCTGTTGAAGCCTCTAGATATAGAGGAAACATCTAGATGTTTGCTCTTTTCCCAGAGGACCCCGAGTTTAACAGACACTATTGAAATTAAGCACCTAAGCGCATTTTTTACAGGAAGCACTAATAAAAGTAGACACGTATGAAATATTCCCATATGAAGCTTACGGACCAATCGAGGATATGGTCCCTGATAACTGCCTCGGAGGAAAAACATGGGAAAACATTTGTAACGAATTAAACATTCAGAAAATCATGGTAAGACCTCTTCAGCATTTGACATCGTCATGGTGGTTGGGTGACTGAGCGGGCCGGTAAACTAAGACTACGACTGATACCCTAGAAGAGAATCTATTTGTTTTTTTTTTTTAAGAAGTAGCAAAAGAACTGTTAGCTTTATTTATCCGTGCCATCCTTCTCAACTTACCTTAGTAGCTCAATTTCTGCTGATATTATTTAATTACATCTACAGGGCATAAAATCAAACAACAATACAATAGCTGAGACGAGAGGTGGTTCTACCAAGATATTAATTCATTGGGCACAAAATATCAAGAATAAAAAATTTCATCGCTGGGATTTTGGGGAATCAAAAAATGTAGAAGAGTACGATAGTAAAGATCCTCCAGAATATCCGTTAAAGGCTATCACTGTTAGAACTAAAATTATCTACTCGTCGGACGACGACATGGTGAAAGACACGGATGTACAAACGTTGGCTAAGCTAATGAAGAATGCCACATGCAGGAAAGTGAAAAGGGCCAATTTTAAACACGATGATTTTATTGATGGTGAATATGTCATGGAAGATGTCTATAATGGCATTATAAAAGATTTAGAGTAAGTTTCCTGGGAAGTTTCTTTTGAAATATTGTACAGTAAATGTGCAATTTAAGGTTTAGAATCGATCCCTGGATTTAAAACCTCTATGATCATATCAATAACCAGCAAACTTAGCAAGGTTTATTAATTATGATAAGAATAAACCTTATCGCTAAGATACAGTCAAGTAAAGCAGCTGTCTTTCAATTACTACAATACCTATACTAGATCATGTTTACAATACGTAATAATATTTGTTTGTAATATTTTGTGTACTAATACAATCTAATACATACACTTTAAAATTTAACTTGCAAGATTTGATTACACACACAGACAGACAGACAACGGTCAGGTGAAACTAAATAAAAGCTTGTAAAAAGTAGAAAATTAGCACTCGAAAATATTACTACTACCCGTGCTTTGAATGACGATAACTGGATTTGAAAAATATATATATTTACCCATGTTTACAGGTACCCAAAGCCTCTTGTTCCACGGGCTAATGAGGTTAACACAAAAGAAACGGAAAGCAAAGCGAGTTTACCTGATATTCCTTGGTCGGCGCTACTCTCTTTGGTCGGGATCTTACTATTCATGTTCATAAGCTTAATAAGTTGTTGTTGTAAGAAGAAAGATACCAATGGAGCTTGTGCTACTGAAGCAGGCCAACAAGCGAACGCATAAAATATAATACACAAAACTTTCCTTTGAAGTTATCAACTTCTATTGTTTTCTACTTGCTTGGTTTGCATATCTTTAATCCAATTTAAAATTAACACGTTTGCTGCGTCAGAGTCAAATCTGTGCTTACTACCAATGTTAGGTATACAAGTTATGACTTCTACTATGATTACGACCTACATTTTCCCGTATCATGTTTCGCCTTTCGAGATTCCTAAAGACTTGTATATACAAATATATTGCGTTGAAAAAATAATCATTCTGCTCAAAATACTATATCTAAGTGTGTATAGGTACCGCTGCCGCGTGTCGTCGCCTATTAATATTCTAAAAGTAATATTATAGACGTTTTTCAAAATTATTAATTTTACGGAAACACATTTCTCTTGCCATACATAACAATGATGAGGATGAATCTAACGATGTATACTTGTGAAATATAGATAAAAACTTTTTTGAAGATGCTGTCAACTCTACGTATGATACTACTGCTAGTAGTAGTACTATGAACAGTTTCCTGCCGATCTGAAAAATGAACCGTGTGATGAAGCATTTATTTAAGCGCAAATTGAGAAACTAACTATTTGTTGGATAACCCTCTGTACTCTGTAAACGAGTACATGGAATTGATTTTGTTATGTAATTTTATTAATTAATTAATTATATCTTATCAAACTGCACTCGGGACTTAATCGAGTATTTAAGTTTTAAAATTTACCTCCGACGTGTCGAGGACGGCGTTGTCCCCGTGGTCTCGGAGAAGACTGGCTCTAGTTGACATCAACATCTTCTAGCCGCGCGAAATACGCGATTAAGACGAAACGGGAGCTGAGCTAAAAGTCAATTTTGAGATTTCAAGCTGAATATACCCGTCGCTCTGACGGGGCGTGAGAGACTGTATTTGTGTGTGTAATGCACGCACACAGATGCGTACGCTTGCACCCGCGCGCGCCTCATTGCCGACAATTTGCAATGTTATTTTTCGTGCGTTACTGCCACGAGGCGTTCACTTATTACTTACTGTGTTGCGATTGAATTTTTTGACCCGGCTTACGTTTACGGAACTCGATAATCTTTCTACTACTGTGACTTGGCTTTGTTTACTTGACTTTGCTGATCAGCTTATTGTTTTGGACTCCGTGAGTTGTGGTTACCTATTGGACCGCACGCAATTCATCTACCTTTATTCAAGTAATTAAGCGTAATTAGCCGAAACCTTTATAAGAGTGTAATTCATAAGAAGTACATAAGATATAATTTATGTACTGGTTTGCTGTTAGCTTTTAATTGTATCACTTTACATATATGTTACTCAAATAACTAACACGGTTACACTGTTGTAAGAACATTATTTTTCAGGTAGGCCTTATTATACCTACTATAGGCCTTATTACCTCCTAGTACCTTAGTAGTAGTAGTACTACTACGGAAATTGATTCAAAGACTCAAGACTGACTTAAGTGGCAGTAGGGTGTAGGGTTTTTTCTAGGCTTAATGAGTTCGCTGAAGCTTATTTTTTATACTTAGCGCACAGAACCACTAGTTTAACAGTATCAGCTCTAACCACATGTCACCATTTTGTCCTTTACGTAACAAACTCAGGGGCCCAGAATATCCGATGTACCTATCAAATCAAGGTTCTGTACCAAATAAGGCCCGGTTATTATAGTTCGTTATTTTTTAGCATTAGAAAGAAGGTAAACAATCATGACGTGTCTTTTTATTAATAATTATTGAAAAACGCTTTCAAAAATTAGTTTATATTACTTATGAAAGCAAAAGAATATAAAAAAGTATATGATTAATACATACATACATACATACATACAATCACGCCTATTTCCCGGAGGGGTAGGCAGAGACCACGGATTTCCACTTGCTACGATCCTGACATACCACTTTCGCTTCCTTCACATTCATAACATTCCTCATACACGCTCGCCGGTTTAGGGTGCTCTTGCTCATTAATATGATTAATATGATTTATAATTCTAACATATTTGCTATGACTTATTTTTCAATGGTAATTTTTAATAAGACATGTCAAAATCTGTTACCTTAATGCAAAAAAAACGAACTTTAAGCGTGCTAACTTTCAAAATTTCATTTTTTATAAGATAGTATAAGTAGATGGGCAAAAATTTTGCGTCCATGTCCACCAGTGAGTAAGTGATTGAGATACTGATACATTTAACTTTATAATGTAAAATGATATAATTTACTAACCTACTCGTTTAATTTCAGGTAGGTTGAATAAGGAACCAAGTAACCATGGGGAGGAGCAGTATTTACTAACATTTTCTTTTTGGGTCTTCAGAGTGTATCGTTTCCTTTTTTTTGCACATATTACACTTAAATATATATTCTCTGTGTAAACCCTTACGTCTTTCAATGACAAAGGCAAGATCAGCAAATGTACAATTTGTATGATCGTGCCTGATATTTAAGATCACAGAAAATAAATATTTTAAATCCACTATTCTGCGACCTTCTAAAATTTTGTTTTATCATGATTCATGATCAAAAAGCTCGGATTCAATAGTCATATCAAACGTCGATTATGCAGTTGATGATGAGCTTGCATTTTCTACCATTGGTGCTGCAAATGCATCAACCGGTGGCGATAAACTTTGCCCTCTTGTAAAACAAATTACTATTGTGATTGTGTCCAGCAAAAGGCCAAAATTCGGTTTACTTTCCTGTTTAAAATATTACTAATTTATTCATATTTCAGATTAGGTACATAGGTAACTGTCTGAATGTTACAATGCCAGCTGGCAAATTCTATCACATTTGTTTGTTTGGTAGTCATGGTAACATTCACTTACATTGATATCCTTATTAAGATCTGTATCTTATTATCCAGACCTTAAAATATTGCCACCGTTGCCCTTTAAAAAAATACTGTTTAAATAATTGGGTTCTCAAACAATGCTTCTATAGTATAAATAATGACTACACAAAAATGGGTAGTATTGTATATAATGCACGAAATAAGGCCCGATTCTTAAGCGGGTTTAAATTTTGAGGCCATGTCCGCTAATACTATAGACAAAATATCAAGTTTAATAAACACAAAAAAAAAAACATTGATGGGCCTTATTTTATAATTTAGGCCTTACTTTGTAATTTAAAGTAGAGTTAGGCCAAGAAAAATCTATAGCGATTTTGATAGAACACGCAGTGCAAGTATTATTTCAAACGTCGCTTCTATGAAATTATGACATATAAATAACACTTGCACTGCGTGTGCTATTAAAATTGCTGTAGCCTTTTCTTGGTCTGACTCTAAAATATTCTTTATTACACCACAAACATAAAAACAAATTTAAAAAAAACCGGCGAAGTGCAAGTCGGACTCGCACACGAAGGGTTCCGTACCATTATTTATAAAAACGGTCACCCATCCAAGTACTGACCCCGCCCGACGTTGCTTAACTTCGGTCAAAAATCACGTTTGTTGTATGGGAGGCCCCACTAAAATTTTTATTTTATCCTGTTTTTAGTATTTGTTGTTATAGCGGCAACAGAAATAAATCATCTGTGAAAATTTCAACTGTCTAGCTATCACGGTTCGTGAGATACTGCCTGGTGACAGACGGACGGACGGACAGCGGAATCTTAGTAATAGGGTCCCGTGTTTTATCCTTTGGGTACGGAACCCTAAAACCGATTTACAATGTAGATAAAGGTAGCAACAGGCGGTCTTATCGCTGTTAGTTCTTATTCTTCGTTTGTTTAGCATTAGAGTGAAGGTGACGTGTCTTTTTTAAGCATGCAATCGTATAATTATTTAGCTTTTTTTGTAATAGTTATGTACTTAGTGGTTAATATTAGTATTTACTATTTTTTTTTTCAATAATGCTTAAAAACGAAGTATAGACATGACAACCAAATATTAACGCCATTGTAGGGCAGGATATACAGAACATGAATCATTAGTACTGTCACGCTCCGTGATTGTTGAGCCATTTAGGGTTCTAGCTAAATTGGACATTCCATAGAGCACGAGTAAGTATGGAACAACCAATTCAGCTAGGACCCTAAATTGCTCGACAATTACGAAGCGTGCCTGTAGGTACCTAAAAATTTTGTTAACCCATTTTAACCATGCAATAAAATATTTTTGATTTTGATTTCTAATTTGAAATATTAGAATCAAAAAGTTCATAATAGATTGTATATCATAACTACAAAAATGTGTTCCCTACTCTCAACCCAAAACCCCTTGTATCTTAGGATCTAGATATTTTCACACAAGACGGTTTATCGATAACTTCTTACATCACTAGATTATCGACATTAAATGTCGACTATTGCCCATCACTTTTCTGGCTGTGTACGTATTTAGAAACTTGACTCCGCCCCTAAAATTAGTGCGATAGGGACAACTGCAGCTGAGGCGAAAAATCCTGCGTAAAAATGACAAAAATCGAGGTTTCGTAGTCCTCTTTTTCCTCCCCCAAAACTTAACCAATCGTAACCAAATTTGGAAATCTAAATGATTATGAAATTATCTGTGTCGGACCGTTTTGCTTTTTGGCTAATTGATATCAGTTTTGAATACCACGCCTCTCATTGCGGCATAGTCTATTAGGCCATTTTGGCCGTTTTTGAAGGGCTCTAGCGCCTTAAAAAACAAAAATATCAAAAAAAGCAAAACGGTCCGACACAGATATTGACAATATTAATCTGTGTTGAAAAAATCATTGCTCTAGCTTCAAAAACCACGGAGGAAAACGAGGACTACGTTTGTATGGAGGAATGACCACTCCTGTTGGCTCTTAAGTCCCGAGTGCTGTTTGATAATGTTTAATAATCGTGTAAGTTTAAATCAGTGTAATTCTATCTTAAAAATGACATTTATTCACTTCTTACCTTATATTGTTTACATTGACATCTACTTATTTTAAAATTCAATAAACTTACTAATCAAAAAACTTTTACAAAAAAAAGAAAACCGACTTCAAAAAGGATAAAATAAAATATTATCAGTTTTTAAGTATATGCGTTACCAACTGATATGCCAGATAAGCCAGACTTCAAACATATCAGTTGGTAACGCATATACTTAAATACTTTTTTATTTTTCCATTTTTAATTGTAAGGCATTGTTCACAGCTTATGAGTGACGCGTGACGCATGAATGAAAAGAATAATGATGCGTATCACTAAATTCGTAATCATTCCTATCACTAATACAGTGTACAAACACAAAATCCAACCTCCGACCCGCTACTGACCCAATCTCTCAACCCCCAGATCACTCAACCTCACAGCACATCAACGCCTGATCACGGAACCCCTCGGCCCTGAAGCCTGAACCACCAACCCTTCAACTGCCATTTCCCGACTCCTCAGTAGCCTTACCATAAGTCTAACACTGACATATTTGCTAGCGTGTGCGTAACTTACTTTCTATGCGTCTCGCTCGTACTGGCATCCTATTAGTGCGAGCGAGATGTATAGAAAGCAAAGTTACGAAAGACGTTAGCGAATATGTAGTGTTTAACACATTCAGTGCCAGCCCGAGCTACGCGCTACGAGCGTAGCCGATAACACGGGAAAAACCGTATGTAGCGAAAAGCGCCTACGAACAGTGAACTCCCCTAGGGAGTCGCTGGCACTGAATGTGTTAACTCGTGGTAAGGCCACAGTTGCACTTCATCAAATGGGTTATTTTCGGGAGGAAATGATTGAGTTACTATAAAAAACAACGATGTCGCCATACTCGTACCTTTAAAAATTTAGGTGTTCCCTCATTTCCTTACTAATTCCGTCATCAGATTAGAACCAACAATATTATGGGAACATCTTGGAGGTAACTTCGTTCAAACAAAAAAAGAATTAAGTACTCAAATCGGACCACGGGTTCTAGAGTAATCTACATTTATAAAATCATCATCATTATCATCAACAATCATCATCATCAGGTCCACTCCATCAAATTAGTGGTTTTCAAGAGGAAATGCTTGATTTGCTTAAGACAATACCTAAATCACCATACATGTGCCTTTAAAAATTTAGGAGTTCCCTCAATTCTTCACGGATCCCATCATCAGGACAGCACCAGATTAATATGGGACGCTCTTGGAGGCAGTTCCCGTCAAACAAAAAAAGAATTGCTCAAATCGGACCACGGGTCTCGGAATAATCGAATGTCGTACATTTTAAGAAATCGTCATGATCATCATCAAAACAATCATCATCATCAGGTCCACTTCATCAAATTGGTGGTTTTCGAAAGAAAATGCTCGAGTTGCTTAAGAAAACACCCAAATCACCCTACATGTGCATTTAAAAATTGAGGAGTTCCCTCAATTCCTCATGGATCCCATCATCAGAACAGCAACAGATTAATGTGGGACCACCTTGGAAATACCTTCTTTCGAACAAAAAAGAATTACTCAAATGCTCACGGGTCTCGGAGTAATCGATGAACATACATAAAAAAAAAAAACAACCGAATACAGAACCTCCTCCTTCTATGAAAATGAAGTCGGTTAATAAAACTAAACAACATCTATTATAAAACTTAAAATAAAATTATTAATAGAAAATGTTCCCTATACTTTAACTTGATTTGTAATTATTTGAATGACACATTTTCTTTATACAACATTTTTTTTTAATTATGTAATGTCTTGACGATCATGATGAGAAGAGAAACATAATTTCGACCTATTGCAATACAGTGTAATTTTTATCATGAAATAGAAAGAAAGAAACATGGCACCAAAAGACCATTTAAAACTCCAACGTTCCTGTGCTAATGTTTTCATTCTCGTGTTGTTGTTTCTTTTATTCTCGTGTTGTTGTTCTCGAGTTCTTTTATTCTCGTGTTTTATTCTCGTGTTGTTGTTTCTTTTATTTAAAACTCCAACGTTCCTGTAACAGCTAATGTTTTCATTCTCGTGTTGTTGTTTCTTTTAACCAACTTGTATTGTACTTTATTTAACGTCAATAAAAGTATATATTCGAATGATACATTGTTTTAATAACCAGCAAGTCAATGTTGATAGTATTTAACCATGGGTAGTTGACGAGAATACATATCAATGATTCCAATGAATATTTATAACAGAGACAAGGAATACACTTTGAGAAAACAAAATGAATATATACATATTATAGACATTTTTAAACAGATCGACCAACCACAGGAAGCTTAATAATGCTCGAGTTGTGGGAATGTAGACAACGATACCCAAATAAATAACCATGACAGGAACCAATTTGTGCTCATCACATAAATGTCTTTACCGGAATTTTTAACCCCGGGACCATCGCTTTTTAGGCACGGTCACTATCATCTAAAGCAGCGGTCGGCAACAAGCGGACCGCGGACCTCTCGCTTGCAGCACCCGAGGCTCCCTGGCTATTTTCTATGTAATATTGACAAACGTCAAAGTAACAAATATTATTAAAGTGCGGCCCGCGTCACCTTCGTTAACTACTATGTGGCCTTTGGCTGCTAAAAGGTTGCCGACCGCTGATCTAAAGCAAGACCGGCAAGACACGAAGAATTTCGTAAATTGACTGTGTTTCCTCTCTCTCTCACGAGCATAATTATATTGCTGTTCCGCTCGCACAGTGGCATTGACTGTCAGCATCATGGGCAGGACAGAAATATATTTACGCGCGTGCGATAGAGATGCAAAATGGCGGGCTAATATACAAAATTCTTTGTGTTTAGCGTCCTTAATTTAGGCTAAACGTTCAAAACAGAATCTGATTTTCATTAAAGTTAAACGCTTTTCGTTTGCTTTACGCAATATATTATTTCTAATAAATTAACACGAGAAGACTTTAAAGAAAGTTGAATTGTTTTTAACAACTTGTGCATTCTCTCGGAATGGCGAATGGATAGACATATGACGAAATGGAACTGCTAATTAAACTCATAAAATGATGGTGTGCGTACTGTTTTGTAAAGTCGGTTTTATTTCCTAATTCTCAGTGGGTTACGATTTTCAGGAGGCCTCCCCTCCTTTCCTCCACTCAACCCTATCGTTTGTACTTTCTCGCCAATCCGGATAAAATGCGTCCAAGTCGTCCCGCCGTCTCCTTTTCGGTCTGGTTCTATCGATGGCTATGATTAATATATAATATCTACTTGAAGAACCACCAATCAGCAGTAGTTGAAGAGATTTCTCTGTTCGTTAAAGTACTACTGTTGTTTATACTTATTGAAGTCCAAATGCTTTTTCTAAAAAAAAAACTTATTATCATCGGCTTTCCAAACTCAATGACTAATTAAGAACGTAATAAAAACATAATGAGAAAAGTAAGTCTTCATTATTCGTGGTAATGACTGATTCAAAGATAAATCCATATATCAATTAGTAAACTAAGGATTGCGGAGTTGCAACCACCATAATGCTGTTAAAGTTTTGTGTAGTCATATTATTGATTTTGTTTCCTAAAATTATTTTATTATGTGATGCAGATGAAGCTAGAGGGAAAGATGATACAACGTGTGTTGGAAATAGTGGAATCCCTTTTAAAATAAACACGAGGAGATTCAAGAGACACGATAATTTAGTATCATTGAATGCCACAAGTGTAAGAACTGTAAGATGCTATACAATCTCGGCATTTCTTCAACCCTTCTGCAACCCTTCGTGTTTTTTTCCTGTTTTATTACTTATATGTAACGTTACTTATATTATCAACATAACGATAGATGCATCAACTAGAACTAGATGTACCTTATTGTAGGTATTCTGCTGTTTCACAAGATTTACTAGATTTAACCGTTATTTGATGTAAATGATGTACCTACATGATTTCTTAAGCTTAATATTGATTGTTGGTCTCTGACATTTTTAATTGATTGAATAGTAGTTAAGTGTTATGTTTGTCACCAAAACAGTCTTTATTCTAAGACACGTTAAGTAAAAATTCATTTAAAAATAATAAGAGAATCGTGAGAGTCTCTTGTCGGAGAGGAGATGCTCAGCATTTGAAGTATAGACAATCAAGACACCTTTAACTAATCATATTTTCATGCTTTCATTGGTCTCGTACTTACAGAATTCATCGTCAAACAAAATAGAACTTAGAGGTTTTAAAGGAAGGTTCTTGAATGAATATTTTGTGATAACATGCGATGGACACGTGCTGTCGACGTTTAGAATGGTCTTTGAACATCCGGAAGTGAACACGGAAAAGTGTCCCGTATTACTGGTTCACGGTTTGTTTCAATCTTCTGACACATTTTTTGAACAAGATAAAGATCAATCTCTAGGTGAGTATTTGTACAAGCCAAAAATATATTTACACGCCTCTAAGAAACTGACAATAAAGTATATTTTTGAAATGTTTGTGAACTCAGTCGTACAACTAAAATGTACTACGGTTTGTTCTGAACAAACGGTTCCTTGAAAGGCTTAGGTAGAGTTAGACCAAGAAAAGTCTGCAGAGATTTTGATAGCACACGCAGTGCAGGTGTTATATTAAACGTCAAACTTCTATGAAATTATGACGTATAAATAACACTTGCACTGCGTGTGCTGTCTAAGTCTCTGCAGACTTGGTCTGACTCTATCAACGTTTGAATTTATTTATTTATTTCAGCATTAAAACTTCAAAATTTGGGATACGACGTATGGCTGGCTAATACGCGTGCTAGCAAATACAATCGAGTACACCTACTTTATGAACCAGAAATAAATGTTAATGATGTAAACCGTTATTTTAGCTATAGTTACGAAGAAATAGGCACTCTCGATATCGCAGCTACTGTAGATTTTATTCTGAGTGTGACTACACATAAGAAATTGATTTACATTGGCCATTCGCTAGGTGGTACATCCTTTTTGGCACTGAATTCTTTAAAACCAGATTATAATAGTAAATTTGCAACGGCCTATTTATTTGCTCCACTTGGATATCATAGATATTTTCCTAATGATATACTTAAAGCAGAGGCAAATCGATCAGATGATATATTTGTGAGTATTAAAAACTTTACTTTTTGATTTTTACCATAGTGTATTAAGCGAGCAAGATTTGCATCTATGCTATAGTTTGTTGTTAAATTTTATTTTAATAGAAAACAAGTGTTGAAGAAGGAATTCGCGAAATATTTCCATATAAGGACGATGACGCACGGTTCTCGCCAGAAGATTGCCTCGGCAACAAGAGTTACAGCAATATTTGCAATCAATTAAACATACAGACAGTCATGGTAAGGAGTTGACAAACGCTGACGCAAATAGTTTTGTGTTATGTTCTATTTTCGGTATGAAATAAAACTTAAGAGTTTATAATATTACGAACTATTTTGTGGATAATTAACATAAAATCATCTAAGCAAAGTAAAGCAAGTAATCAACTTACCAGAATCACAAGTACCCTAAAACGGGGTGAGTTGGCTCGAAATCGAAGTTCAAATCTGGATAAAAGTTTATTTTTATATGTGGCACATTGATTTATATACAAAAAAAGTGTTCCGGAGGTATGAACTTTAGTTTGTCAATTATAGTTTGTTGCTTCATTGCATAGTTTCAATGAAAAATTCATAATAGTAGGCAAAGCCAGCTCACCCCGTAGTTGGGGTTATTAGGCCTAGCAATGGGGTGAGATGGAAAAATTGCTAGGGTTGACACTTTCGGATCAAGACAAATAGCTCGACTTGTCAAGAGATTTTTTTAGGAATGTAGCAAAATTATTTTATTTATGCTCCTACTTAAACCGGTTTAATGTTTTCTGTAAGTAGTGACCCTTATTTTTATGACGTATAAATAGTTTTTTTGATCAATTTATAAAAATATATTTTGATCTATATGGAATTAGTGAGGTGAATCCCATCAAAAACATTAATATGAAATTAATGACCTGCATGACACACTATGACACGTCGACAGACAGAAACGTCTATCGCCGTAGTGTCACAATTTTGTGTGCAAACACATGACTAGCATGACACTGCGTTGTCAGAAGGGACGTCTTTCGACGTAGTGTCATATTTAGGTATGTAAATGCATGATCAGCACAGCACATTGCACATTGACATTTAACCATGGTCAAATATTGACTACCGTAGGTAGGCTCAAAGGGCGTAAGGGACAAAATTGCGAAAATGAGTTATGGATGAGTTAAGAACTCATAATTCAGTGGAATAATACCTATGACAGCACTTTCCATACATTTAACAACCGCTTTGTTTAATAATATTTACCATTTTATCATAATGTAAGACACTTTTGACTACTTATGTAAAGCGACAACCCTGAACTACGAAAACCACTTCCCCCCTCTATCAAACCGGTACACCCCGTTCGTAACACCAACTCTCCCCATTCATGACCCAACTGTCCCCGTTGTCGAGCCAACTCACCCCTCAGTACAATCCTGCTCTCCCCATATAAATCCTCAAATGCGGTTGGATCGTTTTCTATGTCAAAACCATTATAAATAAAGAAAATATAACTTATGTTTTTCTATTTCCAATAAGCCATGTAAGTATATAAACGATATCCGAAAGGTGGATGAACACTTACTTTGGTAAACATCACTTAAAAACAAAGTTGAATTCAACTAAAAATCCGCCGATTTCGAGCATCAACTTTGACGGTGAATTTGTGTTTCAAAATTGTATGATTTGGCAGCTTAGTGTTGCGAAAAGAAGAAAAAATATGTCTAAAAATATAATCAAATTACTTTTGAGAGCAACCTAAGCCCAAAAATTAAAGTAGCTACTCAAAAATGAAATTCTGGCTTCGCAATCCAACTCCCCCCGCGAAACCTACTCACCCCGTTTTACGGTAACGTTACATAGTACATACACGGTGAGCAGATAAACGCCCCATAGCCGGTAAGTTTGTATCATAGCTTTTTATCCTATCGGGATGGAAAGAACTCGTGATTCTGAGTAGAAATAACATAAATGTCCAAATTAAGAAAGTTTATTATACAACTACCTTTATTTACAGGGGTTAAAAACTGTCAACAACAATGTAGATGAGACAAGGGGTGGTTCTCTTGGACCACTGTTTCATTTGGCTCAAAACGTCAAATCAGGAACGTTTAGGCGATGGGACAGCGGAGAGTTTATCAATTTAAAAAAATACAGAAACTCAACACCTCCCAATTATGATTTAGGTCTTGTAACTGTCCCAACTAAAATAATCTATGCACCTAATGATGAATTTGTAAGTCCCAAAGACATCGCTAATATGGCTAGTCAGATGGGTAATGCTGAGGCCATTGAAGTAAAAAAGACTAGTTTTAAACACGAAGATTTCATTATGGGTCCTGATGCCATGGAGAATGTATATGCTGGCATTATTGATGAATTAGAGAGGTCAGTGTTATTTCTCTATGTTGTTATTTATTATTAACTGAAAATCATTTATTTACATGATAAATTTACAGAGGTACCTGCTACAGTACAAATACTGAACTAAATTAATAACTAGCTTAAATCTAGAATTGGCCCTTGAGGCATACCAAGGATGCTGGCGGCATTTCATTGGTGTATCGCAATGCTGATACGTTGTGCGAGGAAGCCGCACAAGAACACATTAATTCTATTAAATTGTGATTCTAAACATAAGGGTTAACACTATTTCAATACTCGTAGATCGAAGTTCAAGTATAAACACCTGCGTCTGCTTTTTGCGTTAAAGCCTTTCTATGGCGTACTGATTCGTTGGCTCGAGTTGGATCTCGATACCTCGTGAGAAAAGCCGTGATTAAACATGTTTTTTTTTCTAATAATTTAATATTATTGTCTTTACAAATGTTTTTTTTTACAGGAGTCCGAACCTTTGTAAGGAGGATAACTCATCATTCTCATCAGATTTACTTGCAATTTTAATGGAATACAAGTGGGCATGGATTTCTATCCTATTAATCATTTTAGCCATCGCTGTCGTATGCTTATGCGCGTGTAATAAAAAAGAACATGAAAGACACCACTGTAGAGTGCATCTAAGGCATGCATTATAAAGAAATAGTGATAATTTAATATGAAAGATGAAGATGAAAAATTGTTTACTTTGTTAGGGTAGTGGCGGACGCGTTTCACTAAAATTGCCATCTAGTAAGTAGGTACGGAATTGCTCAGTCAGAAGATTCCCCTTCTCCTTCTATGAAACAATACTTTTACAAAAGTTGGACATAGTTAAAAATAAAATTAAAAAATGTATAACTATTCTTAGTGTTTCATTTTCATTGCTTCAACTTGAAGATGATTATTGGACGCGATTTCATTGTAAATCATGTACATAAGTAACTGTCAAAAATCATATTCATGTTCTTGTACAAACATCAGCACTCCTAACTGTTTACTTATTTTAGTACAAAAGGCATAAGGTCCTCCGATGTACAATTAACAGTGTGGGCGATGGTATATCTATCGTTGAAATCAAAATTGGTAACAAAAAGTGGAATAGATTCCAATTTTACAGAACTACCGTACAGAAAACAAGAAGGCTGTCAAGGAGAAGGCAGAGGACCGACATGCATGGAAATCGCTCCGCCAACAAGAGTAATAAAATAAATAAATATAATAATGGTGATGATGATGAGTCATTATCTTCATTTATTATCATTGTGCTTATTACGAAATGTCTATTTCCAATTTTTATAATACGTCGTTACTCATAAAATTGTACATTGCAACTCAGCACCTGTAGAGCTACCGCCAATACCGAAAATCGTCAATTGCGGGCATTTTTCTCTGTCACTCTAATTACGCCTTCATTGGAGTAAAAGAGTAAGATCCCCGCAATTTGCGAATTTCGGTTTTCGCGGTAGCCCCTCTGCTTTCGCTTTTAGTGTCACCTCCTATCTTATATGTACGCTGAACGCAAGTTGCGAATTTGTTACGGACATCTGTTTTGGCAGTAAAACGTTTTACTTCGTTGCAAGCCGGACTGTACTAAAGTTTTGGCAGTAAAATTTATTGGACCTTAACGCTGTTGTTATGTTGTTACTACTTCATAGTTGTTGCATTTCGTGAATGCGTGTCCGTGTTTTTACGGCCTAAGTTCTACTATGCCCTACCACACATAACAGCAGTAACATCATTGGATTTCTTCATTTCCTCTTCATAAGTTTCGTCTATCTCATGAGTCTCATGACCGTGACCGCATGTCAAGTATTATTTCCTACTTAACAAGTTTGGGGATATTCTGCAAATTTCATTCCAGTTCTTACCCTTTCCTCTGTATTGGATCCTATTAACCGATATTTTCAGTTTTTTTTGCATTGGTTTCGAGAACAATTTTTTTTTTACTCTTAGGGCACGACTAAGGGTTTTAGGCCACTACACACATACGAAAGGCTAACTTGTATGCCAAGGATTTTTTTTTCTATTTCTAGTAAAAATAATAGCCAGATTTGAAGTTAAATAATTGCTGTATCATAACAGGTATATAAGGAAAAGTTATTTTATAATTCTTAAGTCTTTGTTTATTACTTATTATTTATTGCATCACCAGGACAGTTGTTCTAATTTTTGTGTCAGTAAAACAAGATAAAACTTATGCTACAGTCTAGAGTTCACGATATTACACTTTAATTCAAAAGAGCTGACGCTGAATTAATAAAAACATACACAAATCTCGTCCAAGCTGTTAGAAATTAACCATAAACATCTTGCAACTGGATCGTTCATAGACTAAAACTGTCTCCAGGACATATCATATTTACACGTACATTTTCAATAACAATCTATATTTACAAAATCATTCCAACCCCGCCAACATACGTTCGACTCGGTTAAGCCTATCGATCATATAGTTCGTTACCAGCTCCTTAACATCAGCAGCTTGGACGAAATCAACATGGGAGAAGGTTTCTCTTGCTACCTTCCTAGCTTTTGCGCTGGGCAAATCGCGAACCATCGCAAGAACGTCCTGCTCATCAAGCAACTCATCGCTGACGGTGTAGTGCATGGTAACGGGAACAGTGATGCGACCAAGGTCGTAAGCGGGAGGGTTGAACTCGCCGTAGACCAGGCGGTTAGAGAGGATGCCGTGGTCCCAGCGTCTGAAGGTCTTGTCCCTGATGTTCTGACCGTAGTGAGCGAACTGCTTGAGAGAGGCCCCACCAACGCCTAGGCCTTCCGTGTCTGTGTCACCCTGAAAATATAACTCCGGTGAAACACATGAACTGATAATGTGTCATTTTAGAACGACAATAATAATCGTAAGAGTTTCATATCTTTGCACGTTTTTTTATCTACGATGATAAGATTAATCATTTAATCAAGCAAGAAATCTATCAGAATCAGTATGTATCTCTTTATCTAAATACCTGTAGTTATATCACTAAAGCCATTTGAAGGGCGCAGAAATGAACTAAATTTTATAGACTAGCCTAAAGAACAATAAACAGATCAGGCTCTTCTTGTAACGCTTTGGTGAACGCAAACTGAGTGTATATTATGTATATGACTATGGCTATAGGTACCTATTCTGTGTATAAACTTGACCATGGGGTCTTAGTCTTAAGTACGTAATAGATACATTTGAAAACAGAATCTTTGAACTAAAGAGGTCAGGTCAGGTTAATTAAAATACTCTTAAAATCATGATAACACTGATATACATTTAGAAGTTCTATTCGAAAACAAGAGTTTACGTATTCGTCGTAATAAACTCACCATAATTCTATTAAGTCCAAGCATGTTGCAATACTCCTTGTAGACGATGTCACCAAAGCAGTAGTCAATGCGAGAGTTTCCTGAACGACCGACCAAGTTTCCAGGTATGTCATCCAGTGACCTTATTTCTACCAAACCCATTGATCTCGCCATAGTCTGGAAGTTAATAATTTGAATGAGGAATTTTTAGTAACACGTTGTGCGAGATCTACAATGATGTTAAATTTAAATATTCTATTTAGGTACTTAACACAGTTTTCATTTGTAATATCGAATGGAAATTAATACCAATATATTTCATCTATCTTTCATTCATCATCTACTAAGAACATTATCGCTGTACGGAGTACATTAACGGGAGATTATTCAATGCAGGCTATAAGTGGTCTCTCGAACCAAATTAACTACCAAAGTTTCGATCCAGTTTATAAATCTTCCAATCATTTCACGCCTCAGCTTGCTCTATAGACTTCTAGCGTAAGAATTTTAAACCATTCATTGAAATAATAATTAATACTAGTAGACAACTTACATAAAGAACTGTAGTCATCTGCGCCGCTACCCTCAGCTCGCTGTTAGGGAAGTTGTTCATATATCCCACACCGGCCAATAGATGAGCCGACACAAACTTTTCATTATATTCGGGTTTCATAGAGTTCAGCACCAAGAACGAAGTGCCTCCCTGAGAGTGGCCAACATAGTGTAAAGTTTGTTCCCCGGAGACTGCTAAAGCGTAGTCGACCATGGCCGGAACGTCGATCGTCGCGATCTCTTCCCAGCTGAAGTCAAAGAATTCGGACTTTTGCTGGCTGTCGTCGGGGTTGAGGGATACGTGCTGGCGCGAGAAGACGTTGCCGCGAGCGTTGCCCATCCAGACGTCGTAACCGGCATCGGCCAGGTTATAAGCTGGAATTTTACAAAATATTGACATTTAGAACGCAGCTGAGCTTATAAACACAAATGTGATGACATTACTTACGGAAAAGAGTGCAGATTTCAATCTACAAAGGAGGCATTTGTGTTATGAATCCGAATTGGGTCCTCTTGAGTCTGGATAACAAAATATGAGTAAGTATCCAGATTTTAAACAAAATATACTAACAGTAGCGATCTGTGTAAGACTTTATCTCCAAACATCTTTTGAACTTATCTCAAAATGGCTTTCAAAATATACGGTAGTTGTAATTTATCATTTAGCTTGAGACTCACATGCAGTATTTTAGACACTAAAATAGCTGAAAGAATGATGTTATAAACATCATTTACTTCCAATATTATAAAATTGGCTATAAGAAAACAACATGCATTTTATCGTTAGTTGACCTGAAAAAAAATCGTGGTACTGATTGTAGTTTGTAAGTAATCATTTCCGTGATTTATCCATGTCACTTAATTAATCGTATTTAACCGTAATTATGCCGGTTATCGTTACTTAATTTTGGCAACTTTAGATAATATGACACTAAGTAAGATGTCTAGACATAAAAATGACAATTTATTTAGGTGTGCTGTAAGATAAGATTATAAAATTGAGCAAATGTTAAATTACTTGAGATAATAACTAATAATAAGTTGATAAAGGGATGATTGTTAGAAAATGAGTGAACACACGTTAACGAAGATATACAATGTTTACATTTTATCGCAAAAACTTAATTTTTACTCGCTTAGCACCTGTACCAGAATCAACAAAGGCCTAAGCCACAATACATAGAGGAACTTTAATTCAATTTCGTGAAAGACTTTGTCAAAACTGATTTAATAGGTAAAGATAATATAAAGAGCCATAAGTAAAACAAATTGCTGTGTCACTCGAAATAATAAATAATCAGAAGTACTATCAAAATAAATACCTTGTTTCATAAATTGATCCTACTTATTGCGTGATTTACGACAGTCAGAATTTATACGATAAAAACACGAGAACGGCCGAGCCCTTGTCTGATCAGTCATTATAGGTGATTCCGTTAATATCACGGTTGTTATAATTGTTTGCCCTGACGCGTGCGGGTACTACCTGTGAAGTGAATCTATAATACAGGCGCTATAAGTACGCAGATGAAAAAAGAGCCCTAGAATACTTCCTTGTGGCACTCCCTCAAATGCCTACTGCCGAAGTATGCGAATTTATACGAAAAGAAATGACCCTTGTCGGTGAATGTCTTTTCTAATGACATTTTTTACAGTGCGTTAACGATTATGTTCTAAAAGAAAGAAGCGTCACAATTTTCTGTAAAACTCACCTATTCCATTCTCCTTTCCCAAGAAAATGAAGTTGGTCGATGCACCCATGAGGCCATGCATCACAAAGACAACGGGCCTCCGTCCTTCAGAGGGTCCATCCGTCCCATACGGTATACGGTGCACGCCCAGGATGTAGCCATCAGCTGTGGTCACTTGGTGCAACTCCGCGGGGTAACCCTCGGAGATTATTTGGTTGATCTGGGAAAGATGGATGCCATTATATCCAGAACAGGACAGGACAGAAAAAAAAGTTACTAGATTTAATGTTACGAGACGCAACGGATAAGTTGAAAGATATTTTTTTCAAAATAAACCAAATTTAAGAAATAAAAACATTATGGCCGAAATGCATCTCATCGTATGTATATCTCAAAATTTTGGTAACGGGTGAGTTGATTAGGATTAAACAAATTCGCAAAACAATGTCTATCCACTCCGTTCCTTAACTTTGTAACTGCGGATTCAAGAATAATAGTCCAGAAAATTACTTTCAACATAATCATTAATCAGTGCAACGTTCTTGTGTTTCTACCGAAAAACTGCTTCCCTAACAAAAGAACGAAACGCGTTCTTTTGTGTGGAAGCTTATTGTTTTGTCTTATTTTATTAAAGTACGGAACACTCCATTGTCCGTGGTCCGGCACGCACTTCGCCTGTTTTATTTTTCATAGATAAATATTCTACTGTGGGGTAAAATTGCTTGCTTTATGAAAAAATTGCTTAACTACTTTTACAAAAAATATCTTGTAAAAAACGCCAAGTCGAGCAAAACAAAGAGACACGACCGTACCATCCTTTCCTGAGGAAGCTATTCAGACCATTTTCAACGTCCTGTCATTTTTACAATACTTTTTCCGTAAATATCTTCGTCTTCAAACATGTTTAGCATAGGTCCCATAAATTTATTACCTATTTAATTTTCCAGTAGATTAGCTCAGGGACCGTAGAATCTTTCGGAAAGACAATTTCAAGATTTCCATTTGGGACGATAAAATGCAGACGCCCATTACTTTGTATTGCTTTTCAAATTGAATACTAGGCGACATTTACATTTTAAACAGTATGCTGAGTTAGCGGGAAATAGTTAGGTCTTATTTGAAGTCCAATTATGAATATTAAGTCTGAGGGTTTCTTTGAGGATTTGAATACCAGTTATATTTTCATTATCACTTAGCCATTTAAGGGAACAATTTTATTAAAAAGAACTAGCTCTTAATTTGTAACAAAACATTTCAAAACGGTTGAAACACCTTAACTTGTAAGTCGAAGTCGGCTTGTATTAAGAAAAAGGCGTGTTAGTGTTGAAATATAGAGAAATTATAGTGTTGAAAAATACAGACAGTAAAAATTTACTGGCCCTAACAGGGTCAGCTTATATCGAAGCCTTTTAATGTCTCAGTTGACAAATACGTAATCACCAGAATGTCTCCCCACTATAAAAACATTTTTTCTAGAAGATACTCAGAAGATGAAAAATTCATGGTATTTGACAAACTATTTTCTTTTTAATAAAATAGCGATTGACCTTTATCTCACATACCGACCAGCCTAGAAATGTAGCTCACTAATTCAGTAGCCTTTACACTGTTCCCTAGATTATTCCCTAGATTCCTAGATTATTTTAATATCGGACACTCAAAAATCCGCGGTAGGCATCAAACCATTTTCTTTTAATGGGTAGTAACAACACCTTATGTGTAATCACAACAAACCTAAAGACTTAGCGCACTTGTTAAATTAGTAGCATTTTCACTCTTCTCTGAAGATATATAAGTATGTAATATAGAACTTACAACATCAGAGGACGTTTTATGACCGCTACGCGGGAACGCACACACTGACGCTACTACCACTGTCACGACCAAAGCACGCCACAACATTTTGATAGGAAATTATTTGCAAGTGGTGCCCGTTGTGTCGGCGCCACGGTATTTATATTTGCACGTTATCTTAATCTAGCGCTGTAAATCCGACTTTGACTAGTTTTATTGGGAATATTAACCGAGTTTTGATAATATATTCTTCCTTAGTATTTTTAAATTTTGTATAAATAAGCTTAGTAGGTCTACATAATAGCAGATGTGTCCAGGTTGAGGTTTCGAAATAAACTACCTCTATAACAGAAGTGAAACGACGATAAACGGAAAGCTGCCAGAAAAGAAGCAGTTCTAACCTAAACTGGGTTGGAATCAGCACTGCGACCCTTCACAGAAGCTAAAAAATTGTATAATAAATACAAAATCTTATGGTTTATATACTTGACATATATTGATGTTTTGTATAATTATGACAACAAAGTTCCATCATACACTTTTCCAATTTTTATACTAGGTGGCTTTGTGAGCGCCCTGTAGCTCGGGCGTAAGAATACGGCTACGGTATCCCCTGCCTGTCGTAAAAGGCGACTAAAAGGGTTCTCGGGGTCGGAGGCGGTCGTAGCTAGGGACTGCGACTGAAAAAAGAGGGGACCCACATCCACAAAGGGGCATAAGGCTAGGACGGCACTGGCGCGTTCATTGGAGATCCTAGAGCCGTCCGAAATGCGCCGAGGAGGACAACTGGGAGGTTTTTAGTCGGTGAAGGTCCGACATAACCTCCGCGCTGTCTCTGCGGTGCGGAGGTATCAACAACGGAATTTCTTCCCAATAAAAAAAAGGTGCCTCTGTAAGCTGTAGACTTCGCGACCCTCCAAGGCTCCGCCATTTGAAAGATTTCCAAAAGCTTAATCGACAAAAAATGTATATAATTTTCGAATCTACAAAATTTCAGGTGAATATTGGAGGTGGAATACATCCTGTAAAAGAGAAAAGTCAGACAGCCGCACATTCGAAAGCATTTTTGCCCAACCCCAAACGGAGACAATTCGCTCGCGCTTTGCGCTCACAACTTGGTCAATAATACACCAAAGATCATTCTCAACAGGGAACAACTCAATCAAAACTTGTTGTTATGAAATTTCCAAGGAAAGTGACCCGTGAAAGTGATTACTATCCAGCGTACAGATGTAGTGCATAATTATTTTCCATTGTATTTTCACGGAAACGTACGAACGTGTCTTACTATTTCAGTCAGTCTCGGTACAAAAAGTGCTGTGGTTGACTGAGTAGCACGACAAATACGAACGATTCCGAGAAAATAAGATGGAAAATAATTATGCACTACATCTGTTCGTACTGCCTATTTATTGTCGTAATGTCCAATAAAACAATAAAATGTAGAAAAATACAAGCGATTGATTTTGTTTTGTGTGTGACAAAAGCTTAGTTAATCTAATACCATAAATCCGTCATCGACCCAGTTTTATCGCAAATATTTTATGATTTTTACAAAAGATTTCCACGTTGAATAAGTAGGTATGTAGACATTGCGTTACAATTTAGTAATCTGTAAGTAAACAAATAAAGTAATAAACAATCTTAGCAGAAATGAAATACCTAATAAATTACTGCGTATGATGTGCCGGTAACAATTAAGGTGAGATGCGTATAAATGGACATTAGCTAAAATAAAATTTTGGCCTGATTATTTAACATTGTATAATACAAATTTGATTTGAGTGTAACGAATGCTGATAAATAATAAAAGTAATTTTACGTACGTTAAAGTTTTGTTTATTGAATTAGACGCCATCTATGTTATCGAAAAAATATGAGAAAACACTCGTCACAGTATAGAAATCTTCGTTACAAGAAACTGTAAAACAAATAAATTAGAGCGAGTGCATGGAAGCTTTACATACAATACTTTTACTCGCTCTAATTTCTCTGTATAACAATTTTTAGCAACGAAAACTAGTACCAGACATACAGGCCTATTCGGATTTCGAGATAATCACAAGATCTTGAGACGATTAGAGATCAACTAGATCTACATTAGATATCGACTAGATGTGACTTGGATATCTAAGTCACAAGTTACTTGTCGAAATTGTTCAAGAGGACCTCCAGAATCGCGGAAACGTCAAATTTGACATATCTATCTTACAAATATCTTTAAATTATCCGTATCGTAACTTGTTGAAGTCTAGTAGAAATCTAATTCATTTTCCGAGATATATGTTACGTTAATGTTTATGCCAAGTTTCATGTAAATTAAGCATATCGTTTTAAAATGGGACCGTAACTTCGATTGGATGGGATATGGGAGCGAATTTTTGACGGCAAGTTCGTCGCACCACAGGTAATATTTGCACATAATATTTAATATAAATATTGTGGGACAATTTTACACAAATCGACCTAGCCCCACAGTAAGCTCAAAAAGGCTTGTGTTTGTGGGTACTAGACGACGATATGTATAATAGATAATCATCATCATCATCATTTCAGCCTTCAATCGACGGCTGAGCATAGGGCTCTCTCCGTGTACGCCACTTATCCCGGTCCTGGGCTAGTCTCATCCGAAAGTGCCCCGCGATTTTTCAAATGTCATCCACCCAACGAGCCAACAGACGCCTGGCGAGACATTATAATAGATAGATATACATAAATACTTAAATAGAAAACATCCATAAAGGATGGCTCACGCTAGACCGGGCCGAGCCGTCCGACATTTCATTTTCTATGACGGCTGATCGGTGACCACGTGGTGCTTTCCATAGAAAACGAAGCTCCGGAAGCTCCAGCCCGGTCTAAGGTGAGTCATCCTCAACTCGGAAACAATTATTTGTGATGAACACACAAGGATTTGAACCCGGAACCTCCTGCTTCGTAGGCAGGGCACACGACCGATATATCAAGATTATGACACCTATGGTTTTGTTAGTGAAATACCGACTGTTTATATCTCGACAGCAAAAATCGATTCAAAATAAAGTCGTAAATTATCAGGTTTATCCCATTATCTAAAGTAATTAAAACGGTTTAGAAGTAGGATTATCTTTGTCTATAAATTCGCAATATCTATCGACAGGGGTTCAATGTCATAAAAAGATTGGTATTTAATCTTTGGGGCTGTCCATAAATTACGTCATCGTTTTTTGACGATTTTTGACCCCCCGCCCCCTAGTCTTGCGTCGTAGCCTGTGTACAGTATGTGTTTGGGTATCCTGTATATAAATGGATGTGTTCACACATAGAACGGTAATCGTCCCGTCATGGCTAGGGGCTGTCCATAAATTACGTCATCGATTTTTGACGATTTTTGCCCCCCCCTCCTGAAATCATCCGTTGACCCCGTTTCCTCCTACGTCATGCTACCATCATCCGATGTCCAGACCCCCCCCTCCATATTTGAAATGACGTAATTTATGAATAGCCCCCTAGTATAACTATTTAAATGGAGGTGTTACGGCGTTACGGTCTTAAAGTCCGTCGTGAGTTGTCGTGATAGCGCCAAGAATGCACATGATGATGTGTCCCCTTAAAATACCTATAATTATATGTATACTTTTTATGTGCTTTTAATATTCATCATTTTGTAAAAAGTAATTAATTAAACGCATTTGTATTTTGGCTGATAGACAGTATGGTAGGTACCCGCTATAACGATGCGTATTACGTAACGTAAAAGTCGTAAAACCACCACTTTTACCTCTATATAGTTAACAGCAAACGGCTTTTTAAAGTTCTGATAAGAAGAACAGTTAAAAAGCTCAGTAACTATGGCATCCTTCGATTAATTCACCCAAAAAATTGACTTCACGCATGTAACTTTTTTTAAAGTCATTTGTCACGATTAGGGTTTGCACGACGGATCCGAAATGTATGCGAATATCCGCGGATCCGGATCCAGATCCGGATAATTTCATACATTTCGGATCCGGATTGCAAACCCTAGTCACGATATCATCGAGTGCTCAATTAATCGATAGTAATATTTATAATTATGTATACTTATTCGTATCTTGACTGGACATTACTCAAATAGGTATAATACCTACTAGGTCTCTTACAATCTTTCATAAAAATTCCCGTATTTCTTCAGTAGGTTTATGTTATGCATTACATATATGAGCATAGCGTAAGCTTTTAGCATGCATATATCCACTAAAACAAGGTTCATGAAATATAGTCGCATAATTTCATAGTATAAGTGCATCCAACCCCCAAAAGGGGTTGTGGCTTAGCCAAGGTTGCTATTCTGATTGCATACCGAGCGAACAGCCTCCGGTCAAGCAATTCAAACATGTTTGAGGAAAACATGGTTCTTCAAACTTTTTGACCCCGAGGGCCATGACCAGACGGAGGAAAAGTAGGGGCTGGCGGAGACAGTGCTAGTTTGGAGACCCCTATATCTACAGGTTGATATTTAAGTCGTGAACCGTAATATGTTTTTCTAACTCGATAAACAACGAGCAATTTAATGCCCGTACTCTTACTAAAATCAGACAAGATTTATTTTTATTTTCGTGTTTATTTTTTGTAATTTATTTTACTTTTACAAGTGGCAATGTGGTATTTAAACAGCTTTGTAAGATATTTCAAATGAAAAATTAAGTAAATTTTATTTCTAACTGGGACAAATGACAAAATTGATGTCAATGACAGTTCCGATACAAAGAGGCGATTCAATTTACTAATTTAAATATCTTAATAAGCCGTTGTAATATCCTAAATCCACTTATAAAAGTAAAATAAATTACAAAAAATAAACAAAAAAATAAACAAAATCTTGTCTGATTTTAGTAAGAGTAGGGGCATTAAATTGCTCGTTGTTTATGGAGTTAGAAAAACATATTACGGTTCACGACTTAAATGTCACCCTGTATATGTAAAGTTGTAAAGCTCGAAGTATGACTATCGCCTTGTTTTGATTCCGTGTAAACATTTTTTTGTATTTTATTTATTAGTAAACAAACAAATCATGTGACTCGGTATGCTGCCCTCTTTCGGTTCGAGCGCCATCTTGGTAGTAGACGTGTGCGCCGCGCCGGCGCGCCGCCGCCGCCGGGCTTTTTGACCACGCCGCCGCCGCCGATAAATGATCGGCGTGAAATCGGCGTGACCTTGAGTGTTGTTAATTAGCTATTCCAAGTTGGTTTTTGGATTACAATATGGATTTTTTTGTATTATTTATGTTATAGTTGTCAAATATACATCAATTATTAATTAAATGAAACTGGATAGCCAGTTTGCAGAAACTATTTGACATTTAAAGTAACTGAGTAAACCTAAGTATTCACCGTCAACTGTTAACGAACAAACGAAGATTGCTGCTAGTGCTGCTTAATTGCTTATACCTTGGACAGCTAGAAGAACAAACCCCTCCATTCTCATAGAGCTCTATATAACCACTCATCTCTTCCCAACATGCCATGAGTGAGCCCTTACACTCGCGATCAAAAAAATCAACTCAAGCAACATTTTTTACATTTGGTCGTTTTTCCGGAACGCGGGAAATATTTTAGTAAAACTTTGAATGCAATTTTATTACGAATTTATTCAGCTACAAAAAACAGTAAAAGACAACGATCTTGCTTGCGTAGTTTTTAGGTTATTGCAGTTTTTGTACAAAATGGCATTTTGCATGGTTATGATATGCACGAGTTGTGCCCCCTTGAGACCAATAAAAACCGGTGTAACCGGTTATTCCTTATCAGTCGCTTATCAGAAGTTGACCAATGTACATCTCCTCGCAATCTTTCACCGGAATCACCTTGGAAAAATGGATACCACCGAAGCTGAAGCCGCCGAAGTCGTCGCCTTGGTGAATCGAGGATTCTCGCAGCGTTCTGTTGCTGAGCAGGTGAATTTAAGCCAGTCTGCTGTCTGCGATGTTTCTGAGTCAGTTTGGGCCCAGTAGCAGGTCTTCCAGTGAGATGGTCAAACGCTATTAAGAGGTCGGCTTGCGGCAGTCTGCACAGTGCAGTCCATACGGTTTATGACCGCACGAAATGGAGACAAATTACATGTGGTCGCGAGCCTCAGCAATGAGAAATCGAGAAAGAAGATACGTCTCAGTGAGCCTGGTGCTTGTATGACAAGAAAACCATCAAAAAGAAGCCATAGCAGTCCACTATGTCTAGCAAATGTCAAGGATATTTGGAGTTCTGTTTTGTTAAAGTACGTCATTTTTAATAGGATAATAAGCCATGGAAAGCTTGAGAAAACGGAGAGTTACAGATCGGATCGAAGGTCATTGGAACCAGGTAACCTCTTAATGCAAGCCAGTTACTAGGGAAATCAAGTTATTATATCTATCCTATATTCATTTCATATTCAAACTATACGTAGTTCACTGACCAGCAACCTGCATTGATCAAATTTTCAAGAAAAACAACAAATTAATGACTTTTCTTAAGAGACGTGAAAATCAAGGTCACGCCGATTTCACGCCGAAAACGCGCCGCCGCCGCCGATTTTTTGGCAAACGCCGCCGCCGATCATTTTTTAATCGGCGCACACGTCTACTTGGTAGTCACGCCTCGTGATTAATTTCTTTTGTTTTTTGCTCATTCATATTATTTAAAGTGTAATATCGATAGAGTTAGACCAAGAAAAGTCTGCAGCGATTTTGATAGCCCACGAAGTGCAAGTGTTATTTATACGTCATATTTTCATAGAAGTTTGACGTTTAAAATATCACTTGCACTACGTGGACTATCAAAATCGATGCAGACTTTTTTCGGTGTAACTTTAGCTTATTTTGCAGTACACTAATAATGTGGAAGTATGCAGTTAACGACGAATTAATCTTGAATGTGCTTAGTTACCGTTCTGGAGTCAACGGCTGGTAGTCCATGTGCTACTTGTAAACAAGAGCTAATAAAATAACCGTACACTGTCTTGTACTAACGTAACCGTACAATATTCGTCGTATTTATAGTTCTCAATACACACTGGCTAAATAGTCCCATTGGACTGAAGCCATTTACATAATAAAAAAAAACTGAACTGAATAGTTATGCTGCCAATGAGACAAAATGTAAGTACAAAAGTTTGATTCTAAGCTATTCATATTCATGAACTGCATAAATCTGTTGTGGACCTAATTGTTTACATTATTTTGAATACTTGTAAGGTGACTAGCTAATAAAGTAATCTTTAAATTATATAAAAGGGCCGTTTTAGATAATTTTCGGGTTAAGTGACGCTATTAATTAACTCTCTGATAAAGGTAAGAAGCCGATATTTGGCATGATAACGTTTGATAACATACCTTTAAATTCAGCGGTATATAATTCAGATTTGGCAGCTTATTAAGATAACGACAACGTAGGAATCCCCCTTTTTGCGGAATGCTCCATAAGGTCTTTAAAATTTTCTTAGTGTAGCACTTAGGCTTTCTTCGGCACAAAATTTGA
This sequence comes from Cydia splendana, assembly GCF_910591565.1. Taxonomy (NCBI): domain Eukaryota; kingdom Metazoa; phylum Arthropoda; class Insecta; order Lepidoptera; family Tortricidae; genus Cydia; species Cydia splendana. Next base: position 21,253,453 of record NC_085963.1, read on the forward strand.
AGAATATGGTCGTCTTCGAGTCTACTGTCTAGGTACTCTAGGTTGTGCGTGTTTTTCATTCCCTAAGTAACCTTTGTGAGAGCGATGGTAACAACAGCTTAGAAGCTGGATGAATGCCAAGGTGGCGACCGTCTTGCTCCGCCGCGGTCGTGGTTAGATACCTTTATTGCAAATTGTGTTCTAGCCCTCCAAAGTAATGTTGGCTAGCAGTACCTATAGTCAGTAGAAAAAGGTCATACACATTTTAATGTATTCTTAAATCTTAATGCACACACACAGACTAGAAAGAGACAGGACTGAAAATACATAACTATTGGAAAACATTGTAAATCGCACAAATTTGATTTGCATTGGCTATTACATTACATTGAGTAATACTTGATTTTTAGATAGCAAGTCGCTTTTTTTGAATTTATTATTGTCTAATCGTATATGTATTAGCTAAAATAAAAAATATCTAACTTGCAGATAACTTAAATCAGTACTTTAATAAGCGATAATCGTAGTAAATTCCTTTTGAGCTGTCGCGAAATTCGCGATAAAAATCTCGCAGCTATTAAGTACTAATATTTACAAATTTATCAATAAATTTTATCGTAATGATCTGACGTCACAATCAGCTGATATTCAGTGATATTTGAAAATTCAATCCTGTGTAATAATTATGATATATTTAATTTACTCTAGTAAATACAGATGTGACATCAAATTATCAAAACAATTAGCAGGCAGCCCGACCGACTTACGTGCAAATTTTGCGAAATAATGACTCAATAACATAATAATAAAATAACTGTTTTCTGAACCCTTGTAACATTACTTCAATCAAAAACGTCACTTTTGACATCAGTGTCAAAAAAGAACTTCACGCAGACGAAGTCGCAAGCAATAGTAGATTGTTAACCAAGGGTTGAAAGGCACCCATTTCTGTCGAGGTAGTTTGGCGCTCGAACGCAGTGAGAGCGCCAATAGTCCGAGACGGAAATGGTGCCTTTCACCCGAGTTAAACACTCTACTTTTCATATCGAATGCGAGGAAACCAAACAAGACAAGGCAATTTCGGAAAATCAGCAATTGAAGTACCTAATAGACCTACGGCCATGATTTTTTTCATTAGGACTTACTTGCAATCGGAGACTTTACAAGTGTAAAGATTAATAACCCCTAGCGAAAATCATTTAGATTGCAATATTTACGAAAATACACATTTTTTAACAAACTGCAGTAATTTTAAAATGGTTTGTACATTATAGTATGAAAATCAGCGGGATTGCCTCTTACTTTTTAATTTTATACTTTTTCGTTCTAAAAGCCGCAACAGGCTACCGGACCGCACCGCGACCTTGGTGCACCGCACCACGTAATAACATAATAAAAGTATTTTAAATATTAAATAACTATTTCATTAATAATATAACAAAATTTTTATCTTGTATTTTATTTTATTTTCATGAATATAGTGCTAAATAACTTTAAAAACCAATTTAATATCGTACAAAGGTTTAACTGTGGCTGTATAAGATTTTGCCTTTGCTAATTTACGCAAGTGTAAGGTTTAAAAAAATATTTTTGGTGTATTCCTGTTGGTTCCCGCCTTACGAAATCGAGTAAATAGAATTCAACGAAAGAAACAAGAAAAAATTGTTTTTAACAATTTACTTACATCATTTTTTATAAAAAAAGGATCAACGTGGGATTAGTAAAATTAAACAGTTACCAATTGTTCCAAGCGAGGAAATAAAGACACTATTTTTCCATTTTGTTTCCACCCAGTTGTTCGTGGGACGGGGACGCAGAGGAGTACACTACTTTTCTGCGCTAGAGCATAAACGTATCACTTTCTGCGCACCTTTTAGAACAACAACGACCCACTTTCAGAGCATGAGATATGAAAAAGCTAGTACATAATAGGCCCATTATATCCTCTCGATTGCGCTAGCCATAAGTCCCTATAATATAGTTATACGATACGACTAATACTAACCACAGCAGTAAGATCATATCAACTTACATAATGGCGTAAGTGACTTTCGTTCACTCCCAAGTTAAGTCGTTTTCGGAACTCAGAGCGTAGCGAGAGGCTCGTTACGGCTGTCTCGGACACGCCGTCGCCCACTCGGCAAACAGTTGTTGAAAAAATATATCTGTTTCAGAAGCAGATATGAAAATTGGTAAATATTGAGAAAAGAAAGCTGGAAATTGAATCGGATTTATATAATAATTCTCTCACAATAAAGCGATTGCGACGGATACTGAAATCTACAAAAGGTTTATTCGAAATTAAATGAGTCGTTTTCAGAAGAAGTTCATTAGTGAAGGAGCAATTTTTCTTAAATTTGCACAGGAAATTCGTACTTCTTGCATATATCTAGAACGCTTTCGCGAAACAAATCGATATTTTAGGTAATTTAACTGCTATCCTAAATTAAATTCTACAGTCCTCTGTTATTGCTCTTGAATTGAAATTTTGAAGAAGATAGGACAGAAAGAATCAGATTCTGGAAAGACCTAGCAGAACAGAGATAACTGAAGCGGTTCTTGAGATAGTGGGGATTGCGGACATTCGGGGTTTAAATAATGTACTAATAATTAATTTAATAGAATAACGAGATGTTAAATATTTGCACATTTTTAATAAAAAATGTGGTTAAAATTTAGAAAGAATAGATGCGTAATAATTGTTAAATACATATATAGTTATTATCAGGCATCGTAAATTTTATAGCATTTTCGGTGCAGCGGAATGGTGTTAACGGAATTGGTGTAAACAATTTCAATTTCAGCGTTAATTACGTTAATATTAACCTTAATTTACCATTTCAGTTGGAATTAGGTATCTATACCGATTCCGTTAACGCCACTCCGCTGCACCCAAAATGCTATAAAATTTACGATGTCTGGTTTCTTCTAAACATTTATAATAATAATGTGTAATTGTGTACAAACGTTACTCATACTCTAATGCGTGATTCGATTATCTTTGCGGCACCTTTAAGGAAACCAGACATTTATTTGGCTCAGATAAGATTATTATAAAAGTAAACAAATAAATTAAATGACAAATCGGACCAAGCTAAGGTATGACGTTTGTCATTGGACAAAGTGTGGAAATGTCATCATTAATGACAGCGTTTTACACAAAAATAAAACGCTAATTAAATAACTTACCATATTCGAAACCTAAGAATAATATTGAGAATGGCAACATTGTGTTGTCGGTCGTATTGTCCTTTTCTAGCATATACGTCCCTCTCTCTCTCTCACATTCCCACCACAGAGCAGTTGGTTTTGACAGGTGTTTGACAGTTACCGCCAAAACAAATTTCCAAGTCATTGTCTCAAAATTATACATATTTACACCAGGCAGGATTAAAAGTTTAGGTTTCGAATATGGTAAGTTATTTAATTAGCGTTTTATTTTTGTGTAAAACGCTGTCATTAAATAACTGTACCGATATTCGAAACCTAAGAATAATATTGAGACGTGTTTGTTATCGCCTGGTGGTGGGAAGACGCCAAGCCAATGTGATTATACATGTACTTATTATGTATATGTAATATTATTATATTACGTGTGTTTAATTAGCTATGTAGTACACCCTTTATTTTAACACCTGTGAGGAGAGAGGTATTATCTAAAGCATACAATTTGATATACCATTATATTATGTTACTAACTTTACATTTCATATACGTACTTAATGTACTTATAAATGTTCAAAGAGAAAAAATGAGTCACCACAATGGTGCTATACTTAATTAGTATGTGAAAACTAGGTAAAAGAAGATGAGATAAGTCAGTCTACTCTTCAAGGAGCATACAACATCTGTGGTAAGGAGTGATGTAATTCAAGTATGAAAAGAATAAAATCATAAAGTACTCGAGTAGTTTTTATTTATAACTCCCAATTATTAACAAATTTGATAATAATCATCTAGTAAAGTAAGCAGTTGCAGGAATATAACAAGGACAAGACCTTTCTTATTTCCAGAATCCCTCGGGATTAAGTAGACGAATATTTTAAATATTCGTTATAATTCACTATCACTACCCACAAAGTTAATATTACTTACTAAAATGTCATAGGGAATTACTGAATTCCTTTAATGACTGTGAGTCAGTGTGAGCTATATACTTGGTTATAGCTATAAAATGCATTTAATCCTTTGTACGCTTTACTAACGCGAACGCGAGCTAATGTACCTAAACAAACCTTACTTAAAATTGTGAAGGTTACTTTGAGAGCTTAAGCCATAACATAACACTCATGTGGGCACGCCTAGTTATGACGCTTTTTGGTGCTCTTGGCGTTCAAATGGTTAATATAGAAATGCCACAGAACCTTATCAATTATATTTGTAAAGGTGCAGGCTCATTCTGCTTATATTCATGTTTAGCTATCATCAAGTGACCTTAATTGTACTCATTAATTTCTATATATGCAGTAAGAGTAGTTTACCTTATCTGGTGCCTACTAGTAGGCATAAGCTTGATTGGTTCTGAACGCTAAAGTGGTTTAATTTATGTAAACCATTCATAGCATTGCTTAATTCTGAATATTCAGTTTCCTCTTTCCAGTGTGTAAATTATTAAGAATAAGGTACTTAATTCGAAACCTTAGCTCATCGCATATGTGTTTTTAACTAAAATGCAAATTTGTGTGTTTATTTAGTGATCATACATTATTTGCAATAACTGTGCGGACCATGGGCTCCCCGACCTTTTGCCGGGCACCCGTGGGCCCAAAGCCAACAGCGCAGAGGCCCTTTAAGAGGGACCTATTTCATCCAATGCTAGAGTCAACACTTTGTCGAATCTATTTGATATTTAAGTATACTTATCCTCCTTATGAACTAAGGATAATTGTAACTTTTTGATATCAAATATACGCCGAATTGTCAATTATTTTATATTTTGAAATACATATAATATTACTGGATTTGGACCAGTGTGCTTTTGAATACTATATCTCTGGCCTACTATATAGGGTAGTCTATTAGCATCCCGCCTCCTGGAAGGCAGACTTTTTAGATATACAGTAGCGCTAAGTGTGTGGACCTAGTTTTCCGACACTTGACTGCATGAGATTATAGTGAACATTTTTTTTTTTTTTCAGGTCTCGGGCAAGAAGGGTACCTAGATAGGTTGAGGTCCTTAACTTGTGGATTTTGTAAGAGCAAGACACAGGCGGGGTGTAAATTAATTAATCCACCATGTTTCAAGAGATTCATGTGCAATTGTGCATTGATGCCTTCAGGTTACGCTGTACAGACAGACTAACACTTTGGCAGAGTTTTGCCAACATATAATAAATGACTGCATTTGTTTGGGTGTACATGTTCCACACCAAAGACATATTTACATATTTCAATCCATTTTTGAAAGTTTGGCGTTTCAAAATAGCTTCGCCTTTTCGCAAGGCGTGCTCCTGTTTCTCTATTTTATTGTGCAAGCGAACAGTATCACAATGCTATAATTTTGTATAAATTGAGAACTAGAGGGTCATGCCCTAGGCGTGACCGCCCAGAAGTTGTGCTAGAACCTTTCGTGCAAACCATTCAGTCACTGTTTTTAAAAACCTTTTGTAGTGGGTACATTCCACGTTCTTAAATTTGTTAAACGTGTAGTATCAAACTATGACAAGTCATGATAAGTGAATTAAGCGGTAACAGTATCTGGTCCGTGCATAGAAGCACTTGCCCTTGAGGTTAGGGCATGGGTACGAGTAGTTTATAATAAACTTAATCCGTGCATGGGAGCACTTACGATACAGGTGGTTTAAAACTTCCAGGGTCACAATACAGACATAAGGGTGTAAAATACATAATTCATAAAGGCCCGTTAGGCCAGTTTTGTATATTTTATTTCAAACATGCTTGTGCAGCACCGCCAGCACATAATAATTTCCCATACCATGGCAGTCAGGGATATAATAATTAAATAGGTAGGTAACCTTGGTCATATCGTGTACATAGGTAGGTACTCGTAAACATATTAACTGAAAGACTAATGCTCTCGAGGCAAATATAATGTATGCAACTGTGAGCTGCTTTTACATTGGGATCATATGTATTTATTTCTAGTCTGCCTTAGCAGGCCTAGACTTCAAAGGTTTTTAGATATTCATAGGGCCGTTAAACGGACCTTTTGTACACCTTGAGCAGGCTGTTTGTTTCACACTATGAGTAATATATATTGTAAACATAGCTTATTTCAGAATGGAATCGTAAGCTCTGTCGTGTCGTGAGCTTACCGAGCCTGATTTAATTAGAGTCCACAGATTATCTGGACCTTGGAGGATTGACCACTCCTTATTCTAATTATCAATATTCTGCCTGGGCTTATAGTCGAAATTCAGCGACTAAATTTCTTAGTATTATCTATGCCGCCCAAGTTATGAGGCTTAGCGTCTCCAGACCACAATTTTATTTATATATTAGGTTGCAAAGATTTTATCATCTTTAAAATAAAAATGAGTCGAGATAGGCCTGGAATCGTAGGTTATTTTTTACCTTTTATGATTTTAGAAATGTTACTGTAAATAGTAAGTAGTTTTCACTTTTACCACAGTTAATTAGCCCAATTTTGGGTTTAGCCAACAGGGTGTTCGGGACCCTTAGAATAGATTGGTAAACAGAAATGAAAACTCTAATAACGAAGCCTTGCCTATTTCGACAGATTTTTACTCAAAACATTATTTTAAACCCTTTTTACTTTCTCTAAGAGGAGATATTTACAAATTCATCTTTGTAATATTTTTCTGATTGTGGCCTACTCGCTCGCTTGTGTTATAACCATATCATTTATATTTCTGTGAATATGTCTGACATGCCTTGCGCAGGCTTACATAGGTTATAATATCATCATCAATAATTTGACGTCAGTTTGTGAACGAATCAAAGATTCTTTGGCACACCTTACGCAGGTGGAAACATGGCAGCCTTGCGCAGGCTTAGATAGGTACATAATATATTGGTTTTATCACAAATAACATGACGTTAGTTTGTGAACGAATAAAAGATTCTCTTAGGCACACCTCACGCAGGTGGAACCATAACAGACATAGGTTTAAGAATATCATTCAAATCAAATACCCTGTGGGTAATATTCCCTTAGTTGCGGGTTCCTTGCTCGACAAGGTGAAAGGCTTTAAGCAGGCTTTAACAGGCACTTTTAGACAGTGTCATTCACGGTGACGCGCAGATTTGCCAAAACTAAACTTTAACTCTACAGTTAACTAATATAATTTGACAATATGAACCAAACCATGCGTCTTCGTCAATGAATCAATCTAAAGATTCCCGTATCGTTGATGCCCTTCCAAATCACAGGCTTCCGATTTTATTTGAAACGTTTACAAGTGTACTATTTATGTAGGTAGGTAGGTAGGCTTAAGAATTGACCCTCTTGTATGTAGTTACGTATAGAATTAATAATCAAATTATTCAAATCCAAAATAACACAAGCACATATAGCAACTACATGCAAGAGTTCTTTCCTTAACCGTTTTAGGCTGTAAGTACCTTAATCAATGATCTAGTTGGAGAGATATAGGTTGGTAGATAAAGAGTGAAATACTTCACGATTTCGCATGTCATTCTTGCGCAGAGCCATGCTAATCTCTCTCTATGTCTAGTCAGATTTAAGTTTATGTACTGCCGAAGTACTCACTTTCCACAAAAATAAATGCAATGTTTGCGATGTAGGTTTGTTCGTTACCTTGTGTCCCTCAGAGCGGAAATAGAAGCCCCGCGAAGCGGGGCTTCGTCGACTCCTATAGCGGGTACACATTATTTATCAGCAAGTTTATTACCAAAAAATAAATTTTGCAATAAATATTATATTAACCCGGAACGGGATAAAAAGACAAATTGCTGATAGATACTTGGACAGATAAAACCTACACACACGTCTATAAGCTTCTACCTTCATACGTAGGTTCTACGTAACACGTATTAACTATCCGATCCTTTCGTATTCGAAAACACAAATCACTTGAAAACTGAAGGGTATGCCTCCACAGATCACCATTTAAGTATTATAATTTCAACCGTTATTAGTTATTATACACACACACACAAAGATTTAAACTAACAAGACTCTGAAGAGACTTAATGTAGGTATAAAATTAAATTATAATGGTGACACGTGCACGCTTTACCAGCTCGATATGTTTTCTAACATGTGTTTTAGTATTTTCATTGGCATAGCCACGGTGCGCGCAGGCAGCCTTTGAAAACACTTGCACATCACTATTCCGGATCGTTTTTATTTGCTAGATAGTTTAACGGACAACTAAATTTAAATATTTATTTCGAACGGCAAAAGCCGTTAGAAACTGTTTTTCAATATAGTCAGCTAAACTGGGGTACAAATTCAAAAACTCACCAGCAGTTTAGCTTCACGACCTTCCAGATGGAAAAACAGCAAGCCAATGACTTGGAAATTTGTTTTGGCGGTAACTGTCAAACACCTGTCAAAACCAACTGCTCTGTGGTGGGAATGTGAGAGAGAGAGAGGGACGTATATGCTAGAAAAGGACAATACGACCGACAACACAATGTTGCCATTCTCAATATTATTCTTAGGTTTCGAATATCGGTACAGTTATTTAATGTTAAATTTCTATGGTGCCAACACACAATTACCTACACGATACGACACCCAGTGGGTACTATACGACGTCGTGTCATGTTGCGACGCCGCGCCGCCGTGACGTGGAAATCTACGACGTTCATGGATTGATTCACGATACGATATCGTAGCGTAGTATTACTCGATCACAATCAGAATACCATTCGAAAGTACCGTTAGCACAACAAATTAATAATTATACTCATAAGTCAATATATGATAATATAATTAATATCAAACTTATACAATAAAAGGTAACCTAAAATTAAAACTACCTACAAAACTAAAACTAATACCTAAAAAATAAATAAAACAGCATGGGTGACCTAGCCCAATATATATTAGGCTAGATCACCCAGGTCCGATCCCGGAAGGGTTCCCATGAGGCTGGCTGCGTTCCCCCTTTGGATGGCTATATTGGCTATGCCCATCCGTTGGGCGAGGAACGAGCCAGCCCTACGGTCCCCGGTGACCTTGATGTTTTTTTTGATATCTGCCAGATTCGTTTGTGAGCGCTTGGGCACCACGGTCCCAGAGTTTCGGTTGCAAATATGGCTTCATCCTACAAGCCCAGACAGTTATTGACTGAGCGAGCGAAGCGTCTCCATGGTATAATAATATACTCCGCCTGGTACTCCATTCCCGTCTTTTCTAGGTCACCTAACTGACACGGGCCTACGTCATCATGCGACAGCGCTATATGATAATATGCGATAGCGCTATATATAGCGGCCATGTTGTTGTGACGTAGGCCCGTGTCACTCTGGGAATGGAAGACCATGTTTTATTAGACTATGAGCGTCTCCATTGCTACGGGTAGGCGGTGAGAATAAATAAAACTGTAGTTTTTAAAATAACGAACTAAATTTATTCCCCCTTAACTTCCGCCGCAAGCACACGATTACGTCGTAGGGTAGGGTACGTTCTAGGCCGGTACTGATTTTGCTCCGAGGACAGTTCCACCACGCAAGTACTCCCCTGAAGCTGCCGGAGCCACTGCGGGTTAGGAGACGGACGAGCTGAGGGACGTCAGCTGGGGCCGCTCAGGAACTGCCGGGCTGTCTTCACGGCTACGGTCTTAGCCGTAACTAGGCTCCCTGGAATTTATTTCCATTGTGTAAAGGAAAGTTCTTAATATGTCTCCGCTGACTGTACCCGGCACGGCAAGAAGCAAAGCAGGAAGCAGTACTGCGTGATGATGATGGTGAAAGTTTGGTGATGTGCGGAATGGTACAGTCAGACGGAGTTTACACTTTGCACTGATGTTATGTTTAAAAGAACAAGTTATAAAACAAAACTGAGTATAGGATCTAACGGTCAAATTTTGAATTTAAAAAATTACTGGAAATTAAATTATCTCATAGACTTTAAATAAACACAATTTAGCAATTAAAACGAGATGAAATAAGAGTGGAATGATTGCAAGAGTACCTAAATTAAGTGGCAAGCAAAATCACACAAAGAAATAGCATAGCGAAATAGCCGTTAGAAATAACATTCAAATCTACCTGCTTAGAATAAGCGTAAGAAATGTTCAACACTTACCCAAAGGGGATTTAATACACTAAAAAATGATTCCATTTGCACTAAATGAGTGCAGGAACGGAATGAATAAATACAATCGAACAAATTAATTCTCGCCGGGCACGACAGACGTCGCTGCGCGAGGGCAAGCGAGCGTGCGCCGGCGACGAAAGCTAGATCTGTCCTGACTCTGATCGACTCGCGCGCGGACCCGCGCGGAGAGAGGGTCCGCGGGACGGGGACGCCGCTAGCCGGTTTACTTCGAACAAAAGAGTGTTGCACGAAGTACAGTGAGTCGCAATAAGAAGGAACAGTTTTGTAAACATAATATTAAAGTGTTATAAGTTATTTATCAATCTAATTTAATTTTATAAATGTAACCTAGGTTACGTAACGTATCTACGTTACAATACCCCGGCGCGTGGTCAAGGATTTTATGTCATCTAAATGAAATAAAATCCGCAGAACTAAGCACTTGTTAATACGCTTCCATAAATCTTCATTCATACTTCACGCTTGCATAAAGAACATTAGTAATTACTCGAAAATACGTTCAAGATTAAAATTACTAACGCACAATTACAAAATAATAATGAGGCATCTCGTTACACGAACTAGAAACCCTACAAGTACACTTGTTAAATAGGAGGTATCACACACTATTATAAAATTAAATTATTATCTCCAGAAGGAAAACGAGGCCACACTTTGCAATTGATTACGCAATTCCCGCACTGTGCGTACAGTATTTGGAAGTGACAAGATTTTATTGTAAAAGCCATTGGTTTTTTTAAATATGTCAAGAAAAATTGGGTAAATGTTGAACAGATTTAAAAAAAACAACAAAAAAAAATACTCCGTCTGTTACAATAGTAATTAATAAGTTACGAACGTTTTTGGTTGTTTTTCTTTAAAAGCACGAAACAAAATTGTAAGAAGGAAAAGCAGAAAGAAAGAGAAAAAAACAACACAAAATAAAAAAAAGCGTTGGCGCCCACGTTGGGCGCCAGTGCTACGGGTAGGCGGTGAGAATAAATAAAACTGTAGTTTTTAAAATAACGAACTAAATTTATTCTCCCTTAACTTCCGCCGCAAGCACACGATTACGTCGTAGGGTAGGGTACGTTCTAGGCCGGTACTGATTTTTTGCTCCGAGGACAGTTCCACCACGCAAGTACTCCCCTGAAGCTGCCGGAGCCACTGCGGGCTAGGAGACGGACGAGCTGAGGGACGTCAGCTGGGGCCGCTCAGGAACTGCCGGGCTGTCTTCACGGCTACGGTCTTAGCCGTAACTAGGCTCCCTGGAATTTATTTCCATTGTGTAAAGGAAAGTTCTTAATATGTCTCCGCTGACTGTACCCGGCACGGCAAGAAGCAAAGCAGGAAGCAGTACTGCGTGATGATGATGGTGAAAGTTTGGTGATGTGCGGAATGGTACAGTCAGACGGAGTTTACACTTTGCACTGATGTTATGTTTAAAAGAACAAGTTATAAAACAAAACTGAGTATAGGATCTAACGGTCAAATTTTGAATTTAAAAAATTACTGGAAATTAAATTATCTCATAGACTTTAAATAAACACAATTTAGCAATTAAAACGAGATGAAATAAGAGTGGAATGATTGCAAGAGTACCTAAATTAAGTGGCAAGCAAAATCACACAAAGAAATAGCATAGCGAAATAGCCGTTAGAAATAACATTCAAATCTACCTGCTTAGAATAAGCGTAAGAAATGTTCAACACTTACCCAAAGGGGATTTAATACACTAAAAAATGATTCCATTTGCACTAAATGAGTGCAGGAACGGAATGAATAAATACAATCGAACAAATTAATTCTCGCCGGGCACGACAGACGTCGCTGCGCGAGGGCAAGCGAGCGTGCGCCGGCGACGAAAGCTAGATCTGTCCTGACTCTGATCGACTCGCGCGCGGACCCGCGCGGAGAGAGGGTCCGCGGGACGGGGACGCCGCTAGCCGGTTTACTTCGAACAAAAGAGTGTTGCACGAAGTACAGTGAGTCGCAATAAGAAGGAACAGTTTTGTAAACATAATATTAAAGTGTTATAAGTTATTTATCAATCTAATTTAATTTTATAAATGTAACCTAGGTTACGTAACGTATCTACGTTACACCATTGCAGCTTGGGCAAATATACCTACCTACCTACTTGTGTTGTGACATAGCTACTTCCAGCAAAATTTGTGGCATAAATGTAAAAACATTAATTACGCAACTTAATTAACGTTAGTATTCTCTTTAATTTCAGGTAAGCAAAGGAGTAGTGATTGACCTGAGAAAACGACATTTTCCTACTAAAGGATTTGTAAGTATATCAGAATTTTGAGTTCTTAAAGACCACGGAGAAATTCTTATTAGATTTCTTTCCGGTTGATCTTCAAATTTGTTGATTTTTTTGTTTCTTTTTGGCCATGAAGTTTTTTAAAGTGTTTACACACAAATACTTCATTGACAGCTTATTATTATACAGTGAGTGAAGTACCGTGGAAGTGTGCAATTAATAAAGTACACTCAGCTACTAAAACAACTACCAAACAACGTCATGCCCTATAAACTATCCATCATAGTTTTTTAAGTCAATTTTCAAAAGAAGAAGGAGTCAGTTGGCAGATATTATTCATAACGGTTTCGTAACAAGAAATTAAAATCTAAATCGGGGTCCTGTAATGTTGTTTTCATTTGCAATCGATGTGATGTGACGTACGGCGCGATTCGGGAAATGATTTAGAGATTCACTAGATATGAAATAGTAAAGATATGTGACGTTCTAGGGCACAAGTACCTTATGGCAGCTGGCGCTTACGCTATTATTAACGCCGCTCCAATATTCAGCCGGGGCAATGGTACATTTTGCCGTGGAACGTCACATATCTTTACTATTTCATATCCATATAGTGAATCTCTAATTCATTTCCCGAATCGCGCCGTTAAGCGAGCTAATTGATCGAATCGCATGCGATTATCGGTGACGTTTGGAGAGGCTATTACATATCTCGCTCGCACTTAGGGGTTGTGCACAAATCACGCGAGGTGTTTTCGGCTACTTTTTGACCCCCCTCTCCCTTGGTGATATTTGGTGAGGTTTTTGGCTACCCCCCTCCCCCCACACAACCTCATTTGTATCTTTTTGATTTTTTTTCATTCTGTGACGTCTAGGTTCTGTTGTATTACAAGGTGATAAATAAAACTCAGTTGGTCAGTCAGGTGTGCTCCGCGACCCGCCTGTACGCCATGACAGATGACAACAGAATGTCGACTTGCAGGTAGTTCGCATTGCACTTTTATTGTATAAACGTCACATCTCTTCCTTTTTATAATGATTTATTTATTTTATTTTATGCGTTAGCCATGCAACAATAGTTCAGTCATCTCACATCTGTTTATCTTATAACTGCTAGGTTAATTTAGATTCTAATTCCGACATACTACCACCGGTTCGGAAAACCAGCGTTAACCTCAGACCCGAGAAGAACCGGCGGAAGAAACTCGGCGAGGTGTGGATATATTCATTTCTCAACAGTTCAACAATAAACATTTTTTAACAATATAACCTTGGAATATTTACACTATTCCTAGTATCTCTCTCAGTTGCTTAGCGGTCAGCTGGAAGAGATCCTTTAAAGGGATGAGTTCGCCTTTGTACACATTTATTCTATTCTCTTATTGTTATGTACTTGTTTAGCGTAATAAAATGTTTTAATACAATTATGGTTTTACTTTTACAATATCAGTCTCTCTCCTTCTCCTTTTTTCAGTTTTGAATTTTGAGTCTGCTTTCTTTTATTCAAAATGATAATAACTCGAGGTTTAAATATCTTACGAGTTTAACCTTAATTGATACATATTTTCTTTGGATGCTTACACTTTTCTAGGTATTTTCATTAGCGTTCAAGCTATATACACGTTTCACACAATTAATACCTATTTCGTGAATTTCCAATAAAATTGTAACATACAGGTCGCTTTCCAATAACATCTCGTACATGTACATTATTTATTGGCAACAACTGATTTCCTCAGTTTTACTTGGCTGTTTTATAGGTAATATAGTATAATATATAGATATAATGCAATTTATAATATACGTAAATGGTCCAATGTTAAGTAAGGTAAAAAGTCATACCAGATATCACAACCTATTTAGTTTTACTTGTGTACTGGTATGTTATTTACGCAAACCATGATCTATACAAATAGATTTCTATTACTCGGGTAAAATGATGTAGGTACCTACATATTTGACCGTTATTATTATAAATTGCATTGGATACATTATTTTATTACCGTTTTTTAATTATAATACTTGCTGAATACAGTATTGACCTCAATTATATTCAAGTATGGTATATCGACTGTACTGTTAATCTAGCAACTTAATGTTACTTATACAATGAATGATAAGTATTATTTATGTTATGAAAACAACTTTAATCCCTGCTTACAATTGGAAGTTGATTTTAGCCTTGACTATAGTCTACAGTAGCCCTTGACTACAATATACACAGCCTTAATTTGACCATGGTTACAGTCACATTAATAATTTTTTTTTATAGACATTTTGCTTCCTTTAGGTTCAATTACTTACAGATATATTATAGAGCAAAACTAGCACCTGTGTATGTTCATTTTGATGGTGGCATATATTGTTTAACTCTAATTATGTATATTTTACAAGGAACCAATGGAATTTCATTACCATGAATACGGTTTCAACGAGTACATTGTTCGAAGATTTACTTTATTATTATTCCGTTGCTTTAATAACTAGGGTTTTATTTCATACTTGGTACTTAGTACCTGTACGATAATTAAACAACGACTTAAGTAAATAACTCTTTGATAATATATATGTACTCTTGCAAATATAGAGGCTCGATCTGCAACCTCAATTTACAAGGTTTGTTTGATTTTGTTAGTTTCAACCTCAACTAGGCAAACTGCAATTTGGTGCAATCAAGATCACGTCTGGTCCTTACGTTTTTATATGTACACATTATAAATTTCCCACTAACGTGCCTTTTTATTACACTTAATTAAAACTCATCTCTATTTGGGTAACTGTCCGATATTGACGCCATCGCTTGGCCGTCCATTTTACGGATTTGGTTACTATGTTCGTATGTGTATGTTTTCACTATTAGGAACAAGTCATATATAAAGTAGCGCAGTGGGAGTGCAAGGTTTCACGCATCGTCACTGATTGGTACTTTGTATTTTTTTCAGCATTTACTTTAGATACCTACACAATGTGTGGCATTGTGACGGACCCAGCGTCTATTTATTTACCTTAAATTGACCTTTGACCTGATTGTAAATTTATAGAATTACTATTGTGTTCTTTTGGCACTAAAATTAGTTGATTGGCTTTAGGTAATTTTTTTTTTTAAATTATTGTGTTCTTTTGGCACTAAAATTAGTTGATTGGCTTTAGGTAATTTATTTATTTTTGGACTTTAATTTAGTCGGCCCGTCGACTTTTATCGGTACTCATTTAGTCCTAGTGCAGCTTTGCATTTTGAATTGGCCTTTGTAGGCACATTTATCACATGCCGGCACATTTTATCTTTTAGGGGGAAGGCGGCGCCATTATCGCAATCCTGTCTACCTGTTTGTTATGTTTGCCCAAAAACTCTTTCAGTTGCCTCCTAACATTTTATCAAATTTGTTCCCATAATCACTTGTTTATTGTAACTGAAACCCCTAGATTCAATATTTTCCTTTAGATCGGCGGAGGCTCAATTTTCCGCATTGAAATCACATTTAGAATCATTAGGAATAGATTAGATTAGAAATTTCCAAAGTACAATTCTTGTTGCATCAGTCGAAACACGAATCGTTCATACAAACTCTGTTTTTGCGAAAAGTATTCTTATAATTTGTCGACAGCAACTTTAAAAATGTCCATTACGCTAGCTTCTGAAACGTGCGTACTTGGAAGAGTGCTCGCAGTTAGCAGGCACACGACACTCAGGCACATTCTAAAGCGGACAATTAAGACATCATTGTAATACTATCCGTAAGTAAGCACGGAACATGTGCGTTAGGTAAGTACCTTCTAACTACCGAGTTTCTGTACTTAAGGAGTTATCGAAGTAACCTAACGTGTAACAAACAGAACAGGTAGACACATATACATAGGATTGGACCCCAAGACATACATTAAAGTTCAACGAGTCTTTGTGACAATAACCTGAGTTTCACTCCTTAACGTTAATTATAGTCACATATTACTAACAATTTAAATTTTATGGAATTTTTCCTGAGCTATATTTATTTTTAATTCTGAAGAACTTATCATTTGCACTACATGGGCCGATATCCCATGCAGCACTCGCGGAGCTTTTCACTCCAATGGTATTTCCTTATTCGGACTTAGGTTCCACTCACGGAGTCTTCACTCCAATTGTAGGTATTTATTTATACGGAACTCGTATCTTGCATAAACTATACATTAATACCATTGTCTTTTCAGCCTATGAAACTCGACTTTTCTAGTTTTCATATTTATAGGCAAGGTTGTGTCAATGTCTAGTTAGTTATTTTAAATACACCATAGTCGGCATCAGCAACCCCGCCCCACCACCATAAACGCGGTACTTGCATTTGAAAACTCGTTTAAATAATTAAATAAAGAACTTATTTAAGGAGGACAAGGTAAGCATTTCATGAGTTTCCAAATGTAATCGATCACCGCGCAATCATTGCTGGCGCGGCAGAATTATTAAGCATAGCCATACCTTCCCAAGGCCCACGGTCCTACCAGCTGTAGTAGATACTTTCTAAGTTCGGTGGAAGAATGTTTTACATTTATTCGGAATATGGTTTTTTTTATTATAATTATTTTCAACAAAATCTGTTTACTGCACACATGTACGACTCTAGATTCTTCAGACTCTCAAGACTCTTAGACCCTTTAGACTTCTTTAGACTATTTAAACTCTTACAATCTTTAGACTCTAACTTAGATTCTGTAGTCTCCTTAGACTCTTGAGACTATTTAGACTATTTAGACTCTTTACTTTTTAGACTATTTAGACTCTACTCTTTAATCTCTTGAAACTCTTTAGACTCTTTAGACTTTTTAGACTATTTAGACTCTTTAAACGCTTTAGACTCTTTAGACTATTTAGACTCTTTAGACTCTTTAGACTCTTTAGACTCTTTAGACTATTTAGACTCTTTAGACTCTTTAGACTCTTTAGACTCTTTAGACTCTAGACTATTTAGACTATTTAGTCTCTTTAGGCTCTTTAGACTATTTACTCTTTAGAGTATTTACTCTTTAGACTCTTTAGACTCTTTACTCTTTAGACTTTTCAGACTCTTTTCACTCTTTAGGTTTAAACTCTTAAGACGTTAGGTTCTTTAATCTAACTTATTTTTATTTTTTATTTCCTTATACATATATTATGTGATGTGAAAAGCAGTATGGGTCACATGGTAGCAAAATTATTTTCACTTTGGGCATTAACACTTGAATCCCTCACTACGCTCAGTATTCCATTTTAATACCTCGCTTCGTTCAGGATTCAATGTTCGCCGTCGCCGTAACCATGACATTTTGCTCCTTAGCGACACAACCTAATGTTAATTGAAGCAGAGTTGCATCTGTTTTGCTTCGTTCCATTTTAAACAAAACAAAATCAACCCTGAATCCTACACTATAGATTGAAATTTCAATAGCAAATTTCAGACTTTTTCCTTGTATGGCTGGGCCCCAGGAGGGTGAGTGCAATATTAACACAACAACATTTACAACCATAAAAGTATTCCATTTTTGGAGAATACTCGTATTAAGCTTAAGCTTTACGACAAATTTCACCGACAATATCAGTTTGTTTAGGTACTTATTTTTCCTTTTGCATTATAGAAACAAGACCCAGATAATATTATGCTGATTTGGTTAAATAATTTAAATGCATATCTAACTAGCACACGTAAGCTAAGTAACACCATGTTGTATAGCAGATGATCTGTTGATTTTTATTGAGTCTGACGCTAAATAAAGCGTACACTTATTATTTATTTAGGTATATAACTTCTGGTTAAAAGTGTTAACCCTATTATGTGAACTATTATTAAGCATTTGTCGTTAATTTGATACATTTGTGAGCTAATAATAAACTACAGCGCACCCAGATATTGTTTCAACAACCGTTAACGCAGACAGCACCACGTTGGTATACTTAGTTACCTGTAGTAAATTACCGGTGAACAGACATATTCAGCACTACACAGCAATATGCGCGACAGTTTATTTATAGTTTTACACGCTTCCTTAAATACACAGTCGCTATAAAAGTTTTATTTCTATTTTATAATAACTTATTTTACTGTATTTGGCTTAATTTCTGTTCACCGACCCGTTTTTTGGAAAGGTAAAAGCATTAAATAGTATTTAAACTGAATAAGACGTTGAAATGTGCCCTATAGTAATAATATTAGCGTAAAAATAGTTCTTTTCTCGATCAAAATATAGTTTAAATACCAGAAGTGTACCTTATAAAGATGTTTATGTGCTCAGAGCTATAAATTAAGTCCACAATGGGTCCATCATACCTGTGCTATTTGGGTCATTCGTCTCCCTCCCTTTTATTGAAAAAATAATTTCAAACTGATAACTTTTTGTCGGTTATTTAGCAACTACATCGATTTTTTGTTTTTTCTTACGTTCTTTATCCTCGTCGCCATTGTGACGTCTAGGTTCTGTTGTATTACAAGGTGATAAATAAAACTCAGTTGGTCAGTCAGGTGTGCTCCGCGACCCGCCTGTACGCCATGACAGATGACAACAGAATGTCGACTTGCAGGTAGTTCGCATTGCACTTTTATTGTATAAACGTCACACATTCGACCTAATTTTAAAATAAATAGTATTGTATAGAAAATCTTGTTTATTTTTCTATTTTCGTTAAATAGACTCGCTATATTGAAGTGCAGAGTGAAGATTTATGTTTAACGAAACCGAGCAAAAGTATCTACTCATATGGTAGGTTTTTTTTACTTAGTTTCGTTCACTGTAGAAAAATACACGTGAGGTTTACTTATAACCCCCCTTCCCCAACGTGATCTATCGTGATTTTTTCGTGACCATGTCGAAACTTGCGTGATTTGTGCACAAGCCCTTACTGGTGTGCGAGAGTATCATAATAATATCAAAACTTTAAGGACCGTACGGTGCCCCAACTTAAGTTACCAAGTACCCAAGTTGCATAGAAAAATGGTAACTTAAGTTAGGGAACCGACTGTACCTATTTATTTATGAGATGGAGGCCAATTCAAACTTCCATTTGACATAAAAATGATGTGATTCTGTTCTCATTGGCCCGTGCGTCTTACTTGCGCTAATATATGTACGAACAAGTGCAAGCGAAATTACATCATTTTGATATCAAAGTGTATGTTCGAATTAGCCTCTTGTTGGAATTTCAATGTAGTTATCTTTTAATCTCCTTTTGATGTCTACGTTTGCGATAATTGGCGATAATTCGACTTGAATTAATTGCGTATAGAGATTAAATGTAGGTATACGTATATGTAAATTGGATTAATAAATTAATGGTACATATTATTGATACGTAATATTCTGGGGTTTTGTTATCTTTACACGTATGCGAGCAATTTTTACTGATGTACCTAGTTATGCAGATACCTCATATAAGAATGATCTATAGTAAACGTCAAATGTATTCTTCTTCTTCTTCTTCTTGATCGGGACACTCTTGACAGAGCGGTCGTGGTCATCATTGGAAGTCTCCCTTTGTGACACGTTTGACGGCTCGCCTCCACTCCTCCCTGACGGCTGCGCGTTGTATCAAATGTATACGTAACGTAAATATAGCCATGTCAGATAAACGTCAGGCCATACAATGTGTGGCCTGTTAATGGGTACTCCGTTTGGTTATATCCTCCAAGATGTCACGTATCTAGTAGTTAAATCGACAAGGTTGTAAAGTGGCCTAGAAATCAAATAGAGTCGGAACAAGAAAAGTCTGCAGCGGATTTGAGAGCCTACGCAGTGCAAGTGTTATTTATACGTCATAATTTCATAGAAGTTTGACGTTTAACATAACACATGCACTGCGTGGGGTATCAAATCCGCTGCAGACTTTTCTTGGTCCGACTCTAGGTTGACTACAGTTGCTTGGTTGCTTAGACTTGGTATATAAATGAAGTGTATCGCATTATTTAAATAGTTTTTATTTTCCAAAATAATATTTGATTGGTGAAAATGCCTTTGAGCATACTCGTAAACAATGACCTTTTATTTATGTAGACGTGTGACGTTCATAGTTGACAAAATTAAAATTTGATCCAACGATTGTGACAACTTGACAGGTTGGCGTCACCCATACGACTAACTAAATATAGGTTCCGGAACCTATATTTAATGGCTCACGATCGTGCGCCTGGTACCATATCTACCTCAATTTACTTACATCTATGCTCGTAAAACATCTTGTTATATGAAGTAAAATGTATTTATAAGTAAATTGGCTATGGTTATCAAAGTCCTTTTGTCCTTGTAATATCTTGTATGTCAAAATGAGTAAATTCGTTTCCACTAATCCCAATAGCTCTTGCGTTCGGCATATCGCTAGCCATAGCTTCGATATCTTTTTTGTCTAGAAATTTATTATGTTTCCTATAATACAATACAGTATAAACGGTAACATGGGTTAGGTTATATGGTGGAGGGGAGGGCGTTCCATATATTTGGTAGTTAACGTTCTGGCCATAGTCCCAACGCCGGAAGGATTCGTCTCTGATGTTCTGAGCATAGTGAACAAGTTGTTTGAGAGAAGTTCCTATGGATGTGAAGCCGCCCAAGCTTGCGATGTACGACTGAAATACAAAAAATTGTTGTTATGCAAGTAATCGAATATGTTCACTACAAAACTCCCGTGAGACTTATTGATGAGGTGAGAGATAATTATTTTTAATGGACTGCTCTGATGGCCTAGGCCAAACCACGTTCGACATGTTGCCTCCCTGTCACACTTACGTACGAATTCACAAGTGCGACTGAGACGCAACACCTCGAACGTGGTTCGCGGTAGGCCCTCTGTTCACGTATTACGTCGCTCGACATCTTTCGATACGTTTTTGAGGATCTTTGATTGGAGCAGTAGAGATGGTATAGGCAGCAGGAACTTGGTTTAATAAGCTTGCCTGTATTATGTAGGTAGGTATTTAACTATTTAATTTAATTTTTCATGAACAAGTCTTTATTTATAAATAATAGAACTTATGTAATTACCACAATACTCTGCACTGCAAATTGGTGCGTCACTCCTGTATAGGTTAAATTTTTATGCAAATTCAGTGTAGATATCTCTCCTATACCCAATCCTATTGCCAAATTCTAAAAATAAAAAAGGTAATTCCTTTACAAACATGGAAATAACTAGAAAAAATACAATGATCAAATACAGCGTTTGGTGTCTGTTTGTGTTCGTATTACAGGCGGTTTACCAGTCTATGTAGGTAGCTCTTCAAAGTCGACAATTTATCAATACAAAAGCCAATAGGGCACTATAATAATCTTAAAATAAATGATTACTGCAATATAACGATGTATACTTTATATACATATAAGGTTAATGACACATTAGAGATATAAAAGGGCCCCAATGTCAGAGAAAATACTAATAGGTTAAAGATTTGAAAATGTAATGACTCTCAAAGCGTCAAAATGAAATTATATGAAATAAGTGTTTTGCGATAGGACTGTCATGCTAACAACAGACTGTTATGTTAGCAATCTCATCATCATCATCTGAGCCGTCCAAAGACGTCCACTGCTGGACAAAGCTTTGTAATCTAATGCCACAGAATACATAGCACAGTAACATTAAATTGAAAGATATTAATTAATAATACTTACATAAAGAGGAATAATCATAGTTGCAACGGCTTTCAATTCCGCCGATGGGAAGAATTTCGTATACCCAACCGGATCTAGCAGTTGTGCCATCTGGAATTTCTTATTGTACTCGGGTTTGAAATGGTTTAGAATTAAGAAGGCAGTCCCGCCTTGGGAGTCTCCTATGGTCAAAAAGACAAAAAATGATTTTCACGAGGACGGTTTACAATGATGAACCATTGAAGAGGGAAGATCTACTAAGAATCTTTCTAATAATTTTTTTGGTGCTTAAAATATTCAATCATCATTCAAACATATAGTGTTAATCACAAGTGTACGGCCTGAGTGGCAAGCGTTTAGCGGAGCGTTTGGCGGCACGGGCAAAGTGGCGTCAAGCGTCATTTAGTTGAGCGTGAACTGAGGCTGCTTGTATTGTTTGCGTTTGCTATGAACGCCTCACGCCCTGCTTGAGCATCCACTAAGTTTGCGCACTTCACCTATGAAGCGTGTCTGTGATTCGCCAGTAGTAGAAAGGATGTAGTCAACCATAGCGCGGATGTCGAAAATGGCGATCTCCTCCCAGCTAAAGTTGAAGAACTCGATAGCGTCCTTGTCAGGGTCGAGGGTTTCGTGAGCTCTGGAAAAGGGATTGCCACGAGCATTCCCCAGCCAAACGTCGAAGCCTGCGTTGGATAAAACGAACCCTGTAATAAAAATACTAGGTACATTACAACGCTACAAGTTTTAAATTTTGTTCTTGAATTTTGTCTATAGCAGAATTTCTCTGTAAATAGTGAGGATTCTTTTCCACTCTATCGTGGACGTTAATTTAACATACATATAATTAAATAGAAGTAGAATCATTTATATAAACGGTAGCGCTTTCTTTACTCTTCAGAATAATAAAATACCTTTTCGGGTATTGAAGAAAGTTATTTTACTTTATTTCCATTGTTTCCCATTTTCAAGCTAGTTCTTGTAAACTGCCATGTCATGTACCTATAGACTCAACGCTTTTAACGATCTAGGAAACTCCCTGTCGTAAATCAGGGGCACCTTATAATAAACTTTTATGTCCGTTACATGCTATTTGGGTTGCTGAGACAGAGAGTAGGATAAAAAGAAAAGAAAACCCACCTAGATTACTGTTCGGACCTTGATTGATAAAGTCTGCCGAAGTTCCCATAATCCCGTGCATGAGAAGAATAGACGGCTTTTGTTCCACTTCAGACGTGCCTTCTTTCTTCGGTATGCGGTGCATGGTTAGAATGTAACCATCTTCCGTGGTTACTTTAAGGCTCTGCAGGCTGTATCCTGCGGCTATTATGTCTTCTACCTAGAAATTAATCATTATAAAAATCTTAAACACTATAATAAGTTTGATCTTATATTATACCTAATACCGGCTGCAAAAAAGTAATGAAATAAATGAATTTGTATTTATATTTATATTTTGAATCGCCCTGCGGCTCTCCAGGTGCAAAGGTGCCCATCACGCTCGCCGCGTGCTAGCATTCCCTACCTCTCCCCTCTCCCGTAATCGCCGCCTAACGTTCATCATAACGGAGCTACTTACCAGATCTTTTCCTTGAGTGTTGGCGATGAAAAGAAGGGATAGATAGATAGATATATAGATAGATAAATCATTTATATGGGATAGCAATAGTTCAGTTCGCATGCTGAATAACCATTTGCCAGTCCAATGTTTGATATTTTCCCCAAACGCCGTATCAATTATTTCTATTATTAAAATGTGTTCTTGTATAAATAAATATAATAACGCGATTGCTAAATTGTATAGGTCTCTAGTCTAGTTTCGCAATCACTTGATATTTTCAACTTATGGCATTTAGAACAAGTTGATTAAAAATCCTAGAACATTTTGAAGTGTCAGTTGTAATATCAACATTTAAAGGCACTGGACACTGATTGCAAAATCCGTGGTTCTGACACCATCTGGTTCGCTTGCTAAATAGGTAATGTTTTTTCCACTTAAAAAGCTAATTATAATTTAATTAACCTTCCGTAATCAGACAAGGTAATCGAATATTCCGATATTGAGACTGTAGCCATTCGTCGAGTAATAATTGCTACAAATAAGCATCTGTTTTCTGAATTGGGTTTCTAAATAATGCCTCAAAATTTAAAGGTATCAGAATCAAAGGGCCTAGCAAAGATGCCAATCGTTTGCACCGTAGAGCATGAAACGGTAATCTCTCTCTATATTAGTGTGACAGAGAGACCTGAGCGTATCGATCACCAACGGCGTAAACGATTGGCGTCTTTTATAGGCACCCAGGTCCGTCAACTGAATCAAAAGGCTTGTTCAAATTTTGAAATCGATTCGTCTTGGGCTACAAGTACGTGTTGAGTCCAAGGATTCCTGGGCCTAGGAAGCAGAAGTGTTATATGCAACCGCCGGACACTTAACCTGATCTGGGAGCATGGGCATATGGGGGCAAGCAGGGGTTCAATTTGTTTCCTTGGACCTTTTGTTTGTGGTGCGTGACCTATAACTACAATTTTAATCAGATAATAAGTGAAACGCGACAACACCATTAAACGTAAACTTTCTGTGAGTCTTCTGAATACTCTTATTTTCTACAGTTCCACTCCACTTGAAAAGATCGAAGCTAGTTTCAGAAACGAAGCAGGAAATTCTCACCTCATCTCAGTAGTACTTTTTAACTTATCCTTTTAAAAGTTGAGTTAAGAATGATAGTCGAACGCTCCAAGTTCGTTTGACGGGGTGTCGATAGAACACGCTTGTAGTTTGCAAGAAAAATGTTCGCGCGGCTTGAGACGTCGACGTGATCAATTGAGAAGAGTATTTTTAAATGGGCGTATGTCGTGTGATTTAATTTAAATTGAACATTAAGCATTAATTTGACAAGGTGTGTAAACGTAAAAAAGCTATTAGTTGTAAAGGCGGCAATGCGAAAATGGTTTTTTTAAATGAATTCTGAGTTTTACTACCAATACGGTATAATTTTTCAAATTTTGCAATATATTTTCTACTGTACAAATTTCAAACTATTTCACACCTATCCTTTATATTGAAAGGTTTTTGGACATTTATTATGATCGCAAAATTTAACATGACATTATTTTTTTGTTAACTACAGAACATGCCACTACTAGTCCTGCTGCCTTCTATAACCATAGCAATTCAGGAATTCTCAAGCTTTTTAGTGGTCCGTACAAAACTTTGTTCACGGAACACTTATGGAATCACTTCGGTCTTGCAAATCATTTAAATGCATTTTTCTCAAAGACCATTTAACGCATTTTATATAGTAAAAGCTAAGAAACTCACTGAAACAGTATCTGCACAATAATTCATGTCAGTACATGTCATCGTTATATCCTCACAAACACATGGATATGCCGGCGTGGTAAGCCCGCGAAATTGATGAAGCAGATACTCTTCCTGCTCACCTAAAATGTCTTATATCCATAGCAGAAACGTGGCGATTAGGACGTTCTTTATAAGCGGGGATGCAACTTGATAAATGCACGTAGCAGATGGATGCATGCATGCCACTTAGTCATGATGAGTTGGTAATGGCCCGAGCGAAGCATTAAGCGATACACATTGTAGGTATGTTATTTACAACATGTTAAATCGGATAATCTTGTCTGATAGAATAAATAAGAATCCTGACCAATTTTTAATACATTTAAAAAAAAAATTCGAGAACGATTTTTCGACTCTATCTATAGAGCAGAAAACTGAGGTTAGAACCCACGAGTTTTGACCACCACGACGTATGAAAGGTTAATATGTCGAGTATATCACTGAGAGAAAAATCATCACCAGGAATTAATAAACAGTTCTGTACTGGGGGAAAAAATGAAGTTTTAGTAGTAATCATGGAAGTTTCACTATTTCTGTAAAATTTATTTATTTCTACAAACAGCTCAGTAATACTAAATCTAATTTCAGCAAACAGACTTTAGTAAATGGAGCATTAAACAAAGTTCAGTATTTGTTACAATCCATTTTTATTACTACTAAAATTCTCCGATTTTTACTAGTAAAGTTTGTGATATTTGGAAAAAAGCATCTGTGATTTCAAGTTATATCACAGTTATATAAGAGCCTTCGGTAGAGAGTACCATTTTGTACCATTTGGAGTTGAAACTCTAGGTCCATGGGGTCCCAGCGCGCATAAGTTGTTCGCAGAAATCGCGAAGCGTCTGGTTGACGTAACTGGTGACCGAAGAGCTGGCGGCTACCTCGCACAACGTATCAGCATTGCGATACAGCGAGGAAATGCCGCCAGCATCCTTGGTACAATGCCTCAAGGGCCTATTTTAGATTTAAGCTAGTTATTAATTTAGTTTAGTAGTATCACTGTATATATATTGTATGTAAATAAATGGGGAAAAAAAAAAAAAAAAAAAGTTATGATTTTAGTAAATGTCTCACTTACATAGTTTTGTAATATCTAAAAAACGAGTTCGCGGGAATAACATTACCCCATTTAAAATAACAATTCAGTTGTTACTATAGCGACATTACAATGTTTACTGGTATTTAGTAGATAGACTTGTTGTGTTTATGTTCATTGTTGTACCAATCACTAAACGAGTTTTGTAATACCAACACAGCGAAACGAATGTTAGTGATTTTAGTAAAATTTACTACTTGCTACGTTCATTTGGTTAGAGTTAGTATTGTGTCGGATGTCGGGCGGGCGTGTCTCGTGTCTTCTTTGTTTAAAACATACTTAAGTTAAATAATAAATTTAGGATATATTGTGGGCCATGGACATATTAACCCGCGACCTACTGTGTAGTTGGGGTCTACAGGAATTTTGTTCTGCAACTTCGAGCTAGCTGTTGTTATTCTAGTGATAATGACATCATAGGTAAATCTAAACTGTTTGCAATTCCAACCTCCCTAGCACAGATGCGCCGCGAGAGCATGTTGCGCGCGTAATAACTACTAGTCTCTTTCTGACTGTATGAATAAGAAAGGAATGGGTAGAATATCTCGACAGGCTTTTATAGTGCCTCTTTAGTACAGAGATATACTACCAAATGCTTTTTTATTCATACAGACAGAAATAGAGACGGGTAGCTACCACGCGCGCGACATGCTCTCGCGGCGCCCGTTTGCTAGGGGCGGAGGAATTGCAAACAGTTTAGTTTTTGCCTGTGACGTCATTATCTCTAGAATAACAACAGCTAGCTTGGAATCGCAGTACAGTTTAGTAAAACCTATGACGTCATCGTCTCCGATATTGCTAAAGCACGCTTAGAATTACAAAACGGTTAGTTTTCACCCATGACGTCATCACCTCCGATATTGCTAAAGCACCTCTCGGAATAACAAAACCAAATTTCTGAAATTACTCTACCATACTTCAAATTACAAATATAGAAGTTGTATTTCCTACTAAATGTAAATTGCAAAAGTCAATTTGTTCCTATTAGTTGACTCTCCTTGTCCCCGGATTAAGTTTTTATTTTTGTAATTCTAAGTGTGTTTTTGTTAGTTTTTTGTCTCAGTGTATAACTAGGTAGTTAGCTTGTAACACACAATGCTATTGATAAAATTATGATCACTATTTGATATCGATTAGATATGATGGATTGATTATTAACACCTGATTTTTAGGGTTCCGTACCTCAAAAGGAAAAAACGGAACCCTTATAACATCACTCGTGCGTCTGTCTGTCTGTCCGACCATCCCCCCCCCCCCTTTATCTCCGAAACTACTGGGTCTAAAATATTGAAACAAAATACACAAAATAGTTCTTTATCTATAGATGACAGGGGAACCTATTAGAAATGCGCAGTCAAGCGTGAGTCGGGCATAATTACTTAGTTTTTGATCCGACCCCTACGGGTTTTATAAAGACATTTTCATTTAGTCCAACCTATCGATAGTCTCCTAAAGTCACAACTGGAATCGATTTTGAATGTCCGTTTTAACGAACCAGCTTGGACCCAGGCTTCTTTGCCCATTAGGTTTGGCGGTTTAGGAACACGCAAAATATCGAGTGTTGCTCTGCCGGCATTCTTGTCCTCAATCCATAGCACGTCTGATCTCGCAGGTAAAATCCTTAAAACAACAAACTGCGAGATCGCGTGCTTGGATGAGGCCAGGAATGCCTGGCTAGCCAAACTGCGAGATGTGCCACCTAGACCCGAGAGGCAAAGGGCCTGGGACAACTTGGCCTGCACCGCCGTCATGAAATCCCTAGTTGACAGTTCGTCGGGAAGGGACCGCGCAAGGCTCTTAGCTGTGTCCAGACCAGAGTCTGGACAATGGCTACACGCCTACCCATCACCCCACACCGGCACATTCATAGAGCCAAACACACTAAGAATTGCCATCGGACTCCGGGTCGGGGCCGATGTATGTGTAGACCATAGCTGCGCCTCTTGTGGGGCCCCTGTTAATCGCCTTGGCCACCACGGACTCGCCTGCTCCTCGGGCGCCGGCCGCCTATCCCGTCATGCCGCGCTTAACGACATCCTGAGGAGAGCGCTCGTCAGCGCCGACGTCCCTGCGGCTCTGGAGCCCCAGATCGCAAGGGATGACGGCAAGCGCCCCGACGGGATGTCGTTGATCCCCTGGCGGTTGGGCCGCGCGCTGGTGTGGGACGCCACCTGCGCAGACACGCTGGCGGCGTCCTACATTTCAGCCACCAGTAAACAGGCCGGGGCGGCGGCTGACGTCCGAGAACGTTCCAAGGTTAATAAATATAGTTGTCTCGGCGCACACTACGAATTTGTAGCCTTCGGCGTCGAGACTCTAGGTCCGTGGGGTAGGGGGGCTCGGGGGCTCCACAAGGAGCTCAGCAAACGCCTAAGGCAGGCCACAGGTGACCCTCGCGCGGGCAGCTTTCTCGCGCAAAGATTGGCCATAGCAATCCAGCGCGGGAACGCTGCCTGCGTGATGGGCACCTTACCAAGGGCGCAAAGTTTTGATAAATATTTTTAGTTTTTAGCTTTAGTTTTTAGTTGTACTTAATTTTAGTTTTGTATTCATTTTATAACACTTATTTTACAATAAATGAGTTTTCCCCCCCTTTTCATTCACGTTCCACATAAAAAAATACATTGTTATAAATTGGGTAACGTACAGAACCCTTGGACCGCGAGTCCGACTCGCACTTTACCGGTTTTTATAAATAATATTACACATGTCATTTTGTATAGTTTAATGCAACATTAACAAGGAATAAGCAACGTCTTGCAATTAACCACCAATTAACCTATACATATCATATCAGTCATACATATATTACTAGCCGAGTCCGAAAATAGAAACAAATCGAATGAGATTAGTGAGATTACACTCAAAACTGGTTTAATGCCTCAATTATGTAATCGTTCACCAATTCCTTAGAGTCTTTTGAGAAAATATAATCTACATGCCTAAACGTATCTCTCTCAATTTTCCTGGCTTTTGTATTGGGCATCGTAGCGGCCATTGCTAGAACATCTATCTCGTGTAAGAGGATATCGCTAAGCGAGTAGTGCATGGTTACATCCACGGTGACTTTGCTAAGGTCGAATGATGGTGGGGTGAGGGATCTGTAGACTCGGAGGTTGGTCAACAGGCCGTAGTCCCAACGTCTGAATAATCCGTCTTTGATGTTTTGGGCGTAGTGGGCTAACTGCTTGAGCGATGAACCGCCCATTTCAGGAATGGCGGGTAAGGTTAGACGGTCAGCCTGAAAATAAAAATGTAACTTTTAACGCTTTGGCGAGGCGAAATCTTTCAGATTGGAGCGGTTGCGAGGGAGCAATCAGGAAGAAATACTGCAGACCGTACCGCCTCCACAATAATTTTTATCTCAAGATAGTTTAATCGATAGCTTATTTAATTGGGTATCAGTATCACTTATAATTTACGTTATAAACCAGTATAAGATTCCTTCTGACAGAAAAGGCTTTTAACAAATATCATGGGGTTGGAAAGCGTAGATTTCTTCATGTACCTAAGTGCAAAACGTTGCCAAAAAGAAGTATATACTTAGGTAAGTATATAGTAGTAAATTCAAAGATGGATTCATAAGTATTCACTAAATCAAACCCACCATTAAATAAGGTACTCCGATCATTTCACAGAACGTCTTGTACTCCTCATCTCCGGCGCAGTAATCGACGACTCCATCTTGTTCGATTGTCTGACTCTCGGACCGGCGTAAAGCGTCGAACGATATTTCCACTATTCCCATGCGAGTACCCAAAGACTGGAAAATATTTAATTATTTTAATAATTTTCTTCCAACAAAATCATTTGTTTATAATACCTAAGTATATGCGTTCGTCAAAACCGTCGAACAGTAGAAAAGAGAATGTTATACACGTATTTTGCATTTAGTGTCGCCACGTAAACCTCTTTTACGGACAGATTACTTCCATTTAATTAGTTGTGTGCTTTCGCTTATAAGGGTTTCAACTGAAATACTCACGTATAGAATGCTTGCAGAATCAGAGAGCCTCCTCAAAGGTGGGAAGGGGAAATTCTCCATATATCCAACACCGGCCAGCAGATGAGCGCTCGCGATCTTCTTATTACTATACTCAGGATCCATCGAAGCTAGGACTAAGAAGACTGTCCCTCCCTGGGAGTGCCCGATGTAGTGCAACTTTTCCTGTCCGGTGAAGGCAAGTGCGTAGTCTATCATCGCTGGGAGATCGATAGTACCGACGTCTTCCCAGCTGTAGTCGAAGAATTCCAGCTTCTCTTCAGCATCGTCGGGGTTGAGGGAGACGTGTTCGCGGGAATATCTGTTTCCGCGCTGATTGCCCATCCACACGTCGTAGCCGGCGTCAGCGAGGTTATATGCTGGAATACCATTTCATTTAGGTACACAAGTTTCAAATTTTTGATAATTTAAGAAGTTAACATGGTACTTTTAAATGATAAAATGAACTGGACAAAATCTGGCACCTAAAGACATTTCATCCGTTCTTAGGACTGTGTTTTTAGAGTGTTCTTTTACTATATTGCAAGCGAATGACAACAAATAGCCGAATCCTATTGAATTCATTAACGCCAGGAACATGTGTTCCTTTACTAAGCTGTAGGTTCCAGAGGGATAGGCGTTCCTAGAAATCTCTTGGCGTGATCGCGATTATAGCCTTTGTTCACTGGGGCACTTACCAATGGCATATTCAGGGCCCAAATGCAGGAAATGGCTAGAGGTGCTCATGAGACCATGCATCACGAAAACAACGGGCCTCGGTCCTGGAGACCCGTCTCTCCCATGGGGTATGCGGTGCAGGCTCAGAACATAGCCGTCATTTGTGGTCACCTGATGGAGCTCGGCGGGATAACCTTGCGACTTTATTCTGTCGATCTGTACAGAGGGGTTGATATTAGAATTGAATTAAGTACGAGAAAAATTAAATTTTGACTGTAAGACATTCACGAGAGGTGTGTAGGTCTGGTAAGATTAAAATGGGAGCTAGAAGTTAGATAATCGGTAGAATATGTCCCCTTAAAGACATTCCAAGCTGCATTGCATACATTTTCGGGTCGCTGACCAGACCAGAAAATATTTCGATGGAATGTCTGTCGGAAGTCTTCAACTAAACTTGAGAAATTATTAATGTAACGTCCCAAATCAGGCAAACAATCACAAAATAGGAAGAGCACGGGAATTCTATAAACCAAATTGTGAATATTTAATATTTCTAACACTTATAGTGCAAAGCACTAAACTTACAAGTCTATTATTCCTCCTCTCCCCGACATCATTCTGGGCAGATACCGATAACACCGCAGCCAACACCACGACCAGAACTCGCGCCTCCATTTTGTTTACATTCGCCGTGCAAATTGGCAACGCTTGCTTTTAATTCAACGTATTTATTTAGGCTTTATCTGATGAATTTATCATCGCAAGATCTTTAATTGATATGTTGTAGATCTTTATCTTTATTATTGAAGGCTTTTTGTTTTGATGATAACACGGTTAGTGACATTGTCAAGGTGGATTTGAAGAACGCATTTGTAAAAATATAATTTTGATAAAAAACAAAATAATAACTAAATTCCCTTGTTTATTTTAAAGGGATTTTTGAAACTACACTCATCATAATTTGTTCTAACCTAGCGATCATACAGGTAAAATATGCTTAGTACATAAACTTCATCAATTTTATCACCGACTCCATAATAATCTTCTTCTTTATACTTAAGAGCTGTGCTCTTGTCGGTGGAGCAATCTCCTCCGGTCCTCTGCCAACTCCTTAACCTTCTGGTACGACACGACCTGAACCTTTTCTTTTATTTGGTTGAAATAATTTATTCTCGGTTGGTCGGTCGGTTAATAAATAATAAGCAAACCAAAGCGCCAAAGGAGCAAAGCTCACCCTCACTTCTTAAATACATGGCACACGTCCACCTTTACGCTACGACAGGGAATTCTTCAAGAAGCGGGTATTTAGGGTTCTCAAGGGTCGGCAACGCTTAAGTGGCTCCTGATGTGCTGTTGCTTATGTCCATGGCTGACGATGACCGCTTCCCATCAGGCGGCTCGTCTGCTCGTTTACTGACTATCACATAAAAAAATAGGTACAAATAATATATAGTTACAAACGAAGCTGGGTGCGATCACTAGTATAAGGGAAAAGTCTCGATATCGATAGTTTGATTTATCCATATAGGAATAAATCACTATATCAGTCAGTAAATTATGCCCCCTAATGCGTGATCTGCTATTTGCTAATTACTTATTAGATTTCAGTTATCTTCAAATTACATCTCCAATGATGAGTCGCAGTGCGATTAGATATAATTGATTAATCACTGTGATTTTAAAATTTAGAAATGCGTACCTACGTAGTACGTACGTGTGACGTTACTTGATATTGATAATCAATAAGGTACTAGTATAGTGCGAAGGTAGTAGTGGTAGTAGTATAGTATAGTAAGGTAATAGTGCTCGATATGCTAATGCTCAATAGATGACACCTCGCTGTCATCTCTATTGACAATGACGTAAGTTTCAAGATGACATGTACTGGGACCGCGTCGAGCACCAGTAGGTACGTTTACCAGGTTTTTTTTACACACTTATTTAGCTTCACTACGTATATATATAACTATATCTCTTTGTACCTATGGTGCTTCAAATCTTGTGACTTAAATTTGAACGACTTCCATGTCTGATTGACCTGGAATTTCTCATACTTCCATATTTCCGAGGACAATGCAATAATACGCTAACCTGGAGCTTATCTGATGATGCAGTCGGAAGGTAGCCGGGTGGATTTCAGCACAAAAAAATTCACCATACAAAAAAATAATTTTTTTAAATGTTTAATTTAACACGATTCTAGCTGGGTAAAGTAATGGGGGGCTGTATATTGAGGATATGTATGGTATTTATACAATCATTTGTGGCTTATATTTGAAGTTATCGCTTTCGGAAAATAAAAACGCAAGATGGTGATGACAACCATGGTATGGTAATGACTCTTTTATAGACGGTAATGACACTGCATGTACGGTAATGACGATTTGGGAACTAATTTACATATGTATTAAAAACGTATTAAAAAAACAAAAACTTTTTTTAATTGTAAGACTTTAGAACTTTAATAAACATTACAAATAACATGTTTTTGAACATAAGACTAGCTACATAAATTATTTTTAGAAAATTTTAAAAAATACATTTTATTCATATAAATAAATATATAACAAGTATTTTTATTGTATAATTTTAAATAATTTATGTTCCGAAATAGGCAATTTATGTATTCATTTATTTTTCTGGGTTTTTTCAATGTTAAATCATATTAACAATATTGTACTCTTATTATCAGTTTAAACCCGCATCTTCTTTTATCTACTGCATAACTTGGTATTTATGTCATATTATAAAATTACTGGCTTACCAATGAGCTTAATTTTTATGATATATTACTTTTTTTTTGATAGTTTGATTCATTGCACAAGTTTGTATTTTTGTTGTTTTATTAATTAACTTTAAAAATAGCTATAATGATTTAAATCCATATATATGTTGGTTAATAGCTAAATGTTCAGGATTGTAGAAGGACCAGGCAGAATAAAAAATTGTTTAAAAATAGAAATGTACTGTATTCTGCCACACAAGTACATATAAAAAAAAATAGAAAAATCAGTTGCTTGTTACATGTTCAAAATTGCAATGTCACAGCGTTAGCTAGGTCGAAAATTAAGACAGAGGTCGCCTCCGTCTCGCCGCAGTCCCCGCTGAAGCCTTGCGTTTCGTTCCAACATGCCCGCCCACGTTGAAAGGTTGGTCTTTCAACCATAGATTTACTTTTCGATTGGTAGTGGACATATTTTGCTGAACGCACGACGGATGATCCCAGACGACGTCCGGATGTCGGCCACACGATTGATGCCATCAGATCCAGGGATGACGCTAACGATTCTACCGAGCTTCCATTTCATTGGAGGGAGGTTGTCTTCTTTGACGACGACCATGGTATCGGTTGCAAGTTGACCCTTGGCTTGCCTCCATTTGGTTCGCTCCTGAAGTTCAGAAACATATTCTTTATACCAGCGAACCCAGTAGTGTTGCCTCAATTGTTCGATCCTCTGGTACCGTGTAAGTCTCAAAGGAGGAATCTCTGTCAGACAGGGAGTCGGAAGAGCTGTGAGTGGCCGTCCGATTAAAAAATGGCCTGGAGTAAGTGGTAGCAGATCAGAAGGATCGCTGGTTAAAGGAGTAAGAGGCCTTGAATTTAAAATTGCCTCTATTTGACACAGTGCGCAATAAATTTCTTCAAAGGTTAGATGACAGTTACCTAAGACTCTAATTAAGTGGTGTTTAGTGGATTTCACCCCGGCTTCCCACAAACCCCCAAAGTGTGGTGAATATGGTGGAACAAAGTGAAACCTAATGCCGTCATTGGCTGCAGACTCAGATAACGTCCTTGCATGACTGGTAAGGAATCTCTTTAATTCATTGTATGCCCCGACAAACTGGGTTCCATTGTCGGAGTATATGTCAGAAGGTAAAGCCGCGGCGACTAACGAATCGCTTCAACGATGCCATGTAACCTTCTGCAGACAAGTCACTACATAGCTCAAGGTGTACACACTTCGTTTTAAAACACACAAAGATCACGATGTATACCTTTATGGTTTGACTACCACGACCCTTTCGAGACGCAGCCAGTATAGGACCGGCATAATCTACGCCAACAACCTCGAAAGGAAAGCCTGGCGTTACTCGCGGTGAGGGTAAGTTGCCCATAAGTGGCGCTATAGTTGTCCCGCGCATACGAGTGCACAAGACGCATTTGTAATACGTTGATCTAGCTTGTGTACGACCACCGATTGGCCAATAGGTAGACTTTACATATGCTAGCATGGCTTGAGGTCCCGCGTGTAACAAAATGAGGTGAACGGAATTGAAATATGTCACCGTTATAAAATGCCCTTTCGGCAAGATAGCTGGATGCTTTTTATCAAAGTTAAAAGGCCCGTTTCTAAGTCGTCCGCCTACACGCATAAGTCCTTCAGAATCCACGAAAGGATTCAGTTTTGTAAGCGGGTCTTTGGCTTTGAGTAAGGTTTTATTTTTAACATCATCATATGAGTAAAATGATTCTATCTGCGATAATTTTACTAAAATATTCGTAGCCGCATGAAGTTCTTTAGTGTTAAGAAATCCCGAATTTCTGACACTACCCGGTCGTGCGTTATTGATAAACCGTAGAACGTAAGCGGTGACTCGTTTGAGTTTAGTAAAATTGGAAAACTTCGTAAGATTCAATTCTGATAGAGGGGATATTGTAGCGTCGGTCGCTACATTAGCAGTGATTACCTCAGCCTTAACTTCATCACTATCCCTGCTCGCGTGGTGATTTTTGGGCCAGTCCTCTTCGTCATTACGTAGGAATGCTGGACCATTCCACCAAATATCAGCCGCAGCAATTGAACCCGCATCAATTCCGCGTGAGACCAGATCCGCTGGATTGTCCTTAGTAGGTACGTGTCGCCAAGGCCAACTGCCAGTGATTTCGAGTATATCAGCTACGCGATTTCGTACGAACACCTTGAGTTGGTTTGGTAGCATTCTAAGCCATCCTAACACGATCATGGAATCGGTCCAAAATGTACAACTGTCTGCTTTCATGCGAAGTGATGATAGTGCTTTTTGGTAAAGCTGTGCTCCGATCAAAGCTCCGCATAATTCCATTCGGGGAATAGTTACCGGCCGAAGTGGAGCTACCCTACTTTTTGCCATGAGTAACCGAGTAACTACTCCTGTGTTAGTGATAGTACGTACGTACAAGCAAGCTCCGTACGCAGATTGAGACGCATCCGTAAAAATGTGGAATTCCACTCGCGACGCGTGGATTCCTACGACACTACGCGGAATGCATAAATGGTTTAATTCCGGTAAAGACATTGTTATGCTATGCCACTTTTGAGAAATCTCTTGAGGCACTTCATCATCCCAAGAAACTCGTGAAAGCCATAGAAGCTGAAGCAATATTTTACCCTGAATGACAACCGGCGATAAAAGACCTAGAGGGTCAAATATTTTTGCTATTGTGGAGAGGATAACCCGCTTTGTTAATTTTTCAGGGATTTTTCCTAAGTCGATAGTAAAATACAAGACATCGGCTCCACTTTTCCAACCTAGCCCTAGCGTCTTACTTTCGTCCAAGTTGCCTAAATTTAGATTTCTAGAATCGTCACTATGTTCATTTATGAGCCTAGGTTCATTTGAACGCCACTTGCGTAAATTCATACCAGCACTTTTAAGTACTGCACTGACCTGAGTTATAATGCTGGTGGCTTCTTGCTCCGTATCTGCCCCGGACAAAAAGTCATCCATGTAAAAGTCATGGGCAATGATTTCAGTAAGTCGAGGGTCCGAGCAGTCCATTGATAACTGTTTAAGGCACCTAACAGCTAAGAACGGAGGGCTGGCCGTACCGTAAGTGACCGTATTTAATTTGTATATGCACAGAGGTTCAGATGGATCATTGCGCCAAATGATTTGTTGCAAATACCTATCGTCAGGGTCAGGGTGCACGACTATCCTCCTATACATTTTTTCCACGTCAGCTGTGTACACAAAACGGTATTGCCTAAACCGTAACAAGATAGCTATGAGATCGTCCTGAATAGTAGGTCCTACGTACTGAATGTCGTTCAGCGTGACTCCGGTAGACGTGCGCGCACTAGCATTGAACACGACCCGGAGCTTTGTCGTGAGACTAGACAGCCGTAACACGCCGTGAAAAGGCAAGAAGTTTCCTACTATCTCATTGGAAGTAACCTTGGACATGTCTCCCAAAGTCTCGTATTCGTTCATAAAATCTTTGTACATAGACTTCAATTGTGGCTGCCGTTCTAGTCTGCGCTCTAACGACAGGAAACATTGTTTTGCCCGCTCGTAAGAATCGCCCAACGAAGATACAGGCTGCTTTAAAGGGTACCTAACCATAAACCTACCGTCCGGTAACCGAGAGGTATTTTTAACAAAGTGTTCCTCGCAAGCCCGTTCATCGTTGGTATAATACGCCGTCGCGGGTTTTATTGTTGCTTCGTCTAACTTCCAAAAACGCGTCAATTCATCATCTTGATTATTAATTTGAACGAAATTGCAACAAATGCTTTTAGAGTTAAGGTTATGCGCATTACGACCAGACACTACCCAACCTAGCTTGGTCTCATAAACTATGGGCTTGTTTCGTCCCAATTTAATTTTATTGCTACCTAATAATTCCATAAAGACCTCGGCACCAAGAAGAATATCGATAGGTGCCGGCGAGTGGAACTGAGGATCAGCCAAGACTAAATGTTCAGGTATGCCTAGGATTGATACATTTACCTTTTGTAAAGGTAAGTCGCATGTAGCTTGTGGAACTACGTAAAATGGCCTTTTCATGCTGAAACTTTTGTCAAACAACGATGAAAACCTTGCGTCACATAATTTATGTACGTTTGACTTAATATTTTGAATGCCAATTAAAGACGCATTTACCTCCCTAATAGGTAACTTAAGTTTTTTGCAAAAGTCAGCTCTAATAAAATTAGGTGATGACCCATTGTCCAAAAATGCGCGTGCCATATGTGGTTTACCGTCTCGATCATATACTTCTACTAGCGCAGTAGACAGTATGACTTGACCCTGTAAAGCAGGATAGGCCGGCAACAAGACGTCTAGGTTAGCACTGCAGCCAGGTTCAGATGCGGACTCGTCGTGCTCGCTTGGACTGCTGGGAGTCACTTGTATCGCCGGCATTGCTACTGGAGCCTTCGACGGCAACCTATCCACATGTATAAGCGAGCTATGACGTAATGAACACGACTTGCACGGACCACGCCTACAATACTTCGCTATGTGCCCGGGTTTTAAGCAATTCAAACATACTTTCATCCCTTGAACCTTATTAGCACGTTCTTTATTAGATAACGCGAGAAAGTCGGGGCACTCAAATAACCAATGACCACGCTTACATGACGGACATTCATATGTAAAAAGTGGGCTACTCACAGTATCGGTTTCACGTTCATCTAGTCCTACGAAACATTTTTCCTTTACCCGTCGCACGGCGGAGCGCGCGTGCGCCGCAGGGACAGCGCCGGCGCCGGCGGCGAGCGGCCAGGACGCGCGACGTCCGGGGCCCTCCATCGCCATGGTTTCCAATAGATCCGCACGATCGCTGAGGAAATGTATGATAGCATCGAAAGTAATTGTTTCGCAACTAGGCACAAACTCCTCCCACTCACGTCTAGTAACATTGTCAAGTTTTTGACATATTATATACACTAATAATGTATCCCAATGGGTGGTTGGTTCATCAAGGGTCGCTAACGCACGTATATTTTTGCATATCGTGTCTATAAGATGCCGAATAGCTGTCGATGACTCCTTGGTAATTGGGTTTATATTAAATATGGCCCTAATATGATTATTTACTAATAACCGCTTATTATTGTATCTGTCGCATAATAATTGCCAAGCTATTTTATAGTTACTACTAGACAATGCTAATGATTGTACAATTACTGCGGCACTGCCTTCTAATGAAGCCCGCAAATAATGAAACTTGTTTACATCATCGATGGAGTCGTCATTATTAATCAAACTATCAAATGTGTCGCGAAACTCAAGCCATGTATCATACGAGCCTCCAAATTTGGGTAAAGAAATAGTAGGTAACTTACATTTTACATGTGGATGACGCCGTGTATTATTATCGGAACCCCCATCGCTAGGCGCGACCTTGGTATGCATGGTTACCAATTCCTTAGCCGCCGCGACTGACGAGTAGTACAAATCCTCGAAGTCAGACCTCTCGTCTAATTGGGCCTCGTCATCCTCAACCATATACTCCAACTTGGTTTGAATCTCGTCATACGTGTTGTAAACACATTCTAATTTAGCGATCCTAAGTTGCAGTTCCGTCACCTGAGCCGCACACAATGCTTTTTCGGCTAACTCGCGTATATAACCTGAAAATTTAGTTAATCGCGACTTAATATGACCCCTCTTTTTAACTAACTCTTTAATCAAGGCTTCATTCATTTTAAATTGCACTTAGTATTTACCTTCTTAGCACTTTCAACACTCTGTTCCACTAACAACACCAGCACCACGAGAGAACGTAAACTAAAACACTTTCTTACGAATTTAATGTTAATTACTCCGATGTTGTTTACTATAAGCAAGCCGGCTAAGTTATGGCGATAAGTACCTATGTCGGCCGGGCGTACCGTTAGATATGGCAAAAAAACGTTTATCAGCGCTCGACCGATGCACTTATTATGCAATTATGTAATTGAGATATATTTGAGTTTTAAAGTATGATTTATTTGTATCGTAGTTTTTAAAATAGGTTACGGTTATTATTTAAAGGCCTAATATAGGGTTTTAAATATAAGTTTCTTTCTAAATTGTGTCAAATAGAGGAATATTATTGAAAAATAGCTATTAATGCTTCTTACGTAAATGATTGCAAGATATTAAGGAACGGACTCACTTTTAGCTCCTCTTAACCTGTTCACTCCTTATTGACGTCGTCGGATTGTAGTATTCCGGAATAACGGTAGAACAGTTGATAAATTCGTAGCTGATGGATGAAGAT
The DNA here is from genome assembly GCF_910591565.1 of Cydia splendana. Lineage (NCBI taxonomy): Eukaryota > Metazoa > Arthropoda > Insecta > Lepidoptera > Tortricidae > Cydia > Cydia splendana. Next base: position 21,293,587 of record NC_085963.1, read on the forward strand.
ATAGCCGCCTCGGGATGTTTCAAGCTGCACTCCTCACTGGAAAGCCGGTATGTTGGATGCGCAGGAAACATTCCACACGTTGCGTTTCTTCTTTGTCTCAGCCGTAATGGCGGTCCTTAGTCCTTAATATCTCGTAGCTCGCTGATTCAAATAATTATCTGGCATCGAAGACCATGTTCAGGATTGTAGAAGGACCAGGCAGAATAAAAAATTGTTTAAAAATAGAAATGTACTGTATTCTGCCACACAAGTACATATAAAAAAAAATAGAAAAATCAGTTGCTTGTTACATGTTCAAAATTGCAATGTCACAGCGTTAGCTAGGTCGAAAATTAAGACAGAGGTCGCCTCCGTCTCGCCGCAGTCCCCGCTGAAGCCTTGCGTTTCGTTCCAACACTAAACATGAATATATAATCAGTGTTTTATAAGTTGCAAGACCCCTACTTGTAATGCATGTCATAAGTTACAAAATGTTAGGTATTGGGTCCGGTGACTACCCAATGGTATAATTATTAATTGCTGTAATTATATACATCAATTAATATAATATTATCAAAAAACATAAAGCCATCACGATAGTGAGCCAGTACCGTAGCCTATGGTCGCCTAAAACTTAATATATGTTGCTTGTTTAAATACTTTGTTTTAACACGACTAACATGCAATTACAGACTCTAAGTTGCACGATTTACATTATTAGATTATAAAAAAAAAACATTTGTATGTTCTAAGTTCTAAATGACCTAAATTTTGCCTACTTCAGTCAAAATGTTAATTAAAAACTAAGCATCCTCTAGTGTGAAAGAAATAGTTATATCTTCTTCTACATTTATTCTACATTTATAAGGTAGACATTATATAGTGTTAGAAGACATAGAGAACGTTTTTCAAACATACAGCTTAATTTCATAATAAATTATAGCAAAATAACTAGAAAAGTTTCTGAGAACCGTCATCACCATACACATGAAATCATCACCGGTCGTCTTTTTTTCCCGGTGATGATGGGTATGGTGTTGACGACTTGAGAGTTTCTTGTTTTTATTTCTAGAATACGAATAATAGTAGTTAATGTCTATGCTACACAATAAACTTCATGTAGTTTGCCATTAATTTCAGTAATTATTTCTAATATATCATTTGTAACTTTTTTAAACCAAAGCATAACGGTGATGATGCTCTGTTGTGACAAACTACGTTTTACAAATTTGTTCGTAATATTTCTCGCGATTCAGTGATGTGACTTTATAGTGAAATCATTTTTGGCATTCTATACTAAAGTGAAAAATAGGGCAAGGACCTTTAGCGGTATTTCGTTGTTCATACACCGAGATAAGCTCACATTGACATTACCATGACGGTGTTGACGAATATTCGTGACAAAATTTTAAATATTTTTAAATGTACTTTCTCGGTGAAGGAATTATTGCATATTTTTTCATGTGTTAAACAACAACATGGAAAAGATATAAGTAAAAGAAAAATCGCAATCGTACGATAGGTATGCTATAATTTTCACTGCAAACAAAAAGCTTCAGATTTTTCCGGTCGACGGTGATGATTTTAGACACATAAAACATTTTATATAAAAAAAACTATTAAGTTATTGGAGATGGTAATTGAAGGAACATGAAGATAATAGTTCTTAAAAACATATAAAAAAGTTGCAACTCGCACAACCTACTAGTTTTTTTATAAAGACCGAACCATAAGTTTTCGCTGGATTTTGAAATCCACCCAGCCAAAGCAACTCTTCGATGGAAAAACATAAACACATTGAGTTTAGGCTCATTTGAAAGGTCTCGAGAAGAGATTAGAAATGCAAAGGAGAGAAAGTACAGTCGGCAATAAAAGTGTGTATCAAAAAATATTTATGACGGTTACTTAATTGTTATCGAATTATGTTAGAAGAATCCCATACGTCCTGGCAGGGATCGGAACCGGTTTTTTTGCAAAAACTTCCGAAATAACCTTATATTTCGAATTATTTTGTACTCAAAATGTAGGACTCGGTTGTATTTTTAGGTAACGACTTCGTATTATTAGATTGCCCAATTAGGAATGAAATAATTAACAAAGAACGAAAAAATACCGTTTTCGTTCCCATACAAAAAATACCGGTATCCGATCCTTGCTTCCTGGATAGCACAACAAAACTGTGGAATGAACTATCGCCCGCGGTACTTTCGGACGACCTTCAAACCTTCAAAAAAAGAGCGTACCCCCATTTTAAATGCCGCCTCTGGTGTTGCATATTGGCCGCTCCGATATATCTGATGGCGACTGTACATCAGTGGACCTTATGCCTTTTGTAATAAGGTCCACCGATGTACAGTTAGAGCGTTTTCACATTGTCCGATCCGATATCGGATGTAGGATCCTACATCGGCGTAGTCAGCCCGCGAGGGCGCGCCCGGGCGCCGTCTTTAGCGGTCGCGCACACTACAACAAGCATTATGCCTACACATACGCACACAAAGAAATATTATCGGTCCGACATCGCTGAATTTATCGGAAGCGCCTTTCCGATATCAGATGTTGGAAGGCGCCTATGACAAAAACAGCTGCAGGAGGCCATTGGCATTAAGTCCGCCATTTTTGCGTTATTGATCGTTTTTTAGTAATAATGATTTATTAAATGCATAAATAAATACAGAGAGAAACATATATCTTACACTTTACGTACTTCCGACATCCGATATCGGATCGGACAATGTGAAAACGCTCAGGAGTGTTGCTGTTCAATACAACTCCAAAATTCCCCAACATCAATACAACTTTTTAATTAATTTCCCTCTCGATATTCAAAAGAAGGAATGAATATCGCTAATTTGTTTAAAAATGAATATGCAACGACATCGATCGGCCCAATTCCATGTTAATGAGCTTCATTATGGCTTCATTAGTCAAAAAAGTTCCAAGGCAGAGACAACGGCGTCATTAAAAAAGGTAATTGTCATCTGTCAGTGTTATACAAATATTTTGCTATGGCTATTTTTATAGAAGATTCTTCGGAAATAAAATGTCAATATTGTGTGGCTTTGAAACGATCTTTCTACTGGTTCGCGTTGTCTGCCGTGATTCCTATGGTGATGTTTACGGTGTTACTGCTCCTCATGTCTGCGGAGTTGGGTTAGTAGTTGTCCTATGATATAGTCAAGTGTAAAAATATGGGTGCACAAATCATCTCAAAAATATGTACCATAGCTCTCATGTCGGCGAATTAAGAACTATGGGACATATTTTTGAGTAAGTTGTGTACTTACGCCCATATTTTCACACTTGACTGTACCTCAGTGAGGCCTTCATGAACTCACACCAAGACATTGAGTTATTATTACTATACAGAAGCCATACTAAACAATGAAATTGTCGCAATTGCAACCTATACCAGGCAACCAAAACGTCGTAAGCGCAGTAAAATTCATAGCGCTTACGCGTTTAGGTCGCGAGATTCACGCTCCGCTTCTATTGCTTGTCAAAACGACAGCATATCGTGGCGCAAAATATATAGGTACTCAATGCACCAAGACCGGCAGAGCTCTTAACTATACTCCAGCTCACCTGGGCCGGCTACAGTTCTTCTTTAGTAGAGCGTCTCTGTGAGACAATGTGAAGTCCGATGCTTTGCAGCAGTGATGATTAGTGGTAGTACTATTTTACTGTCTGAAACAATATAGAAAAGTAAAAGTAATGATTGTAAATTGATGATGATTGATTACCTTTAAAACCTGAAAATTAAACTGAAAAGTTTCCTAGCACACACCCTGTCAGATGGTAAGTGATTACCATAGCCTATAGACGCAACTCATACGATGTCACATGTTGAGCTGCGCTTCTTAATTTTTAGAAAAATCGCAAGTCTCCAGTTGTGTAGTGCTTAAGCTCTGTTCTCTTTGGATAGCGGTGCCGTCGTATAGCGTTTCCATACAAAATACTACTCATCCATATTTAGCCGTATTATTTTGTATGGAGACGGCCGCTATATGACAGCACCGCTATCCTAGGAAAACAGAGCTTGAGTAAAACTAGTAAAAACACTGCATTCAAAAAATGTTTTTTCTAGATTTCACAAATTTCGAGACCACAGAATATTTAACAAGATACATAATAGAAGCTATAATGGCAATCCTATACCTTCAACTGATCGTGGCAGCATCGATTCTGGTCATCACCTTCGCCAAAAGGCACTCCCCTATTTTCAAGGTCCATAAATGGTATTTAACGTTCCACATCATTATAATGGTGGTCTACGTCGCTCTAAGTACTCTGATGACGGCAGTGAACGATTGTTTTCTTCTCTCATGGGTGACGATGGTTTGCGGTATGGTGTATTTTGCGACGATTTATCGAAGAATGAAGAAGAAAAATATATGGTCTGGTTTGAAAAGGATATACTAAGGTTTCTTGATTATTTATAAATTGATTTGGATGGTTTATTATTTTCAGTTTTCTTAATGTTTTTGTTTTATTTATTTAAAAAGTTCCTAACCCTCTCAAAACTTAGGGACGTAAACGTAGCACTAAGAACTGTTAGTCTGTGCGGAAAGAGAGGAGTCATATAATGTATTGGTTCCCTTATATTCCACGATCCTCTTTCCGCACAGACTCCATATAGTTGGCATGGCAGATATATAAACATTTTTTTTATATAAGTAAGCACTACTTATTCGCTTTATTTTAGCATAGATTAATAGACGTACTTATTGTAATTAGAAAGGTGGTCAAAGTATTAAAATAATTTCCTATTTGCACTTTCTATAGTAACAAAAACGTAACAACACGTACAAGATCGCTTTGTTTACCTTGTTGACGTATAAGAAATCTAAGAGTATTGGTATTTACTTATCTTCTCATCTCCAACGTACGAGAATACGGAAGATTAATGTTTATAAAGGATATGTCTTACATCACAACATGTGTGCAAATACAGAGCCTGGAAGTTTGTGGCCTAGTTTCAATTTCGGGCACCTATAACGCGAGTACAAGAAATATATTTAGCCTTCACTTTAAAACTATTTTCTACAGACTTTCATTATCAATTTATAAGTTTGGTGACAGTTTGAAGTGTGTGCATTGTGTCAAACCCAAAAATATAAGAAATACGCTAACCTGCTTGTCACAAGCGAGCCCATACCCGAGCAGAATAACCCATGAAACTTATTTAACGTCTTGGCGTCTAATTTCTAAACAGAAAATCATCTTGTTATCACTTTGCGGTATATCTACATATTTCCAAACAGGAAGGTATTTCCCGGGAACAAATAATGCCGAGTGGTCCCTTATGATTGAATGGTTAAGAAGCCAATGCTTTAGTAATTTCGCCCTTCATAAAGGTAGCAGCTAAAACATGCCTTATGCAGTCACGGACTTTAATTGTTGACCCATTTAGGGTTCACTTTACATTGGACATTTCATACCGCTAGTATATTGACAACCAAATTAGCTTGAACCCTAAATGGATCAACAATAAAGTTTATGACCGTACTAGACGTAGCAAGGACGTCACTCAACCTCGAGCAAACGTTAGCGTACACCATATAAACTGTCTCCAACTCCGCGTCTTAAATATTCAAAACAACTTTATGACTTTTAAATTAGTTTGTGCAAAGTTTACACACTCAGTGGAGTTACAGTAGGAACAGGATAGACAGTAGCTTGACTTTGTGTGAGCAAATAATGTAAACTCCAGTTGGTATTCAAGATATCATTTGATGCGTCTATTTCGTAAGCTAAAGAGTCTTAATTTAATTTAAACTAACATGATTTTCACTCATAATTTTTAAATTAACACAGGACTTATGCCGGGACCAATGCGTTTTATTGCACAGGTACACCCATAAAAAACGTTCTCGTGTTTCCTATTGATAGTGGTTATATATTTAATGTCTTCGACTGAAGCGCTACAGATGACCACGATTTATTTCTTATCTTGCACTAGTGTTTTCAAAAGTTTGTCATTTAGACCAATTTCTCATATGCTACGGAGATGCCGGTACAATTTGATTTATATTATTATATTATACTTACTACTAATATTGGCCAATCTTCCGATGTCGACCAAAGGCAGTTTTATTTTGCCGTTCATTTTAGAGACCACCGCGTGCATGTTATGTACTGTTATGTTATGTACCTATGTCGTACAGGCCAATTCGAACGTACACTGTCATCAGAATGATATCTAACGATTTCAATTAGTTATCGTGTATTTCGCTCATATTTGTCCGAACATATATTGGCGCGAGCGAAACGCGAGATAACCAAATGACATCATTTAGATATGATTCTGATGTCAGTGTACGTTCAAATTGGTTTGTAAGTTACCACATTAACTGCTAGCTCGAGCTACGCGCTACGAGTGTAGCCCATAACTCAGGAAAAACTGCCTGTAGCGAAAAGCGCCTACACACAGAACCGCGGCAGGTCGCTGGCAGTGAATGTGATTGTACCGTAGTTGTCGAGGTACTGGTTACACTAGTTATACTGTGCCAAAACCACTCACAAGTTGTGCTCATCCGTATTCTAAAGGCTCGGAAAGATTACCGTTTCAGTTAGATTGGAGCTGAATAAACTAGGACCTAACTATATAACCTAGATAGCATAAAGCTTATGAATTGATCCCTTCGGCGGTTTTGTATTTGGTTGGTTAACCAATAAATGTTATAACTAGCCGAAAATTTAAAGATTGTTGTTTACTTTTATTTAAATACCTAAAGATATAGACATGGTTCTTCACATTATCATCCTAAAACAAGTAATTTTCCATGACCACGGTAAGATCCAAAACAAAATTCTCAGTGTCAACCCAAAACGTGATAGTTATCTCAAAGCTTCTCAAAGTTTATGTAAATGCGGCAACTTGGGCCCAGCAAATCCGATTACGACTCCACCTTAGGAATTGGGGCACGGAATTATGCTCGGAAGCACTGATCATTTAACCGACAACGCCGGCGAGGTTATGACTTCGCTAAGTGGTTTATTGAACTCGGTTCGTCAATTACACTGGAGTGGACGGATAATTTTGCTTGTTCAAATATGATAATCAGGGTAGTTATTTGGAAATTGTATACTAACTATACGTACAGATATGTACAGTAAGCTGCAGGGATAACCGCTGCAAACAAATTTCTATGCGGGGGTCAGTTATCTCTGCTGATTATTGTACGTACATACGTTGTAGCTAGGGTTGCCAGATCGAAAGGCGCTATTATCGGGAAACAATATCAATTTTTCGGGATTTTGGGACTTAAGTCGGGAAAAAAAAATACATTCAAATTAAAGTAATTGTATTAAAAATACGATATTTTACATTATTGGCACTACGTCAGCTCGCTCGCTCGACGACAGTTCGGAACTTGAAATTATTGTTTTATAACGTGAAGCTGTTTTTTCGGGACAGTTTACACTTTGTCGGGAATCGGGAACACATGCTAAAAATCGGGAGAATCCCGCCAAATCCCGACCATCTGGCAACCCTAGTTGTAGCCGGATAGCCGAGAGGTCTAGGGCGTTAGCCTGTCTGAAGACGCCGGTTCGAATCCGGTCTCTATTACCATTGGAGGACTTTTCTTTAGTTTATGACGTCTAAGTCTATTACAATCAAAAATATTGAATAAAATAATTTGTTCCCTAAGTTGTAGGTATACTTTATCGGGGTTATTAGTGCTTTTGACACTTATGGCTTATATTGCCTACCTTACTGTAGGTATTATTCAAGTGGATAAAGTGATATTCCTTAGTAGCTCTTGTCCACAAACTTGTCTAAATTATTTGTCTGGAAGATCTTTTGTCTCTGTCTCTTGGTAAGTAATTAAATCTACTACTAAAACTAATGAATAACACATTAACTTCAGGTATTTATACATGAGTATTTGATAGTGACTCTTCAACAATATCTTGTTCTTATTCATACTATAAATGATTTATCTCAGAGACCAATACTTCGCCAAGTTGTATTTAGAATTGCTGGGACATTCAATAAATATCATCTTCTTCCTTGCGTTATTCCGGCATTTTGCCACGGCTCATGGAAGCCTGGGGTCCGCTTGACAACTAATCCCATGATTTGACGTAGGCACTAGTTTTTACGAAAGCGATTGCCATCTGACCTTCCAACCCAGAGAGGAAACTAGGCCTTATTGGGATTAGTCCGGTTTCCTCACGATGTTTTCCTTCACTCAAAAGCAACTGGCCGCGTAGCCAACATGCCAATCGCTTACGCTCCGTAGCGATCGAAACGCAACTGTCACTGTCGCACTAATATGGAAGAGTGATAGAGAGACACAAAGCGTTTCGTTGTCGAAGCGATAGCGATTGTCACCTTGGCTAGGCTTCGTACATAAGTTCCGAAAAACTCATTGGTACGAGCCGGGGTTTGAACCCGCGACTTCCGAATTGAAAGTCGCACGCTCTTACCGCTACGCCACCAGGCTCCAATTTCACCACGGTGACAGGTGCGACAATTGTAAAACATCACTGTTGCTGACGTCACAGGCATCCATGGGCTACGGTTACCGCTTACCATCGGGCGGGCCGTATTCCTGTTTGCCACCATCATTGTTTTATTTAAAAAAAACTTTATTATATCGGAAATAAACAGATATTTCTCTTGCTAAGTTTATGACAATTGTCACAAGAAACACTACAATTGTCACGAAATTCCGACATATACCTCATTACCTGTCAAGAATTACCTACAATTCTTCTAAATCTTGACAATTGTCAGAAACTTCGCAAAAGAAATATCTGTTTTTTTTTCCGATATAATAAGGTTTTTTTAAATAATACAATGATGGTGGCAAACAGGAATACGGCCCGCCCGATGGTAAGCGGTAACCGTAGCCCATGGATGCCTGTGACGTCAGCAACAGTGATTTTACAATTGTCGCACCTGTCACCGTGGTGAAATTGGGGCCAGCGCTCTCATTAAATAAATGTCATAAGCTGAAATAAGTATTCAGTTCTAATCCGACCCTTATAATTCTTTCCTATCACAATTCAAGTAGAAAATTCGCTAAAGTAATATTACCTACATTAAAAAAAGAACCGTATAATAGCCCTCAAAAACCCAGGCTAGACGCCTTACGCATCCCAATCGTTTCTTCTCAGGGATAAAATTCAAGTTTATAATAAGCTTAACCGTGTAATAAAGCTTAAAGAAGATCGTAACTTTGAGAAGCGCTTGCAAAAAATACTTGAATACATTTTGCCGATCATTTTCTTTACTATAAAACGCTACGTGAATTTTATAGTAGCTCTTTTTACCTTTATACTCCTATTAAGTATTTGCATTAAGTTGGTATCAAAAGAACTTTTGATTAAGTTGGTATATCTACTGCCTTTTTCTTTTTTTATCTACCTTTTTCTTGAGTTGTAATGGGAATTAGATTTGCTTAGGTACTTATAAATTAAATAGGCAGGTACAGTTCTAAGTCGTGTAACAAGTAAAAAAATATACTATAGTGTGCGTGCGCGAGTGTGTGTGTGTATGTGTACAACAGAAGGACCGGTTGGCAGAAAATCTTAGACGGTTCCTTATGCCAAAACCTATGAAACTAGACACGGATATTATTTCAAATAATATTATTGTAAAATTGATGCTCAAACGGAATAGATGTTGTGGTAAACCATTTTGGAGTATCTATTTCTGTGCTCGTTTAATATTACCCCGTACCCGAGTATTCCGCTTCGCTGCACCTTCAGCAGAGCTCTTCAATTATGATTGTACCTATATCTGTAACTTGTAGTCAGGAGAAGGCTATGCGGCCAAGCCTGGTTTAATGCTTTAGATAGCAGAAGGTGTCGCAGAAAGCAAACCGGGACTGGAACCTCAGGTGGCATGAGCTTTTTCTGCCAAAAATGTGGGAGGTCGTGCCGCTCACGCATAGGCCTCCACAGTCACCAAACCCGATGTCTAAACAGCAAAGCATAAATCGTCTGCAATAGACGGAAAGGCCTGTGATGATGATGATAAATAAATAAATATTATAGGTCATTCTTACACAGATTGACTAAGTCCCACAGTAAGCTCAAGAAGGCTTGTGTTGTGGGTACTCAGACAACGATATACAGGGTGGAAAGGCACGACGATCCTTTCCGGAAATGGGAGATAGTTTAGCCTAAGCTCTATATTTTCTCCATAGAAACTATGTTAATATGGGCAACCGTTTCTAAATTATGACCTTTTAAACATCCACGCAAAAAACTACTTTGTTCTAACCCTAACAGGTGACAGGGTCAATGAACTTACTTGTAAACAATCAGTATTCGACAGGAAATTATGCTAATTTGTTGCCATCTAACCATTTTTAGGTCTGCTTACAGCACGGTAAGAATCATTGCAGGATTTTCGCTTTCTTAGTGGTTCCACTTGTTCAATACTTGAATGAAATAGTTATGTTATTCCTTAATATTAATAATACTAACCACAACATTGTTTACAACGACAGTTCAAATGGTGACATTGACAACCACTCAAAAGTACGCAATCGTCTTATAAATATCTCTGGTTTCCTTGACTGATAAAAAGGTTTTAGTTTCTTAACACGTTTCACAAAATTATTTTCGAATAATTGGAAACTATCTAAAATAATTAAAAATAACAAGTAGGTTGTGTTAGTTGCACCAAATGAACTTGCAAAAATTAAATACTAAGAATAAATCAAGAATAAATACTTCTTCAATACCAAACTAACAAACCTTCTTGCGTGGTAGGAAATAGACAAGACGTCTGATGTTTGAAATTAAATTTTCATTGAACTATACTTATTGAATGTCATATTCTTCAAATAAAAATGTTAGATGCTCGTGGCTATTTAAATTTGTGGGGCTGTGTAAAAGATATGGTGTACCAAACCAAACGGAATGTGAAACTGCGGACGAAATGAGACAAAGGCTAATTGGTGCTTTCTGCGGAGGATAAATGACGAAGAGCATACACTATATCGCATGTGCATCGACATACTCGGGTACGGGCTGCGGCGGCGTTGTAATACACGGAGGTACATTTGAACACCGTATGTGAAAAGAAGATAGTATTAAATATTGGAAAAAAGTAATTATCTAAGAAAGTAATAAAATTGTTTGTAATATTTTTGCATGCATTTGATTTATTTGACATTTATGCGTCATTCATACATCATTGCGATACTGTCAACGATCGGAAAAAAGTGTAAAGTCCCGAGCTTTCCCGACGGAGATCCTTAATCTAGCCGTCATGTGCACATGCTATAGGGTTATCACCACAGTTAAAAAGTAGTATTTTTGCAATTTTTATTTTTTACTCAATTAACGATTCTTACCATTACCAATAGTCTCTGTATCACTTAAACGACCTAATACTTCCGGGAAGGATCGTCGTGCCTTTCCACCCTGTATATTATGTAATATATAAATACTTAAATACATAGAAAACAACCATGACTCAGGAACAAATATTTGTGTCATCACACAAATAAATGCCCTTACTAGGATTCGAACCCAGGACCATCAGCTTCACAAGCAGGGTCACTACCCACTAGGCCAGACTGGTCGTCAACTTGATGATGAATGATGATGAACTTGTAGTCAACTGTACCAAGTTATGGCGTCCGCTAGCTGACGCGGGTGCACGGAGCGGGCGCACGCACGCGGGTGTCATTGTAGGTAAAATCCGTCGCACGCGTCGGCGCCAGTTAGCGTTGCTCATACTATTTTTCATTAACCCGCTCCGTGCAATCGCGTCAGCTAGCGGACGCCCTAAATAGCTTAGAAGATGTTTTTTTGGAAAAAAAATGCGTTTGAGCTAATGAAAGCAGCAAGCACTGCTGTTATTATTAAATAGCAGTGGCAGTTTTTTCTCGGAACTTCATCCTCATCCCGGCGAGGAACATTAGAATGTCAAGACCCGAGGCGGTTATAAAAGAAATGTTTATTTCACAGAACTTGGCTGGCACACAAAAAAACACTCTTTTGTACTTCCTTTCTAATTTACATATTTCTAGAAAAACTGTCCCGCATTCGCAAAAAACTACACTAATTGCACGCTGAGATATCAAGTCTGTCCCCTATAATTCTGTTTTGTTTTTCAATCGAGCAATTACAGAATTGCTGTGCCCTTTTTACTTGCTCGTAATTATTTTGCTACAAAGTAGGTAATAAAAATGCGGAAGATGAGACAGATCCTACCTGTACTTAGAGGATATAACCAAACGGAGACGCCTTGTCTGTAATTTTCTTTACAAAACAGTCTGCCGATTTTTGCGGGGGAGGGGCACGTTAAATGTATAGGTACGTAACGTAAAAATAGCCATGTTAGATAAACGTCAGTCAATACAGTGTGTATGACCATTGGCCGCCTATTTTCGACGGAGAGGAACGCCTGTTAATGGCTGCTCCGTTCGGTTATATCCTCTAAGTAAGTAAGGAAAGTAGCTTACGCCCTAATTCTAGCACAGAATAGATAATAGGGGTTAGTAGCACGGGGTCTAATCAGCAACTCGTCTATGGGGCAACTCGTCTAAGACGCAGGTTGTCTAAATCGCAGCTCGTCTACATATTAACTCGCCTCATTTTTTCAACGAACACTTTTTTGACTTCTTATGGCAAATTATTTTTGTGGCAAAGGTTTACGGTTGAATGGTCTAGAACATCTGGAAAGACACATCTCATCACACACACACATCTCACCTGGAGTTATGGTCTGGAAATAATTCGGTGTGTGAAGTGGCATCATGGCCATAGCTGCACCTCTCCGCGTAATAGTTTTTGCTGACCAGTTGCGATTTCGTCGAGTCTCCATTTAGACGAGTCGTTATATAGACCAATAGCTAATTAGACGAGCTGCTACTTAAAAAATCGTGTAGACCAGTTGCTTTTAGGCGAGTTGATATGTCGACGAGCTGCGATTTAGATAACCTGCGTCTTAGACGAGTTGCCCCATAGACGAGTTGCTAATTAGACCCCGTGCTACTCATCCGGTGGCGACAGCGCCACGCGCGGCTTATGGCTTTCCCCAAAATTGGTGTGGAACGGATGTACTCTTAGCTACCTGTAGCAAAGCGACGAAATCGTGGAGTGAGCCACGCCTGATTCTAGTCAAACCCACTCTAGCGTGGCGTTCCTCCATTTATGTTTATATATATTGGTTACCACATGAAAAGATTCCGAATAAGAAGGATCGATTATCTAGTCAACCTAATAGATGAATGAGAACCGCATTTGACCAGTCATTGTGTAAAAAACTTGAGGATACCTATATTCAGCAGTTGACCTCTTTCGGTTGATATGATGACGACGATAGCTAATGCTAGAAAATCATTTTTGATGTCTTAAGCAGACCTTGCTAGACCTTGGCGCTTCCTTTATTTGGGGCTATTAACATGATATATTAGACTTGACTCAATGAAATGCACGAAATGGGTGATATATGCCTTTCCCCTACGATTCAAAACCTGCCTTGATCACAATTTTTGATGTTTAGTTTTAGACTCGTGTACGTTTGTATGAAGATGGAGTACTGTGTACAAATGTACTCTGTTAACGATCGTATTCTGTGCACGTTTTTGCGAAGATCTTTAACAGTGGCAACGTGGTGGCAGTAACACTGGGCGGGATACGATAAAACCTAATATATTCAAATCCTCAAGCTACTTACTAATATGTACTTTGGTGTTGTTGTTGAGCTTGCAATCTTGCTAAAATAATTTAGTAAAGTAAATACCGAAAGTAGAGAATGTATTTTAAAACTGTACTGGCTGCGAAAAGCTTAGTCCTACTTTCCTTAATCCACACACAATATTTAAAAAAAATACTTGATCCATTGGCCAAGACTTATTTCATGCAGTGCTATATCAAAAAATGTCTTCTAAGAAGTGCTGGCCTCGACGTCGAAACATTTACCAACTCTTATAACCGTAGATTTTAACAAATAATGACGTGTTTAGTCGAAAGTCCGCGAATAATCGTGCAAATTAAGCTATACAAATTTAAACTTAACACCGAAGTAAATTAATGTTATTAATAATGGACCCATTTTTAAATTACTAGTTTTATTAAATACAAATACAAAATACAAATATCTTTATTCAGTAATAAAGGACACAATTTTAGCTTACATTTTAGTTCACAACTATAATTATAGTTTAATAACCTTAGCCGCTAAGTGCAAAGAAAATAATGACGTAATTACCGCACTGTTCAGTGACCAACCCTAATCCCTAAGTCGTTAGAATAAGGTCTACAATTGGTCAGTTAACTGCACTAGTATTAAAGATTACAATAAAATAATATACAACCTTTTAAGGCTTGGCCACACACAGAGCGCGACGCAGCGCCGCGTCCACGCCGCGTGATGCCGACGCGATGCATGGTCACACAGAGCGCGCGCGGATCGCGCCGGCCTCACGCTCTCAACACGCGGCGCGGACGCGCGGGAACGCGGCGCGGCCGCGCGGGAACGCGGCGCGGCCGCGCGGGTGCGGGGCGCGGCGTCATGCGGGCGTGACTCGCGCGCGGAGGGTCGCTCATTCCTTCCCAAGCCATAGATCAGAGTGTTTGTTTGTTGTTCGAAGCGACGCTACTATACGAAAATGTCGAGTGAATCGGACGACTCTGACATTGAGGACACTCTTTTGTTACTGGCGGCCGCTTCTAGAAAGCGTCCAAGAATGTGGGTTCATCCAATTAATACTAAAAGATTGGAATATGGAGAATATAACAGATTGTGCCGGGAGTTACAATCGGATGAAGAAAAGTTCTTTTCATACTTCCGCATGTCCAAAGGCAGCTTTGAAGAACTTCATAATATTTTGCAACCATTCATAACGAAACAGGACACTAATTGGAGACTGGCAATTAGTTCAAAAGAAAGACTGGCGATTTGTTTAAGGTTTGTATTGATTGTTTTGATTATTACAACATTAACATTATGCCTTCTTTATAATCTCACTTATAACCTGTCTTAATATTGTACTTTAGAAAATATTTAAATTATAATTTTAAACAATAACACAACATAGGGGCTATTCATAAATTACGTCATTTCAAATTAAGGGGGGGGGGGGGGTCTGGACATCGGATGACGGTAGCATGAAGTAGGAGGAAATGGGGTCATTTGAAGCATGATTTTCTGCCTAACGTCCGATCCGACTGATGTGACCCAGCGCGACGCGGCGGGCCGCGGCGGGCCGCCGCGTCCGCGCGGCGCAGCGCTGCGCACGCGCCGCGAGGACGCACAGGCCGCGCGGCGCGGGGCGCGACAGAAGCGGGGCGTGATACCGGCGCGACGCAGTCTGTTTGACGTCGGTAACCTGTTAGCATGTGCCGCGGTCGCGCGGCGTGGACGCGGCGCGGACGCGGCGCTGCGTCGCGCTCTGTGTGTGGCCAAGCCTTTATGATTTTTATGAATGAGCTAGCTACATTTGTTCCCCGTACTAGTATTAAACTGTATCACGGTGGCGGCTTATTACATTATTACTTACTGTTTTATCTACCTATAGTCTACTATAGGTACTACTAAGTCTGGTCTTCTTCTTCCTCGCGCTATCCCGGCATTTTGCCACGGCTCATGGGAGCCTGGGGTCCGCTTGACAACAAATCCCATGATTTGACGTAGGTAGTTTTTACGAAAGCGACTGCCATCTGACCTTCCAATCCAGAGGGGAAACCAGGCCTTATTGGGATTAGTCCGGTTTCCTCACGATGTTTTCCTTCACCGAAAAGCGACTGGTAAATATTAAATGACATTTCGTACATAAGTTCCGAAAAACTCATTGGTACAGCCGGGGTTTGAACCCGCGACCCCCGGATTGCAAGTCGCACACTCTTATTGCTAGGCCACCAGCGCTTCTATAAGTACTAAGTCTGGTAACATCTTGAAACTTTACCAGAACATTCGAAATTGCGTCCCCAATCAAAACCCAACTCATAAAGAACTCAAACATTGTCATCCCCGATATATGGAGTCGAGAACTTTTTTACTTCGACCTTCTCGTGGCTTAAGCGAAGTTAAATTAGCTCCAACAGGGTTGCCAACTTCGGTAATAAATAACTATTTTACGAAACTGTCTAAGCAGCAATGCCACGAACTATCGAGTTGGCAACTTTTGTCTCATTATGAAGTTCATTCTTGAAACTTTCATTAATAATACTAAATAATGAAAACGGGTCACATATATCGAATGCGTGACAATAAGTGTAATAAATAAAAGAAATATTATTGAAAAAAATAATCTTACCGATAATTTTAACACATTCACTGCCAGCGACAGGGGGTTCTCTGTTCGCAGCCGCTTTTCTCTACATACGGGATTATTAGATTAGTCCAGTGGTGGGCAATAAAAAATAATGCGTCGTATGTGGAAATTAAAAGACTGGCTCAAGAAAGAAATGATTGGCGATTACTCCTCCGACAAGAGCAAAGCTCTTAAGTTATGATGATGATGATGATGATGGTGAGTGTTGGGCAAAGTACGACCCGCGGGCCAGGTCCGGCCCGCGAAAGGATTTTACCTGGGCCGCCGACGGCCATTTAAAAAAATGTTAAATATGGCCAGCAACAAAAGTAAATTTTTGCTGTAAATCTGGCCCTCCTCTGAAATTCCTTCAAGTTTTGGCCCCTCAAGAAGAATGCTTGCCCACCACTGGATTAGTCAAATATGGAGTCTATCACTTTTCCAAAATACCTCTCTATTTCTCTATTAAATTGTGAAAACAACGACAAAGTAGTAAGCATTAAAAAAATCTTAAGTTGTAAGTGTCAAACCAAGCTAACTCGACAAACTTCTTGAAATTATGACGTTTAAAATAACACTTGCAGAGTGTGTGCTATCAAAATCGCTGCCAATTAAGTTATCTTTGACTCTATTTTATTTTTAATATATTAGTACACTTAGTAAAAAATATCGGTGCCAGCAAGCCAACGAAGACATTGCACGCCACAAACTGCACATCTCTTACATTAGGCAGTCAGCACACGATCTCTAAATGACCATAACAAGCGGCGAGTAACGGGCACGATTAACTAGCGAGCGGACGTGTGCAGGGTACCTTATGTGGACGTTTGACTTATGAAAGATTGTTTCATTTATGGCTGTTCTATTTCAATCCCGATATCATTCATTTCTCGAGTCCGATGGGATTCAATGGAAACCTACCTTAGAACACCTGTCTTAGCCAACTCTACACTGAATACAGTTACAAAGTGCCATTAGTAACGCAACACACATTCGTCTACGTTTATAGGAATTTGACGGTGGGTGGTACAGTCAACAACAGAGCTATGAATACAGGCAAAGTGCCAAAAATATGTATACACGACCTTAATGTACAGGCAATAAAGTACTGTATACATATTTTTGACTTTCATAGCTCTGTTGTTGACTGTACTCTACACATTGTCTGTGTGAAGTTAGCTTCGAAGGCTCCGTGGGTTCGGGTTCTGCTCTCACTCTCAGTAAGCGCGAGCGAGATGGCTGTGCGTGCCCGGGATCGCGGATATCAATGATTTTAATTCTATTTTTTTGTGACTTAACAAAAAAGTAAGATATCGATGATTTCGATCAAAAAAAATTGCGAAATTTTAGAAGCCATTTTCATATTTTTAGCCGTTTTGCAAAAATTATTGCAAATTTTGAAGCTGCTTGTTAGACCTATGTTAGTAATTATTTCTATCGAGTGAAAGTCAAGAAATCAGGTTTCGAATCGATGAAATTACTAGAGAAAGGCCTCAAGATTGCTAATAAAATTTTTGTGCTCTAAAAAAGCGCTACGATTTTTCACAACTTCTGATGGCTGTATACCTATTGTAACTTAATGTTCGCGTTAACAATTTGGCAAAACTATAAGTCCGTAGTTATAACGGTTATAAAAAAATCATTAAAAGACACGGCAGTTAAAAGGCACCAATGATTTAATATTAAAAAATCGTAATGCCAATTAACATTTTAAATCGCCATCGCAATTTCTCTCTGAAAATGAACTGCGATGAATATTTATTGAGTCGATATGCTATTCGGATATAATCGCGTTAACAGCAATAGTAACTTTGTTACAGCGTGACAGGCAATGAAAGCTGACGAGGAAATATTCGGTTGAAACGAATATGAAAGAATATACACGTAAAATGTGCTTTTTATTTACTTATTATATTTCTCTTAATTTCTAGAGTGATTTATTTACATACAATAATATTTACAGTTGTACTACTAAACGAAATTAATAACTAGCTTAAATCTAAAATAGGCCCCTGAGGCATCGTAACAAGGATGCTTGCGGCATTTCTTCGCTGTATCGCAATGCTGATACGTTGTGCGAGGTAGCCGCCAGCTCTTCGGTCACCAGTTACGTCAACCAGACGCTTCGCGATTTCTAGAGTTGTGATTATATTCCTACGCATTCTGAAATACATCATAGACTATCTAAGACAGATTGCTTTTCTGATAATCTTCATAAGCGCAGAAATAAGTAGGTATTAGGACAGTTAGGTTAGGACTTAGGTGGTTAGGTAGTACCTACATACTATTTTTTATCTGTATATTTGTCTGGAAGACCATGTCGGCTGGATAATATGTAAATACTTAAAAGATAATTAGTAAAGAGTAAAGGAGATCCTTTTTATCTTTCTTTATCTTCATTAAAAATATAATATTCTATGATAGCTGGGTGATTGTTTTGTATTAGGTTTTCAATTTTTGTGTGAACTAACGATCAATAAAAATGGGTAATGGTCAATCAAGTCACCCAATAATCAATTGATAATCTTTTGACAAACTTAATTTCTTGTCTCTATTTTAAGATTGACATGTGAGACTGAAATGAGACTGAAAAAACTCCTCAATTCAAGCCTCATCGCCTATAGTACTAAAAATTCTTTACAAGAAATAAATACAAAAATATGGTGGTCTTTTTTGAGACCTTTGCCGTATAAAGAGTGAAATAAATAAATAGAAATTGCTCTACAACCATTCATCAAAAAGTCCCTTGCTCGATATAAGGGTCTATCCAAAATGCCTAGGTTCATATTCTGACCCCCGTCAATGTGAACAATTACAGGTCGAACGTGATGGTAAATTGGGCTCCATGGCGTCCCGGCGGACTCGCGGTGGAATGGAATCGGGATTGGAATAGAATAGAAATTATTTATCTATCTATCTATCTAGAATATTTTAGGATAGCTGGGTGATTGTTTTGGGGGTTTTCAATTACTGCGTATACAAATATTGGTTTTAAAGAGCGACTGAAATGTCGCTTTGTAGCGAATTTTTGATACTGAACCGTCTCGTGTTGCTCTTGTAGGCGTATCGTTAAGAAGTCTGAGATACGTTTGAGTCAAATGAAACTTTTTTCTGATGGGCACGTGCATTGAAAATGCATATTTTCATCGCTTACATTGGAAATAAAGATTAAGCTGAACAGTTTTTAAGATTAATGCTGCGGTTTTTTGTTTCTTGCCGTAATCGATGGCTGCCAGGGTGCCAGGGTTGGGCGATTTATAATGTATGGCGTCCACCGCGGAAGGTTACCCGTCCACCATTACCGCGTTATAAATTTTGTTAAATGAGCGTTTCTTTTATATTTTGGCATTTTTATATATTGTGACCTTTTTTCCACTTTCGTGTTATTTCTACTCAGAATCACGAGCTTTTTCGATCCTAATGGGATAAAAAGATGTCCCAGAGTTTTTTCCTATTGTGTTACCATTTCCCCATATACCTACTTTGTATGGCGGTAACAAAAAGGAGAGTTTGAAAAATGTATGGAAATTTCAGGACACTTTTTTTCTGCTATAAGGATGAAAAGGGCTCGCGATCCTGACTAGAAATAACACAAAAGTGGCAAAAAAAGGCCACAATATAAAAAAATGGCAAAAAATTAAATAAACGCTCAAATATCTACTTTATCGTCTACTTTCAATTCAAAGCTTTTAAGTTTAAGCTGTTTACTCTGCTCGCAACTTATATATCTTAACCACGTCGATTACACGAGCACGACAAACTCGATCCCGTCCATCCGAAATGTGACCTCAAACTAGCGGCCCAATTATTCCAGGGTCTAAATAGGAAATCGACCGTCGGGAAGCGTAATCGGCCGATACGCTTGATACCGCGGGACATTCATATCGCTTACCGAGTTGAATGGCCATGGTCAAGCGAATGTGCACTTGTGCAGGCTTTGTCGTATTACAGCGAGTCATGAGAGCGGCGCGAGTGAGGCACGAGTGGCGTGGGCGAGGCAAAATGTGCGGAGTGTAACGCGCCATTCACACGCTTGATCCATTCGAAATGTAACGGCGCGTTCATATCGTTTACCGAGTTGAATGGCCATGGTCAAGTGAATGTACAGGCTTTGTCGTATTACAGCGAGGCATAAACGCGAGCGAGGCACGAGTGGCGTAAGCAAGGCATATGTGCGGCGTGCCACGCGTCCTTCACGCGCTTGTTCCATTCAAAATGTAACCTCAAACTAGCGGACCAATTCCGGGCTCTAAATAGAAAATCGACCGTTGGGAAGCGTAATCGGTCGAAACGCTTGATACCACGGCGCATTCATATTGCTTACCGAGTTAGCTGAAACTTGTATTTTTCAAGTACAGAGTCTAAAACTGACTTGTGATTGCCGATCTTTTATAGACTTATAATAAGATGTTCATACTACTTAATTCTACTTGAGATATGTAAAAACTAAAAGTGATTGATTTGGATCGTTGGCCAGTATACGTTGGGAATAAAAGCCCCGTTTTCACAAAAAAAACAACGGGTTGCACTCCGGGAGTGCCGGCAGAAGTGAAACCTCAACGACATTGTAACTCAAAATATTAACAACAGGGCCATATAGTGCAAAATGTCTGCAGCACTATGTATAATTGAGGTTAACGCCATCTAGCGTTGTATCGTCGCATTACTTGAAACCCGTAAGCACATCACTGTGGGTGCTACTGGTACTACCGTTATATTAATACCAGTTTGAGGGAAACTCACTAGATGTAATTTAAATAAAAAAACAATGACATTGTCCGTCACACACATAACATAAGTCACGCAAGCGCCCTGCGCCGCCTACATGAAACAGCAGGCTCAGGCATACATTTTCGCCGTGCGGTAGAAAGAGAGGAGAGACGCCTTACGCGTTACGCCTTACGCTGTCTCGAGTTTATCATTTTTTCACCACCTCAAAAAGTGCACAGCGCCGCTAAAGAAGTTTTCACTTCAAAAATCCACCACTACTACGCCAGGTACCAACATAACTGACCCCATATTACCTTTAGTTGTTAATACGACCGTAGAGGCCTGCACTTGTGATCTGAGAGCCTAGAGCCTACCGTGAACTACGTTCGACGTGTTGTCTGCTCCCTGTCACACTATTCACAAGTGCGACAGAGAGGCAACACGACGAACGTGTTTCGCGGTAGGCCCTCAGATTGGTGGACTCGTGAATCGTACAGGCGATACATCGGACGCCCGATGCAATCTCCACGATTTATGGAGCAATTGCTTTTTTTTTTGAGGCATTTCTAGTTTTTGAGGCGGGCGATACGTTTTTATAGGATTTAATATGCAATAGATTACCGAAATACGAAGTGACTTTGTCGCATGGAAATGTTTTTTGTTTTGTATTTTTGCTGAAGTCAGTGACTATTTTGGCATGAATACTTATGGCGGTGAATAAAATAAAAAAGTCGGGATTTTAATGTTTTCGACGAAATTATATCCGCAATACACATTGTTGCAATAATGTGTAAAAAATTACGAAAACTTTGTCTAATAAAAATACTTGGACCAATGAGCGTATGTTTTTATGTATTCCGTTACGACTTCTATTAGACAGTTTGCTCACAGTACGTAAAGTTCAACTCGTCAAAAAATGACACGTTTGTAATCATAACATGTAGAAAACTGCAATATTATTCTCCCCATCCCGGAAAAGGGCATGATTATGAATTAATTACGTTCGTAAAAATACGGTTTAAAACATTTCACCTTCATACTCCTAAAAAAATACACCGGTAATATTCCGCAGCGTGAACTGTAACGAGTATTTATATTTATACCGTTTTCCGTCGCAGCTGGCAATAATAGGTGCTCTGACGTCACAGCACCAAACCTACCTAAATTCACTTAAGAGGAAAGGGGACGGCCGCTTCTCCATACAAACGTAATCTCCATTTTCCTCTCTAGATATTGACATTATGGAAAATATTTTTACATAATTTGATGTATATTAACTATAGCTATGCCTCTACGTTTGACTTTTCTCGATTTTTTGATTATTGTAAAAATTAGGTGCGAAAAACAGATTTCATACAAATTTTTAAATGCTCTTAACTCTTATACTAATTAAAAATTCGAAACAAATTTAACGTAGGGGTATATATAGCTGTGGTTAATAAACAACATGTGTCAAAAATCATCATCATCATCTTCATATCAGCCAGAGGAAGTCCACTGCTGGACATTGGCCTCCCCCAAAGAGTGCCACAATGACCGGTCCTGCGCCACCCGCATCCAGCGGACTCCCGCGACCTTTACCAGGTCGTCAGTCCACCTTGTGGGGGGTCTACCCACGGCGTGGGGTGTCAAAAATGTCAAAATATTATCAATTTATAAATAATGTTAATATCCAGAAAGGAAAATGAGGACTACGTTTGTATGAAAAGGCCATTCCACGCGGGTCCTCCACTTTCCTCTGAACTGCCAAACAAAACCCATTAGATTCAAACGTTCTCATGCAACATTAAGCGCGTCCGATTCCGTTTGTATTTACGTACCCATTCTGCATTCCCAAGCTGTATGGTTTCATTTACAGCACGGGCGATTCGTGTATATAATACCATCCAGTTAATCGTGAACCCAAGATCCATATTAACTAAGCTTAATAGAAGAGAGCTCTTATAATGGTTTTGCAGAGTAATCAAATTGTCTGTGTTCTGTAAGTGTTTGGAATGGTCCTTGGGTACGGATATCGATTTGTTTAGCCAATGAGGGTTTCGTAAGACAGTAACGGCGAAGGGTAAGTAATGGTTTGGGTAACCTTTTTTTTTATTAACTCATGGTAGATACAAATACATATAAACATAAAAAGTTGGGAAGATTTCGGCAATTTTAAGAAAATTTCACAGGAAATAAAAGAAACTTTCATTTCGGAAATGGAAAATTTCGATTCCTATACAAATATATGACAAAAATCCGAAATTTTTCCAAGTGGAAATTTCACAATTTTGGAAACTTTTCGACGGCACATCAGTTATCTATCCTGCTAACATAGTTACCAGCGCCCCAATGCTCACATTCCAAGGCAGCAGAACAAACCTACCTAATAAGTATTGTAATGTGGCGAACCCTACTCCAAATGAGATGATTCCCATACAGGAAGCGTATGGCATAACATAAACGATATCTTTATACGATCTCAATAGATACGATTGGTTGAGGAATCTACGCATGGGTTTCTTGATGTGCAATGATTTTTATTGCCAAGATTGTTTGTAAATAAGTTTTTGGCAAAAATTTCATTTTTGGTATAAGCTTTTATCGCTGACTGTACTTTTCTTACGACAGACAACTAATACTCATCGAGACAATTCTAAAAACCCCTAACACAATTAGGTTGCGTTGTTTCATCACAGAGTTCCTATGGCCACCTCCTGTCTCCATCATCAGATCAGCTCGATGGTACCATAATATTGCATTGTCATCCAATTTATACATGCATGCAAAATTTCCGCTCAATCGGAAACCGGGAAGTGGATCAAATTTAACTTGCAAGATTTGATTTTTTACTTTCACCTGATTTTTTTTTCCAATGTCGTTATTGATTTATCCGAAATTGACACCAAATATGAACTATTAGCTCAGTGGTGGGCAAACTTTCTTCATGAGGGGCCAAAACTTGAAGGAATTTCAGAGGAGGGCCAGATTTACAGCAAAAATGTATTTTTATTATATTGCTGGCCAATATTATACATTTTTTTAAATGACCGGCGGCGGGCAAGATAAATCCTTTCGCGGGCCGTACTTTGCCCACCACTGTATTAGCTAAACGGGGCCTGTTAGAATTTTTAGAATGAAGCCGGGCGGAGCGGTACTTTGACCCCCCCTCTCGGGCCCCAGAGGGGGGGCTCCTACGGGCTACCGATCTAAATCGCCTTATTTTGATATAAGGAACAACTGTGCCAAGTTTCATGCTTTAATGAAAAAAAAAGTTAGACCTATTTTTGTCACTTAGAACCCTAGGCTACTGGGCGAAATAGTGGCCAGCCCTCTGGTCACCAGAAGCCTCTATTAGGCGCCCCGACAAGTCTTTGTACAGTCGACGCGCACTTGGCCCCCACGGCCCCAAAGTTTCGCATCTAAATACATTTGGTCATGATATTTTGAGTTTTATTCACCAGTTAGTTCACTTTAATTAGCGATTTCATCAAGATGTAGCTTTATTGAATTATATTTGAGTGCTATAAAGTTAGAATGTAACTATGAGATCCTCGTATTTCAGCCCGTACAAGATTAGAACATTGAGCTTTATTGCTTAATATAAAAGTCCAGTTTTAAATAATTGACCTGATTATGATACGTTATGACTAAAGTTCTTTGGTGAATAAAAACGAAACAGCAGGCTCAGGCATACATTTTCGCCGCGCGTTACGCGTTACGCGTTACGCCTTACACTGTCTCGAGTTTCTCATTTTTTCTCCACCTCAAAAAGTGCTCAGCGTCGCTAAAGAAGTTTTCACTTCAATGAAATAAAAGCTTGTAAAATAGGTATAAGGTACCGTCCTACTATCGCATATCTAGGTCTATGTAGCTGATTTAGAATCCCGTGCTTTACTTCTGCGGAATTCTTTTGCTGTCGCTTTTCGGCGAAGAAAAACATCTTAATGAAACCTGACCGAATAAATAAAATACCTCAAAATATGCTACACTGCTCTGACCCTGAAATCTAGCAATATCACTAAAACGGCCATCGGAAACCGGCCCTTTTCTGATCTCCGCTTTATTTTACCTCAGCCATTGTTAAAATATAGCGGCTTCAGCTCCCAATAAATCATAAAGGTGTGCGATATTTCTGCCTCCTTTTCTCCAAAAGGTCCTAAATACCTTCGAATTTTATTGTGGGATATGATGTTTTGCATTATGGTGGCAGATTTGCCGTGAAAGGGATTCGGGACCGATATTTTAAATGCTTTGCAAAAATCCAACCCGGATTGTATTTCTGGCTTGCATTTGACACAATGTTCATATTCCAGTAATGCTGCGTGATTTTCAAATTTTGTATTTAAACTGTTGTTAAGATATTATTATTAGTGAAATGTCAAATATACTCCTAATTTTCTCTTAAAATGTCTCATGATTACTCCCGTTATTCCATATTTTTAGGTATTTAAATTAAGTGACCAAATCTACCCTCAAATGGCTCCTTAAGCCAATTGAGGGTTTCCTACCCTTATTGACACCCATTTCAATACAATATTGCGAGATTTGGCGTTTTTAGGTTATAAACTATATGGAAATGGAAGGTGTCATCCTACCCTGCGAGTTTGAAAAACATTATAATTATACTAGATGAAAACCCGGCTTCGCTCGGGTAAAATAAATAATAGTAATAGGTAATACTCATTTTGAATTAAGTAATTATTTACTTTTAGACTTCATACCTTCATCAAGGCGGTTACAAACCTATCTCATCTCAGAAAACTTTAAATCCGTAACATACAATCATAACTCGAAAAATTTACTATTCCGATAATTATATCTAAAAACAAATATGTAATTAAAAAAACCTAATCCGCTTTTCTGGTAGCAGTTCGGTTCTGTAAGGATCACAGTTCTAACCTGACCCACTTTTCTGGTCGCAGATCGGTTCTGTGAAGGCCGCATTTATAACCTAGCCCACTTTCCAATCTCAAAAGAGGGAACCCTTTTGTACCTACCCTTCATGGCACTAAAGTATAAGTATGGAAATTATCACTACTATTTCATTCTTTAAT
The DNA here is from genome assembly GCF_910591565.1 of Cydia splendana. Taxonomy (NCBI): domain Eukaryota; kingdom Metazoa; phylum Arthropoda; class Insecta; order Lepidoptera; family Tortricidae; genus Cydia; species Cydia splendana. Next base: position 21,319,544 of record NC_085963.1, read on the forward strand.
ATTAATGCCTATCCGTTAATATTAAATTCGTTTACAAAAAAAAAACTGAATAAGTGCGAGTCGGACTCACCCATCAAGAACGGAACACTTTTTAATATTTGTTGTTATAGCGGCAACAGAAATACATCATGTGTGAAAATTTCAACTGTCTAGCTATCACGGTTCATGAGATACAGCCTGGTGACAGAGGGACAGTGGAGTAAACTGAAATAAAGGTTCCGTCACACCGGCGCGATTTCAGAGCCGGGCCTGAGCGTTTTATATGAAAAAGCGGCGCGCCCCGCTCACGCGCCGCACGCGAAACGCGCCTGTGTGACGGAGCCTGAAATGTCAAACCGGGCAAGTGCTCGCGCACGAAGGGTTCCATACTTTTTAGTATTTGTTGTTATAGCGGTAACAGAAATACATCATCTGTGAAAATTTCAACTGCCTAGGCCTATCACGGTTCATGAGATACAGCCTGGTGACAGACAGACAGACGGACAATGAAGTAAAACTGAAATAAATGTCATATACCTACTAAGAAAAACCGGCCAAGTGCGAGTCGGAATCGCTAATAGGTTCCCGTTTTTTAGTTACCCTTCAGGTACGGAACCCTAGTATGAGTGTAATAGATTTGTAACCGGTCAGCAATGTGAGTCCCTTGGAGAAGCAGAGGTCTAGTCTAAACCCCCACTTACCATCGGCATTAACAGCCTTGTATTCTTGTTTGCCACCAACATGTCATATTAAAACATATTAATAAAAATTTACTCGGTCAACAATGTGACTCCCTTGGAGAATCAGAGGTCTAGTCTAAACTCCCACTTACCATCGGCATTAACAGCCTTGTATGAGTTGTATGCTTGTTTGCCACCAACATGCCATGTTAAAACATATTAATAAAAATTTACTCGGTCAGCAATGTGAGTCCCTTGGAGAAGCAGAGGTCTAGTCTAAACTCCCACTTACCATCGGCATTAACAGCCTTGTATGCTTGTTTGCCACCAACATGTCATATTAAAACATATTAATAAAAATTTACTCGGTCAGCAATGTGAGTCCCTTGGAGAAGCAGAGGTCTAGTCTAAACTCCCACTTACCATTGGCATTAACAGCCTTGTATGCTTGTTTGCCACCAACATGTCATATTAAAACATATTAATAAAAATTTACTCGGTCAGCAGAGTCCCTTGGAGAAGCAGAGGTCTAGTCTAAACTCCCACTTACCATCGGCATTAACAGCCTTGTATGCTTGTTTGCCACCAACATGTCATATTAAAACATATTAATAAAAATTTACTCATTTCATCAGTCATATCCAGCCTAGCATTGCATTGGCCCCGCTTAAATATTTCTTTAATTTGTTTTTAGTATTTGTTGTTATAGCGGCAACAGAAATACATCATTTGTGAAAATTGAAACTGTCTAGTTAATCTAGTTATCACGGTTCATGAGATCTTGAGATACAGCCTGGTGACAGACAGACGGACAGCAGAGTCTTAATATTTAATATGGTCCCGTTTTTACCCTATGGGTACGCAACCCTAAAAAGTGACCAAGGCCTCCAGTGCCCTAGGCTGGAATCAAAGCAGCGTCCTCTGCTATTGCAGCAGGTGCCTGTGCCATTCTGCCACCGGGCCACCCACGGCGGCATAGGTCGAATTTTTCCAAGGATACTTATGCACTACTTACTGAAGGTTTATGGAGCCTCGCCATCCCTAAGCCTAAATTAAATATTTTCTGAAAATAATTTGTTTTGATCTAATAACATATTGGAGTCCTCGTAATAGGGGTCCCGTTTTTACCCTTTGGCTACAGAACCCTAAAAATCAACCTTGTTTTGGTACTATGTACTATGCTTCACTATGACTCTGAAATTTTAGCAGGAATTAATATTTTTTTTGTTGTCACCTGTCAAATTAGAATAGAATAGCCTTTATTGACCAAAAAATTAAATTTCAGCACATATTACATTTAAATAAATTCACATTTCATTTATATCAATTAGTTTCAATATTTTTTCCTTAGTAACTTTATTAAATAATTTTTATGTCATTGCTTTTTAATAATTATTTCAGTCTGCCTTCTTGGCATAGGCCTCCCCCAGCTCTCTCCACAGCTCTCTATCCCTTGCCGTCCCTATCCAATTAGGTCCCGCATGCTTCTTTATGTCATCCGACCACCTCATTATTGGTCTCCCTTCTCTCCTTTTTCCATCTCTAGGATACCATTCCGCTTCCTCTCTATCCCACTTATCTTTACCTTCCCTTGCCATATGTCCAGCCCAACCTGTTGCAGTCAAAAGTGTGAACTGGCCAAAGAACTTTTAACCGACAAAAACAGGCAAAACTGCTTTGACTGAGCATGTTGGTCAAAAGTAGTTTTACCTGAAAATCATACCTATTTCTGGCAGCAGTTTCGTTTTTAGGGCGTAGCAAAAAAAAAAATAACCCTAACCTACCTATCTCTGGGAACAGTTTAGTTTTTTGGGCGTAGCAAAAAAATAACCCTAACCTACCTATCTCTGCGAGAACTTTTGACTGATAGTAACAGTCACAACACAATTACTATTAACCAATGATTTTCAGGTATAACTACTTTTGACCAACATGCTCAGTCAAAAGCAGTTTTGCCTGTTTTTGTCGGTTAAAAGTTCTTTTGACCAGTTCACACTTTTGACTGCGACATATATACTATCTATATATCTTATTATATTTAATCTTATATTCAACTTACATTGACTCCGGAGATAACTTATTAGCTTTATGCAGTTGACTTTCCAATTCACCGATACACCTCAAATTTGATTCATAGTCTAAAGCACAGTTACTAAATATGTCCACAATACACTGTAGCTTTTTGCACTGTTTCACACTGGCAATGTACTTAATTAGAGTGAGTTACAGTCAGCTGGCACTTAACTCAAAGTTTCTTTGAACAACGTCATTTTCATCTCGCTCACTTATTAGTTTATCACAGCTGCTTCAAGGTTGCTTTCACTTGCATTTCCAGGTAGCTAGTAGTGCCTTGACATGTAAGAATATTTGGAATCATTCTGAAATATTAAAATACAACTGAGAGACCGATGTTTATACTAAACACAATACACCCATGGAACGCTTTGAAGTTCAAATCTCGTTACGTTACGATGGCGTTTGCACTTTGCACTATGTTCGGTGACTATTTTTTATTGTTAACACACACAATACACTATTTAACAGGTTTTTATCACGTCTGGAGTACCGGATAAAGTATTTTCGAATAACAGCCGTCGTTGACGTCTAGGCAGTGTTGCTATCGTCTTAAAAGCCGTAACAGACTATCGCACGTTCTGGCTTAAAAACAAATTTATGTAATAATTATACCGGTATACATATCCATATGAAACGAAACTTAATGCAAATAATAACCATTATACATACCGGAAACTCATCAAATAAACAGTAATATTCGTCTTGCTTTTTATTAAAAAAAATACGACCAACCTAACTTGTAAGCATGTTTGCAGTTTCTAAACGCAACGCATAGCTGTCAAATGTCAACCAACAAATTGAGCCTTTAGTATTGTTTGTCGAAATTTTTTCACTTTTAAATGCAAAATACGCGACAATACGAATTTTGCGGATATATGTTGTCGATTCAAAAGTGTTATTTTTTTACGCTCTTTTGTTTGAGCATAATTTAATTTGTTTCTACCGTCAAAGCCGCTCGCGTTTATATATAAAGATAATAGGTAGAGTTAGACCAAGAAAAGTCTGCAGCGATTTTGATAGCCCACGCAGTGCAAGTGTTATTTTAAACATCAAACTTCTATGAACTTATGACATATAAATAACACTTGCATTGCGTGTGCTGTCAAAATCGCTGCAGACTTTTCTTGGTCTAACTCTACCTATCTGCTGAGAATTGAAGCCCAATTATCGATAACTACCGGAACCTCTAGATTGTCACGTACAAACGCGCAATAAGGTGTTTTTAAGCGGAATTATTGCCAACTGACCCGTGCTCGTGGAAATGGGAAAGCGTCGCGTTATATTGTAAACATCCGGTGTTGAGTATTTTTAGGAATTTTATTAAATGACGTAAAAGAGGATTGCTTATGTAATTTGTTGTTTGTGCTGGTGTGGTGCTGGTATAAATATTTTATGGAAGTCAACTATTGTGCAAAGATTTTTAGTCAGAAACAACAAAGCGCTACTACACAATGTGCTTTAATAGGAGGCCTAGCATAGATGATCGTTGAGATATATGGCATAGGTGACCAGTGGCCCATCTCTAAAGATATTAGTCTAATATTATTAGTATTGTCATGACAACCCATACGATTTGACAGTTCCTGGACTAATAATAGAGTAGTCTAATATCGTTCGAGAAATGGGCCCCAGCTAGACCAGCATGATTTTAAGCTAATATAAACTATGACGGGAAAATTTTATCTAATATAAGGGTTTCCTTAACAGAGACTTTTCCTTGACAGAACGGTCCGTCTAGACTATAAGGGTTACTGACGTTAATGTGTTCATTCATTGGTTTCAGGTAAGTCTCCAAACAATCCATCAGCGGCGTCTGTGGTTTGTTACATCCCGCACCGTGGAGTTCAAACATTGACGTGTACTCGCAGCTTAGGTTAAAATAAGTTTAGTCTGGGAGTTGGACGTAAGTAATACGCATTATATTTGTATTTAAAATCACGAATAATGGTGGGTCCCGTCCCATACGATATGAAAACGCTATACCATCAGCAAAAGGGCATTCGCAGCACTTATATCGTTATAGAATTTTTTGGAAAAGAAACATTAATGGCTCAATCAATCATGTTCAAATCAACTTTCTTGGAAAGTATTTATCAAATTAAGCTAAATATTCTTTATTATTCAAAATTTTTGTAAGCCCGGTTCAAAAGTTTGAAGAGAATGGGGAGACTCATTTTTTAGACTTAAGAAGTGATTATTTTCAAAAGTCATTACTTAATCAAAAAACTTTGTGGAGACATTAAAGTTATTTTTAAAGACGTGCATTGTTTTGTTTGTAATGATGTGTTTTTTTGACACGTAGTTTTTTTACAGATTTTTAACCTCTAGCCGCCCATACGTCAAACCTTGCCAAGCAAAATGAAATTTTATTTTATCAACACAAAGTTCAAATTAAAATGGAACAGGAGACCTTTTTATAAGTCTCTGGGCGGCTAGAGGTTAAAGGAATGATTCTACTTTTCTGGATTATAACAAACCAATATTTTTTTTTTATTTGATACAATACAATCTTTAACACCTCACCTCCTCTTCACCTCCCGGTTCACAATCTATAACAGCCCTGTTAAGCATAAACAGCTGAACTTGTAGCTGTTTGGTTTGCCGGATGCGGGCTTGGCCCGGGGGAGCGCGTTACTGGGTAAACAATACTATACTATTATATGCAAGTGTACATACTAAAGTGGGTCACACCTATAGGTGATTTTCGGGATATACAATTTTTCCATATGGCTAAATGGTAAGTACCTAGCCTGGCTACGTACTTACACATTATAGGATGACTTCGCTAGACCGGGCCAGGGCCGGGCCGGAGCTTCCGGCGCTTCGTTTTCTATGGAAAGCACCGCGTAATCACCGATCAGCCGTCAAAGAAACTGACATGTCGGACGCCTCGGCTCGGGCTAGCGTGAATCATCCTTAAGTTCCAATCCTGCAGCGGTCATCATCATGGTCGCGTTTTTATCACTTGTCATGTCATGCGTCACTTTCACACTTACATACTTGTTAGAACGTGACAGGCATAGTGACAAATGATAAAGAGCCGCCCATCGTAGCCCTTCTGCATTGCGTTTATGGACCTCCCTAACTAACGACATGAGTATTGTTAACACACAGCCAATCAATGCGTCCATTGCCTGCAGCTTAAGGCTTTGCCTTTGATAGGTCTATCAAACCCTCGGGCAATTAAGCTTTTACAAGCAAAATGGCCTTTGATTTCGTTTTTCCGCACAATAACGTCACAGTACTGTGTGCAAACAGTAGCGCAATTATATTTGGTGCTTGCGTTTTTGTATCTCAATGGCTGAAAATTGGCTTAAGTTACCGTTAAGTATTATACCTACATATTTATGAAACGAAACAGTTTTTTAAGCGGAGTATATCGCTTACGTTAATAGCATAAATGCAAAAGTAACTATCTGTTACCTCTTAAACCACGCTTAAACCGCTGAACCGGTTTAGATTAAATTTAGTATGGAGATGAGGCCCGGGGAAGGATATAAGGTAGTCACTTGAAACAGTTCTCAGTTGAAACAGGGATTGCCTGCCTGGTATTACTTAATAGCCTCACTCATGCTCGCGTTACAAACGGCAACCATTCCTTATTCCGTTGCAGTAATAAGTACTAACAATAATACTTTATCCTAGCCCGTTCTAGCTGCGTTCATCGAAAGGATTCTTGTTCTTGGTAAAACTTAGTTGAAAATGTCGAAATTTAAATTCCGTGGTGGGCGATTGTTTATTCTCTAAATAGTTCCAGAACGCTGGCTTTGTACCTACTCAGTGTTCGAACGTAGAACTTTAATGGCTCCCGCATTGCACACAATTTTCAGATTATGTGAAATTGCAAATTTCATATTTACATGTTCGATGTGCTTTGGATACGGAAACTTAAACCTAGGGTGTACATGGTTAAAATAACGGAATAATATAGATTTTACGTTCGGAATATTAACGAAAATGATATGTTTAATATTTAGCTGTTTTTTTTCTAGAATAGTCGTTCTGGATTGGCATGTTTTATTACGTAGGTGTAATTTTAAGTACAGTCGACGTCAAAGATCTGTTTACAGGTTCGCCTTATTACAGTGGAGTAAGGTGGAAAAGAGTCTTTGACGTCGACTGTACTTGGTTAGTGTGTGCACTTGCAGCTATTTTTCAGTAGGGCATATTAGGTTTTATGTTCCTATTCCTAGGATCCAAAAGCCAAAAGAGGTTATCAGAAATAAATACACAAAACTTATTTAAGTAGCAGAAAATCGCACATATTCCGTTTTACATACATAGGCTGCCTTGTACTACACACAATGGGGGTACCTCTTTAAGAGTATGCTATGCCTAAACTACCCCTTCCATCCCGGTTTAAGCACCCTACTCCCTGTGTACCCTATCCTCAGAGGTTGAGTACCATCAGGGATTAGTCAGAACAAAATAGTAGTGGGTAAACCAAGTTACTAAAGTATCTGCCAAGAATGACAACCAAATGACATCATTAAGATATCATTTTGACATCAAAATGTAGGTACTTAATCATATTTAATTACACAAACTGGTCTACCGCGATATAATTTCATTGTTTTTACCTTTAATTCCGACGTTTCAGCTGAGTTGCACCAGCTATGGTCACGGAAAGACTGACATCCCAGCGAGATAATAATAGAACACCACTAAACTACCCGAAATTAGTTTATAACTGGTGCTGGTGGTGGTGGTGGTTTATAGCTGGTGCAACTCAGCTGAAACGTCGGAATTAAAGGTAAAAATAATGAAATTATATCGCGGTAGACCCGTTTGTGTAATTAAATATGTGTACAAAACGCGAGAGTTTGTTATATCAAAATGTAAGTTCGAATTGATCTCCCGGTTCACGGAGTCAGTTAAGAGTGTTTATATTAACTGCAGAAGTTGCCCTACTGTTTGTTTTTACTGGCAACACTGTACTTGTATTTCGTCGGTAATTGGTCGGCATTCAATATTGGCCAAGCTGACGGTCCGATACAGGTGCTTAATATTTATTTTATGGTACTACTGGATGTTTAAATATAAATTGCTGATATCAGGAGTACTTCAGTGTATTACATTTATATTACTTATTGAAACCATTCGTTAACGAAATTAGCTGTTAGTTAAATTCGCTTTCGCTGCTTTCTCCGGATTTAGTTGAAATTTATAAAGTTAATTATGAAAAAGTTTGTTTGTTGTTTGAGAGGATATTAAGTGCAATGAACGTCTAAATATGCATGAGACCAATACCAATACGATGCATAATGCGCTGTAATTTTTGTCGCGCCTAAAATAAGGCAGTTCTTTAATCTTTTATGTATTCTGTTTTTGTGTGTTGTGTGGGTTAGTCCTAATGCACATAGGCGCTCTGTATGATATATTTCAGTTTAACCTTATAAATTCACATAGAATTTATGTAGTCTTTAGTGTTCTTAAAAATCACTATCAAACAATGAAGTTTACAGTACTATTCAACAAACCACCGAGACTTGTACAACAAACAAACCACAACAGGAATTCACTTGTAACTCCAACAATCATTCAGGCCAACACCTTTGTAAAAACAATTCCGGAAAAGTTGGCGCAATCAATCCGCAACTCAAAGGCCAGCATACAAAGACCCCCGACAGTCCATTCAAGTGCCCTTCCGACACCTGGTTCACTGAACAAAAGAAAATCTGAAAGCTCTTCTTAAAATGGACAGGCGAAGCGCGTCCACTGAGGAAGACCTCTCAACTGTTGTGTTTCTTCAATAGGGAAGGTTCTAGTAAAATTGGACTTTGGTCTGAACAATGACCGTATATACGTAGAATCTAATTAGTGGCAAAAAGATGCCCGCGGATAGGCCTCACATCGTATTTAATTAAAAGTTGTTTCGTATTTGTTTTGAAGTTAAATAGCCTTGTCTGGGGTTCGTTGATTTAACTGGAATGTTTCATTTCACTTATTAAATTCCGTTTTGATTCGATGATTGTTTCAGTTGCACAGGCTTTATTCAACCGAGTATAATTTTATATAGCTTGTGCTAACAAAGCAACCAATCGTAAACTCCGTATCTTTTTCGTAACTTTTTTGGTCGTTGCTTTTTAGAGTTCCGTACCCAAAGGGTAAAAACGGGACCCTATTACTAAGACTCCACTGTCCATCTGTCCGTTTGTCCGTCTGTCCGTCTGTGCGTTTGTCCGGCTGTCCGTCTGTCCGTCTGTCTGTCACCAGGCTGTATCTCATGAACCGTGATAGCTAGACAGTTGAAATTTTCACAGATGATTTAATATCTGTTGCCGCTATAACGACTAATACTAAAAAGTACGGAACCCTCGGTGGGCGAGTCCGACTCGCACTTGTCCGGTTTTTTAGGAAAATATGAGTTTGAGACGATATAACAAAACACGTGCTCATTAATTTTTCATGTCCTCAAACATATAAACAAACCAGTAATTGAATAGCAATTTGCTTGAACAAAACTTTCTACAAGAAGGTAGAGGGTTTAGTCACTTTTCAGTACTTTGGAGGACAATTTATCCGAATTGGTTGAGATTAGGCAGCTAAAAAAATACGTGTCTGTTATTTTAGTCTACTCTCTCACATGTATCAAAATAAATCAAATCGGAGCCGGACGGTTCGGTACCTTTTTTTTTGTTAGTTACCTATAATATATTCTTGACGCCTATACTTTAGGTACTTAAGATTCTTTATTACCACGTACCGCAATCATATAAGTATACCTTCAGGGTCAGTATGAAAAATACGAAAACCAAAAATAAATTCAAAAAAATAACGATCAAATACCAAAATTAGTTACTTAGGTAAACATTCATTTTGTAGGTAAGTAAATGAACAATAGAAATTTCCATTATGCCATTAAATTTGGAAGTTTTTGCTTTCATTATCAAGGCTTCATCACAGGCATCAAAACAAACCCCAGTACTCGTATAATTGAAAACTCGGGTAAGTTTTTGTGCAAGTTTCTGGACGGAATTTAAATCATTTAAACATTTGTACATTACTATTTTCCTACATGCCGATCATAATATAAATTCGTATAGATTAGAGTGTAAAATAATTTATATGGTAATATCATATTATGAAATAAATAAATCGAAATCTAAATCATTTTCCTTCGTCATTGTGTGTACGGTTTGTTATGGCCTGGGATGCCGGAGATTTCTGAAGGAAAATTTAGGAATGAATTAACTAAAGACTGTAATATACCTGTGTTATTCTGACGATTTTCGAACCCATCTAGTAACTAACATTGTGAAATTTGAAGGATTTTGAACAATTTCAATTTTAACACTCTAAACTCTCGCGTTTTGTACACATATTCGTATGTAACGTCGAAATGAAAGGTAAAAATAATGAAATTATATCGCGGTAGACCCGTTTGTGTAATTAAATTTCAATTTTGCTAATGTTATTGTGCATTCCGTAAGTTTTTCTAATTTGAATTCTCCCCTCATCTACTCGAAGGTTAGCTGGAAGAGATCCTTTACAGGGATAACCTGTGTTGTGTAGGTAAAATAAAGTGATTATTACTACTACTACTACTACAATTTCTCATATTATTCCACAAGAGGTAAAAAACAAAGACGTTGTTTATTCAGGATCGGATATTTGACTTGACGTTTAATCTAATTGTTATTTTTTATTGCAATCAATTTAAATGGTAACCAAGAATCCATGGCTATTTTTATCTATTGTTAAAATATTTTTCACCGCACCAGCTCGGAAAGGCTTACTTTGCACTTCAAAAACTGATAGCAAAGTTGCATTTTATTCACATGTGAGGCAAAGTAATCAAATGCAAATTTTGAGTTTATTTCTTATGTTTGCTGGTAGAATTGACTTTTAAATTATGATTTTGGATGATAAATATTTAATAACATTCACTTGGATTTGATTTGGTTTGATTTTGTTTGATATTTTACATTTAATATTTGCTTCGGGTTGGTGTAGTGAAAAATGTTGTGTTTCACTCGGGGGCAAATTTTGTTTAATCCTCGTGCTTTGAAACCTTCGCAACGCTCAAGATTCCATTTTTCGAACCACTCGCTACGCTCGTGGTTGAATTTTGGAATCTTTCGCTTGCTCGGGTATCATTAGCACGAGCGGTTAAACAATAACTTTGCCCCCTTTGTAAAACAAATAACAATTTTTCATCATAAGAAATACTAGTCTCCATTGGCACTATCCAAGCCGCCTCATCTGGCATTCCTTTCCATCGTGATACGAAACTCGACTATCTCAAAGTTAAGCAAGCCGGTGGAAATCTAGTTCTTTGGATGCCCCGTCCCTGCTAGACTCCAGACTTAACGTTTAACGCCAAACGAAATGGCAGAATATCCGAACGACCGAAGTCCCAGCTTAAGGTGACAGTCCATTTCTAACGACGGGAGCACTACCATTCATTTTACTATGGAAATTGACAATAACACCGACGCGTTCGTACTAGCAGTGCAGCTACGGTCAGAAATGGAATGTTACCCTTAGTCGGGAACTATTTGCAAGTCATCACGTTCATTTATCCCTTTGGTGAGCTTAATAAATGATTCCTGGAATCTGGGCCAATTTGCTGCCACCTGGGATTTATTGCTGTTTGGTGGCAGTTTATGGAAGGATGTTGGAGCTTTATTACGTGTAAATAAATGAGGATTGATTTGACAAAACATTTAAACGGGAAGTCACTGGTGTAGCTTTTCTACATGTATTATAATTATAGGTACCTAGTTACCTATACATATATGTATCGTCGCCTAATATCCACAACACAAGCGTCATTATGTAGGTCTAAGACTATCGAATAATATTTCTTATTTATTACGTTAAACAACATCATTGCAGCGTTTCCAAACAAGCGACGATTCGTTAAATCAGCTGTATCATTACGGGAAACACCATAGCAATTACTCAAATTATATATAATTTACAACCGGCACAGAATTATCTCAAGCAATTTCTACCCCGGCTGCAACTCCGAGGGCGTCAAGTTGTGCTAGGGTGACCAGATGTACCGAATTTGGAGGGACAATAACTTATTTCAGTATTCAGCTCCTGGACGATTTAATTTAAAGTTGTAAGTACACTACGCTTTTTTTGTGAAAAAAAGTGTACCATAAATTACATATATTTTTCTATCCTTCTATTCCGTTATCGTCATACAAAATCTATGAAAAATTGTTACGTAGGTACCTATTAGAATCGAAAGAGCTGGTTCTGAGTAGAACAATAATATATCATCCAAATTAAAAAAGTGTAGTGTACAACTCTGAATAAAATGTCACAAGTTGACTAAATGTACCTTGAACTGGGTGACGTCACGAAACATCAAGTAAATAACAGCTAATTAATACTGGTCCCGAGTTGTAAGCACGAGTCCTGAATTTTGAATGTACTAAATGAAGTCTAAAATGTCAATATTAAATACCTTTGACTGTACGTGTATATAGTTTAAAAAACGTAGATGTCGCAAGGCTTCTCCCTAAGGCGCGTATGGTGGAAATAAATATTCACTGTCCTCGAGTGTAGTCTCGGTAGCTCAGATGGCAAAGCGATGGGTTAATGATCCAGAATGGCGAGTTCCAGTCTCGCCCTATATAGAGAATTTTTCTACTTTTCATATATTTCTAAGCTTTGTGGTATCATTCGTAATACAAAAAAACCGGGCAAGTGCGAGTCGGACTCGCGCACGAAGGGTTCCGTACCATAATGCAAAAAAAAAACAAAAAAAAAAGCAAAAAAAACGGTCACCCATCCAAGTACTGACCACTCCCGACGTTGCTTAACTTTGGTCAAAAATCACGTTTGTTGTATGGGAGCCCCATTTAAATCTTTATTTTATTCTGTTTTTAGTATTTGTTGTTATAGCGGCAACAGAAATACATCATCTGTGAAAATTTCAACTGTCTAGCTATCACGGTTCGTGAGATACAGCCTGGTGACAGACGGACGGACGGACGGACGGACGGACGGACGGACGGACAGCGAAGTCTTAGTAATAGGGTCCCGTTTTACCCTTTGGGTACGGAACCCTAAAAATACGTTTCTGCATAATACAAAAAAAATTGGGACGAGCGATTGTCCCGTATAGGAAATGAGATCTGGTAACCCTAAGTTGTACCCTTAATTACGACGCTGAGTAAATAGAAATTACGAATTAAGCCTTTGTAAATTACGCTTGCCGCTGATATATGGGCTACGAGTACTCGGCTCCGTAATATATTTGTTTATTTCATTTTAAGATGCGTAGATTGTTAACTGAATCATGGGAAGTGAAGTGGCCTGAGTTACCTGAGGTAATTTAAAGAGATTATTATTAGGTAATATATTGGCTAGAATCATTAGTGAAAGAAAACTATTTTAACTTTCATAAAAACAAAGTAGCATTTCTTTTGCCTCATAACGAGAAAGCTATTTTAACTTTTATAAAAACAAAGTAGCGTTATTTTGCCTCATACATTATTGGAACAAATGCTAGTCTGAAACCGCCCTAAGATTGAACGCCCTGCTAACGTCGAACAGTGTGGTAGTAGAAAGTAGCCTTTTTTGAGCACATACGTAACGCAATATCCTTAGGGCTCATTTAGACGATGCGAGAACCCGCATGAGTTTCATTACATTGCGGTTTTTGATCGGTTGGTTGAATTGGACGTAACCAACAGTCCGCATTGTAACTAAAATCGCCGTCTAATCAGCCCTTTTAGGCTTAAAACTTTAAAAGTTCGGTATCGTCTTGGGTCGTCCCATTCGTTTTTCGTCAAGTTCTTAAATTAGTCCTATTCTGCTTTCGTCACTCATTCTAAATTCGTCACAATCGTCGGTGGCTTTTAATGTAGAATGAGTGACGAAAGCAGAATAGGACAACTTGACGAAAAACGAATGGGACGACCCAAGACGATACCAAAAGTTCAATAACAATTGAAAATGTGTAGGTATTGTACACATTGAAAAAGCCATATTGTTGACGACAGTTCGTCGACACATCATTCAAACCAAAGCCTCAGTGCCAAACAGCCACTTAAGCAGGCTCGAGCGGCATCCACACTTTATAAATCAGATCTTGATTTTACATTATTTTAAAACAACATAGTACAATAAGGCCTAGTTTTCCTCTCTGGGTTGGGAGGTCAAATGGCAGGCGTAGGGTTTGCACGACGGATCCGAAATGTATGCGAATATCCGCGGAGCCGGATCCAGATCCGGATAATTTCATACATTTCGGATCCGGATTGCAAACCCTAGGCAGGCGCTATCGTAAACCTACGCCAATTCTTGGAATTAGTTGCCAAGCGGACCCCAGTCTCCCATGAGCCGTGGCATTATTTTAGCCGAGAGTAACGCTGAAGAATTTTAACGGGTTACTCACATAATTGTAGTCAAATATTTAACCCTTTAGTCCGTAGCGGCAATATATTTGCCATCATACTTAAAACAAAAACGCATCTCTGCTATAAGAATTACGGTTCGGAATCGAATGACTAGAAAGGAATGTCAAATGGTTAAAGGGTTAATCGCCGTTTCGATCCATTTTGAGGGCCTTTGACAGTAAGCACCGTCTCTAACAAGTGCGTTAAAATTAAGTGACACTAAGCGCCACTTGCACCATTCCACTAACCCGGGGTTAACCGGTTAAACCTGGAGTTACCATTGTGTCCAGTACAATTTGACATTGAGTTAACAGTTTAACCGCTTGGTTAGTGGGATGGTGCAAGTGGCGATTAAAGACTTCGTTATTCAATTCAGGCATATTAACAATGTATTTGTGGCATGTACTCGTATCCCGATGCCTGATACTGATACTGACTGACTGATACCTGAGTATCCTGTAACACAGTAACGTCGTAACCCGTTACGTATTTAATAAAATAATATAGATTTAGGCTAGCTTGTAAGGTTTGCATGCTGTGCATGGACGGCTAAGAGGACGGACTTTCTTATAAATATAATGTACCAACTATTGTAACTCCTTTTTTTGCAAATAAAATATTATGAATTATGTTAAAATATTTTTTGTTCGAATCTCTCAGGAAATTTATTGTTCAAATCAACCCAATATCAAGCCAAGACTATATTATCTGAAGTCCGAATGCTTCGCTCTCCGTCGCGGGGCCGTCATTAAGGAATTTATAATTTGAGCGAACTTCGGCGCTGCTCTAAGTGCCACTTACTGCAGTCGCATTGTATTTGTAGCTTTGTATAAGCTCTTTAAAATGTTTGTTACTTTAGGGTTTTAGAACTTGCTGTCGAAGTGACAAAATAGCTTGAAATTTGATATAAAATGTGATTTAAGAAATGTTTCTGGAAATATTGACCTAAGAATGTGATATAAAAATTAAATACTAATATTGATATTGCCACGATGGCTAATAAAAATGCCTCTTTTATCTGATCAATATGGACAAAAGAAAGGGTTGGTCACTTGTAAACATTTTGACACTCATTTAAGTTTATTTTTTCTAATTGAATTTTGAACATAAGTATAAACGTCCCACTGCTGGGCACGAGCCTCTTTTCATGGACTTTTACATACATGCTTCAAAGCTCGGCACAGATATATGAAGGTTCCCTAAGGGTGTCCTTTTAGTAAGATCAAATTATGTTCTAAAAATTAATATTCCTAAAAATAAAATGTCCTTACTCGACAATAATAATTAGATAATAACCTACACTAAAAGGTATCTTCAAAATAAGCTTCAAAGATTCCAGACTTTCATAATACATCTGTTACAGATTACAGAGCTCAATTTAAATAAATCCACTTTAATAACCACTTTCAAATTCAACTGCATCTGGTCCTTCGAGCCGGAAGCATTTTATACAAACCGGGCTTTAAGCGCGAAATGATAACAGAAGACGATCACAATTAAGAAATAATAAGCAGCAGCGAAACAGCTGCAATAATAACCAGATATATAACTTTTCCTGGCAAAAACGAGTGTTTGACAAAATAAAATATCGACATGGCTGTTATCGATGTCTTGACGAAGATAATTTCGAACTACTACGGAATACAGGACATTTCCGCTATTTTCTTTGTTATAGGTAGTTTTTTTTAATGATTTTGGCACTACAGGTTTCGTTTTATATTTATGTACATATGTACTAATATATGTAAGAATGTCAGAATAAGGATCAGATCATTTATTTGGGTTCACGTAAAATTACATGCAAATACAGTTATACAATATACTCTAAAGTACTTACATGCTAAAATTGCTTATTGTAAGGTTATGTACAGATGTAGTGCATAACTATTTTCCATCGCATTTTCACGGAAACGCACGAACGTACTGCTATTTCAGTCAGTCTCGGAGCAAAAAGTACTGTGGTTGACTGAAGTAGCATGACAAATACGAATGTTTCCGTAAAAATATGTCTATATGTATCGTTTTGTAATTCATTGATTTGCATTTTTGAAACTTCTTTAAAGTTAGCATATTATGCTCTTCTATTTATTGATCTATGACTTTATGATTTATCGATAGCAGATTTGTCGATGTTTCATTATGTCAAGCACTCGTTCTTGCAACGAAAAGTTTTATGTTTGATAATGACCATTTTTGGATCTTATGCTTTTGAAATAAGGTTGAATTGAAGTTAAAACATTGTACTCGTATTAATTATCGTGCAACTTTGCCCGTTTGCGTTCCAGTTGGCATTTGCCGACAGCGGAATTTGTTCATTTTGCTTCTGTATTACTGTGCTTTGTATAATTGTAAAGGGTTTACGGAGGTTAATCCACTAGCAATATGTGTATATGGTTCTTGTAAACGGTTCTCAATATTTGATGAAATAACCTGTGGAGCAAAACAAATTTATTTAAAATTATTGTAACTTATAACTTGTCTACTATATCAATTATTAACTGAGATAAATGCCATTAAGATCATGGTGATGGTTTTTAGCCATGAGCACTGCAGGTTTTGGTTACTTTTTTCGTACATGCCACGTATTTGAGTTTATAATTTTGATGAAATGTACATTAAGCAGGCTCCTACCTTAATATAAAATTGCCCTAACTATATTGCTGCCTAGATATTTCTTAATATCAAAGAGAATTTGAAATAGAGAGTTACTGTCATGGTAAATTATGTAACCACTGTATATTTACTGCCATTTTTCGACAGAAGATTAAAATAGTTAGAACGCCATTTGACTTTGATCATTATTCTTTCACTGATACGTGTTAACTTGTTAAATATTAATATTAACGCCATCTACTCGAGAGTAGGCTGAAGGTTATGGCGCCATCGTTGGAAAAGATTGCACCATACCTTTGGCCTACAGTCGAGTAGATGGGGTTAATATTAATATTAAACAAGTTAACACATATCAGTGAAAGAATAAGGATCAAAGTCAAATGGCGTTCTAACAATTTTAATCTTCTGTCGAAAGATGGCAGTAAATTGACAGTGGCTACATAATTTACTTTGACAATCCGTCTCTATACACTGTATTCTCTTTGGTATTGGTAATATTGATGAAAGCAAGAAACGCTTCTATGCCGACATATAAATATACATTTCGCCCTTTATTATTCAAAGGGTAGTATATTTAGATTTACCCTTATAAGCCTTTTCGGGTGACGTGCCGTGATGGTTTAATGTAGTTGTTGATTTATGAATGTTCTCATACAAATATAACGTACTGCTTTTATAACCCTAAGCTATATATTTCTAGTAGGGCTGCTATCCCGGTTCCCCCGGATTTGCCCTAGTTTTGGAGCCGTTGTATACTCGTAATATAATATGTATAATACGATAGCGGGCGTGTTTTAAGAGTTTTAATCGGTGTCGGTAAATTAGCCTTTAATATTTAACCTTTTATATTTATTATTTAGAAATTTAGAAATTGAAATCAGGCAACAAGGCCCATATTACAAATACCTTACAGACTAACATACATATGTATTTTATAAACTTAAAACTATAAACACAATTTATGTGTTTTGTATTTGTGTGTTTTTGTGTTTTATGTGTTGTGTTCATGTGTGTGAGTTATTTATGTGTGTACATGGTGGTTAAAAATCGGGGGTTCAAACCTCGGTTGTGCTGTTATGTTTTTTTTATTAGCCTATTTGTGTGTCCCACTGTTATTGAGCATAAAAACATTCTGGCAAAAATGCAAAAAGATAAATAAAATTAGAGACGGATCCTTATCGTACACAGATAAAAGATTAACTGATTATAATTAAAATTAAACTTAAGGCACTGAGAACAAGATTTGATTCTGGATATACATAATTTTATAAAGACTAGGTCCAATAATAATAAAGTTTCTTAATAATTATTCAAAGCTATTAGAGCTATAATTCCTACAAATTGAATTTATGAAATAAAAATAAATTTTACAATCTCGAAATTTACCTCAACATTTTAAATCACTTCAAACGAAGCAAACAGGTGAAAAAGAAGGTTCTACAATCTAATGAAAATCCGAATAATTAAAATCAGTCCCGCATAAATTTATTCTGAAAATTACTCAGTATTTTTAAGAATCTAAAAATTGGAAAATTCTTTTCAGAAACAGACGTAATTAGAGTAACAGGAAAAAAGTTGGGAATAACTGAAATGTTCATAAACGATCAAACGTACGAGGTAGATGAAATAATTATTCAAATTAACTTGAACCTAACACAGATTTATACCATCACTGGCCACGTTCTACGGTTCGGGTCCAAGCTAACCATACGGGTTTAGAAAGTTTTAGACTATACCTACGCTACAACGGACATGCCATATGAGCAATGAGCCAATTTGCTCCGTGCATAACTAACATGACTGTGGCGTCGCCTTAAGGCCCAATTCGAGCAATGCTTATAAGATGTCACACCGATGCGATGTCGACTAGTACGTTTACCTTATTAGGTATACAATTTTATATCTAGGTGTAAAACCAAACCGCACTATGAGGTGAAAAGCTTTGTGAACCTCATATAAAATAGACATGTCGTCGAATGATTTTGTTTTACATTTAACTAACTATATTCTCAATATTTTCATGCCACACACCCACCACACACCGCAAGAACCTTTCTACAGCTGCACGCTTGACCGCAGACAGAATTGTCGGCGGTTACCTTTGATGATACCTGAAATCTGCAAAGCAATGTACCTGAGCCTTAATTGGTATACATAGCATGGTAGTGAATTATTGGCTAATTTAAAGTTTGTGAAGCAATAAGTATGGGTATATCGAAAAATTAGAGACAAACTCAGACGGATCCAGAAAAGATATAATGGTCGTAGTTGTATTTTTTTTAATGGAATAGTGCGAATTTTAAAAGCTTCGGTAGGTCAGTTGATTAAGAGCGATTGGACCGATGTTGCTGTTGTCTTTCAATTAAAAAAAATAAATTGTAGTATCGTTTGTTGACGTATTCTGCTTGATAAAAAATGGTCGTACTTGTAGATACTCGTAATGACAATCCTGCCGACATGAACAATGAACAAAAAGAATATATCGCCATATACATGAACGCACGGTAGGTTAAATCCCTCTAACATATCAACTGTTTCGCCTTTTCTCAACGAACAGAATTAAAAAGTTGGCCGGGAGAACCAACGGAACATCGTGCTGTGACGAACTCAATCCGGAGAAGTTAGTTGGCCATAGACCAAAAGCGGGAGGCTAATTTTTAATGCCGTTTTACTTTTTATTGACTGAAATGAAGCAACAAAATACATTTTTAGACGACAACGGCTTCACTCACTTGTATTCACGTGAAACCGTTGTCGTCTAAACAGTTTAAAATATGTCTCACGGAAGTTTAATTTCGAACAAAATACATATTGGAGTAGCTCGTATTAGAATGTATAAATCCAAGTGGGTTTCGTATTCACCTCACTAAATATTGTATTAAGGGAATCTGCCCTGGAAAGGAGTTAACGAAAAAACTGTTTAAACATGGTGAAACATGTTTAAGTGTTTTCTCTATGAAGGTCTATTCTTTCCACAAATGTATGTGTATAATTTAATAAACTAAAATGTTGTTCTAGAGTCTCTAGCATAACATTACTAATCTAGGGTCTCTATTTGTAGACCATATTTTCATAGACTGCATAGATTATTCAGAGTAAAAGTCAAGCTAGTTTAAATGAACCAGTGAACACAGCTATAATCTAAAACCGTGTATGTTGCTAGGACGTCTGCCTCTTTGTAATGTAGGTACAGTCAGCAGCGGCAATTGTTAACCGAGCGAGGTGTTCGAAATAATCTTGACGCGACTTTATTGTTAAAAGAATAAGAGCGTGTCAATATAATTTTGAACACCTCGTCCGCTTAGCAACTTCTGCTGCTGACTGTATATTCGCCGCTAGGCCACTAGGCCGCTAGGCCACTAGGCCGCTAGGCCATCTACATTGCAAACAGGCTTCAAAATAAACAAGGAATTTGGTTTTCAAAAACGGCGTAGTGCCTTATTTTGTTCGATCTGTCAGAATTGGTTACCGTTCCATATCTCACGGAAGCATTTTGATTTCCGCTTTCTGTTATTTTCGGGAGTTCAGAACTACGGATGCAGTTTACCAAATAATTCCTGGAAATATTGAGTTGCAAGCAAATATTGTAGGTAGGTAAGTAATTTTCTGTAACGATTAGTTTTGAAGTTGAATTCAAATCGGATATATACTGAAATATATACACATACTGACATTTTAGTGACTGTCAGCATCAAAAATAACGATTAGTCATCAGGCCCAAATCTGCCACCTATTCGCGTCCAATAGTATCTACTAAATGGGTACAAAGGGCACAAAATAGAACAGAATGGCAAAAATTTAAGGAGGCCTACATCTTAAAAGATTGAAAAGGGCTAAAAAGAAGAAGAGAGAGTATCTACTACAACGTAATATTTCTTTTAGTAATGCGTTTTTGAAAATGGTTGATACTTTTGAGGTGATCATCATCCTCATATTATAGTATCTTTATAATCAAGAAACTAATTTCGTTTTCAAAAACGGCGCACACATGTACAATTTCATAACTGTCAGAGTTTGTTAAAATTCCAAAACTCACGGAAGCATTTTGATGGTTCCTTTCTAAGTTTTATAACTCATTCCATTTTGTTACTTTAGGAAGTTCCGAACTATTTCCAAACAGTTCACGAAAATAAATTGTGGAGGTTCCATTCGAAGGCATATATCGTAAACAATTTCCACTGACGTTTCGTTTTCAGGTCGGATTGGGATCGGAGTCTGAAAATACATGAAACTGACATTCAAAGTTGATTATCGTTTGGCAGAATCAAGCAAAAATATTATAAATGCAATATGAATTCGGTATTTTTTTAAATATATATTTCACGGCTAAACTACCGAGCCGGATTTTCAGGAGTTTGACATGTAGAAAGCATAAGCCCTGCCACTATCAACTTAGGATAGGTAACTATTTTAATCTAGAAAATCCATCGAAGCACTTAGCAGGAAGGAGGACATAACACAGACCGGACCAGCGGGCACAACTAGTGTTGTATTAAATTAGTGACATATGCTTATAGTACGTACCTATTGTATAATTCCTATTCGCTAAAAGTTAGTCCTAAAAATGTTTTGGACTCACTTTCGGCTAACTAACCGACTTTTCGTCGTCGAGCCTGATTTAGTGTCAAAAAACAGTATTTAGATAAACTTACTCCGCTAAAAGATATCGCCATGCAAATTAAAATGTTCGCAAAAGGTCTCGATAACAGCACTGTCAGTTGTCAGATCTTCGAATGGAAACGGAGCGGAGCGCGCGGTACAATTCAATTTAGGTTTGCTTTGTGTACGTAAATTACAATCGCGGCATACGTGAGTCTGAGGGATTTAGGTTCCCGCTGACATGTCTAGATTCCGAGTAAATAACGGTACGTTTTCGTATGTTTACGGGTTGGAGCGTATTCTGTACCTCTATAATAAATTACCTACGGACATAAATACTATATACCAGCTTTGTCAGTAGATAACTTTTGCTTTTTCCTACCGACAAAGCTAGCTTGCCAGAATTTGAAAAGTTTAAGCGTGAAGAATCTATCTCCCAAACAAAAATTATTAATTTTGGGCCTTTTTCTACTGACAAAGTTTGCTTGCCAGAGTACTTATATTAAAGACGGCTTTAACAATACAGTTATTTATTTTGCAGCAGATCGCTAAATCTGCTCGGTAGCTTAATCTCTAAAATTGGTGTAGGAAATATTTACGAATGCGATTGATATCTTACATGGGACGCCATGGGAAAACTAGGCGTTTCACGATCTTATCTATACCGAAGAGATACCGGCAAATAATAATAATATTTTGTACAAAAGTTCCGAAGAATAACGTTTTGATAATGTAGGCGATATTAAAGTGAGAGATAAGGATCTATTAGCATGATTCTATGTAAGCTTTGATGAAAACATTACATTGTAAATCAAAAAGTCTTAAGTAAATATATTTCCTTTTAAAATTATTCAAAGCGACCTTTCAACTCGATAGAAATGCAAGTATGTTTCAAACTAGTCTGAGTGCGGTTAAACTTTTTACACGTTTCCAAAAAGTTTGAAACCCAATTCGGCTTCTGAACCGCAACGAAGTATTCTCTATGCAAGACTTTTGTGTAAAACTTCCACTTTCTACTTTCACTGCGAAGTTTTGCAGAAATGTAATATTCACTAACCGAAAAGGGGTCTTTTTACTTCTGAAGGAACTATGATTTCAAATGTTTTAAAATGTGCATTGTGTTACGGTGAAAAGGCTTTGGAAACTAGTTGCGAATACGTTTATACTATTATTATTATCTTACTTTTGTATAACGCAGATTTTGAGAGAGAGTTATTCTGGTCTCATCAAATACATCCTGGTCACGGCACCAAACAGTGACACGTAAGTTTCACAAAGCGCTAAGATGAGGAGGAATGCACACACATAGTTTCATACTCTACATATAAGTACTTATAGCCAGAATTATATTACAAAATCATGTTACTATCTCTAAATTTCAACCCATGGCTTTAAAAATGGCTTCCATCAAATTTATAATGATTTCGCCAATGTCGAAAGTGTGGTCGTAGAGTGAGTATGACGTTTTTCGGTAGTTTATTTTAGCAAAGCGGTAGCTGGACTTTACTAATAAAAACCCACGATAAATTAACGGGTGTTGACTAAAGATTAGTTAAACGCGTTTCAAGACTTATTCTTCACTAGTTGCTACTTTTAGATAAAGCTTATTACAGCATTACCCAGCGCCGTATCTATATGACAATGGTAACAATATTATACTCACATTAAATTGTATACACATACCTATGTAAATAGTAATTAAGTAGGTAATGAAATGACGTGTAAATGTATATGTTTCTTTTACCAATACATTACTGTAGCTGCACACGTTAGTTTACCTACTGCATAATAAGCTATCAATCTTCACTTTAAACAACATTATTTATCAAAAATACAAAAAATATTCTCGAGACGACTTCGCCATTTTGAAGATCAGCCGAAAATCCTACCCATGATCTATTATGACGACTATCATGAATTTACCCAACTAATAACTGTCAAACTGCCACCCAAAACCACTAGCCAAAGCCTTCACGTTCCAAACCTTCCTAACTAATTGCTTGCGAACCGTCCTCGAAAACAAAATGCTTGGATCCCAGATCATTAATATTGTTGACAAAGTCTAATGAAACAAGCACACCTGCGCCTAATTACTCTGTCTCGCTCTAATTATGCCTTTCTAGTTGAAATGACATGTCGGTTTCAGTTCATTATGCTTGTCATTGCTGCTATGAAAAATAATAGGCAACCAATATAGAATGTATTAATATTTGTTGATATTGTTTTACAGTATATTAGAGTCCGTATAAGCTATCTTTTCTACATCTATTTCCTATATTTTATTTGCACCGACTTGAACAGAATGCGGGTATGATATTATAATCGTCTTATTTTCATAGAAATTCCACATGAATGATGGCATTACCACACTTTGTCATTGCAAAATGCAGAGTTTTCTTAATTAAATCTATGTCGTCTTAAGATAGACTGAACGGATTGAATGATATTCAACATTTATAGTTCTCAAAAGTTAGAGAATCCAATGAAAGGAACGGTGAACAAACGAAATTGCAAAACAGGTTAAAATAGAATGGAGATAGAATTCCGAATTTAAAATGTATTCTCATATCTTTGTATACCTACGATTTTGTGCGTGGCGTCTCTCTACATAATGATTACCTGTTCTTTTAGTTAAACGTTACAGTAAAGTCTTCAGTCTTGCTTTCTTCTTTACTTGGCAGTTTGAGTAAGAGTTGAAGTTTTGTGAAAACGACTAAGCAAATGAGTAAGAGTAAAGTTACCATCGATTGATGTAGTTTATGTCTATATTTCAACGGAATGACCTGATTTTGGTTGTAAATAGCGGCACTAATGTAACCAAAGACCACTCAGGCTTCCATGCAACTTGTACCAAACTTGTCTAACCTCCAAACTTCAGGAAGGTCCCTAATTGGCTGGACGCAGTTCCCCGGCTCTTCGAAGACCAATCAGAGCAATTCCTGAGACCACAACAAGTTAATTGAATGAAACAGTGCTATCCTAGTGGCCATTAAAAGTTTTGTAGCGGCACTAATGACCCTCTTAGTGGGTTTGAAATCATTGCCAAGTTGTAATTAAATTGCCTGTTAAGAGTTGAATTATTGTAAGTCTTGACTTACTTGTTTGTATTGCATGATTATAATTTGTCCAGCTTAATCGGTTATCTGCATTATTTATTATTCAACGAGACTGCGCGTAAGAATATTGTACTTATTGTTTTTATACAAATACTATACAAGTAATAATGAAGAAACAAAGAAAACAATAAGGTTGTGGACAAAAGCGATCTTTTCATTATAGACAGGCAATTTTTGGGTACCTTGTGGAAATCATGCCATTACCAAAATTTATGAGTAAGTAGATGAGGGGAAGCTAAATTGAACACTGAACCAGAATATTAGTAGATATTAAAACACGATTTTTTTAACATTTGTACATTATTTTGTAAAATATATGCAGATGATTAGGTCCTCCGATTTCTTACATTCTACTACCGTTTTAAATGTAGGTATTTAACTAGCTCATTTTGTATGAGTATGCATGCATGCTAAGCAGCGTTGCATGCACTGTATTGCATCAAACACAATAGGTACTCTTTGAAGCATACTCGTAAACGGTCATAGCTCCATTGCAGTTTTCCTTAAAAAGTAAACGAGCTTTTTACAATTTAAAATTCACTCCGCGTAGAAACTCGACTCGAAATTAACAAAAACGTTCCTCATTTCATTCGGAAAGACGTGGGTTTGTGCAAACAAAAAGAAGCGTTCGTTGTAATGGATATTAAATATTAAAATTAATATCATTTGGTAACGGTCATTTTGCCTTTGGGCGAGGATTCTCTTCATCATGTTTATTTTTAGAATTTTCAATTTAATAATTTAGTGATAATGTTTGGAGAGATTATTTTTAATGTTGTAAACATCAGTCAGTACAATTAAGATATCTATAAAGGCTTTCTCTTTAGTAACTAATAACATTTTAAGATGATATGATCCAATATATATAGGTAAGAAATAAGACCTCGTATTAATCATCCTATTTTCATCATAATTATTGCAACACTTTAGACCAGACAGAACCAATTTGAAAACCTACCGCTTAGGTATACCATTACCATTACACATTATACGCTTACCATTTTCTAGAATCGTCTGATATTGGATGCTCTAATGCGCTTAACTAAAATGTGAAGACCGCCTAAAGTACCTACGACCAAACAGTTCCGAATAGTAACAGTTCACGCTTCACAAAGACGAACTCCAAAGTTGCGAGAAGCCTGATTCTCTAATTCAACTCGTAACTCCGCTTACGTATGCATCTCGTGTTGCACGGCGGTAAGCGCCATATTGCAACTTCGCAGCTAATCTGTTCTGAATTTACCATTGCATTGTGTTTAACTTGCTTCACTACTAGGGCGGTTTCAGACTAGCGTTTTTCTCTGCGCGTGTACGGTCGTTTCGGCGCTACGAGCTTACAGTACGCGCGCTATATTTCGCTACATTTGGTCTTCTTCTTCTTATGGTGCCGTCTCCTGCCGGAGGTTGGCTATCATTAGGGCTATTTTCACTTTTGACGCTGCAGCTCGTAACAGCGATCTGGTGCTCATCTTGAATCAGCACCTGAGGTTTTTGAGCCACGAGGTTCGTCTTCTTCCATATTTTCGTTTACCCTGGATTTTCCCCTGTATTATCAGCTGGAGGAGGTGGTATTTGTCATTTCGTAATATATGACCAAAGTACTGCAGTTTCCTAATCTTTACAGTATCCAAAATTTCTCTTTTCTTTTGCACTCTCTGCAGCACGCTGTCATTGGTTACTCTATCCGTCCATGAGATTTTCAGTATTCTCCTGTACACCCACATCTCAAACGCCTCTAGACGTTTACTTATAGCTTTAGTGAGTGTCCATGACTCAGCACCATACAGTAGAACCGAAAATACATAGCACCGTGCCAATCGCACCCTGGTAGAGATTCGGAGGGACCGGTTGCAGAAAAGATGATTTATTTTTAGGAAAGTGTTACGAGCTTGCTCTATTCGGCACTTGATCTCAACGCTGTGATCACCCTGGTCATTGACAATACAGCCTAGGTATTTATACGAGCGGACCCTTTGTACAATTTCATTTCGGACTTTCAAGTCAGGTAATGACCTTTGTATTCTATCTACGGTCATTACTTTGGTCTTTTTGATGTTTATCGTTAGGCCATACTTCGCACTTACTACATCCACCCGTTCGAGCAAGTTCTGTAGGTCTACAAAGGTTGCCGCCAGCAGAATAGTATCGTCAGCATACCTAATGTTGTTGACAGCGTGTCCATTTACTATTATGCCCTCGGCGGCATCTTCCAGAGCCTCCCGAAATATGGTCTCGGCATAAATATTAAAAAGAAGCGGTGACAATATGCAGCCTTGACGTACACCTCGCATTATATCTACCAGACCAGTTAGATCTTGATCCACTCGGACTTTCGCTTTTTGTTGCCAATAAAGATTCTGGATGACTGCTAGATCTTTAAAGTCAAGCCCTATATCCTTTAGAATTTTGATGAGTTTGTCTCTCTGTGTTGGACTCTATCAAATGCTTTTTCGTAATCTATGAAACAGATATGCACACATTGACCCATATCCCAACAAAGAGCGCATCCCGAGTCCCAAGTCCATTTCTAAACCCAAACTGCGAATTAGAAAGGTTCTCCTCAATCTTTTTGTAGATTCTATTATGAATTATTTTTAGAAAAACTTTTAGCACGTGGCTCAATAGCGATATCGTTCGGTACTCGTTGCATCTCTTGGCGCTGCTAGTCTTTGGGAGGGTTATAAACGTAGATTCTAACCAGTCTGCTGGCAATATGCCACTGTTGTAAATCCCGTTGAATAGGTGGAGAAGAATCGGAATATTTTCGTCCATCATAAGTTTCAGTACTTCACTAGGGATTTCATCTGGGCCGACGGCTTTACCGTTTTTTGCTGATCTTATCGCGTTGATAACCTCTTCCTTTGTTATTTCTGGTCTAGACTGTTCAGAAATCGGCATCTTCTGGCTTCTATTATCATCACTAAACAATTTCCGTATGTACTCTTCCCAAGTTCTTAATTTCTCCTGGATAGTCATAGCAACTGTTCCATTATCATCCATCAAGGTTAGTAAGTAGTGAGCCACTTGATCTTTTGAAACCTGCAAATTGCTTAATTTTCTTAAACATATTGAAATAGTCATGTTTTTCTTGCAAATTCTCAATTTCTTCACACTCATCATTCATCCACCTATCTTTGGCCTGGGAACACAGTCTCCCTATTTCTCTATGCAACTCACGATATTTGCTATTGTCAACATTCTTCCAT
Organism: Cydia splendana; assembly: GCF_910591565.1. Classification (NCBI taxonomy): domain Eukaryota; kingdom Metazoa; phylum Arthropoda; class Insecta; order Lepidoptera; family Tortricidae; genus Cydia; species Cydia splendana. The sequence continues at coordinate 21,347,176 of NC_085963.1, forward strand.
TTCCGTCTTTCATCCATAAGCTTTAGAATGTCATCAGTAACCCAATCCTTTTTCTTCGTTGTTGGCGTCGGAGTTAATATTTCCAACGAGGTGTCAATAATCACTGATTTGAGCTTATCCCAAGTCCTTATCGGTCGGTTCTTCTGGTAACTTTATTTCTTCAAGCTGTAGATCATGCATCCTGTGATTTAGTTTCGCATGTAACGTTTGTCTTATCGCCGGATCTCTCAAGGCTACAGTGTTAATCTTTGGGACCTTCTGGGCGTAGATAACTTCTTCATTTTAGCCGATATCGTCGCCACAATTCCTTAATAAACGAAACCTTAACAAATTGCTAATAAATCAGATCTACCTCACAGACGGTATAAGAGTACCTTCTTCTTCGTCGTTCCCGCATGACTGAGGATCGTGACCAACAACTATGTCCCTCCATTTATCGCGAACAAGGGCTATGTGGGCTGCCCTCTGCATGGAACCACATGCTTGTTTTATGGAATCCGACCATCTTGCAGGGGCTCTTCCTCTAGCGCGCTTGCCTTCAACTTGCCCCAGTATGATGTCACGTTCTAGGCTGTGGTGTGGCGACCGCATTATGTGCCCAAAGAATCTAAGAGCCCTCTCCTGGCAGATTGTTGAGAGTCGTTTGGTGATTTTTAGTTCTCTCAGAATGGACTCATTTGTTCTCATTGCGGTCCATGGTATTCTTAACATCTTTCTCCAACACCACATCTCGAAAGCATCGAGTTTGCTCTTGTCCAAGCTTTTGATGCACCAGGTTTCTGCACCGTACATAAAGATGAAGAATACCAGTGCCCGCACTAACCTACCTAATAATATACCTACATACCCTAACCTACATAATATTAACAGCTGTAAAATCTTAATTATTTAATTGCGGTTTACTGTAATTGTTTACTTAGTTAATTTGTCTAACGAGACGTCTTTGAGGTTCGAAACTGAATAGACAAAGTTCTTGTCTCCAATTCGGCAGATTTTCACGTTGATAGTGAAATTACTTTAATAAATTTGATAGACTTAGTTTACTAAATTTTCTAGGCAATTAACACTATTAGGTACCTTGTTAAATTCTGTCAGCGTCCTACCTATAAAAGGAAAATAATTGGAAAATGTTTTATAAAGGAAGACTTAGGTACGATAAAACCGTCCGGGTCCGGGCCGAGGATTCTGACACTTCAGTTTTCTATAGAAAACACGTGATCACCGATTACCAGTCATAGAAAATGAAGTGTCGGAGGCCCAAACCCAGACCGATCTAAAGGGGCCCACTGATTACCAGTTCGCCGGACGATATCAGCCTGTCAGTTAAACGCAAAATTTGACAGCTCCGAACAACTGACAAGCCGATATCTGCGAACCGGTAATCATCCTTAAAGGATAAGTAGGTAGGTAATTTCTTACGAATATTACCTACTTAGTACTTATCATAGTGACAAAATTTCCGATGGCTTTTGTGCCTTATTTCACGGAGAAAAAAATATTTTAGAATATTACCAGATTGTATAGTAGTTATGATTCTGGTGTAGGAAAACAGATTTCAGCCATGGTTAATATACTCATATTTTGGACAATATTAGAATATTCTAGTTGAAATATTCTAGTACACTAAAACTCTGATATCGTTTTGGTAACAATCTAATAGTAACAGAGTAAAATATGCATTTAGCATACAACACTTTACAATAATTGCGATGTTTACAATATTTATTATTTCTGTTTTCCATCATCTAGTTTAACACACCAATAATAAAAGTGTGTATTACAAAATCTTTGTTTAAAGTCCACCTTATGTAATTCATTTATAGGTACTAGATTTTCTCGTACCTGTTAGCGGATTTTTAATAGGTACCCATTAATTTCTCGAAATTTCTTGATTACTATGAATATTTTCACTCATAACTAGATACGTTCTCTGTTGTCTAACATACTCTTTTTAATGATAACAATAAAGAGTGGTTCCAGCAACTATAAAAATTGTTGGCATTACAATATTATTGCACACTAAACAAAATATTATTTGCCTGTAACGAAAAACTGTTCTGTCCACGACATGAGCTAACTGCGACCCCCCGCACCCCTGCGCCGCCGCCCGCAGCGCCCAGAACATTCTTTCATTTTCATCGAAGTCCGGACAGAGTTCATTTCAAGTGTCGCCAATAATAAATGAATCAAGTTGCATTCCTATTTAGATCACCGGTTTTAGCAAAAAAAAGTGTCTGTGTGTAGTGAACAAAGGCGGACGAAGCGAATTTCGGTTTAATTGAAAATTTATACATATGTTGCAAATAGTGACAAGGTTATATTGGAGTGTTCTGTTTGTGTGTTGTGTTTGCTACCAAAATGATCTCTGTGTTATATTTGCCATACGCTCACTAAAATTGCGGCCGATAATTTATGTTATCTACTACTAAAAATAAAACGAATTTAAAAAAGGAACGTTTGTTTTTATTTTACTCGTAGTAATTATTTAGGATTGAGATTTTTCTGTTTATGTTTCAGGCCACCACACCTATACAAACATCATTATTGCGGACTAAGCCAATGTAGGTACTTTCTGCCGAGTTAAACAGAATAATGTTAAACACCTTAGGTAAGTCTTCGTCGCAACAAAAGCATGTTAAAGCGAAGACTCACCTAAGATATTTAACATAACTCTGTTTCACTCGACAGTATATTACAATTTCAGTCCGCAATAATGATTTACTGAACACAAATATAAAACCCGTTAAACTCTACAATATATATAGTAAACAGAACATACTGTTTATTTCATGCCACAACAATTATTTTTAACACAAACATAAATCTGGTATTATCCAATACTGCATATAGTAAACAGAAATTGTTGATTATTTCAGTCAGCTAAAATTATACTTAAAGCTAATAAAAAATCTGGTGTTCTTAAAACTACGGCGTTTCAAGTCCGCAGTAATGATATTGAACACTAATTAAATATCTGATAAACTCTACCCTGTCCTATAATGATGGCTACAGATAGGTTTTGTATACTACACAAAATTTATTTTCTACGATACTAGGTAAGTGGGTAATAGGAACTAGAAGTGATGTTGTAAAGAACTAGAATTTTCTATTAATGTGTAAAAAAAGTCTAGTTGTCACATATAATACAATAAAATCAAGTTAAATTTACAATATTCTGGTAAAGAACACTAGATTTTTTTCTCCGTGTTTAATTATTATCGTATTGCCCTTGACTGTTTACTAAAATGAAATCTCAAATGAAAATGCGACTCAGAATCCTTTCCAGAGATTCGGCGCGTCCTTGAAAATTACTCAGACGGGATTATCCCACGAATCTATAACGAATTCGTATTTACTTCTTAAACACATTACGTCTCGAGAATTGAAGGGTTTTACAGGATTATTCGAGAAATGGTGGGAGTTTTGTTACAAGCTAAGCCTTGTATTTGGAGGACGAATTTTGCTGACGAATCGAAGTCGAATAAAACGGATTGTTAATTTTGCGTCCCGCTTTTATGCTCTAATTATGCGTAAGTAAGAGTGAGAGCGTTGGGAGCTAGATTTAACAAGTTTATTTGTTTCACTTTTCACATACCTATTATTACTTTTAAAAATCTCAAGATCAAGTATTTTTATTTTACATTAACGCTTTCTTTTGAAACACAACCAGTAATTAAATGTACCTATTCAAAAATATAAAAAGGTTGTATCTGACCCTCTATATCGGATCGGACAGTGTGAAAGCGCTTTAAGTACTAAATTGAACAAGTTGGAAGCATCTTTCACGTTTCAAATCGTTACTTCTATTACAGAGTTACGGCTACACTTTGCCTTATACGCCCTAAGGCCTCACCTAACTCATTCGCTGCCAAGAACCCGCTAAATGGGTTAATATTGTATTGAAAAAGGAGCGCTTGGCACTAAACGTGTTAAGACAGATCCCTTCTTAAACCATCACTTTACCCAACTCGTTCCCATAATTAGGGTTACCAGATACAAATTTTGAATTCCCTGACGAAATTCCTGATTTGCGACTATTTTTCCTGACGCTCATATCGGTGACGACACGGGACGGCACTGTCCAGTAGCTGCACGGTGTTGCCGTATTAGGAGATCAGGCGGCTTAGCACGGTCGCGTTTTTATCCCTTGTCACCATGCCTGTCACGCTCTAACAAGTATGTAAGTGCGAAAGGGACGCGCATAGTGATAGTCGATAAAAATGGAACCGTGCTGAGCCCGCAGTTCCCTACCCTTATTTTCTTGGATAAAAATTGAACTGTCGGGTCAGTGGTGCCACTGCGTTAATTCATTAAAATTTCTGACATTTTCATATTCCTGCCGCATTCCTGACAAACGGCCAAAATTTCTGACATGTCAGGAAAATTCCTGACGTTTGGTAATCCTCCCAATAAGCTCATAAAAATGCCAATCGCGCCAATAATTTCAAACTCGGAAGCGGGCGTTTCACGGAACGGGAGACATTTTTACCTACTCCGAGTTAGGGAAGTTTTAATTGCTTTCGTATTAAGGGGTTGATTTGCGAAGGCATCGTTAAAATATAATTGGCACGAGTTTAGAGTTGCAGCTGTTCGAACAATGTGTTCCGTGACGATAGGATGCAATTCTCGTGCTTTAAGAGAATTTTCTGCTTCTATAGCACAATTGGATCCGATCCGAAGGCCATCCTGTGAAGCCGATGGTCCTGGGTTCAAGTCCCGGTTATTTGTGTGGTGAGATATTTGTTCCTGAGTCATGGATGTTTCCTATGTATTTAAGTATTTGTATATTACATATATCGTTGTCTGGGTACCCACAACACAAGCCTACTAGAGCTTACCGTGGGACTTAGTCAATTTGTATAAGAATGTCCATATAATATTTATTTATTTATTGTTTATTAAATAAAAGGAATAATGTGTCGTGACAGACTTTTTTAAGCTTTTTGAAAAGTGCGCTGAAATAATACGCCATTGTAGGTAATAGTATCGAGATGCTTTTATGGTGATGAAGATGGCTATCTAAAACGAGGCAATTTTATCAGTTTACGTTTGTTAGAATTATTTTAATTATCATAGACGACAATCAAAGCTTGTTACTAACATAAATATTATCTTTAATCGTTTTTTTACCCTGACACTGAGCCGATTTTGTTAAATGAGGTGTACACTGGGTGTACATAATTTTCATTTTTAACCAACTTTGCAAATAGGTTTTGTATACAAAAAACCGTAGTCTGGTACGCACACACACAAACACACACACGCACGCACGCGAGCACGCACGCACGCACGCACGCGCACGCGCACGCACGCACGCGCACGCGCACGCACGCACGCGCACGCGCACACGCACACGCACACGGACACGGACACGGAAACGCACACGCACACACGACGACATGTTCCACTCGGTGAGGAATTTTCGACTTAAAATGCGTGAGTGACCTGTTTTTAATATACCTATTTAATATGTCTATGTCTCACGGAAGTTTTGTTATTTAATAATATGTCTGATAAAAGTTTCTCAAATATTTCTATTATTAGAACAGAAGATATTACCTATTAATTGACGAAGACATTAGTTATATGCATTACTTTCTGCAGAAGGAACTGCTATTTTACTACATATCTAACCCACTAATCACTTTCGGATTTTGAAATATATATATTACATTGGGGCTAGAGCGGCTAAGGTGCTCAAAAAAATTTGAACACGCACTCTAGTCCTTGAGAATAGAGGCGTGTTCAGATATTTGTGAGCACCTCGGTCGCTCCAATATATCTGATGGCGACTGTAGAGAAAGGCCGAGGTAAGCCGATTGACGGCTTCCCGCGTCTTTAATAATTCGGGCCCGGGTTGTTAAATTTCTCATTATACGAAAGCCGGATGTAATTTAATAAATTTCGTATAAAATATTTCACGTTATAGCTTAAATATAATAATTGAAATTGACGAGTGTTATTTTACGACGAAATATTAAATTGTATAAACTAGTATAAAGGTATAAAGTTACGCGTGAGCGTTATTATTAAACATTAATTTGGTTTAAAATCCTTCTTTTATAATAAGAGTGGATAAGATAAGTGGATGCAGTAGTAGGTACCGTCAGCATGAAAAAACGCGCGAAAACTATCTGCCACCCTTAATTTTTAGGGTTCCGTACTTAAAGGGTACAAACGGGACCCTATTACTAAGACTACGCTGTCCGTCTGTCCGTCTGTCCGTCTGTCCGTCTGTCCGTCTGTCCGTCTGTCCGTCTGTCCGTCTGTCCGTCTGTCCGTCCGTCCGTCCGTCCATTATTCATTATTATTCATTATAGGCTGTACCTATCTCATGAACCGTGATAGTTAAAATTTTCACAGATGATGTATGTATGATGGATGTAAAACACGTTTGTTGTATGGGAGCCCCACTTAAATATTTATTTAAGTGGGGCTCCCATACAACAAACGTGTTTTTTGCGTAATGGTACGGAACCCTTCGTGCGCGAGTCCGACTCGCACTTGGCCGATTTTTTCAAATAGAGATCAATCTCTACAGTTCTTGTACAGAAACATCTTACATATAGAGACATGATGTTTATTTTTGTTAAGCCATTAGAGAATGGTAGATCTTAGGTAGGTAGGTACTTTTGACACGTTGTCTGATTCGCTCCTTTTGTAGCTGACTGGACCTACTAATTATCCGTGTTATTTCAAGATTGACCCAACTTTATATGTCAATTTGACATGTCATTAATCAAAATATCAATCTGGTGAATGAATTATTATGTTTTGCCCGCAATTTTGGAAGCAATTTTAAAGACTTACTGCCGTATTCGAACTTCAAGATATTCACAAGAAACGACACATACTAGATCCATTCTAGATACGTTATAGTTTAGATATCAACTAGTTCTCTTTTGCAGCGCAATTCGGGCAACCAATGTCACTTTTACGTTAGATAGAGTAAGATAACTATTAGATGTGAATTGGATCTCTAAGTCATATCCTGTGGAAATCGTTCAAGGGTATCTCCAGAATCGCGCAAATGTCAAATTTGACAGGTTAGATCTTAAACATACCGTTATCGTATCTTGGTGATGTCTAAAAGATATCTAATAGATGTCTATTATAAAATCCGAATCGGGCCCTTAGGCAGTCACGTAAAAACTTGTTGAAGAAAAAGAAATTAAGTATTAAATTAGGTCTGTAGATAAAATTAAGTGACAGACGTGTCAATTAAAAACGTTGAAAGCTTTCATAATAAATTGCTAGAAGAAACTCGACTTTATTTCATAATTAGAAACTTACGGGACGTTTTCTTGTTATTTCCATTTATTAAGTAATTTTAAATTAAAAAAGGTTTGCTCCAGTTCTTATGTTTTTAACTTTTCTTTTTTCTGTTTCAGGTATGTAGCGGCCATATTGGAAATAACAGCAATATCATCATCATCACCAAAATAACAACGTATGATACAAAAGTAGTAGAAACGAACCTTTGGATTGTTTTTAGGGTTCCGTACCCAAAGGGTAAAACGGGACCCTATTACTAAGACTTCGCTGTCCGTCCGTCCGTCCGTCCGTCTGTCACCAGGCTGTATCTCACGAACCGTGATAGCTAGACAGTTGAAATTTTCACAGATGATGTATTTCTGTTGCCGCTATAACAACAAATACTAAAAACAGAATAAAATAAAGATTTAAATGGGGCTCCCATACAACAAACGTGATTTTTGACCAAAGTTAAGCAACGTCGGGAGTGGTCAGTACCTACTTGGATGGGTGACCGTTTTTATTTTGCTTTTTTTTTCGTTTTTTTTTGCATTATGGTACGGAACCCTTCGTGCGCGAGTCCGACTCGCACTTGCCCGGTTTTTAGTATTTACTAGCAACCCGCCCCGGCTTCGCACGGGTTTACAAATTATACACTTAAACCTTCCTCAAGAATCAGTCTATCGATAGGTGACCGCATGAAAATCCGTTCAGTAGGTTTTTAATTTATCGCGAACGTACCTACATACAAACAGACAGACGCGGCGGGGGATTTTGTTAAGGTGTAGTGATAGGACTATAGTCTACTTAAGAAAACCGTAGCTGTTAAGCAGTTTTCACGTTATGCAACACTTTCTACACATTCTAATAATTATTCTGAATTTTAAAAGTAAAGAGCTTAATAACCTTTCAGGGATTAGCTTTACATTTTGCAAACGGTTCCCAGACATATAAAAGAATAATCCGAAATAATCCCATGCACGACAGCTTTATAAACCGCTACGAAATACGATGACGAAAAGGTCAGAAGCAAAAAGTATTTTCGAAAAAAGAACGTTGTCGATGGCATGAATATACAATGAACGTAACAGCCCTCTGCATTCGAATAAAGAACGCAGTACAGTTTTTGTTGCCTATAGTTAGTTTGTTACTGGCTGAAAAGAAAGAATGATACTTATTTTATTTTCTATTGCCGTTCGGTTTGTGAATTGCGGTTTTTAGCTTTTCCAGCTTTTGTTCATGTGAATGACTTGGTTAAGCTGCTTAATTTTTGCATAGTGAAAAATCGGTTCGTTTGCTTTTTTTAAGTACCTGTATACTCTTTATATTTTTATTCACCGGTTTTTTTTTTAATAAACAATGAATGTAGAGGTAAGTAAAAGGCGTGCTTACTAATACGATTACAGTATTTACAGTCTATGGGAAGTATCCATATATAGTAACAGCACCAGTCATGGGACATTTAAGAGGAAATTTGGAGTATTCATGCTATTTCCCTTGTACATGTAAATGGTCTTCCGCTTAGCGTGTTAAAAGATGAAAGTCCTATCCGCCTTTCATGTTTTAGGCGTGTTGTATCAAAGATACTGCAATGAGTTTCCACATAATTAACAAATTAAAACTATGCTTTTTTTCTCCAGTCATGGACACCAAAGCTCCAGTAATGGGCCCCCGGTAATGGACGTGGATCCAGTAATGGGCCCCCTATAATGGACATTGCTCTATCAGTATAAAATATTGAAATGGGGAATAAATTATGGCCAAAAAATAAATTTTTGGTATAAGCTTTTATCGCTGAATGTATTTTTCTTTCCACAGCCAATTATTATTGTATTAGATTCATCGAGACAGTTCTAATATACCCAAACACAATTACACTGTTAAAAATTATGTAATTTTAAATTAAATTATGTAATTTTACGAGAATTACGTAAAATGTCATATTTTTCCGTAAATTTCCCAGATTTTTCGGGAATTTTACAGGATTATGTAATTTTTTTGCATGTAAAATTACATAATTTTTAACAGTGTAGTTAGGGTTTATTGCGATAAAGTTCCCATGGCCACCTCCTGTCTCCATCATCAGATCAAGCCCATGTTATCATAATATTGCATTATCATCCGATTTGCATACTTAATTACGTACTTACACAAAATTTCAACTGAATCGGAAATCGAAAAGTGGGTCAAATTCAGCTACCAAGATTTGACCCACACTAACTAACAAGGCAAGTTAAATAAAAGTTTGGAAAAACGATATTAATTTATCCTAAGTCCGAGAATACCTCCTGGTTGACATATTTCGTAACTACATTTTACTTCTGTATTGTTTAAAACATGAAATTATGGCATGGCAAGCATCATTATGTCAATTGTCCCATCATAGGAGGTATGCAGTTTTACAGCTCCTATAATGGGATTGGGCCAAATACCACTATTTTTTTACATCTGTGGAGTCACAACATAGTGTGTTGTATACCTTATCTCATGGTAAATGCAATTAACAAAACACATTCTAGTTTTCATCAAGTATTAATTAATTAAAATTTAATAAATTAACTCACCTCTCTTAGCGAAGTTGTTAAGAATTTTTAGTGATATTTTTTTTCAGTGGCACGACAACTTTTGGGTTGACGCACATTTCTTAAAAAATAACCGAATTTAATAAAAATTCAAACATAATCAGCTCTAGGACTCTTATTTATGATAAAAATATATCGAGTGTTTATAAACTACTTTTATATACTTATTTTAGAGGAATTGTGTTTTTTTGTCCCATTACTGGTTCCGTGTCCATTATAGGGTATACTACTATATCTCTTTTATAATGACTTAATGAGGCAACAAATGTACATTTTAAATTAAAGTTAATATGTTATTTTTATGTTTAATGCCTTCGACTTATAAACTGAAATAGACGTCTTAAACTTTCTAGTATTTAATTTCAGTTTTAATTTATACAGGGTGGCCAAAAAATAAGTGCTTTCCCGTTACCAGGGAGGTTTTGGGACTATACTGAGCAAGTTGCTCACTATAATCCCAAAACCTCGCTGGCAACGGGAATGCAATTATTTTTTGGCCGCCCTTTATAGTAGTGTGACTACTTAAAAACCACAATCAAAATGTTTAATAAAATAATATGATTTGCTCTTTAATTGTATTTAGACGACTGGTTTAAAAGTTACTTTCAAGAAAGATTGAGCTTTTATCCGTGAGTATAGTTGATTCAGTCTACCAGTATTTTCCCCGAATACCTATACTTTTTAAATTTGGACCGGAATTTTTGGCAAAGGCACTGGAGTGATTTTGGCACCTGCTAACCGTTTGAAACTTTATACACACCGTTCCGTGTCGTATGGTCTGTGAAACTTTATACACACCGTTCCGTGTCGTATGGTCTGTGAAATTGTTTTTCACATGGACAACATACTTTTTATAGAGCGTGACTGTTTTTAGTGTTTTAATTGAACTGAAATTAATGTTTTTTTTTTCTTAAGTATTTCTTCTAATATTGTTCAATCGATCAAATCAAATACGACGACGACGTCTTACATGTTAAGGTTACATTCGGATTGCAACTGCAGCAGTGTTGACGCGGGTAATGTCACTGTCGCCGGATTATACAGTCCTTGGATCTTCCATCTTTTCTTCACGTAATGAGTTTTTTGCCAAAAAAATCATTTTTTATAGAACCTTTTATTGCCGACTGTACTTTTCTTTCCACAGACAACTAATACTCATTGAGACAATTCTAAGAACCCCAAACACAATTAGGTTGCGTTTTTTTATCACAGAGTTCCAATTCCAATAACCACCTCCTGTGTCCATCATCAGATCTGCTCGACGAATGCAAATTTCAGCTTCATTGGAAACTGGGAACTCAACTTTAACTTGCAAGATTTGATTACAGACTGACAGACAACGGGACAGCTGAAACTGCTGGAATGATACACGGAGCTTGTAGTATTACAAGCTCCACCTTTTCAGCACTTCAAGTTCTAAGCTTGTAAAAAGTAACGGCCGGACCCGCGGGCCTTAAGTTTGGACACTCCTGCGATAGACGAAATCCAACCAAAATAAAATATCTGTTCCATTGTTTCTGTAGTTACGTATTTTCTGTAAAGCCTTTTCACACTGCACCATTTCCGATAAACCGGGCAAAGTCTGGGCGCATTCATCCACGGCGTCAACAATGGCCGGCCTTTAAGTTTCACCGATAATGCCGATATCGCCGGCAAAGAGCTTTATTTCAGTTCGGTTCGTGCAAAAAATATTTATTTATCAGTTAATGAACTGGTAGTTACTTAAATTGGTAATACTAAGAAGTAGTATAGCCTCTGTTTATGACTCTGTCCCTAAGTAAATAAAAGTCGTCCACACCAGTACGGTTACCATCAGTTTGTCACTGACATAAACGCCGTCGAGAACGTAATTTACTTTCTATACATCTCGCTCGCACTCGCATATTAGTGCGAGCGAGATGTATAGAAAGTAAATTACGTTCTCGACGGCGTTTATGTCAGTGACAAACTGATGGTAACCGTACATACACCCCTAGTGTAAGCATTCGATAACGTGACGTGACGTACGCGTTTGCGTTGAGTGCCATATCATGTTGTGTATGGGATTCTGTGTTTCCAAAGCGTCCCGCTTAGCGCTGTTCAAAATCCCATACAAAAATAGACTTAACGCAAACACGAACGCTCGTCACGCTATCAAATGAAATTTACACTAGGGCTTCTGTTAATAGATCTGGGGGCACGGCAGTGCCCCCGCCAAGTCGAGCAAAACAAAGACGCACGGCCGTACCATCCTTTTCCCGAAGCGATTCAGGCGATTTTCGACGTCCTGTAATTTTGTGCTGGCTAAAACTAGAACCCTGAATTTTCAGTGACATATAGGGCTTAACATGCTTTAGACATATTCTCGAAAACATTCAATTTGAACTTGTAGTTTAAGAATTATTGTACGTCAAAGTTCCTTAGTTTCGACACTGACACACTCACTCACGATCATCATAATTCTAAGGTACTTATAGCATACCCACAAGCTTCAAATTTTAAACATAAGTAGTTTTGAGCTTATCAAGCCATAGAAAACCTAAAAATATTACAATATCAGTCACGTTTTAAAGATGTAAGAACTGCATAAGTAAGTTTGTAGTCCCATATATGGTATTACAAAGTTACTGTTGCAGTTCCAACAAATAGTAGGTAAAGTAAAGGTCTGTGATGTACGATGTGAGTATGAAGATGTGTATATGTAGTTATTATATGTGTATAGTACGAGTAGGTATGGTATGGCTATCAGTATGGTAAAGATATGAATATGGCATAGGTATGAGTGCGGGTATGGTGTGGGAGTTGTAGGATGGGTACTTGGGTATTGAGTATTGTATGAGTACAAGTATAGTGCGGGATGGGTATGAATATGAGCTTTGATAAAAGTGGTAGCTGACGTACAAGAAGTGGTACCCGAAAAGAAGGACTACCTACAAAAAGAGATGAGATCCCATCAAAAACATTACATGTAAAAAGATACAAGTCTCGCAATGTAATTCTTCTACTACAAAAAAGTTTTGAGATGTTATGTGAAAATAAGTCGATTATTTTATTCAGTGCCAGGGGGTGTTAAACCGTATCAATAAGATATCTTTAATTCTTAATACATATAATGACTTGGCAATCGCACATAATGCTTTACTCGTACCGTAATTGTAAATATGTATATAATGCCCAAACTGCATGCGAGTAGCGCGCTAGCGTTACGTTTAATTATTTTTATTAGTAGACGATGATCCTTGTGTCATCATGCAGCCGTGCGATGGCCAAGTCATTATACGTATTAAAAATTAAAGATATCTTATTGATACGGTTTAACACCCCCTGGCACTGACTAAAATAACCGACTTATTTTCACATAACATCTCAAAACTTTTTTGTAGTAGAGGAATTGCATTGCGAGACTTGCATCTTTTTACACTCGCGTGCAAAAGTATTGCATCACTTTGCATTTTTTCGTCCGCACCCAATATCTTTGTAATTCTATACCCGATTCTGAAAATTTTGGTATCAACTGAAAGCTTATAATCTAACGCATTAGAAAAATGGTAAATTCATTGAAATTTCGAATCTGAAGACTTATTAAAAATCAGAAAACTGAAAGTAGTCGCATAATGCTTCAAAAATAAATCAGGAAAGTTGAGAATAAAAGTCATTTTTTTAATACAATATACATTATTATTATTAAATGAATACTTGGTATTGCCACCCATAGCCCTCCTTACACAAATTAAGCGGTTTTTCATAGACCTAATTAATTTTTTAATGTGATGATGAGGAATAGCGTCCCACTCCTCCAGCAAGGCGGCCTTCAGCTCCTCATCATTGACCAGGGCAAGATTCCGCTTCCAAACTCTCCTTTTCAGGTAGTACCACACGTGTTCAATGGGGTTAAGGTCCGGGCTCATCGCTGGCCAGTCCATGGTGTCGATGCACACTTCGAGAAGGTAGGCTGCGGTGGCCCTAGCGGTGTGACACTGGGCATTCTCCTGCATTAGGATGAACCCCTCATCAAAAATACCGGCATAAGGTACAACAAGTTCCTCCAGGATATCAGTAATGTACTTAAAAATTTAAAATTTAAAATTCATTTATTTCAAGTATCTGTGACTCATAAATACATAATTAAAATACAGGCATTATCATTTATCATTAAACAAACACTAAACACATACTTAATATTATAATTTACAACATTACAGCAACCGTGGTAAGCACATTGACAACCATCATCTATTTCTCAATGTGTTTACCACAGTGCTGCTGGGCGTATGAAGTCCGCAGCAAAATGTGATATACGGACAATACTTGTCCGCAATCATTTCTAGGACGCTGTTGGAGCTGGCGCGCACGCGTCGCACCAGGGACGCGGCTCGCAGGCGCATGGTAGCTTTAAAACACGACACATGCGCCTCCGCAAACATCCCTGACGCGCTGCAATATCGCGGCAGCCCCATCAGCGCCCTAAACGCGTTATTATACTGTACTTGTAGGGCCTTATAGGATTTCAAGGTGAACTTTCGCCATAGACTGCAGGTGTAAAATGTTGTGCAAAAAGCTCTGAACAAAGTCACTTTACTTTCCTTTGAGCATCGAGCAAATCTGCGTGCAATCATATTAGCTCTAATCGATAAGGCCCTACGTTCCCGTTCTATGTCAGCATCGTCTTTGAGGTCGGTAGTAACTATATGACCTAGATATTTGTACTGGTATACCCTTTCTAGGGCAACCGTGTTGAGTCTGATAGGTGGTATTACAGATGGTATTTTAGACTCGACCCCAAAGACCATGTACTGACTTTTGATTGTGTTATATTTGAGTCCGTGCGTGTGTGCGTAATCTTCACACACTTTAAGCAACCTTCTGATGCCACAGACTGACGCACTCAACAGCACCATGTCATCGGCATAGCTCAAGTTGTTCACATTAACCCCGTCTATGTGACAGCCCACATGCATACTGCTGAGCGCGACAATCAGCTCGTTTATATATAGGTTGAAGAGTGATGGTGAGCTCAACCCCCCCTGCCTCACCCCACATTCCAACCTATATGTCTCAGACAAAGTACCTGCCCATCTCACGTTGTTGATCTGGTTTCCATACCAATATCTAAATATACCTATGAGATCGGGAGCTAAGTTAATTTCCTCTAGTTTCTTCCAAAGTATATCGTAGGAAACCAGATCAAACGCTTTTGATAAATCAAGGTAACAAGCATAAACTGGCGTATTCCTGTCAACATAATACGCGGCAACATAATACTTAACAGCGGTCAATCCACTGTCACGGCCCCCGCCAGGCACGAAAACCAGCCCTGTGTTCGCTGTCCGCCCGTCGTAGAAAATGCCGCCCCAGAGCATTACGGATCCACCGCCATAGGCGACCCTTTCGGAGAAGAAACATAGAGCGAACCGTTCTTCTGGCCTTCTGTAGACTCTTCCTCTTCGGTCACATCCATTCAAGCACATTCTACACTCGTTCAAGAAGAGAACTGGGGTTCATTGCTCATTGGTCCAGTCGTTACGATTTTCAGCAAACTCTGTTTAGGCTGTACGGTGTCGCGCCAGCAATCTGGGCCCCGCTGCAGGCCTCCTGGGTGTCAAGTTCGCTTTCTTAAGTCTTCTTCTTATTGTCCACTCACTAGCAGCCACTCCTCGTACCTCACGCAGACGCTGCTGGATGGCAATGCTTGTCTGGTGTCGATCTCGGAGAGATATTGTGACAAAGAAGCGGTCGTCCCTCTCTGATGTACACTTTCTGCGGCCACTTCTTGGTCTTGAAATAAAGGATCTAATCCCCTGGAACCTCTGGTAAACTCTGCAAACTGTAGATTGGCTTAAATTCAGCTCGGCAGCTACTGAACGTTGCCTACGCCCTGTTTGCAGGGGCTGGACGATTTGGCGAACTTCAGCTTCAGTGGTTTCCATTTTTTCAGGTCTTCTTCACGGAAAAATATGCGGAGATATGTAACGATCAACTTATGATAAGTGACTGATAACAACCCCTTCTCTACCCCCCGTTTTATAGGGGTCAAGGGTAGCGCAACTCGTGCGCGTGATAACGTGAAACCGCTCATTAATCAGGAAAAAGCCGATAATTTGAAAAATACGGGGCCGTTTTCCATGTTTTTTACTTTTCATAAAGCTAAAACTTCAAGAAACATGATTTCATTAAAATAATTTAGCGAAATTAACCAGTTTACAAATATATTGGGTGCAGTTGAAAAAATGCAAAGTGATGCAATACTTTTGCACGCGAGTGTACATGTAATGTTTTTGATGGGATAGACGTTTACGTGGCACCTGATAAAAGATTAACGTTTTATAGCCTTTTAAAGTTACTCGGTGAATACTTTTATGTAAGGACGGCACTTGAAACTTTATTTTGTAGGTTTATGACAGAAGCGGGGGAGTTGTAATGGTTGTTTTTACAAGACTTTAATTAACTTGAAACTAATCAAACGTGTACAGTGTAGAATAATGAAGTAAAATTAGTGAAACGACTTCAAACATAGGTATATTGATCGCTATTTCTTAAAATAACCTTAAACCTTCAAGAAAAGAGCGTACTACCATCATAAATGTCGGCAGCGCACTTGTAACCCCTCTGGTGTTGCAGGTGGCCATGGGCGACGGTTATTGCTTATCATCAGGCGATTTGTGTGTTCGTTTGCCTCCTATATCATAAAAAAAACATAACTGTCAAATATTGTATTCTTTAAGTAAGTCTAACAGCTCAAATATTTTTATACTTATTATCAGACATAGGATATATTCTATGGGGCAGAATTTATTGACAGCTAGGGAGTTCCTATATCGATAAATTAAATTATCGATACTTTTCCCTAATACTAGTGATCGCCTCCAGTTTCGTTTGTAAATGTATATTATTTATAATATTATTTTGGGGTCGATGATAAAGTTTACACAAAGCCTATTTTATATGACCGCTAGGTTAAAAAAAAAACGATAAGTGAAGTTTCAAAAATCTCTTTAAAATAAAGAAAAAGGGAATTTAGTTATTATTTCGTTTCATGTTAATAAGTACTTTGAATAAAATTTTATTTTTACAAACAAATCTTGGAGCGATCAGTGTCCATGAGAGAAGCATCGATAATTTAGTTTATCGATATAGGAAGTCCCTAGCTGCCAATAAATTCTGCTCCATAGAATCCCATGTCTGCTTATTATATACGGTTGTGAAAAAAAAACCTTGTAACTGCAAAAATGCATTTTTAAGCGATTGAAAAGCCTGAAAATTGCCAATACGGAAGCGTCAGCAGCGGACGACATTAAATATATCGTAACGCATGCCAAAATACTAAAAAACGACCTTATGCCCTATACAATAAAGTCGGTTTTCACTTTTTTCAGGGATTCGCTCTGGCTATGCTAACGAACTGATTCCGGACGGACACAACTTCATAGACTATTCAAAAAGTTTTTCGGTTCGACCCTATGACAATATGTATGTAAAATAACACCCATTTCAAAATTCAACCTTGCTTCTTTATCCTTACCGTACAAAATCGATTGCAGCCTTGTCGGATATGGGCCCGTAGAAATAAAAGAGCGTATATCATTCAGTTTTATATTGTTTTTTTATTGTTTTATATTTGGAACATTAGTTTGGAAGGCTGTGCACGTAGGACGTAGGATAATCAGATATGTCATACATGGGGTGGCAACTTCGAGCAACACCGGCTTCCGACACATCGGAAGGGAGAGGCCCAAGCGATATCTCAAAGTACAAATCTTTCTGCCATTTTTCGCGGGGGGAAAGGTGCACACAGTCGCACTTCTCACACACTTACATATAAAATTCAATCTGTAATGACGACACAAATACATAAAAAATTACACACGTCAAAGACAAATCTTGCAAACCTCGATCTCTTTTTGTGTACGGACGAGTGACAAGTGTCACAACACGCACACTATACTGGGTCAAGCAGATCTTGTCAGTAGAAAAAGGCGGCATATTTGAAAAATGTAGGCGCGAAAGGATATCGTCCTATAGAAAATTTGAATTTCGCGCCTTTTTCTACTGACAAGATTTGCTTGACCATCTATAACACATTTTTGTTGAAGTATGTTATTGTATTCTGAGCGATGAGAAGTCGGATTTGTCGCTCGGCCGATCCGCAATTTGTACTGAGCGAGCAAAATCGATAAATCCAACAATTACATGAGACTAAAATATAATAATTGTGTTTGAATTTAATTAAACGTATGATATGTAAAAAAAATATTACATGTGAAATGTAACACTTTCTTTTTGTAAATTTGATGTCCCCGACCTCTTTTTATAACAAAAAACCGAGCAAACAGGCATTTTTGTGCAGCAGTGTTCACGCGCGTGTCTGGACTCGGTCTAGTGAAAAATCCAAGTGCAACTAGTTTTTAACCGACTTCAATTTCATAGAAGGAGGAGGTTCTGTATTCGGTTGTGGCTATTTTTTTTTTCTTTGTACGTTCACCGATTACTCCGACATCCGTAGTCCGATTTGAGTAATTCTTTTTTTGTTTGAAAGGAGCTACCTCCGAGTTGGTCCCATTTTAATTTGGTTCTGTTCTGATGATGGGATCCATGAGGAATTGAGGGAACTCCTCAATTTTTAAAGGCACATGCATGGTGTTTTGGGCGTTTTCTTAAGCAACTCGAGCACTTTCTCCCGAAAACCACTAATTTGATGAAGTAGACCTGATGATGATGATTATTTTGATGATAATGATGATGATTTCTTTAAATGTAAGTATGTTCACCGATTACTCCGGCACCTGTGATCCGATTTGAGTAATTCTTTTTTTGTTTGGAAGAAGTTACCTCCACGGTGTTTCCGTATTATTTTTGGTTCTGGTCTGATGATGGAATCCATGAGGAATTGAGGGAACTCCTCAATTTTTAAAGGCACGTGTTAAGTGATTTCGGGGTTTTCTAAAGTAACTCGAGCATTTGCTTCCGAAAACCACCAATTTGATGTACTGCAACTGTAGCCTTACCACGAGTTTGACATTGACATATTCGCTAACGTCTTATGCATCTAAATGTAACTTTTTATGCATCTCGCTCACACTAAGGTTAGTACGAGCGAGATGCATAGGAAGTAAGTTACACACATGCTAGCGAATATATCAATGTCAAACTCGTGGTAAGCTGGTAAGGCTATTACTGATCGGGGGTTAGGGTTAGGAGTTAAGGGGTCAGAGATTAACGGGTCGGGGAATGGCGGTTGAAGGGTTGCTGGTTCAGGATCGAGGGGTTCCTGGATCAGGGGTTGATGTGCTGTGAGGTTGAGTGATCGGGGGGCTGAGGGATTGGGTCAGTGGCGGGGCGGGCGGATGGATTTAGTTGACAGGAATTATAATTTCCCAGACGGACTCGAGAAAATTCCTGGTTCAGGGTCGAGGGGTTCCTGGATCAGGGGTTGATGCGCTGTGAGGTTGAGTGATCGGGGCGTTGAGGGATTGGGCCAGTGGCGCGGCGGAGGATGGATTTAGTGTAGTAGTGACAGGAATTATAATTTCCCAGACGGACTCGAGAAAATTCCTGATTACATACATATTTATTAAAGTAATAGGTACACGAATTTAGTGTTAAACATGATCTTGTTTTTCATTCATGCGTCGCGCTCTTAACAATGCGTTAAAACTAAAAATGGAAAAATAAAAACTTTTTACAAAAAAAAGCAAACCGACTTCAAAAAGGATGAAATAAAATTTTATCCTTTTTGAAGTCTATGCGTTACCAACTGATATGTTTGAAGTCGGTGCCAAGCCAAGTAGTAACAATACCAGTCAAAATAATCAGCTTTATGGCTATAAATCCCATTAGAACTGCACTAATAACTATTACAAATGTGTAAGTAATTTTGTCTGCCTCTTTGTCGCCTTTTCAAGGCTAAACAACTGAACCGCTTTAGGTGTAATTTAGCAAGAAGGTAAATTTCTTAAATTGTTTTATATTTTGAAATGTAGTCCTCTGGATAAGGGACGGGAAATTACTCAGTCCCAATCTCACACTTGCGTGCTATAGACTGTTCGAGCATTAGTAAGAAATGCTCTTTAAAAAATACGACGAAAAAAAATGCATTGGATTTCCACTAAAGTGCCGACAAACATGGTACAGACTGCGCCAAGAAGGTTTGATCGTGTGTTCTGAGGTGTGTTCTTAAGCCTCCTCCACACTCGTGCGCGAATCGCGCGGCGCAAAGCCGCGAACGCGAGTGTGGAGTCCTGAACGCAGACCTGCGAAATCGACTCCACACTCGCGTTCGCGGCTTCGCCCGCGATTCACGCGCATAGTCTGGAGGGGGCTTTAGATACAATCGACGTCAAAGATATATTTACACTTTTGCACCTTACTCCTTTGTAATAAGGCGAAAAGTGTAAACATATTTTTAACGTCGACTGTACCTACAGAAAGTACGTTCATTGTCGTCGTGTAAGGCAATCCAACGTAGGTACATCCTTATCGAATCGCACCAAAATCATGGTTTGCTTCAAAATTTGGCTTGGCACCGACTTCAAACATATCAGTTGGTAACGCATAGACTTCAAAAGGGATAATATTTTATTTCATCCTTTTTGAAGTCGGTTTGCTTTTTTTTGTAAAAAGTTTTTATATTACCCGCGCTAGATTAGATTGACGCGCTAATCTTGTACCTCGGCAGAGGGGAAATAGTGCGAATGCCGCCTCCCTTCCGTGTTGCTCGAAGGGTGGCAAAAAGGACCCATACGTTTTGTGCAGAATGACGATTTTACGTGGAAATTCACCGCTATTTATGAATAAAATTTGTAAATTTACCGTTAATTTACTGTACAAAGACTATTCAAAATATTTTTGTAATCTTTTGACGTGAAACTTTTAAAATCTAATCGGTCAGTAAAGTGGCAATGGCAAAACACACAAAGAGAAAAAAGTTTAGACAAACATAGCTATTAATGCACATTTTGGTTGACGATTGAGCTAATCTAATTAAGATGACCGGAGGTGGCCATAATTTATTACCTTTATTAGTATTCAGAAGCGGACTTGCGCGATCTTCAAGCCGATAACTGGCCGGAGTTTGCGCAGGATCGAGACAACTGGCGTTTACTCGTGTCGGAGGCCAAGACTCATATTGGGTAGCTGCGCCAATAAGTAGAGTCTGTGCGGAAGAGTTGTGAAATGTAGGGGAGCCCATACATTCTACGATTCTTCTCTTTCCGCACAGACCCTAGTAGTAGTAGTATTCAGTTTTTATTAGTTATGATTGTACTTCAATTCATATCATACCTAACCTAACCTGACAGACATAGACATTGTGTGTTCCGCAAGCAAAGCTCGGTCACCCACATATTTATAATTGATGAAAGCTATGGTCTCCATTTCATCTTATAATGTTCTATTCTACGCATCGCATTTTTCAAATGATTCCCGTGAAATTTGGTGAGCAGATTCGATAATAATATAGATTATTTTTGACGATTCATTTAAGATTTTTTCAAAATAGTTGAGCCATGAAGGTTCGCGAGATCTACAGCTCGCAGAGCCACTATAGTATAATATAGTTAATACTATACTCTGTATCTTAAGGTATTTAAATAAAAGTAAACAAAATCTACCCTCAAATGGCTCCTTAAGCCAGTTGAGGGTAGACGAAAACATTAAATGATCAAATATAATGTAGGTTAAAGTCAGGTCGTTCAGTGACTGATCAAGGCGGTTTTGTATTTGGTTGGTTAACCAATAGATGTTATAACCGAAAATTTACAAATTGTTTGTTTACTTTTATTTAAATACCTAAATATAAAGACTATAAATAAAATTAGTGATACAGCTCACAGATCCACTAGTATAATACAGTTAATACTAATTTAGTGATCGAGTAATGATTGTATTCAGTAAACAACTAAGTACAGTCGCCATCAGATATATCGGAGCGGCCAAGGTGTTCACAATATCTGAACACGCGCTCTAACGCCCTGACAATAGAGGCGTGTTCCGATATTTGTGAGCACCTTGGCCGCTCCGATATATCTGATGGCGACTGTACATAAGCTATGTAGTGTAACCGGAAGCTTACGAGACTGATCCGCAATTTACATCGACATTAATCACACGATGGCCAATTCACATCACTGTAATGTCCTGGACCACTTCCGGTGCGTTACTGACTCGATTCGGCTCGATTCGGGAAATGAATTAGAGATTAACTAGATACGATATAGTAAAGATATGTGACGTTCCACGGCAAAAGGTACCTTATGGCGGCTGGCGCTTACGTCGCATAGCGCCGCAATAATATTGGAGCGGCGTTAATAATAGCGTAAGCGCCAACCGCCATAAGGTACCTCTACCCGTAATAGGTCTGATTCGAACATTAATATACATCAAGGGTCTCTATTGTTTCCCATAAAGTTTTAAGTCATCATAATGTATTGTTTGTCCGCATTTTCGTTAGTCTTAATTTGTTTTTTCTCAGAAACGCGTAACTTCTCAGGATTGCCATAAAACAAACCTAACCTAACCTATCTATAGGATAACCTTACTAAATCATGAAAAGTTAACGGTTTCAGAATTATGACTAATGATAATCTGACAATCATTACATTATGACATTCAATAATTATGTCAAACAAAGGGATTCGATACAATCAATAAGGATTTGATCTGTCAGCTAGATATTTCAATTTCAATTATTTATTCATAAAATTTACATTTTATACGTCATTAAATAATTACAGATAGTTAACATATATAGGTACTTAAAATAATTTAATAATTTTGCCGCAACTGGGGCGTCCAAATCCGGCCCTGCACATGGGCTTATTTACATTTGTAATTTATGTATCATTTTTAATTATTATTGGCAGTATATATTTATTATTATTGGGAGCCTATAATGTCCCACTGCTGGGCAAAGGCCTCCCCCCACTTTTTCCAGTCTTCCCGATCCTGTGCAGTCTCTGGCCATTCCCTTAAAAAGGAGTCTAACTCGTCTCGCCATCGCCGACGTGGTCTGCCAATTCCTCGTTTTGAGCTGGGCTGCCACTCTGTGGCGATCTTGGCCCACAGCTCACTCGGCATTCGGCAGACATGACCAGCCCAGTCCCACTTTAGCTTGGCCGCTTTCCGAGCTACGTCGACTATTTTTGTTCTGGAGCGCAGCGTGGTGTTCCGGATACGATCCATTAATTTCACACCTAATATGCTGCGCTCCATAGCTCGCTGGCAAACCCCTAGTTTGGACCTCTGATACGCCGTCAAGGACCAAGTTTGTGCACCGTAGGTGAGAACTGGAAGTATGCATATGTCCATGAGTCTCCGCTTAAGTGACAGGGGGAGATCGCCTTTCATCAGATGTTTCATGGACCAATAGCTCCTCCAGGCGTTTTCAGTCCGTCTTTCGACTTCCTTCTCTTGTCGCGCCTGGAAGGAAACTAGTTGGCCCAAGTAAATGTACTCCTGGACATATGCAACCGATTCTCCGTTTATCTCAATCCTACGTGGGGTGCTGCTATTTGTCATTAGCTTGGTCTTCGACATGTTCATCCGAAGTCCAACCTCGAGGCTTGCATTGCTGAGGTCTTGAAGCATTGATCGTAGCTCGGAAGCAGTCGAGGAGAATAGAACAATGTCGTCGGCGAATCGAAGATTAGTTAGTCTTCTATTTCCGACGACAAGGCCCCTATCACCCCAACTCGGGACGAGCTTCCGGAAGACTTGTTCTAGTGTGCTGGTAAACAGTTTCGGCGACAACGGATCTCCTTGTTTGACTCCTTTTTGAATATTGAAGGGTGGACCAGAAGACTGCAGTTTTATGGCGGCTGTACTATTTCGGTAAATGGCGGTTATAAGCTGGATGTAGCTAGGATCTATATCTTGATATTTATACATTTACAATTTTACAATTTTTTGTATTTACCACATAACATTTAAATTTAACATTTTAAATACTTATTACTTATTACAAAAAAAATTCGTCAATGGAGTACAAAGCGTCTTTAATTAGTTTTGGTTTCATTTGTCGAACAAATGAAGCGTAACTCAGGGCCTGCTTAATTGCCGGAGGGATCTTATTATAAACCTTCGGACCAATGGAGGTAAGGCATTTTTTAGTTTTAGCCAATCGTGTGTGTGGCAAGCTCTGAGGGGCTACCGCGAAAACCGAAATTCGCAAATTGCGGGGATCTTACTCTTTTACTCCAATGAAGGCGTAATTAGAGTGACAGAGAAAAATGCCCGCAATTGACGATTTTCGGTATTGGCGGTAGCCCTACAGGTCATGCCGCCGTCGCGTGATGGAGCCGTGCGCATCAGCGTTGGTATGGAAGTGGTTATTGTGACACCTAACATACTTAGCCAGTTCCAATATGTAAAGACTGGGTACAGTTAATATATTGTATTCTTGGCAGTATGCAGTATGTTACTCCTTTGCATGTAACTCCTAGTATGTAACTCCTTTGCAGTATGGTCCCAACTTACACCAGCGATGATGCGCACTGCTTTTTTTTGGAGTTTAAAAACTCGTTCACGTTCCGCAGCCCAGCCCCACAGGTCAATCCCGTAAGTTAGTATGGAGTTAAAGTAGCCGTAATACCTAGGCTTTTTTAACGTTAGTCAAGTTCATACATGGGCTCAGTCTGCTAAGGGCGAAGCAAGCCGAAGACAACCGTAGACACAGCGCGTCTATATGAGGGGCCCATTTTAAGCCGGCATCGATGGTTAGTCCCAAATATTTAACCTGGTCGACTTGAGATAACCGTTTCATAACAAGAAATAAAGAACTATCTGAATTCATAATAACTTCTTACCAACCGCCTCACTTAAACGGTAGTCTTGTAAAGTATTGCATTGAATGAAATACCTCTAATCCATTCACATACATTTTATGAAAATATTCCGTTTCACGTGAGCCGCTTTCCTACAATTTAATTAAACCCTTTGTCAGCGCTGAAACTTCAGCCATGTTTCTAACGCTTAGCGAGCTCAGGCGAGATGAACGTTCCGAACCAACGGTTCCTATTTTTCTTTTATAATGTCGAGGTTCCTTGGTGGTTCCTCAGAAAGTAGAGGTGCTGACAGTCCTGATCATCGCATTCATCAGGGCCAGGATGCTTAGCCCAGACGACAATCGTACATCGACAAACGCCAAACGGAAAGAAAAAACCGGCCAAGTGCTAGTCGGACTCGCGTTTCTAGGGTTCCGTACATAAGTCCGACTCACGCTTGACTGCACATTTCTAATAGGTTTTCCTGTCATCTATAGGTAAAGAACTATTTTGTGTATTTTTTTCAAAATTTTAGACCCAGTAGTTTCGGAGATAAAGGGGGGGGGGGAATGGTAATTTTTTGGCTATTTTCTTAAATAACTTCGAACCTATGTATTTTAAAATTATAAAAAAAGCATGTCCATCTTTGGGTCACTAATTTACATATGTGTACTAAATTTCAACTTAATGGGTCCAGTAGTTTCCGAGAATATAGGCTGTGACAGACGGACAGACAGACAGACGCACGAGTGATCCTATAAGGGTTCCGTTTTTTCCTTTTGAGGTACGGAACCATAAATAAAAATGTATCGGGATGATGATGCTACGGCTGGTTTTAGTGTCACGCGGACCGTCCGTGCGGATCGCTCCGCACCGCCAAATTGTTTGAGAAAGCTCAGCTTTATTATATGTATAACGCTCCCTGAACTTAATACATATTGGTCCGGTGCGGAGCGATCCGCACGGACGGTCCGCGTGACACTAAAACCAGCCTACGAAAAGTACATTACATTACTTCCAGTAGCACGTTATTTACGTTTCGATTGGCGGTTTCATTTTCACAATATGTGGCCACGAAGCCATCCCCAATGCAGTCGGCAGTAATGATGTGCTGCAATAGTACTGCAGAAATGGTGGTGTAGTCTGAATACGGTACCTTTACTTGCACTATGTAAGCGGTGACAACACAGCCGTTGTGAGCTCTATTTCAATTTCGCTTTACCAGTGTTTAATCGCTCCAGGGCTCACTGCAAACGATTTTTAACGACTATATTAACGTCTGTTTGGAAACTGAAATAAAACTATCAAAATCCTGGTGAAATTCGGAAATAAGTATTAAAATAATGAAAACTGTCAAACTAGAGTTTGATATGTCTTTGTATTTGCGCTGGCCGCGACTGGCTCCTGGCGAAAGTAGCAACATCTATTTAAATGGTTACACAATTCTATAGAAAATCTTATCGAAAATACCACAAATCGGCCTGAAATCATTTTGCCTTAAACGTTTCCTGAATAATTTGTTTATTTTCAATGTAAGTTACGTACAAAACAAAACTTAAACGAGCTTCACCCTTACATCGTTATTTATGAAACAATAGCTCTTTAATGAACTCGTTTGAAACAATAATTACTCCGAATTGTAACAACTGAAATAGTTGTTCAAACGAAATACGACCTTACAGGTGTTGGTACTTATGATCTTATTATAAGTTTCCTTATACTTCAGCCCAATGCCAAAAACTATCAAAAATTCTATGTAGTTAGGTAGTTGGAATTGGAACTCGGATGGAGATAATAGGTATGGATGGATGGAGAACGGATGGAGTTTTGGATTAGAACACTAAGGTATAATCATGTGTTCCGTAGAGGAACGGATTAGTATTAATTACTTTCTATGCATATGTAAATAGGTATTTTTCTTACATACAAAGCAACACAATTAGGAAAGAATATATTTTCGTGTAGTAGCTAGATATTTGAACTGGCAACTGCATTTATCTCAAAAGCCCTTCCGGCGCGACACAACCGCGCCACCTAGCGAAGATAAAAAAACTCTTCGCCCGCCGTTAAAACTAAATGGCCGCGATCGATCCGCGCTCCGATTAAAATAATTCATATTTCGGTTCCCGTCGCTGCGATTTAAGTGAAAATCAACCAGAGACTAATTAGTGACCCAGTGCCCCTTATGGATATATGCAGCTGTCGATAAAGCAGAGGATTTCCCAATCATCATACATAGACCACCACGTGGTACGCCAAGGTGCTGCTGGATTTATGTAAGTTGCTCTCAATTTATCTCGGCTACATAGTTTTTTGATCCGTTCGATCCGGATTTTTCTTTCTCTGGTTGTGTTGCTCTTGTATTTGCGATTTTTGCGGTATTTCGTACCCAGTTTTTTCGTTTAGACACGTTTGTAGTTCAATTTAGTATTGTCATTGTCGCCATCTTTGTCTCGCAAAATGGTTCCTAACCCTACAGACGGCAATACTGAAGCCGACACATCGTGTATTACACAAGACATATTCGAACGAGATCTAATTCTCGACGAATTAAAGAGAACGTTACAGTTCGCAGCGACAAATACAGATCAATTTCGTTCAAGAACGACAGATTTAACAGTGCATCAGCGAAAGTTTACTAAGATTCAAACTAAAATCGAAAAAGCGTTAATTAAATTGCAAAGCTTCAACAAAGAAGCCAATATTAAGATTCGTAACGATTTTAATGACTTGTATTACGCGATAGTTACACATTTAAATAACCTAAAGGAGGTAGACGTAGAAAGGCGTCGCGCGAGCCGCGCGCTTACCCCCAACGAAACGCTTAGCAACGATCGTCGAAATTTACCAAAATTATCGCTTCCCGAATTTCACGGCGAACCGACTGGTTGGCCTGCCTTTTTCGATTTATTTCAATCGCTGGTACACAATAACAATGCTTACACGGATGCGGAGAAGTTTAGGTATTTGCTCCTTTCTGTCAAAAACGAGCCACATAATTTAATTAAGTCAATTCCCATAACGGAAAGTAATTATGCAATTGCGCTCGATATTCTAAAATCCCGTTATGACAATAAACGTATTATTGCATCACAACATCTAGATAAGTTGTTCGATATAGATATTTGTTCCGCGCGATCAGCTGTTGCCATGAGAAATTTACTTAATGTTTATCACGAAAATATAAAGGCGCTCGAAGTCATGGATTTTCCGGTTAAGGAATGGGATTTCGTTCTGTTAAATTTATTATTACGTAAGATTCCCGTGAATACGCGAAAAGAATATGAACGTTCCTTAACCAACCCGGGCGAAATACCTAAAGTTCAGGGCCTAATTACTTTCCTCGAACGCGAACTTTCAGCGGAACAGATGATTTCAGTTTCCCATACACAGTCCACTCGAAACAATTCCTTAAGTAGTAAAAATAATACAAATATAAATTCAAATCAAATAACACCCAAGCGTGTTTTTGCAACAAGTACGGCGTCAGCTCAAAGTCGACCTTATGTCGATACAAATAAGGTTCGAGCTTGCTTGAAGTGTAAAGGAATGCATTCCCTCAATAAATGTTTAGAATTTTTAGACCTATCGGTGAAAGATAGATTTGCATTTGTTAAAACAAATAATGTATGTTACAATTGTTTATGCCCCGGGCACGACTTAAGGAATTGTAAATCAAGTTTTAAATGTCGTAAGTGTAATAAACGACATCATACTTTAATTCATTTAGAATCAAACATTCCGCAGCCGATTATCAAGGAAGCTACGGAATCAGTTGCCGTCTCGCTCGCTCTTACGGAGCAGCCCGGCCCTAGCAGCCCGTCAGCAGTTCACGGCGTGAATGAACAGAGTTTAGGTAGTTTAGGGAAACAACCTAGCACGGTTTTATTATCAACAGCGTTGGTTGACCTTTATTACGAAGGCAACAAAGTTGCTACGATTCGCTGTATGTTGGATGGGGGTTCACAAGCAGCTCTGATTACAGAATCGTGTATGCAACGACTCAATTTACCGCGACAACATGTTAGCGAACCGCTGGTCGGTGTCGGCGACTTGCCGCTGGAACCTAGGGGTACCTTCGTGTGCTCAATTTCGCCTAAGGGCAAACAAAATCCAATCATTCCGTTAGAGGCGTCTATTCTGGCGAAGTTAACCCGTCAAATGCCTAGTGTACCACTAGCACCTCTCGCTGATTGGCCTCATTTGCAGGGACTCGCTTTAGCCGACCCTGAATTTCACAAACCTCAGCCGGTCGACATGATACTCGGCGAGGACATTTTCATGGATATTGTTCGCGATGGCATTGTCAGAGGTAAACCTGGCACGCCCACCGCAATTAATAGTGTGTTTGGTTATTTGCTAGGAGGTAAAGTGAACTTTACTTCCAATGTTTCGACTCCACGCCATACTTGCTTTACGTCGTTTGACAACGACAATCTTCAGAAGTTTGGGGAGCTGGAGTCAGTACCAGAGTTGCGGAGTTACACTCCCGAAAAAAAGCTATGCGAATCCTTTTTTCAAAAGACGCATACGCGTGATGAAACAGGGCGATACGTGGTCGCTCTGCCATTCAAGCCCGATGCACCGCCGCTCGGCGAGTCTCGGCAAATTGCCCTAGCACGATTCCATAAATTGGAATACCGTCTAGAACGTAACCCCCAGTTGAAGGCGGATTATCACGCTTGCCTCCAGGAGTACGTGGATCTCAACCACATGGAGCTCGCGGACGATAACCCCCCCGCTGGCGCGAGTTATTACATACCCCACCATTGTGTGTCAAAAATTTCCGAAACTACACGCACACGCGTAGTTTACGACGCTGGGTGTCGCACGACAAGTGGACACGCGTTAAATGACACTTTGTTAACAGGTCCTAAGTTACACTTAGACATTGTTGACGTTCTTCTAAAATTCAGAGTGCATAACATTGCATTTTGTTCCGACATCAAACAGATGTATCGCAATATTCTTGTGCGTGAAAGTGATAGAGATTTTCAGCGCATCCTTTGGCGCCAATCGCCCGAGCCTCTGCGCGATTATAGGCTTCGTACCGTTACCTTCGGTATAAGTAGTTCCCCTTATCTCGCCTTGCGCACAATTAAACAGCTAGCTCACGACGAAGGTGAGCGTTTCCCGCGCGCCTCCCCAGTCTTACTCAATGACGTCTTTGTTGACGATGTGGTAACCGGTGCAGATACCACAGCCGAGGCTCTCGCTCTGCAGCAGGAGCTGATAGGTATTTGTGCCACGGTCGGGTTCGAATTACGTAAAGGGCAAAGTAACTCGCCAGCTATTCTCGCTGTTACGCGATCCCCAGATTCTCATGGTGAGCGGCGCGAAAATGTTCATTTTGCCGAAATGGAAAATGACAAAGGGGTCAAAGTCCTTGGACTTCAATGGAATCCGGGATCAGACTCATTTAGTTTCAAAGTACAAAGTACTTCTCGGGCCTGTACGAAGCGGGCTATTCTCTCGGAAATTGCAAAAATTTACGACCCACTCGGGTTATTATCTCCGGTGACATTGTTTGCCAAACATTTAATTCAATTGCTATGGTTAGCAAAGGTTCCTTGGGACTCCGAAGCCCCTATCGATATAGTTAACTCATGGACGAGTTTTGTTAGCGAGCTCCCGCTCTTATCTCAAATTTCATTTCCTCGTCATATTTTTAATACTGACGACTTCGATTCAATCGAAATTCACGGATTTGCAGACGCAAGTCAAATTGCGTATGCCGCCTGTGTTTATATACGTCTTACGGACAATACCGGTAAGGTTCAAACTTATTTAGTCATAGCTCGAACCCGCGTAGCTCCACTTCGGATTTGCCTTACTATTCCGAAAATGGAATTAATGGGATGCGTGATCCTGTCAAAATTGATAGAAAGAGTAATGCGCATTTACGGTGATCGCATTCGCCCCGATCAAGTGTACGCGTGGTCAGATAGTTCCGTCGCGCTCGCGTGGCTTAAGTCACCCCCGCACGAATGGAAAACGTTTGTCTCTAACCGCACCAGTGAGATTTTGTCCCGTGTCCCGGCGAGCTGCTGGCGTCACGTCCCGTCAGCTGACAACAGCGCTGACCCGGCGTCGCGCGGTCTGCTGCCCGCCGCGCTCGTACAAAATGACTTGTGGTTCCATGGTCCTACATGGCTCCAACAAAGTCACGACTCCTGGCCTATACAAAAACCGGTAGTAAACACAACGGAAGAAAAACGGAATAAAATTGAATCAACAAATATTAATTGCGCATGTGTTTCCACATTGCCTACTTTCCCGGACGATGATACTCTTATTACGCGATTTTCGTCGCTAGGTAAATTAGTTCGCGTCACGGCATTAATATTTCGTTTTTACCACAAATGTAGAAAACATAAACAAACGCTCCCTGAGTACATCACCGTACCAGAGTACCACTTTGCATTAAAGCGACTTATATTGATTACGCAACAACAAGTGTTCGAAGACGACATAAAAAATATCTCGTCAAATAAATCCCCTTCCTTACGTTTGCGGCGTCTCGCGCCTATTCTAGATAGTGAGGGAATATTACGCGTCGGCGGACGTATTCATAAATCATTTTTACCTTATGAATCAAAACATCAATTAATTTTACCTAAAAGACATTTTTTCTTTCACTTACAAATCTTATTATTGACGATACTCATATACACGAATTGCATGCCGGTCCGCAGTGCGTGCAAAACTCGCTCTTACAGCGATATTGGATTATTTCAGGTCGCGATATTGTGCGTCTACGCGTGCATCGTTGTATTCCATGTTTCCACGCACGCCCTACCCGCGTGCAACCTCGCATGGGCATGCTTCCCTCGGTCCGCTTGCGCCCCGCGCGCGTATTTAGTAAAACTTCGTGCGATTTTTGCGGGCCATTTTACGTTCGCGCTAATAAAGTTCGTAATGCAAAAATAATAAAATGTTATGTTGCGGTTTTCGTATGTATGAGCGTTAAGGTCTTGAATTAGTTTCCGAACTTTCCACAGAAGGTTTTTTAGCTGCGTTGCGACGTTTCACGTCCCGCCGAGGATATTGTACAGATATATATACCGATTGCGGACGTAACTTTGTTGGTTGTAATAATTACCTTAAATAATTATACGCGTTCTTACGTAACGATTCGGTCATGAGCGCTCTCAACCAACAAACTTTAAAACAAGGATTAACTTGGCATTTTCAGCCACCGTATGCTAGCCATTTCGGTGGACTATTCGAAGCGGCTGTTAAGAGTTTCAAAACCCATTTATATCGCGTAATAGGTACACAAACGCAAACATATGATTCTATGCACACGCTGACATGTCAAATCGAAGCGGTACTTAACAGTCGTCCTCTCTGCGTGTTAAGTTCAGACTCTTCCGATCCGTTACCTCTTACGCCGGCTCATTTCTTAATCGGCGAGCCCTTAACGGCCCTACCGGACGTTTCTTTGATCGACGAAAACCCTAGTCGTCTTACGCGCTGGCGCTGGGTACAACAAGCTGTCCAGCATTTCTGGCGTAGATGGAGTCGTGAATATCTCCATCAACTGCAGCAGAGTACAAAGTGGCTTCAAGATCGCGGTCCCGCCATCCGTGAAGGCACTGTTGTTGTGGTATGCGATGACCACTTGCCGCCGTTACAATGGAAACTCGCGCGCGTTCATGCTGTCCATCCGGGCACTGATCAAGTTAGTCGCGTCGTAACTTTAAAAAGTGGGAACACATTGTTCAAACGACCCGTAGTTAAGGTCTGTCCCTTACCCTTAGAATAATTTCTACAATCGTTACGACTTTTAATGTTAGCATTTAAGTTAGGTATAAGTTTCTTTATCTTGTTGAACTTTCGCATGTTCTTTTAAAAGACACTACGTGTTTTTAAGGTGAGCGGCATGTTCCGTAGAGGAACAGATTAGTATTAATTACTTTCTATGCATATGTAAATAGGTATTTTTCTTACATACAAAGCAACACAATTAGGAAAGAATATATTTTCGTGTAGTAGCTAGATATTTGAACTGGCAACTGCATTTATCTCAAAAGCCCTTCCGGCGCGACACAACCGCGCCACCTAGCGAAGATAAAAAAACTCTTCGCCCGCCGTTAAAACTAAATGGCCGCGATCGATCCGCGCTCCGATTAAAATAATTCATATTTCGGTTCCCGTCGCTGCGATTTAAGTGAAAATCAACCAGAGACTAATTAGTGACCCAGTGCCCCTTATGGATATATGCAGCTGTCGATAAAGCAGAGGATTTCCCAATCATCATACATAGACCACCACGTGGTACGCCAAGGTGCTGCTGGATTTATGTAAGTTGCTCTCAATTTATCTCGGCTACATCATGTTCCCATTACTTCTGAGCATGAGTCTAGTTTATGTGTGAATTATTGGGCCATTTGACCTTGATTAAAATGTGTAAAAATTCGATATGAAAACTACAATTTTTGGTTAGCCCCTCTACCATTAATTGAACCAGAATAATTGATCGCTCCAGTTCCACGTAGTTTTCACGGATTTTGATATAACTATTTTATTAACTTCCATTTCGTGATACACTCGGTAGCCGTGAAAACCTTTCCAGTTCCCAGTATTCGAAATTTAAACTAGCAACAGCAACATGACAGACTTTGTGCCAAAGCGAAATAACTTCCCTTTGAGTGTTGTTTTTCTTCGAAACGCTAGGCGATATGTGGCTGTTTCTACAGTTTTACTTTGGGTTTATAAAGCGATTGGTGCATTTTTTCGATATTTTCGTAGTATTCAAATCGAATGCAAAACGAACTTTTTGGATTTCGAATTCGGTCTATTTCTCTTTATAAGTAGAGTATCCTGAGTTATACTAACCTAAACCTGAAGACATGTTGCATCGCATTTCGCATTCGAAATAAGTCACGCTAAAATGTGACATATATCAGTCATGCCGTTTTATTTTTATGTTTGTCTTCTCTTTTACTTACCTATTTAATGGCTTGCCGCATTATTTTTTTATACTACTTACTTACTCCGTTGGCTCAGCGATCCAAAATGAGACTTGGCCTTCGACACAAGACAGCGCCACTTTTCTCGGTCCTGTGCGACTCTCGTCAATTGTTGACTCGAAGTTCGCGCAGATCCGCCTCCACCATGTCGCGCCAGCGATACCTGAGGCGTCCGATAGGACTTCCTGCTGGGCGGCCCAGGTATGCTCTTTTCACTTTCTGATCCTCATCCATTCTCTCAAGATGGCTCAACCAACGGAATCTGTGAGCTAAATAGTCTCTTCTCTCCCATGATGTTAGGTTCAGCCATTATGTCTTCAATTTCACGGTTACTAAGGACTGTCCAACTTCCATCCGGTCTTTTTTTTAATAATTGTTACTAATCTAGGCTATCATAATGGTTTTAGTTAATGTTGAAAGTATTCACATACATTCGACAGCACACATGATACAATTTAAATTCTAACTCTTGACTTGTTTCCTTACAAGGATTTCCTGTTCATGTAGTGTAGTTACAGTATTTTAAACTCAATCAGCGCCGGTCTTTAACACTTTAACATCGTAAAGTTTGTTAAAGCCGAACCGAGCTATTTGCACGTTTAAAATGTTACATCGTGAAACGCTTGCTCCGGGGATAAATGGCGCAGAGGAGTGGAACAACCAAACGTTTTGAAAGCGTTTTCATGTTGGATATTAAGATTCATCACACATAAGGCTTGTTCAACTCTTAGCCATAATCAGCGAGATGAATATTATAGGCGATAATACTAAACAATTCGACCAACCCCGCAATCGTGTTGTAAAATTGGCTAGTTCATATATTTCTGTACATCTTGCACTTTTTTTGGGTTATAAAACACCTTATAAAACCTTTTAAAAGTGTTGTGTACGAAAAAAAATGGAAAGGACGAACACGAAAATCTAACTTTTTACCACTAAGTAGTACCTAAAGGGTTTAAAGTCATCTGTAAATACTAGAGGAAGCGTTCAAACACATATGAATGGACCAAATTTTTGTAGAATTTAATTATCACGTGCCAGCGTCCTCGGCACCATGCCAAAGGGGCCCAATTTCTTAGATGTATTTTAATTTTATTTAGTAGGTATTCGTTTTAATTTAGTTTTATTTTATAGATAAGTTAGTTTATTTTCCTTTTTAATGTATCTACCTGAAACTGAAAATAAAGCACATTATATTTAATTATCAATTTATGAATAGCAGGTAAACCTGAACTGGCATATTTAAAATTCTGCTGTAACAAAAAATGAATGCAATGTATTCAAACGAATCCAATGCCGGGGTTATTAAGTTACGAAGTTTATTTCGTGGCTTTCGTGCGATAAACCGTAGTTGTTATGTAATGAAACGTCACGGCACAGACCTCGTAAATAACTAGGATATATCGCGGACAACAGAGACCAGTCAACACATATTAAGACATCGCATTATGAAGCTTTTACAAAAAGCACACGGTTCACCACTCATACTGCCCGATTCGAACTTTAAGATACGTCAAATATTACGTCTACATACGAATCATACGATATGGATTAGATATGTCAGTGTCAAAAGTGCCTTTTTTGTTTGAAGAAACGTCACTTTTGACACTGACATGTATCCATATCGTATCTAGGCGTAATATTTGACGTATCTTAAAATTCGAATCGGGCAGATGGTGCAATTTTACTGTTAAAATGTTAAGATTCGAGCGTCACAAGGTCACAACTGAGTTGTATTTATATTACCCTCGTATAAGCACTATAAGTGCCCAGATTCAGGTGGGTGATTTTACTATTCTCATACTTCACGTTCAGAACTCCACGTGAAATATATGTGTATGTAGGTATCTGAACCCGCGTTAATTCTGAAAAAAATACGAGGAACGCGACTTAATATAGAGTTGACATTCTTCACTATTAGGTATGTATCTTTGCACACAACATAACAAGAAATTTAGAGTAGCTCATTTCTTGCAATATTTGTTATCTAATAATGAAGCCTGTGACTGACACAGCTGTGAAATTTGCGCTCAAGTCCAAGAATAAATAAACGAAAATAGAAAACAGTTTCTTTGTTGAGATGCGGTCTTAATTATTTATATAATTTAACAGACTGCTAACACATCCTTTGCAGGCCTGTAACACTAGGTCTTTGTAGCTAGGTAGGTCATATTAATACCTACTTACTAAGGTTTTTACAGCCAAGATTGTTTTGTGTTCTAAAAAATGCAAAATAATGTAAAAATGTTTAGTAAAAAAAAAATGTTTCCGCCCGGGATCGAACCGGGGGCCTTCTGCGTGTTAGGCAGATGTGATAACCGCTACACCACGGAAACTTGATAGTTGCGTGCGAAATTATGTAACAGTAGCTCTTGTTCTTTCTTCTAATTTGGTGAAGTGGTTCACTTGTACAGTCACGGTCACAAACAAGTAAGCACTTTCACTTATAGCATTATGCTAATGACATATGATATAGGTATGATGGACATGCGATTACATAATTATGACCGTGAGTGTATCAGCATACTTCACATTTTAGCTGTTTTGTTTATATTATTATCACACCACATACGCTATCTAGAGCGGATTAAAGTAATAAATAAGTATAATTATAATCAATCGGACGGCAAAGTATTTTAATTTCAAACCGTAGGTACACACAGCAGCACTCCTGACTATACATCAGTGGACCTTATTACAAAAGGCCTAAGGTCCACCGATGTACAGTTAACAGTGTGGCCGACTGTACCTATATTTAATATTATTATATGGGTAGTTAAACTCTTTTGGTATCAAATTAATTATTTGAACTCACAGGAATACGGTATGAAGGATACGGCGAGAGTATTTGCTGTCAATAGTCTAAAAAGGTATCTCCTGAATACTCTATAGGGCACCCATTCTCTGTGTTCCGCGGAACCCTAGGGTTCCGCGACACCCCTGCAGGGGTTCCGCAAGAATTTAGAATGCTTTAGTCGACTCGAAAATTTTTACTATGCAAAAAACACACTTCTAAAAACTATTGTTTTATTGTAGGGTTCCATCAAGTATTTCGCTTTCCAAAAGGGTTCCGTCAAAAAAAAAGATTGAGAACCGCTGCTATAGGGGATGTGTTACCCTACACAGTATTCATGACATACTTACCTAAGTATTTTAACTCCCAATGTTAACCTATTATAATATTTAAATTTTATTAAGTATAGTATAGTGAGACTCCACAGTCAAACAAAATGTAGTTTTATGGAGCATTGTCTGTAACAAAAAAGTTGTAACTTATTGTATAATAAATAAATAAAATAAATTAAAATAATTAATAATCATCATCAAGTAATCAGTTATCTTTTTGGTTCTATTTACCCTTTAATTACGCACTGTTTACTTGG
Organism: Cydia splendana; assembly: GCF_910591565.1. Taxonomy (NCBI): domain Eukaryota; kingdom Metazoa; phylum Arthropoda; class Insecta; order Lepidoptera; family Tortricidae; genus Cydia; species Cydia splendana. The sequence goes on from NC_085963.1 coordinate 21,384,105, forward strand.
CTGCAAGAAAGGTTTATTATTTAATATGACATTTAAGCAATGGCTTAAATCTAAATCCCAAACCACTATTATTTAAATAACGACATTCTGCAATGACGATTTCACACCAAACTCAGCCGTTTATCAATATTGCACGAACTTTGCTTTGTATCTCAAAGCGATTCCGTTAATGGTGTCAACTGTACCTTATTAATAATGAATTATGTACCTACACTGAAAAAAGTAAGTAGCCGGCCGCAAAACTCTGCGTAGAGGGCTTCACTAGCACCATCACAGGGCCTACCGTGTTTTTTACTCTCTATCACTCTTGCCTATTCGATCGATAGAGAGGCAGATAACGAAATTTCGATTTTCGTGTTTCGCGGTAGGCCACCTGTAAATAGTGAAAACTTGTCAAAAAACTGTTTAAGGCGTATTATGTATAAGTTACTCTATAATTTACTATGTGCACTAGTGCTGCACTCTGGCGGCAGAACATTGCAGTAATACTCCCTCCCTATTCGATCAGTTCTCGCTTATAATTTTTTTGTTTCATAATATCGTCACGTGACAACCAAAACTCACCAATTGCAAAGAGTAATTAGACAATAATCAACCTTGTTTTATTATTAATACCTATAGCAAAAAGAATAGATAGTATAGAGGGGTCCTGTCATTGTAAATTTTGTAGTCACTGTAAATTTACTGCCATCTATCGACACACGACTAAAACTCAAAATGAAAATGTATAAAATTATCAAAAAATGTATATATATAGATAAAATGATTTTATTATTTTTATTTCATTTTGATCTATGTTCATTCACTGATATCTATGTGTTAAAATTGTTAAATATGAAACGGCATCGTCACGCCATCTAGCCGAGGATAGGCTAAAGGTGTGTGCGGCATCTATTCGAGAATGACTTTTACTTGAATTCCGAGGCACGTTTTTTCCTTAGACTTTATTCGTCTTATACGAAGTTACATATGTCTTTGCCTATAGATACAACATGTGGTAATCATAAGTCAGAGTCCAAATCCGAGTTCTAACTGAATACCGAGTCGGTGTTAGTAATTGGTTAGTAGGTAATAACACTTTATTGTACGAAACAAGGATAAGTCATAGTCTAATAAAACATGGTCTTCTATTCCCAGAGTGACACAGGCCTACGTCACAATAACATGGCCGCTATGTATAGCGCTATCGCATATTATCATATAGCGCTGTCGCATGATGACGTAGGCTTGTGTCAGTTAGGTGACCTAGAAAAGACGGGAATGGAGTACCAGGCGGAGTATATTATTATACCATGGGATAAGTTACATCAGTAATACAATTGAATCGTGAATATAATTGTGATCGTGGCAACCCCGGAGTAGTTAATGATCAGGTAGAGGCAAGCCTGAAGTTTGAGCTCACAATAAACTGGGGATTAGGGAGTTGGCAACAATTAAGTACTAACTTAAACGCGTAAACTGTAAACCGTAAAGTAATCTCACTTGGGCCAACCCTATAGCTGTACCAATGACATATGTAACTTCGTATAAGACGAATAAAGTCTAAGGAAAAAACGTGCCTCGGAATTCAAGTAAAAGTCATTCTCGAATAGATGGCGCACACACCTTTAGCCTATCCTCGGCTAGATGGCGTGACGACACCGTTTCATATTTAACAATTTTAACACATAGATATCAGTGAATGAACATGGATTAAAATGATATAAAAATAATAAAATTATTTATCCATATATATACATTTTTAGGGTTCCGTACCCAAAGGGTAAAACGGGACCCTATTACTAAGACTTCGCTGTCCGTCCGTCCGTCCGTCCGTCCGTCCGTCCGTCCGTCCGTCCGTCCGTCCGTCCGTCCGTCCGTCCGTCTGTCACCAGGCTGTATCTCACGAACCGTGATAGCTAGACAGTTGAAATTTTCACAGATGATGTATTTCTGTTGCCGCTATAACAACAAATACTAAAAACAGAATAAAATAAAGATTTAAATGGGGCTCCCATACAACAAACGTGATTTTTGACCAAAGTTAAGCAACGTCGGGAGTGGTCAGTATTTGGATGGGTGACCGTTTTTTTTTTTGCTTTTTTTTTTGTTTTTTTTTTTTTTTGCATTATGGTACGGAACCCTTCGTGCGCGAGTCCGACTCGCACTTGCCCGGTTTTTTGATAACTTTATACGTTTTCATTTGGAGTTTTAGTCGTGTGTCTGATAGATGGCAGTAAATTTACAGTGACTACAAAATTTACAATGACAGGACCCCTCTATACTATCTATTCTTTTTGGCTGTACTTACTGTGGTAGTTGGATATACATTTATAATTTATATGTAGTAGGTATATGTATTTTCAGTATACGCACTTTCTGTTCATATTAGGCTTTGTGAGAGCGAACAAAATTTTAATAAAATTTCAGATTCTATTTTGACACACAATTATCGTGCACAGCAAAGCGCGAAAAAATATTTGGCACGTTTTCATGGCTCTTTTTAACTTCTATTTTTAGGGTTCCGTACCAAAAAGTACAAAAGAAACCCTTATCCGTCCGTTCGTCTGTCTGTCTGTTTAATATGATAGTCAGCAAACGAGTAGATGAGGTACCTATATGTTTTAAATGACCGTGATAGATAATTTTGCGCGTTTTGTGTAAGATTTATCACTATCATAGTAGTAGGTACTTTAGGCAGTCCTCCGATTTACGTCATTAAGGACTAAAATTTTTGAATTATGCCAAAACATCAAAAAAACTTTGTCAACATTTGGTTCGATTCGCAACTTTTGACGATGACTGTACAAATACTAGCTGCAGATTAAATTTTCTATCGTATTTTCTCGGAAACGTTCGTATATGTCATGCTACTTCAGTCAACCTCAGTACTTTTTGTACCGAGACTGACTGAAATACTAAGACACGTACGGACGTTTCCGTGAAAATACGATGGAAAATAATTATGCACTACATCTGTACCCAAGTAGAGATCAAAGGCTTTCTCATCATCCGGACGTATTTCTAGATATCAATGTATTAATTTATCTTATTTATTGGCCGTGTACGCCTTGTATCATTTATCTTTTGAATTATTTATGGTCCCCATTAGCAATCAATCGGTAAAGTAATCAAGTAATAAATAGGAGTAATGAATGTAATGATAGTAGTAGTTGATTTCGCTAATGAGTACCAAGTTTCCGTGGTGTAGCGGTTATCACATCTGCCTAACACGCAGAAGGCCCCCGGTTCGATCCCGGGCGGAAACATTTCTTTTTTTTGTAGTTATATTATTTTACAGCGTATTTTGGCAAACCAATCAGAATTTTTGTTTTTTTTATTAGTAATTGTAAAACTAATTTTAAATAAGTTTTACATTTGAAGAAATTTTTTGCAGGGATTGAAAAGCTTTTTTTTTTCAAATAAGTTTTTTGACACTGCCTTTTTGTATGAATGAAATACAAAAACACCTTAATTTTACTATCCCTTACAACCTTATTTTTATTTTTGCCTGGAGTAACTTAAATTATAATATGAATTTTACTTAAGTAGGTACAGTTTTGCGGTGGTTTTACGTAAGTTTTAAGTAGACGTTTGTGACTTTAATATAATATATATTTCCTCCAATCAGGTTAAAGGCTATTTTCTTATATCGTGTACTTTACACGATACGTTTTACTTGGCTTTTTATTATAATAATTGAAAAATACGTTGATTTTATTTCCAGGTATATTTTTCTTACTTACATGCCTTTTACAAAATGTAATTGAAAATTAAAACTACAATCATTTAACTAAAACAAAACGTATTAAAATTACCTATTCTTCTTAAGCTTTAATACACAAAACAAACGTTTGTTAAAATTATCAACAATATGGCGCACTAGAAATTTTTGTCAACGAACTTTTGGGTCATTCTGTATAAAAAATATAAAATGCACAAATAAAAAGACTCGCGTTAAAGCGGTTTCCTTAACTAAACGTATTCTCTTATGCAATAAAATGCACGCCGCCTTTTGCCTCACTCGTGCGAAAATGAGTTATTTTCCTCCCGCCTCGAGATACATCTCTCGCAAATTGGTCTCGGCACTTTTACATAGTAAATTGACGTAATCTCTCTGGCTAAAGTGCCTTATTAGCTCGCGTCAAGAGAATAAATTGTGTTTATCTAAAATCGAGTTGCTATGCGGACGGGAAAAACATGCGCGTTATGTTATGACATGTTTTCAGCAAGATTTTTCTTGTAACATTATTACGAGCATGGAAACTTGCCATATCCACTTTTCCTTTATATCTAAACAAAATGGGATTTGTAGATAACTAAATCGATCGCTGTAGAAAAAGATGAATTTTAAAAATATAGGTAGTTATTAGAAAAATCTGCCAGAATCTTTTGGCCTAATATTTAGTTTGTCTTTGTACATAAAAAATCGCAAACTAGGTGGAGGTTTAATAAATAAAACTGTATTTCAAATAGTCGATTGACAATAAAAAGCTGTCCCGCAGACACCGTATTGTGTTTTGCTTTTCAATTTAATTATAATCTTATTAATCTTCTAAAAAAGTTATATGAACTATGTTAGTGTTATACATTCTACTCGTACCAACATAGTTACGTATATATATTACTATTTTGTTACATGTACATATAAAATACTCAGTGAGTAGTAGGAACCTTAACACAGATTTACTCTAGAGGTACTCCTTAAAACACGGAACCCTATAACTACGGAACCCATTAGAAGCCGTCCACGTTATTGGGACGATGCTTCAGTAATGGAACCAAAGGGAAGTACCTTAATGTAAACAGGTAGTCCCTAGACGATAGATAAATGGAACCTCCGCACAAAGCTCTTTTGATGGTCACGAGCTATTCACAATCAACGGCCAGCTCTTTGCCGCTCGCCGTTACTTCAAAATTCAAAAAATTATTCTTCAAGTAGTTGAGTGAGGCCAACTTGGACTCTAGACTTATATTGACCGGGATATGGACCGTGATTACCTTTTGTATTCTTTTCGATTAATTTGGAGGTGTAAAAGGTCCCCAATGTCAAAGACAATACTAAGATTTAGAGGTGTAAAAACTCTCCAAGCGTCAAAAGTAAATTATCTATAATAATACACCTTATAGAACAAAGTCCCCCGCCGCGTCTGTCTGTCTATATGTTCGCGATAAACTCAAAAACTACTGGAACCGTAGACAACATGCCAATCGCTAACGCTAGGTAGCGAACGAGATGCAACTGTCACTGTCACACTAATATGGAAGAGTGATAGAGTTAGACCAAGAAAAGTCTGCAGCGATTTTGATAGCCCACGCAGTGCAAGTGTTATTTATACATCATAATTTCATAGAAGTTTGACGTTTAAAATGACACTTGCACTGCGTGGGCTATCAAAATCGCAGCAGACTTTTCTCGGTATGACTCTATAGAGACACAAAGCGATTCGATGGCGAAGCGATAGCGATTGTCACCTTGGCTAGGCTGCCTGAAAGGATTTTCATGCGGTTTTCACCTTTCAATAGAGTGATACTTGATTAATGTTTAAGGGGCCCACTGACTAACAGTCCGCCGGACGGTATCGGCCTGTCGGTTGTTCGGAACTGTCAAAATTTTGTTCTAACTGACAGGCCGATACCGTCCGGCGGACTGTTAATCAGTGGGCCCCTTTAGGTGTATAATTTGTTAAGGTTTTGTGTAAGCCGTCCGAAGCCGGGGCGGGTCGCTAGTATGAAATACATGTTTCGCGGCAGGACTGCTCAGCTAAAAGTCTTATTATGTATACAAAACTAGAGGTCAAGATAAACTAGACACAAACACAAAGTGTTCTGAGAACACGTGAGGTCTGAGGTCTCAGGTTTCACAACGGGCTAAAGGACCGATAAATACCTCCGATGGACCGCAAACCGCAACCTTTTCGCATGCTATCCATCATAATATCTAGAACAAAATGGCGTATGTTCATAGACAATTCTGGTTCTTACAGCTTTATGAGAATGTTGGGAGTTGGGAAGGGGTTTTGTAATATATCTTTGATGTGATAGGATCTTAAGATGCTCGTGAAGTTGACCACCCCATATCGTTTGCCCGCAAATGGCATAGCTATATCGTTTGTTCATCGTTAGTTCACGTTTGTTCAGTAGGTAAAATCGTAAGGACCCGATTCTAACATCATTTTTTTTAAAAAACAAAAGGGGGTGGCTGTCTTCACGCTAGCCACCCCAAACCACTTTTTGTAATTTTTTTTGGTCTAGGTAGCAAGATATTCGTTAGTTCACGTTTGTTCAGGCATTAAAATCGTTAGGACCCGATTCCTTCATTTTTTTTATTTTTTCAAAGTGGGGTGGCTGTCTTCACGCTAGCCACCCCACCCCGAAATCAGCCAAACTAACCATGTGAAGTCATCGAGCGACGTTAGTTCACGTTTGTTCAGGCATTAAAATCGTTAGGATCTCATTAGATTTGCCATAAAAAAATAAAATCGAAAAATTCATATATATGGGACAGCGGAGCCAAGTAATGTGGTCTAGCAAGCAATCGACGCGGCTACTAACGATTCTTTACCTTGAATAAACTTATATGGACGATATTTAAGCGATAAATTATAGTGCCTTGCGGGCGTTCAAAACATACTAAGAGATATCCGTCGTTTTATATTTTTTTATACTATGGGGGTGGCTGTCTTCACGCTAGCCACCCCAAATCACTTTTTGTAATTTTTTTTGGTCTAGATAGCAAGACATTCGTTAGTTCACGTTTGTTCAGGCATTTAAATCGTTAGGACCCGATTCCTTCATTTTTTTTTATTTTTTCAAAGTGGGGTGGCTGTCTTCACGCTAGCCACCCCACCCCGAAATCAGCCAAACTAACCATGTGAAGTCATCGAGCGACGTTAGTTCACGTTTGTTCAGGCATTAAAATCGTTAGGATCTCATTAGATTTGCCATAAAAAAATAAATTCGAAAAAATCATATATATGGGCCAGCCGAGGCAAGTAATGTGCCTAAGTCGACGGCCGAAAAAAATACTCAGAATCGGGTCCTTACGATGCCACTTGCAGGACAACGTCAGCAGACTATACTGATTCAAGATAGATAGGTCATTTGCGGGCGATCAAAACAGATTTAACGGAAAAAAATAAAACTTGAAAATCTGGATTACTCAACTGACGCTCCTAAGTCGAACGCTGAAAAAAATACTCAGAATCGGGTCCTTACGATGCCACTTGCAGGACAACGTCAGCAGACTATACTGATTCAAGATAGATAGGTCATTTGCGGGCGATCAAAACAGATTTAACGGAAAAAAATAAAACTTGAAAATCTGGATTACTCAACTTACGCTCCTAAGTCGACGGCTGAAAAAAATAGTCAGAATCGGGTCCTTACGATGCCACTTGCAGGACAATCTCAGCAGACCATACTGATTCAAGATAGATAGGTCATTTGCGGGCGTTCGAAACAGATTTGCTGGAAAAAATTAAAACTTGAAAATCTGAATAACTCAACTTACGCTCCTAAGTCGACGGCTGAAAAAAATAGTCAGAATCGGGTCCTTACGATGCCACTTGCAGGACAACGTCAGTAGACCAACCTGATTCAAGATAGATAGGTCATTTGCGGGCGTTCAAAACAGATTTGCCGGAAAAAATTAAAACATGAAAATCTGAATAACTCAACTTACGCTCCTAAGTCGACGGCTGAAAAAAATACTCAGAATCGGGTCCTTACGATGCCACTTGCAGGACAATCTCAGCAGACCATACTGATTCAAGATAGATAGGTCATTTGCGGGCGTTCGAAACAGATTTTGCTGGAAAAAATTAAAACTTGAAAATCTGAATAACTCAACTTACGCTCCTAAGTCGACGGCTGAAAAAAATATTCAGAATCGGGTCCTTACGATGCCACTTGCAGGACATCAGTAAACCAACCTGATTCAAGATAGATAGGTCATTTGCGGGCAATCAAAACAGATTTACCGGAAAAAAATAAAGCTTGAAATTCTGAATTACTCAAATTATGCTCCTAGGTCGACGGCTGAAAAAAATACTTAGAATCGGGTCCTTACGATGCCACTTGCAGGACAATCTCACCAGACCATACTGATTCAAGATAGATAGGTCATTTGCTGGCGATCACAATAGATTTACCGGACAAAATTAAACTTGTAAATCGAAATTACTCAAATTATGCTCCTAAGTTGACGGCCAAAAAAAATACTCAGAATCGGGTCCTTACGATGCCCTTTGCAGGACAACGTCAGATGCTTATGCTGATTCAAGATAAATAGGTCATTTGCGGGCGATCAAAACAGATTTAACGTAAAAAAATAAAACTTGAAAATCTGAATTACTCAACTTGCGCTCCTAAGTCGCAGGCTGAAAAAAATACTCAGAATCGGGTCCTTACGATGCCACTTGCAGGACAATGTCAGCAAACCATACTGATTCAAGATAGATAGGTCATTTGTGGGCGTTCGAAACAGATTTGCCGGAAAAAATTAAAACTTGAAAATCTGAATTACTCAAATTATGCTACTAAGTCGCAGACTGAAAAAAATAGTCAGAATCGGGTCTTTACGATGCCACTTGCAGGACAATCTCAGCAGACCATACTGATTCAAGATAGATAGGTCATTTGCGGGCGTTCGAAACAGATTTGCTGGAAAGAATTAAAACTTGAAAATCTGAATAACTCAACTTACGCTCCTAAGTCGACGGCTGCAAAAAATAGTCAGAATCGGGTCCTTACGATGCCACTTGCAGGACAACATCAGTAGACCAACCTGATTCAAGAAAGATGGGTCATTTGCGGGCGTTCAAAACAGATTTGCCGGAAAAAATTAAAACATGAAAATCTGAATAACTCAACTTACGCTCCTAAGTCGACGGCTGAAAAAAATAGTCAGAATCGGGTCCTTACGATGCCACTTGCAGGACAATCTCAGCAGACCATACTGATTCAAGATAGATAGGTCATTTGCGGGCGTTCGAAACAGATTTGCTGGAAAAAATTAAAACTTGAAAATCTGAATAACTCAACTTACGCTCCTAAGTCGACGGCTGAAAAAAATACTCAGAATCGGGTCCTTACGATGCCACTTGCAGGACAATCTCAGAAGACCATACTGATTCAAGATAGATAGGTCATTTGCGGGCGTTCGAAACAGATTTGCTGGAAAAAATTAAAACTTGAAAATCTGAATAACTCAACTTACGCTTCTAAGTCGACGGCTGAAAAAAATAGTCAGAATCGGGTCCTTACGATGCCACTTGCAGGACAACGTCAGTAGACCAACCTGATTCAAGATAGATAGGTCATTTGCGGGCAATAAAAACAGATTTACCGGAAAAAAATAAAGCTTGAAATTCTGAATTACTCAAATTATGCTCCTAGGTCGACGGCTGAAAAAAAAACTTAGAATCGGGTCCTTACGATGCCACTTGCAGGACAATCTCACCAGACCATACTGATTCAAGATAGATAGGTCATTTGCTGGCGATCACAACAGATTTACCGGACAAAACTAAACTTGTAAATCGGAATTACTCAAATTATGCTCCTAAGTTGACGGCCAAAAAAAATACTCAGAATCGGGTCCTTACGATGCCCTTTGCAGGACAACGTCAAATGCTTATGCTGATTCAAGATAAATAGGTCATTTGCGGGCGATCAAAACAGATTTAACGTAAAAAAATAAAACTTGAAAATCTGAATTACTCAACTTGCGCTCCTAAGTCGCAGGCTGAAAAAAATACTCAGAATCGGGTCCTTACGATGCCACTTGCAGGACAATGTCAGCAAACCATACTGATTCAAGATGGATAGGTCATTTGCGGGCGTTCGAAACAGATTTGCCGGAAAAAATTAAAACTTGAAAATCTGAATTACTCAAATTATGCTACTAAGTCGCAGACTGAAAAAAATAGTCAGAATCGGGTCCTTACGATGCCACTTGCAGGACAATCTCAGCAGACCATACTGATTCAAGATAGATAGGTCATTTGCGGGCGTTCGAAACAGATTTGCTGGAAAGAATTAAAACTTGAAAATCTGAATAACTCAACTTACGCTCCTAAGTCGACGGCTGCAAAAAATAGTCAGAATCGGGTCCTTACGACGCCACTTGCAGGACAACATCAGTAGACCAACCTGATTCAAGATAGATGGGTCATTTGCGGGCGTTCAAAACAGGTTTGCCGGAAAAATTAAAACATGAAAATCTGAATAACTCAACTTACGCTCCTAAGTCGACGGCTGAAAAAAATAGTCAGAATCGGGTCCTTACGATGCCACTTGCAGGACAATCTCAGCAGACCATACTGATTCAAGATAGATAGGTCATTTGCGGGCGTTCGAAACAGATTTGCTGGAAAAAATTAAAACTTGAAAATTAAAACTTGAAAATCTGAATAACTCAACTTACGCTCCTAAGTCGACGGCTGAAAAAAATAGTCAGAATCGGGTCCTTACGATGCCACTTGCAGGACAACGTCAGTAGACCAACCTTATTCAAGATACATAGGACATTTGCGGGCGTTCAAAACAGATTTGCCGGAAAAAATTAAAACATGAAAATCTGAATAACTCAACTTACGCTCCTAAGTCGACGGCTGAAAAAAATACTCAGAATCGGGTCCTTACGATGCCACTTGCAGGACAATCTCAGAAGACCATACTAATTCAAGATAGATAGGTCATTTGCGGGCGTTCGAAACAGATTTGCTGGAAAAAATTAAAACTTGAAAATCTGAATAACTCAACTTACGCTCCTAAGTCGACGGCTGACAAAAATAGTCAGAATCGGGTCCTTACGATGCCACTTGCAGGACAACGTCAGTAGACCAACCTGATTCAAGATAGATAGGTAATTTGCGGGCAATCAAAACAGATTTACCGGAAAAATATAAAGCTTGAAATTCTGAATTACTCAAATTATGCTCCTAGGTCGACGGCTGAAAAAAATACTTAGAATCGGGTCCTTACGATGCCACTTGCAGGACAATCTCACCAGACCATACTGATTCAAGATAGATAGGTCATTTGCTGGCGATCACAACAGATTTACCGGACAAAAATAAACTTGTAAATCGGAATTACTCAAATTATGCTCCTAAGTTGACGGCCAAAAAAAATACTCAGAATCGGGTCCTTACGATGCCCTTTGCAGGACAACGTCAGATGCTTATGCTGATTCAAGATAAATAGGTCATTTGCGGGCGATCAAAACAGATTTAACGTAAAAAAATAAAACTTGAAAATCTGAATTACTCAACTTGCGCTCCTAAGTCGCAGGCTGAAAAAAATACTCAGAATCGGGTCCTTACGATGCCCTTTGCAGGACAACGTCAGATGCTTATGCTGATTCAAGATAAATAGGTCATTTGCGGGCGATCAAAACAGATTTAACGTAAAAAAATAAAACTTGAAAATCTGAATTACTCAACTTGCGCTCCTAAGTCGCAGGCTGAAAAAAATACTCAGAATCGGGTCCTTACGATGCCACTTGCAGGACAATGTCAGCAAACCATACTGATTCAAGATAGATAGGTCATTTGCGGGCGTTCGAAACAGATTTGCCGGAAAAAATTAAAACATGAAAATCTGAATAACTCAACTTACGCTCCTAAGTCGACGGCTGAAAAAAATACTCAGAATCAGGTCCTTACGATGCCACTTGCAGGACAATCTCAGAAGACCATACTGATTCAAGATAGGTAGGTCATTTGCGGGCGTTCGAAACAGATTTGCTGCAAAAAATTAAAACTTGAATATCTGAATAACTCAACTTACGCTCCTAAGTCGACGGCTGAAAAAAATAGTCAGAATCGGGTCCTTACGATGCCACTTGCAGGACCACGTCAGAAGACCAACCTGATTTAAGATAGATAGGTCATTTGCGGGCAATCAAAACAGATTTACCGGAAAAAAATAAAGCTTGAAATTCTGAATTACTCAAATTATGCTCCTAGGTCGACGGCTGAAAAAAATACTTAGAATCGGGTCCTTACGATGCCACTTGCAGGACAATCTCAGAAGACCATACTAATTCAAGATAGATAGGTCATTTGCGGGCGTTCGAAACAGATTTGCTGGAAAAAATTAAAACTTGAAAATCTGAATAACTCAACTTACGCTCCTAAGTCGACGGCTGACAAAAATAGTCAGAATCGGGTCCTTACGATGCCACTTGCAGGACAACGTCAGTAGACCAACCTGATTCAAGATAGATAGGTAATTTGCGGGCAATCAAAACAGATTTACCGGAAAAATATAAAGCTTGAAATTCTGAATTACTCAAATTATGCTCCTAGGTCGACGGCTGAAAAAAATACTTAGAATCGGGTCCTTACGATGCCACTTGCAGGACAATCTCACCAGACCATACTGATTCAAGATAGATAGGTCATTTGCTGGCGATCACAACAGATTTACCGGACAAAAATAAACTTGTAAATCGGAATTACTCAAATTATGCTCCTAAGTTGACGGCCAAAAAAAATACTCAGAATCGGGTCCTTACGATGCCCTTTGCAGGACAACGTCAGATGCTTATGCTGATTCAAGATAAATAGGTCATTTGCGGGCGATCAAAACAGATTTAACGTAAAAAAATAAAACTTGAAAATCTGAATTACTCAACTTGCGCTCCTAAGTCGCAGGCTGAAAAAAATACTCAGAATCGGGTCCTTACGATGCCACTTGCAGGACAATGTCAGCAAACCATACTGATTCAAGATAGATAGGTCATTTGCGGGCGTTCGAAACAGATTTGCCGGAAAAAATTAAAACATGAAAATCTGAATAACTCAACTTACGCTCCTAAGTCGACGGCTGAAAAAAATACTCAGAATCAGGTCCTTACGATGCCACTTGCAGGACAATCTCAGAAGACCATACTGATTCAAGATAGGTAGGTCATTTGCGGGCGTTCGAAACAGATTTGCTGCAAAAAATTAAAACTTGAATATCTGAATAACTCAACTTACGCTCCTAAGTCGACGGCTGAAAAAAATAGTCAGAATCGGGTCCTTACGATGCCACTTGCAGGACCACGTCAGAAGACCAACCTGATTTAAGATAGATAGGTCATTTGCGGGCAATCAAAACAGATTTACCGGAAAAAAATAAAACTTGAAATTCTGAATTACTCAAATTATGCTCCTAGGTCGACGGCTGAAAAAAATACTTAGAATCGGGTCCTTACGATGCCACTTGCAGGACAATCTCACCAGACCATACTGATTCAAGATAGATAGGTCATTTGCGGGCGATCAAAACAGATTTAACGTAAAAAAATAAAACTTGAAAATCTGAATTACTCAACTTGCGCTCCTAAGTCGCAGGCTGAAAAAAATACTCAGAATCGGGTCCTTACGATGCCACTTGCAGGACAATGTCAGCAAACCATACTGATTCAAGATAGATAGGTCATTTGCGGGCGTTCGAAACAGATTTGCCGGAAAAAATTAAAACTTGAAAATCTGAATTACTCAAATTATGCTACTAAGTCGCAGACTGAAAAAAATACTCCGAATCGGGTCCTTACGATGCCACTTGCAGGACAATGTCAGCAGACCATACCAATTCAAGATAGATAGGACATTTGCGGGCGTTCAAAACAGATTTTCCGAAAAAAATTAAAACATGAAAATCTGAATAACTCAACTTACGCTCCTAAGTCGACGGCTGAAAAAAATACTCAGAATCGGGTCCTTACGATGCCACTTGCAGGACAATGTCAGCAGACTATACTGATTCAAGATAGATAGGTTATTTGCGGGCGTTCGAAACAGATTTACCAGAAAAAAATAAAACATGAAAATCAGAATTACTCAAATTATGCTACTAAGTCGACGGCTGAAAAAAATATTTAGAATTGGGTCCCTACGATGCCACTTGCAAAACAACGTCAGCAGACCATACTAATTCAAGATAGATAGGTCATTTGCGGGCGTTCGAAACAGATTTGCTGGAAAAAATTAAAACTTGAAAATCGGAATAACTCAACTTACGCTCCTAAGTCGACGGCTGACAAAAATAGTCAGAATCGGGTCCTTACGATGCCACTTGCAGGACAACGTCAGTAGACCAACCTGATTCAAGATAGATAGGTAATTTGCGGGCAATCAAAACAGATTTACCAGAAAAATATAAAGCTTGAAATTCTGAATTACTCAAATTATGCTCCTAGGTCGACGGCTGAAAAAAATACTTAGAATCGGGTCCTTACGATGCCACTTGCAGGACAATCTCACCAGACCATACTGATTCAAGATAGATAGGTCATTTGCTGGCGATCACAACAGATTTACCGGACAAAAATAAACTTTTAAATCGGAATTACACAAATTATGCTCCTAAGTTGACGGCCAAAAAAAATACTCAGAATCGGGTCCTTACGATGCCCTTTGCAGGACAACGTCAGATGCTTATGCTGATTCAAGATAAATAGGTCATTTGCGGGCGATCAAAACAGATTTAACGTAAAAAAATAAAACTTGAAAATCTGAATTACTCAACTTGCGCTCCTAAGTCGCAGGCTGAAAAAAATACTCAGAATCGGGTCCTTACGATGCCACTTGCAGGACAATGTCAGCAAACCATACTGATTCAAGATAGATAGGTCATTTGCGGGCGTTCGAAACAGATTTGCCGGAAAAAATTAAAACTTGAAAATCTGAATTACTCAAATTATGCTACTAAGTCGCAGACTGAAAAAAATAGTCAGAATCGGGTCCTTACGATGCCACTTGCAGGACAATCTCAGCAGACCATACTGATTCAAGATAGATAGGTCATTTGCGGGCGTTCGAAACAGATTTGCTGGAAAGAATTAAAACTTGAAAATCTGAATAACTCAACTTACGCTCCTAAGTCGACGGCTGCAAAAAATAGTCAGAATCGGGTCCTTACGATGCCACTTGCAGGACAACATCAGTAGACCAACCTGATTCAAGATAGATAGGTCATTTGCGGGCTTTCAAAACAGATTTGCCGGAAAAAATTAAAACATGAAAATCTGAATAACTGAACTTACGCTCCTAAGTCGACGGCTGAAAAAAATAGTCAGAATCGGGTCCTTACGATGCCACTTGCAGGACAATCTCAGCAGACCATACTGATTCAAGATAGATAGGTCATTTGCGGGCGTTCGAAACAGATTTGCTGGAAAAAATTAAAACTTGAAAATCTGAATAACTCAACTTACGCTCCTAAGTCGACGGCTGAAAAAAATAGTCAGAATCGGGTCCTTACGATGCCACTTGCAGGACAACGTCAGTAGACCAACCTGATTCAAGATAGATAGGTCATTTGCGGGCGTTCAAAACAGATTTGCCGGAAAAAATTAAAACATGAAAATCTGAATAACTCAACTTACGCTCCTAAGTCGACGGCTGAAAAAAATACTCAGAATCAGGTCCTTACGATGCCACTTGCAGGACAATCTCAGAAGACCATACTGATTCAAGATAGGTAGGTCATTTGCGGGCGTTCGAAACAGATTTGCTGCAAAAAATTAAAACTTGAATATCTGAATAACTCAACTTACGCTCCTAAGTCGACGGCTGAAAAAAATAGTCAGAATCGGGTCCTTACGATGCCACTTGCAGGACCACGTCAGAAGACCAACCTGATTTAAGATAGATAGGTCATTTGCGGGCAATCAAAACAGATTTACCGGAAAAAAATAAAGCTTGAAATTCTGAATTACTCAAATTATGCTCCTAGGTCGACGGCTGAAAAAAATACTTAGAATCGGGTCCTTACGATGCCACTTGCAGGACAATCTCACCAGACCATACTGATTCAAGATAGATAGGTCATTTGCGGGCGATCAAAACAGATTTAACGTAAAAAAATAAAACTTGAAAATCTGAATAACTCAACTTACGCTCCTAAGTCGACGGCTGAAAAAAATACTCAGAATCGGGTCCTTACGATGCCACTTGCAGGACAATGTCAGCAGACTATACTGATTCAAGATAGATAGGTTATTTGCGGGCGTTCGAAACAGATTTACCAGAAAAAAATAAAACATGAAAATCAGAATTACTCAAATTATGCTACTAAGTCGACGGCTGAAAAAAATATTTAGAATTGGGTCCCTACGATGCCACTTGCAAAACAACGTCAGCAGACCATACTAATTCAAGATAGATAGGTCATTTGCGGGCGTTCGAAACAGATTTGCTGGAAAAAATTAAAACTTGAAAATCGGAATAACTCAACTTACGCTCCTAAGTCGACGGCTGACAAAAATAGTCAGAATCGGGTCCTTACGATGCCACTTGCAGGACAACGTCAGTAGACCAACCTGATTCAAGATAGATAGGTAATTTGCGGGCAATCAAAACAGATTTACCGGAAAAATATAAAGCTTGAAATTCTGAATTACTCAAATTATGCTCCTAGGTCGACGGCTGAAAAAAATACTTAGAATCGGGTCCTTACGATGCCACTTGCAGGACAATCTCACCAGACCATACTGATTCAAGATAGATAGGTCATTTGCTGGCGATCACAACAGATTTACCGGACAAAAATAAACTTGTAAATCGGAATTACACAAATTATGCTCCTAAGTTGACGGCCAAAAAAAATACTCAGAATCGGGTCCTTACGATGCCCTTTGCAGGACAACGTCAGATGCTTATGCTGATTCAAGATAAATAGGTCATTTGCGGGCGATCAAAACAGATTTAACGTAAAAAAATAAAACTTGAAAATCTGAATTACTCAACTTGCGCTCCTAAGTCGCAGGCTGAAAAAAATACTCAGAATCGGGTCCTTACGATGCCACTTGCAGGACAATGTCAGCAAACCATACTGATTCAAGATAGATAGGTCATTTGCGGGGGTTCGAAACAGATTTGCCGGAAAAAATTAAAACTTGAAAATCTGAATTACTCAAATTATGCTACTAAGTCGCAGACTGAAAAAAATAGTCAGAATCGGGTCCTTACGATGCCACTTGCAGGACAATCTCAGCAGACCATACTGATTCAAGATAGATAGGTCATTTGCGGGCGTTCGAAACAGATTTGCTGGAAAGAATTAAAACTTGAAAATCTGAATAACTCAACTTACGCTCCTAAGTCGACGGCTGCAAAAAATAGTCAGAATCGGGTCCTTACGATGCCACTTGCAGGACAACATCAGTAGACCAACCTGATTCAAGATAGATAGGTCATTTGCGGGCTTTCAAAACAGATTTGCCGGAAAAAATTAAAACATGAAAATCTGAATAACTGAACTTACGCTCCTAAGTCGACGGCTGAAAAAAATAGTCAGAATCGGGTCCTTACGATGCCACTTGCAGGACAATCTCAGCAGACCATACTGATTCAAGATAGATAGGTCATTTGCGGGCGTTCGAAACAGATTTGCTGGAAAAAATTAAAACTTGAAAATCTGAATAACTCAACTTACGCTCCTAAGTCGACGGCTGAAAAAAATAGTCAGAATCGGGTCCTTACGATGCCACTTGCAGGACAACGTCAGTAGACCAACCTGATTCAAGATAGATAGGTCATTTGCGGGCGTTCAAAACAGATTTGCCGGAAAAAATTAAAACATGAAAATCTGAATAACTCAACTTACGCTCCTAAGTCGACGGCTGAAAAAAATACTCAGAATCAGGTCCTTACGATGCCACTTGCAGGACAATCTCAGAAGACCATACTGATTCAAGATAGGTAGGTCATTTGCGGGCGTTCGAAACAGATTTGCTGCAAAAAATTAAAACTTGAATATCTGAATAACTCAACTTACGCTCCTAAGTCGACGGCTGAAAAAAATAGTCAGAATCGGGTCCTTACGATGCCACTTGCAGGACCAAGTCAGAAGACCAACCTGATTTAAGATAGATAGGTCATTTGCGGGCAATCAAAACAGATTTACCGGAAAAAAATAAAGCTTGAAATTCTGAATTACTCAAATTATGCTCCTAGGTCGACGGCTGAAAAAAATACTTAGAATCGGGTCCTTACGATGCCACTTGCAGGACAATCTCACCAGACCATACTGATTCAAGATAGATAGGTCATTTGCGGGCGATCAAAACAGATTTAACGTAAAAAAATAAAACTTGAAAATCTGAATTACTCAACTTGCGCTCCTAAGTCGCAGGCTGAAAAAAATACTCAGAATCGGGTCCTTACGATGCCACTTGCAGGACAATGTCAGCAAACCATACTGATTCAAGATAGATAGGTCATTTGCGGGCGTTCGAAACAGATTTGCCGGAAAAAATTAAAACTTGAAAATCTGAATTACTCAAATTATGCTACTAAGTCGCAGACTGAAAAAAATACTCCGAATCGGGTCCTTACGATGCCACTTGCAGGACAATGTCAGCAGACCATACCAATTCAAGATAGATAGGACATTTGCGGGCGTTCAAAACAGATTTTCCGAAAAAAATTAAAACATGAAAATCTGAATAACTCAACTTACGCTCCTAAGTCGACGGCTGAAAAAAATACTCAGAATCGGGTCCTTACGATGCCACTTACAGAACAATATCAGCAGACCATACTGATTCAAGATAGATACGTCATTTGCGGCCGTTCTAAACAGATTTGCTGGAAAAAATTAAAACTTGAAAATCTGAATAACTCAACTTACGCTCCTAAATCGACGGCTGAAAAAAATTTCAGCATCGGGTCCTTACGATGCCGCTTGCAGGACAACGTCAGTATACCAACCTGATTCAAGATATATAGGTCATTTGCGGGCGATCAAAACAGATTTACCGGAAAAAAATAAAACTTGAAATTCTGAATTACTCAAATTATGCTCCTGGGTCGACAGCTGAAAAAAATACTTAGAATCGGGTCC
Source organism: Cydia splendana (assembly GCF_910591565.1). Lineage (NCBI taxonomy): Eukaryota > Metazoa > Arthropoda > Insecta > Lepidoptera > Tortricidae > Cydia > Cydia splendana. The sequence continues at coordinate 21,402,930 of NC_085963.1, forward strand.
TTACGATGCCACTTGCAGGACAATGTCAGCAGACCATACTGATTCAAGATAGATAGGTCATTTGCGGGCGATCAAAACAGATTTAACGTAAAAAAATAAAACTTGAAAATCTGAATTACTCAACTTGCGCTCCTAAGTCGCAGGCTGAAAAAAATACTCAGAATCGGGTCCTTACGATGCCACTTGCAGGACAATGTCAGCAAACCATACTGATTCAAGATAGATAGGTCATTTGCGGGCGTTCGAAACAGATTTGCCGGAAAAAATTAAAACTTGAAAATCTGAATTACTCAAATTATGCTACTAAGTCGCAGACTGGAAAAAATACTCCGAATCGGGTCCTTACGATGCCACTTGCAGGACAATGTCAGCAGACCATACCAATTCAAGATAGATAGGACATTTGCGGGCGTTCAAAACAGATTTTCCGAAAAAAATTAAAACATGAAAATCTGAATAACTCAACTTACGCTCCTAAGTCGACGGCTGAAAAAAATACTCAGAATCGGGTCCTTACGATGCCACTTACAGAACAATATCAGCAGACCATACTGATTCAAGATAGATACGTCATTTGCGGCCGTTCTAAACAGATTTACCGGAAAAAAATAAAACTCGAAAATCGGAATTATTCAAATTATGCTCCTAAGTTGAAGGCCGAAAAAAATACTCAGAATCGGGTCCTTACGATGCCACTTGCAGGACAATGTCAGTAGACCAACCTGATTCAAGATGATAGGTCATTTGCGGGCGATCAAAACAGGTTTACCGGAAAAAAATAAAACATGAAAATCTGAATAACTCAACTTACGCTCCTAAGTCGACGGCTGAAAAAAATAGTCAGAATCGGGTCCTTACGATGCCCTTTGCAGGACGATGTCAGCTGACCATGCTGATTCAAGATAGATAGGTCATTTCCGGGCGATCAAAACAGATTTACCGGAAAAAAATAAAACTTGAAATTCTGAATTACTCAAATTATGCTCCTAGGTCGACGGCTGAAAAAAAAACTTAGAATCGGGTCCATACGATGCCACTTGCAGGACAATGTCAGCAGACCATACTGATTTAAGACAGATAGGTCATTTGCGGGCCTTCGAAACAGATTTACCAGAAAAAAATAAAACTTGAAAATCTGAATTACTCAAATTATGCTACTAAGTCGACGGCTGAAAAAAATACTCAGAATCGGGTCCTTACGATGCCACTTGCAGGACAACGTCAACAGACTATACTGATTTAAGATAGATAGGTCATTTGCGGGCGTGCTTCCAGGCTGTATATGTGTGCGTAATAACGTGTATGTGTGCTCTTTTAGGGATGTGAAAAGTCGATTTTTTAATCATGTTATATATGTTGAAGCTTCAATATCTTCGTTATACATAAACATAATTGAAATGCTAATGGATAATGAATATATTAGTATATAATAAAATAAGTTGATTATTCCGGAACACATATTTTAGTAGGTATTTATGTATTTTCATTAAATATCTGGGGGCCTACCGCGAACCACGTTCGACGTGTTGCCTCCTTGTCAAACTTACATACCAATTTACAAGTGCGGCAGAGAGGCAACACATCGAACGTGGTTCGTGGTAAGCCCTTTGAACTTTCCCTTCGTTTCCTGCTGGGGTGTGACGATAAAATTGTCATCTGATATGATAACCACAATAAAGAATAAAAGCGTTTTGGTTCATTTTAGGTATCGTTAAACATTAAAAAAAAAAACACAAATTTAAAATTGCAAGAAATGTCGATAGTTTATCGATATGACTTTATCGACATGGCTATAGCAAGGTGGTGTAACATTGTTAATCGTACACTACACAATAGTGAAGTGAACGATTTAGTGAGTGTTCAGGAAAATAATTGGTCAATCTCATTTAGCGTCCACACGCACACAAATTAAATCACCAATTTGCATTTTACTATGAAAATTGGCATTTTTGTGTCCGCACCTGCTGATGTGATGGGGGAATTCAATTGGTATTTGCATCCGCACGGCCCTGTGCGATCAGAGAATTTCATCAGATTGCCGAAAAATTGTCTCATCTGGATACAACTTATGCGTGGCAGAGGGGGTAGACTATGCTCAGTCTGGAGGATGTTTTGCGTGCACGATCACAGATTAAGATAATGACTTGGAATTTTCACAACCCTAAATGGCTGAAAGGAATAGTGCCATACATTAGAAAGGGACAGAATGATTCGTCCGGTAGTGACCCTGCCTAAGAAGCCGATGGTCCCGGGTTCGAATCCTGGTAAGGGCATTTATTTGTATGATTGATGATACAGATATTTGTTCCTGAGTCATGGTTGTATTCTATGTATTTAAGTATTTATACATTATATATATCGTTGTCTGAGTACCCACAACACAAGCTTTCTTGAGCTTACGGTGGGGCTTAGTCAATTTGTGTAAAAATGTCCTATAACAAAAAAAAAAATCTTCTTTCTCGTTTTCTCATTGCTGACGATTGCGACCATATGTAATTTGTATCAATTTCGTGCGGTCATGAGCCGTTGCACTGCCGCCAGCCATCGACCATCTCACACATGCTCAACTCTGAGCATGTTTGCCAGTCAATGGGCCTAAATTCATATTATGTTTCGCCACATCATGCGTGGGAACGCATCATGCGTGCATGGGAACCGCATAATATGTCCGAAGAAAAATGTTGTGGAAACCCGAGTGGCGATATTGAGCTATTTGAAAATTAAGGGGTTTGTTCTTCTAGCTGTCGTAGGTATAAGCAGCAGTCTTCGCCAACACTACATCTCTAAAGCGCGAACCTTTGCACGTCACCCTTTTAGAGGCGCAGCGTCTCGGCACCATACTGGAATATAGGAAAGACGAGAACTCGTACCACCAAGATATACAAACTTGCTCGCTTTTTTGTAATCGCCGAGTGCGTCGGTAACTCGGAGTGCCTACGTTTGCCCTGTCTACAACTATTACTTTGGTCTTGAAATGGTCGATCTTAAGAGCCAACAGGAGTGGTCATTTCTCCATACAAACGTACTCGACTGTTTCCTCCGTGGGTTTTGAAGCAAGAGCAATGATTTTTTCAACACAGGTTAATATTGTCAATATCGCTTTTTTTGATATTTTTGTTTTTTAAGGCGCTAGAGCCCTTCAAAAATGGCCAAAATGGCTTAATTGACTTTGCCGCAATGAGAGGCGTGGTATTCAAAACTGATAACAATTAGCCAAAAAAGCAAAACGGTCCGACACAGATAATTTCATAATCATTTAGATTTCCAAATTTGGTTACGGTTGCTTAAGTTTTGGAGGAGGAAACAGTCGAGTACGAAACCTCGATTTTTGAGATTTTTACGCAGGATTTTTCGCCTTGTCCTTATCGCACTAGTTTAGGAGCCGTTTCCGTTAGCGAGACGGGTATATTTACCTAAAATATTGAAATCTCAGCTCCTGTTTCGTCTTAAGACTCTAGAACTTTCAACTTCAATTTTCTTCAGAAGAGCCGCCATTTCGATGTATTTCTTGTTGATATTTCCGTAAGCCAGTCGACAATAGTACAAGCAAGGATGATGATCGCAACGCAACATTAGCTAGTTAGTTTTTCCTTTTCTGTTGCTCCTTGACGTTCCATGTTACATGAGCCCTGTGTTTTCTTTGCCTAGTTAATTGCAATGTAAGTATTTTTATGTATAGCATTCTCACTTCGTATGTGAGGTGAAGGCATGAAAATTCTAATTAATAGTTGAGTGTTAATACACATTTTACAGGAAAAAATCCTACTTCATATAATGACATCATCTTTCTTGACTCTGAACACTAAGGATTACTCAGGTACTTTAATCGGTGTGTCAAATAGTTTATGCAACTGGCTATATTCTATTTCATTTAATAAATAATTGTGATACATATGTACATTTGACAACTGTAACATATATAATACAAATAAATCCTAATTGTACTCCAAATATCAAGTTAAAATAGCTGATTAACAACCCTCAAGGTCACGCCGATTTCACGCCGATCATTTATCGGCGGCGGCGGCGTGGCAAAAAAGCCCGGCGGCGGCGGCGCGCCGGCGCGGCGCACACGTCTATTTAAAAAAAATGTACAAATGGCGGAAATGCCTAATTTATGTTAAGTTTTTGTGCAAAATTTACAAATTTTTATATAGACCTATATTCGTGTTTTTTCTATTAAGCGAAAGTCAAAAAATCTGGATTCGAATCGATGATGTCCCTAGAGGAAACTTTATTGAATTTGTAGCACCTATTTAGTCGGCAATGGAACGAAAACCGCGTCCGGTCTATTGCAAGGTCTGTGGAGCCCTTAACCAGGCGTGGCTCACTCCGCGATTTCGTCGCAAATGACCTATCTATCTTGAATCAGTATGGTCTGCTGACGTTGTCCTGCAAGTGGCATCGTAAGGACCCGATTCTGAGTATTTTTTTCAGCCTGCGACTTAGGAGCGCAAGTTACTATCCAGATTTTCAAGTTTTATTTTTTTACGTTAAATCTGTTTTGATCGCCCGCAAATGACCTATCTATCTTGAATCAGCATAATCATCTGACGTCGTCCTGCAAAGGGCATCGTAAGGACCCGATTCTGAGTATTTTTTTCGGCCGTCAACTTAGGAGCATAATTTGAGTAATTCCGATTTTCAAGTTTTATTTTTTTCCGGTTAATCTGTTTTGATCGCCCGCAAATGACCTATCTATCTTGAATCAGCATAATCATCTGACGTCGTCCTGCAATGGGCATCGTAAGGACCCGATTCTGATTATTTTTTTCGGCCGTCAACTTAGGAGCATATTTTGAGTAATTCCGATTTTCAAGTTTTATTTTTTTCCGGTTAATCTGTTTTGATCGCCTGCAAATTACCTATCTATCTTGAATCAGCATGGTCAGCTGACATTGTCCTGCAAGGGGCATCGTTAGGACCCGATTCTGACTAATTTTCAGCCGTCGACTTAGGAGCGTAAGTTGAGTTATTCAGGTTTTCAAGTTTTAATTTTTCCGGCAATTCTGTTTCGAACGCCCGCAAATGACCTATCTATCTTGAATCAGTATAGTCTGCTGACGTTGTCCTGCAAGTGGCATCGTAAGGACCCGATTCTGAGTATTTTTTTCAGCCGTCGACTTAGTAGCATAATTTGAGTAATTCTGATTTTCATGTTTTATTTTTTTCTGGTAAATCTGTTTCGAACGCCCGCAAATAACCTATCTGTCTTGAATCAGTATAGTCTGCTGACGTTGTCTTGGAAGTGGCATCGTAAGGACCCGATTCTGAATATTTTTTTTCAGCCGTCGACTTAGGATCGTAAGCTGAGTTATTCAGATTTTCAAGTTTTTACTTTTTTCCGGCAAATCTGTTTCGATCGCCCGCAAATGACCTATCTGTCTTGAATCAGTATGGTCTGCTGACATTGTCCTGCAAGTGGCATAGGACCCGATTCTAAGTATTTTTTTCAGCTGTCGACCTAGGAGCATAATTTGAGTAATTCAGAATTTCAAGTTTTATTTTTTTCCGGTAAATCTGTTTTGATCGCCCGCAAATGACCTATATATCTTGAATCAGGTTGGTATACTGACGTTGTCCTGCAAGCGGCATCGTAAGGACCCGATTCTGAATATTTTTTTCAGCCGTCGATTTAGGAGCGTAAGTTGAGTTATTCAGATTTTCAAGTTTTAATTTTTTCCAGCAAATCTGTTTAGAATGCCCGCAAATGACCTATCTATCTTGAATCAATATGGTCTGCTGAGATTGTTCTGCAAGTGGTATCGTAAGGACCCGATTCTGAGTATTTTTTTCAGCCGTCGACTTAGGAGCGTAAGTTGAGTTATTCAGATTTTCATGTTTTAATTTTTTCCGGCATTTCTGTTTTGAACGCCCGCAATTATCCTATCTATCTTGAATTGGTATGGTCTGCTGACATTGTCCTGCAAGTGGCATCGTAAGGACCCGATTCTGAGTATTTTTTTCAGCCTGCGACTTAGGAGCGTAAGTTGAGTTATTCATATTTTCATGTTTAATTTTTTTCCGTTAAATCTGTTTTGATCGCCCGCAAATTACCTATCTATCTTGAATCAGCATGGTCAGCTGACATTGTCCTGCAAGGGGCATCGTTAGGACCCGATTCTGACTAATTTTCAGCCGTCGACTTAGGAGCGTAAGTTGAGTTATTCAGGTTTTCAAGTTTTAATTTTTCCGGCAATTCTGTTTCGAACGCCCGCAAATGACCTATCTATCTTGAATCAGTATAGTCTGCTGACGTTGTACTGCAAGTGGCATCGTAAGGACCCGATTCTGAGTATTTTTTTCAGCCGTCGACTTAGTAGCATAATTTGAGTAATTCTGATTTTCATGTTTTATTTTTTTCTGGTAAATCTGTTTCGAACGCCCGCAAATAACCTATCTGTCTTGAATCAGTATAGTCTGCTGACGTTGTCTTGGAAGTGGCATCGTAAGGACCCGATTCTGAATATTTTTTTTCAGCCGTCGACTTAGGATCGTAAGCTGAGTTATTCAGATTTTCAAGTTTTACTTTTTTCCGGCAAATCTGTTTCGAACGCCCGCAAATGACCTATCTGTCTTGAATCAGTATGGTCTGCTGACATTGTCCTGCAAGGGGCATCGTAAGGACCCGATTCTAAGTATTTTTTTCAGCTGTCGACCTAGGAGCATAATTTGAGTAATTCAGAATTTCAAGTTTTATTTTTTTTCCGGTAAATCTGTTTTGATCGCCCACAAATGACCTATCTGTCTTGAATCAGTATGGTCTGCTGACATTGTCGTGCAAGTGGCATAGGACCCGATTCTAAGTATTTTTTTCAGCTGTCGACCTAGGAGCATAATTTGAGTAATTCAGAATTTCAAGTTTTATTTTTTTCCGGTAAATCTGTTTTGATCGCCCGCAAATGACCTATATATCTTTAATCAGGTTGGTATACTGACGTTGTCCTGCAAGCGGCATCGTAAGGACCCGATTCTGAATATTTTTTTCAGCCGTCGATTTAGGAGCGTAAGTTGAGTTAATCAGATTTTCAAGTTTTAATTTTTTCCAGCAAATCTGTTTAGAATGCCCGCAAATGACCTATCTGTCTTGAATCAGTATAGTCTGCTGACGTTGTCTTGGAAGTGGCATCGTAAGGACCCGATTCTGAATATTTTTTTTCAGCCGTCGACTTAGGATCGTAAGCTGAGTTATTCAGATTTTCAAGTTTTACTTTTTTCCGGCAAATCTGTTTCGAACGCCCGCAAATGACCTATCTGTCTTGAATCAGTATGGTCTGCTGACATTGTCCTGCAAGGGGCATCGTAAGGACCCGATTCTAAGTATTTTTTTCAGCTGTCGACCTAGGAGCATAATTTGAGTAATTCAGAATTTCAAGTTTTATTTTTTTTCCGGTAAATCTGTTTTGATCGCCCACAAATGACCTATCTGTCTTGAATCAGTATGGTCTGCTGACATTGTCGTGCAAGTGGCATAGGACCCGATTCTAAGTATTTTTTTCAGCTGTCGACCTAGGAGCATAATTTGAGTAATTCAGAATTTCAAGTTTTATTTTTTTCCGGTAAATCTGTTTTGATCGCCCGCAAATGATATATCTTTAATCAGGTTAGTATACTGACGTTGTCCTGCAAGCGGCATCGTAAGGACCCGATTCTGAATATTTTTTTCAGCCGTCGATTTAGGAGCGTAAGTTGAGTTATTCAGATTTTCAAGTTTTAATTTTTTCCAGCAAATCTGTTTAGAATGCCCGCAAATGACCTATCTATCTTGAATCAATATGGTCTGCTGAGATTGTTCTGCAAGTGGCATCGTTAGGACCCGATTCTGAGTATTTTTTTCAGCCGTCGACTTAGGATCGTAAGCTGAGTTATTCAGATTTTCAAGTTTTACTTTTTTCCGGCAAATCTGTTTCGAACGCCCGCAAATGACCTATCTGTCTTGAATCAGTATGGTCTGCTGACATTGTCCTGCAAGTGGCATCGTAAGGACCCGATTCTAAGTATTTTTTTCAGCCGTCGACTTAGGAGCGTAAGTTGAGTTATTCAGGTTTTCAAGTTTTAATTTTTCCGGCAATTCTGTTTCGAACGCCCGCAAATGACCTATCTGTCTTGAATCAGTATGGTCTGCTGACATTGTCCTGCAAGTGGCATCGTAAGGACCCGATTCTAAGTATTTTTTTCAGCTGTCGACCTAGGAGCATAATTTGAGTAATTCAGAATTTCAAGTTTTATTTTTTTTCCGGTAAATCTGTTTTGATCGCCCACAAATGACCTATCTGTCTTGAATCAGTATGGTCTGCTGACATTATCGTGCAAGTGGCATAGGACCCGATTCTAAGTATTTTTTTCAGCTGTCGACCTAGGAGCATAATTTGAGTAATTCAGAATTTCAAGTTTTATTTTTTTCCGGTAAATCTGTTTTGATCGCCCGCAAATGACCTATATATCTTGAATCAGGTTGGTATACTGACGTTGTCCTGCAAGCGGCATCGTAAGGACCCGATTCTGAATATTTTTTTCAGCCGTCGATTTAGGAGCGTAAGTTGAGTTATTCAGATTTTCAAGTTTTAATTTTTTCCAGCGAATCTGTTTAGAATGCCCGCAAATGACCTATCTATCTTGAATCAATATGGTCTGCTGAGATTGTTCTGCAAGTGGCATCGTTAGGACCCGATTCTGAGTATTTTTTTCAGCCGTCGACTTAGGATCGTAAGCTGAGTTATTCAGATTTTCAAGTTTTACTTTTTTCCGGCAAATCTGTTTCGAAAGCCCGCAAATGACCTATCTGTCTTGAATCAGTATGGTCTGCTGACATTGTCCTGCAAGTGGCATCGTAAGGACCCGATTCTAAGTATTTTTTTCAGCTGTCGACCTAGGAGCATAATTTGAGTAATTCAGAATTTCAAGTTTTATTTTTTTCCGGTAAATCTGTTTTGATCGCCCGCAAATGACCTATCTGTCTTGAATCAGTATGGTCTGCTGACATTGTCCTGCAAGTGGCATAGGACCCGATTCTAAGTATTTTTTTCAGCTGTCGACCTAGGAGCATAATTTGAGTAATTCAGAATTTCAAGTTTTATTTTTTTTCCGGTAAATCTGTTTTGATCGCCCACAAATGACCTATCTGTCTTGAATCAGTATGGTCTGCTGACATTATCGTGCAAGTGGCATAGGACCCGATTCTAAGTATTTTTTTCAGCTGTCGACCTAGGAGCATAATTTGAGTAATTCAGAATTTCAAGTTTTATTTTTTTCCGGTAAATCTGTTTTGATCGCCCGCAAATGACCTATATATCTTGAATCAGGTTGGTATACTGACGTTGTCCTGCAAGCGGCATCGTAAGGACCTGATTCTGACTATTTTTTTCAGCCGTCGACATAGGAGCGTAAGTTGAGTTATTCAGATTTTCATGTTTTAATTTTTTCCGGCAAATCTGTTTTGAACGCCCGCAAATGACCTATCTATCTTGAATCAGGTTGGTCTACTGACGTTGTCCTGCAAGTGGCATCGTAAGGACCCGATTCTGACTATTTTTTTCAGCCGTCGACTTAGGAGCGTAAGTTGAGTTATTCAGATTTTCAAGTTTTAATTTTTTCCAGCAAATCTGTTTCGAACGCCCGCAAATGACCTATCTATCTTGAATCAGTATGGTCTGCTGAGATTGTCCTGCAAGTGGCATCGTAAGGACCCGATTCTGACTATTTTTTTCAGCCGTCGACTTAGGAGCGTAAGTTGAGTTATTCAGATTTTCATGTTTTAATTTTTTCCGGCAAATCTGTTTTGAACGCCCGCAAATGACCTATCTATCTTGAATCAGGTTGGTCTACTGACGTTGTCCTGCAAGTGGCATCGTAAGGACCCGATTCTGACTATTTTTTTCAGCCGTCGACTTAGGAGCGTAAGTTGAGTTATTCAGATTTTCAAGTTTTAATTTTTTCCAGCAAATCTGTTTAGAACGCCCGCAAATGACCTATCTTTCTTGAATCAGTATGGTCTGCTGAGATTGTTCTGCAAGTGGCATCGTAAGGACCCGATTCTGAGTATTTTTTTCAGCCGTCGACTTAGGAGCTTAAGTTGAGTTATTCAGATTTTCAAATTTTAATTTTTTCCGGCAAATCTGTTTCGAACGCCCGCAAATGACCTATCTATCTTGAATCAGTATGGTCTGCTGAGATTGTCCTGCAAGTGGCATCGTAAGGACCCGATTCTGAGTATTTTTTTCAGCGTGCGACTTAGTAGAATAATTTGAGTAATTCAGATTTTCAAGTTTTATTTTTTTCTGGTAAATCTGTTTCGAACGCCCGCAAAGGACTTATCTATATTGAATCAGTATAGTCTGCTGACGTTGTCTTGCAAGTGGCATCGTAAGGACCCGATTCTGAATATTTTTTTTCAGCCGTCGACTTAGGATCGTAAGCTGAGTTATTCAGATTTTCAAGTTTTACTTTTTTCCGGCAAATCTGTTTCGAACGCCCGCAAATGACCTATCTTTCTTGAATCAGTATGGTCTGCTGACATTGTCCTGCAAGTGGCATCGTAAGGACCCGATTCTAAGTATTTTTTTCAGCCGTCGAATTAGGAGCGTAAGTTGAGTAATTCAGAATTTCAAGTTTTATTTTTTTCCGGTAAATCTGTTTTGATCGCCCGCAAATGACCTATCTGTCTTGAATCAGTATGGTCTGCTGACATTGTCCTGCAAGTGGCATCGTAAGGACCCGATTCTAAGTATTTTTTTCAGCTGTCGACTTAGGAGCGTAAGTTGAGTTATTCAGATTTTCATGTTTTAATTTTTTCCGGCAAATCTGTTTTGAACGCCCGCAAATGTCCTATGTATCTTGAATTGGTATGGTCTGCTGACATTGTCCTGCAAGTGGCATCGTAAGGACCCGATTCGGAGTATTTTTTTCAGTCTGCGACTTAGTAGCATAATTTGAGTAATTCAGATTTTCAAGTTTTAATTTTTTCCGGCAAATCTGTTTCGAACGCCCGCAAATGACCTATCTATCTTGAATCAGTATGGTTTGCTGACATTGTCCTGCAAGTGGCATCGTAAGGACCCGATTCTGAGTATTTTTTTCAGCCTGCGACTTAGGAGCGCAAGTTGAGTAATTCAGATTTTCAAGTCTTATATTTTTACGTTAAATCTGTGTTGATCGCCCGCAAATGACCTATTTATCTTGAATCAGCATAAGCATCTGACGTTGTCCTGCAAAGGGCATCGTAAGGACCCGATTCTGAGTATTTTTTTTTGGCCGTCAACTTAGGAGCATAATTTGAGTAATTCCGATTTACAAGTTTATTTTTGTCCGGTAAATCTGTTGTGATCGCCAGCAAATGACCTATCTATCTTGAATCAGTATGGTCTGGTGAGATTGTCCTGCAAGTGGCATCGTAAGGACCCGATTCTAAGTATTTTTTTCAGCCGTCGACCTAGGAGCATAATTTGAGTAATTCAGAATTTCAAGCTTTATTTTTTTCCGGTAAATCTGTTTGGATTGCCCGCAAATGACCTATCTATCTTGAATCAGGTTGGTCTACTGAAGTTGTCCTGCAAGTGGCATCGTAAGGACCCGATTCTGACTATTTTTTTCAGCCGTCGACTTAGGAGCGTAAGTTGAGTTATTCAGATTTTCAAGTTTTAATTTTTTCCAGCAAATCTGTTTCGAACGCCCGCAAATGACCTATCTATCTTGAATCAGTATAGTCTGCTGACGTTGTCCTGCAAGTGGCATCGTAAGGACCCGATTCTGAGTATTTTTTTCAGCGTTCGACTTAGGAGCGTCAGTTGAGTAATCCAGATTTTCAAGTTTTATTTTTTTCCGTTAAATCTGTTTTGATCGCCCGCAAATGACCTATCTATCTTGAATCAGTATAGTCTGCTGACGTTGTCCTGCAAGTGGCATCGTAAGGACCCGATTCTGAGTATTTTTTTCAGCCGTCGACTTAGGCACATTACTTGCCTCGGCTGGCCCATATATATGATTTTTTCGAATTTATTTTTTTATGTCAAATCTAATGAGATCCTAACGATTTTAATGCCTGAACAAACGTGAACTAACGTCGCTCGATGACTTCACATGGTTAGTTTGGCTGATTTCGGGGTGGGGTGGCTAGCGTGAAGACAGCCACCCCACTTTGAAAAAATAAAAAAAAATGAAGGAATCGGGTCCTAACGATTTAAATGCCTGAACAAACGTGAACTAACGAATGTCTTGCTATCTAGACCAAAAAAATTTACAAAAAGTGATTTGGGGTGGCTAGCGTGAAGACAGCCACCCCCATAGTATAAAAAAATGTAAAACGACGGATATCTCTTAGTATGTTTTGAACGCCCGCAAGGCACTATAATTTATCGCTTAAATATCGTCCATATAAGTTTATTCAAGCTAAAGAATCGTTAGTAGCCGCGTCGATTGCTTGCTAGACCACATTACTTGGCTCCGCTGTCCCATATATATGAATTTTTCGATTTTATTTTTTTATGGCAAATCTAATGAGATCCTAACGATTTTAATGCCTGAACAAACGTGAACTAACGTCGCTCGATGACTTCACATGGTTAGTTTGGCTGATTTCGGGGTGGGGTGGCTAGCGTGAAGACAGCCACCCCACTTTGAAAAAATAAAAAAAAATGAAGGAATCGGGTCCTAACGATTTTAATGCCTGAACAAACGTGAACTAACGAATATCTTGCTACCTAGACCAAAAAAAATTACAAAAAGTGGTTTGGGGTGGCTAGCGTGAAGACAGCCACCCCCTTTTGTTTTTTAAAAAAAATGATGTTAGAATCGGGTCCTTACGATTTTACCTACTGAACAAACGTGAACTAACGATGAACAAACGATATAGCTATGCCATTTGCGGGCAAACGATATGGGGTGGTCAACTTCACGAGCATGATCTTAAGGTCTATTTTCGCATATGGTAACGACGTATTGATCAAGACTGTAAGGTTTACATGAATATTTATAGAGAATTTGAGTATAGATAATCTCATCCAATGTTGGTAGGTGTGTCGGTTTTCTTCAATTCCATCTCTAATTTTAAATTTATATATAGTTGGTCAAACCAATTTTTCAGTCAGTAAGAACCAGGAAAACTATACTCATCCTTTTCTTTTGGGCGCTAGTTCTAGTGTAAGACAAAGATAAGATAGTAAGTATGATTCTCTCTGTCTATGATTGAAATGAGACAGTCCTTTGACAAACTATACCTAGGAGGCAAACGAGCAGATGAATCGCCAGATAGTAAGCAATTACCGTCGCCAATGGACACCAGAGGGATTGCAAGTGCGTTGCCGGACTTACGTTCTTGAAGTTCTTTGGGGTTATATTTAATACTAACATAAAAAGAGAGTATGATTCGCTCTGTTTTTGCTCCATAGTCAAACTATATATTTTATTTACCAATCACTACATTGACAATAGTGATGTGATTATTACTGATTTGTCCGCAAAATGCAGATATCAACAACAGTGACGTCAAACATTCATTTCCAAATATTAAGCTCACGAACAAATAAATAGAAATTCATAGAAAGTTGTAAATTGCGCGCAATAAACATGCGCATACATTTCGCGAACTTTCACGGATCTGACAAATTCGTGCATTCTGATTATTCGCAGCCATTGAACAACTTAAAATGAAGCACTGGACAATAAGAATAAATATTACTGGCCGGAATCTGCGCCTGCGTTTTAAAAATAAAAGTTTATCGGGAGTGTTTGGCTTCAATTTAGCACAATTTGGGTACTTTCCAGGTGTTTAATGTAAATGTGTTCCGTAAATATTTGAACATTAGAGTTATAATCAATTCAACGTGGTACTTTTTTTTGCAAGCAGGAGCTATAAATTTGACTTTACAGATTTGCTATATGAGCTGCATGTTTGTTTTAACTGTCTGAAAATGAAGCAAGTCGGTGGGGATAGAGTTTTATGGAAGCCCCACTAAAGATATTTAATAGGTCACGTAATACATAATAAGTATGTGTATAACACATGTATATTCATAGTAGTATATTCTATTCTTATTCTTATTGCTTTGATTCGAACTGTTTCGTATTTCGTATTCGGATCGGATTTTAACGGACGCTGACTCGATCCTAACTGCTCGTTAGATCTCACTTCATTTGAGTTAGCATGTTGAATTTACCAAAATACCTAAACCCGTATTTCATATTTATAGGAATGCTTGCAGTTTAGCGCTACCAAATACACTTGACCTTCCTTTACGCATATTCCTTATAAATCCAGAGGTCAAAATCGGATCAGCGTGATAACCGCGCTATGAATACGGGTACAGCATAAAGCAGAGACCAACGGGGGCTGATTGGATTTTACCGGTTACGACCGGTTTCGGCCGGATCGATAGCCCCAGTAATTGCTCCGGGACAACTGTTCGGACTTGGCTGATACACTTTCCTTTGAGACTGACGTGACAGCCGGAATTGCATTTTTGGGAGCGAGCTAAAGGAAGCACTGTATTTTCTGGCTTCTCTATTATTGGATAGTCCTGGAGTTTCCAATGTTGAAATTCTACATCGAGAGATGGTTATACATGTCTTATATCGAGGTTGAAAGTAGGTACTCTAACATTAATATGGATGCTTGAATTATTCCTGCTTATACGATTATAAAAAAGAGTTTGAGTTTCCAGACGAAAGGATGCGCCGCGCTGTAGATACTTGTAGATATTGTAGAAATACGTTTTAAATAATGGACTAACGATTTAAGGCGGCAATTATTTAAAAAAAACATTCCACGAAATGGCATCATCTCAGCATTTTGAGCATTTTGATCAGTCTTTCGATGACCCCATCAGATAAAAAAATTATGGCAATATTCTTCTATTAATTCAATTCAAATTCAAAATATACTTTATTCATGTAGGCCTAGCAACAAGCTCTTATGAATAGTAATTAATCTTAATCTAATTATCAGAGCTTCTTCTTCTTCTTCCAGTGCCATCTCCTACCGGAGGTCGGCTATCATGAGAGCTATACGAACTTTAGACACAGCTGCGCGGAATAATGAGCGTGTGCTCTGTTTGAACCATGTTCGGAAATTTTTGAGCCATGAGTTACGTCTTCGTCCGGATGATCTTTTTCCTTGGAATTTTCCTTGTATAATGAGTTGAAGGAGTTCATACTTCTCGTCTCGTTTCGCATGATATGACCAAGGTACTGTAGCTTGCGTTTTTTGACTGTCTTTAAAACCTCGACCTCTTTATTTACTAACTGCAGCACTCTTTCGTTGGTTATTCTCCATCCATGATATTTTCAGGATTCTCAGATGGCAATATTAAAAGTCAACAAAAATAAAGTATTTTTTTTTTTTAAATATAAGCGTAATAACACTAATAACATATACACTCTTCACCAGATAATTCCATTTCCACCATGTTCCTCCAATATTCCTGTAACAACATCGGGCTGAGACCTAGTCAAACTCTCTAAACCTCATCTCACGTATTGTCAACCATGCTACAACGAGTTAAGGTCCACATTAGTGCACATGCTAACTATACTTGATATTCCTGACCTATTGTCAACCTTGCTACAACGAGTTAACGTTTACATTGGCACGTTTGTGTTGTTGATTGAATAGTTTACGTTTTAACCTAACCCCTGTGACGTAGGCTTGGCTATTGACAGAGCGTATTGGGTCCGTTTACCTAGTGATTAAGGGTTTAGCATGTCAAATATTCCCTTTTAGTTCTTACAAAAGAATTTGACAATCTGCCCGATTCGAACTTTAAGATACGTCAAATATTACGTCTAGATACGATATGGATTAGATATTAGTGTCAAAAGTGATGTCTTTAGGCTTAGAATAAATTTAAAAGTGGAAAATTACTGTCTTGAACTCACGGCCTCTGCATCGATACTCCAGCGCTCTGCCATCTGAGCCACCAAGACCTCATCCATAGCCAGCCAATCTTTCCACCATATTACGGTAAATAAAGGTAATAAAATAAATTCGCGATAGACCCGTCTATAAATGTGAGTTAATATCAGATCTGATATTAGATTTGATATTGATTTGGTATCACTCTCCATGTATTTCGCTCGCACTCATTACCAACATGAAAGACAATTTCGCCGATAAAGCTAGGTATTTACTAATTACCTTCTAATGCTGTTGTTCTCGAATATGGCACGTTCAGCAATTAGGGCGTGTAATAAAGGCCAAACAAGTCCCAAACATGAGGGTAAGCAAACCCTTTTGTGTTTTAATACCTACCAAAAACGCAATGTAACGATGGTACGTAATGTAGAGATTCTAAGCGCGCACATTGAAAATCGAAAAATTTGCAAGAGCAACAGACAGGCAAATCGATTTTAAAATTTTAATATTTTCACGGTAGCTCTCAAAATACTACATAAATGAATGGCAGACTATATTCCTAGTGTATTCATTTCATTTGCATATGTTTTAGATATTCAGTATTCAGCTAGGTAGGTACTTAGTTTTTTACCTACAACATATGTGAATAATTTTAAGACGCATCGCTAATTATTCGACTCACTTTTCTCGAAATTTGACTGATTTGAATTGATGTAACTCTCTTTGTTGACTCCCCTTTTAACCCTTAAATGCATGCATGTTGCCAAATGTCTACAAAGCATTAGACAGCTCTCAGATTAAAAAAAAAAAAGGTTTACGTTCTTGAACGCACCTTTATACCAAACGTCAAGTAGGGTGATGATTTAAGGGTTAAATTTACGCAATATTTTTAATTTATAAAAATTACATTCGTTTTAAGACGAAAAATCCAGAAGTTGATAATTTTTAGTATGTGATTTTGAACGGTGTTTTCGGGGTTTGTAATTATTTTATATTTAAAAACTTTATCATAGGTATATCACAAATAGTGTACCTTTCTAATGGTAGTAAAAAATTCATATATCTATTACTAAAAATTACATATTTACATAAATATGATTTAGCCAATTTAACTTCTAACACTGATTTCGCAGTGAAAATCGAAGTTATATTTTTTTTTACTATTTTTCCTAGAATCGGCAAACAATTATGTGATACATATATTAATTTCGGGCAAAAAGAAAAAATCATGTATATAAGTGTTAACACGCTGTTATAACTACATATTTCTCTTAATTTAACTAAAAAAATAAGGATAGATGCATGTGTATCATCTATGAACACACTTATACGATTTGAAAAAAATTCAAAAATTTAAAAAAAAAACTAAAAATATCACGTGTTTTAAAGTTCGAATCAGGCCGATAAAATGCTCTAAACATCAACATTTCTACATAAAGTGTAACATGAACGTTTCTTCCATGCAATTTGTATTAAAATGAAAAACATCGCGTTTTCACAAACCACACTCGCTCTCATTTTAATTAAGCGAACGCGAGTAAATGTGGATAAATAAATTTTGAATAAACACTCGGTGTCAACAACTGGTGTCAACTCTCAATGCTAGACAACGTGGGGAGCCGTGTCGAGAAATTAAATTAACGGAGACTTAACGCGTTGTACACTACTCACGAACTACTAGTAACGTGTGCAAGTGTATGTTTAAATAAACTGAAATAAATATCATATACGAAAGAAAATCTGAACAAGGCATCCGGTGCCCAGGGCTGCATTTTTAGATAAGTCTAAAAAATTTTGGAAATTAGATTTATTAGGTCAAATATCAATTTCTTTGCATTTTTAAGATATACATCAGCTAGTGATCACAGAGGTCAGGGTATAAAAGTTCAAAATTTTACACATTTGCCTAAATATCACATAAAGATAGAATAAACACATAAAGATTTAATGTTAGAGTGGGAAGCCGGCGAGGGTGTCGAGAAATAAATTAATGGAGACTTAACACGTTGTGCGCTACTCACGAACCGTGCAGGTCTTTAAAAACCGGGCAAGTGCGAGTCGGACTCGCGCACGAAGGGTTCCGTACCATAATGCAAAAAACGGCAAAAAAAAACGGTCACCCATCCAAGTACTGACCCCGCCCGACGTTGCTTAACTTCGGTCAAAAATCACGTTGTATGGGAGCCCCACTTAAATCTTTATTTTTATTCTGTTTTTAGTATTTGTTGTTATAGCGGCAACAGAAATACATCATCTGTGAAAATTTCAACTGTCTAGCTATCACGGTTCCTGAGATACAGCCTGGTGACAGACGGACGGACGGGCGGACGGACGGACGGACAGCGGAATCTTAGTAATAGGGTCCCGTTTTACCCTTTGGGTACGGAACCCTAAAAATGTACAACGTTATTCATTGCCAAAATTTAAGGGAAAAGGAACTATTTTTGTGATTGATTTATATTCCCAGCCCCCTCGCCCATGAGAGGAGGCCTGTGCCCAGCAGTGGGACGTTTATAGGCTGTTGTGCCCAAATAAACAATAAGTAAAACAACATAGCTACATTCCGTATAACAGTGTGTAGTCCCGCTTATTATTCCGTTCGTAGCAACAATATATTTGTCACCGCTAGGTATAGTTTCTGAATTACAGCGTACAATAGTATGTAGTGCTCCTTCTTGTTCATAATAATGGTTGGCTTTGTATTCGGACGTATCCAAATTATGATATTTTACTGCCTAAGATTTTCTTTTTTTGGTTTGTATGTACAACACAATACATCAACCCGAGACATAAACTATTCATTGCATAGTTGTATTCTGGAATTACCCAAATAAGCGAAAACTTTTGAAGTTAACAGTAGCATAGGGCCAAATATCTGATCATGTAAAATTGGTAAAATAAATAATATTTTAATGCCAATATTGGTTCCGTCACAGCTCCCAAAAGCGAGCTCAACACACTGAACCAATATCTAATTGATAACATAACGTTTATGTAAAGACCCCCACATATATATTTAGTTGAAAACGCTAATTTCTATAATAGTAATCAATGGAGTCGATTAAGAGCTCGATATTTCTACAATAATAAATAATTTGACATCAAAGTTTTGCTCATGACTGGAGAGTCGACAAGTCGAAAATTAGTTTCTCATTTTTGTTAAAAATACGTCGAGATTAAAAGTAATAAGATTAAAATAATGAGTTTACTACAAAATTAACACACCGAGGGACTAGGCCGAGGTTTGAATTTAGACTACACAGACAGAAATATAAAAAAGGAACTCGTTGACCCTTTAATAACGTATCAGATATTTTAAGAACTTTGGCCCAGTTAACATTAAGTGCATTTTTCTGTATAAAGCCAATTAGTCAGTCCCTGCTTCATAATACTCTTTTTTTGTTTTTTACTATACATATAGGTGCAATTGTTTTTAGAGTTGGACCCAAAGAGAATTAAATCACTACGTTGTTAGACCAAGAAACGTCTGCACCGATTTTTATAGGCCACGCAGTGCAAGTGTTATTTTAAACGTCAAACTTCTATGAAATTAGGACATATAAATAACACTTGCATTATGTGGGCTCTCAAAATCGCTGCAGACTTTTCTTGGTCTAACTCTAGTTAATTGTGTTTGTCGGAGACGTGGCGCGTATTACAGCTACCTTAATAAGCTGCAGAAATCTGTAACATGTATCGTTGAAATTAAAGTTAAAATTATCAAACGTTATCATGCCAAATATCGGCTTCTTAGCTTTATCATGCAGAAGTGTTAAAAAAATTGCGTCACGTAGTTAACCGAGATTTTTCTGGAATGCCCCAGCGCTTTTTCGTGCAAAATCCTTTATAAAACGGCTAAATGATTTCGACCAATAGTGCCTCGACGCAGCAAACGCGTTTAAATTTCATAATAGTGAGGTAATAGCGCGAAATGTCGCAGTTTCTGTCGGCGACACAGCTGGGCGCGACGCAACGGTGCTTCTCTTTGCGGGCGCGACGCAAATTATAAGTTATAAGCGATAGAAAGTATAAAAATAAAATCGGGAGTTTGCTTACGACTTTGGGATACCAATTCGAGCCTATACTACATAGGTATTTGATTTAACAGTCAAGAGTGTACGGCGAAAGTTGCAAAGTTCGTCTTTGTCTTAAGACCTTAAGATATCGGCCTGTCAGTTAGAAGCAAAATTAGACAGCCCCAAACAACTGACAGGCTGATATCGTCCGGCGAACTGGTAATCTGTGGGCCCCTTTAGTGAATACGGCGCCGTCGATTGGACAAAAACGGCTCTGGACAGTTGTGACGTTCAATCCGTCACTCATTTTTTCCAGATAGAGCGGCGGCAACAACGATGCCACAACAATAATGCAGCTGCAGTTGACATCCGAACGTAACCTATACTGTAGGGCTAAGATGGTCGGCTCTTTATCATTTGTACGGTTTGATAGAGTCGAAAAGTGGTAGACCACTTTCTTGGCTGACTGTACCATGCCTGTCACGTTCCAACAAATATGTAAGTGCGAAAGTGACAGGTGATATAAATGCGACCAAGATACCGCTTCTGAATGTGACACCTCACTCGAACACTCGCTACCTCTTTCAGCTCAAGCCCCAATTTTATAATATATACTACAACGCGTCGTCTGAAAATTAACTGAAATTGGCAGCGAGATAGTGAAATTATTGTTTACTGCGCGTGTAACTGGCGTTCTTTGTATGCAATTAAGCTGTAATATATTCATTTATGAGAGGACAAAGGAAAAACGTTAGACTTAATATTTCTATTGACACGATTGACAAGACAGGGGCTAATGTAGTTCTAGAACATGGCGTACTTTCTGGATACTCTCTGGCCTGAACGTTTCTAGATAGTAACGACTGTGCATACCTACTTATTGGACTATACCAGGTACGGTGTGTCATTGTCATGTGACAATTGTCAGCGTGGTGAAACAGGGACATGTAAATAAGGCCTTTGTCATGGGAGTGATATTTTCAAATTGATCAATTCAGAAATTTCAGTATCTTAATGGCCGAGATAAGATAAGCTTCCCTTATTGATAATATTGCCAATCGAACTCTGAATACATTCGGATCATATTTCAAAATCCGTAATAGCATTCAGAATCCCGCCTCCTATAAGTATCGATATGGAAACGGAAACTTTTATCATATCGCACAAGGCTATGAAATCAGAACACATTTGCAGTGCATCCCGGTAAAGGCCAGACTAACCTCTCCACATACATTTCACAAGCCACCGAAACGCTCGAATATAAACCTTAACTAAACGCAGAAAAGTCGATTTTAGCATTATGCTGGTGATTGACATAAGAGTTTGTGAAAATAACAAGGCCATATGCAATTTAAGAATATTGAAAACAATTCTGGGCTCACGCTGGTGCACTATAGTTTCAATTGTAGTAAAAAGTTGGGCCGAGAAAGAGCCGTAACGTTTAAGGCTAGTTACGCAACATACGGTGGTAATAGTAGCAAAATTGTATGTTGGACGTTCTCGTTTCTATTTTGAATTATGTGACACTAGCCCACAGGTCGGTTTGTAACAACAAAATTATTTCTTTATCTATTCTTTATATCCTGACGTAACGTGACCGAAGAGCTGGCGGCTACCTCGCACAACGCATCAGCATTGCGATACAGCGAGGAAATGCCGCCAGCATCCTTGGTACAATGCCTCAAGGGCCTATTTTAGATTTAAGCTAGTTATTAATTTCGTTTAGTAGTACCACTACCACTGTTTTATATCTTTTCTTTATTACAAAAGGTCAGTTATGTTTTGAATAACTCAATGAGCATTTTGAGCAATTTTCAAATTTATGCTTTACATCTTCTACTCTTATATTTAAAGAAATCTCCTCATCTTAGACATCAAAGTTTGATTGCGAGTCTTGAGAACGCCGAGCCGGTATTTTCTTTAAATTTAAAAACCATTTTCTTTCCATTTCCCTTCGGTAGTTTCCATGAAATTGCTTCCAGCAAATTGACATCGTTCTGAGACT
Source organism: Cydia splendana (assembly GCF_910591565.1). Lineage (NCBI taxonomy): Eukaryota > Metazoa > Arthropoda > Insecta > Lepidoptera > Tortricidae > Cydia > Cydia splendana. Next base: position 21,424,795 of record NC_085963.1, read on the forward strand.
GGGACTTTCCTTATAATATTCGGATTTTGTTTGGAGTTTGTAACGATTATGCCAAGTTTAAAGAGCAAAGTAGCTACTATAGCTAAAGAGGAGTGTACGAATTAAAAGTAGGTACCTACTAGGGTTATGCTGCAGGTAAATGTAAACGGGTATTCAGAAATAATAATAAAAACTTATTGAAGAAATATGGATACACTGGTGATTTTAATCTAGATGCCATGTTTTTCTGACCTTCCAATGCCACTGCCGTTCGCTCCAGTCGTGGGTGCTGTGTCTTTCCGAGCTAACTGTCCTTGCCCAAAAACTTGTTGATATAATTCCAATAACAAACAAGATGTTGTTTCACTTTTAAAAACTTTTAGTGCTGTCATATTAATAAAAGTTATTTTGTTACAGGTATGTTCCAGAGATAACAGTTTTGCATGATTCACGGTTAGTTCCAAATTCCAATAGACTTACATCGAGCGTGATTACCTTTTGTATTGTTTTCGAGCTCAAAATCGTCTCATTTAAGGGGCGTTTCAGAAAAAATGGTACCATTTACTTTTTTTTTCGAAAAACCGTGGTTCTGAGTAGAAAGAACCCAAAAGTTGATGGATTTTCGAAAAAAAAAGTAAATGGTACATTTTTAAGTGAAACTGCCCTTAAACTTAACTTCCAACAGTCAGTTCGTTAAGGAGATAAACGAGCTACTAATAACTCTTAACGAACAAATGCGGACATTTTAAAACGAGCACTAAACTCCCACTAACAACTATTACCCCAGTTTCAATTTATCCTCGAGTCCTATTCGAACTTTCAAATTTAAATCTCTTTAATCTACTTTTGACATCACCCGTCTGTGCATCTCGCTCATAATTTATACAGTGTTCAACATTTATAATGTAAATAAAATAAAGGCATATAATTGTCTAAGTCCGTTCTTTTTCGGGATATTACGATATCACACGTTTCCGATCCTTTAAAAATCTGTTCGCTCTATTTTTGAAGTAACCTCTCAGTTCCGTGACCATTCAAGAGAACCCACACTAGTGTCTTCTGGGCGTCAGCGTCTAGTCAACTCTATGGCTGCTGCTCGACGCAACGTTGGCGCAACTACTCGACGCAATGTTGGCGCAACTGCGCAACAACAACAGTTTCCATAGCGCTGAATAGACGCCGACGCTCAAAATACGCTAGTGTGGAGTCTCTCTTAAGTTCCAGGGTGTTTATTTATGTATTGTCATGAGAAAGCAACGCTGCGAATAATAACTAGAGTCTGACCTAGAAAAGTCTGCAGCAATTTTGATAGCCCACGCAGTGTAAATGTTATTTATACGTCAACATTTGATATCAGTTTGACGTTTAAAATAACACTTGCACTGCGTGGGCTATCAAAATCGCTGCAGACTTTTCTTGGGTTAACTCTAATCAGAACAGATGTTTGAAGTTCGAATGCCGCTTCCGTTTTGTCGTAAATCGTTTTCGAGAGACTGGGGTGTCGATTTCCATTTTATTTGTTTGTGAAAAGGCTGGCGTAATTTCAAAGTTTCCTGACATTCTGGATATTATAAGAAATATAGACTGACTTGAAGATGGCATCTGTTTTGTAAGTTTTCCATAGGCTTCCAGGGCTTGAGCTTTCCACGTGCCAAAAATTTAGATTCGATTTAGATATTTATTCTCATAATATGAAATTACATTATAAATTATGATCGTCATTCATATTTACATAATATTATTTAACAAATACAAATTAAACAATGTCTTAAAAATAATCAGTCTTATGTCATGTCAAAACAAAATACGGGTATAACTAAGTACGAGTTCATCAGAATCGGTTCAGCAGAGCTATGAAAAGGTAGCAAATGATTCTCTTCTTCTTCTTTATATTTAAGAGCTGTGCTCTTGTCGGTGGAGCAATCTCCAACTCGTCCGGTCCTCTGCCAACTCCTTAACCTTCTGGTATGACACGACCTGGCCCCAATTTCACCACGGTGACAGGTGCGACAGTTGTAAAATCACTGTTGCTGACGTCACAGGCATCCATGGGCTACGGTTACCACTTACCATCGGGCGGGCCGTATTCCTGTTTGCCACCATCATTGTTTTATTTAAAAAAACTTTATTATATCGGAAAAAAACAGATATTTCTTTTGCGAAGTTTCTGACAATTGTCAAGATTTAGAAGAATTGTAGGTAATTCTTGACAGGTAATGAGTTATATGTCGGAATTTCGTGACAATTGTAGTGTTTCTTGTGACAAATGTCATAAACTTAGCAAGAGAAATATCTGTTTTTTTCCGATATAATAAAGTTTTTTTTAATAAAACAATGATGGTGGCAAACAGGAATACGGCCCGCCCGATGGTAAGCGGTAACCGTAGCCCATGGATGCCTGTGACGTCAGCAACAGTGATCTTTTACAATTGTCGCACCTGTCCTGTCACCGTGGTGAAATTGGAGCCTGATCCTTTTCTCTTAGTAGTACCTAGTAGTAGTAGTAATCACTTTATTGTACACAACACAGGTTTACATAATATTTACAGAAATAAAGGTACAAAGGCGAACCTTTCCTTTTATTTAACCTTTTTCTTTTTTTTTTTCATTTGGTTGAAATAGTTTATTCTCGGTCTTCCTCTTCGTTTTCCCTCTATTTTTTCTTCTATGATGTTCTTTAGGAACGTCGTGTCGTAGCAGATGATTATTCCGACATATTAATGTCACGTTTATAATATTTACTGTTGATGTAACTTTCTCCCCATCAAATATCCGTAAATTCCCGATACAGCAACCATTTGCAAAACCCAGGTCAATTAAACGCCGTGTATTATAAATCATATCGGTATCGCTCCGCCATGAGTTAGGTTGTGCATCAGCTGTCAAAATAAGCAATAACCGTTTATAATCCCCTGATTTATATAGTAAACGTGGTTGCCGAGTGTACAAAATCGTTCATCCCCATTAGCTACTATTACCTACAATACACGCATAGAGTTAGACCAAGAGAAGTTTTTGGAAAGAATTTCAGGTTGCTAATTGGAATAAATTTCCCTGATTCTTTAAAATCGGACAATGAAATAAAAATATTATAACCTAGATACCTACTTTTATTTAGTTAATTTATTCCGTTTTTATAATCGTAGGTTTATTTTTACTCGGACCATTTAAGCGTATTGGATTAAATCAATTTTATAAATACTACATTTTGTTTGTCTGTTCTAAAAGCCTTGTTTGTTTTTCATAGTATTTATAAATATCCTTTTTTGTAAATAAAATAGACAGAGTAATCCTATTAGTAAATTGCTATGGATAGTATAATCTGAGAAAAAGAGTTTACCAGAAGGCAAGATACCGGAAGGCAAAATGTAACTAAGAAGCCTCCAAAAAGACATAAAAAGTTATTATTGGCTACACCCTATTAATTTAGAGTACAATTCATTAGTAGCTAAGTTGTGCCATCCGTCATGCCGGCCGGTCACGCCCCGCGACTTAGTGTCACTTTACGGGTTTTCCTTTTTAGGGTTCCGTACCTCAATAGAAAAAATCGGAACCCTTATAGCAGCGGTCGGCAACCTTTTAGCAACCAAGGGCCAATAGTAATTAACGGAGGTGACGCGGGCCGTACTTTGTTAATATTTATGACTTTATTAGACATTGTCGTTTGTCACTATTACATACAAAATAGCCAAGGCGCGCCTCTCGAGCCGCAAGTGACAGTTTCGCGAGCCGCATGCGGCCCGCGGGCCGCAGGTTGCCGACCGCTGCCTTATAGGATCGCTCGAGCGTCTGTCTGGCCGAATGTCACAGCCTATATGCTCTGGAAATACTCGACCAATTAAGTTGAAATTTGGTACACACATGTAAGTATGTGACCTTTGGGTACATGTATTGTGACGTAAATAAATGAATCTTAAACTCAGGGTACTTTTGGGGGGTAAATAAGAACATAAACGACTTGAGAAAAAACAGTGTTAAAATGTGTGAAGTAGGGAACCCTTGGGGCGCGAGCCGTTTTCCTTTTTCACCGGTTTTCCCTATTTGCCCAGCAGGTGTGCGCCGTTTGCGCTCAGGCTCAAGTTTCGCGGTGACGTGTATTTTTAGAAACTTGTATGTTTAAGGCTCGGTGTTTTCCGATGAAAATGTTTTTCTTATTCGACTTTTACTAGAAACTTGTATGTTTAAGGCTCGGTGTTTTCCGATGAAAATGTTTTTCTTATTCGACTTTTACGTGAGTTTTCTTAGCTATATCTTTTTGTTGTTGAAGGTAAATTAGACTTTTTGTCATTGTACGATGTTAACTTACAAAAATAAACTTTTTATCTAAGCGGGTCAATTTCGACTAATCGAAATACCTATCTTTCACGTTTTACATTATTAACTAGAGTGCCATATATGTCCAGATAGCGAAAAAGATGTGTTATGTGTGACTCTAGTTAATAATGTAAAATATGGAGGATATTTCGATTAGTTGGAATTACCCCACAGTCGAAATTGTCCCGCTGCACCTTATAGCGTTTTAAAAAGTGTATTTTTAAGTTGTCCAAACATACAGTTTCTAACTGTTAGGCTGGGAAAACATAGAAATTTTATTATTGTAGATAACTCAGCAAATAGAAATTATAACTTATTTATAAGCCAAATTGGTTGCGAAATGACAGTCGGCAAAATATAAATAAATATTGCTGTATGGCGCTTTCATTTTGTCTGTCGTCAGAATTTTTATCTCTACTGGTGTGGACAACTCCCTATTTCACCAACTTGACACCACCTGACACCACCTGACGCTACAATTTCCTGTACCTACGTTTCTGGGTCGGTAAGTAACGACGGTGCATAGCGTCAATGTTTACTAGCTGGGCCTGCAATGTACAATCAGCAGCAGAAGTTGCTAAGCGGGCGCGGTGTTCAAAATTACCTTGACACGCTCTTATTCTCTTAACAATAAAGTCGCGTCAAGATCATTGTGAACACCTCGCCCGCTTAGCGACTTCTGCTTCTGACTGTATAGTGATAAGACAATGTCAGGATTGTCAGGCGACAATTGTCAGCGTAGTGAGACAGAGCCTTGCCCTAGTAGCACGGTCGCATTTTTATCATTTGTCACCATGCCTGTCACGTTCTAACAAGTATGTAAGTGCGAAAGTGACGGGCATAGTGATAGTCGATAAAAATGGAACCATGCTGAGCCCGCAGGACCCATTTTTTAACGACTGATGGGATGGGAGCATGTAGCGTACATTTAGCATCAATAGCAGCGAGATGAAACAACACCCCAAAAGTATTTGCCACCCTGGAATTATTTTCCAAAGAATTTGCGTACAAAATCTGTTACATTATGATTAGAGATGGGCCGAATATGGAGTTTGCCAAATACGAATATTCGGCCGAATGGTCGGTGCGGTCGTACAAAAATATCTGTTACATTATAATCGGAGATGGGCCGAATATGGAGTTTGCCGAATACGAATATTCGGTTCAGATCTATGACGACTGGCGGATAGGGAATGCAAATCGGTTATTTTTTGTATGGAAATAACCGCGGTTTCGGTTAATAACCGATAATTTCCATACAAAAAATAACCGAAAATAACCGATTTGCATTCCCTACTGGCGGAACAGAACTGACCTCTGGAGTGGCCTTTGTCCAGCAGTGGAACACAAATGGGCTTGTTCTTCCTCGCGTTATCCCGGCATTTTGCCACGGCTCATGGGAGCCTGGGGTCCGCTTGACAACTAATCCCATGATTTGACGTAGGCACTAGTTTTTACGAAAGCGACTATCATCTGACCTTCCAACCCAGAGGGGAAACTAGGCCTTATTGGGATTAGTCCGGTCTCCTCACGATGTTTTCCTTCACCGAAAAGCAACTGGTAAATATAAAATGATATTTCGTAACTCATTGGTACGAGCCCGGGTTTGAACCCGCGAGCTCCGGATTGAAAATCGCACGCTCTCACCACTAGGTCACCAGCGCTTAGGCACCAGCGCATTAGGGACACAAATGGGCTACCTATTAAAAATTGTTTTATGTTTGGGATACTTTTATGGTACGTTACCAAAAACTCCCATAAAAACATCTGCAAACAAATTCTTTTTAGAATGCGCATTTTCATCCCCTTTTTCAAATACCTAGGAATATTCAGTTAAGCGTTGTTCGCACTACTTCGCACTCGCGTTTAGTCTCACCTCCCCCTGAGTCTAGACGTCGCTAAACAACAATAGTACATCTCGGAACAATATTTATGTAGGGGGGAAGGGTTAGGCTGTTGCGATGTATAGGGTTAAGCGGTCGTTTGATTTATGTTGGAGTTTCGGAGAGCTGACTGTAGGTGTTGTGCCTTTAGGCTTAAACGCGAGTAAAGAAAAATCGATGGAGGTGGCGGGGAGGCCTTATGTTGAGTAGTAGATTCTTGGGTTTGACTTAGTAGACAGGTCTTACACAGATTAAAAAAAGTCGTCAACTTGTGTTAAGTACTTAATGATTTTATTACACCAGGTCAATATTCCCTTTTTGCTTATGAAACAAGGATTTTTTTTATTCATTTAGTACATGATCTTAATTTCGGCCTGTTTGTCAATTTCTATGTATGACCCATAAAGAAAATAGGTATTTTATTATGATAAATAATTCTAAATAATTACTGGAAACATACAACACCTAGTGAAGTACGAGAAAAAGGAAACGAAAATCGCCTGAATCGCTTCGGGAAAAGGATGGTACGGCCGTGCGTCTTTGTTTTGCTCGACTTGGCGGGGGCACTGCCGTGCTCCCAGATACAGCGTGGAAACATACAACACCTAGCGAAGTTAGAGAAAAAGGAAATCTTACTACAGCTGTAATTGTGCCGCTGTTATGCTTCTACGAGTAACATTACTAACGTACATTATTAAGATAATAAGCAGTACCACATGTGGAATATTATCACCAAGGAAATTGCGTAATTAGCTCTGTGCTCTTAAGGAGGGAGGATCACGATATCAGCTATAAGAATAACATCGCAAAATTGCCTAGAAGATCGTGTGTGTAACTTGAATTTCTGCCTAGATTATTGGGGAAAAACAGCGGTCATTATAATAAGTGTATTTTATGTTGTGTTATTGATAGGTATATTTTCCCTGAAACAATGGTTCGGTGTGATGATGTAAGTTAAGGTTCCGTCACACAGGCGCGTTTTCCGGACGGGGCATGAGCGCGGCGTGAGCGTTTTATATTTATATACCCCGCTCACGCGCCGCCCGCAAAACGCGCCTGTGTGACTGAGCCTTTAGGGACTTCCTTACCGGACATTTGATTTAGCTCTAATATTTTCAACGTCTATAGGGAATATAGGGATATGATGATCGTATATCTACGTGACAGTGTGATAATGACAGGTGATAAAGTGTCAATTATTTTACAAGTGGATAACGCCATGCAGCCATATACTAAAGATAGCTATTGCTGTCAGTGCCAGCACGGATATGATGGTCGTTCTTGTCTGCGTGACAGCGTGATAAAACGGTGTCCGTCACGATCTATCCCGCCGTGTTAAAAAGTGACAGTTATTTTATCAGGTGACAAAGCCATCCATAATAGGTACCTACGCTGGTGTCTCGATAACTTTGAAAATGGGGTAATTTTGCAAATGAAGCACTTTTACTGTAGCAACAGTAAGCAAGATGCATTGGTAAGCGTTGCAGTAGCGTGTGTTGCTAAAGTATCAAGAACCTCTGGTTTTATAGATATTTGCCATTTTCTAAACTATCCCGACTGCGAGATAACGACTCCATAGAGCGAGCGGTCATACAAGGAAGAGTTGAGGGAATCAGAGGTTCTACCGCTAACCACGTTCGATGTGTTGCCTCTCTGTCGCACTTGTAAATTTGTGCGTAAGTGTGACAGAGAGACAACACGTCGAACGTGGTTCGCGATAGGACCTCAGATCGCGCGGTAGATCACCTATGCGCTGGACTGACCAAATAAAATCCGCAGTGGGAAACCGTGTATCTGACTGTGCCAGACAGTCTGCCAACAGGGAGAGATGGCGGGAGATCGTGCGAAGAGCTGTGCCCGCCTCTACTACCGATGCGGACGCCTCAACGTGACCACGACCGCTCTGTCAAGACCGATACGACACAGAAGAAAATATCCCGCTTTAGAAGTTATCCTGTGCACCTTAAAACTAAATAAATCACAGTCTCAAAAAAGACATTCTAACTCTGTTCTTAGAAACATTCTTACAGCTCTCAACCCGAGAGCCGCAGCTGGGCTTTAACCGATCATTGTCTTACTTGTATAAATAAGGACGGCGCCTAAGTGCCTCTTTGTGCCGGCTAATGGAGACGGACTGCACTTGCAGGCAGGTGCAGCAAACTGCAGCGTTGCACGACGGGAATAATTGCAGTAATTGTAAATTAAGCCTTATTTTGTCTCGCTGATTTAGCTGTTTGTCAAGACAGTAAAATGTTTAAAAATACAAGTCTATTTTATGAATCGTAAATGCAATTTGCTTGCTATAAGTTATTGTCTCGACAACTGGAGGTGTCATCGCTGTCATTGTCTTTACGAAACAGTCTGCCTATTTTTGCGGGGAGGGGACGTCAAATGTATTGCTATTTCTACATGATTTGTACGTAACGTACAAATAGCCATGTCAGTCCATACAAAAGTTTGCACAATTGTGCAAGTTTTTCGCCAGAGAGGTAAGCTCTTAATGGCCACTCCAGTTATTAAATGCTCTAAGGTCTCGACTGATAAACAGGCGACTTTTGTTTTCGTCTATTATCAGTGCCAGAAAGTACCTACCAACAATTTAATAGTTAACTATTTGGAGGACATTTTATCAATCCTTTTCTAGATTTTAATAAGTATACCTACGGGTTAAAGATGCATATGATGGTCCAGTAAGAATATGAATCTTTAAAGTATATCATATGATAAATGGTAGTTGCTAATTCATAGTAAATAAAGATTTTGACCCTTATAGGATGATTTGACACAAAGAAAAAAGTATTGACAAATCAAAATTAGGACCTATATTATCCATAACCGCAATATAATCTGATTTGTATCGAAATACGATTTATATTTGACATCCCATGATTCATGAATCGTTCGATATCGTCTAGCCGCCCATACGTCAAACCTTGCCAAGCAAAATGAAACTTTGATATAGTCAACACAAAGTTCAAATTAGAATGGAGCAGGAGACCTTTTTATAGGTCTCTGGGCGGCTAGAGGATATATTAGGTCATTACCTATGAAATTGGCGTTTTGTTCGGAGAATTTCAACGAAACACGAATTTCCATACAATTAATTTTGCGGATATTTTTTTGATGGCTAATTCAAACCAAACAAAATTTTTCCAGTAATTTTTGACACCTTTAAGGTATGTTTTCAATATCTCCATTTCTTGAAAATTGGTACCATTAGAAAAATATAAGTAATTTTAATACTCGAACCGACAGCACATGAAAAGACCTATTTTCAAGGCTTAATTCTGAACACTTAACAATAAAAAATAACAATTAATTGCTGTCAAGCAGTTTGGCGAAATCATATTGTAGTTTTATTGTAATTGTGTATGTACTTTTGTAAAAAAAAAAAACTAGGATCAGACTTATATCTATGAACAAAAACGCCAATTTCATAGGTAAGGACCTAATAGTATTTATGGCCCACTCAAGATACGAGCGATGTGGAAAATATTTAATCAACGTTCACATTCGTGTTATCTGTTTACCAAACAAATCCCGCTGATGCATTTGAAATGATTATTTATTAGGCGTAGTAAAATCGATTACAAACAAAACTCTTTGACGTATGTCATTTTCTATGTATTTGTATCGTCATTACAGATTGGATTTTGTATGTATAGTGAGTGAGAAGTGCGACTGTGTGCACGTTTCCCCTCGCAAAAAATGGCAGAAAGATTTGTACGGGAAGATATCGCTTGGGCTCCTCCTTTCCAACGTGTCGGAAGCCGGTGTTGCTCGAAGATTGTACCTAACCCAGAAATTTCTAAATAGCGAAAATAAATGTGAGCGCACCGCGAGGAACGCCCCATACAAAAAGCGCGCGCCCTCTGACGTCACAGCACGCACGGATGCGTCAAAATGTATGTGAGAGTCATGAAAAATAAGTATTTTGTTATTTACGCGGTAAAAAATGCGTTTAACAATGTCTATCCATATCCATCCATATTAATAGTTGCCAATGTTTTGTTTACATTTTTTTTTCTCTATATACCGTAAAATGGGGTGAGTAGGTTTCGCGGGGAGAGGTGGGCTATGAATGGGGAGAGAAGGTTTGAGAGGGGGGTGAGAAGGGATTTTAAGGCTACTGCTACAAAAATAATGTATTCCAATTTAAAATGGAGCTATAGTAATACGCATAATAAAAAAAATCGATCCAACAATCTTCCAAAATCACCTTTGTATGAAAACCCCTCTCACCCCAAATACGAGGCACTATGGGGTGAGGTGGGTTTTCCTCTTTATCGTCAAAGTTATGAAATGGAACTACCCAAAATAAAATAAAAACTATAATACAAACGTACGGAACACTTATTATATACACCATTCAGTTTTCATATGTAAAAATAAAATGTTATCGAGGCTTGAATTTCAGTTTTGACCCTACTCACCCCATTTTATGGTAACATGAGGAATCTATTAAAATGTTTAATATACATTCGGACAATAAAAAAACACCTGTTAGAAAGTGACGTCCATCGTCCATCTTAGGCCCGCTGCAAGTCTAGCACGAATGCCTTGTCGTGCGCGACTTTATATGTCAAGTGGATGACTCACGCTAGACCGGGCCGGGGCCGGGCCGGTGCTTCCGTCGCTTCGTTTTCTATAGTAGCACCACGTGATCACCGATTGGCCGTCATAGAAAGTGACTAGTCGGACGCCTCGGCCCGGGCCCGGTTAAGCGTGAGTCAACCTTTACGCTTTGTGTATGCCGTCGCGCGTATACACAAAAGTTGACAAAAGTCACTATCCCTTTCTTCAAAAGCCAAGCAAAGATCGCAAGTTATGTATATTATTATATTATACATGCCTCGCAGCCATTGAAAATCGTTTAGAATAGAGAGGCTGCATCGTTTGAAGTTGCATCCCTAATCGACTCCGTGGGGGGTACTGATTGAACGAGATCTTTTGTTGAAGCGAGAATGTAAATTGAGTTACAAATTGTTTTCGCGTGATTCCTATCCTGATGAAGTTAAGTTATTGGTACTTTATTGTATTAATTATAAAGTATTATACGCCTGTAATAATATCTTGCACAACGAAGTTACCAAAAGTATCTAACACAGTTATCCCGGGTGGGGCATGTAACACGAGCAAATAATTTAAACATAGATTGTACTCCTCAAACGGTGACACTTTTATTCGATAACTTTTAAAATTTATGAAGTTTTGAGAATTCTTATTTTTTATACAAATTAAATATTATTTTGAATTGACGTTACTTGTCACGCCTTAAACATTAAAAATATCGAAATACATTGCGCCTTAGGATAACTTTAAAGTGTAGGTAGGTAGGTACTAAAAATCAAAAAACAATTTATTTTTAAAAGTCGCTGAACAAATGTTGGTCAGTTAGAGGTTTAGCCCGGGAGGTCAGGATCTCGACGACTCAAATAAAAAGCTTCAACTCTCAGTGAACTGATATGTATAATTTTCCAAAGCACGTACTGGTTTACAAGGGCTTTCTTGATGAAACGGTTAAATGCAGAAGTGGTGTGTTATTGGTATGGAGGCTGATGAGAGAGATTTGCAATATTTGATCAGTACAAAAGGTGGGTTAAACTTGGGTGCCTCTAATTGGCCGCGATACAGAGTATGTGGAGCGCTCCTATTGGTGCTTTAGAAAAAGCTTCCAAATACTAGCCGAGCCCGACGGCTGCGTTTAGCTGCCGTGTCACGCGCAACTCATTCTCAAAGTTGAGTTTCGAGATAATTACGTTTAAAGTTTTAAAGATTCAAATACTGTTATCGTTGACGGTTCATCGTAATTTTTTTATTTTTTCTAATCTACATGTAGGAAATATGGTCACAGAATAGGCCCTTTAATTTTTTTTTCGCATAGTTGAATAGTTTTCATTTTATTCGAATTAAATGGTTCCGCATGATCAACTCTTCCATACTATAGTGGTCACACGAAATCATGTAAGTCAAGTTACATGACATACGCGTGATCAAACGTGACACGTATTACTTGACCAATATTGTTGTCGTATAAACCAAGCGCTCGGCCAGTCATGCCTAACTCCGGCAACTTAAGAAACGATGGTGACATTTTGGTTGTGTCAGTCATGCAACTCAAGTTAACTGAGTTGTGCCTGACGCCATCGGCAAAAAAATGAAGTTACATGAGTTAGTCATATGCTTTTCTCAGTAAATAATGAAGATTTTCAAAATTTTATTTTAGAAGATATATATATCTTTAATGGTTTTTAAGACGATTTAGACTGGTTATCCGTAACTCATGTAACTCGAGTTAACGGAGTTAGGCGTGACACGGCAGCACACTTAACTACCTGTGTTGTCCTTAATAAGATAGATACCTATATTAGGGTGGCCCAAAAAACATTTTTTTTTATTTTCCTACGGGGCACCCCCTTATTTTGTTACACTTATTATGCTGATAAAATACACCAAGTTTCGTAATTTTATCTGAACTACAAGGGGGTGCTCAACCACTTTGAAAATTTTCAAAGTTGTATGAATACCAAAAAAAAAAGTATTTATTATTCAGAATTTTATTTAAGTATCTGGTTTCACACTATTTGCACATGTGATTTATAAGTTTTTAAGTAGAAAAACATTTTTATTTCTAATTTTTATAATTTTTCAAAAGTAAGATTTTTTGAATTTCACCTAAAAAAATCATAAAAAATAGAATTAAAAATTTTTTTTACTTAATAACTTTTAAATCACACTTTCAAATAATGTGAAAACCACTACTTACATAAAAATCTAAAAAATAATAACTTGATTTTTTTGGATTTCATACAACTTTGAAAAATTTCAAAGTGTTTGAGCTCCCCCTTGTAGTTGAGATAAGATTACAAAACTTGGCGTATTTTGTCAACATAACAAGTGTAACAAAATGAGGGGGTGCCGCTTCTTCTAACTAGAGTTTGAATTTTTCCCATACAAACGTGAACCACCCTAACCTATATATATTCTTTACTGCAAACCTGTACTATGTAGGCTGCATCGCTTCAAAGCATCGAGTTACGCCCCTAATGAGATCCGTGGACTGATTGAGCTCGACCCGAAACGGAGTAAATTTACTTGGCAATTGTTTAGCTTCGCGTGATTTATTTCACAGAGTTTGTAACAATGGAATGTGCAATAGGTACCTAAAACAGACATACATATAATATAGCCGAATATAAACGTGCATTGCATAGTATATTTTAATGTAACAGTAGGTATGTAGATTGATCGATCTCATGACAGTTGATCTTTTTACCCGTTCGTATTTAAAGTACGAATTATAATACCTATTAAATCCGGGATACTTTATTGCTCATAAAGTAGATGTAAATAATTCGAAACAAAACGCTCTGATATTGTGGAAAACAAATGGAAATAGCTGGAAAAAGATGTGGAATGATAACCTTAGATTATATTATTCACATTCAACTTTTTTCAAATAACATGCTCATTATCGTGATATAACTAAAGTAAGTATGTACCTACCTATTTAGCTTCTTCTGTAGAAAGTGCCGATGTCACCATCCAAAACTTTCTTAAATTGCATATGATTTTTGACAAATCACTCTAATGGATGACTCATGTTAGATCGGGCCGGAGCTTCCGGTGCTTAACTTTTCTATGACATATGACATGATTCTTTCCATAGAAAACGATGCGCCGGAAGCTCCGGCCCGGACACGGTCCGGTCTAACGTGAGTCATACTTAATCCGCTACACTTCATTTCCATCTCAAGTCATTTAATCCAGTCAAATCCAAACGATTCGGATTCAATATCGCAGTGAACTGTGAACTGAGTCAACTGGCTCATTGGCAGACTCGATCAGCCTTCGTCTGCTGATGCGCGTCAAATATCCCTGTCCTACTTATACGCAGTGGGTTGAAGAGAAACAGTACTACACCAAGTGCGTCTAATTCGATTTTCGATTCTACAGTTTAACATTTCGTTTCTAGCTCAAGTCATTTTATCCAGTCAAATCCAAACGATTCGGATTCAATTTCGCAGTGAACTGTGAACTGAGTCAACTGGCTCATTGGCAGACTCGATCAGCCTTCGTCTGCTGATGCGCGTCTAATATCCCTGTCCTACTTATACGCAGTGGGTTGAAGAGAAACGGTACTACACCAAGTGCGTCTAATTCGATTCTAAAGTTTAACATTTCGTTTCTAGCTCAAGTCATTTAATCCAGTCAAATTCAAACGGTTCGGATTCAATGTAAATCCGTGAACTGAGAGAACTGTAGTTCATTGGCAGACTCAATCAGCCTTCGTCTACTGATGCGCGTCAAATATCTCTGTCTTACTTATACGCAATGTGTTGAAAAGAAACAGTACGGATATGATGGCCATATTTGTCTACATGACAACGTGATAATGATGTCCGACTCTCACTCACGTCTTGTTAAAAAGCGACACTAATTTTATCGCTTGGATAAAGCCATCCATAAACGCCTGCAGCACTATATTTATACACACATGTTGCATTAGTTAGGTTTATTATAACAGGTTTTGAATTTGATCTGGATTTGTTACGGATATAATGTTTGTTTGACGACAGACGCATTTTATCCGGATTGGCGGGAAAGTACAAACGACAGGGTTAAATGGAGGAAAGGAGGACACAAAAATGGGCTAATATTTTTTTTTGTTAGGTTTGACTTCCATGATTTATTGCCGCTATTCTTTGTCATTCATTTTGAGAGTTACCACTTCAAATATATATTGATATTTAACCATATATTTTAAATATATATTTGACTTGCAAATTAAAAGAAAAACTATGAGGATTACCATATGTTATAACGCTAATTAACTTGGTGTAATTAATTAATACGACCAGATAATATTCGATAAGCAAACGCTTTATTTCAGACGACACGAATATAGAACATGACATTGACAGATGCTCATAATGGCGGGAGACTGCTGCTGAGTTGCCAGCTCTATATATATATACAACACTCTCCCTCCACTTACAAAAAATAGTTGTAAATCTCAACTTATCTAAGTAACTACTCTATGCTTTGAGAACATTCGAGTAATTGATTCACGTGTCTTTTCCATATTAGACCATCTACTTCTACATTATAAGTTACCCCTGGAACTAAAACTTCAGTTATTTTACCTAGAGACCAATTTTTTTGGTTCTTTCTGTGGTCGCGTACCATCACCTTTTCACCAATTGAAAAATGTTTTATAACATCCTTACTATTCATAGTTTGTTTTACTTGTTCTAAATCTATTTTATCACTAACAGGGTTAGGTCTAATCAAGGAAAAACGACTTCTCAATTCCCTTCCATACATTAATTTGGCTGGACTTTGACCTGTGCTCTTATGTACCGTGGACCTATAATCGAATAGGAACAGATTACATGCATACTCTACACTATGTCCACTTTCTACGATTTTTACAACATGAGATTTGAATGACTCTACAAAACGTTCTGCCAACCCATTCGTAGCCGGGTGATATGGCGGAGTGAATACTTGTTTAACTCCTACTAAATTACAAAATTGTTTAAATTCCCCACTGGTCCATGTCGGGCCATTATCAGTCACAAGTGTCAAAGGATAGCCATAACGTACAAAAATATTTTTAAACACATCAATAGTCTTTTGCGCGGTTATCTTTGTCATTGCTACAGCCTCCGGCCATTTGGAATGTGCATCTATGACAACCAAAAACATTTTTGAAAACAAAGGACCCAAAAAGTCAGCATGCAACCTATGCCAGACCGCCGGTGGCTGTGGCCATACTGATAACTTGGCTTTTTCTGGATTTTTATGGTTTTGTAAACATATCAAGCAACTTTTTGTTATATTTTCTACATCTACATCCATGTCTGGCCACCAAAAATAGGATCTAGATATCTCTTTCATCCTTGTAGTCCCTAAGTGACTTGCATGTAACTCCTGCAGTAAACAATTTCTAATAGTCTGTGGTATAATTACTCGGTAACCCCAAAGTAAACAATCTTTTTCCATAGAAATCTCATCTTTCTTTTTAAAGTAAGGTTCATATTCTTCCCCTAGATCATTTTTTTGTGGCCAACCATCCCTACAAAATCTCAACACATCACACAACATTTTATCCTTTTTTGTTTCACTTTGAACATTTTTCCAATTTAGTGTGTTGATATTTGCATTATGTATGTAATTAATAGTGTTACACTGGTAATCTTTTTGAATTAAATCAAAATTTTTAAAACTTTCATCCTGACAATTTGTAACTCGGGATAAATAATCTGCAGGATTATTTTGTGACTTTACATGTTGAATTTCATAATCAAATGCACTCAAAAATATTGACCAGTATTGCAAACGCCGTGCTGCCATTCTTGGTATGCCATGCTTTGGACCCAATATTTTTGTTAATGCCTCATTATCCGTTTGAAGTATAAATTTTTTCCCAAATAGGTAGTCATAGAATTTGTTCACACCAAAAATCACAGCATAAGCTTCTTTTTCAAGAATGGGATATTTAATTTGGGTATCATTTAATTTTTTACTGGCAAACGCCACTGGTTTTATAACATTATTTTGGTCTTTTATAGATAACACGGCACCAACTCCACAATCTGATGAATCACATGTCAGTATTATTATTGCATTTGGATCAAAATGTGAGAGTGAGGACGTGTTAGCAAGAGCTTTTTTTATATTATGAAATGCACTGTCACATTCCTCAGTCCACACAAATTTATCCTTTCTTAGACAGTCATACAGTGGCTTCAGTACTATTGCCATGTTTTGCAGGAATCTGTTAAAGTAATTTACTTTTCCCAGAAAGGATTTTAACATTTTTACAGAGTCAGGGCGTGGTAATGATAACAAAGGTTCAATGTTGCTTTTAATAATTTTTACCCCACTCTTGTTTACTTCAAAACCAAAAATATTTAGAGATTCTTCAAAAAATTTGCATTTATTAAGTTTTAGTTTTAACCCTGAATCCGTTAGTCTTTTTAATACCTCCCTCAACTTCTGATTAGTTTCTGATAGGGTTTTTCCATATACATATATGTTATCAATATAGACTATTATGTCTAAGCCGTTTAATTTTTGTGTTATTAGCCTTTGGAATGACCCTGGGCCGGTACTGACCCCAAAAGGTAAGTATAAGTATTTGTATATGCCCTCCTCCGTGACAATGGTTGCTAATTTCTGGGATTCTTTATCTAATGGAGCCTGCAGATAGGCTTCCTGTAAATCAAGTTCACAAAAATAATTATTTCCCTGCATTTTCATTAAAATATGATCAATAGTTGGCAATGGATAATGATCAATCTGCAAATATTTATTTATTGTTATCCGATAATCCCCACATAATCGAACTGACCCATCTGGTTTCAAGACTGGGACCACCGGTGTACCCCACTCAGAGTATTCCACTGGCTCAATACGCTTTTGATCAACTAATCTTCTAATTTCGTCTCTAACTTTATCTTTTAAAGCGTATGGGACAGATCTCACTGGCATAAACACTGGCTTAGCATCAGGTTTCATTGACAAATGGATTGGCTCACCTTTATATACACCCATGCCAGGCTCAAAAATGGTAGCAAACTCATTTTTTATTTTAGTAATTAATTTATCCTTAGATGTATTTTCACACACATTTTGTTTTGCTTCCTCACATGAATTTTGCTCAAATTTTGGGGGCCATAGTTGTAGTAAAGATAGCCAATCCTTTCCAATAATTTTAGGCATTTCATCCTTTACAACAAATAGTCTTTGCTTATTTGCCTTTACAGACCCATACTCCACACATAGGTTTTCAATAGCACCTAAGGGCATTGAAGTTGACTGATCAAAGTTGGTAAATATAACATTTCTCTTGATGATCTCTAAATTTGGAAAATGTTTCTGTTTTTCTGCTAAAGTTATTGTACTCACCTCGGCTCCTGTGTCAACTTCAAAGTCCATGGTGATTCCATTTACAGAAATGTTTAACATAACCGGTGAAATTTTTCTCTTATTGCTAAAATAAAACACATCAAAATAATCAGTATCTTCTGAGAGGTTTTCTTTAACAACATTACAATAATCACTTTGTTGATCAGACTCAACTACATTCACATTTTTTACTTTTATTTGCCTATTACTACCACACATTTTAAAAATATGCCCCTTAACTTAACACCACACTCACTACAAAATTTCTGACGCAGTGAACATTGTGCCTTCATATGTCCACCCTTGCCGCAGCAATAACATGTCATTCCAGAAGTTTGCTTGTTTGTTGGCATTGTTCTTTGACCAGTTCCCTTTTTTCTTGTTGCGTCTTGAAGTTTGAACATTTGGGTTTCCTTTTCCTTAGTAAATGCCAATTTGTATGCTGTTTCCGCTGTCTTACCAATGCTTGTCAACATTTCCAATGACTGATCGGCTTGCTTTAATAGTTCAAATCTTATGGTATCACGATATGTTCCATTTAACAACCTTTCTTTGATCTCGTCGTCTAATTTAGTGAAGTTACAGTTTTTAGACAGTTTTTTCAGTTCTATTATGTATTGGTCTATAGTTTCATCAGCTTTTTGACATCTGTTTCGAAATTCTGCTTGATGTAAGGCCTGGTTCTTTACGGGATGATAATGTTTTTTTAACTTATCACATATGTTTGTATAAGTCTCATTAACTGGAGAAGTTGGCGTACATAAGGTAATTAGCAGGTCGTATACGGTCGTGCTCAGTTTTGTTATTAGTAGTGGTACCTTTTTTGTTTCCGGTATATCATTCATAAGCACGAAACATTCAAACTGCTGCTGGTATGCAATCCAGTTGTCTCCATTGAAAGCGTCTAACGTAGTTATTGAAGTCATACTGGGAGGTTGATTTGCTACACTTTTAGCCTTGTCCACGTAATCGCGCAAGTACTGCCGAACTTCATCAATCTTCGAGTTTTCAACCGAAAATATCGGTGTTTGAGCTAAATAATTAGCTATTTCTACTAATTCTGGCTTAGTTTTTTCTTGAATCCAAGATTTCTTTCCAGCTTGAATCAGATTTTCAACCGATTTCAACATTGAATTGTTTGGAGGTTAAGCCGACACATGTATTATGGTAACACGTAATACACTTTTTATTTACAACTTTCACACAGTTGCATTCTCTAATGTGGATCGTTTCGAGCTCGTCGCCAATGTTATAACGCTAATTAACTTGGTGTAATTAATTAATACGACCAGATAATATTCGATAAGCAAACGCTTTATTTCAGACGACACGAATATAGAACATGACATTGACAGATGCTCATAATGGCGGGAGACTGCTGCTGAGTTGCCAGCTCTATATATATATACAACACCATACGTTATAATAACCTACTGTTTTCATAACATTTACTATGAAAGTGTTTTTGGCAACGAAAGCAAAGTGCTATCAATGCGAGAGGCTCTGCGAGTAGCTTTTTGTTTGCCCCATATTTTATCTATAACAACAACTTATGTAATAAACACACACGGTGTTTTATCTACACGTATAGCGTGCTTTTGTGTAAGCCCGTATGGCTACGCTATTCATACGCTGAAGAATACGATAGGCTAAAAGGCTGTTGTAGTCGTAACTTCTAATTAGTTTATATTAAAAACCGGAAAGTGCGAGTCGGACTCGCCCACCGAGGGTTTTCGTACTTTTTAGTATTTGTTGTTATAGCAGCAACAGAAATACATCATCTGTGTAAATTTCAACTGTCTATTACGGTTCATGAGATACATCCTGGTGATAGACAGACAGGTGTGGACAGACAGACAAACGAATAGACGGACAGTGGAGTCCCGTTGTCCCGTTTTTACCCTTTGGGTACGGAACCCTTAAAAACAAAAACAGCTGCTGGGTTTTTGATATTTAGAGTTAGGTATACCTATTCTTACTTATTGAAAAAAAGGCAGTGATTTGAGCATTGAGAAAATATTGAAAACATAAGAGTGGCATTCGACATACAAGAGACCTTGTAAATAAACCTTTTTGAGCATGGTACAAAACTAAAAATTAAACTAGCATAGAAAGGAATATCGCTGTAAAACAGCGAAAAGAGCCGTCCGTGCTCAGATGCACAAGCAAGCGAAGGAACCGACAAATCAAATAAGAATAAAAATGTTAAAAGTCTCTGAGACGTGCCTCGAAACCGACCACGTGCGGAAAGTACAAGATTGTGTTACATCTTGCACTCGTATTTAGAAAAGAATTTAAAAAGCGACTTATAAATGTGAGGTGGGGTAAGTAATGTTACTTGGAACGGATTGAATTTTATCTAAGAAATCGGTAGTCAATCGGGTTAGTCAGTTAGTTTTAAAGTGTTTTCGACTCGACTGTTCAAAGTGATAGGTTGATGTTGATCAAGTATACTCTACTTGATCAACATCAACCTATCACCAAATGACCCCGCCGGTTCGCATTTAACATACTTCGCTTTGTGTTATACCGATTACCTGCGGATAGTAAAATATTGTCTTACATGGGGCACTCGTACTTGAAGGGAATTTAAAGAGCGATTTATAAATATGGGATGACACAATGTAGTCGCTTGGAACCGATCGCATTTTATCTACGAGTAAGTATATAAGGAATCCGTTTGACTTCGGTTGAAATAGTTTGATTCTAATCTTTAGAGTGACAGATTGTAATGATATGAAAGGGCTCGTTAACACATTGATTAGTGATTAGTGCGAAACACTAATGAATGGGCGAAAACCCGGGCTATGATCATATCTCTACAAGGGCATGTAAATCTTGCTTTTATATTGGAGAGTCGTCTGATGATCAATTTGATGATAAATGATTCATATAGTCTATGTGCGCTTGAAAAAAGTGGCATCCGACCATTAAAAAAACTCTTGTTCTCTTGCCGCTTCGCAAAAATGATCTCAAGGGGGTTCTAAGTGTATTGCAAAGTAGGCAGGATTGAGACCTCAATTAGCCATCGAAAACAAGTTGACAGTCTTCAATATTAAGATATCTTTGGTAGATACTTGTTTGAGCACCTCAACGGTCGTTTGCTGCCCTCATCTCCCTTTGAGACGTATTGGTTTAGCGAATATCAATACTGCACCGAGTACATACTAAGTTAAGGTAAATTACGAATTTGAACCTTAAGTTTTGTGAAATAAGGTAGAAATTCACACAACGATTATTGATATTTTGCTAAGCATTTAGAGATGGTAGTTGCGAAGATCACAGCACAAAGATCTCAGTACCAAGTGAAATGATCGTTATCTTATAGATACTTAGAGTCGGACCAAGAAAAGTCTGCAGCAGATTTGATAGCCCACGCAGTGTTATTTTAAACGCCAAATTTCTATGAGAATTATGACGTATAAATAACACTTGCACTGCGTGGGCTATCAAATCCGCTGCAGACTTCTTGGTCGGGCTCTAGGACATCTAGTTACCATGATGGTAAGTCACAGAAGCGAACGTTTGAATTCCTCAGAATTTCGTTCATATTCAAAATATTTTGAAATGCAACACAGATATTGAAATCAAATACGAAGGAACAAATATCATATTTTACATTCCTGAGCAGCGATACCCCTATTTCTCTGCCCGTCACCCCTGTTGCGATATTTATGATGCTACATTTGTTTTGTTGCACCTGCATTTTTACACTGGCACAAAAATATAAATAGTACCTACATAATTACAGATGTGGTGCATAATTGTTTTCCTTCGTATTTTCTCGGAAACGTTCGTATTTGTCATGCTACTTCAATCAACCTCAGTACTTTTTGTACCGAGACTGACTGGAATAGCAAGACACGTTCGTACGTTTCCGTGAAAATACGAAGGAAAATAATAATGCACTACATCTGTATTAGTTTTACTAGTAATATATCCTTTGCACCCATAATTGAGATGTAGCTAAAGTCATATTCACACGTGTCGTAAATATAGGTAGGTAAATAATAACATAAGTAGCTATATAATGTTCTTGAAAAGGAAAGACCCTCTCAACTCGAATAACTATTGATTTATGTACACTAGAGATCGAAAAAAGGAGTATTCAGTAAAAAAAGCTGTATAAATTACTATTTACCACAAATAAGCTACATTAAAACGAGTTCCCCTTTTATTCCTTGCAACAGGACAATCCTTCTCGTACGCTATATTTATGGGCTAAGGAAAATGATATTTCAGCCCCAGACTCGCTTAACGTCGCATTATAGTAAATTAATACTTCCCTTATCACTGATTCTGGATGAGGTTTAAGCACACTTTATCAAAGGCTGTATATAACAAGTTTAAGTTTAAGATTCGAGTTTGGAGGGCCTTTCAGATGTCAAATTAACACATCAAAGGGAAAATTGGAAGGCTTTTGGGGTTTTGATTTGCATTTCAAAATGAGAGGGTACGGGCGGTATTAGATGCTTATAGAAGCGTTTCCAAAGGCTCTCGGCTATAAACGGCCATGATGGTACTTATTACCTGTGACGAATAGCCGAGCCGAGTATCACGATTAATTTAGCGCCATTTTCGACGCTGGGATTTAAAATGATACTGAAAAGGCTTTCAGAGATCAATAATGTAGCGACTTATCTAGTATCTGTAGATAAAATTGACTACGAAAAAAATATAGGAGTTATTTGTATTCCGTAGATACACGAATTTTGTCATATGACATTTATCAGTTTCCTTTTGATTTGTTGTATTTTTTTTTTAGATTGAAACGTGTTTACTCGTATAGTAGATTGTTAATCCAAGTATAAAAGACACATATTTCAGTCGAGGTAGTTAACCAATAGTCCGAGACTGGAGTGGTGTCTTTCACCCGAGTTAAACTTGCTTGCTACTTGCTTTGCAAATGTATGAACACGCAATAAACACTTACCAATGTGTAAACAGGCCCCAATAAGGTATTGACCTTACTTATCCATACAAAAAACAATTGCGTTTTATTAAGTAATTACACACTAGTACCCACTATACATAAATGTACAACGCATCTACTTTCGAATATTAGTTTGCGCTAAATTGATAGTAAAATTTTGTTTTATACAAAAATCACGCAAAGTACATTATTTTGGTGTTGCATTGATGAAAAATATAACGTTTTTTGTGTGATTTCGGTACAAAACAAAGTTTTTCTAAGATATAAATTTAGCGAAAACGAATATTCCAAAGTAGATAGATGCGCACATGTCATATAGGTATATGTAGTAATTGTGTTTAATGACTTAAAACGCAACTGTCTTTTGTATGGAAAGCGAACCATCTTAACTAGCCCTTTCACGAATTCGGTATGGAACATATTTGGTACAAATTCCCAATACCACCAAAATCTCTATATTCTATTTTATCCATCACAATTCACAAATGTCATTTCACTATCAATGATCGATACCATCATCATTTGTTCCCAAAACCATAAAATAAAGTCGGCCATTGAACGGCGATATTACCGGAATAGTAAATAGTGGGTATTTGTTTTTCATTATTCCCTTCGTGGGCAAAGGGGCATCAGGTGGCCAAGAAACCTCTCTAATCTTAACAATCGTATGCGCCTTCGAAAACTCATACTAAAATGTGCTTTATTTCAAGAGAACAAGGTATACGATTAAATGACTTTTGAAATGTAGATATAGGTTAAATGTTAGCAAGGTGAAAGGGGATTCGTATAAACAACAGGGTGCGGGCAAAATGGATCTATTCCGTGTTTTTATACATCCGTTGTATCCAGGAAAGGTGTAAAATTATTTTAAAGGAGGGTTTCGGTGTCACGTTACTGAATTTACCTGTGACTGAATAAAGTATTGACAGAAATGTTCTTGAGGGTTTACGAAGACGAAAAATGTTGATACCGAGATCTACATGTGATAGACTGCTGTTCCCATTTCCCCTTAGAGCATTTAGTAACTGGAGACGCCTTGGTTGTCACTTTCCGTACAAAACAGTCTGCCGATTTTTACGGGGGAAGGGCACCTCAAATGTATGGGCTATTTGTACATGATTTGTACGTAACGTACAAATAACCATGTCAGATAAACGACAGTCCATACAAAAGTTTGCACAATTGTGCAAGGTTTTCGGCAGAGGGGTAAGCTCTTAAAGGCGACTCCGGTTATTAAATGCTCCAAGCATTTCCCACTGCCTATTGAAGGAAATAATTCCTATGACACATAAAGATGTGTCATTCGGTTAAACACTTGTGCCAGTTGTGACGGGTCACATCACCGAGCAAGGCACGGTTCAGTACGCTGGTCGGTGTGTTGACCCGCGAACGTACATTCAGCAGCAGAAGTTGCTAAGCGGGCGTGGTGTTCAAAATTACCTTGACACGGTCTTATTATTTTAACGATAAAGTCGCGTCAAGATCATTTTGAACACCTCGCCCGCTTAGCAACTTCTGCTGCATGACTGTACGATGTCAATGGCGAGCGGCCAGCGGCGCGTACAGCGGGGCGTACAGCGGGGCGTGCAGCGTTGCGTCGAGCCATAGAGAAAAAAATACATAGAAAAGTGCTCACTCCATACATCAGTTTTAGTACCAAAACGACTATTATTTTCGTAGTCGACATCTAGCATCGAGTAGCGGATCAGTGCTGCTACTTGACAATAGATGTACCAACGACCGAAAAGTCTAATGCTCTACAATTTTTAGCTAATATTATAACCGGATTAATCGGAACTCTATTTTCAACCTCCTTCTCCTTCTTCTTCTTCTTATTTTCTCCTTCTGCTTTTAATATTAGTTGTAAATTGTTGTTCAATACAATTTTCGTGAGTCGCTGCACTAGAGAATTCTAGTATCAATTAGCGGTACTGATAATTCCGCTACTCGATGCTAGATGTTGACTGCGAAAATAATAGTCGTTTCGGGATCAAAACTGATGTATAGAGTGAGCACTCTATTCTTACTATATTTATCTATGTTCAAGCGTCCACGGTGCGTAAGCCAAAGATGCCAATCGTTCGCTCCGTGGCGAACGACACGGCAGTCTCACTCTGTCACTCTTCCATATTAGTGTAAAAGAGATATTGGCGTTTCGTTACACGGACAGCGATAGTGAACCCGCCGGGCTTTTTATTAGCATTACATTTATATACTTGCCTGCCGAACGTCACCTTTAAGCAAAATTCATCTTGTGGCCCGGGGCTACGAGGCAAGTTCTTCGGTTTTGTCTGTTATCTACCCCTTCCCTTCTTTCCTCAAAGTCAATTCAACTCGAAGTCTTAAAGTACACATAAAATAAATACGCTGTCAATAGAATCCGCATCTACCTGTGAAGTTTAATGGGGAGTCTCGTCAAGGGACCGCGAAATGTTTATTCAACGAAGATTTCCAAAGTTCCCAGTACATTTTTCCACGACCATTTTTCTTTGTTAAGAAAATTGAATTTTCATTCATCGCTTTATGGAGATTTTTTTGTCTGCTATTTCTTTGTATTACTTTCTTCGGTTTTGTTACGTTGAGGGTGTAAAGGACTCTTTTTAATGTGCAGCGGTGTGCACTTACACTGTATCTTTAGGTACTTAAATAAAAGTAAACAAATAATTTTTATATTTTCGGGTAGTTATAACATTTATTGGTTAACCGACCAAATTACAAAACCGCCTGGATCAGTCACTGAATGACGTGACTTTAACCAAGATTATTTGATCGTGTAATGTTTTCATCTACCCTCAACTGGCATAAGGAGCCATTTGAGGGTAGATTTTGTTTACTTTTATTTAAATACGTAAAGATACAGAATATAATTTACACATCGCTTTTTAACCATTACTTAGAAACAACAATTAACGTAAGATTCTCAAACCGAGGGAATTTAAAAATGCGAATTTAATGGCAACATTTCCTTGGAGAATAACGAAGGCATATTTCTGAGTACAATACGATATCATTCCAAACGCTTAGGTAAGGTGGTGGTACTGGTGCTCGACTCGGTCCCAGTACATGTCATCTTGAAACTTAATTAAGTCATTGTCAATAGTGGTGACAGCAGGGAGTCATCTATTGGACATTAGCATGTCGAGCAGGGGAGACCGAGGTGAGTTGTGACAGAGGAGAGTTGTGACATTGTCGATTTTTTGGAATCTATTAACTAAACACTAGGTCGCAATAGCGCGCGTTTTTTAGTTCAAGTTGCGAGCTAATAAACGCACACTGTTGCGAGCTCACTAACAGTTTTTAGATTCCAAAAAATCGACGATGTCACAACTCTCCTCTGTCACAACTCATCTCGGTCTCCCCCACTTATTAGTACCACCACTTACCTACGCGTGTGCAACTGTGCATGAGCGAGTCGATAGGGCTAAGAAGCCCGATTATTTTTTTTTAATTTATATCAAATTGTTATAATTCGCCATAAATTTATCTCTTAAAGGTGACATTCGGACTTCAATCTGCAGCTACTTTTTCGGTGTATTCCCATCCGTCCCCGCCGGGCACAGATGAGAATAGGCGCTACATACAAATCATTCCCATTTGTGTCAATCACGTGGGGCGGGCGCAGATGGGAACACTCCACTATTTCGGCGTCGTTGTTGAACCGTAGGGTATATCAATTTCCTTGATAAAACTGATTACTTACTTGATTTACTGATTGAAAAAAACAAAATATAATAATTAAAAAAATAAAAATAATAAATATCTGGGGACATCTTGCACAGACCAACCTAACCCCAAACTAAGCAAAGCTTGTACTATAGCTGCTAGGCGACGATATACATACTTATATAGATAAATACATAGAAAACACCCATGATCCTTACCGGGATTCAAACCCAGGACCGTCGGCTTCACAGGCAGGGTCACCACCCACTAGGCCAGACCGGTCGTCAAAATAACGTTGGCAAATAGCGTTGGTAATATGTAACAACGTTGTGGTTTAAAAAGTAACGTTTGTATCTATTTATCAAAATCTTACGGCCACGCCAAGCTGGTGTGCCGGAGAAGCAGACTCGCCATTCGAGTAGAAAATGAGAACACGACAATGAAGCTAAAGATTGTTTTCTTCCGAGCTATTGTGCCCGATACTGTGCCTCTACAGCAATTATTCATGAAAAGAACGGTATTACTGATATTTTCCTACTTTTAAATGTATGAAAATATGGTATGGTGGAAAATGAAGCAGTAATTTTTAAGAGAACTATTAAACTATTGATAAATTCAACTTTAGCGAACGGTATTATTATTATGTTTGGTCGTATCCAGGGGTCGGCAAACTTTTAAGAAGAAGATGACGAGCCAACCGCTGTAGTAATCACCAGTTTAAGGAAGCTTAAAGAGCCGCAAATGTTGTTTTCAGTGGTGTAAGAACTGTCAAGGGTAAAATTTATGGGTGACGTAAAAAGCCGCAATTATACCTCCAAAGAGCCGCGGTTTGCCGACCTCTGCCCTACTGCCCGATTCGAACTTTAAGATACGTCAAATATTACGTCTAGATACGATTTACGGCTCGATTCGGGAAATGAATTAGTGACTCACTAGATATGAAATAGTAAAGATATGTGACGTTTCACGGCAAAAGGTACCATTGCCCCGGCTGAATATTGGAGCGGCATTAATAATAGCGTAAGCGCCAGCCGCCATAAGGTACCTTTTGCCGTGGAACGTCACATAACTTTACTATTTCATATCTAGTGAATCTCTAAATCATTTCCCGAATCGCGCCGATAGATTAGATATACTGGGTCAAGCAGATCTTGTCAGTAGAAAATGGCGGCAAATTTGAAAAATGTAGGCGCGAAAGGATATCGTCCCATAGAAAATTTGAATTTCGCGCCTTTTTCTACTGACAAGATTTGCTTGACCATCTATATGTCAGTGTCAAAAGTGACGTTTTTGTTTGAAGAAACATCATATTTGACACTGACATACCTATATAATCTATATCGTATCTAGCCGTAATATTTGACGTAACCAAAAATTCACAGATTTCGTGCCTCACACGACTATCGAGCACATTGGAAATGAATCTACGGAATTCGAAAAAATATTGTCGCTGAGCGACGAGAAAGTCTGGATAAGGAAAAAGTTACAAAATAAAACTACAACGTTGAATGATAATTATTTTATTCTTAGACTAACACAAGTATCCTGGACATAACGCATGTGAACAAACAAATTGCAAAATTTCCACACGCGTATCCAAGTTTGAATAATTGTCGCCGTGGCGCATAAGTATAGGTACATATTTCATTTTTCGATTAATAAGCAGGATATATTAATGTTCAAAGCAGGGATGTTACGGAGCTCCGGTTCCGTTTCCGTTAAGGCGGAACTTCCGTTTGGTATTACACATCCGTTTCTGTTCCGGTTCCGTTATGTTTGAAACGGAAGTTATAACGGATGTCATACCAGTCATTCGCTCGTCGCCCCGCTTGCCACGTGCTACGCTAATTTGTTGTTTGTTTGTATACTTACTTTGTTTTATTCGTGTTATTAAAATTAAAATCGTATGTGTTCTGTTGTGTACTGACTACTGACTGTGTGTCGTAGTGTGTGTGGTGAATGTGAATGTAATGTGTAAAAAACGCACAATGAAGCCGAAATCAAGTTCGATTTGGAACTATTTTGATGAAGTTAGTGGGGACACGGCTATAAAGTGTAAACTTTGTCTGAAGGTTTATTCTAGAAAGGGGAAAACGACTACATCGTTAAAAAGTCAGGCTCCGATTCTGGTTCCGATTCCGTTTCCGTTTTCGGTTCCGTTAAACTAAATTGAAAACATCTGTTTCCGTTTTCGGTTCCGATAAAACCACATCCGTTACATCCCTGGTTCAAAGTACAAGAAAATTATTACACGGCAAATCCGTAGTCAACTCGAGAAGTGGTGATCGGCAGCGGCCCATTTGCTGCAAGATATGAAATTTTCTTGACAGCAGTTTGACGCGGCGAGAGATGACCATAACAGCGTTTGTCTATGTTGCACCAAACCTGAGTTCCAATAGGTGTACTACCAGGGTTCAGCATCAGCTATCTTGGGTAATGCTCATCATGACGAATCGGGTGTCCAAAACAGCGTGTGCCTATGTTGCACCAAACCTGAGTTCCGCTAGGTACAACCAGGGTTCAGCATCAGCTCTATCTTGGGTACTACTCTCCTAAGGGCTCATCAAGACGAGTCGGATGACCAAAACAGCGTGTGCCTATGTTGCAACAAACCTGAGTTCCTTTAGGTACAGCCAGGGTTCAGCATCAGCTCTATCTTGGGTACTACTCTCCTAAGTGCTCATCGAGACGAGTCCGATGACCAAAACAGCGTGTGTTTATGTTGTATTAAACCCGAGCTCCACTAGGTACTGCCAGGGTTCAGCATCAGCTATCTGCTAGCAGCCGCCAGCAACATGCTGAGGTGAGACCAAGTTTTTATTTTGTGTTTCTCCCCTCTCCCTCTCCCTCTCCTCTCCCTCTCCCTCTCCCTCTCCCTCTCCCTCTCCCTCTCCCTCTCCCTCTCCCTCTCCCTCTCCCTCCTCTCCCTCTCCCTCTCCCTCTCCCTCTCCCTCTCCCTCTCCTCTCCCCTCTCCCTCTCCCTCTCCCTCTCCCTCTCCCTCTCCCTCTCCCTCTCCCTCTCCCTCTCCCTCTCCCTCTCCCTCTCCCTCTCCCTCTCCCTCTCCCTCTCCCTCTCCCTCTCCCTCTCCCTCTCCCTCTCCCTCTCCCTCTCCCTCTCCCTCTCCCCTCTCCCTCTCCCTCTCCTCTCCCCTCTCCCTCTCCCTCTCCCTCTCCCTCTCCTCTCCCTCTCCCTCTCCCTCTCCCTCTCCCTCTCCCTCTCCCTCTCCCTCTCCTCTCCCTCTCCCTCTCCCTCTCCCTCTCCCTCTCCTCTCCCTCTCCCTCTCCCTCTCCCTCTCCCTCTCCCTCTCCCTCTCCCTCTCCCTCTCCCTCTCCCTCTCCCTCCCTTCCCTCTCCCTCTCCCTCTCCTCTCCCTCTCCCTCTCCCTCTCCCTCTCCCTCTCCCTCTCCCTCTCCCTCTCCCTCTCCTCTCCCTCTCCCTCTCCCTCTCCCCTCTCCCTCTCCCTCTCCCTCTCCCTCTCCCTCTCTCTCCCTCTCCTCTCCCTCTCCCTCTCCCTCTCCCTCTCCCTCTCCCTCTCCCTCTCCCTCTCCCTCTCCCTCTCCCTCTCCCTCTCCTCTCCCTCTCCCTCTCCCTCTCCTCTCCCTCTCCCTCTCCCTCTCCCTCTCCCTCTCCCTCTCCCTCTCCCTCTCCCTCTCCCTCTCCCTCTCCCTCTCCCTCTCCCTCTCCCTCTCCCTCTCCCTCTCCCTCTCCCTCTCCCTCTCCCTCTCCCTCTCCCTCTACCTCTGCCTCTATCTCTATTTCCACCACCACAAGAATGCATAGATTGTCGAATAGTGCGTTATCTACGCCCGTCTCAAACAGGATAGATAGAGTTAGACCAAGAAAAATCTGCAGCGATTTTGAAAGCCCACGCAGTGCAAGTGTTATTCTGCCGTCATAATCCCGATAATTCACAACAAACACCGATAACGAACTCTGCGAAACATGAAGTCATAAATGTCCTGTGAAAAATGTCGTTCTGACTTTTTGACTATTTTAAGGTTAGGCTACAGGGCAAACCCTTAACCCGATCGTCTTTGTTTTAGGCTCAAATTGTAGCTGACTAAATTGTCCAGAGCCGTTTTTCTCAAATTTTTGATATCATTCTTCGTTTCCAAATTATCGAGCACCAAAATCAAAAATTCGGAAAAAATTTAATTTTATTTTCACTATTTCGACCATAACTTTTTTTGTTTTTGACTTTCTCGAATAATTATTTTTGCACCTTACAGCTCTCGTGATTATGCGTCTTTTGAGCCTATTTTTTAATATCATATCTTCACAACTTTCCGAGATATAAGGGGATCGCACTTTTTCGTGAAATCGGACCGTATACTGGAGCGAACGAAAAGACATTTCCAATGTCAAAAGTTCGAATCGGGCCGCTAGTTACTGTAAATTTCTGTTGTAAACGTTACTCATCTGAACGTGGGCTACGCGCTGCTACGAAAACATCGTTAATGCTACGCCGTGTCGTAGCATTCGTAGCGAGGCTCTACGAAAGATCGCCAATAATCCCTACGAAGTCGTGGGGTGAAGCTACAAATACAATACGGGAGGCCATTAACACATTCAACACCAAGAACCCGACTGTCGGGTACACTGTTCGTAGCGACTACGCGCTACATACGACGAAACCGTGGCTACGCGCTACGAGCGTAACCCGTAGCACTTAGTGGTATTGAATGTGTTAACACATGTTAACAGTGTACCCGACAGTCGGGTTCTTGGTGTTGAATGTGTTAAGAGCCAACAGGAGTGGTCATTTCTCCATACAAACGTACTCCTCGTTTTCCTCCGTGGTTTTTGAAGCTAGAGCAATGATTTTTTCAACACAGATTAATATTGTCAATATCTGTGTCGGACCGTTTTGCTTGTTTTGATATTTTTGTTTTTTAAGGCGCTAGAGCCCTTCAAAAATGGCCAAAATGGCCTAATTGACTATGCCGCAATGAGAGGCGTGGCATTCAAAACTGATATCAATTAGCCAAAAAAGCAAAACGGTCCGACACAAATAATTTCATAATCATTTAGATTTCCAAATTTGGTTACGATTGGTTAAGTTTTGGAGGAGGAAACAGAGGAGTACGAAACCTCGATTTTTGAGATTTTTACGCAGGATTTTTCGCCTTGTCCTTATCGCACTACTTTTAGGTGCCGCTTCCGTTAGCGAGACGGGTATATTTACCAAAAATATTTAAAACTCAGCTCCTGTTTCGTCTTAAACTTTACAAATTTCAACTTTGGCGAAATTTCGAAAAAAAAGTGTTTCCTATTTGTTCAAACCTCTCGCATAAACCATGTATTTCTGCTGTCAAATACGGCAAAACATATTATATTACTTTATATATTAATTTCGCCAAAATATAAAAAAAATATAATGGCCGTGGAAATTGGCTTTGTCACAGAAAATACGTAAAATTAACTAGGTATATCAACTTCAAAACAAAACCCCGTCATGAAATCAGGGTAACAGCGATAGGGTCTCAAATATGTTTCCCCTCCGCTAATGGGGTGGTATAACAAGAGGACGTAAAAAGATTATCCAACGTTTTTGTCCGCAAGGCTAACAGGCCATTGTTGTTGTAATCAAACAGATGGAAAAGTTTGCAGAAAGAGAGCAATGAAAATGGGTCATTTTTAAAACAAATTCATTTGAAAGTGACACGGAATTTTAAGGGGGACAACATGCAAAAAAAAACTGTCAAAATCAACGTGTTCATTCAATTAGGTCTTTAAGAACAACTTTAAGGTTTCTAAATAGTTCTAGATTTTAAATGTTAATATATTTTTCCTTTTTTATTGTGGATCGTTGATTTTTTCATTATGATTGACATCTGTATTTACAATTTATAGTTCTAGATTTTGTTTTGATGTTGGTAATATACCTAGTTATATTTCTGATTAAATTATCTCGCATTATTGTAAATTACCGTTTCTTTTTGGAAAAAATAAATAAATGCTTTTGAAAATAATTACTTCGAATGTCCGAAAAAAATTAATAATAAAAAGGCAATAAATACTTTCTTCAAACATTGTTTTGAACATGATCGGTTGAGCCAATAATGCATTTCCTTATCATGTATGACTATCGTACTTGTATGAAGGCACTAGTATGGAACCCTACAGTATGCGTGGCGCAACATACACTTGTTTATCCATTCCAGCAAGTTACCTCCTTACATCAAAAAACTAGTAAAATAATTTTCTACTAAACTAGTCTGGGTGTCTGCCGACCTACGAGCTGGCGCATTTTTTGCGCAAAAACTCAGCCTCACTGCATGTGCAGAGGGGGAACGCGGCCAGTGTCCGGGGAACATTACCTCAGGCTACTTTAGGTTTAGACTTATGATCATAATCTAATAATATGTTTACAAGTTAGTTAATAAATAATTTCAACTTTCTCGAATATGTGTACCTATTTATCTCTAAACTCTAAAATAACCATTTTAAACCGGTCGTAAAACCTCACCTTAAAAGATATACCCGTTCTTTACAATAAGACGCTGAAATAAACACCAATAAACAAGCTCAGAAAGCTCAGAAACCTCCCCACGGCTTTTTCCATTCAGACGTCCCCTAAATCTCACTTCTAGCCTTATTACCATTCGGCCATTATCCAACCCTGCAGCCAATCACAATTAAACGAGAAAACAAAAGAGAGTTCTCTATTCAAACTGACTAGTCGTTGATTCCGGAGAAGAGTAGAATAATAGCAAAGAGAATTTGAAATGGAGAGTTGCTGTCATGGTAAATTATGTAGCTACAGTACATTTACTGCCATCTTACGACAGAAGATTAAAACTGTGAGAACGCCATTTACTTTATCATTATTCTTTCACTGATATGTGTAAACTTGTTAAATATTAATATTAACGCCATCTACTCGAGAGTAGGCTGGAGGTTATGGCGCCTTCGCTCGAAAAGATTGCACCATACCTTTGGCCTAGTGTCGAGTAGATGGCGTTTATAATAATATTTAACAACTTAACACATATCAGTGAAAGAGTTTTAAACTTCTGTCGAAAGATGACAGTAAATCTACAGTGACTACATAATTTACTTTGACAATCCGCCTCTATACACTCTATTCTCTTTGATAATAGTTAGATATCTTACTTTTTTGGCATTACCAATGAAAATACCAATAATATCAAACTAATACCATAGAGAAATATAGTAAGAATAGAGTGCTCACTCTATACATCAGTTTTGATACCAAAACGACTATTATTTTCGCAGTCGACATCTAGCATCGAGTAGCGGAATTATCAGTACCGCTACTTGATACTAGAATTCTCTAGTGTCGCGACTCACGAAAATTGTATTGTAAAATTGATGTATGGAGTGAGCACTCTATGTATTGTTTTCTCTATGCTAATACTAAGCAATAAGAAGTTCTCTTACCGCTAAAATGACTATCTTGCCGCAGATAAAATCCTGGTAACTTTGCAGCCAAGAAATATGGAGTAATACGCCACTCAATAAAAACCGGAATACGCCGTAAACTATCCAAATGTGCTTGGGCCCGATTCGGATTTCGAAATAGACATCTATTAGATATATTTTAGACATCACCAAGATACGATAACGATATGTTTAAGATCTAACCTGTCAAATATGACATTTGCGCGATTCTGGAGATACTCTTGAAAGATTTCCTCAGGATATGACTTAGAGATCCAATTCACATCTAATAGATATCTTACGCTATCTAACATAAAAGTGACATTGGTTGCCCGAATTGCGCTGCAAAAGAGATCTACTGCCGTATTCGAACTTCAAGATATTCACAAGAGACGACACGTACTAGATCCATTCTAGATACGTTATAGTTTAGATATCAACTAGTTCTCTTTTGCAGCGCAATTCGGGCAACCAATGTCACTTTTACGTAAGATAGAGTAAGATATATGATATGTGAATTGGATCTCTAAGTCATATCCTGAGGAAATCGTTTAAGTGTATCTCCAGAATCGCGCAAATGTCAAATTTGACAGGTTAGATCTTAAACATATCGTTATCGTATCTTGGTGATGTCTAAAAGATATCTAATAGATGTCTATTTCAAAATCCGAAACGGGCCCCTAGTTGATATCTAAACTATAACGTATCTAGAATGGATCTAGTACGTGTCGTATCTTGTGAATATCTTGAAGTTCGAATACGGCAGCTTATCGACTCCGGAGCAGTCTTCCCCCAAACGTGATCGAGAAACATGTTTACTTTTTAAGTCATCTCATCTACTACATAAAATATAATCTCTTTGAGGAAAACGCGCTTTTATGTGTTTAATCTTAGAAAATCTCCTCAAAACGTCATCTGAAAGGAAAAGCTTTCCTTGATATTATATAAAGTTTTCCTTGATATCATTGAGGCAGATTGTATTTATTTTGATGACAGCTCGAGGCGAGGTGTATATTTATAAGTATGTATATTTGTGAAATCGAACTATATAAAACACTTTCTTTACCTAGAGATCGATTCAGATTTAATCATTTGTTACGGTTCTGATCTATTTTGATACGACCTTGAAGATCGTTCGCGCTGATTGGTGCGTGAGAAATGTCATTGTCGTCAAGTAACTAACCGGAAACCTGTTATAACGATACAATTTGTATCATTACTAGCGACCCGCCCCGGCTTCGCACGGGTTACTCTTAACAAATTATACACCTAAACCTTCCTCAAGAATCACTCTATTTACAGGTGAAAACCGCATGAAAATCCATTCAGTAGTTTTTGAGTTTATGGCGAACATACATACAGACAGACGCGGCGGGGGACTTTCTTTATAAGATGTATAGATAGATATAGCTTATTTATACATAATTATATTGTCTAGGTTAAGTGTAGCTTTAAGCCGACCACTGACTAACAGTCCGCCGGACGATATCGGCCGGTCAGTTGTTCGGAACTGTCAAATTTTTGTTCTAACTGACAGGCCGATATCGTCCGGCGGCCTGTTAGTCAGTAGTCGGCTTAAGAGTGTAAAACCAATTGTAATTTATAACCTTTGTTGTGGCAATAAATGA
This sequence comes from Cydia splendana, assembly GCF_910591565.1. Classification (NCBI taxonomy): domain Eukaryota; kingdom Metazoa; phylum Arthropoda; class Insecta; order Lepidoptera; family Tortricidae; genus Cydia; species Cydia splendana. The sequence goes on from NC_085963.1 coordinate 21,460,515, forward strand.
TTTATCTATCTATATAGATAGACTGTTTAAAAGTTTACCAAAATACAGCAATTGGAAGCTTTTGGTCGCCGTTGGCACCCTTTAGGTAGGAAATCCAATGGCCAAGCTTCCCTAAACTATCATAGTAATATTCATGGTATAATAATATACTCCGCCTGGTACTCCATTCCCGTCTTTTCTAGGTCACCTAACTGACACGGGCCTACGTCATCATGCGACAGCGCTATATGATAATATGCGATAGCGCTATATATAGCGGCCATGTTGTTGTGACGTAGGCCCGTGTCACTCTGGGAATGGAAGACCATGTTTTATTAGACTATGGTAATATTTAGTATATTAGATGGTTAAGGTAAACTGTACAAAATGATTAGCTCCTTCGACCCAATTTAAAGGCAACAGTGACTTCCCTCCAAAAATAAGGGCCTATCATTAGGAAGGTTACTATTTAGAATTCAAAACATTCGCCCCAGACAGGTAAGTTTATCTTTTACTTCAGAAACGTATGTAAATGTCGGTTTGAGCCACACGTAAAGGCTAAGTGGATCAACCGTCTTGAATTTCGAACAGAACAACGTGACTGAAATAAAACCTGTACTTATCCACGACTAGACTAGACAAGAGCTAACAATTGACACAGAATAGATTGTGGTACTGACGTTGTGGTCCAACGGTTGGACCGAACCCCGTTGGATAAGTATTTTCTACGGAGTTTGCACTTGCGATCTGCGAGTAGACTACCGACCGCTGTGATTGGAAAGTAGGTATTTTATGGAATACGATACACACTTAGGTTGAATGAATTTAAGGTTCTCATTCGATCGCTGCATGCTTTCACAAAAGGCATAACACCTTTCTTAATAAGCATGCCCAGCAATGATGGAGCTTTCCCTATTCTAAGATAAATTAGGATTTCATTCTACGATGTTGGCGAAAATGTTAGCCTTATATGTTATTGCTTGTACACTAATGAAAAAAACAAATAAGGTATTTTTTACCGACAATATATGTAGACGTCGTGATAGCGGACATGGAAGAGAACAATCTCACACCTGAGGATTCCGAAGACCGGGCAAAGTAGAGAAGATTGAGTAGGAAAGCGGACCCTGGCGCTAGGGCGGGAAAACGGTCGAAGAAGAAGAAGAAGAATATATGTAGTTAGTACGAAGACGGCAATTAGAGTGGATGAGGCAGTAATCTAGCCTCAAATTTCCTAAATTAGGTTCTTTGCTTGAAGTAATTCCAAGTATCTACAGTCGTTCTCGTTTTTCATAATACATTCTCTTGTTAAATCAGTTGTCTCGCATTTCCAAAAACTCTTTCCAATACGATTAATTTGAAAATGTACTAATAATAACCTCTTTATTTCAGGTAAACTACTCACGTAACCGTACCGTACGTATTCTGGCTGCAAGCTCGCCGCCAGCTTAATGCCTGACCTATTAGCCTTTCATACCGAGTGCAAGCGAGTTTAGGTCTCAGACAAACTTGTGTTATAGTGGCTTCGAAACCCTTTGATAAGTAGGTAACTATAGAATAGGACCCGATGTCTAAACCGGCAACCGGCTCGATTCGGGAAATGAATTAGGGATTCAAAAAGGTATATTATCTTTACTAAATATTTCATATCTAGTGAATCTCTAATTCATTTCCCGATTCGCGCCGAACATCGGTCAAAAGGCTTATCATTGGCCACGAGTGTTGCTTTAAAACTGCAACTTGTACTTTTATGGAGGCGTTTTATGAAGCCACAAGTTCCAAGGTTGTTTGCCTTTCTTTCAAATATGGTTGTAAGAAATAGCGATCTTGTAAGTTTAAACGCGACCCAGGAGTTGTCAACCAGTGAAAACTGTACTTACTACACGAGTTGAGCGCTGTTTTTGACCCGAGTGCCCACTTCATTGTAAATATATTAAGTGCAAACGGCCATCTTCTTTTCTGATGGTGTTATTCATAAACATTTGTGAAATCTAAATGCAGCTGACAATCCTTTGACTATCCGTTATTTTGGCGTTTGTGTCAGAACGAGACAAAATAAAAAAAAAGTTTTCTTTCTTTGGTCTTCGGTTCACCCGTGTTCTTCTAGCGTGTGGAACACCCCCGGCTCGGATCGTCGCACGCGCGCGACAAATGACGCTCATATTTCTGCACGATTTTAATTTAAATTTCACGTGCTCTTATCGAGCGGGTTGAGAATACGCTTAGAAATAAGTTCAACTTGGGAAGGTATACTAGATTATATGCGCTAGTTGAGGTTCGGAATTGTAATTATTATAATGAACAATAGATTCTGGCAGACTTTGCGTGGAGTAGCGGATTTATACCGTTTTGTAATTTAGTTAAATTTAGTTTTATTATAGTCAAAATAAAATTTCTCTGAATATAATAGTCGTAAAGGAAACGTCGCAGTAAAGCCAGCCAGCCAGGTTTTGAAAAAAACCAATATATTTATAATCTCGGTGCTTTCGTCACGAATTTTGTACGAGCTTTTATTTTACCTACAATGTAAGATTGCTTAGATTTATCTGACCTGCTGCTATCCAGGATGATATTCCAAATGCTAGCCTAGCGGAGACGATTCAAACCACACTAGACCGGGCCGTGCCCGGGCCGGGGCGTCCGACATGTCATTTTCTATGACGGCTGATCGGTGATCACGTGGTGCTTTCCATAGAAAATGAAGCGCCGGGTCTCTGGTCCGGCCCCGGCCCGGTCTAACGTGAGTCATCCTTTATTAGAAAACTCCGGTGGCGCGTAACCTATGTTTTTTTACATATATCTCTGATACAAAAATGACAATTCGTTTGGCCAATTTTGTATTAAAATGTAAGATTGGTTGGAGAAATTAATGAATATGTAAAAGCGGTTTAGTAGTTAGTTCACTCGAGGCCACAGTACTCGCAGGCTCGCTGGAATACAAATGGCCGGAACGAAACATTAGCTCTGTACGCAGTCGCATATAATATTAACGGAAACGCGTTGATCTGACCCTATGCTAGTGCTGGGATACAGATACATATAAATAGATAGAATACTCTTTATTGGCACACGTCCTCAGTAAAAGACACAGCATAAAGAAAAACCGGGCAAGTGCGAGTCGGACTCGCACACGAAGGGTTCCGTACCATAATGCAAAAAAAAAAAACTAAAAAAAAGCAAAAAAAAAACGGTCACCCATCCAAGTACTGACCACTCCCGACGTTGCTTAACTTTGGTCAAAAATCACGTTTTTTGTATGGGAGCCCCATTTAAATCTTTATTTTATTCTGTTTTTAGTATTTGTTGTTATACCGGCAACAGAAATACATCATCTGTGAAAATTTCAACTGTCTAGCTATCACGGTTCGTGAGATACAGCCTGGTGACAGACGGACGGACGGACGGACGGACGGACAGCGAAGTCTTAGTAATAGGGTCCCGTTTTACCCTTTGGGTACGGAACCCTAACAATCGATTAAAGATAGAGGCAGACAACAGGCATACACATATACAACATAGGTATATGTGCGAGTATAGGTATGTATGTTTTATCTCTGGATGAAACCGAAGTCCGCTGGTTCTGATCCTGACCTTGGTCCAGCGACTTGGTTTTGAGACCCGGAGGTATGGGCAGATTGGCACTGTGAATGTCATGTCGCTTTGTGTGGTAGCACAGAATAAATAATAGTACTGGCGTACAGAAAGGAAACTTCCTACAAAACCGAAGTTTGACAGCGGTTCAGGGTCGAATCATGCTATCCCTTTCTAATATATGGCACTATCCCTTTCGGCTATTTAGGGTTGTCAAAATTTAAGTGATTATCTTATCTGTGGTCGTGCACACAAAAGGAAGTCAAGTGGTGCCAACCCTAATAATTGCTCGGGGCAATGCTGAGCCGAGCGGAGCCGAGTTTGGCCGAAGTCAGGAGTTTCGCACCCCTGGTGGTAGGGCACAGCACAACGGATGTCATTCCAGATCTAGACCAGTGCCCAACTGGGGAAGTACCTTTACCTTACAGAAAACCGCAGCCAAATGAAATGACACTAGACTCATATTGTTGAGTTCCTGCTGGTGAGTAGGTCTACGCAAAACAAACTCAAGAAAAATTACAAATTATTATATCTTATAGTGGCAATAATCTACTTGTATAAACACGTGCTCTCCCTTTCCTACAGTTTATTCTGTATTTCCAAATTAAATTTGCTTTTTGTCACATCCCTATAAGCCCTCCAAGGTCCGGCGCGAGATCAAAAGGCCCCGTAATGGCGACGGCGTCCCTTTTCGGCATTCAGCAGGCCCTTCCGACCTCGCCAGGGGAAAAACGCCTTACGTGTCATTGAACGTTGTGTTTTTTATACCATTTTAGTGTAGCAGACAGAATGCCCGTTCTGGAACTATTATTTTATTTAAATTTCGCCATATTGCGCGCCGGTTGTATGGAGCGGATTTTATTGCGGAATTGTTATGTGGGTTCGTGTTCGTTTGATATTTGGTTTTTACAGGCCTTTCGGGGTTTTTAGATAGTAGTTAGGTAGTAGTGACGTTTTGTGGAACAAGGTACAATTGTTGGTTGGTGTTGTTGAGAAGGTTTACCTAGTTTTACAATTTTTTTATGGGAAATGCGCCTATAACATTACACATTAGGTATTGGTACTAAGTAGTAGTTTTAAAAATCGGGCAAGTGCGAGTCGGACTCGCGCACGAAGGGTTCCGTACCATATAAAAAAAAAAACAAAAAAAAAGCAAAAAAAAACGGTCACCCATCCAAGTACTGACCACTCCCGACGTTGCTTAACTTTGGTCAAAAATCACGTTTGTTGTATGGGAGCCCCATTTAAATCTTTATTTTATTCTGTTTTTAGTATTTGTTGTTATAGCGGCAACAGAAATACATCATCTGTGAAAATTTCAACTGTCTAGCTATCACGGTTCGTGAGATACAGCCTGGTGACAGACGGACGGACGGACGGACGGACGGACGGATGGACGGACGGACGGACGGACGGACGGACAGCGAAGTCTTAGTAATAGGGTCCCGTTTTACCCTTTGGGTACGGAACCCTAAAAATCGTAAAATAAATAAATTTGTACTACCAGCATCCACCCGTGAAATCGTCCGCGTAGAAGTCACTAAAAAACCCATTCTAGAGGAACTTTACATCATTCGAAGAATATATTTCAAATATCATGATCCTATCCTTATAGTATAGAAACCTCACAGCGCGTCACGTTGACTCTATCTCTATTAACATTTTACATAAGTATGTACATATTAGTATGTGTATATTAGTTTGGGGCTAGGTTGATCTGTGAAAGATGTCCCCTAATATTTATTTATTTATATTTATATTTGTGCTGTACTACCATGCGCTGCTATGAAAAAAAGTAAAAACGACACAAAGAAAATTTTACAAAAAAAAAACACAGGAAACCTAGAACCTGTACCTAATCCAGTGTAGTAAATATCTCTATTAACGTTTATATAAAACGTGCGATGCGATGAAAGAAATTAACAACTATAAAAATAACTTACAAAACGTCAGCTATAGAAAACCTAGGATCTGAAATTTAGCGTATATTCTCATCACGTGCAAAGTAATTCATCCGAAGCGAGCATAAATTATGTTCGCGCTCGTGTGCCTCCGTAATTAAACTAATATATCCGCTGGCGTGGCCTGCCGGTCTTATTCATGTTAAAATGCGAGCGGGTTGAAATATTATTGTAATACCAGAACTTACAAATTTGCCAAAAGTTTTAGACACTATCAAAAAACGTACCTATAATTAATGCAAGTTTTGCAAATTTACGAGAAATAAATTTGAATATAAATTCACGATATATCTGGTATTTTACGCGAAACATGAAACTCGTGATAAGTAAATTTAGCTACTAAGCTCTAAGCAAGCTTTATCTAAAACTTAGATTTCCAATTAAGGCCGTTCCCGTACCCAAATGAAATCTACAATCGAGTCTCCCCTCACGCCACCCATCCCGCCCCTAGATACAATGACGATACAACAGCGCCACGCAAGAAGTAGCGACTTAAATGAACTAACAGGACACTGATTTGTAAAACGTATTACTAAATACTGAAAAAAAGCATGCTGCATCTCATAGATGGCGTTAAAGTTAAATTGGAAAAATAAATGAAACATAGTGCAAATTAAATATTCATTTTAATGAAGTCAACTCTTATTTCAATAATATTTAATTATAAGGGTAAATACAGTTTATATTTAAACAAATTAATGACTGCAAGTTTTCTATAATATCATTATTTATTAGGTATACTGTGCAGGTATATCATCGATATTTATTAAAAAATTAGGGCATACCGATACAAGTGCGAAAAATAGGTAATTCGCACATGTATCATACAACGTTTTACAGTACATAATATGGCCCTTTAAATTTTCGACATAGTTACGTAATGTGCTAATTATCGCACTAATGCGGTAAAGTAGCACCATATTGTAATAGTACTTACCTACATTACGTTTACAAGTGCGGCAAATAGGAAATTCGAAACGAGTGGCGATAAATTCGAACACGACCGAAGGGAGTGTTTTGAATCGACACGAGTTGCGAATTACCTATTGGCACATGTATCGTACAACGTTTTACAGTACCTACAGTCCTACATACTAGGGTTTGCTCCCGGGAAATACCGGTACCGAAAGTACCGGGAATTCCCGGGATTTAGAGCCAAGCAAAGAACCGGGATTTCAGAATTAAATTCCCGGTACTTTCGGGATTTTCGGGACTAATATTTCCGGTACAATATTTGACTGTTTTCTATTACTTAGCATGAAATATCATGTTTTTTAAAGAAATACATTATATAAATCCATTGCTGACGCTAATACTTTTACGACTGACCATATATTAAAGCAAAACAAAAATAGTCAATGGGTTTGACAATGCCAACAAAATAAAATAGCTTATTTTGAAACTATACGAGTGTTTCTACGATAAATAATTTTATACGAATAATTAGTTAGTTGTATACTAAATACGAGCAAAAACTAGAGAGAATTGTGTAATTAATAAAATATTTCTTTTAATTCGAATACGGTATAAGAAACTCTTATTGATAATCTGAATGACATTTTAAAATGAATTAAAATATTATAGTGACATGTCCTCTCCTTGGTAAATTCTTAATTCTGGCTGCAACAACTTCTTGATCCTTCCTATTGATAATTTTATTACCACTTTTACCTACTCACATGCAATTTTGCACATTTATTCAAGCCCCTTATCTTGTCTAGAATACAAAATTTCGTAAACGTAGCTCTAACAGTTATTCATAAATTAACGTTTTAAAACCCGGGTATGTCCTTAAACTACGTCCAACAAGAGAGGTAGGGCACAGCGTAATGTCATCACGCTTGAAACTGGAGCAGCCCAACTGGGGGAGTACCTCCACCTTACAGAAGACCACAGCCATAATAGCACTGCTGCTTACTCTGTAGGTATGTAGTGCTGTGTTCCTGATGGTGAGTAAGGTTCCCAGAGCTCCAACCCCCCCCCCCCCCCCCTTCTTCTCTTAATGATGATGTCGCAGTTAAAGAGGCTACCCCAGGAGGGTACCAGCTGCGCTAGCGCTGGAGAACCCCTCACTGGGCTTCCATGCTCAGGTAATATTATGCCTGAGCGTGGACGCCGAGGCCGCCCCACGTCGTACTCTGGGGGGGGCAAAACCGCGCTCAATCATCTGCCATCTGCCCGAGGCAAGAGCAAAGCAACTTCGGCACCCCTTGCCACACTGGCCGTGGACTTCTGCAACATTAGGGGTTTGCATTCCAATCTTAATGCTGTCCATCTACACCTCGAGACAGCTAAGCCGGCCTTGCTCTTTTTGACCGAGACGCAAATATCGTCTCCAGCGGACACATCTTATCTCTCCTACCCTGGGTACGGACTGGAACACTCCTTTTCGCCTAGGGCTGGGGTGTGCGTGTACGTTAGAGACGATATCAGTTCTCGCCGCCTCCGCAATCTTGAAGGTAGGGACCTCTCCACCTTATGGCTGCGTATAGACAACGATGATCATCCCCGTGTCTATTCGTGCCTATATAGGTCCCATAGCGGTGATGCCGAAACTGACCGACTCATTGAGCAGATCCAAATGGCTGCAGACTCTGTGCAGCAACAGATCCCATCCGCTGAGATCGTTATACTTGGTGATTTCAACGCCCACAACGCCGAATGGCTGGGCTCTAGCAAGACTGATCATGCGGGCAGATCTGTTTATAACTTTGCTCTGGCATATGGCTTAACACAATTGGTCACTGCGCCTACGCGAATCCCAGATGTGGAAGGCCAGGAACCTTCCCTGTTGGACCTTCTGCTGACCTCTCATCCGGTTGACTACCATGTTTCCGTTGAGGCCCCACTTGGTTCGTCGGATCATTGCCTGATCCGGAGTACGGTGCCACTCGCGTGCCCACCGCGTCGGCGAGTTGCTTGTAGCCGCCGGGTGTGGCACTATAGGTCAGCAGATTGGGACGGGATGCGTACCTTCTTTGCATCCTACCCTTGGAGGCAGGTTTGCTTCACGCCGGATGATCCCAATGTCGTTGCTGATTCTGTTGCTGACGTTGTGCTGCAGGGAATGGAGCTATTCATTCCATCCTCTGTGGTTCCTGTTGGTGGCAAATCCCAACCTTGGTTTGGTCGCTTCTGCAAAAGGGCCTCTCGCCGAAAGCAAGAGTGCTACCAAGCCTGGGTAGATGCAGCGACAGTACGGGATGTAAAGACTAGCGCATTAAAAAAGGAGTATAACTTTGCCTCCAGGTCCTTCAAAAGAGTTATTGCCAGAGCAAAGTCACTGCACATTGGTAGAATTGGCGAGAAATTAGAGCGCCTCCCTTCGGGAACTCGTGCGTTCTGGTCTCTTGCCAAAGCTATCCAGGGAAATTTCTGCACGCCATCTTTTCCGCCACTGCACATGGGAAATGATTCATTGGCCCACGACGCAAAAGACAAAGCCGACCTTCTGGGTAAACTCTTTGCGTCCAACTCGACTTTGGATGACGGGGGATACGCGCCGCCGACCATACCGCGGTGCGAGAGCTGTATGCCGGATATCCGGTTAAACCAAAGCTCAGTGCGTAAAGCACTTCTTTCCCTCGACACTCATAAGTCGAGTGGGCCTGATGGAATCCCTGCGATTGTGCTGAAGATGTGTGCTCCTGAGTTGGCACCGGTCTTAACGCGTCTTTTCCGGCTCTCTTACACTTCTGGCGTAGTCCCAACCTCGTGGAAGTCAGCTTTGGTGCACCCGATCCCTAAAAAAGGCGACCGCTCAAACCCGTCCAACTACAGGCCAATAGCTATAACCTCCCTTTTCTCGAAGATAATGGAGTCCATTATCAACTGCCAGCTCCTTCGGTACCTAGAGGATCACCAGTTGCTTAGTGACCGACAATACGGTTTCCGTAGAGGCCGCTCGGCTGGTGATCTTCTAGTCTACTTGACACATCGTTGGGCACAGGCGATCGAGACAAAGGGTGAAGCATTGGCTGTTAGCTTGGATATTGCGAAGGCCTTCGATCGCGTTTGGCACAAAGCACTTCTTTCGAAGCTACCATCCTATGGGCTTCCCGAGAAATTATGTGTATGGGTCAGTAGCTTTCTAGCAGACAGAAGCATAAAGGTCGTAGTTGACGGTGAATGCTCAGAACCCATGTCTGTGAATGCTGGTGTCCCCCAAGGCTGTGTGCTATCACCCACGCTATTCCTTCTGCATATCAATGACATGCTGCAAATCAGCGGCATTCATTGTTATGCTGATGATAGTACAGGTGATGCCTTTTACACCGGCCGCACCAATATTTCTCGGGAAAACGTCATCGAGAGCCGGAACAAACTTGTGTCTGAAATTGAGACTTCCCTAAAGGAAGTCTCTGAATGGGGTCGACTTAACTTAGTCCGTTTTAACCCTAGCAAGACACAGGTTTGCGCGTTTACCGCAAAAAAGTTAGAGTTTGTCGCGTCACCTCGTTTTGAGAGCACTCCCCTGAGTGCCGCAGCCAGTATCGGAATCCTTGGTGTCGACATTTCGAGTGAAGTCCAGTTCCGCGGTCATCTAGAGGGTAAGGCTAAATTAGCCTCCAAGAAGCTCGGTGTGCTCAACAGATCGAGACGGTATTTCACACCGGCCCAGCGCCTACAGCTTTATAAGGCGCAGGTTCGCCCACACATGGAATACTGCTCTCATCTGTGGGCAGGGGCACCCCAATACCAGCTTCTCCCTCTGGACCGCATCCAACGAAGAGCGGCTCGAATTGTTGACTGCCAGCGTCTTTCGGAACGGCTTGACTCCTTGGCGCTGCGTAGAGATGTAGCCTCGCTCTGCATTTTCTATCGCATGTATAACGGGGAGTGCTCCGAGGAATTGTTCGGATTAATCCCTGCCGCTTCTTTTCGCCATCGCCCTACGCGACAACATTACCATCTTCATCACTTGGATGGTTGGCAGTCCTCAACTGTGCGTTTCTCCAGAAACTTCCTGCCTCGCACAGCCAAACTGTGGAATGAACTGTCGCCAGCGGTATTTCCGGACCGATACGACCTACAAACCTTCAAGAAAAGAGCGTACTCCCATCTTAAAGGCCGGCAACGCGCTTGCAACCCTTCTGGTGTTGCGGGTGTCCATGGGCGGCGGTAATCGCTTACCATCAGGTGATCCGTCTGCTCGTTTGCCTCCTATTTCATAAAAAAAAAAAAAAAAAAAAAAAAAAAACCGGCATTTTTGTGACTGACTGACTAATAGATCAATATAATGATGTTTTACAGCACATATGGACTTTACCGCACTAGTGCGATAATGCACACACACATTACGTAACTATGTCAAATATTTAAAGGGCTAGTAGTAGTAGTAAACTCTTTATTGTACAAAAAGACATATTAAAAATAACATACAATTAGCAAGAAGTACAAAGGCGAACTTATCCCTTTGAGGGATCTCTTCCAGTTAACCTATAGGGCTATATGTACTGTAAAACTGTCGGTCGAAGAATTGTAGCAGCCAGTCATTTCTTTACAACATCACTCAATTTATAAATTAGTCCATTACTATTTCATAAATTGATCATGGACCCGCGAAACGCAGCATTCCAGAAATGCAGTTATTTCGAAAAGTGAGACAGACTAATTTCAAAATTTTTATGTAGGTACCTATATTATAACAAGTGATGACAATGGAGAAAACTACTTGAAAGTAAATAAACCATTGTGCTGGTTACAGGTACAGTCGGCGTCAAATACTTTGTAGCAACAAAGTAGCCAAATAGTAACATCTAGCAAGTAACATAATAAAATTGCGGTTTATGACGTAAGTATTAAAAAAACTGCTTACTAGATCTCGTTCAAACCAATTTTCGGTGGAAGTTTGCATGGTAATGTACATCATATATATATTTTTTTGTTTTATCATTCTCTTATTTTAGAAGTTAAAGGACACACATTTTACCACTTTGGAGGTGGTCTCTCGCGCAAACTATTGAGTTTAGAAAAAAATGATATCAAAAACCTCAATATATTTTTTGAAGAATCCATAAATACCCCACACGTATGGGATTGATGCAAAAAAAAATTTTGAGTTTCAGTTCTAAGTATGGGGAACCCCCAAAATGTATTGTTTTTTTTCTATTTTTGTTGGAAAATCCAAGTTTCAACAGTACCTATAGTTCTTATAGTTTCAGAAAAAAGTGGCTGTATATACGGACGGACAGACAGACAGACATGACGAATCCTTAAGGGTTCCGTTTTTTGCCATTTGGCTACAGAACCCTAAAAATGCTCTATCACAGGTAAATGAGAAATTGTAAATGGAAGTAATTGCCCAAGATTATTAGTTTTATTAAAATAAAAAATCGGTCAACACGCTCAAGAAAAGGAAATCATTTACTATTGTGTAGGGTAGGTATAATATAAAATAACTACCAGTTCATTAAAAAAAACGTAAAAGAATAACGAAAGTACGGACAATCGGTAAATCCCGGGATTTTAATTTCCGGGACTTACTCAGGCAACCCTATTACATTCTATCAGTGTACATTTTTAGGGTTCCGTACCCAAAGGGTAAAAACGGGACCCTATTACTAAGACTTCGCTGTCCGTCCGTCCGTCTGTCCGTCTGTCATCAGGCTGTATCTCATGAACCGTGGTAGCTAGACAGTTTAAAATTTCACAGATGATTGAATTTCTATCGCCGCTATAACAACAAATACTAAAAACAGAATAAAATAAATAGTTATGCAACAAACGTGATTTTTGCCGTTTTTTGCATAATGGTACGGAACCCTGCGTGTGCGAATCCAACTTGCACTTGGCCGGTTTTTTTAAATTAAGTACCTCTTGGAGAATATCAAATAACTGATGAGGGCAATGTATCTCGTACGATATTATTGATTGGCGACATTTTATTTAGTTTTCGGCGAACATTTGCTAAGTAGGTAGTACTAATAGCCATCTAGGAAAATAAGTACAAAATATGTCCAAATAATTGAGAATATCAATTCAATTCATAAAAAGATATAACCATCTGCACTGATAGGAAAACAGTAGGTATCTAAATCTAACTAAGGTCTTTTCGTACGCCGCCGCTGTGAGTACTTGAGTAGGTAGGTATTTATCGCAACGTACGAAGTTACGCGCGACATATGTGACGTTATCCATGAAAAGGGACCTTATTGTCGATGGCGCTTCCGCCATTATTAACGATGCTCTGATATAAATACCACGCCGTGCGACGCAGTGCGTCGTAAGCGCCATAGACAGTAAGGTCCCTTTTCATAGATAATGCCACAATTAGAATGAGAACTTACTCGTTACTTTGAATGTCAGTGGTTGATGAAATCGGAGATTCCATTTCCATATTTTGCAGTCTGTAAATAAAGATAAATTGTAGTAGTGTATTGTGTTACGTAGGTAGGGCTAAAAAGCACAAGTCAAATAATTATACTCACTCGATGTAGTCTAAAGATATAGTATCATGTTCGGCTGTGAAATTATCCAATTTTCTTCTTTTCCTAGAAAGACAAAAAAGTAAAAAGTTTAGACGCATGACAAATCACGAGCTGAGGTTTGAACCCTCGATAGGTGGATGGATTGCTAAAAGAACGCTTTATGCGTCTAATTGTGTGCGTTACATGTATCACTGTGTGCTCGTATTTATAGGAAGGCCCACTACACCGCAACCGCGTAACTACAACTCACGGAGACGCACACATAGACGGCAATGTTTTCTGTCTTTGCCGTGCATTAGGCAGCGGCGCTAGTGCCGCGTGGTGTAAACGTCGCGAATCGCAATATCCTTTTAAGCTATTTAGATGATGAATTGATGACAATGTTTAACCGGTAGATGGAGCGATTATTAAATTCTAGAATGTTTTAAGTTATATGGATTACTAATTAGTACGATCAAGTATATATTAAATTAAGTAATAATTACGTATTTCACTGTGTAATAAATATACATTTTTACTTACGTTAGTTCCATTGTTTGTTGGAATCTTCCGAGTTGTCTTTTTCGAGATGTCTTCTTTTTATTCAATTGCTTGTTACCCATTATAACTTAAAGGTTTTGGTGCACACGGTATATCACTAGGACACACAACACAGCACAGTTTTTATAAGTAAATCTTATATTTGTTTTGGGGACACCTAGTACAGGTCCGTCTGGCACGAGCGCTCAGCCATCACTGTCTCATTTCGAAAGACGGACGGAGATAGAGCATGCAGGCCGGAGTCGATATTTTGTTACGATAGAATTAGTTGATGTTTATTTATTTTAAAAATATTGCCTCTAATTATCGTTTTTCTAAAGCTGTCAAATTACTGTTATAGTTATGATTGATTTTTCTCCTTTTTTTGTTTCATAGTGTCACATAGTAAAGAAACGAGTAAAGTTGGAGTAAAAATTCGAATTGGAGGTTACTTTGGGAATAAATTGTATCGAGCGAAGTGTTATGAATCGTGTATCGAAAGCTGTGTTATTAAAGATAATATAATCAAGAATTATATTTATTTTTCCCACGTCTACAAATATCACCGTTTCTTAGAAAAATAGGATAATTATTGGGGTATTTTTACATTTCTGGCTCAGGGAACGGCCTTAATAACACGCTACAAATGTTATTTCACACATCCAGCGATCGATAGGCCTTGCCTTCACCCCGATTTCTTACCTCGGTCTTGCCTAGTGATGATGCCCGCAGGAATTTTCGCCCGTTCTTGGGAATGTCCCATGGGTATATTTCCGAGATTAATTATTTCCCCAACTGCTGTCTAGAGTCTAGAGACTCAGAGTCTAGAAACTCTACAGCCCGCTTTTGTATAACCCCCAAATTAACACAAACATTAAGACATTTTTTTTTTAAATAGTGACGTTTCAGTTTGTTGACCGTAAGGTTTAAAGGTGACAGTTCATTTCCAACGACTGTAGCACTACCATTCATTTTACTATGGAAATTGACAATAACGCCGACGCGTTTGTACTAGTAGTAAGTGCAGCTGCGGTCAGAAATGGAATGTTACCCTAATTCAACTTTCAAGATATTCAAATGCAGTAAACTATAAATTAAGAACACAATATTTCCAAGAATGGGGCACTGTTCGTTATGCCTTGTTTTTTATTTACTTAATTTGTGTATTTGTTATTTACCTTTATGTTTCATTTAATGTGCTGTACATATACCTAACCGAGAATTAGTTTAAATACTTACCAGGTTGCTTATTTTACTTGTCAAGAAGATAGATCGTGATGAGAGGCCAGCATATTGAATCTTTTCTCATTTTAAGTAGACCATCCCTAAAAGTCAATTACCAATTTTCGCAGTAATATTCCCGGAAATATTAAAAATATTGCCCCAAACGGCCTACCACTATTGCCTCCATCTCGTCTTTCCTGTCACCTAATTGTGAAATCCGAGTCGTTCGCAGGTGTCTACATATTACTTGTACTTGTAATTACTATTCTCGACTATTTCCTAATTTTTCCCGGAAATATTGGCAATATTCCCGCGAATAGCACACCACTAGTGCCTCCATCTTGCCTCTCCTGCCACTTAATTGTGAAACCTCACTGGTTCGCAGGTGTCTATAATTTGTACTTGTAATTACTCGGAGTACAACTTATGAGAAGAGGCGGGTTTCGAGAGTGTTGTGTTTCTAGTTTAATAAGACTCCCCCCCCCCCCCTCCTCGCGTCGGTTTCCTCAATGCTGAGGGTCGTGACCATCTCGTCGAAATAGTTTTGTGTGGACCACTCGGCGCCACACACTTCTATCTGCTGCCTCGTGAAGAGCGTCGTGTACGGTGGTGTCAACGGTGGTGCGAACCTGGTCAGTCCAACGTTTCGGGCTTCTGCCCCTAGGTCTGTTTCCTTCCACTTTGCCAGTGACCACTAATTTTTCGAGATTATCGCTGCTTTTCCTGGCTATGTGTGCGAAGTATTCCAGAATCCTTAATAAGACTATAATAATATCAAAAATTTGATTTATTATCGAAATTCAACTTTCGTGAGACATATTTTAAAATATTTAGATCACAACGGTTAAGGTGACAGTCGATTTCCAACGACAGCTGCATCGCCATTCATTTTTCTATGGAAATTACAATAACACCGACACGTTCGTACTAGTAGTGCAGCTGCGGCCAGAAATGGAATGTTACCCTAATGGCGACAGTAATGGCAGTGCTGCTATCGTTGGAAATGGACTGTCACCATGCACACACGTTCACGCCGCGAGCCCTCGAGCCTGAAGAAGGACCCCCGATAGGCCCGAAACATGTCGCCAATAGCGACTAAATACAAGTAAGTGTAACCGTTGTGATCTAAATAATTTAATTTATTATGTTGAAGTAACTAAGATCGGATTTTAATAGTTTTGAATGATTCACGGTTAGTTTTAGACATAAATCGACCAGTACGGTTACCATCAGTTTGTCACTGACATAAACGCCGTCGAGAACGTAATTTACTTTCTATACATCTCGCTCGCACTCGCATATTAGTGCAAACGGGATGTATAGAAAGTAAATTACGTTCTCGACGGCGTTTATGTCAGTGACAAACTGATGGTAACCGTTCTGGATATGAACCGTGATTACCTTTTGTATTGTTTTCAAGAAAAGGTTTACACGGTTTACATCCCGGTCGATATAAGTCTAGTGAAGATCGGATTTTATTATATGTGATGGGTTCAGAGTACAATTAACTTGTAGATGTCATACTTGCATTTCAGAAGAGTTCAAGAGCTGGTGAAGTACAAGAAATCACTACCATCTCGACGATGAATAAAATAGGGCCGCTTGCAGCAAATCGTCTCTCAACGTAAACAAAACAAACCGGACAAGTTCGAGTCGGACTCTCCCACCGAGGGTTCTGTACTTTTTAGCATTTGTTGTTGTAGTGGCAACTGAAATACATCATTGTGTGAAAATTTCAACCGTCTGGCTGTTCATGAGATACAGCCTGGTGACGGACAGACAGACAGTGAGTGAGTCTTAGTAATAGGGTCCCGTTTTTAGCTTTGGGTACGGAACCCTAAAAAATGGTTATCTATGGTAGACATAGTAGTGGCATGTATGTTATATTTGACTAGTTGGAATGATAACTTTTTGTTAATTAATTAAATTTTGAATTTTGATTGACTTCACTCTGACTAAATACAGAAACCGAGCTTAATCCTACACGAGCCTTGAATAAACAACCACACAATTCCTAAATTAAATTCCGCCTACTGATAATGGCATCACAAATGTCAAATTAACCGTGTGTCTCATTCAGGTGGCTAACACGGTTTAGTTCCGTTTAATGAGTTACGATTGCGTCACGTATAAATTAGGAGGTAATTCACATATGGAAGTTCAGGTACCTATTGGTTTTCTTATAACTAGCGACCCGCCCCGGCTTCGCACGGGTTAACAAATTATACACCTAAACCTTCCTCAAGAATCACTCTATTGATAGTTGAAAACCGCATGGAAATCCGATCATTAGTTTTTGAGTTTATCGCGAACAAACACACAAACAGACAGACGCGGCGGGGGACTTTGTTTTATAAGGTGTAGTGAATCGAGTATTTACTGTAATTGTAACGGGAAGTACCATAAACGCAATAAATCATTCATTCAGTGCCTGACTGTGGCGCCGCCTAGCGGATAGTGGGTTAACCAATGGAAAGTTCTTTTTCACTCGCCATGCGTTATCGTGGCATGTTTCTCCCATCACGCACTTCGCAATATTATCCCTGCGGCAATTCGGTTGGCCGGTCGAAGTATTTAGCAGATGGCGCCAGCATAGCTTGCCCAATTTTTTATGGATTTTTATGCCCTGGTTGCCAGCCCTTTAAGCCAAATCTCATAGAAAAAGGGGCAAGCTATGATGGCGCCATCTATGCAAACCTTTGACAGTTGCCAACCCCATTAGTGTAACTAACCCTACTTTGCATGGGGTCTATCGAAATCCAATACTGAATTTCTCTTTTACTTTTTGATATTTTTATTCAGTGTTGAATAGATTTTGTTAAAGTAAATCTATCGACTAGATTTGTATTACATGCCGTCAGGTAGAATAAGGACCTGAGCACGATAATTGGTTCTATTGAAGGCGAAAATTCAATTTTAGCGTGACGGTGTCAGCCTCGATTTTACACTACCTACGTAGGTACCTACTGTAGTGTTATAATTTATAATCCATTAGCGTGATTCTAGGATAAAGCACGTAAATGAGAACTAACTGTTAACAAAACTGTTAATTAATTATGTCACCTACTCAGATTGGGAGAGGATCGGGCTGTCATGAGGGCGTTCTTGGGACGACCGACTATATTAGCCGTCCGGTGGGTCGGCCCAGGTATCGCTAGGAAGACAGTGTGAGGGCGGATCTGGTTCAGCTCTCCCGCCCAATAGGTAAGGTTGACGAAATATAAAGTGAGCCGATCTCTCGAACAAGTTTGAACAAGATCAGCTCACTTAATATTTCGTCAACTTTACCTAAAGATATTCTAAAAACTCGACTCCCTAAATGCTTTCCTTACACAACAATAATCGACGACCGTGACACGCCC